>NC_064639.1:739595507-741995507 GCF_023864345.2 Schistocerca serialis cubense | reverse complement strand
GGACTCGAACATCCGGAGGGAGGGGCCGCACAATCCGTGACATAGCGCATCAAATCGCGCGGCCACTCCGCACGCTGCTGCTATGGAAATGTTCGCCTGCGGAGCTGAGTGTCAGCTGGCGGCTGTCAACAAAGAGGGAGCGCCACAAAACACGGGAAGGCTTGGCCGGCCGGTGTTTGATGTATCCCGGGAAGACTGCCGGCAGTGCTCGAACGCGGTTGTTACTGGTGTTGTGCACCCTATACGCAGGATCACTTAACGAAGCTTTCAAGCTTTGCAGTGTGCATCTAGTAATCTTTGAAACATGTCACCGATATCACATAGTTGTGCCCTTGTTTTACTTGAAACTGTGTCTCTAACTGCTCACATTCTACTTCAGACGATTGAAGACGCAATATACCAGGTGGTTGTAATTAAATACAGCTACTGACGGAGGTCCAGTCTGGGCTGTGTTTATTGTACGGCAGTGAAATTTGATAGATATGCTAATGCCGTAATGTGGAATCGATTTACACTAGAAAAATCTCTTCCAGTTTTGGCTACCAGGTTCAAATCTGGCGTTGTAGAGCAAGTCGTCAACGACTCCGATGGTTATATTAAACGAACTGTGCAAGTGGCACTTGATAATAAAATCAACATTATGCCTCTCTCACTGTTTTGAGCTTTTCTGACCACGTCCCGTTCCTCATCCATTACATATGGAAACATTACAGTACATATGTGATCGGAGGCTTTCCCGGCTTATGTGTGGTTCTGATCAGAGCCACCTGAAGATAGCGGGAAGGTTATTTGCCGAAATATCGTGGGACTTCAACGGTCGCATCCTGCTGGACACCCGCGAGCCCTGGAAACATTTCAGTACATCTTTCTTGCATTCACAGCGCCAGATTTGCACCTGGTGGCATGGCGAATCGTTTCCGCATTAACACATTAGAATATCTAGCAAGGTTCGTTGTCATACGAAAATAACAGCTCACACTTGACCTTTGTGAGTAGCAGCACTTTAATTATAGCCACCTGCCAATGAGCGTAGTGAGTTTGCTACCTTGCTCAACCTCATTGCTACTGTTAGTGGGAAGACCTTAGGACAGATTCGTGTTTTTACTGATGAAACGTTGTACGTGGTTATTCGGTTTTAGTTTTAGTTTTAGTTATAATATTATTTTATGCTTCTTAGATTAGGATTTTTGTGTTAAATTGTTGGTTATTATCTCATTGAGTGTTTCAAATATTATTGAGTTCGAAACCCTTATGAATTCTGAGACTCGTAACATACGTGCACACTGATTTACTTCCAATGATGGTGAACTACTGATAATGCTATTTCACTCACTGAACAATTTTTTGTTTCTGTCTGACTTCCAACAAGCACGATTTTCCCTGTATTATTGTGCTCTTTTAAAATAATTGTTTGTGGACATGGTATCGCTGATAAACTATCATTAGGCCTTCGCCACCCGAAACTACATTAATCTCTGAAGATTTTTGATCTTTAAGAATGATTTTCTCTGATTTTTCTTAGGAACATTTTAATTTAATTACAAAGTAGGCGTGACATACCTTACGCTCGTATTTTGGGCGACAGTGTGTAACTATCAAGAAAGCATTCCGTTAGACAAGAAATAGTGAACTGGGTTCCATACGATCTTTGTTTGCTGAATCTATTTTCAATCTTAAAGAAAACATTTTCGATCTCCAAAAAGCGGGCATAAAGTTTTTTACAAAATTAAACAACAGATTGACGTTTGCGATATGGGTCTATAGTAGTGTGTGTGTGTGTGTGTGTGTGTGTGTGTGTGTGTGTGTGTTTTCCACGACCCTTCATGAAAACTGGAATGAGTAGCGCATTTTTTCAACCAGTTGAAACATGCGTACCTTCAGTGACCTACAACGTAGTGCTGCTGGAAGACGAGCGAGTTCTTTCTCACAATGTAGAACTATAGCGATATTTCATGAGGACCAGAAGCCTTTCCTCTGATAATCAACTTAAGTTGATTTTTTCTGTTCCACGGTCACTCATTTCGACGTCTGTCACTATGGTCTTCACGTGGCGATTTGTTAGGAGGAACCACATTCCGTTCTCCCTCAATGAAACAATTTTGGAAAAGGGGTAGAGCATTTCGCCCTTCTCTCGGTTATCCTCTCTTGAGGTGCCAATAAGGTTAGTGGTCTTACAAATGACACACTTTTACCCAGTTAATTTAACATTCGAACTTCCCCGGATTTTGTCAGATATTGGTAGATAGAATGGTACTTTCGCTCAGTTTGTACTCATTTTGGGTTCGTTCAGTGTTTGTTCATTTACATTTATAGCCGAGAACAAATTTTTAGTTGACCATCGTGTTGAGTATAGGATGCAAGCGTGAATCTATAATATCGATAAAAGGCATTCCAGAACCATCCTTTTCCCTAATCTCTTCTTTCCAGTGAGAAAGTTTTGTAAAACGAAATCGAGCTATATACTACCTGGAGATCAGACACAGAACAATTATGAGCCAGTCTCTCCAGCCCCTTCCCATACTCGGAGGAAACTGATGTCGAGGCGATCAGTTTCGGTTAAGGACGAAACGAGCTCCTGCCCCGGCGGCCTGGCACTTTCCACCCTCGAGGTAGTTAACGGCACGTTTGGATTGCGTCCAGATAAGTTTTTATTATGTTCGGGACGACAAGGAGAAAAAAGGATGGAGATTAACCTCAAATTTTTTATACTGAAATGTTCTCCTGCGGCCAAACTAGTCAACTCCCAGAAATTTCCAATAATTTACGATTGCCTTGGAGCCAAGATTTGCAGCAAGTGTCCATTAATCTGGCGGAATAGGGGTAGATGGCGAGGGGAGAACGGTGGACTACTTACCAGCCACTTCATTAAAAGGGAAGGCGATTAATTCGCTTAATGAACGATGGACATTTTTAATGTCACCGACCAGTAACTGTTCAAGCTTCTGCGGTCGTAAAATGACTGCAAATATGTTACCCGGTAACAAAATTTAATGGGGCGGAAGATATGGCAGTAGGAGCCAGTGCAATCGTCGTTTGCCACAAGCTTATGACATCCACTCATAGAGAACCACAGTGAAATGCTTCGGAATTCGTACTCTTCATTGTACACTACCGGAGAAATCCGGCGTTGCCCAGGTACTGATTTAGAGCCGTTCGTCTATACGCGTACCGCACAGAGTATGGCCTTGTGCTTAATGTTTATGACGTGGTATCTCCTGAACTATGTCTCGTACAATGTTATAATTCCGTAGGCACATTCAGCGGTATATGTGGCTACTGTTTGCAAAATTTCTTGAGAAGGAATTACTAGCAACGAAGTAATACATTTAAACGTCCTGTACGATGCGGCAGTTTTTCACGCAGGTCACTGTTTATGACTTATATCTTGCACTAAGTATCGTACAATAATACAATCTTGTAGGTAGTTTACGACTATTCCCCGGGCCTTCTTGTACTTGTCAGAAACCTCCAGTAAGTCTTGAGTTTCATACGGGTCCGACACACTTAAGCCTATGGGGCACACAGATATTTTGTATTCAGTCACAATTATAGGAAATCTTTATCCCCAGTATTCTACCAATAAATCGTTGCGTACCATTTCCTTTATCAGCAAATGAACTCGCTCCACTTGAAATCTCTACACGTCGTTATTGCGAAGCACTTGTGGATACTGCATGAGAATTTCATTGCGAATAGAGTTAGTTGCAAAGAAGTAATAACTTTAAACTTCATGGATGATGCGGCAGTTTTTCACGCATCTCATTATTCATCACGTCTTATCTGCGGAACAATGTGTCGTACAATGATATAGTTTTTCACTTACATTCAGTGTGTCTGTAAAAACTCTCGCGAATACAATCAGCATTAAACAAGGAATAAATTAAAAATTTATGCTTCACGTGACAGTTTTACTGCACGAACAGAAGAGGAATAGTAAGCGATAAACATTTTTCGTTTCATTTATTTTGTAGGGGTCGATAACGAGAAAATAATATTTAACGGTTTCAAATTATGCGTAAATTTTGATGGAAGTCGCTAAGTGCTCTCATTCCCAAATTCTTGATGAACGAAGTCTGAGAAATCACGCATCGCGGTCTACGTTTCTTTTTCAGGTTTACCCTCCTCCATTCGACAGGTGGATGGTTCTTACCGCTACAGCGACTCTTTGCCTGACAGTAAGATATGCGTACCAAGTTTGGCTGAAATCGGCCCAGTGGCTTAGGAGCAGATGTGGAACACACACGGGTACACTTACACACACACACATACAAATATTTTTTTTTACAATATGTTTGGATTAGTATTTCTTCTCGTTCCAATCGCGATGGAGTGTTAGAAACACGAGTGATCGTATCGTGCAACTATGTAACAGCTGATGTTTTAACCCAACTTTGTTAGTGCGCCTTCTGCGCGACAGATACGTAGGGAAATGAAAAATATACATAGCTTCTGCTGTGAAAGACGATTCCCATTTTTGTTACCAGGAACGTCGCGAGATGACATTTCTTTGATCGCTTGTTGGTTAAAGATTTTCGATTTTTTTTTATTTTTTTTACACTCTGCCGCCATCAGACAAGTTTACGACTGTTCCCCGGGCCTTCTTGTACTTTTCAGAAACCACCAGTAAGTCTTGAGTTTCATACGGGTCCGACACACTTAAGCCTATGGGGAACACAGATATTTTGTATTCAGTCACAATTATAAGAAATCTTTATCCCCAGTATTCTACCAATAAATCGTTGCGTACCATTTCCTTTATCAGAAAATTAACTCGCTCCACTTGAAATCTCTACACGTCGTTATTGCGAAGTACTTTTGTGATTTGACTGAGTCCATTTGCAAGTCACGAGTCACTGACCCTTCGACATTCACGCCCTTTTCCCTGCTATCCATAGCAAGGCTGCTCCTGTGAGTCATCAATTTTTACCAGTAAAAAAACTTCCAAGCCTCTGGGCTTTTTTAAACCCATGCGAAAAGTAGAAAACAACAAATTTTACGTAAATAAAATAAATTATTGGATTTTAAGTGATGCGGACCGCGAGGGTACTGACGCCTGAGTGCTGGATACCTGTGAGTTACGCGCGACTAACGTAAGTTCAATACTATGAGCAGTAAAAGGCCTTGGTTTATTTTCTCTAAATATCATCAACTATTATCTGGTACTTTACGTATGCATATGCAGAAAAGCAAAGTAAAAGGCGTTGAGCTACCCTTACGACTGTAGTTGAGAACTACACACCAACTTTACAAAAACCGTCATTTACAATTTATATTAATGAAAGTGATTACGTACAGAACAAAATTACGAAACCGTAATTTGTTAAGTATCAAGTACTTGAAAAGCAACCTAAAGTCAATGGTTCCACAGAAGTGGTAAATCGGTAGAACTTTTAGTGATAGTTAATGTGAACAACACAAAATACAATAGAAAAGGTAAATGCGATACCGTTCCGCTGTAAGCTACTACACACCTATGGAGCACACCAGACATTACTTCAATATCTGCAGATGACCCTCCGTGCAGATTAATGTGTTCCGTTCTAACTGTAAGGAAATATTTGATCCACCTGGAAAACTGGTTAGATATCCCTCAGGAACGTGCCTCAGGAAAGTGCCGATATGATTCTCAATCGAGTGTTTAATGAAGGCGAATAAAACTGGCTTCTTCTACACATGACACTAAGGACGTTTTGCGCGAAGACCTGGAGTTGCTTTTTAATTTATTATATTTTTCGAAACCCGTACTCATTTCCATGGACGAGACAATGATACCCATAATTGTTTGAATAAAGAATTTCTAGGATTCTACTGACAATAGATGTGAGTAATATAGGATGTAAATTCTGTGAATGAGTTGTATTTTCTTTCTTGTGTAGCCTATGCTCTTTTGCAATCACGAGGAATATATTATGTCGTGAGATCTAAGGTAATATCAAGAGTGGAGAAAATCACTCGTAAATTTTATATAACTTGACAAGAATTGCTTTTTGAGATTAAGCGAATTAAGCTGCTCTTCGGGATCACAATCACTGGTTACTATATCACTTTCCGTAATACATTTATGGCTACTGTGTAGTGACAATATTCCTCGACTTCCCAACCGCGAAGGAACATTTCAGGTTGCTGTTTTCTAACTGTGTCCTGTATCGTTCTCAAGCGTCTGGATTCTGATTTTGTGCCACCGACCAACAAGTGAACAAAATTTCTTGGCCTACTGGGACAGATTCTCTAATATTTTTCTGTGGCAATTATTTAAGGCTAACGCATTACTCTTCTCGTAGCCGAGCGAGTTGCAGTCAGCGTCTGCCTATTTACGGATTTATGTTCTGTATCTGTTGTGCAATAGAAGCTGTTTCTTAGGAAGTCTGCTGGTACCGTTTGTGCACTACAAAGGATCTCACTCATCTTAAATTACTTTACTAGATTTCTGGAAGTTGGTCAACTATTCCTTATCCATTTTACTGAAGGTTACACTGTCTCGTTTTCTTCCTGACACTATGCAACTTATTGACTATGATCATTTGAGATCATCGATGCCAATCTCAATGTGAACATCCTCAGTGCAGTAGAATCTGTTTCTTGCCAAACATTCTAGTATATTTCCAGAATTCGTAAGATTTCCGAAGAATGGATTCAGCCCGTAATCTGACGTAAACAAGAGAAAGTGTTCGAGAGAGAGAACGGTACATTAGGGGAATGGCGGGTAGAGTGCTCCACTTCAGCCAAAAATTGTAAAGCTTTAGTTGGTGTTTAGAAATACGGAATAACTACACAAAACGTTTACTTCAGCCCGAAATCTGACGTAAATAAGACGTGTTGATAGAGAGAACGGCACAGTAAGGGAAGTCCGGGTAGAGTAATCCATTTAAGTCAAATGTTTTTTTGTGTGTGTGTGTGCGTAAATGGTGAAAAAAAAGTTTTAACGAAAACGTCACAAAGCAGGGAAAGATTTTCTTACACTTACAGTTCAAGATGTTAAGAAAAGTGTCGGATGGTATGACCCATACAAAAAAATTCTGGTTTTAACATTAAAAAAAGTGTTTTAGAGATCCACAAACTAACTATTCTGTTTATGTAACGAAAGTAGAACATAATTAACGAAAAGCTGCTTAAAAACCTTTTAACTTGTGGTTGATTCAGCCTCATAAAACGCGACAAACTGACGTTTTCTCTAAGTCAGTTCTGGCTGCTTTTTCGTAAAACTTTGACAGAAATCTTTACCTACGGATCTGTTAAATTTTCTGCCAAATCGTAAGTAACTTTTGAAACTCAGTCTCAACTAGCGCTATTGACCTGGAATATAAATATCTCACGTGTGCTACAAGAATTTCTTCGTAGTTTTCTTCAAGGGTTTTTTTGGAAAATGACCAGCTGACGTGTGAAAGATATCTGTTGAGTCCCTAAAATGATTTTAATCTCCTTTGCAGCGTAGTCCTAGGAAAATTAAAACGATCGGCAGCAGCACTTTCGGTCGTTTCCCCTCTCAAGGCACTTGAAACTGCATCCCTCATTGCTGTCTCACAGTCAGACTACTACCCACTACCTCACCACATGCTTCTTCTTCAAACTTGGTACTGTCCCGCAACCCCGCCCCCCCCCCCCCCCCCCCACCACCACCAAAAAAATGGTAAGAAAGTTACTTACATGACATTTATGGCCTATACCACTCGACTTTGCTTTGATATAGTTCGTACTATCCGATTGACACTGCACATTGAAACATGCCAGAAACAGGCTTGAGTGAACCGAATTTCATTATTAAGACAAAATCGACATTAGACTATTTTAATATTAATACTCGTAAGGTAATATTACTTCATGCCTTTTGTGAGCGTACAATCTGTGGCAGTAGATTAGGGCGGCAGTTACTCGCCGCAGAGCACGTGGCTGGCGGTTGCTACGGGGCCGTGGCGAGCGGCTAGCGTCTACGAGGCCTTCGAAAAACTCGAGTGGACGCTTGGCAGGGGCGCATATGGCCGTGTAACGCTCTTGGAGATATGCTACAGAAAAATCGATAAAAACAGAACTAAGAGTGACACGGAGGTGCGAGTTGGCATTCATGGACAGACAAATATGTAAAGCAAAACTGTCTAGACGCGCCACAAAAATATATAATAGTTTAAAAGTTATTGTTGTTCAAAAGCTAACATCTCGGCAATGCTTTGGCCTATTAATATTGTGGTGTCACCGCCAGACACCACACTTGCTAGGTGGTAGCCTTGAAATCGGCCGCGGTCCGTTAGTATACGTCGGACCAGCGTGTCGCCACTGTCAGTGATTGCAGACCGAGCGCCGCCACACGGCAGGTCTAGAGAGACGTCCTAGCACTCGCCCCAGTTGTACAGCCGACTTTGCTAGCGATGGTTCACTGACAAATTACGCTCTCATTTGCCGAGACGATAGTTAGCATAGCCTTCAGCTACCTCATTTGCTACGACCTAGCAAGCCGCTATTATCATTTGCTATTTATCTTGTGAAACATGTACCGTCAGACCGATGTTCACCAATTATGAATTAAAGTTAGGTATTCCAGTAGTTACTTACGTTCTTTGCTACTATAAATTCCCTTAACTGATCCAGACCTCACGCCAGCCTGCGTGAGCTTAAACGCGTGCCTGTGGATTGGCTGTCTTGCCAGTCCACAACAAATATGAAAAAAAAGTCTACGGATGCGGTTAGTACAGCTGCATCGAGCAATCATAGCCGATTTAGCAGAATATGTACCCATTTTGAATGAGTAGTCGGAATATGGGATTCGACTGAGAGAAACTGTGTTTTTAGTAATAAATAAATTTAAAGAGACGAAACTAGCGTCAGCATTCTAAAGTTTAAAGAGATAGATAAGTACGTATTTTTATTTGTTTATTTTTGTTAAGTATCAAAAATCCGGTACACTATGTCGGCGGTTGCTGCGCAAACAAGTTCTCCACGTACGCGTACACCATCATTACTCTACCACGCAAACATAGGGGTTACTCTCGTCTGGTGTGAGGCGATCCCTGGGGGGGCTGGGGGGGGGGGGGGCGGGTTCCAACGCACGATAACCCTGAGTTCGGTGTGGGGCGGCGGAGGGGTGAAGTGGACTGGGGTAGTCGTCGTGGAGTTGTGGACCACTGCGGCTGCGGCGGTGACGGAGCCTCTCCATCGTTTCCAGGTCCCCGGTTAACATATAATACAATACAATCTGGGGGTAGTAGTGGGATGGTAGCCACGTTCGGGGACAAGTATGTATGTAGCGACGTTGGAAAGCGATCAAGTGGAGTGTAATTTAGTGGTTCAAATGGCTCTGAGTACTATGTGACTTAACTTCTGAGTTCATCAGTCCCCTAGAACTTAGATCTACTTGAACCTAACTAACCTAAGTACATCATACACATCCATGCCCGAGGCAGGACTCGAACCTGCGACCGTAGCGGTCGCGCGGTTCCTGACTGTAGCGCCTAGAACCGCTCGGCCACCCCGGCCGGCGCAGTACAGTGGTTTAGGACAGCAGACAAGAGTGTATTTTGTGAATTGTGCATAGACTGTCGATTGACGTGATCGCGACATATGAATTGCATAGTGAAGTGTCGTAGCACCAGTTATTAACGGCCGGCCATACGTAAGAGCCCTTCAGATTGCAAATTAAGTGTTCAGTGAATACATTGAAGAAAAATAAACTACTTGTTCAAATTATAAATGATCGTGCGTGACTCAATATTTTTTTAAATTTCACAGCAATACCTGTCTGCGTTATTTTGTAATAATTTATTTCAGCTTAAAAAATGAGTTTACAACAGGTGTGAGCTGGCACGCTATGCCGAGAAACGCAGCCAAACAGTGAGACCAGCCACATCTCTGGGCGGCTCAATTAAGCTGAGTGTAACGAATATATATTTTTTCGTGCCATAGCACGTGGGGGCTCGAGCCAAACTGTTCAAACTTCAGTGTGTAGTGCCAAGTACAGTCGTACCTTAAAGGTACAGACCGATGCTGAAAATTACACCGCTCACCATATTCGAGCTCTGAAACAAGGAAAACTCAACAGCTACATCACTCACGTTCTAGCTAAAGGTGGAGTGATGTCTGCACCTTACTCCAAGGGCTACATTCTCCGCTGTTTTGCGGAAAACCCGAGAAACAGCAAGTGACCCATAATTCCTGCACTCCCGTACCATCCGCCGTTCCGCTAACAAAGAAACAGTTCTGAGATAGCGTGTTTAAACACGCTGCGCCATTTTCCTGGCTCTACGGCTGTGTACTGGTTACGAATGTAAATAAGAGTCAGACAAAGCGAAGTGCTGGCCTCGTCCAACAGCTGTTCACTTTTGTTGTACTCTCGTAGTGGGGCAGCAGTAAGCGGCCAGAGAAGCGGTACGATGGAAGAAAAGAGCAGGGGGGGGGGGGGGGGGGGTTAATGCTAGTACGTGCCAGCGCTCGCTGCGGCATAGCAACGAAGATGAGGCGGGCGCAGAGCGGCGCTGAGGGGATCAGCACTGTCTGCTCACACGGCAACCGCATTCTGCTAACTCTGGCTGTTGTCGAGTCGCAGATAGCAACATCGCTGAACACTCAGAACAGTCGTGTGGAATTGCTCTTCCCACACGTTTCAGGACTCTGGTGGACGCAACCCACTCAGTAGCACCGCGCTCCGCCGGCTGTCTGGGGATATTCTAGAACATTACACAGAAAAGTAAAGACTGTCGCTGAATTTTATCTGTACTTTCAAGCAATCACATCATCGTGGAGACAGTATATAAAATATTGCTTCCCTAGGCTTCTTGAGGTGACAGCAAAGACGCCGGAGAGAGGCGCCTGCTTTTTCAAAAAAAAAATCATACGTCTAAAGCACCGCGAGATAGTATGACTCTAGAGTGTACAGCGACGGTGGGGAATTCGATGAAATGTTAGCGCCGGGAACGAGTGGAATGTGAGAGATGCATGAAAGTCGATACCATGGACATAAAATAATAGCCCAACGTAAGAAATACGTTTCAGATAGTAATTTATTATGTTAAAAAAAAAAAAAAAAGGTTCAAATGGCTCTGGGCACTATGCGACTTCTGAGGTCATCAGTCCCCTAGAACTTAGAACTACTTGAACCTAACTAACCTAAGGACATGACACACATCCATGACCGAGGCAGGATTCGAACCTGCGACCGTAGCGGTCGCGCGGTTCCTGACTGAAGCGCTTACAACCGCTCGGCCACTCCGGCCGGCGAATTTATTATGTCAAGATCGCTTTAAGTACTATAAACATGACATTGCTGTTTGCAACATATTACCTGCTACGTTCACATGTGACAAACATTATCGTCATCTTTTCTAATATACAAAGACAAATCGTTGTTTAAAGTTGTTAGCGAAAATCTCGAAAAGTACTTGACCAATTAGCTTCAAATTTTTACTTGATGCTCTAATAAACACTGGAACGGAAGTAGGCTATATATCTTTTTAATATGACGGGCATTTATAAATTAGTTATACAAAAGTAACCTTTAATTCCGAAAAAAGGTAAATAACTGACACAAATGTTTGATACAGCAATGACTGAAGTATGTCTCCGAGATTTATTTAAAAACGTTCAGCGTGGCTACCTTCCGTAACTCGACAAACGTCCCAGTTGAAATGTTTCCTGCCAAATAACATGAAGCAAGTATTGATGTTCGGTGGCAGCTGCTTGTGTTCTCTGTTGTCGCTGCTCGTCGAAATATCCTGTAAGCGGAGCAACAAACACTCTACTTTTAATGTAATCCCTTACTCAGAAGTCCGTTGGGTTTAAATCAGGTGATCGCGTTCACCAGGATATTGTTCCACTACGTCCAGTCCAAGTCGGCAGATTCCTACGGAGATACGCGACAACTTTACCATTATAATGTGGTGGCGAGCATCCTGTTGGAAGATAAGTCCTGTTGTAATTGAGATATTGGATAATGTTCGAGAATGTCCACGTACGATATACTACTTACACCCGACTTGGCAAAAAAGAAAAGATCGTAAATGTTACAGCTCACAGGGCAAGTAATATTTACCTCAGGCGAGTCCCGTACATGTTCGATTACTTGATGTGATTTCTGTTCACGACGTATCCGAACATTATGGCGATTCATATTAACGAATTTATGGATATACGTCATCAAAGATAATAATTTCATTAAGAAAATCGTCTTCAGTCCGCATTCCTACAGAAAACTCAGCTTGTTTTTCTTTGTCACTTTCTCTTAAAGTTTGCAACAGTTCCAGTTTGTAGGGTTTCAGTGAAACGCATTTCCGTTGTATATTCCACACTGTAACACCAGGAATATTCAGTTCTAGGCTGGCACATCTCGTTGATTTATTCCGACTACGACTGTAAGCCTGCCAAACTTGTTCAGTTACTACGTCACAGATTACTGCCATCATGACGTAATCCAGCCAATCGCATGCCGTCCTATGATTATAAAAGAGGGAACCTCGCCAGTTCATGACAATCAGTTTTACTCCCTGAAAACGACGAAGGAGGGTATTATCGAAAGCTTTGCATTTTATCCGAACTCGACTCAGCAAAAGAACTGAGAAGTTCTTATGCAAGTGAACGCACTAGGTACGGGGATTCTGACCAGTAACTAGACATTTATCATCACAGATTGTGTTAAAAATGACCACCGGGTTGGCAACACACGCTTCCAGTCTGGTATAGAAAGACTGCTGCACCCATGCTAGCGTTTCGGGGAAGATGTCCGTTCAGGATGCAGGAAAAAGCCATTGCGTATCATCGGGTGTAGTTGATATGGCCTTGTACATAGTGACTTTCAACTTCCCCCACAGAAAACAGTCAACAGGTGTCAAATCCGGGGAATGGGGTTCGCCTAGGTACAGGTTTTCTGCGCCCAATCTAACAATTTGGAAACAATTCGTGAAGACATGCTGTTGTACCTCGTACACTATGGGCTGGACAGTCATCATGTTGGTACCATAGGTTCCTCCTAGTTTCCACATGAACGTCTTCTAGCATCCGTGGAAGGTGGTCTGTTAGGAGGCTGTTATACTTGTGCGCGTTCAGTATTCCGTCTATAAAAACAGAAGTGAACACAATTGTCACAATCGTTTCCATGCAGCTCTTGATGGAGAAAGATGTCATAAGAATGGAACAAATGTTGATAGAGAATGCTTAGGACACTTGTCTGACTCATGCATTCTCCTCGTGCAATTGCGCGGGAGTTAACGTGCTTACAACAGAAACAGTAGCAACAACATTAATTTCTGCCTCTTATGTCCCCACTTGTTTCCTTTTGTTACGTTGTCTAGTTTTTCACTACCACTGTCATGTTACTAGTTGAAGACATCTATAAATAATTGCCGAGATGGTTGACGTCTATTGGGATATCTTGACACACACACTGTACAAGAACGAACTGCTTTCTTCTTGCACTCTCCAGGCACCATGAGCATGTCGCCCTTTTCTGCATTGTTCACTTCCGACCTACCGCGTGGGCTGTCACACACTAAGTGACCAGGAAGTCATAATGCACTCAAGAAACACACAAGCACACTGTAAGCAAAAATAACAACGTTGCACCTACCAACTACTCACGTTGAGTGGCACAAATAAGTGTCGGTGTAGAAACTTTTCAAAATACTTTATCTCTTAAACGAGTCACACTAGAATCCCGCATTAGACACCACTGAAATTCTAATATACCCTGCTTTTAATTTGTCGTTTCGTTAATAAAGTGTCCCACTAGCAGCTAGTGTCCTTGTTAGCGTTAACACTCGCTAGATAGTTCCCGCTATACCAAATGTCCCTGCCGTTGAAATCTGATGGCTGTATTCGTCTGACAGAAATTCACTGCTTAGCAGCTGGTGCACTTGTGTTTGCTGACACGGAGAAACACGAGTATTAAGGGACTGTTGGCTGCTACGCAAACTGTCTCCGTAATTGAGTGGTCAGTACGTTCTGCTGACGTGCGAATGACCCGGGATCAGTTTCCGGTATTGACGTTGATGTTTCCTCGGCGGGAGGAATGGAACTGCCCCACACAGGGACTGGTCAAAAATATGGAAACACTGCGAGAAATGCATGCCTGAGCGTATGCAGATGACAGGCAAGACTGCAGTTTGCGCTGTTGTTTTTCCTGACGAGCGGAAAACGTGCAGTGTCCACAATACGTTGCAAGTATCAGTTGCGGTCAGAACAGCGTTATGTGCAGGTGTAGATGCGTTGTTCCAGTGCTAAGTCACTTCGATCGTTGACATATTGTTGGTGCTCGTTTGGGTGAGTGTATTCCGAGTGTCTGGTGTCCAAGAGACACAATATCGAAGATTTATATCTCGTACAGAGAAAGCGGAAGAACATCATTCGCTAAGGCACTACTCGGAAGAAAGTGTGTGTTGAGTGATCGTGACAGACGGTCATTCAAAAGGATTGTGACGATTGATAAGAGGATGACAGATGCAGAAGTCACTGCAGAACTGAATATCCCGCTCGCGAACCCTGTCAGCATAAAACACCACGAAGGGTGCTGTATAAGCAGGGAATTGCAGGATGAGATGGAATTCCAGCGACTTATCAATTATGCGAATACTCGTAACAGGAAAACGTGGTGCTGAAGCCACAAATCCTGGACTATAGAGGAATGGAAGGAGGTCATTTGGTCGGATGAGTCTTGTTTTACACTGTTTACAACTTCTGGCCGAATTTACGTCCCAAGAGTGGAACATGACGAATATTCCGTGATGATTTCGACAGCGATATCGTGATATTCCCGCGTGGTTACTCGGTAAGGTAGCGTTACTACGAAGGATTTTCTGACTATTGTGCTATTGTGGCTGGTCAATACCATACCTTGTTCTTCAATAGTAACGATATGTTCCTGTACAACAGGAACTCAATTAACAAAGCTCACGATTCAGGACTGCTTTTATGAGCACGAGGATGAACTTTCGCTTCTCTCCCCACAATCAGCGCATCTCAGTGTTATTGAGCCTTTACTATGGAGGGAAGTGTTCGTGATCCACCTCCATCATCTTTTCCCTGACATCCCACGATCTTGCAGGAGGAATTATCCGAAATGTCTTATAAAATCATTTCGAGACGGATTTAAGCTATTTTCAATACCAACGGGTCTCCTATTTTTATGTCATCAATCTGCTAATTGGTTTGATGCAGCCCACCACGAATTCCTCTCCTATGAAATCCACTTCAACTCAGAGTAGCACTTGCAAACCAAGTCTTCAATTATTTTCTGCGTATATTTCAATCTCTCTCTTCCTCTACAGTTTCAACTCTCTTCCGCTCCCTCTAGTGCCACAGAAGTTATTCCTTGATGTTTTAACAGAAGTCTTTTCATCGTGTCCCTTCTTCATATCAGTGTTTTCCATGTATTCCTTTCCTCGTTCCTTATCTTATCAGTCAGTCTAATTTTCAAAATTCTTCTACAGCGCCACATCTCAAGTGCTTCGTTTCTCTTCTGTTCCGGTTTTTCCCACAGTCTATGTTTTGCTATAATATATTGTTGCGCTCAAAACGTACATTCTCAGAAATTTCTTCCTCAAACTAAGGCCTGTGTTTCATACAGTCGACATCTCATGGCCAGGGGAAGGCCCATTTTGCAGAGTTTTCTGCTTTTTATGTCCTCCTTGCCCCGTCCGTCGTGCGTTATTTTGCTGCCTGTATAGCAGACTTCATTTGCTTTGTGACCACCAATCTTGACGTTAAGCTTCCCGCTGATCTCATTTCTGCTACTTCTCATTACTTTCGCCTTTCTTCGATTTTCTCTGGACTAAACAGACAATTCAATACATTCACCAGAAATTGCAATTCTTCTTCACTTTCGCTCTGTATAGTAATGTCATCAGCGAATCGTATCGTTGACATTCTTTCACCTTGAATTAAAATTCCACTTCTGAACCCTTCTTCAATTTCCATCATTGTTTCTTCGAAGTACAGGTTGAACATAGGGGCGAAAGACTACATTCTTGTCTTACAGTCCTTTTAATCCGAGCATTTTGTTCTTGGTCGTGCACTCTTATTATCTGACTTTCATATTTTTTAAACTTCCTGGCAGATTAGAACTGTGTGCCGGACCGAGACTCGAACTCGGGACCTTTGCCTTTCGCGGGAAAGTGCTCTACCAACTGAGCTACCCAAGCAAGACTCACGCCCCGTCCTCACAGCTTTAATTCCGCCAGTACCTCGTCTCCTACCTTACAAACTTCACAGAAGATCTCCTGCATAGCTTGCAGATTAAAACTGTGTGCCGGACCGAGACTCGAACTCGGTACCTTTACCTTTCGCGGGCAAGTGCTCTACCATATTTTTGTCCCTCCCCCCTACCTGACCACTCTGCGTCCTGCACAACACTCCTGAACAGCGGGTAGTCGGCAGACCAGTGCAGGCGCTCCTTCCATACAAGCGCTGCCTCCCACTGGGAGACAAGTCACGCGCCTAGCGCCGCTAGTACACCGCACGTTTTGCGACAAGAGTCACAGCACACGGACCAGAAAACCCCTGTTGGAACGACGACCTCTAGCAGATGCCACCAGGGGCACATTCTCGCTCTCAAGCAGAGCGAGCCTGAACTAATCACTGATGGGCTTGTTCTCATCAGATTCCACAGCAAACGCATCACATGCGGTCGTAATTGAAAAGGTATCATGGTGATCTCCACAGTGACAAAAGATTCCAGATTCCATTCAGATCTGCGAGAGGGAACAGCCAAGGGGCAGGCGACCATGAGAAAAAGATGGAAGAGCCAATGATGGAATAACATTCTGCTGCTGTTGATACTGCCCTATATTCTTTGAACTGGAAATCCTCATGTTCTTCTCGTTTCAATTTAGTGACCCTCACTACACCTAGATTGAGCCTTTGCATGTCCCTTTTCCGATTTTCTAGCTTTCTAACTACGTTCAATCTCCTAACATTCCATATTTCTACTCGTACAATGTTATAAAGGGAGTAAACTTCATTGTGAACAGGAAAGCAAGGAGCCACTGTGAACAGTTCAGTGATACGGTTGTTCTCCTCAGATTCTACAGCAGACCAACGCTGACAACGAAAAGTCATACACACATGGCGAAGTGGCAAGCATACGAGAACACTGAACAAATGTAGGCTTCGCAGTAGGAATGACACAGGCGAAAGACTGATTGAGCTTTGCAATAAGTTTCAGACGGTAATAACGACTATTCTGTTCAAGAATCTCAACAGGTGTTGCTGGATTGTAATGCGTACGAAAGTGTTGTAAGGCATCCGCAGGTGCAAATATGGACTCAGATAACAATTTAGTAATGATGAAGATTATATAGAAGTTTAAAAGGATTGTCCGGAAGAATCAGTACTGAGGAAGGATGGGGCCCGTTTGAAGTTAACAAGGATAAAGATATTACAATAGCGAATACCATAGTGGGCAGTTCAGCTGAAGAGGGAAATCATCGATGTTGGGCTGACAAACATGGGTACAAGGAAGGTATCTATGAAGAAATCTTGACGATATGCTTGATCGACGAAATATGGAAGTATAAAAACAATCAAGAAAAGACAGAAAAACATAAGTACAAAACACTTATCAATGAAATAAACAGGGTGTGCAGAGAAGCCAAGGCGTAACTGCTGCATGAAAAAGCGTGAAGTCTTCGAAAAACAAGTGGTTATCGGATGGACAGATTCAACACATAGGAATTCAAGAGCATTAACATTAAGAGATCAGTGTTAATTCTACAGTCAAGCTCAGACGATATATGGCTCTTAGCACTATGGGACTTACCATCTATGGTCATCAGTCCCCTAGAACTTAGAACTACTTAAACCTAACTTACCTAAGGACATCACACAACACCCAGTCATCACGTCAGACGATATAACTGAGGAGTGGAAAAACCTAACTGAAGGCTTCTACGATGGGCAGAACATATCATATGACGTGATAGAACACGAAGTGGGAGTCGACGTGGTAGACATAGGGGATCGGGTATTAGAGCTGGAGTTTAACTTAACTTGGGAAAATTTGCTATCAAATATGCCAGAACGGATTGATAAAATTCCTTCTGAATATCTAAAATCTATTGGGGGAAGTGGCAGCGAAACATCTATTAAAGTATTGGCGTAGAATCTATGATACTCGAGATGTATCATCAAATTTTCGGAAAAATATCCAGAAGATAGCAAAGAGAAGTGCAAACATTAGTGTGCATCCAGCTTAACAGCTAATCCATCTACTTTGCTGACAAGAATTATACACAGAATAATGGAAGACGTAATTCAATATCTGATGGATGAAGATCAATTTTTCTTTCGGAAAAGTGAAAGCACCAAAGCCGCAATTCTGACCTTGCACTTGATAAGGGAAGATAGTTCGAGGTGAAATAATGTCCAGGATAAAATTCGCTGATTACACTCTTATCCTGAGTGAAAGTGAAAAAGAAAAAGTACAAGCCTTGTTGAATGGAATGAACGATGTTATACGGAGACAGCAGATTTTTCAAGTACTTGGCTGTTGCGTACGTAAGTGCCCCAATATTAAAAAACCCCAATATTACTGACAATTGGGCGTAGGGGCACGCCCTCCTTGTGTATTTCAGGCAGACCATGTAGTCTTGGTGGCACTGGTGCTTTTCCTCGTACGTTCTGAAGGTCTCATCAGGCATCCCTATTTCCTTCAGGAGAGTCCTGGTCTTCTTGTCCGCCTTGTCAGTAGGGTCACACTCCAAAGTCCTGTATGCAGGGTCCCTCAGAAGTTGGCGTACTTTCTCGTCATAATCCACCCGTCGCAAAGTGACCGTAGAGTTCCTTTGTCTGATGGCCTTCCATTCCCCACATGCTGACTTACCCGTGCAATATCTACAACGCAATGTAAGCACGAATCAAATAGTCAGTTCTTCAACGGAAGTAGGAAGAGTTTGTTGTTCTCCTTTATCTTAAGGTGACATGATGCGCGATGTAACGTACTGCGATATGGAAGCACTGTTCGCAAGACGTTAATCAGGAATTCCATGCGGGGGTAATGCTGTTGAAACACTTTTACGTCAGCAGTAAAACTGCTGTCGTTAAAACGGTAAACATTTACATATTTACACATAATTAACTTGCGTATGTTTATGGGAATCTCATTATGGCAATGCCGTTAAATGCAAACAGTCCGACAGTCTGCTGTACCGTTACAATTGCTTCCTGCAAAACATGTTACTTACTGAATGTTCATTGGAGCCACGCGCTCCGGCTACGTCAGTATGTTTCTTCGGCTTGTCTTCTCTGCTAACTGTAGTGTACATTGTGTGTTGTACTGTACATTGTGTGAAGTAACAGATGAAGTTGTGGATTTACCTCCTACAGTTTTGTCAGTGACACATGAATGCGAACGAAAAATATTGATTGCTTTCGTAAAGTTTTGTCGAGCGGAATGACAAATTGTCTGAAGCTCTTTGAGTTCTTTTTGCTAAGATACACTGTTCGAATCCATAATTAGGTTTTCCGAGGTATCTTCGATTGTACGACCGATTGATTTCTTTTCACACTAAATGAATTTTTTTCCGTTAAAAACCTCGAATTTCACCTTTTTATATACATAGTGTGTATTATTAATCTAAAAATACATATCTCAACTGTACAGTAGTCAGTAAGTCAGTCCGAAGTCGACTTTTGCGGCACAGAAAATGATTCAGACATTGCTGACAGACACAGGAAGAAAGTAAACGAACTGCACTGATTCTCGAAAAGCAAGCCGGAAGTTTTGCCTTTCTGTCTCTCTTTCCCGGTCTCTCTATCTCTCTCTCTCTCTCTCTCTCTCTCTCTCTCTCTCTCACACACACACACACACACAACACGCAGGCGGATTGTGACAGCTGCCATTAATGTGCTCAGCAGCCTGTATGAAATGTTAAAAGTGACAGAAGTGATTTAAAATATTACAAAACGTTAAAAATGAAAGGATAAATATATTAACTCTTGATGATAGCTGGGTGACGTTTGCAATGTGATGGCTGTACACTGCTGGTAAGTGAACAGTTGCGTCTAGTAAATGCAGAAGTGCAGGTGTATGGAATGCGTAGTAAAATGGCGAGGAGAAGCTCTCTTTTGTAGATGCATGTTCAAGATACTGTTAATATGTGGACTAGGTACGTAGTGGAGTACTTAGAATCAGTAACTAAGGATTGATTTATTGAGGTGACATGAAAAGAACTCATTATGCGGCTGTCGTCTATTTCAAGGATTTCCGCGTGGGTTTATGGATTTGGAGACCGGTGTTCATTGATTTTATCCCATAGCAAATTTATAGATTGTGTAGGTGAAGAGGAACAAGTGTCTGTTGATAGAAGAACGACTACGATCCGGGTTGTATGAGGACAGCAGGGCAGATGGGATATATATATATATATATATATATATATATATATATATATATATATATATATATATATATATATACACTCCTGGAAAGTGAAATAAGAACACCGTGAATTCATTGTCCCAGGAAGGGGAAACTTTATTGACACATTCCTGGGGTCAGATACATCACATGATCACACTGACAGAACCACAGGCACATAGACACAGGCAACAAAGCATGCACAACGTCGGCACTAGTACAGTGTATATCCACCTTTCGCAGCAATGCAGGCTGCTATTCTCCCATGGAGACGATCGTAGAGATGCTGGATGTAGTCCTGTGGAACGGCTTGCCATGCCATTTCCACCTGGCGCCTCAGTTGGACCAGCGTTCGTGCTGGACGTGCAGACCGCGTGAGACGACGCTTCATCCAGTCCCAAACATGCTCAATGGGGGACAGATCCGGAGATCTTGCTGGCCAGGGTAGTTGACTTACACCTTCTAGAGCACGTTGGGTGGCACGGGATACATGCGGACGTGCATTGTCCTGTTGGAACAGCAAGTTCCCTTGCCGGTCTAGGAATGGTAGAACGATGGGTTCGATGACGGTTTGGATGTACCGTGCACTATTCAGTGTCTCCTCGACGATCACCAGTGGTGTACGGCCAGTGTAGGAGATCGCTCCCCACACCATGATGCCGGGTGTTGGCCCTGTGTGCCTCGGTCGTATGCAGTCCTGATTGTGGCGCTCACCTGCACGGCGCCAAACACGCATACGACCATCATTGGCACCAAGGCAGAAGCGACTCTCATCGCTGAAGACGACACGTCTCCATTCGTCCCTCCATTCACGCCTATCGCGACACCACTGGAGGCGGGCTGCACGATGTTGGGGCGTGAGCGGAAGACGGCCTAACGGTGTGCGGGACCGTAGCCCAGCTTCATGGAGACGGTTGCGAATGGTCCTCGCCGATACCCCAGGAGCAACAGTGTCCCTAATTTGCTGGGAAGTGGCGGTGCGGTCCCCTACGGCACTGCGTAGGATCCTACGGTCTTGGCGTGCATCCGTGCGTCGCTGCGGTCCGGTCCCAGGTCGACGGGCACGTGCACCTTCCGCCGATCACTGGCGACAACATCGATGTACTGTGGAGACCTCACGCCCCACGTGTTGAGCAATTCGGCGGTACGTCCACCCGGCCTCCCGCATGCCCACTATACGCCCTCGCTCAAAGTCCGTCAACTGCACATACGGTTCACGTCCACGCTGTCGCGGCATGCTACCAGTGTTAAAGACTGCGATGGAGCTCCGTATGCCACGGCAAACTGGCTGACACTGACGGCGGCGGTGCACAAATGCTGCGCAGCCAGCGCCATTCGACGGCCATCACCGCGGTTCCTGGTGTGTCCGCTGTGCCGTGCGTGTGATCATTGCTTGTACAGCCCTCTCGCAGTGTCCGGAGCAAGTATGGTGGGTCTGACACACCGGTGTCAATGTGTTCTTTTTTCCATTTCCAGGAGTGTATATATATATATATATATATATATATATATATATATATATATAATATCTCACTATATAAGTGTCTAACGAAAAAGCTACATAGAACGAAACTTCTCTAGCTTGAAGGGGGAAACCAGATGGCGCTATGGTTGGCCCGCTAGATGGCGCTGCCATAGGTCAAACGGATACCAACAGCATTTTTAAAAATAAGAATTCCCATTTTTTATTACAGATTCGTGTAGTACATAAAGAAATATGAATGTTTTAGTTGGACCACTTTGGATCACAAACGTATGTGATACCACGTAACATTCCGCCAGTGCGGACGGTATTTGCTTCGTGATGCACTATCCGTGTTAAAATGGATCGTTTACCGATTTAGGAGAAGGTCGATATCGTGTCGATGTATGGCTATTGTGATCAAAATGCCTTATGGGCGTGTGCTATGTACGCAGCTCAGTATCCTGGACGACATCTTCCAAGCGTCTGGTCCCTTTGCCGGTTAGTCACGTTATTTAAGGAAACAGGAAGTGTTCAGCTACATGTGGAACGCCAACCACGAACTGCAACAAATTATGGTGCCCAAGTAGGTGTTTTAGCTGCTGTTGCGGCTAATCAGCACATCACAAGCAGACAAATTGCGCGAGAATCGGGAGTCTCAAAAATGTCGGTGTTGAGAATGTTACATCAACATCGATTGCACCCGTACCATATTTCTATGCACCAGGAATTGCATGGCGACGACTTTGAACGTCGTGTACAGTTCTGCCACTGGGCACAAGAGAAATTGCGGCACGATGACAGATTTTTTGCGCGCGTTCTATTTTGCGACGAAGCGTCATTCACCAACAGCGGTAAGGTAAACCGGCATAATATGCACTATTGGGCAACGGAAAATCCACTATGGCTGCGACAAGTGGAACATCAGCGACCTTGGCTGATTAATGTACGGTGCTACATTATGGCAGGAAGGATAATGGGCCCCCATTTTATCGGTGGCAATTTAAATGGTGCAATGTATGCTGATTTCCAACGTAATGTTCTACCGATGTCACTACAAGATGTTTCACTGCATGACAGAATGACGATGTACTTCCAACATGATGGATGTCCGGCACATAGATCGCGTGCGTTTGAAGCGGTATGGAATAGCACTTTTCATGACAGGTGGATTGGTCGTGGAAGCACCATACCATGACCCGCACATTCACCGGATCTGCCTTCAATGGATTTCTTTCTGTGGGGAAAGTTGAAGGATATTTGCTATCGTGATTCACCGACAACGCCTGACAACGTGCGTCAGCGCATTGTTAAGGCATGTGTGTACATTACGGAAGACGAGCTACTCGCTGTTGAGAGGAATGTCGTTACATGTATTGAAAAACCATGAGGATGACGGACATCATTTTGAACATTTATTGCATTAATGTGGCATCTACAGGTAATCACGCTGTAACAGCAAGCGTTCTCAGAAATGATAAGTTCACAAAGGATCATGTATCACATTGGAACAACCGAAATAAAATGTTCAAACGTACCTACGTTCTGTATTTTAATTTAAAAAGCCTACCTGTTACCAACTTTTCGTCTAAAATTGTGAGCCATATGTTTGTGACTATTACAGCGCCATCTATCACAAAGCGAAAACAGTGGTCCAACTAAAACATTCATAATACTTTACGTACTACACGAAGTACGAAGACCCACTTGTGTACCTTTGATGATGCACGACACAAAGCTTTACGCCTGGCCTGGGCCCGACAACACCGACAATGAACGTTGATGACTGGAAACATATTGCCTGGTAGGACGAGTCTCGTTTCAAATTGTATCACGCAGATGGACGTGTACGGATATGGAGAAAACCTCTTGAATTCATGGACCCTGCATTTTATGTCGACAGGTGCAGGGTCTGTAATGGTGTATGCAGTTAGAATGATATGAGGCCAGTAATACCTGTAGATACGATTCTTGACAGATGACACGTTCGTGAGCATCCTGTCTGACCGCCTAAATCCATTCATGTCCAATGTGCATTCCGTAGGCAATTCCAGCAGGCCAACGTGACACTCCGCACGCCAAGAATTTCTGCAGAGTGGCTCCAAGAACACTAGTCTGTGTTTAAACACTTCCGCTGGGCAACAAACTCCCCCAGTCATGAACATCATTGAGCTTGTCTGGGATGCCTTGCAACGTGATGTTCAGAAGAGATCTCCACCCCCCCCCCCCCCCCTCTCGTTCTCTTTCGGATTTATGGACAGCCTTGCAGGATTTCTGGCATCAGATCCCTCCAGCAGTACTTCACACATTAATGAAGCCTATGCCGTGCCGTGTTGCCGCACTTCTACGTGCTCGCGGGCGCTCTGCACGAAATTAGGCAGGTGTACTAGTTTCTTTGGCTCTCCAGTGTATAAGAAGACACCACGGGCGTTTTATTTCGTAAGGTTCCATGTACAGGTACAGACTACATGGATAAATGTGTAGTTCCAGCGACCTATACCTAATACGATGGGAGCAAATTCTTTCCCATAATCTCTGCAGAGTCCGACGTGTATGTCATCCGGTCCAAAAGCCTTTCCATCATTGAGTGATTTAGTTTTCTATTCTGTGGTAAATAAAAATAAAATGATCGTATGGCATTGTCGGCCGCGATGTCCCATTCGGGTCGGCCGCCAAGTGCAAGACTTATTTCCTCCTGGCACCACACAGGGTGACTTGCGCCCGATGATGAGGAAGAAATCAGGATGAGGACAACTCAACACCCAGTCTACGAGCGGAAAAATCTGCGACCCGGCCGGGAATAAAACCCGGGCCCACTGCAACGGAGGCAATCACGTTACAACCCAGCTCACTTTTTTTTGTTTTTCGATATAATTCGTTGCGTTTGGTCCGGTCGGATATCACAAGACGTCCGTTCAAGTTGATCGTTGATGCCTTGACTCAGTTTTTTTATTACAGAGAGTACGCAGCCCTCTGACCGAACACGCTGATCTACCGTGCCGGCGCTAAGCAGGCGGACACTATTCTGTGGGCACGTCTCTTAATAACAGCTTTTTGGCATAAGTGCGATAACTGAAAGGACGAAGCGTATCTCATTCTTCCGCGGTGAAACAATTCCGGAATTATCTCTTTACTATTTCGGCATTCGCTCTGTCATATCCTGTTTCGGAATCATTTTGATCCGTGGCAACTGAATGAGTGATTTAGATCTACTTCCTGATTTTACATATGACACACTTCTTAGGACTTTTGGAAAAATCGGCTGGCAGAATCTTACTCGCGAATTCAGTGAAAACTTGTCACAGTGCACTTCTTGTGTGCCATTTTGGATTCATTCAGCTTTTACTTGTGAATTAAATCTATGAAGATGCGCTCTTTTCTTTCGTTGCAAGTTCCTAAACAAATGGTGTAGCACTGTGGGTCGTTACTATTCCTCGCAACCTTCCTCGGCACACACTTATGTCAGGGGTGTTAAACAGTGGTTTTGAATTTCTTCCCATTTTGCTCCACATCTTCGTCATCAGAGCTGGATATTTGATCTTTATTCCTACCGTGTGAATTTTTTTATGCAAAAATATATTTTACCTTTCCTAAAACTCCTTGGAACACGCAGTGAGGCAGTAACAGCTCCATGATTACTAATACCCTCCCTCTTTATTAACTGAATCGAAAAGCTCTAGTATATTAGTAATACGAAGATACATTATTAAAACCAAGGAGGTTTAAGACATTACCCTCACGAGACGGCTCCGCAGAAGTAAAGCAAAAGGTTTTTGCTTATGGTAATTTACAATATTGTTGACAGTTAACTGTAGAGAATGTTTGTGATAGTCATGTCGTTTTACTGTACCACATTTCAAAAAGAAAAAAAAACGTAAATACTGCCGTAGACCTTTTCAACTCGCCGACTACCGCCCAAAGGTCAATATAATGCGCGAACAATGGTCGGGGAACACGTGATTAGCCAATCTCTTCTCTGACCTTTGTTGCAGGCAGACGAAGACTGACGAGGACGCAGTTTCTTTAATCAAGAAGCCCTTCCCTCATTTAACCTCATGTGGCTGAGTGGACTTCGTTCGAGACCTCTCTATGTCAGAAAAAAACCTGAGGAGGTATCGGGATTCGATCTAGAGTCCTTCTACACTTAAAACAGCGACGCTGACGATTGGGCTACAGAGACGGTCGTAAAAAATTTTTTAAAACTCATGAGAAAATTTTACGTGATATACAAATTCCTAATTATTACAGTTTTTATTTCGAAATACATTTTATGAAAATACGAACAAAACAAATTCCAATTTATATTAACTCCTCCCTCCCACGCTCTCCCCTCCCACTGGAAGACATCCCTTTGCCAAAGAGCAGTTGGATTCACATTCAGCAGGACTGGTGTTCGTTCTCCAGCCGGTTAGATTTACATTTTCCGTGGTTTTCTTTAATCAGTATACGCGAATGAGGTCAAAGTGCCTTTGAGAGAGACATAGTATTTTTATTTCCCCATTCCTGTCTAATTTTAATCTCTAACAACCCTGATATCCCACTTTTAATTTTTTATTTAAATTTTTTTCTTAGCCACTCTTTCCCTGATCGAGAGCCTTGCCGTTGTTGAGCACTTGTCTAGCACACAATTTTAATTTACCAAGAGAAATTTATTTTCATATTGAGCAGTGGTATAATTCCTGTAAAAACTGTGAATTTATACTGACGAGGAGAACTCAGCAAGCGCTGTGATCCGATTTCCCAGGAACGTTGCTCAGTGGGATGGGGGTCAAATGAAGCGAACAAGTGTCTAGGCTTATACGTAGATACTCGATCGTTGCTGAGAAAACGATGGTCTAAGTGTTGGAGGGGCTTCATGTGTACTTTAAAACGAAAATAGTTCAACAGAAGCGGTGGCGCAGTGGCTATCGCGGCTGCTTCACAGTTATGCGCCCTGTGGTCGAAACGCGATTATTACTTTCGTTTTTGCTTTACATTTTTCTACCCATCTCCATAGAGGATTGCTACACTGTTTTCCAGTGTATTCTGAAACAATGTTGTTCTTATTCTTCTACTAATTAAAAGTCTGGTGAATGAATTTAAAAATAAGCAATAAATGAATCAGAAAATTATTCGAAATTGTTTTCGGAAAAATTCGTGTAATTTATCTTAATTCATAATCAAATTCATACGCCGGCTTTCGGAAAAACAATCTGTTATGCGTGGTTTACCGCGTAAAGTTAACGATTCAACCAAGTTAACGATTCTTTCCCAAGCAAGATTCATATGAAGAAATGTCATTGTGCAAAACGTGCCTTCCTGTGACGCTCGTGGTATTTAGGGAATTTCTATGTTTTCAATGTTGCACTAAATCGTCGAGAAGAATAAACATAAGAATAAAAAATAAGAATTAATACAAAATGAAATATAATAACATGAGAATTAAAAAAGATTGTGACTCCCGAAAATACCACACACATCGATTAGATAATAAATGTATGACACTTATTGTGAAACCCATTATAGTTCTACATTATTTATATTGCGCCCCTGTATCCCCTAGCTTGATAAGAAACATTCGTGTGGGGTAACCTTCTGCAGACATGGGTAGATAAATGAAAAAAATGAAATAATAAAAACAGTAATGGGGTTTCGAACACGACGCGCAAAAGTGATAGGCCATGACGTCAGCCACTTTTTTTATTGGCACAAAAACGAGACGTCGAAGTTCGCAATAGTGGAATTTGAACCCACGTGCCCGAGGAGACTGGTGCCTAAAACCAGCGCCCTAGATAGCTTTTTTCCCACCAGTCTGCCAACCTTTTTTATTTTTGTTTTTTTTTTTAAGTTTGAAGCCTGTCCACATTTTTTTACTTTCTTTGGGCAGTTCCTTTCCACTTTGTTCTTTTTTTACGGTCGGCTTCCAATTCTTTATAATCCAGCCACCTTAACCAACTCCGCCTGGGGTCAGTTGCCTTGCAACAGCCACTGTCAGTCCCAAGCCCGTATAAAGGAGAAGGGTTGGGCATTGGGCTAACAACCCAGTCCTCTAAAAAAACTCCTTGTTACCAAACACAAACTTGCTCGGATATGGATGGATATAATGGAATATGAAAACTGCAAAGGAAAAACGTTATACGATCAACAAGTTTTAATTTTGAATCTTGGAATGTTCAGAGCCTGTATAGACCGTGAACCATACAGACTATGGTCTCAGAAATTAACCAATATAAACTGGACCTGGCGGCGGTACAAAAGACAAGATAGCTGGAAGAGGGAAGTCACAAAGAGGATGGATACACACTATTCTATGGCGGATGTGTAGATAAACGCGAATTTGACACCGGTTGTGTAATACACAACAAAGCAGCAAGTTCGGTTAACGAATTCAAGGCTGTTAAAAAGAGAATATCCTACATAGTACTTGGAAACCAAGTGTCAGACATCACATTCATCAATGTTCATGACCCGACTGAGGATAAAACAGATGAGGAAAATGAAGAGTTCTATGCCCAACTAGAACAAAGAATTGAGAGCACACTAACTAGAAATATCAGGACAATGCTGGGAGATTTTAATGGAAAAGCAGGAAAAGAAGAATTCTACATACCAACTTTAGGAAGGCACAGTTTGCTTGATGAGACCAATGAGAGTGATCAGAGGATGATCAACTTAGCTATCTCAAAGCACCTGAGAGTAGGTTCGACTTACTTCGAACACGAGAGAATACGTAAGGGAACATGGTGCTCACTGTATGGAAAACCACCAACCAGATAGATCACACCTCGGAGGACCAGTGCTATAGCCACAGACTCAAGGACGTCAGGTCGAATAGAGGAACCAACTGTGTGTCAGACCACTTCCTCGTTGTGTGCAGGCTTAAACTTATGTTCACCTACAAGCATAAGAAGAAGCTGCTTTGAATGTTGAGAAACTACGAGAAAGTGCCATTAAAGAACAATATGCTATAGACATCAAAAACCGTTTTGAGGTACTAGAGACCCTGGAAGCAAGAGAGAACGTGGAGGAAAAGTGGAAAGAATTAAAGTCCACGGTACTAAGTGTAGCGGAGGATATATTGGGAAGAAAGAAGATAATGAAGAAGAGGAAATGGTTCAACGACACATGCCAGAAGGCTGCAGAAAAGAGAAGGAAGGTGAGGGAGAAGTGGCTAGCTGACAGGGAGAATGAGCAGAAAATGGTACATTTTAGCAACGTCAGAAGGAAGACAAAGCGAATCCTAAGAGCAGAGAAGAGAATGTATCTAACCACTTCTCTAGAACAAGTTGAGGCAGAGAGCCAAAACAAGAATTCAAGGCAATTCTTCCCATACATAAAAAATCGCAAACGTGGATTTCAGAGCCCAATTTTTTTGATTAACATAAGAACGGAAACTTGATAAATGACAGGGAAAGAATTGTAGAAAGATGAATAGAATACTTCTCAGAATTGTTGAATTGTAGAGAGATTGAAAGAATACTTCTCAAAACTGTTAATCGCCCAGACCCAGATGAGATGTTACCTGCAGACACTACGGAGCAAAGGAAAGATGAAAAAGAATAGGAAGTTAGTGAATAAGACGTGAAGATCGCAATCAAAGGACCCAGAAACAACGAAGCCCCAGGGGAGGACAGAATAACATCTGAATTAATGAAGGATGGAGGTGATAGCTTACACTTAGAGATATATAAACTGATCCAGTTGATATGGGAGAAGAAGACACTGCCAGAAGAATGGAAATTGGCTATAATATGCCCAATATAAAAGAAAGGAAGCAAAATGGAATCTGGCAACTACAGAAAAAGTTTTGAATGGAACGTATTTGGTACTGTCCATCATTATCCTCAGAAAATTGCAACCATTCATAGTGACCAATATACAGCAGTACCAATCTGGCTTTCGGTCAAACCGATCGACAATAGATCACATTATCACATTAAGACAATTCTTTGGAAAACTCTGGAAATATGATGAAGATATTTACATCCTGTTCGTCGATTTTCAACGTGCATATGACAGCATCCACAGGAATAGCTTATACAAGGCAATGCGTGACTTCAGAATCCCTGAGTATTTAGTGAGAATGGTACAAGTTGTATGGAAGGGTCAATGGCAGCAGTACGTTTCCGAGGAGCCGCATCAGAAACGTTTGAGATTGAACCAGGCCTCTGACAGGGGGATGCTCTCTCATGTGTTAAGTCCAGTGTCATCTTAGAGAAAGTAATAAAAGAATGGGCAACACGAGTGGGCTGGTGTACGGATGGACGGTAACTTCAGTTGTTTTGCATATGCAGATGACATAGTGCTACTAAGTGAATCAAAGTGTGAGTTGAAAGGAATGTACCAGAAAATGGAAAATTGTGAACAGAAGGTAGGGCTCAAAGCAAATCAAGACAAAACAGAGTTCATGCAATTAGGAGCAGGAAGTATTTCTTGAGATAGATGGCAAGAGGTTCAAGAGACTAGTTCAAGTACTACGGATCTTGGTTTACCACGGACAGTAACATAAAAAAGGACATCAAGGAAAGAATAACATTGGGCATGAAATGCATGCATTTCCTCAGAGAGACGCTCGGTTCTCAATCGATCTCAGTGAACACTGAGATGAAAATCTACAACACTGTGATATGCCCAGCAGTAATGTACGATTCAGAAACATGGAACATGACTAAGCGAGAAAAGGAAAAACTATAAATATTTGAAAGAAGAGTAATGAGGAATCTATGGGGACCAGTTTTAGATAACAGAGAATGGAGGAGGAGGAAAAACGAGGAAATCTACCTTACCATCCGACAACCAACTTCCTACAGAAGACAAAGAGCAAAAGAATTCAATGGGTGGGCCGTGTAACCCATATGCCAGATGGAAGACAGACGAAGATGGCGCTAGGGGGGAAACCAAACACCAAACGACCCATTTGACGAACAAGGCAGAGCTGAATGGACGACCCGTTGAAGGATCTAGCAGCCCTGGGGATTGAAGACACTTGGAGGAACCTGCCACAAAACACGAAGGAATGGAGGCGGTTTGTGGAAGCAGCGCGTGGGCTGCAGGGCCTGTGATCGCTGGATATCTATCTATCTAGACGCCTTAACCACTTTCTTTTTTCTTTTTTGCTAATATAAAGGAAATAAATATTTCTTCTTAATAGTAATTAAAGGAAATTGATCTTCCTCTTGAGAATGGGAAGACAAGTAAATTGGGGTAAACTGAACGTGAAGTCTCTCATCTTCGTAAGGAAGACATAAAATCTTGTCTCCCCTTGAAGTTAAAACTTTTTTAGAACATAAAACTTCTTTTCTTATCACACAATGTGATTAAAAATAGAATAAAATAAAATAATACAATAAAAGAAATTTTTGTCTCATTTCTTCATGAGGATGTTTCTTGCTGCGGACTCTATTTCTTTTCTGCAATGTCTTGTGAAAGGATCTCAGACATTCTTGTGCCAGTTATCTGTAACTGTGCAAAACTATCATTTCCTGAAATCCGTACCAATCTTCATCTATTATTTTCTCTGTACCATTTTATTCCATGATTATATTTAAGAAGCATTCATAATTTTTTTTGTAGCTTTTGTCCGCATTGAGATGATGGTGCTGAGTCATTAGGTACTTCCTGTTATCTTCTTTGCTATTATTTTCTGCCTTCAAGATATAGTGGGTGCCCTTTTAGCCAGTTGACAGCTTTTCTTAGATTATTATGATATGGCACTGCGTCTGGAGCCAGAAAATCTGCGGCAGTGAAGATGGTTGGAGATGTTCTGTTGAAGGTCGCTAACTTCTTCTTACCTATATGGCAACATTCTCTTACTGTTTCACACACAAATTGGTATTGGAGGTTGCATGATGCACACATGGGCAAATACGTCAGATGTATACCACGCAGTTTGGAATTAGTTGACATTTTCCTGTTGACTGCATTACACCAATTTGCTTTCAACTTGGAGGGTAATTTCCAGTCCAGGATGTTTTTCCAAATTGCAAACCAGTCGTTGTTAGGGTATTTTGTTTCAATGATATTTCCGTCCTTAGTTTCCATCAAATATGTATGGATGTCCTTTACTTTCGTCAACTGCTACTCTAAGAGCCTCTTTGAGATATAACTGTGTTCAACGAGAAAAATTTTCAGATGACAAAGAGCATCTGGTATATGCTGCACATCTATTGGCGGCTGCATGCTTGCAGGAGCAATCTCATTCAGGTAGTGGGCCGTTAAGCTGTCCGGCAACTGCTTCCACTGCTTGTTCATTCGATACACGCAATAACACTCCTGACTTGCAACTGTCATCAACCGGGTTTAACCCTCCTTTCCTTGTGGGGAGTCTTAGTGTAACGAACTTAACTTCAAATGTTTCCTTGGCTTTCAAAGCTTCCTTTTTTTTTTTTGTCATCAGTCTACTGGCTGGTTTGATGCGGCCCGCCACGAATTCCATTCCTGTGCTAACCCCTTTATCTCAGAGTAGCACTTGCAACCTACGTCCTCAATTATTTGCTTGACGTATTCCAATCTCTGTCTTCCTCTACAGATTTTGCCCTCTACAGCTCTCTCTAGTACCATAGAAGTCATTCCCTCATGTCTTAGCAGATGTCCTATCATCCTGTCCCTTCTCCTTATCAGTGATTTCCACATACTCCTTTCCTCTCCGATTCTGCATAGAACCTCCTCATTCCTTACCTTATCAGTCCACCTAATTTGCAACATTCGTCTATAGCACCACATCGCAAATGCTTCGATTCTCTTCTGTTCCGGTTTTCCCACAGTCCATGTTTCACTGTACTCCAGACGTACATCTTCAGAAATTTCTTCCTCAAATTAAGGCCGGTGTTTGATATTAGTAGACTTCTCTAGGCCAGAAATGCCTGTTCTGCCATAGCGAGTCTGCTTTTGATGTCCTCCTTGCTCCATCCGTCATTGGTTATTTTACTGCCTAGGTAGCAGAATTCCTTAACTTCATTGACTTCGTGATCATCAATCCTGATGTTAAGTTTCTCGCTGTTCACATTTCTACTACTTCTCATTACCTTCGTCTTTCTCCGATTTACTCTCAAACCATACAGTGTACTCATTAGACTGTTAATTCCGTTCAGCAGATCATTTAATTCTTCTTCACTTTCACTCAGGATAGCAATGTCATCAGCGAATCGTATCATTGATATCCTTTCACCTTGTATTTTAATTCGACTCCTGAACCTTTCTTTTATTTCCATAATTTCTTCCTCGATGTACACCCTTCTTAAAACGAGCACTTCGTTCTTGATCGTCCACTCTTATTATTCCCTCTTGGTTGATGTACATATTGTATATGACCCGTCTCCCCCTGTAGCTTACCCCTGCTTGTTTCAGAATCTTGAACAGCTTGCACCATTTTATATTGTCGAACGCTTTTTCCAGGTCGACAAATCCTATGAAAGCGTCTTGATTTTTCTTTAGCCTTGCTTCCATTATTAGCCGTAACGTCAGATTTGCCTCTCTCGTCCCTTTGCTTTTCCTAAAGCCAAACCGATCGCCACCTAGCGCATTCTCAATTTTATTTTCCATTCTTCTGTATATTATTCTTGTAAGCAGCTTCGATGCATGAGCTGTTAAGCTGATTGTGCGATAATTCACGCACTTGTCAGCTCTTGCCGTCTTCGGAATTGTGTGGATGATGCTTTTCCGAAAGTCAGATGGTATATCGCCAGACTCATATATTCTACACACCAACGTGAATAGTCGTTTCGTTGCCACTTCCCCCAATCATTTTAGAAATTCTGATGGAATGTTATCTACCCCTTCTGCCTTATTTGACCGTAAGTCCTCCAAAGCTCTTTTAAATTCCGATTCTAATACTGGATCCCCTATATCTTCTAAATCGACTCCTGTTTCTTCTTCTATCACATCAGACCAATATTCACCCTCATAGAGGCTTACAATGTATTCTTTCCACCTATCTGCTCTCTCCTCTGCATTTAACAGTGGAATTCCCGTTGCACTCTTAATGTTAACACCGTTGCTTTTAATGTCACCAAAGGTTGTTTTCACTTTCCTGTATGCTGGGTCTGTCCTTCCGACAATCATATCTTTTTCGATGTCTTCACATTTTTCCTGCAGCCATTTCGTCTTAGCTTCCCTGCACTTCCTATTTATTTCATTCCTCAGCGACTTGTATTTCTGTATTCCTGATTTTCCCGGAACATGTTTGTACTTCCTCCTTTCATCAATCAACTGAAGTATTTCTTCTGTTACCCATGGTTTCTTCGCAGCTACCTTCTTTGTACCTATGTTTTCCTTCCCAACTTCTGTGATGGCCCTTTTTAGAGATGTCCATTCCTCTTCAACTGTACTGCCTACTGCGGTATTCCTTATTGCTGTATCTATAGCGTTAGAGAACTTCAAACGTATCTCGTCATTCCTTAGTACTTCCGTATCCCACTTCTTTGCGTATTGATTCTTCCTGACTAATGTCTTGAACTTCAGCCTACTCTTCATCACTACTATATTGTGATCTGAGTCTATATCTGCTTCTGGGTACGCCGTACAATCCCGTATCTGATTTCGGAATCACTGTCTGACCATGACGTAATCTAATTGAAATCTTCCCGTATGTCCCGGCCTTTTCCAAGTATACCTCCCCCTCTTGTGATTCTTGAACAGGGTATTCGCTATTACTAGCTGAAACTTGTTACAGAACTCAATTAGACTTTCTCCTCTTTCATTCCTTGTTCCCAAGCCCATATTCTCCTGTAAACTTTTCTTCTACTCCTTCCCCTAAAACTGCATTCCAGTCGCCCATGACTATCAGATTTTCGTCCCCCTTTACATACTGCATTACCCTTTCAATATCCTCATACACTTTCTCTATCTGTTCATCTTCAGCTTGCGACGTCGGCATGTATACCTGAACTATGGTTGACGGTGTTGGTCTGCTGTCGATTCTGATTAGAACAACCCGGTTACTGAACTGTTCACAGTAACACACCCTCTGCCCTACCTTCCTATTCATAACGAATCCTACACCTGTTATACCATTTTCTGCTGCTGTTGATATTACCCGATACTCATCTGACCAGAAATCCTTGTCTTCCTTCCACTTCACTTCACTGACCCCTACTATATGTAGATTGAGCCTTTGCATTTCCCTTTTCAGATTTTCTAGTTTCCCTACCACGTTCAAGCTTCTGACATTCCACGCCCCGACTCGTAGAACGTTATCCTTTCGTTGATTATTCAGTCTTTTTCTCATGGTAACCTCCCCCTTGGCAGTCCCCTCCCGGAGATCCGAATGGGGGACTATTCCGAAATCTTTTGCCAATGGAGAGATCATCATGACACTTCTTCAATTACAGGCCACATGTCCTGTGGATACACGTTACGTGTCTTTAATGCAGTGGTTTCCATTGCCTTCTGCATCCTCATGTCGTTGATCATTGCTGATTCTTCCGCCTTTAGAGGCAATTTCCCACCCCTAGGACAAGAGAGTGCCCTGAACCTCTATTCGCTCCTCCGCCCTCTTTGATAAGGCCGTTGGCAGAATGAGGCTGACTTCTTATGCCGGAAGTCTTCGGCCGCCAATGCGGATTATTTATCAAAATTTAGGCAGTGGCGGGGATCAAACCCGGGACCGAAGACGTTTTGATTACGAATCAAAGACGCTACCCCTAGCTTCCTATTTTTTTTTTTTTTACAAGAGCTCCTGAAGTGTATCCGCCTACAGCATGCCAGCTCGTCCAAACGTGTCTTCTCATGGCGTAGGCGTGGGTTCTGGGTAGCAGATCTATTCAGTTCGGTTCGTTTTATACAGTTTTCAGCTTCTCAGGGCTTGGACGTTCCAGCTACTAGGTGGGTCATCGAAAGTGCCCCGTAAGAAATTGGAAAAATATTCTTTATAGCGTGGGTTGCGTATCAGGACGCAGTGTCGTTGGTTGAGATAAGTCCAATATCCTAGCGTAGACTTGTCGCCAGAAGTAAAAAGATAGCGGATCGTGTGGCCACAGATCCAATTCACGGAGTTAGTTTTGGCGGAGTGGTAGAAAGTCTTATCGGGGTACAAAAGCATGTGGACGTCGATCTGAGCCGGTGTCTGGCGAGTAAGAAACGCCAAAATTCGCCGCGCAAGTGTCCAGACGTCTAGCGCTGTGCCACAGTAGAACCGGTGGACATCCGTGTCATCCACGCCACAGTGGGTGCAGAGGGATGAATCGGCGAGATGGATGCGGTGCAGACGATCTCGGTTAACTTGTTTGCCATTCACGGTGATGTACCACGCTGATTGAACGTCTGATTCGAGAAAACGCGCATGGATCGCCTTCCATATGTGTCGCCACACGTACTGTGGATACTTACGTTCGATGGGGTTGGACGGGCGGCACTGTTGTAACAATTCGGAGACTGTTTTCGTGAGGTACAAACGTGTAAGTGGTAAGGACCGGTAGATATAACTGAACTCCAGGAAAAATCGTTGGAAGTAATAAAAGGGGGTTGGAATGGTCGATATCAGTACTGGGGCGGACAAGGAGGCCGGTGCAAAGTTGTGAAGCAGGAGGCTAGTAAGGCTCTGCGGGCAACGATGCCAAAGTTTTAGTTGGGAGCTGACGTATAGTGCCTTGACACGAGTCGGCACGTGGATGAGTCCCACCCCGCCACGATCTCGTGGCAGTGCAAGGGATTCATACTGCACCTTGAATAACATCCCCGAGCTGACGAAGGAGCCGAAAGCCATCAACAGTCGTCGCGCCAGGAGATTTGGGACTGGTAGTACTTGAGCCACGTGTGGTATACGGGAAGCATGATACAGGTTCACGTATTGCGCGCGTTGGATAACGTCGAGAGCTCGTAGCCGGTGATCTGCGAGATTTGCTCTGATTGTCTGTAGCAAGCGTCTACCATTGATAGCAGCTGAGCGGCGCAGGTCTGCTGTGAAATCATGTCCAAGACACCGTATGGTGGCGGCGACACTAAGGGGGGCAGCGCATCTCTCCGGCAAGCCCTCACCAATGAGCAGGACCTTGGATTTTGACACGTTGAGGCAGCTCCCCGACGCTTCGCCGTAAGTCGCCACCCATGTCAGTGCTGCTCGTACTTCATCTTCACTGCGCAGATATAGTACTATGTCGCCTGCGTAGGCTGTACAACAAAAACGGTGGCCTTGCACAGCCATGTCTTCCAAACGTTGGCGCATGCCCTGGAGCAGGGGTTCCAAGGCGAAAGCATACAAAATCGTGGAAAGAGGGCATCCTTGCCGTACAGATCGTGCGATGACCAGGGACGGTGTAAGTCGACCATTGTACATGATTTTAGAGGTTGCACTACTCAACAGGCGCATAACCACTGTTACAATACCGCCAGGAAAACCCATATGCTGAAGAACTGTCCGTAAATAGAAGTGGTCAACACGGTCGAAAGCCTGGCTAAAGTCCAGTGAAGCCAAAGCGCAAGGGAGACGCTGATGATGCGCTAATGCTATCATGTCTCTGTAACGGCAAAGGGCCGTACGGATGTTGTCGCCTCCTAGGGAAGTCTGGTCGCAGGAGGTGACGTAACGTGCGACCTTCTTGAGTCGCGATGCCAGTAGCCGTGTGAATATTTTCATGTCGCTGTTGAGCAAAGTAATTGGTCGATAGTCCTGGACCCTCGATAATCCGCGCGGTTTATGTTCGGGGATAATAATTCCTTCTAGAAAGGCGCTCAGGACCACTGTCCTCGGTGACATCAGCTCTTGTGCGATTGCCGTCCACGTGGAAGCCAACAAATAGCGAAAACTTTTATAAAATTCGAAGGGTATACCGTCAGGTCCAGAAGATCTGTTATCGGAACCCGCCTTGATAGCATCTACCACTTCATCTGTGGTTACGTCGTCTTGGAGGTCATGCACTGCATCCTCCGGAAGAGTGTTCGTAGTAAGCTGAGCGACTTCTGTGATCAGTGCTGCAGAATGCGGTACGGCGGCGTATAGCCCGGCAAAATGAGCATGGAGAGCACGACCGATGCTTTGTTGGGTGTCGTGCCGGCGCCCTTCCACATCAGTGAGGACTTGGATCAGAGCTCGTCGTCGTCGTTGTCTTTCCTGAAGGAGGTAGTACATCGACGGACGTTCTTGAGGGATTCGATTAGAAGCTCGAGAACGGACTACAGTGCCTTCCAAGTTACGCCGCATGATCAAGGAGATCTGCGCCTTCGTGCGATGGACCATCGACTGCCGGGCTGGCGAGAAAGGCATCGTCGTACAGTCACGTAGAATGGTGTAGTAGAAGTGCAGGGTATTAGTTTGCCACGCCTTTAATTCCTTCCCAAAACTCATCAGAGTCTTCCTGAGGGTCGGCTTTGCACAGGAGAGCCACCATGGTAAGGTGGAGTCATAGGCTTCTCGACGATGGTGGCAGCGTGCCCACGCTTCTTCGACCATACGGCGACAGTCAGGTGAGCGACATTGAGTTTCCACAGACCACGACTATGCCACACTTGCTGTCGGGCGAGAGTGACGTCACAGAGGTACGTATCATGGTCTGAAAAGGCCAAGGGCCAGACTTCCGCATGACGTGTGCAATCAGCAAGGGAGCGGGTAACGTAGATGCGATCTATGCGACTTGACGAATGAGAGGTGTAGAATGTATAGCCCGGTTGAATTCCGTGGAGCTTCTTCCATGTGTCAACAAGTCGGAGACGGTGGATGACCACTGAGAGAGATACACAAGGGGAATGTCGCGGGAGTTGGTCCACGGGCTCTTGTGTTGAGTTAAAATCCCCACCGAGTACCAAATCGTCCTGCGGACCGGTGAAGAGGGGTGTGACACTTTCGGCAAAAAAAGTTTGTCGGTCATGACGGCGGCCAGTGCCGGACGGAGCGTAGATATTAATAATACGCACGCCGAACAGTGTGAGGGCCATACCTCGCGCAGTGGGGAGGTAGATGACGTCCTCTGCAGGGAGTCCGTCGCGTAGCAGGATGGCGACGCCGCTACCGGTATCGGATGCGGGGGAAACATGGGCATTGTATCCGGTGGGAACTAGGAAGTCAGCCACAAACACCTCTTGTAAGAGTGCTATATCCACATCCGCAGAGTAAATAGTGTCTCTGAACATGGCCAGTTTATGGGGGGCACGAATGGTGGCAAGATTCATCGTGGCGATACGATAATGCTGTGTGCGGCCATCCTCAGTATTTGCAGAACGTGCGGTAGAAGTAGCCGGCAGGTGGAGACCCGCCGGTGGTCCCGCAGTGGTGATAATTACTGGCGGGGCGCCAGCCCCAGTGTCGCCGAGGTGGACTCCTGTGCAGACACGCTGGCAGTCTGTTCCGCTTCTTCTTCAACGTCATCGGCCCAGGAAGATGACGAAGTGGACATGTGTCGGTCACGTACTTCCGGAACGGGTGTTGTGGATTCCGCAACATGAGTGGCAGGGGGACCGCCGTCATCATTCGTTGACAACGGCGAGGACATGTCCCGGGCTGGGAGAGTAGGCGTCACAGGAGGGGCGCCTGTTGCTACCGCATCGCGTGAGTGGACGCAATGTGGGAGATCACCGTCAGACATCAGGTCGACATCTCGTGGGGCCGTCTGAGAAAGGGCGTCATCGGAAGGCGTTCGTCGTCGTTTCCTGTGTTTGCGAGGCGACCGCTGTTTTCTGATGTGGCCTTCTGATTCAGAATGTGGTCGCCCGTCGTCTGACTCCGAACCCGTCTGGACAAAGGCAGACGTCGGCACGACACCGAGGTCGACGTCCATGGTTCCAACAGGAACATTGGTTTCGGTCTGCAAACCGGACGGTCCTGAAGCGAGCACTGGAGGTGACGCCGTGCTTGTGTCCTCGGCGCGTTGTGCGGCGGCGGGTGGCGTTGGCGATGCTGCTGGCGCAATCGAGATTGGTACGACGGGGTCCTGTGCAACCTTGGGGTAGGTGATGGGTAAGGACGTGACCGTCGAAGCCTGGGTCTCTTCACGTAACGGCGTCTGTATTAAACAGTGGTGTAAGCATTCGGAACGTACATGTCCCTCCTGGCCATATCTAGCGCACGTTCGTGGCTGTCCATCATACATGACGATGGCCCTCACACCGCCAATCAGCAGGTACGATGGGACTTGTTTCGTCAGCTCAATTTTTATTTACCGGACGCCATTTAATACGGGGTAGGTCGTAAATGTTTGCCACTTCTCCGCGACGTGACCCAAGACGGTGCCATATGGTTGGAAAGCGGCAATGACCACATCCTGAGGCACCTCGAACGGGAGCTCAAACACCCGCAATGTCCGGAGACCGAATCCAGCACCCATATGTCCATCAGAGTGTTTAAATTTCAGTCCGGTGGCATGACGGCGAATTATGTCATTGCAAATTTCCTCCGTCGACATCTTGATGTAGACAACACTTCCAGTGATGGAAAGATGTATGCCGATTACGTCCTGGGGGTTCAAACGTAGATCCTCACGTATGAACTGTTCGACTTCGAAAGCTCTGGGTCGTGGATGTTCTGCCTGAAACGTTACTTTGATCGTTGCACGGCGGTACGAGTGCGCCATGGTGTACGTTAGTACTGGACTCGATAGACACAAACACCGCGACGCGGAAGTAAACACCGCCGAGAGCGGAGCGTCGGACGGCGCGCGGAGCAGCTCAGCACGCTAGCACGGCTGCGAGCCGACTGCCCTATGGCGGACATAATTCTTCTGGCTGTTTCTTATAGCATTGGCAAAGCTTGTGCAGCATAGTTAGGTTTCGATGTTATATACGCATCTACTAGAGTGGTTTTCTGTATCTCGCTCAGTTACCTCATACTGTTTCCTTGTACAGATGCACGTATGCTTGCAAGTAGTTTTTTTATAATTGATGGCAATGGTATGTTGGATGTTGCTCCTAAATTCAATACCCAAACATTTCAATTTGGATACTTCTGTCAACTGTCCTTGATTTTCATGTGCACTCCTCTGCCTACGTTTATGATGCCTGACTTCTTTTTATTTAGTTTGGCGCCAGAAGCGAGTCCATATGTGTGTAAAATCTGAAGAGCTTTCACCACTTCATCTACATTTATGATCAGGACGCCCACATCACCTGCATACGCATTGCGCACTATTTTCTTGCCATTTATATACAGTCCTTGTAGGTGATGCGTGACTGTCAGGAGGAGAAGTTCTATTGCGAAAAGGGCCACTGACATCGGGCAGCGTTGTCGTATGGATCCAGTCATCTCGATCTCTCTGCTTAATTGTCCATTTATCATTATTCATGTTATACTATTTCTTAACATTCGTTGAATAATCCTCAGGAATCGGTGTGAGAATATCATGGCTTCCATGATTCCAAGAAGATACTCTGACACGTTTGAGATTGGTTCTGACCTATCTTCCTACCAGAGTTGCGCAAGGCCGCTCTGTGAGTGTTTTAGAATTTGGTATGGAACCTATGGCCTGCAAGGTAGGAAGATACCATCTCACGCATGCAGAGTTCAGAAGAGTGCAGCAGTAAGGACATTGATGTAATCACACAATGACCTCACTGTCTGTTTCACTACACTGCCTGTAAAGGAAACGTTATCACCAACAGAATTAATGTATGGGTTCAGGCGTAACTATATGTTAGCAAAAATGAAAATTTTACATTTTCGTTAATAATGTTTATTTTTACTCTAAGTATGAGTTCATGATATAGCAATGTTAGCAAAATTACATGCAGGATGGTAAAATATTGATACTGGGTGTCCACAACTGTGAAGCGAAGCTCCTAACTGTTATAAGGTTCTTTAATGGTAAGATGGTTGATAACCATGTCTGGGGGTCGATAAAAGTACAAACAAATGAAATACAATTGAAGCCAGATAAATCAATCACGCTAAAATGCACAATGAAATTACTCAAAATTGAATGGGGGTTGGTAAAGAGCAATCAAAGAGAAGTACATAATTGAAACAATTCACAACTGTACAGTGGCTGATCAATCCTTTTCGTTGGATCAGACATCTCGCGTTTCTACTTCAATTAAGTCCAACAATTGGGAATGTGTTTAGCTACAGGTAATGGCTGAATGCACGATAATTAGGAGAGATGGAGATGACAGCCGTTCTGAGTGTCAATTGAATATCACTTGCTGGCGTGGCACGGGCGCGTGTGTTTACCTTTCGTCGGCGGCGGCAGTGGCGGCTGTCAGCGCGAGCTGTGAACCTGAGAATCTATTCTAAATCTTTCTCAACTGTTAAACATCAGTTGAATACATTTCCCGTGTCTTCGGTGAAGCCGAGACTCCTAGTTATAGCCTAGCTAAGTTAATGGGCTTGGTACATCCTGTTTGGCTGGAATAGTGCATATGTTGTTGCCGTCAAATTGCATGCAAGCGACAATTGTCAGTGCTCTGTGCAATTATCCGTACTAGGAGACTCTGCAGTTTAACTCCTTAGGAGTTAAGACGAGCATGTGAACAAGTGTTTACATGATGACTCTCGTAATCGTCTCAGCGTGGCACGAGTCGCCTTGCTCAAACACTCCACGATTTTCGGAAAGAGAAGAGCGAATTACTCTGTCTGCAATTTGCATATACAAAGCTGGTTCAAATGACTCTGCGAGCTATAGGACTTAACATCTGAGGTCATCAGTCCCCTAGAACTTAGAACTACTTAATCCTAACTAACCTAAGGACATTACACACATCCATGCACGAGGCAGGATTCGAACCTGCAGTCGCGCAGTTCCAGACTGAAGCGCCTAGAACCGCTCGGCCACCACGGCCGGCTTATCAAAACTGGTGGCCACGCGTTTTCTTTCTGGCCAATCAGAGCATTCGTACTTGTTACAACTCCACCCACTACAGTTTTGTAGCCTATCACAGATGTCGTTTCTTTCAAAGGGCAGAGTTTAACTTCTGCTATGTAATACTGAGATAATCATCTTTCTCTTTCGTGCGAGTTTTAATGCAGGTGGCTACAGTGAGTCACTTTTGAGTTGGGTTTCTTCTTTTGCCAGCGGCCTACACAGTGCCTGTGGTGTCTCATTGAGTCTGCTATGTATCCTGTGGTAAGGATTCCAGCCGCACGGGACGGCGTACCGTCATAAAATTCTCCTTTCCCTCAGAACTGTGTCTCGTAGCTCGGGTCGGGGAAATTATTTGCGTGCAATTACTAGTGTGAGAGTTAGTGGTTTATATTCATGAAATGCTGGCTTATTTATTACATATGAATATTAATAAAATTCGTACAGTTTCACGTACCTATGTCGTGTGACACATCGAGTTACCGGAATTGTTTCAGGAATTTGAAGCAAGGTGAGCTATTTGTTTGACACCTTACAATACTTACGATCTACTTTACACCTACTCTACGATCTACACCTTCTCGAAGTCTAATGACACTAATGCCCATTTTATTTGGCAAACATTTGCGGTTGATTTTATATCGCTATATTAACATATATTCTGATAGATGTTTCTGGACTGTGCGGCTGGTCCCGGCGGGGGTTCCAGTCCTCCCTCGGGCATGGGTGTGTGTGTTGGTCCTTAGGATAATTTTGGTTTAAATAGTGTGTAAGCTTAGGGACTGATGACCTTAGCAGTTAAATCCCATAAGATTTCACACACAACAATAAACATTTTCATTCTTCTTGCTAATATGCGGGCCATAATTTCGTAATCACTGTTGAGTGGTGTTACTGGGTGAAGGTTTTCAATTCCTGTGCTAAGTGAGTTTTTAGGAATTAGAACTATAATCCCTTCAGGAAATTCTTTGGGAATGTCAGCATCTCCGTTCATGAGTCCATTGAATATGCATAGCAATTTGCTTTCTATATGTGGCCAGAACACTTGGTAGAATTCCACAGGGATACTATTAGGTCCTGGAGATTTATTTTTAGGACTATGTGCTACTGTATCTTTCAATTCATCCTCCTCTATTTCAGGCGTGAGAGTTTCTACTTGCTTCGTGCTAATTCTGCCTGGTACATTTATGACAAGCTCTCACCACACCTTGTCGTTGGTAGGTTTGTTGGATATCATATTTGAAACATATTTATGAAACGTATCTTGAATTTTACTCTGTTTTGTGAGTCTAAGCCCATCAGGTAACTTAATTATGTCAACATTTTTCTGTTTTCTTTCTTATTCTCACGCATCACGTGGTATATAGCTGTTTCTTCCTCTTTTATAATTTTTTGTATCCTCGCTCTGATTTTAAAACCTTCTGATTGTCGCCACTTCAGTGCTAAAAGCTTTGATTTAATTTTCTGAATCTATGTATAGTTCGTCATTAATCGTGTGTCCAGGATGTGCAGGTCTCTTAAGGCAGCTAAAATAAAACTCAGTCGTCTTTTTAATCCAGACGCTTCTCTGTCATGAGTAGTCAATCAGCATTCTTCTTATTTTAGGGTTAGCACATTGCAGCCACAAGCTATGGCAGAATTGAATTGCAGGAATCGTTTTTCACGTTCTTTCCATACATTAGTAAATGCCACGTGATATGCCTCATCTTGTAGACATGTAATGTTGAGATTCCATATGCTCCTCGCTCGGTAAGTCTTTTGTTTTTCTAAATTTGCTATGGTGATATATGTGGCGTGGTCAGAGAACATAGTGGGCCAGACAGACTGTAGCACATGGTTCTTTAGGTTGGACAATACGTAGATCCTGTCCACCCTTCTTGCTGAATGGCTGGTAAAATACGTGAAACCGGGCTATGCGCCATGGGTATGTCGGTTAACTGCAATTGGTGGACTATTCTTTCCAGCTCTAAGGACTTGTTGAAATTCAGTGTCTCAACTTTTCGGCTAAGGACAGAATTTATAATCGCCGGCTAGGGTTGTATAACCTTGATATGTAGCGAATAGAGGAATGATTTCACATTTAAGCAAATCCGCTCTATCACGCCTGTTATTGTTGACAGATGGTGCATAAACGTTAATGATGTGGGCATTATTAACAGTCACACCAGTTCCTTTACTGTTTACAAGTTTTGCTATTTGTGTGACACGGATGCCTTCTTTCGTGATAATGCCACTTCTCATCTCTGCACCGACACCAGGGTTAGTCATGGCGTTGTACCCGCGTATCTTTTCCAATTTAATGTCTGTTACTTCCTGTAACAGTAGTATATCAACGTCAGCCCCTTATAGGAAACCTTGCACATGTTGTAAATGCAAGGAGGAGCCTGTCTTATTAACGTTCAACGTGGCGATTTTGTAGGCTTGTGCTGTGTTCATATTGTCTTACTCATTATCAAAGTCAATATTCGTCATAAGAAGTGCTGCCGGACGTATGCCCTTTGCCGGCCGCGGTGGTCTAGCGGTTCTAGGCGCGCAGTCCGGAACCGCGCGGCTGCTCCGGTCACAGGTTCGAATCCTGCCTCGGGCATGGATGTTTGTGCTGTCCTTTGGTTAGTTAGGTTTAAGTAGTTCTAAGTTCTAGGGGACTGATGACCACAGATGTTAAGTCCCATAGTGCTCAGAGCCATTTGAACCATTTTGAACGTATGCCCTTTTCCACGTGTATGTTTCGGCAATGTTGTATCCATCGTGTTTGGCTGATCTTGTTAGGCTGGAATCTGTCCCATTGCTTCAGTTTCATTCATTTCTTCATCTTAGTTTATTTTGTCCGATTCATCAGCTCAGTTTTTGTGTTGGTTAACTCTCAATGTGTCTTTTTCTGCATTTATAATCTCAGGGAAAACATTCTCTGTATCTAAATTGCCTATCAGCTTCAATCTTTCATGTGACAAATGGTCCGGTGACATGGGGCATGGTGTACTTGTTTTGGCCTGCAATGGGTCAAATGCACACTCAGAACCAGATTACTAAACATTTCTTCATTTCTGATTTGCTTTCTCTCACAAGGCTGCCAGATGTTCTGCGCCCTTGTGAGCCAGTCTCCTTTTTTTATGCTTCCTTGCCGGACTGCCTCTTGGGGAGGTTTCGGTGTTTTCCATTGCCTCGTGGATTTCTTGCGCTAGGTTCTGTTCGCTGGCAAATGGTGGCACGGTTTCCTTGTTTTCTGGAGTCTGCTCCGTATGAAGGACTAAAGTTGGTTTCGGGGTTTGTTCTATTTGAACAGTGATATTACGTTCTTTTTCTTGACCCTTTGGTTGTGTTGTCACCGTCGAGTCACTAACTTCCATTATCACTTCATTGTCGCTAGCAGCATCATCCTGAGTAGCGTCAGGAGCGTGAAGCGTATGGAGTTATCCAGCGACTGCCGCTACGTTAAGTTAAAGGCAACGTAGACATGGCTAGGGGTTATCCAGCGACTGCCGCTACGTTAAGTTAAAGGCAACGTAGACATGGCTAGGGGTCTCACAGCTTCGCCCGCAGGTAGCTGGGCTACTCGGCGTTGTGCAGACTGCGAGCGGACATGGCCAGTACCGACGCACGACGCACAGTTTCTTGGCTGCCAATCATAAATTACTGTAGCACGATAACTACACATTTATATACGAAGGTATGTGCTTGTGTAAATCAACTCGCAATTACCTCATACCGTCAAGTCAGGGACCTTGTGAGCAGCAGACCACTTTTCTGTAAAATTACTGATTATTCTCCCATTAGGAGCTATCACTGAACTGATCTCCTCAGCAGTAATTATAAAGGATACCTCGAAGATACGGACAGTCTATAATCCAAATCCAGCAAGCGTAACACAGACTTCAATAATATTACCATTATGATGTTTGTACTTACACGTTACGCCACTAGATTCTACAATTTTGTCACTGTTTTGTCTACTGTTTTCTTCTACGCATGCCGGCCGCGGTAGCCGAGCGGTTCTAGGCGCTTCAGTCCGGAACCGCGTGACTGCTACGGTCGCAGGTACGAATTCTGCCTCTGGCATGGATGTGTGTGATGTCCTTACGTTAGTTAGGTTCAAGTAGTTCTACGTTCTAGGGGATGTTAAGTCCCATAGTGCTCAGAGTCATTTGAACTTCTGCGCATATTTGTTTAAGGAGTGTTCCACCACTTTTGTGGTGCTTTGAATTTTATTGTACAGGCAACAAAGTGCGGGTCAGAACAGACGTGTACGACCTTGAGTGTATTACCAAACTGGGAATAATTATGCTGGGGAGACTGCAAAGTTTCAAAGACGCAGGAAGCGTAACGCGCAGGTGGCGGCGCGGTCGAGCTGCAGTCCGTCTCCCTCGCCTGATCGCAGCCGGAAGTCATCAGGGGAACAATCTCTGGCCGCGTATTGACAATCGCGCGGCGGCGCCGCTAACGGCTTTACTGTCGGCTGCGCCATGAATATTCACGCGGCGCGCCGCCTCAAAAAGAGGCGGACATCGCGCCACACCACCGCCACACTCGGCCGCTTTATTGGCCAGGCCGCGCTGCGGATACCGGGGCGGAATGCCGCCGCCGCCATCACCGCCACCACACGTCTGTCGGCTCTCCTCTGGCGCAGAAAATAAAGCCCGCCGCCGGAGCCGCGAAAGCGACTTGCGGTATCGCTCCCTGTATTACGCTGATCCGGTTGTGAAGCTTCCACTTCCTACTTGCGTTTATACCGTAAGAAATACATGGTATCGCACATAAAAACTGGTACCCTCGTTGTTGTTGTGGTCTTCAGTCCTGAGACTGGTTTGATGCAGCTCTCCATGCTACTCTGTCCTGTGCAAGCTTCTTCATCTCCCAGTACCCACTGCAATCTACGTCTTTCTGAATCTGTTTATTGTATTCATCTTTTGGTCTCCCTCTACGATTATTACCCTCCACGCTGCCCGCCAATACCAAATTGGTGATCCCTTGTTGCCTCAGAATATGCCCTAGCAACCGATCCCTACTTCTAGTCCAGTTATGCCACAAACTTCTCTTTTCTCGAATTCTGTTCAATACCTCCTCATTAGTTATGTGATCTACCCATCGAATCTTCAGCATTCTTCTGTAGCACCACATTTCGAAAGCTTCTATTCTCTTCTTGTCTAAACTATTTATCGTCCACGTTTCACTTCCATACATGGCTAAACTCCATACAAATACTTTCAGAAACGACTTCCTGACACTTAAATCTACACTCGATGTTAACAAATTTCTCTTCTCCAGAAACACTATCCTTGCCATTGCCAGTCTACGTTTCATATCCTCTCTACTTCGATCTCCATAAGTTATTTTGCTCCTCAAATAGCAAAACTCCTTTACTACTTTAAGTGTCTCATTTCCCAATCTAATTCCCGCAGCATCACCCGATTTAATTCGACTAAGTTCCATTATCCTCGTTTTGCTTTTGTTGATGTCCATCTTATATCCTCCTTTCAAGACACTGTCCACTCCGTTCAGCTGCTCTTCCAGGTTCTCTGCTGTCTCTGACAGAATTACAATGTCATCGGCGAACCAGAAAGTTTTTATTTCTTCTCCATGGATTTTACTTCCTACTCCGAATTTTTCTTTTGCTTCCTTTACTGCTTGCTCAACATACAGATTGAATAACATCGAGGCTAGGCTACAGTCCTGTCTCGCTCCCTTCCCAACCACTGCTTCCCTTTCATGCGCCTCGACTCATATAACTGCCTTCTGGTTTCTGCACAAATTGTAAATGGCCTTTCGCTCCCTGTATTTTACCCCTGCCACCTTCAGAATTTGAAAGAGAGTATTCCATTCAACACTGTCAAAAGCTTTCTCTAAGTCTACAAATGCTGGAAACCTAGGTTTGCCTTTCCTTAATCTGTTTTCTAAGGTAAGTCGTAGGGTAAGTATTGCCTCACGTTTTCCAACATTTCTACGGAATCCAAACTGATCTTCCCTGATGTTGGCTTCTACCAGTTTTTCCATTAGTCTGTAAAGAATTCGTGTTAGTATTTTGAAGCCGTGGCTTATTAAACTGATAGATCGGTAATTTTCACATTTGTCAACACCTGCTTTCTTTGGAATTGGAATTATTATTTTCTTCTTGAAGTCTGAAGGTATTTCGCCTGTCTCATACATCTTGCTCACTAGATGGTAGAGTTTTGTTATGCCTGGCTCTCCCAAGGCTGTCTGTAGTTCTAATGGAATGTTGTCTACTCCCGAGGCCTTGTTTCGACTCAGGTCTTTCAGTGCTCTGTCAAACTCTTCACGAAGTATCGTATCTCCTATTTCATCTTCAGCTACCTCCTCTTCCATTTCCATAATATTGTCCTCAAGTACATCGCCCCTGTATGGACGCTCTATATACTCTTTCCACCTTTCTGCTTTCCTTTCTTTGGTTGGAACTGGGTTTCCATCTGAGCTCTTGATATTCATGCAAGTGGTTCTCTTTTCTCCAAAGGTCTCTTTAATTTTCCTGTAGGCAGTATCTGTCTTACCCCTCATGAGATAAGCCTCTACATCCTTACATTTGTCCTCTAGCCTTCCCTGCTTAGCCATTTTGCACTTCCTGTCGATCTCATTTTTGAGACGTTTGTATTCCTTTTTGCCTGCTTCATTTACTGCATTTTTGCATTTTCTTTCATCAATTTAATTCAATATCTCTCCTGTTACCCAAGGATTTCTATTAGCCCTCTTCTTTTTACCTACGCGATCCTCTGCTGCCTTCACTATTTCATCCCTCAAAGCTATCCATTCTTCTACTGTACTTCTTTCCCCCATTCTTGTCAATCGTTCCCTAATGCTCTCCCTGAAACTCTGTACAACCTATGGTTATTTCAGTTTATCCAGGTCCTATCTCCTCAAATTCCCACCTTTTTGCAGTTTCTTCAGTTTTAATCCACAGTTCATAACCAATAGATTGTGGTCAGAGTCCACATCTGCCCTTGGAAATGTCTTACAGTTTAAAACCTGTTCCTGAATCTCTGTCTTACCATTATATAATCTATCTGAAATCTTCGAGTATCTCCAGGCTTCTTCCATGTATACAACCTTCTTTCATAATTCTTGAACCAAGTGTTAGCTATAATTAAGGTATGCTCTGTGCAAAATTCTACCAGACGGCTTCCTCTTTCATTCGTTACTCGAATACCATGTTCACCAACTACGTTTCCTTCTTTCCCTTTTCCTACTGTCGAGTTACAGTCAGCCATTACTATTAAATTTTCGTCTCCCTTCACTATCTGAATAATTTCTTTTATCTCATCATACATTTCATCAATCTCTTCGTCATATGTGGAGCTAGTTGGCACATAAAATTGTACTACCGTGGTAGGCGTGGGCTTCGTATTTATCTAGGCCACACTAATGCGTTCACTATGCTGTTTGTAGTAGCTTATCCACATTCCTATTTTCCTGATCATTAATAAACCTTCTCCTGCATTTCCGCTATTTGATTTTGTATTTATAGCCCTGTATTCACCTGATAAGAAGTCTTGTTCCTCCTGCCACCGAACTTCACGAATTCCCACTACATCTAACTTTAACCTATCCATTTCCCTTTTTAAATTTTCTAACCTACCTGCCCTACTAAGGGATCTGATATTCCACGCTCCGATCCGTAGAACGCCAGTTTTCTTTCTCCTGATAACAACGCCCTCGCCCGGAGATCCCAATGGGGGACAATTTAACTCCGGAATATTTTACCCAATAGGACGCCATCATCATTTAACCATACAGTAAAGGTGCATGCCCTCGGGGAAAATTACGGCTGTAGTTTCCCCTCGCTTTCAGCCCTTAGCAGTACCAGCGCAGCAAGGCCGTTTTGGTTAGTGTTACAAGGCCAGGTCAGTCAATCATCCAGACTGTTGCCCATGCAACTACTGAAAAGGCTACTGCCGCTCTTCAGGAACCACTCGTTTGTGTGGCCTCTCAACAGATACCCCTCCGTTGTGGTTGCACCTTCGGTACGGCTATCTGAATCGCTGAGGCACGCAAGCCTCCCCACGGCAAGGCCCTTGTTTCATGGCGGTTTATGGTACCCTCACGTACTGGTTAATCATCTCCAGTCGAAACTCTGTCTCGAACGTTGGCTCCAGTACATTTTATTGGAATATTGATTCCAGTTGTATGTTCGTGCATCGGTTGTTGTGGAATGCTCGTCTTGTTTAGCTGTTATAGAAATGAGACAGTTTGCATTAGAAAGCGAATAAAAATTCTGGAGTTTTACATAAAGACACGCTCCATCAAGGAATGTAACTAAATGTTTCAAGCGAACTATCCTGGTAGGAAACTCTCCATGACGAGTACTATCCAAGATCTGTACAAGAAATGGAGATCTGTAGGACCCGTTCACAATGTGCAGAGGAATAGGCGACCGACTGTGAGAGCTGCTGAAACTATGGACGGAATTTATATGAACATTACGAGAAGTCTGCGTAAGGCAGTAAGGATGTTATCGCAACAGGTTGGTGAACCTCGTACATCGTGTACTAAAATATACGAAAGTCCATCGTGTGAGTGGTGCAAGAGTTCAAATTTGAGGATCAGGAAAAGAAAAAAGAATTCATTATTGTAACTGGCTGTTACATCAACTGCGGACGGTTCCTTAGACACCTCGCTTTACTTCATGTCAGATGAGACCTGTTTCTATTTGTCAGATTACGTAAACAGCCAGAATTGCTAATACTAATCACAAGGCAAACCACATATTCTACTTGAGGGACCTATCCACTCAGAGAAGATAGGAGTTTGGTGTGCATTGTCCGGTATGCGCATTATTGGCCCAATATTTTCCAATTACACCTTAAACAGTGCCAGAAATCTAGAGATCTTTGACTTTCTATGCACAATTAAAAGATGCCGAAAAAATCGTATGCAATATTCCAACAACCAAAGTATGGTCCACATCAACAATGTGCTCCCTTAAGACAGACTTGTCAGTAGATGCCGCTGACCCCCAAGGTCCCCGTGCTTAATGTCGTGTGATCAAGGACTACTGTCCGGTTCTATTGTCTTGTTTTGGATAAAACCAAGTAGTTCAGTTTCCTTGACTGTAAGTAATTTTAAGTGTATCTTACTTGTCATAGATATGAGTGTTAATATTTTCTGTTTCTTGTACTGGATTCTTGTTTAAAACCGAGATCCATTTTGTTACTGCGATTTCCAAATGCAGTCCTTGTGTCCTTGTGTCATCTAGTTTCTGCCGCTGTATTTCGCTATCTTCAACAGCAATGGGGTGGAGCGTACTTGGCTTCAGAGTATTCAGTGTGTGACTTACGCTTTGACACCTGCCAAAATATTTCAGTATTTTGGTGACTCCCATGGATTGCATCTTTTTAATTCTTTGTTTCCCCCGCGGGTTCTGACGATGGTAGGCTTCTCCTCTTTCATACTCTACAGACACCGTGAACTGTGTTTTAATATACAGGGTGATCAAAAAGTCAGTATAAATTTGAAAACTTAATAAACCACGGAATAATGTAGATAGAGAGGTAAAAATTGACACGCATGCTTGGAATGACATGGGGTTTTATTAGAACAACTAAAAAAGTTCACAAAATGTCCGACAGATGGCGCGTAAAAGATCTCTTGCTCGCGTCGTTTGGTGGTGATCGTGTGCTCAGCCACTACTTTCGTCATGCTTGGGCTCCCAGGTCCCCAGACCTCAGTCCATGCGATTATTGGCTTTGGGATTACCTGAACTCGCAAGTGTATCGTGATCAACCGACATCTCTAGGGATGCTGAAAGTGAAAGACAAGATCCGACGCCAATGCCTCACCATCACTCCGGATATGCTTTACAGTGTTGTTCACAACATTATTCCTCGACTACAGATATTGTTGAGAAGTGATGGTAGACATATTGAGCATTTCCTATAAAGAACATCATCCTTGCCTTGTCCTACTTTGTTATGCTAATTATTGCTATTCTGATCAGATGAAGCGCCATCCGTCGGACATTTTTTTTAACTTTTGTATCTTTTTGGTTCTAATAAAACCCCATGTGATTCCAAGCATGTGTGTCAATTTGTACCTCTCTATCTACATTTTTCCGTGATTTATTCAGTTTTCAAATTTATACTGACTTTTTGATCACCCGGTACATTACATTCATTCTGCAACGTCTTGTGCTCATAGGTTTCATCCTATCACACGTGGATTGTCGTGTACTGTCTGTCCTCGTGTTTTCACAATGTTTTGGAGATATAGCCCATTACTTATCATGCATGGTTCGGATCGGATGCCCATCTGCCGTTTCATCCTATTTTTAAACAAAGAGTGACATGTTTGTATACGCACTTGCACCTTGGAAGTCGTAGCACATGAAGTATTAATTTTGTGAGTACATTGCTTTACCGTCTACTTTGTTCATTAGGTTACGCCGAAAATTGTAAATTTGTTGTAAGTTCCTACGGAAGCAAACTGCTGAGGTCATCGGTCCCTAGGCTTACACACTACTTAATCTAACTTCAACCAAATTACGCTAAGGACAACAGACACACACACACACACACACACACACACACCCATGCCCGAGGGAGGACTCGAACCTCCGACGGAGGGAGCCGCGCGAACCGTGGCAAGGCGCCCCGAACGCGTGGCTACCCCGTGCGGTATTATGCAGACTATTAACGCTTTTACTTACGTAGTTTGACTCTATATGCAAATACGACCTGAAGCTGTACCTGCATGTTTTGAAACCGGTCTTCATACAGGGAAAATACAATAAACAGCTGTTGCGGATTTGGGCTTTCACTCGGTTTTATATTGAATATTTGAAAATGTATCATAAATTGATTGTCCTGCACATTATTTAGAAGTTTTTTAGGTGTGGTTGCCCGACCTATAACGTTATTCGTGTGGTTTTTATTTATGAGGCACACTAAAAAGCAGAGTGTATGCTGACAATCCTCGCACAATAGACAATCTTAAAAGGAACATTACCAGAGAAATTAACATCACACATGCAGAATTACAACGTGTTGCCGACAACGTCATCGCACGAAGTCAATGATGCCTGGATGCCCAAGGTCACCATTTCCACCATCTCTTATAAACAGGTAGCTACATGTTTCCTTAACGTTACTATTATCTATTCTTTTTTAGTTAGCTTATTGGCACTTCAGTCTCGAGGGTGAGGAATACCAGTTTTATTTGGGATATCCTGTACGTTCTCCCGAGAGTGCTACATGAGCAATACGAGCAGTGGCGCGAAAGACATTTCAGAGTTACAGAATTTTGGTTAGCTTTATGGTCAAGTTAAAAAACGCTTACTTTTATAGTCAGTTTAATTTCATGGCGTTAAAGATGTAAAGCTGAAAAATAAACTTTCATGAATGAAGAAATAACGATTTAATATTTCCTCGTAATATTTCGAATGTGATATTAACACAGAATATTTTCTTGTGTGCCAGTTTTTTATTTAAAAGGCGTTATTAACGCTATCGGAATTTTGTAAATCGACACAGTTTCAACATCATGAGCTACCATTATGTTCCAAAACGCTGCGCATATAAACGGTTTTCTTCCGGAACTCATACCTCGAGTTCTGTTGGTGACAGAAAGGTAGGGCCAAGTGTTTTGCATAATCCATGGGCTACGAACCATTTATTTTGGATAGCCCTTGGGCTAGCCACCATTTGTATTCCCAGCAGAAGCATCGTCTTACTTTGCAGTACAGTGTCGAAGTTTGAATGTCACACATGTCCTCCAGCTTGGGCATGAGATATAGTCTACGGTGTGCCTGATGAGGCTCGTGGAATCACCGTTTAGCTCATGGGTGGTTCCTCATAAAACCTGCAAAAAGCGTTTATCACCATTTTCTCGCCGTCAGCAGCACGTATATAAATAACTAACAGCAGCAATTGCTCAACTTTTAACGGTATATTCTCTAGGTATTTATCTAGAAGGGCCGGCTTCCCGTTTTCAAAAATAGTTATCCGTTATCAAGAAACCAAGACAGATTCAAGGATTCCAAGAGGGCTATGCACAGCAAATGGCTCAAATTTTTACGATGTATTAATTACGTGACCTCGATAATCTTCTTGATGTCTTTACCCGTGTCCGAGACACAGAGGTTCCACATCTACATCTAACAGATACTCCGCAATCTACCGCACGGCGCGTGTGGAGGGCATCCCATACCATTACTAGTCATTTCCTTTCCTGTTCCAGTAGCAAACAGAGCGAGGGAAAAAAGACTATCTATACCCCTCGATATGATCTCTTATTTTTCGTATCTTATCTTCATGGTCCTTACACTCAATGTATGTTGGAGGCAGTAGAATGGTTTTACAGTCCGCTTCAAATACAAATTCTATAAATTTTCTCAGTGGTGTTCCTCGAAGAGAATGTCCCCTTCTCTCCAGGAATTCCAATTTGAGTTTCCAAAGCATGTCCGTAACACTTGGTTCGAAGTTATCCTACTTGTACAGGTAAAATATGCACGTAAAATCCGAACTGAGAGGTAAACGCAGTTTATAAAGTGACTTAACACTGAGATAGATGTTGTAGTGTCACCATTACCATCAGAAAATTTCTAGGAACAATGTGTTGTAGTACTGAAGCACGTGAAAAATTTTTTTTCACGTAAAGTTCGGTAGGAGGCGTAAAATTACCTTTGCTTTATTTCAGTCTCACATAATTGAACTATCGAAATTTTACTGACCCACAGAGTCCTTTTAATATGACTGACACGCCCTGTTCTTTCAGGGGAAGGAAGGAAATGCTTCCACTAGAGCACAAAAAGTCAAAAATGCTCCCCTTTGAAAGTCTGGCTGAGAAGTAGGGTACCAGAAGCCTCAGTCTAAATTTCAGAGCACCTATAAAAATTTTCCCCGAGTTTCTGGCATGCGAACATATTCGAGAGGAGGCGACAGTGGCAATGGAAAAGAGACGGGAAAGTAATAAAAGCTGAAAGATAGTAGACAGTGGTTGTGGTATAGAAGGAGTAAACCACACAATGGTAGTCTGAGAGAAAGAGAGGGACAAAGTGGCATTGGGGCATAGTTGACAGTGACAGAACAGTGGTAGTAAAAGAGAAGGAGACACTGCCAGAGGGAGAGGAATAAAGAGAAAAGAATGTGGAAATGGGTGAGAGCCAGTGATAAAAGGACGGTCTATGCCAATGCCAAAGAGGAAGACAGAATGACAATGAGAAGAGACAGCAGCACTGGGAAGGAATGAATGAGATAGCAGTTGTAAGAGAGAGCAAGAAGGAGACAGCGACAGTGAGACGAGACAGTATTAGTACAACAGAACGAAGGGGACAGTGACAGAGACACAAGGAAGTAATGACAATGAGTTGAGTCAAGTCACAACGGGCGAGTGGAAGTGGACGGGTACGAGCGATTTACACATATGGACTAGTGGATGTAGCGAGTTACAGTTAGGAGAGCTTGTGGAAGTTGAATGTTAAAAAGAGCACGAATATGTTCGCAAGTCAAAATACTCGAGAAAAATTTTATAGGTGCTGAGGAAGGTAGAATGAGGTAGCTGGTACCCCACTTTTCAATCTTGAGTCTTTTAAACAGTAACATATTTGTCTTTTCCTCTCGTCTTATATATCTTCAAATGTTATACATGTATATGTTTAAAGATTCAAGCACTATAGCCAGAGAAATTAGTGAGAGGAGCGTGGGGAATGACAGTCGAAGGACAGTTCTGGTGGGCAATGACTTTTGTTGGCCTTGATGCTGACAAATAGCGCGAGTAAGATTAAAAGTTACAGTGAAGGATATTAAGAATTATGGGCATGGGATGTGGTGTATGTTGACTGCAAGCAGTTGAAGGACAGTGTACTAGAGACAGGTGTAACGGCACTTGTTGGAGTGGTTCGTCGAACGATGCGCAAAAGCGATGGTAAACAGCACTATGAATTAATTATCTATGTTGAGTGTGGTGTAAAGAGAGTACGCGCTATTGCAGTTCAAGAGAGGTATTTAAAAGGAACTGTTAAACGACCAGTATGCTTGGTGCTCTACATCTGAACTAGGAAGAACGTCAAATTCATTTGATTTCATAATCGATAAATGATCGTCCATATTATTCTAAAAGAAAAAACAGACTGTACAATCCCATAATACTGCAACAGGAAACTGAGTGAATTTAATATGCAGCCCAGATGAAGAGCCTTTCGTTTACTGTATTACCTGGAACTGATTTTCATAAAATGACTACTCACTGCTAGTCATCAATTAATTACAAGCCACAAATAATTTCAAAGGTGAATTTCGTAGTGTTCAAAAACCAGTCGCCTATCCATCTACAAACGTCATCAGGCAGGAGCAGATTCCTTGCAAACACCTCTGGTCACCGAAAACATTGACGGTAAACTAAAGCGAACATAATACAGTCAGTCTGCAGCAAGCGTTATGTGTTGAAGCAACATGAAATTTAAAGATAATTTTTCTTACCGAATGAAACAAACCGTTTACTTGAAAGCAATGTCTCAGACAAAATTACTTGAACATTTGTAATATTTACAACGTCGTTTTGGAATATGTATAAGTTGATAGAGACAACCAGTGAGCCAAACCTTTCTGCGTGTAACTCATTTACACGGGAGACCGCGCATGAACACTTGTGCGATCCATCCTTGAGTACTGCTAGTTTGATTGGAATCCTGACCATGTCGTATTAAAGGAAAACATCAACGTAGTTCAGAGGCGTGCTGCTAGACCTGTAACCGGTAGGTTTCTATCAACAAGAGAGTTACACGGAAACACTCTGTGAACTCAAAAGCGTATCCCTGGAGGGAAGGCGACACTATTGACAAACTTTAGAAAACCGTCATTTGCGGGTAACTGCAACGTGATTCAGCTGCCCCCAGCGCACATCTCGCGTACGGGCCGCGAAGATAACAGACATTAGGACTGGAACGGAGGCATAAAGACAGTCGTTTTTCTCTTGCTCGAGTCGCGAGAGTAACAGGAAAGGAAACGTCTAGCAGTGACACAAGTACCCTCCGCCTTGGGAAGTTTGGTGGCTTGCAAAGTATGTATGTGGCTGTAAGTTAACAAAATATTTTTAAGTAACCATCAATAAACTCTTCATCGAAGTGCAGAATTACTTCTTCACTAGCCTAAAACGTTCCCTCTTACGTGAATTTTACATTCGTCCGTGTGTATTTAGATGAAATTTCATATCTGCGCTGGGGAATTTTGTTTTAGGGTAACTTAAAGGTTGGCACTAGGGCAAAATAAGGACGAAAAACAGTTGTAAGAGTTCAACCATCCTTTTCAAGTCATTTGGACGCTTGATGCCGAAAGCCTGGAGAAACATCGATTATACCGAAATCGTCGAAACTAAATATGATAACTGACACGCTGAAAAAACAGAGGGAAATGAAGTATGCCTTAAATTTGTATTAAAAAAAGTTGTATAAATAATGTAAAGTCGGTTCTAACAGTACCTACATGGGGTCATTCAGGAGAAGATTTTGTAAGACGACACAAGAGTCTCATGATAACGCTCCTCTGCGGGTGACTGCGGACTCTATAGCAGTGGTGATAGATGGTCCTGATTTTGGGGAACAAAGAGCAGGCAGCTGGCTACCAGATTACTTATCTGTAAACGCAATCACTAAAAATTTGAAGACGCATTTACCAGTGTCTCTGATCGTATTGTCATACACGATGTAGTTAAACTCGTAAATGTAATTGGTTGACCGCACAATTAATAGAGTGAACTCGTCAACCAACATGCTAAAATATGACTGCACACCATACGTTAACAATCTACTTGGAGTCATCAGGAATGGAGGGTGAGTCTCTACTGTCTATTTGTCTCAGTGCGGCGCAAATCCACAAAACCGTTATAACTCGCTTCACGAATCGTTTCAAGTAAAGTGACTGGGAAGCTGTGCCGTCAGCGCGGCAGATAGCTAAGCGGAGGGACTGAGGTTCGGCTCCTGGACGGGCCGAAGATTTTCCTCGCGCAGAGACTGGGTGATGTGTTCTCCTTACGTTCGTATTATTATAAATGACAGTCCACTGAGAGAGGGCTGGACCGTCACGGCCTGAGAGCCCATTAAATTGAAACAAGTAACATAACTATGAAATAACAGGAAAAGCTGTGAACAGAAGTGGGAATTCACGAGTCGTGAGATGAGTATGGTCCGCACGTACTGTAAGACTCTAGACCACCCACAAAGGTAGGTGTAATACAGTATTATTATTTACTGTAAAATTTAGGCCGCTTACTCAGTGACGGTCTGACCGCGCGACCCGCTGCGCACCCGCCGGTAGCCGCGGCTGGTCGCGGCGATTCAAAAAATGGCTCTGAGCACTATGGGACTGAACATCCTTGGTCATCAGTCCCCTAGAACTTAGAACTACTGAAACCTAACTAACCTAAGGACATCACACACATCCAAGCCCGAGACAGGATTCGAACCTGCGACCGCAGCGGTCACGCGGTTCCAGACTGAAGCGCCTAGAACCGCACGGCCACAACGGCCGACGCGGCGATTCAGGCGCGTTTCATTCTTTTGCACGCGGCTGCAGGGGGGGGGGGAGGGGGGGGGGGTCAACAATTGTCGCGTCGCGTGGTTGTGCTGCATTTGTCGTCTGTGATTTGTGACTGTTGAATCAAATGCATTTTCTGTGTAATTTTAAGGAAATATCCTTTCTGTTGCAAAAATGAGTTTTCACATAGAACTTTTCATCATCGAAGTCGAACGTCATCGGTTAATTTCTGTCACAGGATATAAGCATTAAAGCATTAAGTTCGAAGAATGTTGTTCCTGACTCCGAATATACACCAGTTATTTCCGAAGTTTCATCCAACTTGAATCCATCTCTTCTACGAACGCAGTTGTGCAAAGGCAACATGCTCCCATTACAAAAAGGTATCTTTCAAATTTAAGGGAGCTGAAGTATTCGCCATTTGCTGGAGAGGTTCCCATAAATGCACTCTGTCTAGCGACGCGCCGTCTATAACCTGTAATAGCAAACTTTTCTTTTCTCTGTCAGTTGTCTTCCCACCTTACGAATGTTGCATTTTTGTGTTTCAAAAGCAATTACTTCATCTCGGACAAAGCATGAAACACGTATGTATTCAGTAGCAGCGATGGCGAGGCATGACAGAATCTCTGACCAGAGAGTTATTTATCGTTGCTAGTCTGCGCTTGACTGCGCGAGAGTTCAGTTGTTGTACGTAGCGAGTCGCGAGAGCATGTAGTTCAGTTGCGAGTTAGCAGTTGCGAGTCGGAGTTGTGTGTGAGGAGTCGGCGGGCGTCGACATGGGTCTCTGGTCAAGGTTCGGGACGAGGTATATTGTTAAATAAGGTAATGAAGCAGCATTGCGCTCAGCCAATAACATCTGTTAATTGTAATTAATTTGTTCAAGAAATGCCCCAATAATAATTTTGTTTTCAAAGCAATCGTTTATAAGAAAAAGAATTATTACAACTGAAACAATATTTCCCATGCTTTTCCTCCCAGAATCAATTTATCAGATTAATTATTGCACAGGGCCTAAGGTCAGCGCAGCTGCCCTTATAAAATTTATCAGGTTCACCTTAACGTTAATTTTGTGGGGACGTAATATTTTTGCACATTTTTATTATCATTGAGTTTTATTACTGTGGGGAGCTAACATTTGGCACTATTTGCATTATTATTCAATTCATATCATTTAAAAATATTACGGGGAGGTTACACTTAGACGATGTCCATTAACATTTAATTAATTATTTTCTTTCATTTTTGTGGGAAGGTTACACTTGGCTCTATTCCCATTAACATTTAATTATTGTCATTTTAAAATTCTACGGGGAGGTTACAAGCAGAATGGAAGAGGCTCACCTGAATCAGAGAAAGCCCGAGGCTTCGGTAAATTTGACTAAAGAGGAAAGCTTCAGAACGTGGTTCTGATGCAGAATCAAGAAAAAAATATGTATATTTTGATAAGCTAAATTTACTGTCGTCTGTTATTGCCACTAAACCAGCAGGTTTGGAAGAAGCTGTGGTTCATCCTGATGAAGCAAATAATTCTCATATTCAGCCTGGAGCTGCCTCCAGTTTTCTTGACAAGAATAACAAAGAAGGAGAAATGGTTTTAGGTTTTTTTTTTCCTTTCCTGTGCTAACCTCTTTATCTCAGAGTAGCACTTGCAACCTACGTCCTCAATTATTTGCTTGACGTATTCCAATCTCTGTCTTCCTCTACAGTTTTTGTCCTCTACAGCTCCCTCTAGTACCATGGAAGTCATTCCCTCATGTCTTAGCAGTTGTCCTATCATCCCGTCCCTTCTCCTTATCAGTGTTTTCCACGTATTCTTTTCCTCTCCGATTCTGCGTAGAGCCTCCTCATTCCTTACCTTATCAGTCCACCTAATTTTCAACATTCGTCTATAGCACCGCATCTCAAATGCTTCGATTCTCTTCTCTTCCGGTTTTCCCACAGTCCATGTTTCACTACCATACAATGCTGTACTCCAGACGTACGTCCTCAGAAATTTCTTCCTCAAATTAAGGCCGGTATTTGATATTAGTAGACTTCTCTTGGCCAGAAATGCCTTTTTTGCCATAGCGATTCTGCTTTTGATGTCCTCCTTGCTCCGTTCGTGATTGGTTATTTTACTGCCTAGGTAGCAGAATTCCTTAACTTCATTGACTTCGTGACCATCAATCCTGTTGTCATTTCTACTACTTCTCATTACCTTCGTCTTTCTCCGATTTACTCTCAAACCATACTGTGTACTCATTAGACTGTTCATTCAGTTCAGCAGATCATTTAATTCTTCTTCACTTTCACTCAGGCTAGCAATGTCATCAGCGATTCGTATCATTGATATCCTTTCACCTTGTATTTTAATTCCACTCCTGAACCTTTCTTTTATTTCCATCATTGCTTCCTCGATGTACAGATTGAAGAGTAGGGGCGAAAGGCTACAGCCTTGTCTTACACCCTCTTTAATACGAGCACTTCGTTCTTGATCGTCCACTCTTATTATTCCCTCTTGGTTGTTGAATATATTGTATATGACCCGTCTCTCCCAATAACTTACCGCTACTTTTTTCAGAATCTCGAACAGCTTGCACCATTTTATATTGTCGAACGCTTTTTCCAGGTCGACAAATCCTATGAAAGTGTCTTGATTTTTCTTTAGCCTTGCTTCCATTATTAGCCGTAACGTCAGATTTGCCTCTCTCGTCCCTTTGCTTTTCCTAAAGCCAAACTGATCGTCACCTAGCGCATTCTCAATTTTCTTTTCCATTCTTCTGTATATTATTCTTGTAAGCAGCTTCGATGCATGAGATGTTAAGTTGATTGTGCGATAATTCTCGCACTTGTCAGCTCTTGCCGTCTTCGGAATTGTGTGGATGATGCTTTTCCGAAAGTCAGATGGTATATCGCCAGATTCATATATTCTACGCACCAACGTGAATAGCCGTTTTGTTGCCACTTCCCCCAATAATTTTAGAAATACTGCTGGAATGTTATCAATCCCTTCTGCCTTATTTGACCGTAAGTCCTCCAAAGCTCTTTTAAATTCCGATTCTAATACTGGATCCCCTATCTCTTCTAAATCGACTCCTGTTTCTTCTTCTATCACATCAGACAAATCTTCACCCTCATAGAGGCTTTCAATGTATTCTTTCCACCTATCTGCTCTCTCCTCTGCATTTAACAGTGGAATTCCCGTTGCACTCTTAATGTTACCACCGCTGCTTTTAATGTCACCAAATGTTGTTTTGACTTTCCTGTATGCTGAGTCTGTCCTTCCGACAATCATATCTTTTTCGATGTCTTCACATTTTTCTTGCAGCCATTTCGTCTTAGCTTCCCTACACTTCCTATTTATTTCATTCCTCAGCGACTTGTATTTCTGTATCCCTGATTTTCCCAGAACATGTTTGTACTTCCTCCTTTCATCAATCAACTGAAGTATTTCTTCTGTTACCCATGGTTTCTTCGCAGCTACCTTCTTTGTACCTATGTTTTCCTTCCCAACTTCTGTGATGGCCCTTTTTAGATATGTCCATTCCTCTTCAACTGTACTGCCTACTGCGCTATTCCTTATTGCTGTATCTATAGCGTTAGAGAACTTCAAACGTATCTCGTCATTCCTCAGTACTTCCGTATCCCACTTCTTTGCGTATTGATTCTTCCTGACTAATGTCTTGAACTTCAGCCTACTCTTCATCACTACTATATTGTGATTTGAGTCTATATCTGCTCCTGGGTACGCCGTACAATCCAGTATCTGATGTCGGAATCTCTGTCTGACCAAGATGTAATCTAATTGAAATCTTCCCATATCTCCCGACCTTATCCAAGTATACCTCCTCCTCTTGTGATTCTTGAACAGGGTATTCGCTATTACTAGCTGAAACTTGTTACAGAACTCAATTAGTCTTTCTCCTCTTTCATTCCTTGTCCCAAGCCCATATTCTCCTGTAACCTTTTCTTCTACTCCTTCCCCTACAACTGCATTCCAGTCGCCCATGACTATTAGATTTTCGTCCCCCTTTACATACTGCATTACCCTTTCAATATCCTCATACACTTCCTCTATCCGTTCATCTTCAGCTTGCGACGTCGGCATGTATACCTGAACTATCGTTGTCGGTGTTGGTCTGCTGTCGATTCTGATTGGAACAACCCGGTCACTGAAATGTTCACAGTAACACACCCTCTGCCCTACCTTCCTATTCATAACGAATCCTACACCTGTTATACCATTTTCTGCTGCTGTTCATATTACCCGATACTCACCTGACCAGAAATCCTTGTCTTCCTTCCACTTCACTTCACTGACCCCTATTCTATCTAGATTGAGACTTTGCATTTCCCTTTTCAGATTTTCTAGTTTCCCTACCACGTTCAAGCTTCTGACATTCCACGCCCCGACTCGTAGAACGTTATCCTTTCGTTGATTATTCAGTCTTTTTCTCATGGTAACCTCCCCCTTGGCAGTCCCCTCCCGGAGATCCGAATGGGGGACTATTCCGAAATCTTTTGCCGATGGAGAGACCATCATGACACTTCTTCAATTACAGGCCACATGTCCTGTGGATACACGTTACGTGTCTTTAATGCAGTGGTTTCCATTGCCTTCTGCATCCTCATGTCGTTGATCATTGCTGATTCTTCCGCCTTTAGGGGCAATTTCCCACCCCTAGGACAAGAGAGTGCCCTGAACCTCTATCCGCCCTCCGCCCTCTTTGACAAGGCCGTTGGCAGAATGAGGCTGACTTCTTATGCCCGGAAGTGTTCGGCCGCCAATGCGGATTATTTATCAAAATTTAGGCAGTGGCGGGGATCGAACCCAGGACCGAAGACGTTTTGATTATGAATCAAAGACGCTATCCCTAGACCACAGCAAACATTAAGAAAAAAAATCATCAAAAATTGAAGCAGACGACACGGTGAAGCATTTTCTACAGTCATTATTAGATGGTTTTAAGTCTACGCCACACCACTTGAATATCTTGGTCGAATTTAAAACAATGTCGGTTTTGAGGAGGTACTCCAGTGACTAGACACTCTAGTGCAAAGATGCCACTTGAGGTTTACCATGGCTAGGAGCGTGCCAGCGCCCATCTCATGTTTGTGAGACGCCGCGACCGCCACGAACCCCAATATGTCACAATCTTGAAAAAAATACGGATAGTTCTGCTAATCTGCTCTCGTAGGTATACGCTGTCATTCTCCAAAACACGATCACACTGAAGTGGCCTGGGAAGTAGGGCTGGTTACCTACGAATAAAAATAACAGAACTGAAATTACCTTCAACTGCAACTGAGAGGCACTTTGTCCTCTACTAAAGAGCAGTGACAATAGCTTGGTATTGACAGTTACAGTTGTATTTGGCACCTATTTTTTAAGACGATAGCGCACGAAAGACAGTGGTGTCAGGTGAACGTCTTCCCCTGACTACCTTTTATGATATTTCTATTGGTCTCGTTAAATATAATTCTCCTCACAAATAAAGTACTTACTGCGAAGAGAATCTTTACTCAAGTGCTCTAATCCAAAAATCTGTCTCTAGCACTTCGTAGTTTAACATACTTACGAAACGGAAAAATAAAATGTAAACAAACATGCACTTGCATTAATTAATTTTCCACTGCCATGCGGGTCTTCCACTAACGATTCTAAACTGTATACTTGCTTATCTGCCCATACTAAACGAAATAAAGGATACGGGTTCAATACTTGCTTCAAGCGACCAGCCGGTCATCTGCGTAGTGGAACTTTGGAGCCACATCCATCAGAACTCTCTCAACGCTAAGCCATGCGCTGAAATCACTTACCCAACATGTTGGGACAGCATAATGACTTGAGAACGCGAAGCTACCTTCTGATAATCGTCACAGACGCTGTTTCGGCCACTAGGAGCAGACTCCTAAAGGCGATAGTACTCGGAAAGATATTACATCACAAATGAACATTTTTTTCCAAGCGGTCATCTAGGCGACGCGCCTCTCAGGCAGCACGATAGCGACTTAATGTTACGAGAGCGCCACAGCTTAGGTGATGCCCCCTCCTCTGATCATATACGTGTGCGCTCATGAGTTACAGTAGATGTATCCGCTTAACTTGAAGGGTCAAGAATACCTGGGACTATTTAATGTGTTTGTGCGATATCTCGATCTATTGCACATCAGACCAGTAACGGGATCCCCCTTCAGCGTAGTCGCTCCTCCCGCTTTTAAGGTGACAGGGAGGTTCGCCTACAGATCCTTCTAGAACCATCGAGACGTTTTCTGTGTTCTCCTGCAAACGCCACGCCCATATGACTTCGGCGACTTGCTCTCACCTTCCCGCCTCAGACAGCTCACCGCGTTCCATATATCACGTTCAGTCGTAAGCCTGACTACTGTCATTTCAAGTGCTCTCTCTTACTTCAGCTGCAGTACAAAGAAATATTCTATTTCACTTCGCCTAATGGGTGGCATGGAATTCTCTTTAAATTTTGGTGAAGCCTTCAATTGCTACTATTATTACCAGATGTAAGTAAAAAGAAAAATACAGCCTGGTACATTTATACAGTACTACGTAAAGTAGTTACTACGATACAATAGTGTGTGAAAATGATATCAAGAATCGTGATTCCTGTTGACAACATTGAAGCGAAACCTCCCGAACAAGAGAGCTCCCTCTCAAAGAGTAAGGCATAGGTAATTACTGTATATTTGACTCATGTTTTCACCAAAATATTGTTAGAGCGATGGACCTCTATTCAAATGCCTTCACGTCCCCCTAATCTGTCAAAACATTCAAAAAAATGGCTCTGAGCACTGTGGGACTTCACTTCTGAGGTCATCAGTCCCCTAGAACTTAGAACTACTTAAACTTAACTAACCTAAGGACATCACACAATCCATGCCCGAGGCAGGATTCGGACCTGCGACCATAGCGGTCGCGCGTTTCCAGACTGTAGCACCTAAAACCGCTCGGCCACCCTGGCCAGCTCAAAACATTCATTCTGTGTGAATTAGCTACTATAAAGTCAGTGGAAAGAAAGCATGGAGGTTTGAAAGTTGCAACCGTACATTGAGGATACACTTGGTGCTTTAGGTGCAATGTTCACGCGTGTGTCGCAAAGCTACAGTCAAGTAGCGTTATTTTATATCTGTTACAGGAGACCAAGATACCCAGACACAAGACAAATCGAGTCTATAGACAATGAATTAGTGGACGACGCTATGCAGTGGTGGGTGAGAGTAAGCACCAAACACTGTTGTCTCAGGGCGATATTGGGAAATGGATGCGCTCGAAGCCAAGAAAGATTTACGAATCAGTAGGATGCAGAGTTTACAGATATCGCTAAACTTAAGATTTTCCTAACATACTTTCCTGGCAACTCGGTTGCTTTAAGTGAGGGAAAGTAGGGCGTGATTTAAGAGCTGTTAAAGTTTCTAGAAGGTATCAGATAGATTATATAATGGTAAGACAGAGATCTAGGAAACAGGCTTTAAATTGTAAAACATTTCCAGGGGCAGATGTGGACTCTGACCACAATCTATTGGTTATGAACTGTAGATTAAAACTGAAGAAACTGCAAAAAGGTGGCAATTTAAGGAGATGGGACCTGGATAAACTGACTAAACCAGAGGTTGTACAGATTTTCAGGGAGAGCATAAGGGAACAATTGACAGAATTGGGGAAAAGAAATACAGTAGAAGAAGAATGGGTAGCTCTGAGGGATGAAGTAGTGAAGGCGGCAGAGGATCAAGTAGGTAAAAAGACAAGGACTAGTAGAAATCCTTGGGTAACAGAAGAAATATTGAATTTAATTGATGAAAGGAGAAAATATAAAAATGCAGTAAATGAAGCAGGCAAAATGGAACACAAACGTCTCAAAAATGAGATCGACAGAAAGTGCAAAGTGGCTAAGCAGGGATGGCTAGAGGACAAATGTAAGGATGTAGAGGCTTATCTCACTAGGGGTAAGATAGATACTGCCTACAGGAAAATTAAAGAGACCTTTGGAGAAAAGAGAGCCACTTGTATGTATATCTAGAGCTCAGATGGAAACCCAGTTCTAAGCAAAGAAGGGAAAGCAGAAAGGTGGAAGGAGTATATAGATGGTCTATACAAGGGCGATGTACTTGCGGACAATATTATGGCAATTGAAGAGGATGTAGATCAAGATGAAATGGGAAATACGATACTGCGTGAAGAGTTTGACAGAGCATTGAAAGACTTGAGTCGAAACAAGACCCCGGGAGTAGACAACATTCCATTGGAACTACTGACGGCCTTGGGAGAGCCAGTCCTGACAAAACTCCACCACCTGGTGAGCAAGATGTATGAGACGTGCGAAATACCCTCAGACTTCAAGAAAAAAATAATAATTCCAATCCCAAAGAAAGCAGGTGTTGACAGATGTGAAAATTACCGAACTGTCAGTTTAATAAGTCACAGCTGCAAAATACTAACGCGAATTCTTTGCAGACGAATAGAAAAACTGGTAGAAGCCGACCTCGGAGAAGATCAGTTTGGATTCCGTAGAAATGTTGGAACACGTGAGGCAATACTGACCCAACGACTTATCTTAGAAAATAGATTAAGGAAAGGCAGACCTACGTTTCTAGCATATGTAGACTTAGAGAAATCTATCGACAATGTTGACTGGAATACTCTCTTTCAAACTCTGAAGTTGGCAGGGGTAAAATACAGGGAGAGAAAGGCTATTTACAATTTGTACAGAAACCAGATGGCAGTTATAAGAGTCGAGGGGCATGAAAGGGAAGCAGCGGTTGGGAAGGGAGTGAGACAGGGTTGTAGCCTGTCCCCGATGTTATTCAATCTGTATATTGAGCAATCAGTAAAGGAATCAAAAGAAAAATTCGGAGTAGGAATTAAAATCCATGGAGAAGAAATAAAAACTTTGCGGTTCGCCGATGACATTGTAATTCTGTCAGAGACAGCAAAGGACCTGGAAGAGCAGCTGAACGGAATAGACAGTGTCTTGAATGGAGGATATAAGATGAACATCAACAAAAGCAAAACGAGGAAATAGAACGTAGTCCAATTAAATCGGGTGGTGCTGCGGGAATTAGATTAGGAAATGAGAAGCTTAAACTAGTAAATGAGTTTTGCTATTTGGGGAGCAAAAAAGTGATCATGGTCGAAGTAGATAGGATATAAAATGTTGACTGGCAATGACAAGGAAAGCGTTTCTGAAGCAGAGAAATTTGTCAACATCGAGTATTGATTTAAGTGTCAGGAAGTCGTTTCTGAAAGTATTTGTATGGAGTGTAACCATGTATGGAAGTGAAACGTGGACGATAAATAGTTTGGACAAGAAGAGAACAGAAGCTTTCGAAATGTGGTGCTACAGAAGAATGCTGAAGATTAGATGGGTAGATCACGCAACTAATAAGGAGGTATTGAATAGAATTGGGGAGGAGAGGAGTTTGTGGCACAACTTGACAAGAAGAAGGAACCGGTTGGTAGGACATGTTCTGAGGCATCAAGGGATCACAAATTTAGCATTGGAGGGTAGCGTGGAGGGTAAAAATCGTAGAGGGAGACCAAGAGATGAATACACTAAGCAGATTCAGTAGGATGTAGGCTGCAGTAGGTACTGGGAGATGAAGGAGCTTGCACAGGATAGAGTAGCATGGAGAGCTACATCAAACCAGTCTCAGGACTGAAGACAACAACAAGAACAACAATAAAGTTTCTAACAAATAATTCGACTACGGAAAGGGTCTTTGGACACTTTAATGCTCTGCTTGAAGTCCTCAACGTTTGCTAGGTAGTCACTTGAGATATCTGGCTATGGGGCAATGACTGACAATGGGATTCATTGCTGTACACCGGAGTTAGGACGGACTGTGGGTGCAGACAAAGACTGGGCAACGTGTAATGACTCAACAGTGCTGCATCTCAATGATGCACATTGTTGATGCTCTGCCCAGTTACGCAGTGTATTAACAAACCGAAAAAAGTCCACGTTGATATGATTTTTGATCGAACTTTTTCAATAGTAACCCGTGTCTGGAACCGTACTGTTTCCGTTCTACCGTTCTTTCAGTTCAGATGTTTAAATCATCCACTTCTGCGTGAGTCGTGACGCAGAAATTAGAAAGCAAAGATAACGAAACAGCCATTTATCACCCGAGCAAATTTGTTTGTATTAACACTTAAACATTACGTGTTTACATTATTCTAAAACAAAAAAGAGGCCAGCGTACTATAGGTACAGAACAGTACTGACGCATTACCGCAGCTGCTCGATGTGGCGACCACCAAAGTTGTTACGAACATTTTACCTACGAAGCTTGTTCTGGTAGACGCTCTTCTTCTCTGTTAGCGTCTCTTCAGTGTCTGGTGCAGCCACCAGAGCTCGTATGAACAGATCTTCATCTGTCTCTACAGGAGTCTCGTAAGTTAAACTTTGCGTAAGACCCAACAAGAGGTCGTCAACAGGGTAAATCCGTCGTATGTGGTGGCCATGCGGTTGGATCACGTCGGCCTGTCCATCTTTCGCCATGTCGTCCAATGAGATGTCTCCGAATCTCACGTAAGATGCGAGGTGGTGCACCATAGTGCTGATCCACATCTTCTGACGGACACTCAGTGGCAGTACCCGTCGTCCTGCCTACCCTACTGCATACCAGAAATAAGCAACTTAAGAGTTTTCTCTTTCCATCAGCAGATATGGACGCGTTACACATCTGAACTGAAACTGTCGTAGAACGGAAACACCATTTTACCGTACATGGGTTCATATTCGAAATGTTATGATTTCACTCCCCTCCCCGAGTCCTAGAAGTTTGTAACGGGCATTTCCGAACCACCTCTATGTTCAGAAATACGCTGCTCGAATTAAGGTTAAAATGGTTCAAATGGGTCTGAGTACTATGGGACTTAACATCTGAGGTCATCAGTCCCCTAGAACTTAGAACTACTTAAACCTAAGTAACCTAAGGACATCACCCACATCCATGTCTGAGGCAGGACTCGAACCGGCAACCGTAGCGGTCGCGCGGTTCCAGACTGAAGCGCCTAGAACCGCTCGCCCACAACGGCCGGCCATTAAGGCTGTGTTTGATAGTAGATGATGTCTTTTAGCAAGGTAGACACCACTATCATTAAAAAACGTCTGCAGGTAATGTGGCCCAATGATTCTGAACTTGCAAATATGTTCTGTCAGTGGATTAATGCGTAATGCCTTCACTGAAACAGGGAAGTTGCTATCAGCTTCAGCATTTGCCCCTCTATTTAAGCTGCTTGTTAAAGAAACCGCTTAACATTCATTTCCTATCATTAATTCCTTGTCTCAAAGCACTGCGCTCGGCCTTCTCCACTATTTGCACGTTTTTCACCTAAAGGTTTGGGACAAGCTGTACGCGCAGAGTACGGTAGAGTGTGTTAATTCAGTTTATTTTAACAGTCAATTCCAGAATATGACGCAGGTTTCCAATCTTTATATGTGTTTCGTTCCGCAAGACAAGTGATACACGAAAATTAAGCTGAAGTAAATAACGAATGCATAAGCAGTTAAAGCCGATTCTGAATTCAAACACTTTGCTTCAATTTAATCCTCGTCTTTTCACGTTTATTACCAGCAGCGCTATCCTGCCGCAGAGTAAATTTCACGCAGTCGCTGCCGTCGGCTGGAGCGAGGGACACGGCCATTCCGTAACTGACGTTTTAATGTATTTACTTTGAGCACCGGCTGCGGTGATGTTTATTTTCGGCTGGTCCCGTGGCAGGCCGCAGCCTGCAGGAGAATGTCGCTGTCCCCAGTCCAGCCACCGTCCGCCCCTGCAGACCAACCGGCGTGCATCCTCCCACAAACACGGCAGAGGTTTTCGGACGCAGATTCCGCAGCGGCAACGGGCGTGCGTGGCCGCGAAATTGTGCGATTCGAGCAGGGGTTTCTCCCCTCACTCCCTTCCCCTCATCCACCAACCCGGCCATTGTCCTCTTTTTTCGTATGCCAACCTTCCAGGCAGAGCACGGTTCACAGGCGATCCGTGGCTTTGCTGGTCGTAATTGCTTCTGATTCATAGAGGTGGGGCTGCGTTGTGTCGCCGGGCGTAAATCAAAGGCCGCGCCACACTCGCTACAGGTGCGCCCCGTCCCCACGTCCAGGCCCCTCGCTACGCTCCACCGACTTGGCTTTCTTTTTAATTCTCTAAAAATATGTGATTAAATCACAGCAGTTTCAACCTTTTCTTTCAGCAATTAAAAAGTATTGCACGACATTCCAATAGTGACTAGCACGTGTCTCCCAACGTGCCCAGTGATACATTACTTTTTCTCCAACTTGGGTGAATGAAATAAAATACACAACCGGAAACTTGATCTAGCATTTCTCTTGACTACATGCGGGGTTAAATTATTGCCAGAAATGATGACAATGGTGATAAAAATGTAAATGTCGTGTGACTAGGGCCTCCCGTCGGGTAGACCGTTCGCCGGGAACAAGTCTTTCGATTTGACACCACTTCGGCGACTTGCGCGTCGATAGAGATGAAATTATGATGATTAGGACAACACAACACCCAGTCCCTGAGCGGAGAAAATCTCCGACCCAACCGGGAATCCAATCCGTGCCCTTAGGGTTGACTTCCTGTCGCGCTGACCACTGAGCTACCGAGGCGGACACGATTATGGTGATGATGATGACGAAGCTCAGATTTTGCGGGCACAGGGCAGCAATACTGCTAGAGAATATATAACATCGGTGGAACGAATAGTACATGTAAGTGTGGCTCCAGTACCACTGCTTAAAACATTTATTGATTATTACGACATCTGTTTCGGATGATTTCCATTTTCAAATACCTACTTACACAAAGTTTGGGAATTACAATGTGCTATAGTTCTACAGGAATTTTAGACCTCATTTTTTTAAGTGAAGAATTTCGTGAGTAATCACCTTTGACTATAGTCTGTTACTATGTAAATATAAAACATCTCTGGTGTGAACTGTCAAAAGTTACAGAAAATATCTACAATATTATATCAAAATATGGCGCCGCACTGTATAAAACAGCACAAAATCGACGTGGAATCGATATTTAGAATTTCACGTGAAATACAATGAGAACAGTCACCACCTACAGTCACATCAGATGTTATATATACGCCAGGACAACGTAGGCTCAAGTCTCCCTCCTACTTAGAAAATTTACCAATATAAAAATTAATTACAACACAGTTCCTTGTGTGACTTATGATAACGAAAATTATGACTTGCAATTTCTGTTGTACCTCAATAACTCACGAAATTCTTCATGTGTAAAAAATTAAGTCTAAAATTCCTATAGAACTGTAGCACATTTTAATTCACAAACTTTGTATACGCCGGTACTTGAAAATGGAAATGTTCCGAAATAGTTGTCGCAATAATCAAATGTTTTAAGCAGTGATACTGCAACGTCATTTACAACGTCCTTTCAAGAGATATATTTCACTACAGGCCCAATCATCATGAGAATAGTATATACTTCATATAGGCTTCTATAGTTTTCATGAAACTTTGTACTTTTTTCTGCGTTCCTCTAAGATCTGTGGATTATACACAGAAGCAGCTACTGCCGATACGACTTCTTTCATAAGCCCACAGCACAAATTTTAGTCACCGCCTTAAAAGAGCTCTGCTTTGAAACGCTGACTATGGTAAAGAGGTGCTATATGGCGGTCACGCGGCCTTCCGACGCTGATGTACACCGTCTGTCCAAAAAGTTCCGAGACCTTTTTATTTTGTGGCGTAAAACCGAGGGCAGCGAAGTAAATACTAACGCAGCTTGACCTAACAACAGAATCGACATGGAGCAACATGTAAAAACCAAGTGTTCACGAAGTTCTCCCCGATCTTTTGAAGAAGAGAAAAGTGTGTGCAAAATTTGTCCCACACGCCTTGACCCGCGAACAAAAACAAAAGCGCGTGGGTGCCTGCCACGACGTGATAGAAATGCAAAACGTGAACAATTCTTTTGTGGTAAAAAAATAATCACGTGTGACGAGACTCGATGTTATCAATAAGAAACCTAGCACGATACAAAAAGTGAAGAAATTCACATGAAGGCCAACGCTTCGACGACATAATCAACTCTGAAGGAAACGTGAGGCGCGGATTGAACTACATCCCAAAGAAGGTCTTTTCTAACGGTTTGGCACGGTCTAATGGATCCCGTTTGCGTTGTACTTAAGTGGGAGGAGATTTTGTAGAAAATCTGAAGCATTAAAACTACCATCTTAATGTTTTTCTGTTTCTTTTATCTACGCAGTCTCGGAACTTTTTGAACTAATGTAGTAAGCAGTGACACTGATTGACATGGATTCAGTAGAATAAAGTGGGTAGACTTGAATTCGTGAAACAATACCAGATCGGCATTACTCGAGATAAGTAGTTTTTTTTTTATTTTTTTTTAAGCACTTGGCTCTTCTGGTAGATTTGGTGCTTGTTGTGTTAATGTAACGGAAGGTACGATAACGCTTGCCGATTCTAGTACAGTTTTCCGAGGGCCATTTCACAACACACTGGATGAAGTTCAACGTGCCTGAATAAGATCCACAGCGCGGTGGACAACGGCGCTCAGGTTGATGCCGTGTTCCTTGATTTCAGTAAGGCATTTGACACCGTCCCGCATTGCTGTTAAATGAAAAAAATACGAGCTTACGGAGTATCGCAGACTTGCGATTGGATTCAAGACTTTCTTGCAGTTAGAACTCAATACGTCGCTCTTAACGGGACAAAATCGAGAGATAATGTAACATCCGGAGTGCCACAGAGAAGTGTGATAGGACCGTTGCTGTTTATAATATATATAAATGATCTGGTAGAAAGCGTCGGATGCTCTTTAAGGCTATTCGCAGATGATGCAGTTGTCTATACAAAAGTAGCAATGTCAGAAGATAGTGAGAATTTGCAGAACAACCTACAGAGAATTTATGATTGGTGCAGGCCTGACAGTAGACCCTGAACGTAAATAAATGTAGGATATAGCGCATACACATGAAAAGAAATTCACTACTGTACAGCTACACTATTGATGACAAACAGCTGGACACTACGTCTGCCGTAAAATATGTAGGCGTAACTATCCAGAGCGACCTTAAGTGGAATGACCATATAAAACAGATAGTGGGAAAAGCAGACACCAGACTCAGATTCATCGGAAGGATCTTAATGAAAAGTGCCTTATAAGGCGCTTGTTCGCCAGATTTTTGAGTACTGTTCATCTATCTGGGATCTCCATCAGGTAGGACTAATATAGAAGATAGAGAAGACCCAACGAAGAGCGGGCGTTTCGTCACGGGATCGTTTAGCTGGCGAGAGGACGTTAAGGAGATGCTAAACGAACTCCTCTTACAGACGTTACTAGGGAGGCGTTGTGCATCATGGAGAGATTTACTATTGAAATTTCTGGACAGCATTTTTCAGAAGGAGTCGGATAACATATTGCTTTTTCCCCACATACATCTCGCGTATTGACCACGAGTAGGAAACTCGAGAAATTAGAGCCAACACAAAGGCTTTCCGACAATAATTCTTCCCGCACACTATTCGCAGTGGCACAGGGTTTGTGGGATCAGATAGTGGTACCGAAAGTACCCTCCGCCACGAAAGCATGTGGTCGAGGAGAGGCCTAGTCCTAGAGCTGCTGACATCAGCATCTGCATTCCTGGAATTCAGAAATCATCGTATCCGGCCAGTACACCTAAGCAACGTTATTGTCACTCCAGGAAGTCTGACACCACTGCGTCAGTGCCCGGTGAAGACCAGTCTCACCCCGCGCCCACTGGCCTGCAGCCCCGCTAGTCGACGTCTTCGGGCTGTCTGTATATAGTGTGGAAGTTTAGGTTCCCACCGTTCGAGCAATTTTAATTCGACTGCGAAACTTTCGTCATCTGACTGTACTTGAAGGATGAAGGGGCTCCCACGCCTTTCGATCAATATGCTCTCATTCTAGTTCATTGCTTGGGGCTATGTTGCAACAAAATAATTTTTTTTATTCCAAAAGTATCTGAATGATCTGACGACATCACACATACATTACATTGGTATAAAGTCTCACATACGACACACCGACATAACGTCAAAGCCCATAATTAATTTAGTGCTCTAAAGTACCTGTATTATTTATCAGTCACGCACTGTTGCTCTCTATTTGATGTCTCTGCTCTGTTGTGAGGAGATCAGATGCTGTAGTGAGAAGCAGAGCTAAAGAAATGGCAAGATAAGGTACTTTGACAGTATAAAATAATGACGTAATGTAACAGTCTGGCCAACGCTCTTGCCACAGTGGTGACACCGTTTTCTGTCAGATCACCGTAGCCAAGCGCCTTAGGGATTCGCTAGTACTTGGATAGGTGACCTCCGAAGCTTGCCGAGAGCTGTTGGAAACGGAGTGCACTCAGCCCTTGTAAGGCCAACTAAGCAAATACTTGACAGAGTTGCTCCTACAACTAAAACTGACAATGGCCGGAAGAGCAGTGTGCTGATCACATGCCCCTCCATATCCGCATCCACTGACGTCCATCCGCTGAAAATGACACGGCAGTCGGTAGGTACCGTTAGTCCTTCGGAGGCCTGTTTGGACGGTGAGAGGAAATACCATAGTCTGGTAAAGGTTAGACTAGTGCCACTAAATCCGGAAATTGATAGTATTGGCTGTACAGTAGGCAAATTGATAGAATGCCAAATACGTAAATTAGCAAAAACTAGTAATGTGGTAGGACACCAAATTTAGAAATTGGTAAACTGGGTCTATAATGGGCAAATTGGCAACACAGTGCCGTACATGCTCCAAAAATACACCACATATAACTCCTACATACGCTGTACATATATGGTACACACACCATACGTACCTTGTACATCTACTGTGGCAAGATACGTCGCCAGTAGAAAAATAATGACGTCATATCATAGTGCGTAATAAATATTAGTTGATTCTCCCCAAGTCTGAAAATAGGTGAAGTTGGCTGTAAAAACTGGTGAATGGATAGGACACCAAATCTGGAAATCGATGGATACACCAAACTGCAGATGTACTAGCAAAAAAAAAAAAAAAAAAAAAAAAAAGGAACACTCAATGCGGATATGTATCTGCCTAACAAGTACCTTCCTACCTGCCTACTAGTGTAAGTTCATCCATTCTCACAGAGATAGATGGATGCAGTACTAATAATTAGCTGGCTGACGTTAAGTATACGTCTTCACCCAACATCACTCGAGTAGGATCTCATCACGATGTCACATTGTACCTTGTACCCAAAAATATCCGAACAATCTGAATTATATATCACTCATCCGCTGTCGCTATCAGCCAATAGTTGTAGGGGACCATTGCTGTCAGACAATTTGCTCTTCATTCTAGGACCGTCCTCAGTAGTAAGAGGATTACGGTGTGCATATTTGTTATAATAAATTGATTTTTTTATTATTATTCCAATTACGTGAGTGCCCACGTCATTACAAGATGACTTCCAAGATCGGCGACTTTGATGTCAGATATCTAGTAATGTAATTGGCCGCGTCGAGCTGGCTCTCATACTCCCGGTGACAAAGCGGCCGTGGCGACTACCACACATGTGTGCGCTGCGCCTTAGATGTTCATTACATCCAGACACCCAGCTTTTAACAATGCTCTTTCGGCGGGTTTAGTACTGTGCTCCAGTGTGAGGAGAGGCAAAAATCATTCTACTTCCAGCCTCTGTGCAAGCAACGTAATTTACTTTGACATACTCTGCTCTGTCCTAAAAGCTTTCCCGATATTAATATGAGTCCACACTGGTTAACTGCACTGCTTGCTTCCCTCCGCGCAATGCAAGAGCGCTCTGGTTAATTTGCATGTAGTGCTGTTTTATCGCCACCACTGAACGCAGACTGCAAAAACTATATATGATGAGCCATTAATATGAGAGAGTATCAAGTGACGCGCGTAATGACTGTCATCACGCTAGCTCAGTACGCGCAGCCAGCCAGGACGCTCTTCAAAAACGTACTGTAACAACAGCCACAGGGGTATTTTATACATTGCCAATAAAGGTATGAAGTTCATTAGTGCTTACCCGAGTAGAACTGTAGCTCATACACACCACAAACAACCCACATAAACGTCACAATACACGAACAAACGGTGGAGCGCTCTCATTTCTTCACTGTCTGTGCGTACAGCTAGGTTCATGGGTTCAATTGCCGAGTCGCTTGCGCTGATCAAAGAAAGTTGTAAACATCTACCACACCGGAGTATGGCAGTCGTGCAACTGAACAGAAGGTATTTGGTGTGTAATTTTCTCTATCAGTAATACTTCGAGGTACCCATTTCATGCATTGTATGCAAAAAATTTACACCACCATTGTCCTCATGCTCTATGCCGAAGGTGATATCCTGATATAACGTATTAAACCGTTGGTAAAACGTATTAGCTACATCAAGAGTGCTACAGAAAAGGAAAAGTGCTTCGTCTAGAGAACGATGCTAATATGCAACTTCTTTTAGTCAGATTATCATAAAGTTCATGAAATTTGTTTTCAAAGTGACATAAAAATATGTGTGTGACTGTTCCTGATAGGCACTTCACCGCAGCAAGGGTTTCTTTGGTCATGTAAGTGTCCATTGAAGGTAAAAAAGTTTAGTATCAAGACTAACATTATAAAGTCCCCGAGCTCATTAGTTTCTACATCGCTCATTCTATTAAACTCGGTTGGTAGGACATGTTCTGAGGCATCAAGGGATCACCAATTTAGTACTGGAGGGCAGCGTGCAGGGTAAAAATCGTAGAGGGAGACCAAGAGATGAATACACTAAACAGATTCAGAAGGATGTAGGTTGCAGTAGGTACTGGGAGATGAAGAAGCTTGCGCAGGATAGAGTAGCATGGACTAAAGACTACAACAACAACAACAACAACAACAAGCTCATTTTGATACTGAATGTAATTTTAGCTACAGGGATGTCCGTGTACATGTTAGTGACGTACCCTCTACGAATGTATAACAAGAATTAAATTTTATATAGTTGTGCACGAGTATGCGAAACTATGTAATGGTCTTCCTTCCTCTTCGCTTGGTTAGATTTTTTTAATTCGTAGAGAAAAGCTGTACATTAAGATTGAAAGAGTGTGCTATTCCCCATACGTTACGAAATGCTTGTCGAATATTTGAAAAGACGACGTAGTGACTTCATGGGCGACAGTAACTTTTTTCGCGCCGAGAAGTAAACGCATATTTCGTGAATGTAATGCTGGATGTCTTGTTCGACTAACGACATGTGCCCATTTGCAATCCGGCGTATATTTAGCAGTTACTTACATTCGATGGTGAACAGACAGGTGATTAAAAAGTTAAAGAATGACTTGATTGAGCACGTCCGCTTGCAAAATGTTTTTCTGGGAAATTGCTACTACTAGAACTGCCGTGTTGTCAGCAGTCAAGTAACAATCTGTGTCATAAAAACCTCCAGTAGCACATAATTACGCGTTTCAGAACGCTGCAGGAACTTTTGTAAAGTTTCTATTATATTTGTTTGCTTCCCATACTATCATTTTTTATTTACTATCATTTTTTATTCTTTCTTCCAATTATGTGTGAAGTGTGCTGCTCTCATTACGCTAGCAAACATTTTAATTGACTGACGCTAGAAAGGCGGGCGAGAAAATACATTGCCGTCGTTTCTGGAATGGCAGCAGACCATATTCCAAAATGAAACTGTAACGACCGCATGATATAAAACTTTACAGTTGACCATTTACCACATGCACCGATCGATGGCGTCACTCCGCAATGAGGTAAGCATAGAAAGGAGGACTGAAACAGTTCCACAGTTTTGCGTGAAATACAACCACAAAGCTGTTTCAGCAGTCTAGGTTATGTCTGTCCATTGTCTGAGCCACCGAACCCACAGACAACAGTGGAAAGTAAGATATGCATCGAATGCAAGCCAACCGCTCCGTATTTCAAAAGCTGTGTTCTGATATCCATTATTTAAAATGCAGTTTTAAGCTACGTGTACGAAGATGAGCACGTCAACAAAGAAATTATTGTAAAACATTTACATTGATATTCTACAAGAAGGATGGGTAAATTTCTTGTTACTCGTCCTTTACGCATGTTCCTATACCCCAAGGCCGTAACACCCTTACAGGCTATTCACGACATTAAAATTTCTAAACGACTAGATATATTCTACCAAAATATGAATAAAAACAGATGATAACACTGGTGTGTAGGCTTTTAAATTGCTAGGTTTATTAAAATCAGACACGAAAGAATGAAATTTTATTAATATGGAAATTGGAAATTTGTTGTAAGTTCCTGTGGAACGAAACTACTGAGATCATTGTTACCTATGCTTACACACTACTTAATCTAACTTGAACTATCTTACGCTAAGGACAACACACACACCCATGCCCCTGGAAGGACTCGTACCTCCGACGGGAACCGTGACAAGGCGTCTGGACTGCGCGGCTACCCGGTGCAGCTTGTTAATATGGCTTGAACTGTAACAGGATTCGTTTTTATTTATCTGTCGCTGCAACTCCGCAGACGTTATGTAGAAAACTCTTAAAATTTACACTTGCAGACAATTTCTCATTGCACACATTGCAAAAAAAAAGCTTTTATTTCCGTACGAAACAGTTTTCAGATACAGAAATCATTTTCACGTATCGTCATTTATACGATGAAAGATTAGTAGAGGACTGTGTTGAATGTAGCAACAAACTTACATAAATCGAGACAGAGATGAAACGTAATGTCTACATTACACATATTACGGTTGTTCAAGAACTATCTCTTATAAACTAAAAGAATCCTCGCATTGCGAAATGTTCGGTTTGCAATTATCCCTAACCGAAGATAATCCTTCAGAAATTTTAATCCAGCTAGTGTTATACAATTTATTATTTTCGTGTAAGATTTTTATCCGTATTATACGATCATGTTCAGAAAAAAAACAGAACATCTTGAGCGACTACAGTAAGGACGTTCATATTCACAGAACATGTGCATTAGCATGTTTTGCAGAAAAGATCGGCATTTCAGTCACCTCGGTTCAGCATGTATCATGTCGCCTAGTAGGCACAGGGTACGTCATAGGCCCTGACAAATTATTGTTCCATGCGCGATGACATCGACGCGTATAAGGTGCGAATGGGGTGCCTTGTGGTACAGCCATCCATGCTGCTCTCACCTGGTTCCAAAATTCGTCTGTGTAGTTTGGCCTTGGGTCACAGCGCTACAGCGCTGCACCGTCAGTTCACCATATTCCCCATATTTTCAATTGCCGACAAGCCTGGTGATCAAGCGGGACAGGTCAAACGGTTGACTTCCACTGACACCAAAAAGATACGTGTTCGCGCAGCAACATGTGGTCGAGCATTGTCTTACTGAAAAATAGCGTCTGGGGTGTTTTCAGAAAGGGTATGGCTACGTGTGGCAGGATTCATGTACGTCTCACTGTTCACAGTGGCTTGGACATGCATCAGTTGTGATTTGCGGATGTAACTAATAGCACCCCACACCATAACGCCTTGAATTGGCCCTGTATGTCCTGTGCGAATGCAGTCACTGTCGTGCCGCTCCCCCTGTCTGCGCCAAACCAAAATGCGGCCTTCATTTTCAAACAAATAGAACTTGGATTCGTCCGAAAACACTATCTGAAGCTATTCCTGTCCCAGTGACGTCGTTCCATACACCATTGCTATCTAGCTTGTTTCTGTACGTTCGCCAAAGGAAGGTGGAGAAATGAACGACTTGCACGTAACCCATGCCGTAATAAACGGCGACGGAGTGCCACCCCGGATTGTGTATGGTGTGTGTGACATTGAACCACCGTTGCGCCAGAGTCGAGGAGAATGCATATCATTCCTTCAGTGGCATTCGATTGAGATGTTTATCTTCTAGGCGGAGAGTCCTGACGGTGCGGCCTAACCCATCTCGTCGTGTTCTAAGGCCTTCCGTGAACCATTCTGTACACACCAGTACTTTCGTCCCACACGAGCAGCAATTTTCCGGATGGGTGCATCACATTCTTCCCCCAATAACGCGCCCTCTTTTAAACTCACGGTTCACGCATACGTGTGCGAGGCACCTTGCACGTCTGCTCAAGTCTTCACTAGTCCTTCACCTGCGGTTTACAGCGACAACGAGAGCCGCAGGCACATTGTACCGGTAGGTGGTGTTGCGCCGCCGTACCGATGTCGATCTTGAACCCGCGGACCGACGTGTTTCAAATGCTAATCACTTTTGCACAACATACTAATGTACATGTCCTGTGAATATGAACTTTCTGTTCTTATCCGAACATGACAGTATATATGTGTTTTGCTATCGAGGCAATACTGTTCAAATGTGAAATCAAACTTCGGCGGCTTCCAGCTTCGTTTGGTATTGTTAAGTACCCTGACGTGGCCATGTCGTAAGATAAATAATTGGAAGGAGTATTGTATACAGGATCTACTGGTTGGGTCTTTCCTGACACAGTAACTGCCTGAGTGGCCTTCCAACGTTGAATTTCGTGAAGCTGATGGATAGATCAGTTGCGATTACTTTTGAATCATATGGACATTCATCGTCGTTATATTGACGATCTTCCATTGTCTCTAGGCTATAATCGGACAGGAGAATAGTCTGATAAGGGAACATCATTTCAGAAAATTAGTTTTCTTCGTGATTGCATCACACTTTTCCAACAAATGTCCGCTGCTGCAGATAGAACAATACCTGTACATTAAGCAAAAAGCATTCTGTTTTGAAATACAGACTTCGTCAGAGATTTAATGATGGACACAAAGTTTACAAATTCAATCTTTATCTCCTGATCCAGTGTCCAATTAGGCTGATAGCTGTACCAATTTTTTATGCTAGCCATAAATGTTCTTTGTTTAGAATAGTAGCTATATCTGCACATATGGTCACAGTATTTTGTTTCTGAAAAATCTGACATCACGTATTTTTTGTTAGGTGCTGAAAATGAAAAGTAATCTGGTTAGCAAACTTCGAGCTCTACCAAAATTTAGCAGAACTCGAGTGCCTTACTGACTTTGGTAAGTTCCACACGAAACTGGGGTAGTGCAAATTAGGTAACTTTTATAGTTTATGTAGTTCAACTTTTAACTCATTTATTCTGTAACAAACGTTTTCGTAACAAGTCATAATGAACTGCATTAGCCTATATACACTCCTGGAAATTGAAATAAGAACACCGTGAATTCATTGTCCCAGGAAGGGGAAACTTTATTGACACATTCCTGGGGTCAGATACATCACATGATCACACTGACAGAACCACAGGCACATAGACACAGGCAACAGAGCATGCACAATGTCGGCACTAGTACAGTGTATATCCACCTTTCGCAGCAATGCAGGCTGCTATTCTCCCATGGAGACGATCGTAGAGATGCTGGATGTAGTCCTGTGGAACGGCTTGCCATGCCATTTCCACCTGGCGCCTCAGTTGGACCAGCGTTCGTGCTGGACGTGCAGACCGCGTGAGACGACGCTTCATCCAGTCCCAAACATGCTCAATGGGGGACAGATCCGGAGATCTTGCTGGCCAGGGTAGTTGACGTACACCTTCTAGAGCACGTTGGGTGGCACGGGATACATGCGGACGTGCATTGTCCTGTTGGAACAGCAAGTTCCCTTGCCGGTCTAGGAATGGTAGAACGATGGGTTCGATGACGGTTTGGATGTACCGTGCACTATTCAGTGTCCCCTCGACGATCACCAGTGGTGTACGGCCAGTGTAGGAGATCGCTCCCCACACCATGATGCCGGGTGTTGGCCCTGTGTGCCTCGGTCGTATGCAGTCCTGATTGTGGCGCTCACCTGCACGGCGCCAAACACGCATACGACCATCATTGGCACCAAGGCAGAAGCGACTCTCATCGCTGAAGACGACACGTCTCCATTCGTCCCTCCATTCACGCCTGTCGCGACACCACTGGAGGCGGGCTGCACGATGTTGGGGCGTGAGCGGAAGACGGCCTAACGGTGTGCGGGACCGTAGCCCAGCTTCATGGAGACGGTTGCGAATGGTCCTCGCCGATACCCCAGGAGCAACAGCGTCCCTAATTTGCTGGGAAGTGGCGGTGCGGTCCCCTACGGCACTGCGTAGGATCCTACGGTCTTGGCGTGCATCCGTGCGTCGCTGCGGTCCGGTCCCAGGTCGACGGGCACGTGCACCTTCCGCCGACCACTGGCGACAACATCGATGTACTGTGGAGACCTCACGCCCCACGTGTTGATCAATTCGGCGGTACGTCGACCCGGCCTCCCGCATGCCCACTATACGCCCTCGCTCAAAGTCCGTCAACTGCACATACGGTTCACGTCCACGCTTTCGCGGCATGCTACCAGTGTTAAAGACTGCGATGGAGCTCCGTATGCCACGGCAAACTGGCAGACACTGACGGCGGCGGTGCACAAATGCTGCGCAGCTAGCGCCATTCGACGGCCAACACCGCGGTTCCTGGTGTGTACGCTGTGCCGTGCGTGTGATCATTGCTTGTACAGCCCTCTCGCAGTGTCCGGAGCAAGTATAGTGGGTCTGACACGCCGGTGTCAATGTGTTCTTTTTTCCATTTCCAGGAGTGTATTTTCGTTGGAAGGCTGCATGATTTGGTTCCTTGTTTGACTTCTTGTTCTAAACTTAATAGTGGATCCACACTTCGTCATATTTCACATTTTTTCCCTCTCAGAAAATACGACTATTAGCAGAAAATTGTCTTACATGTTAGAAAGTTTTCAAGCATGGGAAGTGGGTGACATGAATCAAGTATTAATTCGACCACTTTTAAACGTTCCCTTCCATCTGCAGACGGCCAGCCTGTCAACACTGCAGTCATCGTGCTATTTATGCACGTTTTTCTTCACATGAATTAGATGAAATAGTTAACGACTCTCGACAAGCTACGGAGTCGGAAAGTATGACATGTAACGAAAACAAATAGCTTTGTTAGAACACTTGTCATCTGCCTAAAGCTGATGATATCAGAACTAACGGCAGAAAATGTCATTCCTGTTGTATTTGTGCCTTCGAATTAAAGGTCTTCACTGTCCTTCTATATCTGCATTTGTGTCTATACAGTCTTAACCATTGTATAATGAGACTATTTCTTTATTTCTTATACATACCGCCTATTGGGGTTCACTAAGGACTTGCTCTGATGGCACTGTTCGAGTATTTATGAAAACCGCATCTTCGAAATTCTTAGTGGAATTTCAAGCGATGTCAATGTCTTTTTCGGGTTTCTGAAAATTCAATTTTTTAATTCGCAAGGAAACAATCCTTCAACATTTTGGGCTATCTTCTTCGGGAGTGAGACTCACTCCAGCTATGATTCACGAATAAATGGGTTTCGCTAGCATGTATTCTTTACTCAACAAACAACCAGTTCAGTTGTATCGCTATATACATACATTAGACTATACCTTTCTTTCCATAGTGAGGACACCCTCAATAATGTGCAACTTGTGAAAGAAGAAGAATACATAGTACATATTGAAACAGAGATATGATAATATACTTTCCACAGATATTAATCGTTTTCATGAATGCGATACAGCTCAAAATAAATCTCAAACATTTATTAATTTAAGAGCAAACGTATTACAGAACATAGAAATGTGCGGTACACCGTGGGGCGTATTGTACACTGAGGGAAAATATCGAAACACCAACAAATAGTTAATGTACAATAATGAAGTTTCGGAAACACATTTGTCTAGGTAACACATTTAAGTAATTAACATTGCAAGATCACAGGTTAATTTACGCGCGAGATAAGTCACTGTAAATGTGAAATGCTGGCACCGGTGTAACCACCAGAATGATGAATGAAAGCATGCAAATGTGCAGGTGTTTTGATTAGGCGCCGAGTGTCAATTTGTGAGAGTTTCATGCCTACTATAGGTGTAGGTCCAGTGTGTCCAGCACGGACACTCTTTGGTTACAGGATCTCAGGTGGCCTCCTCCTAACCAACAAACAGCCATCACCCCACCGCGGCACAACCAGGTTCCATCAGAATCCACAACAGACGTCCACCCCTGCCTTCCAATGATCTCTCGCTAGACGCCACTAAAGTCGCAAAAGGCGGTGGTTTGGGGTCAGTGGAATGCACGCTACAGAGCGCCTGCTCTGAGATATCCTCGAAGTAACCGATTAGTAACAGCTCGTTGTGTCATGTGGCGCCAACTGCAGCTCAGATTGCTGCTGCTGCAGATGCAGTACGATGCGCCACAGCCATATGCAGAACACGATGGCCTTTCCTCTCGGTAGTGCCACGTGGATGTCCGGAGCAGGATCTTCTCGTTAAGGGGAGGTTTACTATCTTTGCCCCGAAGAAAGCATATTCTGTGAGAATTTTTTTCTTGGGATGTGTTATAGATATTAGTATCACATTTGGTCAAGATGTTTATTGGCATTTCCTCTACAAAATTGAATTTTTTCGACCGGGAATGTCGAGGAGCAAAGGCGGAAGTGCCTTCGGAACGAAACAAAACCTCTATGTAGACCACGCGCGGTATGTCACAGGTCAGCTGGCTCGTCTGAAATCAAAACTGAGTTGACGTTAGCGAAGTATATAAGATTCTTTAGGAGTTGTACCTCACTTAAGTTATTTGGACCATAAGAAACAACATGGTGGCCATTTGACAAAAATAGGGTCTTTTGTCATTGAGTTTTCGACTTCGTAGATGGATCGGAATAAAAGTGGTACAACTTCTAGACAATTTAGTTAGCTTCGTCGGAAACTAAGAATCATGCCAATCGGTACAGTAGATTTGAAGTTACCATACCGCGCGATAAAAAAAAAGTCATTTCGAGAAAAACGCCTTTTAAGTTTTGACTGCATATAAATGCAATATTATGCAACTTACGTTCAATCTGCTATTCCCGGTCCATAAACTAGTCATTCCTCTTCCTTATAGAGGGCGTTCTGCTCGATCTGGGCCATCCTGCGCTGCTCCAGAGCCGCTCGTACGGCCGGTGACAAGCGGTTTTCGGCCGCTTCAATCCGGTGGTCGACCGTATGCTTGGCGAACTGCGTCGAATAGAGTCCCAGGGTGACGTCCATCGTTGTCATGGTCTTCAGAATTGCAGAATACCCTTTGTTGAAGCTGCCCACTGCCAGGAAAGTCGCAATCTCCACAGTCTTCGTACCAGAATGCAAATGCTTGAGGGCTAACTTCCAAACACACGCGTTCAAACATTCACTTGAATTTTGTGTGTTTCCTCTCAAGCACCGGTTCAATAACTCTTCCTCCAAAAGAAAAAAAACTGGTGCGTGAAAAAGGCCGATTTCAGGCAGATGCATTATTTTGTTCAACCGCGAATAACAAACCTTTCCGTTCCGTATTCGGGAAAACCGTTGCACGGGTGGATGCTAGACACTTTTGTGAATCCTAAAATCCAATTTAAAAAAAATCGATTTTTTTAACCAAAAAATAGTAAACCTCCCCTTAACGTATATTCCCGTGACCACCGCTGCCAGCATACGTGTACAGCGGCCACAGTCTTGCCAAGTCTTTCTGCAGTATCTCAGAAGGAACATCCATCTTCTCGTAGCCCTATTACACGACCTCGTTCAAACTTTGTGAGATGTTGATAATGGCACATTTGTCTCTTTAAAGGTATTCCTGACTAACACAACTCAGCACGTCCAGTATCAAAGGTGATCAACACTCACAACTGTTATAGCGTGAATATAAAGCAAACCCGATTTGCATCCTCATAGTGGCGCTACTAGCGTCAATCTTATGCGACTGGCTCTATTTCTGAACAGACATCGTTTTTCAGATGCATAAACACGCCAACCAAATTACGTGTATGTCGCACGACTTCTTCGTGGTGTTAAGACTTTTTTCGGTCAGTGTAGCTCTTAGGTAAACGTAGCCACGCACTACCAAAGAGAATAATGCAATACATATTTAAATTCATCATATTACTTCACTGATGATTTGCAGAAGTCGTATTTTATGTTACACTCGTGTTATTTCATTTTGTTTATGATATACACACATCAGACGTTTGTTATAAGATACTCGGGAATGATGTAGGAGAAATAGCCCATCAATAAGTCTACCAGGAGCCTCTTAAACTGAAATATATTGGCAGCTAAACTTTTTATGGCTACTGGCAGTGTAAGATCCAAAGAAAAGTTTTCCGCAGGTGAGAATATTAAAATTCTAGTGGTTAACTGCCGAAGCATACGCAATGGAGCGCTAGGTTTTGATGCGCTCCTAAAAAGCGCTGAAGTTCACATAATACTAGGCACAAAAGGTTGGCTAAAGGCTGAAGCTGGCAGTAGGGACATCTTTGCGGAGAGTTTAAGCGGTATTGTGAAAGGATACAGAAATGGAAAATGAAGATGGTGTATTTCTCCCGTAGACAAGAAACTCAAATCCTTCCATATAGATACTGAAGCTTCATGTGTGGTTTTTAGGGAAATAATTAGTATCAATGGTGAGCATCAAACGCTATTAGAGTTCTTTTATCGACCAGCAGACTAACCTCCCGCTGCAATCGTAGACTTTAGAGGAAAACTCAGTTCGCTTGTACGTAAGTTCCCTAATCATGCTGTACCCATTGGAGGAGAATTTAACTATTCGCCAATCAACTGGGGTTATTACAGTTTCGTTAATGGTGACAAGACATCCTGTGCATTACTAAATGCCTTTTCTGAAAACTATATAGAACAAGTAGTTGGGAACCCCACTCACGGTGAAATATTTTAGATCTAATGGCAACAAACAGCCCTGACCTCTTTGAGGAAGTCCGCATTGTAAATGTTATCAGCGACCATGAAGGAGTTATAGCAATGATAAATACTAAAGAGCGAAGGGAAACTAAAAAGTAGAAAGAGTTACATGTTGAGCAAACTAGACAAAGAAATAGTAATGTCATTTCTCAACGAGGTACTTGAAACTTTAAGTACAGGACAGGAGTATGTAGAGACCCACTGTATGATTTAAGTTTAAAAGAATAGTTGACCATGCACTGGGTAGATATGTACCCAGTAGAATAGTTCATGATGGAAGAGATGCTACATGGTATACAGTAACTATAAAAGAACTTATATAAAAAACAGAGATTATTACATAATAAACATATAAAGGAAATAATAGGGCTATAGATAGACAGATGCTGATTGAAACGGGTTTGGCATTCAGGAGAGGAATGCGTGAAGCCTTCAGTGACCACCGTAGCTGAATACTTTCGAAAGATCTTGCACAAAACCCAAAGCAAAAAGACTTTAGGTAGTCCCGAGTCATTCATGGACGTGACCAGAACTGAAATTGGGAGTAGCAGACGAAAATCAGAAATGCTTAACTCTGTCTTCAAATCTTTCTTTACAAAGTAATACTCAGAAGCATTGCCTAAGTTTAATTCTTGTACCACTGAAGAGATGAATGAAGTAGATATTAGTGTGAGTGGCTTTGAGAAACAGCCGAATTGGTAAAACTGAACAAAGCCCCACAGTGCGATGGAATCCTTATCAGATTGTATATCCAATTTGCTGTTGCGTTAGCACCTCTGTTAACTGTAATCTGTCGTAGATCCCTCGAACAAAAAGCCAAGTCCAGTAGATGGAAGGAGCCACAGGCCACACTTGTCTGCAAGAAAAGGGTATCAGAAGTGATCCGCTCAATTACAGTCCTATTTCCTTGATATCCGTTTGTTGTAAAATCTTCGAACACACTCTGAGCTCAAAGATAATGAGGTATCTCGATCATAACGACATCCAGTATGAATTTAGAAAACATGTGCGATATGAAACCCAGCTTGGACTTTGCCCACATGATATCCTGAAGGCCTTAGATCAAGGCAATATTTTTCAGTTTCCAGAAAGCTTTTGATGCAGTACCACCCCTACGTTTATTATCAAAAGTACCATCGTGTGAGGCATCAGATGATATATGTGTCAGGATTGTGGATTTCTTAGTAGGGAGTATGCAGCATGTTGTCTTGTATGAAGAGTCATCGCAAAATCTAAAAATAACTTTGGGTGTACGCAGGGTCCCTCGCTGCTCATATTGTACATTAATGACCTAGCGCACAGTGTTAATAATAACCGTAAACTTCTCGCAGATGATGCGGTTATCTACAATGAAGTAGTCAGAAAGAAGCCTTGGTAAGGGAGCGGAAACTTGCTTTAAATGTTCAAAAACGTAAAATTTGCACTTCACCAAACCAAAAAAACATAATCTCCTACGAATATCATATCAGAGAGTAAGCTGGGAATAGGTAAACTCATACAAACACTTAGTAGGATCATTAAATGATACGATCACATAGGCTCAATCATGGCTAAAACTGGTATCAGATTACGGTTTACTGTAGAATATTAGGGACATTCAGTTAGTCTATAAAGGAGGTTACTTACAAACCACTTCTGTGATCCGTCCTAGGATGCTGCTCCATTGTGTGGCATCCGTACCAAATAGGGTTAGCAGGGGATACTCAAGTATACACAAATGATTAAAGGTTTGATCTGCGGGAGAGTGTCACAGAGATGTCGATAAAACTGTATTGGCAGACCCTTGAAGACAGACGGAAACTATCCCGAGATAGTTCACTAACAAATTTTCAAGAATCGGATTTGAATGATGAACCTAAAAATGTAGGTTCGAATCCTGCCTCGGGCATGGATGTGTGTGATGTCCTTAGGTTAGTTAGGTTTAAGTAGTTCTAAGTTCTAGGGGACTGATGACCACAGATGTTAAGTCCCATAGTGCTCAGAGCCATTTGAACCATTTGAACCTAAAAATGTAGTACAGTCCCATACACATAGCTCCGAAGTGATTGTAAGAGCAAAGTTAGATTAATTACAGGACACACAGGGGCATTCAAGCAATGATTCCTTCCGCACTCCATACGTGAACAGAACGGGAAAAAGCCCTAACTAATGGTACAGTGGGACGTATCCTCTACTATGCACTTCAAGGTAGTTCGCAGAATATATTTATGGATGCAGATGTAGACACTGAAATTTTGTGTTCCAGGACAACGGAAAACTTTCAGGGCCGAAGTAAATAACTTTTAACATTTTCGTAGATTGTTATTATTTGTAGTACTGATGCCATGAACTACTGATTTGAAAAAGACATACATTATTTAAAACAAATTACATTAAGTAATAAACATATAGGGGGAGTAGTAGTAATTAGTATCCCCAGTTCCTGCATCTGAAGTGATTGTAGTGATTGTTTTCCCCCGTAATGGATCTGTTTTGATGTCCGTATTGCTGTCTTCAGTATTTTGCATTATGTTCAAAATGGCTCTGAGCACTATGGGACTCAACTGCTGAGGTCATTAGTCCCCTAGAACTTAGAACTAGTTAAGCCGAACTAACCTAAGGACATAACAAACATCCATGCCCGAGGCAGGATTCGAACCTGCGACCGTAGCGGTCTTGCAGTTCCAGACTGCAGAGCCTTTAACCGCACGGCCACTTCGGCCGGCATTATGTCTCTAATGATCTGTGACATCACCATCAGAGTTGTTTGTAACTGACAGATAAAGTTTCCTTTTTGTATTGCGAAATATGTTTTTGCCGTGAGTATTCCACGGTTTTTTTTTGTGTTTAGTATAAACAGGATTACTTCAGAGGGGGGTGGGTGTAGGGAGGCGAGAACACTCTAGTCGATGATTTCCGTTTTCTACTTTCTTGATATAGAAATGTCTGGTTTTCATAACGACCTAATCTTTACCACATCCTGCTGGACGCATATTGCCGTGCTCGCAGGATCTACCGTGTTTGGCACCAGTGAAATGTCGGAGGTTAAAAGGTCAGCAGTCCAACGTCAGCAACAAAGGGCGGTAGAGGCAGCAACACAGCTGCAGCAACATATGTTTTGCCGTAGGCAGATGCAGTGAACACCTCCAACATTTGCCGTGGACGTTCTGCTTTGAAAAGCGCACCCCACTGTCTGGTTGCGCGTTAGTATGCAAAAGAACCGTATGGAACAAGGAAGGGAAGTTTTGCTGTGGAGATATTAAAGACTATATAACAGTGATCACAAAACGAATCCTGTTGGTTACCTGTAAACTATGCTACGTCTCATTCGGCAGTTTTTTTATATTTGTACACTCTACAGCAAAAAATGGGCCACTGTCTTCAAAACGGCAGAAAATTCGGGCCATTTGGCAGTACCATCAGAGGTACTGGTCCAGGGTATGACGTCAGACAGAGAAAGTGTGGCATTGATTCAGGAAATATTATGTATCCGATGCTCATTCTGTGACTTATTACCCATGTGTAAGGATTGCTTACTTGACTGATTGGAAGAGGGCGCTCCAGGACGCCTGCTGGCCACAAGACAGGTTGTGAAACTGACTGAGCGTTCTAAAAGCGGCGAAAGCAACTGAGTATCAACATATATGAGGCAATGAGGCTTTCAAATGTTTAAGAATAAGTGTAGTCCTCTTATATCCAGATGGTAAAATCACCTATCTTCATCTTCAGCGAACTGCAATTTTGGAATGCATATTTATGTCAAAGAATTATCTACCACAAGTGTATGGACTCGTGTTGTCATGGAGAACGTTCCCTCACGTCAGTTGTCTCGTGGCCCAATGGTTTCTGGCGTGGAGTGGTGATCTGAAATATTTATAGTTTTAGCGAACGAATTTCACTAGAAAGAAAGCAACAGCGAAGTTTAGGAGAATATTTAGCCAAATCTCGCTATCGAATATGTGAGTAATGAAATTACCGCATATAGGCTGCACTGTAATTCAAATATTTTTCTTCTTCAGAAAGCAGAGGAAGATATGGTGTCACATATCAGAAAGAGTATCCAACTACAAAAACAAATTTTCGGAGGTGATTCTTAAAAGAAAGAACCGCTCCTCCTATCCTCCTCTGTCTCTCTCTCTCTCTCTCTCTCTCTCTCTCTCTCTCTCTCTCCCTCCCTCCCTTCCGTCTTTTACTTTTCTCATGTATCATTATTCTGAAAATATATGAATTAGTTCACTATTAAATCCCCTGCTTCGCAACGCATTCTTCGTTTCAAAACATCCATACTCAGCATTCTTACATACTTCTTTGCCTCGTTTTTCGCACTTATAGTCTCCTCCATATTCCTAACTACCTCCATCCCTTCTTCCTTCCCATACCTCTCGTCCACCTCCCTCTATCATTAACAAATTCCCTCCCTCCTTTCCAGCCCCTCTATCCCCCACCCCTCCTCTCTCTTGCTAGCTGTCTCTCAAACATTCAGACACGAACACACAAGAGTACTGCCACACAAACACACACACACACACACACACACACACACACACACACCAAGCAGGACTTTCCTGATAGTTTGAATGCTATGCATGAAAATGCGGACTACTCTGAGAATTTCTTTTCACATACAACTTGAAACGTGATATCTACGTGCAATAGATAAATTCCGAAAAACATTGTGCTTAGCTAACACAGCAGCCGCCCACAGAACTCGCTTTTGTTCAACGATGAAGTTATCGCTGCTACTTTGTTGGGATATTGAAAGAGGTCAGGGAGCGGTTGGTGAAGCAAGTACGCTATTGGATGGAATGCTTCTGATTTTTACTGATTTCTACCGACTGAAGAGTGGAGCGAGACGCTTCCACGGAGAAAGCGAACAGGAAAGATGGACGGGATACGTAATTTGCTTGCTCTTACAGCCAGCGCCTTTTGCTGCTGTCAAGCTTCTGGTGGTAAGATCTGATGTGTAAGTCAAACGAGGCCAGGAATAAGTCTTCCATGGTTGCTTAATAATGTTATGGAAGCTGTTAGTCATCGTGCATACTCCGTTTATCTAAACTGAACTTCCTTGTAAGCAAACGTATATTCTGCTGTTAGCCCTTTTTTTACTGTGCGCGTGTATACATGGTCTGCTACACCATTCCGCAGGTACTGCAGAATTCTATATGCACACCACTTGTGTTTTCCTACAGTGCTATGGACTTCTGTGTGCGTCCTGCCCGCCGACCTATCACTGTTGTGAACGAGTTACTTCCATATACAAGGAAGTGTCAAAAAATAACCGGAATTATTTATTTAGTGGAACTACTGCTCACCTTACCCAAATTCCATTACAGACCCTGAAAGTAATCTTCCTCAGGCACAGTACAACGATTCCAGCGTTCAGTCCAATGTTCAAAACACTCCCTGATTGCTTAGCTCTCAATCACTCTGGAAAAAACGGCCCCGAAGCTCATTTTTCACTGCAAGAAGTCACACGGCAGTCGGTATGGTGAGTAAGATGGATGTGGCTTCACTTCAGTAGTTAATTCAGTGAATTTTTCTTGAGTCTTACTGGCGACATGAGCCGGTGCATTATCCTGATCCGCCGGTCTTTGTGGCCGAGCGGTTCTAGGCGCTTCAGCCCGGAACCGCGCTGCTGCCACGGTCGTAGGTTCCTGCCTCGGTCATGGATGTGTGTGATATCCTTGGATTAGTTAAGTTTAAGTAGTTTAAGTCTAGGGAACTGATGACCTCAGATGTTAAGACCCATAGTGTTTAAAGCCATTTCAACCATTTTTGAAGGATCCGTCTCATTTGAGCAAGATGTGGCCTTTTTGTTGCAGTTTTTCTCTTTAATGGCTCCTTCAGTACGTCACATAGTAATCGCGTTGCTCATCCACCATATGATCGTACAATATCTTGCTTATCAAAGAATACAAGACGCATGACTTTTCCTGCGCTTGGTTGAAATTGCGTTTTCGGGTCTTGGACTTGAAGGATGTTTCTATTGGACACCCTTGTTTTGTCTCTGTGTCATAATGATGAAACCAGGATTCGTCGCATGTGATGACTTCGTCCAAAATATCTGATTCTTGCTGAAACCTTGCCTTCCATTGCTGACATTCATCACACACTGAACCTCCTGTTAGTCACTGATCACACGAGGCACCCACTTTGCTGCATTTTTTCTATACTTTGGAACGTTTCCTACAATGTCTTCGGCTGATCCGTAGGATATATCCATAATCTCTGCAATCTTTGTTAACGATAAACGACTGTCTTCTCGCAACATGACATCAGTAGCATTGACATTGGTTTCAGTCTTAGAAGTTGACGGTCTTCCGGGGCGTGGAGCACCCACAAGCTCATTTTCACCCTCTTGAAACCGTTTGTGCCACTCAAAAACTTGTGTTTTACCCATGGCTGTCTCTTTGTAAGCTTTCTGCTACATTTCCGATACTAGTGATGGAGCTTTGTCAAGAAGAGCGTAAAATCTAATTGACACGCGCTGTTGCAACTTAAGATCCATGTTGGATACAGTAAACACGACCGTACACTCGTTGCTTCCCACCAATTGCGTAACGCCAGGCGACTGACGTATGTAGTATTACATCACTCAAGTTCAGACCTCTCCGGTGCTGCCAACACTAATCTCAAAAGTCGGCGCAAAAAAAAGAAAGAAAGAATAATAATAATAACAATAATCCGTTAATTTTTGACATCACGTCGTAACGACGAATAAAAATGTCTCGAGTATTTATGATATGTGCCTCATTGAATGCTGTTATTTCCAAAAAAACGTCGTTTCGATACCTCGAGTCGTTTGAGATATGATGATGTTATGACCACGAGATTAGCGATGCGCTATGACGTGCATGAGCGCGTCATGAGCGACCATCCCTCGGATAAAACCTAACAACTCTAGGCCGAAATGAAATATCGTTCTGTTGTCACTTTAATTTGGATGCCTTGTCTACGTTTTATTCACGGCAAAGTTTACGAAATGCGATTCTGCATCTGCAAAATCTTTGAAATTGACTGCAATGTTTTACTTAACTGGATGCAACGCAGTAGGTATGACGGATAGGGAAAGATAATTCAGTTCGTTACTGAGCGAAGATATCAGACTGAACGATGTGCATAGTTTTCGGAAAACTTGCTGATCAGTATTTCAAATCGCCCGGAACGCCATCTGTCAGCAAGCACCAGCATTTAGCGAGCAGTACAGCCATAACAAAACCCGCCCTGAGCATGAATGCAGAGAGCACTTCTGTAGCAGAGAAAGGATTACTAATCGATTCCATTGCTCAAGGTTCAGGTCGCTGGATGTTGAACCTACTTGGGTATTACGTATTTTGTCTCTATTCTTGAGGGAATGAATCTCTGAAACAGACTAAAGCGTTAAATGTGTTAAGTTTGTGTATCACTATACTAAACTTTTAAACAACGCAGCTCTTAAAACAATTGTTACTGGGCAGTTGAGTTTCAATAATTTTAGTGTATGTCCGCCGCTGGTGGTCTCGCGGTAGCGTTCTCGCTCCCCGAGCATGGGGTCCCGGATTCTCTTAGATGTAAGCCATAGCCAGTAAGATAACACTACATTTTGTGAGATGCCATACTATGGCACCAGACCAATATTTCTCCCTAAAGTCAGGAACTTTGAGGTGATAGAATTAAAACTAATAAAATTATCAAAAACCCAAACAAAAACTGAAAAAAGAACGAAAATCTCAATGACCCTCTGACATACACACCTACGGGACTAGAACTAAAATAAAATCACGACAGCATTGTAAATCAGTCTGCAAACGACCAAATATAACCAAAGAGACCTGAAAACAAATTTATGTATCAGAAATCAGTGTCACCAAAAGAAAAGAAAAAGGCTGTCGATAACTAACAGAAAATGAACATAAGAAATTGAAAGGTTCCTTCATACGTATCACTGTATTGTTATCTTGTAAATAAAAGTTTATTACGTTACAAAAAAAAGGGTTTCGATTCCCGGCGGGGTCAGGGATTTTCTTCTGCCCCGAGATGACTGAGTGTTGTTGTGTCGTGTTTATCATCATCATTCATCCCCATTGCGGTCGGAGGAAGGCAACGGCAAACCACCTCCATTAGGACCTTGCCTAGTACGGCGGTTCCCCTATGCTCTGTCAACAAGCATGGGACTTCATTTCCATTCTCTTTTATTGAATGAGCTTAAGCAATTATAAAATTTCATACGTCTTCGTCAAAAAAATTACAGAAATGTATTTTCTTGGCGGAATGGGAGTAAAGGATGCATCTTCAGCAGTTTCGCCCCGGGCGTAGTATGTCCTCGATACGGGTATGATCAAGCCACTTTGTTTTAGTGACAAGTAAATAAAAACACCTGCAGCCGTCCTTATGATTTTATTTTATTTTGTTCGCTACTAGTTTCAACGCTTCATTGCGTCATCTTCAGGCTGTGTTTAATGCGATACAGGTTGATATGATCTCCACGCATACGAAATCTGTTGCCATCATTACTGGATACGCAGATAATGTCAGCACTCCAACCATCAAATGCCAACTCAGTTGATGGTTGGAGCGCTGATACATTATCTGCGTATCCAACAATGCTGGCAATAGACGTGGTATGCATGGGGATCATATCAACCTGTATCTCATCAAAAACAGCCTGAAGATGACGCAATGAAGCTTTGAAACTAGTAGCGACAAAATAAAATAAAACCATAAGGACGGCTGTAAGTGTTTCTATTTACTTGTCACTATAGTGAACGGTCGTCGTCCCAGAGACCTCCCGCTAAAAGGATGGACATACAAAAGCTTTGTTTTGGAGCTCACAATCAGTTTTACGAGGTCTCGCTTTGGCTGGTGTCAGATGCGTCGCAGCTTTAACTGCAACTGCTAAGCGCTGCTCCGTAGGTGGGCCCCACAGTTTAATTACGCGTAGCGGAGTGCCTCGGCGGCCCTTGCAGACGCGTGCAGCGCCAGCGTCGCGAGCCGCGCGGTGCTCAGCGTACAGCCCACAGCCTGCAGACCGCAGCGGAGCGGAACCACCTGTTACCTGCTGCCGCGCCGCACCGGGCCGGACCCTTTTGGAGCGGCATCGCGCCTCATTTCCTTCGGAAAGTGCGCGCTGCCGTCGCTGTGTGATCTCATTGGCTGCCGCGTCGCTGCGTCCTTTGTGTGCCGCATCTTCCAGCCAATCAGCTGCGCGTTCTCTACTATTCACGGCGACCTCAGCATAATTTTCCCCCTTCTAATCAATTTCACCTTCCACCTCGTGTTCGCCGATGCGGACGGACGAGGAGGGCTCGTCACGGGTGCGTAGTACCTCTGGGCTTAGCGGAGAGGCGGAGCAGTGACTGTCTGTGGCAACTTCCTACCTCAGTTGCCGGTCGACGACTGCATTCATATAGAGAGAGAGCTCTGTGATATAACCAGTAACCTTGCTTTCAATATCCTTATAGGCTCTTGTATGCTCTGGCACGCATTGTTAACATGACCAACATGAGCCGTACACGGCTCGCGTTTATCCTATTTATTGTTTGTCATCTTCTATTACGGTACTGCCGCCTCGTTTTCTTATTCCATTTACTCGCGTCACTAACTTCCTGCTTTATTTGTCCGTGAGCGGTAACAGCAGCGCGTATCGATAAGTGCACTGTCGTACCACCTCTGGAGCGACCGATAGTATTTCTGGGTTGTCGTGTGACTGCAGTCTGCTCGCGACGGACCAGCAGTGCAGTCGGGACGCAGCAGCAGTGAAATCGGGGGACGGAGCGCCGGTGAGGCGCCGACAGCAGCCAATGCTCCCCACCCGCTGGTGACACACTTGAACTGTCCGACGGAGGGAGACTGGAGCGGGGCGACCGTTGGTTGGTCGTTCGGCAGGTCGTCTCATCGCCCGGCGTATATTTGGTCCTTTTACCGTTTCCGGTCCTGGGCAGTTAGTTGGATGGCGTGCAGCAGCGAGGAAGTCTCCGTGGCACCCGTCTGGCCGGGGCCTGCTGGCGGCGCCCACGCGCGGTCGGAGTGTGTGGCGCTGTTCCCATTGCTACGAGGTCTGTGGCTCACCGATCCAGGACATGAAAGTTAAGTCTTTACTTAACCTACCACCCAACCTCAACTGTTCACATCGTGTTGTGGGCGCCGATACCGTCTGCTTCCTGTGGTGTGATAATCGGGTGGAGCGGAAGTTATCCTCTCGCTTGGTGCGTTGGCTTTCTGTCGTTGGGTAGTCGTCGGATCGAGACTGCCTGTCTCACGTAAGCGAGCTATACTGTTTGAATTCCAGGCCGACTCTCGGAACTTCTGAACGCCCTTGGTTGTACTGCGTTTTCTTTTTTGTTCTTGATGTTTGTGCTTGTATGCCGATTTTTAGATTTTTTCCCTTAAGGCGTCAGATGGTTTGGGCCTTCACGCTAATTTAAGAACTTCTACATAAAGCCTTTGGTATTTTTAAAATTAATTTTATGAGTCTTAAGTGTGCGGTCTTCAACGGATTTTGAATTTTAAGTTGTTTGCTCTTAAAGTGTCAGATTCTTTGGGCCTTCAGCCTAATTAAGGGCCGGCCGCAGTGGCCGAGCGGTTCTAGGCACTACAGCCTGTTACCGCGCGACCGCTACGGTCGCAGGTTCGAATGCTGCATCGGGCATGGATGTGTGTGATGTCCTAAGGTTAGTTAGGTTTAAGTAGTTTTAAGTTCTAGGGGACTGATGACCTCAGAATTTAAGTCCCATAGTGCTCAGGGCCATTTGAACAATTTTTTTGAACCTAATTAAGGAACTGTGTTATGATAAGGCCTTGCCTTTTAAATTTCTGATTTTGGTTGAGCTTTAAGTATTGGCTTTCAGCCGTTTTGAAATTAAAGGCGTATTGCCCTTAAGACATGAGATTGTACGGCGCATTCATCCGCTAATTAATTTCCAAAACTAAAGCTGTGTTTTTTTTTAATTTTTCTTCGTTCTTGTAATGTTTGATCAAATAAAACGTTGTATGTTTGAGTGTAACTGACAGCCGCTTATTTTGGCCATTTTCCACAGCTTAAACTGCCTGTCCTGTCCTGTAGGTTTAGCAGTGTCTCTCACAACATACTGGCTGCGCACAGGGAAGAACATTTCTTGAGAGGGTGCTGACAGAGTATTAACATTTTGACTTCTGTGTACGGAATATATACGCGATGTAACGGGTTAACTGCAGGTATTTCTGTTGGTGACAGAGGACGGTGTACTCAAAACCTTACGCTTTACGTCATTTGCAGACTAACAATTATAGCTACTCCAAGTTGTATCTTTGTCGGTTGATTAGTATCTCCCAAGTACGAGTGGCAAGTGTAAGCTATTAATGCTTATTTTCCGCTGGGCAGCAGCTCACAAGGGAAAGTCTCCACGTCACCCCCCTTCGGATTTAGTGGTAAAATGGTCCACTCGATAGCTCGTCAGAAACTAAACACAGATTAAGTATGAAAACAGGAAGGAGATATGCTGCTCTGTGAAAAAAGAAGCAAAATAGAAACAGTGAGCGGTTCAAGCTCAAGATGTGCAACATCGAGAGAACTGCAAGAAATCCGTTGTCGTGGTGTTGGACTGCAAAGCGAGAGATACGCGTTGAAATCTCCCCTGTTCTCCAATTTTTTTTTTTTTTTTTTTTTTTTTTTTGTACAGAATTATCAGCTTTCCATTCGATCATTTGCATGTCTGGTCTCCTTCTGTAGACTTGGCAATTGTCATACTATACATGGGTTTTAGAATATGAGTTATGTGATAGGAATATATTACCGTCGCAAGTAAACGTGATGAGCGGTGAGAGCGTATGGCGTATGGCTGTGGCACATCGTACTGCGTATGCAGCAGCAGTCTGAGCAGCAGTTGGCACTACAGAGACACAACAAACTACTACAAATCGATTACTTCAAAGACAGCTCCGAGTGAGACTACTTGTGGTGTGCATTCCACTGAGACAAAACCACCGCGACTTCAATGGTGTCAAGCGAGAGCTTATTCGAGAGTAGTGGAGGTCTGTTGTGTTTTCTGATGAAAGCTGGTTCTGCCACGGAGCCAATGATGGCTGTGTGTTGATTAGAAGGAGACCAGTTGAGGGCAATCTATCTGCGTGCTAGACACACTGGACCTGCCCCTGGAGTTGTGGTCTGCTGCCCCTGGAGTTGTGGTCTTGGCTGCGATTTCGTATGAGGAGATGCACTCTATTGGTTATCCGACGCACCCTGACACCAAATTCGTACTTCAGTCTTATGATTCGACATGTTGTGGTGCCATTCACGAACAGCATTCTAGGGGGTTTTTCCAACAGGATAACGCTCGCCCACCTACCACTGTTGTAACCCAACATGCCCTACCGAGTGCTGACAAGTTGCCTTCGCCGATTCGATAACCAGATTTGTCTCCAATCGAGCACATATGGGAGATAATCGGGCGAAAACTCCAGCGTCATCCACAAACAGCATTAACCATACCTGTATAGACCGAGCAACTACAACAGGTATGAAACTCCATCCCACAAATTGACAACCGGCACCTGCAGAACAGAATCCATGCACATTTGTATTCTGACTGTCACAATGGTTATTAATATTCCAGCATTTCACTTTTGCGATGGCTTATCTCGCACTTAACATTAATCCGTGATCTTGCAATGTTAATCACTCAAATCTGGTACCTAGACAAATTTGTTCCAGACATTCCATTGCTTTATATTAGTTTTTTGTGTTGCTATATTTCTCCCGTCAGTGTATTTAAATGCAACAAAATTTCTTTTGTATATAAAATTGTTTATTAACTCGCCAAAAAAAACCGCAATAACGTTTTTTTGTTCGATATGGAAAGCTGTAAAATAATTTAGTGGTGGTCTTTCACTACCGAACATCCTACGGAATAAGATAAAACTCACAACAGACTTAATAAACGTTTACGGGCTTACCTTTTGTTACAGTAAATTTTACTTAAGACATGTTTGTATTTAATGTAATGAAGAGCATCAGCGGTGATCGCACGAAGATGTAGACACATGTTTGAACATAAAAAACATAATAGCTGCGTAACAGACGGACCGAAATTTCTACTTTATTTCTGAAAATATTATCTGCTTAGTTGACGTATCCCCCAACGGCTTTAGTAGCTACGAACTAATAATACAGGGTGTTTATAAATGAATATCGCTGTTTTAACGCTTTATAGTATTTATTACATTAAAGTTACAGTTATAAATGATATGTCAAATGAAAGAGCAACTCAAACAGTTTTACCAAGAACCTTATAAATGTTCAATGAGAGCACCATCTGACACACGACACACATCAAGTCTATAGCCGAGTTCTTACCAAACGTTGATAAGCGTGTCTTCAGTGATTGTAGCACCAGCTTCTTCAGTCCGGTTTCTTCATTCAGGGAGGTCTGCTGGTAGCGGAGGCACGTACACACGATCCTTGATGAAACCCCAAAGGAAAAAATCGGATGGTGTTAGGTCGGGTGAACGTGGAGGCAATGCAAAGCAAACCCTGTCATTGGGCCCCTTGTGGCCTATCCAGCGCTCGGCTGTAGACTTTGTGTGCTGTGTGACTAATGGTGCTCACATTGAACATTTACAAGGTTCTTGGTAGAACTGTTAGAGTTGCTCTTTCATTTAACATATCATTTGTAAGTGTAAGTTTAACGTAATAAATATTGCAAAGAGTTGAAACCCCGATATTCATTTATAAACACCCTGCATCTATCTCGTCTGCCAGTTCCCTCTCCCCCTCTCGCCAGAGGAGCTCAGTGTTGTTCTCCAAATTATCCACTCTCTGACTTGAACAGCGGAACTCCTTTTGCGCTATTGATGTTGGCACCAATGCCATTAATTTTACCGAAGTTTCTGATGGACATTTTGTTCCCAATTTGTTCTTATATTTCCTACAGCACTTCTAATTTCGTCTTAGCGTCCTTGCACTTACTTCTGATTCCATATAGCTTAAGTTGCTATGTTCCTTTATTTTTATGAACATTATTTAATTTTATGTTCGATCAACTGAAATATTTCTTCCGTTTGCGAAGTATTTGTTCGTAACTAATTTCTTTATGCCTATGTCTGTCTCTCCAACTTTTGTGATTGCCCTCGTTAGGGGTGTCCATCACTAGTATAAGATGGTCTCTCTAAGATATCTGTGTGTTTCTATAAGTAATTTTTAACTGCCAACAGTAATGTACTTGCGCGAAAATTTACAACATTTTTGTTTACAAACGGCCTACATAACGGAATTGTTAATATCATTTGTACATTTTTAGGCAAATTTAACTAAAAATGGCAGAAAATAACCACTTGAACAAATATGAATTCATCAGGGTGTTTAACATAGCGGTAATGTCTCGAACCGATGTAATTAATTTGCTAGAGGTTATTCGAAAATGAGGCGAAATATCATTGGCTGAATTAAGCAGGAAAGCGTAATGGACCGGTAATTTCCTCCCTGTTAATGGACTGCTGTAACTGCATCGAAGAGTGTCATGAGTTCGAATGCCTCTTGCTTGCAGTGTTAGTTTGAAACTATTCGTTATTTTGTGGTCCCACTTACTTGTTGGGCTTAATGTGTGTTCTAGTTACTGCTGAAAGGCTACATTTAGTTACTGCCTGTTCCACAATGAACCACAAACCAAACGTTTTCCTGCTTTAAATTTAAAATTGTGCTTGGTAGCGTCAGAAAGGCGGCCAGTGCATACACGTACCATACGGGCAGAGTATTCTGGTGGTGAGAGCCCGGGACGCAGATTGTACCCGCTGCCCCGTGGGAGAAAGGCTTTGCGTAAGTTATGCGGATTTTCGGAAGGCGGCTGGGGAGAGTGCTTTGCCAGAGAAGGCACTCCCAAGACTTGGCGGCTATGGTCCGTGAATACCCGCCCGGGGGAGCTTCCGTCAGGCGCGATGGCCGCCTTGTTCCCCTCTGATCTACTGCACTCCCGACTCTGTCTCCAGCGCCCCTGTGGGACTCGCAACTCATCCGCACGGCTGGACCGTGACGTCACCGTACACAAAACGTAGCAACACCACGGCCGATCCAGCTGTCTTAAGCCGTCCTCTCACGGGACGTAGAACCACACGTGAACGAGGAGATGGTGACGTCACGGCGTGGAATTCTGCGCTCGACTACACTGCAGTGCGTGAAAGAAAGAATCGGGTAGGCCAGGATTTTTTGCTCGTGGAGAGGAACGTTGCGAGTGACATGCGACGTCGTCGTGCGTTGCAAGCAGAACATAGCAGCCGCCGTATTCTGTGAAGCTAAACAACGTATTTGGTGGGTTATCTTTCTCGCAGAGTACGTGGTATGAATACAATCTATTCCAAAGCATCAACAAATTAAGGCTCTCTAAAACGTGTCGTTCTAGCTAGGATTTGTTATAACAATGGACTGTAAAAGGCAACGTGTAGTTGATGTTTTAGCGGTGTCACTTGTGTGCAACGACAGTATACCGTTCTAGTGCTACAGTAGAATGATGATCTATCTTTTTGCCACACTTTGCATATTAAATATCAAACAATGACACATGCAGACACGGTCTTTAGAGAGTCTACGCGATACACGGAATCTCCGTTGCTGTGTCGAAGTCATAGCGTGATTAATAGCGCAGTCAGTTCTTGAGTTATGATGAGAAAGATACAGGTTAGCGTACACCCTCTAATTTTTTTAACGCTTAGTTTTATGTAATATTCTGAGGCTTTCTTATTCATTCACTGGAAGTATTATCTCAAAACTCCATGTTATTTACCATAAATAATGAACTTGCTGCAAATCTTGTCGCAAAGACCACGACTAGAATGTGTCGTCAGTGGCCAGAAATCTTAAAATGACTGCCAGTCTATGTCTCAGCGTAAACACAACACGTTTTTGCTGTTATGTAACCTTCTGTAAAATATACCTGTCTCCGGTTTTATGGACTGGTTTATATCTTGCCGGTAAACGTATTACTCAATGATGGTGAGCAACTTCGAAAAAACATCCTCTTCCATTTGACTGAATTTACGAAAAGCGTCTCGATCTTGAAATCTATGTGATGAAGTACGTTTTTACGTCAATGCAACATCGAGAATACGGGTACTGTTGAACAAATCGACATTAGACACTAAGCATTGACAATGTTCAGCTTAAAACCGAAATTGGGATGAAAATTTGAGTTAACCAGTAACTAATACTAGTATATTTTTCAGATCGTTGTACAGCATCATGTGATGGTCCTCTGCCAGCAGTTCGCTGTTCAGCCATCGACGAGTCCAGAATTTGCTTCTCTATTTTCTCCGCTCTTCTTCGATAATCGCTATCATAGTTAACGAAACTGCTTTACGTGCATTCATTCTCATAAAGCAGCTGTGTGGTTTGCGAGCCAGAAGTCGACAACGACCGCTGAAAGCGAAGATCACGTTAACTGGCTCGTCGCGCGTGCCGTGGCGCTCTCTTGCGTGAGGTGGGGTGAGCCGTCCGGGTGCACACCAACCTTAGCTGCCAACTGCAGCTGCCTCGTCCCGAGTGAGGGCGGCCTTAGTGTCGCATATCTTTAACATTATATTGCCGTTCTGATTAGGTGATTTTTTTTTGGTCTATTGGATTTGTAGGATTGTTTCAAAACAATACTGCGGAAAACTTGAAGCGTGTCGCGAATTGTCAAACCATCACTCCAAGCACTTGTATAGAAATTTCTTTGGTTTATCTCTATTTTAGACATACTGTGGGAAACAAATGAATTTCATATATTGCTTGACTTACGTCGAGACACCACAGGTTGTTCGCAAATATCCCAGTTGGAGGAAGGAGAGCATAAACGCGCACGGGCGGGACACTGACGTATCACAGTGGGACAACACAGATTTCATTACAGGTTGACTCTATAAGAATGAAAGGCTCCTTGTCAGGCAAACTGCGCAAATAATTCAGACATAGATACTGAATATTAATCGATCTAATAAAGAAGGAAGTGAGGAGGCTCTTCATAGAATCGGGGAGGAATGGAGTACATGTAAAACATGAACTGGAAGAAGGGACATTCGAGAGAATCTCTGTTGAAACGTCAAGATTGATGCCCAGTGCAGTAAAGGGAAGCACAGAGAGAAGAAATTCTAAGGGAAGACATATTTTAGATTTTATACAACAAATAACTGAGAAGTTAAGTGTGTTATATGAAGAGTTGTGTTGTATGAAGATTGGCACAGAAGAGGGAATTATGGCAGGCCACATCAAACGAGTAAGAATGAATTTTCAGCCTGCTGAATAGTGTGCGGTATTCCCGAAATTTCTGACAGATTGAAACTTCGCGAAGGGCCAGGATTGGAACCTGGGAGTTCGGTCTTTCGTGAACAGCTACGCTACAGAGCCAGCCAAGCATGACCGATGACAGATCACACAAATCTAATTACGCCAGTTCCTCTTCTCCGTGAGATAATGACGGAAGCAAAGCTATGAGGGCGGATACCTGAATAGTTTAGTCGGTAGAGTGCTTGCCCGCGAAAGCTAAGCGTCCTAATTTCGACTCGCAGTCCAGCACACTGTTTTAAGTGCAACACTCACCGGGCTGCGCCTAAACATACACAGTGCCTTTGATCTGAATTGAGTGACCGCGTTCAATATGGAGGTCGCTCCCCTACAATTCAGGTGTATTTAATAAACTTCATTTAATAAACTGTGTGCAAAGGAAACAGAAAGAAAAGGGATGGCCCGAACGAGTGAGCCGAGAGTGTGGCTCTTGCTGACGTTAATAGTGATAAGTGGGATTTTGATTCATGTGTAAATACCGAAGTGAAAGTGAAATATACCAGGAGTACGCCTGAAGGACAGGCAACCCTTCGGACAGAGAGGCAATCGCATACATACTTTCCTGGGAAGGCTTCTCACAGGAATTCGGCCACTGGCGACACTTATATCGAAGTAGGTAGACGGCGGGCAGGCACCTCCTTGCTGAGGATCTGCTTCCCTCCTCCGAGTCACGCGCGCGGAAATAGGTCCACAACAGTACCTCCGTGCAACGATTTTTATAGCGACGCAGTTCCTTTCATAGGTAGTTCTGCGCCGACGCTGTGGGCCAATTAATATGCCGCCTAATCCTAGCCCTGCAATCACAGCCCCGCGAGAGCCGCCGCTGCGCGACTTTTAATCTCTCCAACATCGCCCCGAGAGGTATTTCCGACCAGCTTCCGCCGATTACGCTTTACTTTCTTCACATGGGAAACTTCCTTGAATCAGTCTTTACGTCGCGTCATCTTCATTTTTTTGTTTTCCCGGCTTACGCCAGAGGGAAGACTGAATGGGTTTTGTATTAATTTCTGAGAGGAGTTTCTCAGTGCCCTGTTCTTTCGTAAATAAGCCTTTCTCTGGTTGATTAGGAACATGTTTCTCTTAGGCTCCTCACTAAGTGAAATATAGCAGAAAGGGTAATATGTGATACCATCATCATCTTCTACAGGAGAAACAGCTCGTGACAAATACGTGATAGGTAACTCATTCGCACACTGGAGACAAGTAGAAATCGTAACATAAAACATGTATATTTTCACAGTTGCCATGAACTGAACCTCAAGGCCCACCTGGATGGCAAAAGCAAAGTTTGCTGACTAACTCAAGAGGTCAGTGAAGTACAGTAAGTGCAGAATTTCGCTTCTGACATGAGAGGGTCGTTTAGGTGGTATTAGGAAAACACATGGAGGAACCCACGTAACTGACTCCTGGTTAGGCCATCCATTACCAGGGCGTGCTTTTAAACGAGACGTTCCATGGCTTAACTGAAGACGTGCCTACTCCTCTCTCCTCACTAACATCTCGTAACAATGTGCTGCCTGAACTTACCAATTGTAGGATACGAAAAGGCGAGCTGCAACCTCAGCTACTGCTGATGGCATCTGCGCTGCGAAAGTTGCTACAGCCCGGACAGAGGATGAATCTCTTGTCTCAGACCTTGACCACGCGTCTCTACGGCTTCAGGTCCCGACCGAGTGACTTAACTTCTTCTCGTTCCGACAAAAAGAAAACTTAAAACCACGCTCCTTTGAGCTCTTTGCGGAGATACCGTACAAAATTACTAATTGCCCAACCAGACCGAAATAAGAAACGCCACCAATAACAGACCACGTGGGAAACCTTGCCTTATCCTGAAAAGATTCTTACTACAATAGCCTGCACTTGTAACAAACCTAAAACAGTTTTCTGCAAAGCTCTTATCCTGGGAAACAGTGACGACGCCACCCCCCTCCCCCCATCACTGCTTGGGTGGTGTTGTGTACATAGTTCCGAGTAGTCAGCGCGCCCCCCTAAGCACAACAGCGCAAGCGCAGCGCTCGTCCGTCTCCGCACTACGAGATGGCGCGCCCGTAGAGACGGACAAAATTCTGCTTCCGCCGATCCGCTTATTAATATGTAACGCAGCCAATGAGATTGCTGCTAAAGTAGAACCTTTTCGCCTCGCGGATCACACTCGCGCAGTGATACATGAACGCGTGACGTATTATAACGAGTGTAAAGACCTCCGATTAGTCAGTCTGCATTTGTCTGCACCAGTCTGTACCAGTCTGCATTAGTCTGTACCAGTCTGTACGAGTTCTACATTTTTCTGTACCAGTCTATAGTCAAGTTTCAGTCTGCGACTAATAAGATTACCATATTCCTGTACATAGCCATGAAGATAAATGTATAGACACTTTTGTCAAGTATCAGAGATATGTGAGAATAAGATTAACGTACCAAGACCAAAGGAACTTCAGATTGTCAATTGTAAATAGCATCTAGAACCAAGTTAAGTAATTTTTATGCTTGTTATTATTTTAATAAATGTGCTTGAAAATTAATCAAGTTCTGTTTAAAGTTGGTCACCGTCAATCTGCTACTCTAAGCGAGCAAGTGGCATTTCTTTCGTCTGACCTAACGGCAGAAGATATAGACGCCACGATAAGACCACGAGATATATTGCTGACACTCGCCTGCTTCGTTACAGCGTCAAGTCAAATAATCTGATGGTGTGTGTACTGAAGGTCTTACCGTACGCACACCACAGGTGGATAATGTCTAGGCGTCGGTAACAGGGTGGTGAAGAGGAAATGCAAGAGTGAACTGAAGGTGAGACGGTTCCCGCACGACCTAGTCTGACAACCAAACTGCAACCTAAAATTTCTAGCAGCAGCCACTTTGCGCGCCGGTCCGGCACCAGCTGTGATATGAAGTTCCTGCCTGGGGCTAATGTGCAGATCACTGTCCCACTACGTCCTCCAAAAGATTACATCTGTGGCCAACACATTTGCCAATAATCCTAAGATACAGACAACGCCCCGAGACGTTGACCTTCACCTGATATCAAGGCCACCCTTATACTGCACATCGAGGGTGTCTCCGGGACTGGGCCGCCGGAACGGTGTACGGACACTTGTGAAAGCGGACACTTGCGCCGCCGGATATTTGTGGTTACCTGCTCCGGAGAGATAACGCCACCTTGGTCGAAACACAAGCCCTTACGCTCTCTTTGCTTCCGAAGTTCCTACTGTGACCATCAGTGCGGTAGGTATTACAACGACCAAGGGCAGGCTCATGACAGTGGTTACCCGTATCGTAAAGGATTCTAAAGAGGGAGTTGTTACGTGGGCATGCTTACACCACAAATCTGATCACTGCAAGGGAAAGGATGCATTCGAAGAACGGAGAAGTGTTTCACGTCTCAGAACATCTCTGTGGTGATGCAGTCCTGGAAGGGAAGAAGTAAGTGGAGAGGGTGAAGAGGAGTGCTTGAAAAGAAACTTCGCAGCTAGCCGAGATATACGTGGATGCAATGGGAAATCTATATAATAAAGGTTAAGACTTTGTTGCAATGAATCCTAACTTAGAATTTACACTGACGGAAAAATATCGCAACACCAAAAGGAACTGTGTGACCATAAACGAAAGTTAGTGGGGCGTGTTTCTACATCTGAAATATAATCAAAGTTCACACTAGTCGCATAAGACTGGAGCTAGCAGCGCCACTGTGAGGATGAATATCAGGTTCGCTTCCACACGCTCTAACGGTCGTGAACGTTAGTTACGTTTGACATCGCACGTGATGAGTTGGTGTTAGTCAACAACGTCTTTAAGTCGACAAAGACGCCATTATCAGCACGTCACTGATTTTGAAAGAGGTCCTATAATAGGATTGCGAGAAGCTGATTGTTATTTCTGCGATATTCCATAAAGACTTGGAAGGAATGTAGCCGCCGTACGTGCTCGCTGGCAGCAGTGGTCACGAGAATGCACGGTCGCAAGAAGACCGAGCTGAGACGGCCAAGTGGTGCTATAGAGAGAAGACCGTTGTGGTCGGCGCATGGCTCTGTCGCATCTTACGGCGTCTGCAGCAGCAATTTGTGCGGCAGTTGGCATCACAGTAACACAACGAACTGATACGAATCGGTTACTTCAAGAGAGTCTTTCAAGCAAGAAGCATGCATTCCAAGGACCCCAAACCACCACCATTTGCGACTTTAGTGGTGTCAAGCGAGAGCGGGCGGGGTGGAGGTCTCTTATGTTTTCTAATGGAAGATGGCTCTGCCTAGGTGCCAGTGATGACCGTGTCGTAGGTACGAGAAGACCAGTTGAGGATCTGCATCCAGCCTGTCTGCGTGCCTGCCAGGACTCACTGGAGCTACACCTGTAGTTACGGTCTGAGGTGCTACTTCTTATGACAGGGGGAACAGTCCCCTCGTTATCCGACTAATCCTGATTGCAAAATTGTACGTTATTTGATCTGTTGTGCTGCCATTCGTGAACAGTATTCCAGATTTCTTTTTTTCCAACAGGATAAGCCTCGCTCTAATACTGGTGTTGTAACCCAACATGGTCTACGGAGAGTAGACATGTTACCTTGGCCCGCAAATTCACCGGATCTCTCTTCAACCGAGCAGGTATGCGACATCATCGGACGACAACTCCAGCGTCACCCACAAACAGCTTTTATCACACCTGTATTGACCTATCAAGTGCAACAGGCATAGAACTCCATCCCACCGACCGACATCTGGCTCCAATACAACACAACGCTTGCACTTCTGCAGGCTTGCAATCAACATTCTAGCGGTTACACTGGTTATTAATGCACCAGCACTTCACATTTGCAGTGGCTTATCTCGCGATTACATTAACCTGTGATCTTGCAACGTTAATCACTTAAACATGTTACCCTGACAAATTAATTCCAGGAATTTCGTTACTCTACATGAATTATTTTTTGGTGTTGCGATTTTTTTTTCCGGCAGTATATGAAGAGCATCTTTCATCATCAGCAGAGTCAAATGTGGTGAACCAACAAGAACCCAAGAAGTGTTCTGAAGTTGCTTTTCATGAAGATCTCTTAAAATTGTGAATGGCAGTAGTTTCCTTCTAGAATACGATTGGTTAGAGGAGATGATAATCATTTTTGTGGAAATAAAGGAAAAGAAAGCACAACATTTTGTATTGATGAAACTTTTAAGAACTGAAGCGAACAGTTAGCTCAAATCCACACCACACACTTAGGACGATCGAGTGAAGAAACAAACATTTTTCCAGCCGTATTTGCACTGCTCCCTGATAAGAAAAAAGACACACATGTTCGCATGTTATACGTGATTAAACAAACTGTTTCTCAGTGGTGTCCTAGAGAAGTAAACGTCATTTTGAGGTAGCTACGATTTCTGCCTTTCTCCTCAAGTCAAATAAATGCATGTTGTTTTCACATGTAGAAGAGTTTATGGAAAAGAGTTAGAGATCATGATCTAACTGAGAATTTGCGCCAGAACGAGGTTTAAGACTTTATGTCAACATGTGTGTAAAAATAAATAACGGATGGATCTTTCAGTTTTTTGTCTCTTTATGGATAAATGACTAGAGAATGAACATATCCTCATAGCAGTGTGGAATTGCTATGGAAAAAGGAAAGGGTGGCACAACAAAATAAATAATATTGGTAATCCTCACCCTAGAATCATTTATTTGGTGGTGTGCTTGAAGAAGGAAGCGGAGCTGACCAACGGCATGTTGGATATCAATCTTGAAGGAATGACGAGGAAAACAAGTACTTGTAGCTGGACGGCAGGGTACAGGACCGCGAAAGATTACGAAAAGACACAACATTAGATCCTGGCTGAATGCCATTACCAATATCCAGAAATTGAAATAAAATATGTTAAAAAGTAATTATGAAAAAAACTATCAAGACCACAGAGTCCTCGCACGTTATTTTATTAAAACTCTTATGTATATTGAAGTAGCATTATCGACGCTAATATTAAGTTACAGTTATAAATAAAGTGTACTGTAGTTCTTGTATAAAATTATGAAGTCTATTTAGGCTGATTTTAAACATGCCAAGATTAAAAACGATCATTTATCATTTTCGCAATCCAAAGCCTACGCAAAGTGTGAGGGAATTAGTCTGTATTAGTTGTAAAAGTTAAAGAGTGTTTCACGCCTCACAACTGTATCCCTAAATACGTTAATGATGGAAACAGCTGACCGCAGCTCAGTACAAGAACACTTAATCAATAAGAAGTTGGATTTGGCTTGACGAAGCCTACATTAATCATCACTCAAATGACCCCCCTGTCACCAGAAATTACTGTTGCATCTAACGTTTTTCTACTGTAATTTCCTAATTAGTGACCATGTTTTCTTTCTCTGTTTTGGACGTTGTCTCGCGACACATTAAAGATGAATTTTTGGCCCTAAGGTATACCTCTGTGTATTGTCAGTCATAGTAATTAAAATAGAAACAAAAGCAACGTTCAAAATCATTAGCGAACATTCGCATTCTGTTTACATCGTACCTTTCCTGTTCCTCTCATGGCGATGGATTATTTCTGTCACAGTCAATAACTGTGGAAAGTAGCTACCGTACAGACGGAGGGAGGATGGAGCTATGTTTATGACTGGATGACATAATTACATATTTACCTGGTCAATGGTAGTGCTTTCGTTTCCCAAAAGTTTAAAATATTTTGATGTCCGGGTACTGAAAAAAAAACTTTATATTTCGGTATAATCGAATGGTAGCTGGAAATATGTTAATATTAGGTACAACTTCTATATCTAAAACATATCTATGTAGTGGGTCACCATGCGATGTTATTCCAAGAAACCAAGACGTCGAAGAAGGAGGCCCTTACGTACTGGGCGTGTCGGGCACGATGCGGAAATGACGGATTGAAAGCGGACTGGGTGAGTACGAGGAAGAGCCTCCGTTCCCTGTGGGATAGCTGCTCATACTACCTGGCGAAAGGGGTGACCGCAAATGTCCATTGAATACTGCTGACTGCAGATGTCCGCCATCCCAATTGTTCAACATCCACCGGACCACCCACAGCGCTACCGAGGTTTATCTGAGAGGCATTTATGCACAGGCCCCTGTACACCCGGCCCCTGCAACGCTTTACCACCCGTAGCCGGCAGGATGCCAGTCAGAACTCCGAAAAAATTCTGGCCAGTCCGACGTGCAAACCATCGAGTACTTAATGGAAAAAAATATTTTGTTGCAGGGAAATAATACAATCCGCAATCACCACCACAAGATTCATTTGCATATCAACACACGCATTGTACTAATCCAGGCGCCATAAAGGTCTCTTTATATCTCGACTGAATAACTGATACTATTTAATGAGAATTAAACCAGCAGGCTGGCTCGAGCCTGGTGCGTTAATAGCTTGGCACGTAGTTTCAAAGAAAATTATATTCGTCTAAGATGCTGAACAAGGTTTAGAACCTCTCTGTGTATAAACTAACTGAACTTTAAATGAATTTCAACGGACGTTTATGGCAGAACCAGTCTGACAGCGCGTGGAAGTTTGGTTGCTAATTGAGCTCTGTGACTGGATGGAAACACAGAGTCAATGTTTAATGCAACTAATATCCTAGCGTCCTATGTGCTCTCTCCTCTGTATTTCTGCAGATCACAAGCTCCTGTTACAATCGGACTCCAAATGCAGAAATTGTGTTCTGTCACACCAAAACGGAACACAAACGTTGTTGTTGTCCTTCGGACCCGTACCTTCCACTAATGTCTCTGGACAGAAATAGCTTCTGCGTCATTGAGGTTGGCTCTCTTGATCTGAGGCTGTAATGAAAATAAATAGTGAGTAGATTAAGGCCCCCAATTCTACTAAATAAAAGATCGGTTTCAAAGTCAGAAATAGAATGACTTTAACAAAAGAAACAATGTAGCAGATCAAGTTTACAAACTACTAACGAGTGACAGAACAATTGTTAGACTGTGATGGCACTCGTTACACACTGAAACGACACGACATAGATTTCCTCTTGATAGCGTGTCAGACCTTCTTCTGCACGGCGTACGGCAGCAAATCAACATGCCATGAGCTCGTTAAGTCGTTGGAAGTCCAAAGTACTTAATGGAAAAAAATATTTTGTTGCAGGGAAATAATACAATCCGCAATCACCACCACAAGATTCATTTGCATATCAACACACGCATTGTACTAATCTAGGCGCCATAAAGGTCTCTTTATATCTCGACTGAATAACTGATACTATTTAATGAGAATTAAACCAGCAGGCTGGCTCGAGCCTGGTGCGTTAATAGCTTGGCACGTAGTTTCAAAGAAAATTATATTCGCTGAGCAATATTGCCTCTATTTTTTTGTTTTGTTTTGTTTTTGGGTCATCAGTCTTCTGATTGGTTTGATGCTGTCCGCTACGAATTCCTCTCCTATCCTAACATCTTCATTTCAGAGTACCACTTGCAACCTACGTTCTCAGTTATTCGCTGGATGTTTTCTAATTTCTACCTTCCTCTACAGTTTTTGCCCTCTACAGCTCCGCTCTAGTACCATGTAAGTCATTCCCTCATGTCTTAACAGATGTCGTGTCATCCAGAACCTTCTCCTTCCTAGTAGTTTCCACACATTCCTTTCCTCTCCGATTCTGCGCAGAACCTCGTCATTTCTTACCTTGTCAGACCATCTAATTTTCAACATTCATCTGTAGCAGCACATCTCAAATGCTTCGATTGTCTTCCGTTCCGGTTTTTCCATAGTCCATAGAATGCTATACTCCTAAATTTATTCCTCAAATTAAGGCCCATATTGAATACTAGAAGACTTCTCTTGGCCAGTAATGCCCTTTTTGCCTGTGATACTCTGCTTTTGATGTCCTCCTTACCCCGTCTACGATTGGTTATTTTGCTGCCTAGGTAGCAGAATTCCTTAACTTCTACTTCATGACCATCAATCCTGATGTTAAATTTCTCGCTGTTCTCATTTCTGCTGCTTCTCATTACTTTCATTTTTCTTCGCTTTAATCTCAGTCCATATTCTGTACTCACTGAATTGTTCATTCCATTCAGCAGATCATGTAATTTTTCGCCACTTTCACCCAGGATAGCAAAGTCATCAGCGAATCGTATCATTCATAACCTTTCACCTCGAATTTTAATTCGACTCCTGAACCTTTCTTTTATTTTCATCATTTCTCCTTGGATGTACAGATTGAACAGTAGGGGCGAAAGACTATATCCCTTTCTTTTGCCCTTTTTAAACCGAGCACTTCGTTCTTGGTCGTCCTCTCTCATTATTCTACTCGTATCTTGGCTCTTGTACATATTGAATATTACCCGTCTCTCCCTATGACTTACCCTGTTTTTCACAGAATTTCCAACATCTTGCACCATTTTGTTTTGTCGAACGAATTTGCCGGTCGACAAACCCTATGAACGTGTCTCGATTTTTCTTTAGTCTTACTTCCATTATCAACCGCAACGTTAGAATTGCCTCTGATGTCTTTAATTTTTCTAACGCCAAAGTGACCATCATCTAACACATCCCCAATTTTCTTTTCCGTTCTTCTGTATATTATTATTGTCAGCAACTTGGATGTATGAGCTGTTAAGTTGATTGTGCGATAATTCTCGCACTTGTCAACCCTTACATATTTGGTATTGTGTGGATAATATTTTTTCGAAAGTCAGATGTTATGTCGCCTGACTCATACATTTCTCCCAATAACGTGAACAGTCGTTTTGTTGTCATTTCCCCCAATTATTTCAGAAATTCTGTTAGAGTGTTGTCAATCCCTTCTGCCTTATTTGATCTTCATTCCTCCAAAGCTCTTTTAAATTCTGATTCTAATACTGGATCCCCTACCTATTCTAAATCGACTTCTGTTTCTTCTTCACATCAGACAAATATTCCCCGTCTTAGAGGCTTTCAATGTGTTTCACACTCATCCGCTCTCTCTTCTGCACTTAACAGTGAAATTCCCGTTGCATTCTTAAGGTTACCATCTACGCTTTTACTTCCTCTGTTTTGACTTTCCTGTATGCTGAGTCTGTCCTTCCGACAATGATTTCTTTTCTGATTTTGTCAGTTTTTCATTCAGCAATTTCGTCTTAGCTTCTCTGCACTTCCGATTTATTTGATTCTTCAGTGACTTGTATTTCTGTGTTCTTGAGTTTCCCGGAACATTCTTGTACTTCCTCCTTTCACCAATCAACTGAAGTATTTCTTCTGTTACCCATGGTTTCTTCTCAGTTTTCTTCTTTATACTTATGTTTTTCTTTCCAACTTCTGTGATTGCTGTTTTTATAGATGTCCAGTCCTCTTCAATTGTACTATCTACTGAGCCATTCCTTATTGCTGTATCTATAGCGATAGGGAACTTCAAGCGCATCTCAACATTCCTTAGTACATCCGTATTCCACTACTTTGCGTATTAATATTTCCTGACTAATCTCCTAAACTTCAGCCTACTCTTCGTCACTACTACATTGTGGTCTGAGTCTACAGGGTGTTACAAAAAGGTACGGCCAGACTTTCAGGAAACATTCCTCACACACAAATAAAGAAAAGATGTTATGTGCACATGTGTCCGAAAACGCTTAATTTCCATGTTAGAGCTCATTTTAGTTTCGTCAGTATGTACTGTACTTTCTCGATTCACCGCCTGTTGGCCCAATTGAAGGAAGGTAATGTTGACTTCGGTGCTTGTGTTGACATGCGACTCATTGCTCTACAGTACCAGCATCAACAGGTTAGTGTTCATCACGAACGTGGTTTTGCAGTCAGTACAATGTTTACAAATGCGGAGTTGGCAGATGTCCATTTGATGTATGGATTAGCACGGGGCAATAGCCGTGGCGCGGTACGTTTGTATCGAGACAGATTTCCAGAACGAATGTGTCCCGACAGGAAGACGTTCGAAGCAATTGATCGGCGTCTTAGGGAGCACGGAACATTCCAGCCTATGACTCGCGACTGGGGAAGACCTAGAACGATGAGGACACCTGCAATGGGCGAGGCAATTCTTCGTGCAGTTGACGACAACCCTAATGTCAGCGTCAGAGAAGTTGCTGCTGTACAAGGTAACGTTGACCACGTCACTGTATGGAGAGTGCTACGGGGAGAACCAGTTGTTTCCGTACCATGCACAGCGTGTGCAGGCACTATCAGCAGATGATTGGCCTCCACGGGTACACTTCTGCGAATGGTTCATCCAACAATGTGTCAATCCTCATTTCAGTGCATATGTTCTCTTTGCGGATGAGGCTTCATTCCAACGTGATCAAATTGTAAATTTTCACAATCAACATGTGTAGGCTGACGAGAATCCGCACGCAATTGTGCATTCACATCATCAACACAGATTTTCTGTGAAAGTTTGGGCAGGCATTGTTGGTGATGTCTTGATTAGGCCCCATGTTCTTCCACCTACGCTCAATGGAGCACGTTATCATGTGCTGCTAGAACATGTGCCTTTACAAGTACGACACAACATGTGGTTCATGCACGATGGAGCTCCTGCACATTTCAGTCGAAGTGTTCGTACGCTTCTCAACAACAGATTCAGTGACCGATGGATTGGTAGAGGCGTACCAATTCCATGGCCTCCACGCTCTCCTGACCTCAAACCTCTTGACTTTCATTTATGGGGGCATTTGAAAGCTCTTGTCTACGCAACCCCGGTACCAAATGTAGAGACTCTTCGTGCTCGTATTGTGGACGGCTGTGATACAATACCCCATTCTCCAGGGCTGCATCAGCGCATCAGGGATTCCATGCGACGGAGGGTGGATGCATGTATCCTCGCTAACGGAGGACATTTTGAACATTTCCTGTAACAAAGTGTTTGAAGTCACGCTGGTACGTTCTGTTGCTGTGTGTTTCCATTCCATGATTAATGTGATTTGAAGAGAAGTAATAAAATGAGCTCTAACATGGAAAGTAAGCGCTCCCGGACACATGTCCACATAACATATTTTTTTTCTTTGTGTGTGAGGAATGTTTCCTGAAAGTTTGGCCGTACCTTTTTGTAACACGCTGTACATCTGCTCCTAGATACGCCTTACACCTGACCGTGATGTAATCTAATCGAAATCTTTCCGTATCACCCGGCCTTATCCAAGAATGCCTCCTCCTCTCGTGATTCTTGAATAGAGTATTCGCTGTTACCAGCTGAAACTTGTTACAGAACTCAATTAATCGTTCTCCTCTCACATTCCTTGTCCCAAGCCCATATTCTCCCGTTGTATTTTCTTCCACTCCGTTCCCTCCAACTGCATTCCAGTCGGCCATGACTGATAGATTTTCATCTCTCTTTACGTAATGTATTACCCTATCAGTAACCTCATATACTTTCTCTATCTCTTCATCTTCATCTGGTGACATCGGCATGTGTACCTGAACTACCGTTGTCGGTGTTGGTTTGCTGTCGATTGTGATAAGGACAACGCATTTCATAAGCTGTTCGCTCTTTGCCTGGTTTGCTTCTTCCAAAAGCGATATTAAGAAGTACATAGACTACAGCGTCATTAAAAATAGTGGGTCAAGCGTAGAGAAAATAAGGGGCTGGTAGAATGTGCGGCGAGACGAAGCATTGCAAACGGGCGCCCTACCTTCCTATTCATTGCGAATCCTCCAGTTACAGCATTTTCTGCTGCTGTTGATATTACCCTACACTCATCTGACCAGAAATTTTTTTCTTCTTTCCATTTCACTTCACTGGCCCCTACTATATTTAGACTGAACTTTTGCATTTCCCTTTTCAGATTTTCTACCTTCCCTACCATGTTTAAGCTTCTGACATTCCACGCCCCGACTAGTAGAACGTTATCTTTTCATTGGCTGTTCAATCTTTTTCTCATGGTCACCTCTCCCTTGCAATCCCCTCCCGGAGATCCGATTGGGGGACTTCCGGAATCTTTTGCCAATGGAGAGATCGTTGACATATTTTCAGTTACAGGCCACATATGCTCTGGATACAAGGTACATGACTTCAATACAGTGGTTTCCCTTGCCTTCTGCATCCTCATTCATTCTCGTGTCACTGATCATTGCTGATTATTCTGCCTTTAGGGGCAATATCCCACCACTAGGACAAGAGTACTCTGAACTTCTGTCCTCTCCTCCACCCTCTTTAACAAGGCGTTTGGCAGAATGAGGATGACTTCTTATGGCGAAAGTGTTCGGCGGCCAATGCTGATTATCAATCAAAATTTAAGCAGTGGCGGCTTTTGATCCTGGGACAGAGGACGCTTTGATTACTAACCAAAGACGCTGTCCCATGACCATGTATACAAATACATGTCTCTATAGCTGTCGATAATTGCGAAAGTTTTGCCGGTGCCTGTCTTTGTACCCAGGATAACCTCTTATTTATGTTTCGTAAAGCAAAACGAGAATAATGGAATGTAGTCGAATTAAGTCGGGTGATGCTGAGGGAATTAGATTAGGAAATGAGACACTTAAAGTAGTGAAGGAGTTTTGCTATTTAGGGAGTAAAATAACTGATGATGGTCGAAGAAGAGAGGATATAAAATGTAGACTGGCAATGGCAAGGAAATCGTTTCTGAAGAAGAGAAATTTGTTAACATCGAGTATAGATTTAAGGGTCAGGAAATCGTTTCTGAAAGTATTTGTATGGAGTGTAGCCATGTATGGAAGCGAAACATGGACGATAAATATTTTGGACAAGAAGAGAATAGAATCTTTCGAAACGTGGTGCTACAGAAGAATGCTGAAGATTAGATGGGTAGATCACATAACTAATGAGGAAATGTTGAATAGGATTGGGGAGAAGAGAAGTTTGTGGCACAGCTTGACTAGAAGAAGAGATCAGTTGGTAGGACATGTTCTGAGGCATCAAGGGATCACCAGTTTAGTATTGGAGGGCAGTGTGGAGGGTAAAAATCGTAGGGGGAGACCAAGAGACGAATACACTAAACAGATTCAGAAGGATGTAGGTTGCAGTAGATACAGGGAGATGAAGAGGCTTGCACAGGATAGAGTAGCATGGAGAGCTGCATCAAACCAGTCTCAGGACTGAAGACCACAACAACAACAAATGTTCGATAGGATTCATGTTGGGCTATCACGGTGACAAAATCATTCGCTCGAGCTGTCAAGACTGCTCTTCAAAGCAATGGCGAACAACTGTGGTGCGGTGACATGGCACAATGTCACACATAAAAAGTGCATGGTTTATTTGGGAACACGAATTCAGAACAAATCAATATGGAGTCAAAGATCGTTTCAGATGACCAGAGAAGCCACACTATTCTAGGCAAACACAGCCCACACAATTGTGGGGCTAACACCAGCTTGCACAGTGCCTTGTTGTCAACCTGGGTTCATGGCTTCATGGTGTCTGCACCGCACTCAAACCCTATCATCAGCTCTTAACAACTGTAATCGGGACTGCATCTTCCAGGCCACCGTTCTCCAGTCGTCTACGTTCCAACCGATATCGTCACAAGTGCAAGAGTTGCTGCAGTCGATGTCGTGCAGTTAACAGAGTAATTCGCATAGGTCCTCTTCTGCCATGGCCCATTAACGCCAAATGTGGCTGCTCTGTCCTAAGGACATTTTCGTCGTACGTCCCACATTGCTTTCCGCTGTTATTACATTCAGTGTTGCTTGTGTTATAGTACTGACAACTCTACGCAAACGTCGTTTCTCTCAGTCGTTCAGTGAAGGCTATCGCCCACTGTGAGAGGTAATGCCTGAAATGTGTTTCTTTTTCGGCACTCTCCTAACACTGTGGATCTCGGAATACTCATTCCCTAACGATTTCCGAAATTGAGTGTCCCATCCGTATAGCTTCAACTACCATTCCGCGTTCAAAGTTTGTTAATTCCCGCTGTGCGGCGATATCACGTCGGACACCTTTCCACATGCACCATCTGATTACAAATGATAGCTCCACCAATGCACTCCCCTTTTATATCTTGTGTACGCGGTACTGCTGCCATCTATTAGTGTGTATATCGCTGGCCCATGACATTTGTCACCTCAGTGTACAGTTTAATCTGTTAACATTGTTAATATTTGTCCATTATAAGTTTACACACAATTCTGGTCAAAATTATTTCCTGTATGTACATTCCGCTTTGCATCGCGCGCGAAGTCTGGGTACATAAATATTTACATTCTCAGCGAGAAAATAAGATAACACTAATGTAGCATTCTCTGCAACGAACCGCACAACTGCTGTAGCCACGTCCTCACCTCTACAGCACTCGAGTCCAACTACTGCATATCGGCCCTAAACACTGGCTCAGCTCGCACTGTTGTCGCATTGAAAGCGCACGAAGTGCTTCATCTGCACTGCATCATAATGCTAACATTAATAAAGAAAACTAGCAATGACAGAAATCTGAATAACCTGTATGATAGTTTACTATTCAGTATATCTCTTATCAATGTGAATCACATCTGAATATAGATATAAAGAAACTTTAGTAACTGAAAGTATCGTCATTTATCCGTTTCCGTCGTTCTTTTGTTGCTTCAAAATTTCAGTTGATGGTGGTATGTTCTGTGTTTGCAATTAAATGAAAGGCAGTTTGTTTCTTGCCATACGCCTTTCCCTTCTTATATTTTTGAATTATCTTCAGTGGCTTGTAATAAACATTCGTATATGTAACCGAACATTGAAAAATAAAAGAAGCGAAAGGTGTACGGCCAAAATCTTTAATTTAATTGTTAAGACAGAAGATACGTCCATGGAAATACGAGGTGCGACAATAAAGTCATGGGACTGATTTTCTTTGCGAAAGGTGGCAACCCTGCAGGCTTGCGTAGGCAGAATATCTTTGACCTTGGTCTATAAGCTGCTTCGAGTCCAAGCAGCACATCGATGCAACTGCTCAGTCGTGAGTTGTGCTGTAATAAGTTAACACGTGTTTGTGTCTCACGTTACGGAAATGGAGCCGCATAATATTGCGCAACGGTATGCCATTTCTTTTTGCGTTAAATTGAGTGAAAACGCGATGGCAACTTACGGTAAGCTTCAGAAGGCTTTTGGAGAAGAGGTTACGTCAAGAGCTCAAGTTTTTCGTTGGCATAAAATGTTTAGTGAAGGCAGAACGAATGTTGAAGATGAAGACCGCAGTGGACGACCATCCACCTCACGTATGGATGTCAACTTGGCCAGGGTGCGTGAACTCGTACGACCTGATCGAAGATTATCCGTGAAAATGACTGCAGAAGAACTGAACATCAATCGAGAAACGGTTCGTCTAATTATAACTGAAGATATTGGTATGAGAAAGATTTGTGCAAAAATTGTCCCCAAAAATCTCACACCACAACAGCTAGAAACATGGAACAATGTGGCAGCCGATCTGTTAGAGCAAACGAAATCAATCCAGAATTGTTGAGCCGTGTTTTTTTTTTTTTCAGTACGAACCAGAGACAAAACGCGGAAGTTCGCAATGGTGCTCAAAGGGATCACCCTGACCAAAAAACGCTCGCATGTCAAAGTCAAAAGTGAAATGCATGCTTGTGTGCTTCTTTGATTCCAAGAGAATTGTTCATAAAGAATGGGGCCTCCTGGACAAACAGTTAACCAGTATTACCACAAAGAAATTTTAGAAAGACTTCGCAACAGAGTTCTTCGTGTCAGTGCCAACATTGCTGATAATTTCATTCTGCATCACGATAATGTGCCATCCCATACTGCTCTGTCAGTACAGAAATTTTTAACCTCAAAACAAATTTCAGTACTACTACAGCCACCTTATTCGCCTCATATTGCTCTGTGCGATTTTTTTCTTTTTCCTAGAGCTGCCATTTTCAAACAACACAAGATGTCCAAAAAGCAGTGATGAGGGTCTTGGAGGATATTACAGAAGATGAATTCCAGGAATGTTACCATCAATGGCAGAAGCTCTGTAAAAAGTGTGTGCAATCATAAGGGAACTACTTTGAAGGAGACAACACTAAACTTGACTAAAATGGTAAGCAACATTTTTTTTTCACATCAGTCTCATTACTCTATTGTCGCACCTCGTAAGTATATATTTATACCTCACATCATTTCTTACTTCAAACGACACCCGTAATCCTCCTTAACTATTAAGTGATCTTTTGGAGTGAATGTTGTGGCTCTCAGAGCGAAAAATGTTGGAGTTTATGACCGCTGAACATACTTTAAGGTGCATTATATTCTGAAAAACGGAAAAAGGAAGAATGTCTGGATCCTCACGTGGTGAGACTACGAACCGAATTATAATGCCGTGCTGTAAAACTGTTATTTGGTTGACTGATCAGATCTGCGTACAGGCTGCTCAACGTAGAAATGACCAGTACCCTTACTAAAATAAATTGAAATCATGTGGCTCATACCATTGAAATTGCGTTTCAAACGGTATAACGTGAAATACAAACTGATCCACACTGACCTCTTCTTACCCAACTGCATTCACGCTTTCACACAGATTCACAAGATACATGAAGCTCAGTAAATTGTAATTTTGTAAAATCCATTGCTCCAATACAAATGGTTCAAATGGCTCTGAGCACTATGGGACTTAACATCTATGGTCATCAGTCCCCTACAACTTAGAACTACTTCAACCTAACTAACCTAAGGACAGCACACAACACCCAGTCATCACGAGGCAGAGAAAATCCCTGACCCCGCCGGTAATCGAACCCGGGAACCCGGGCGCGGGAAGAGAGAACGCTACCGCACGACCGGAATGCTCCAATTCACACATTTTACATGACAGCTAAATAACGTAAGATTAAACTGCGATTTGCTGTTCACTAGGGGAAAAAATAAGATGTCACTCACCTTGCAGGACAGGCGCTACACAGAAACTTAAAATAAGGATCTCATTCCTTCCACCGTTCCCTAAAATGGAGGGTAGATCAGCTAGTAAGATGGCTGCAGCCCACATTCTGTTAAAATATGATGCGCAGATGTCAGTATCACAAGCACTTCGTACTGGTGAAACTTCTCGCTGGATCAGGTGGTACAGTAAAATTACTTCCCCCTTCTTCATCGGCCAGGAAGAGGAGGCGCCGCCATCGTATCGCCTTTTATACCGACCGCTGCTTATTGTTCAGAAACGATAGCCACTCTTTCTTCCGCAGGCGAATGATTCTGTGTCTCACTAGTGAGAAAACTGCATGTTCGGTGGCACCACTCTGTGAAATGGTATTTTCCGCTCAGGCATTCATAGTGGCTTAGTCTTCTGCTTCAGTAACCTGAATTCCCTCGTGTTCTGGTACCGGCTATAATGGCACCTTGTTGTTCTGCCTCTGAAGGAGGAAAGGCGAGTTGTGGATCATCTGGATATGTTTTTCTGCTCGGCATACGAGATGGAAAACGTGAATGGCGCTTAGAGAGCCAGTGCAGATGAAGAATTTGCTAGTATAATTACACATCATCTGCTTCAGCGCCATTAACATCGCATACAATTCAGCATCGTACACCGCGAAGTAACTCGATAACGAAGGTAGACAGTATATTTAGGAAATAGGACAGCGCAGCCGATGAAGGTAGTCATCTTAGACTCATCAGTGTAAACTACAACAAAGTTGTGCGTTCGGACTAAATTCAGCAAAACGTGGATTTAAAAACAACCAGGGATACTTTTTGCACCGGAATACATTAAAAGTAATTCTGTCTCCTTATTAAACCGGGTGGTCAACGGGTCCACCCTCCGTTACGCACAGTAATATCGTCCCCACTAAGTGCCACTAGGTGCATCATCCTGGTCTCGTTGGTCTATTTCTGCTTGTGGATATTCGCTTCATTGGTATAATGGTATAGTTTTTGTAACGTTCTTTTAAAAAAATAAGCTTTTAAAAGATTACGTTGAATGAATGTCTGATCGGAATGAGTACTGACCTCGAATTGTCGTGTTGCGTGTTGTAAGTGCATGTGGTGTGCTTACTGTGTGTTATTGTTAGCAAAACTTTATATGAACTGATTGTGCAATGCAACTCGCAATACCAATAAAGAAATACAGTCACTGCAAAATACATTAGGCACTGAATCATCTGGCCCAGTTCAAAACTGATAACTCTGATCCCCATGCACATAACAAATAAATTAAATTGTCTTACTTAGTGCAGCAACGATGGAACTCGATATATTCTGGTTTCTCACAAAAATTTAAATATGCTAGCTACCTGCTCAGCAGTGTGCTATGCTGGCCATAATACTTGGAAATGCACATGAAATTCTTTTGGCTGATAAATGAGAAAATCCAACTTCCTTAGAAAATATATGACCTGGACAGGGAAGCTGTACTGATTGTTGTGAATTACTAATACTGACTTTTTGTTTAGCGAAATTATATTGCACATTAAGTTTTTGTTTAAAGAAACAATTGATAACTGAAGCTACATTTTTACTAAGTGATCCACAAACAATAGTATTTATACACAAGTATTCTCCAACCTCACTAAATCAGCATAAATGCAGATCATCAAATTACATATAGCTCGGTTAACATATCTTAGAAACATTACGAAGTGAAATATCTAACTAGCCTTTTTATCAAAACCGTTTACATACATTCCGGGGTTACTCAGCAATTACAAATTATCAGCCAACTCATCTCTACTAACGCGCTGGCAAAAACAAAAATCATAATTATTTAACACCTTTACTTTGCTTTCATGAAGACTTCTTCTTCCAAGTTCAACAATACTGACATTCCTAAATTAGCCTAATACTTGGTGGCTTCATACAGCACACCACAAAAACTGCCTATGTCATCGTCTTTCGCTCACAGACAGTTACCTACAACTGTGCGACAAGCGCTCTCTTATTCCAACACTAGCAGTATCTCTGGGTCTGCAGTCTTACACAGTCAGCGATATAAAGCCTATCAAAGACATACATCGTTTATAAAATCACATTCGGGCGCTACATACAAATGTGCCCTAGTATACTCCTTTCATGTTATGCTACTATACAAAGTACTACTACCTGAAGTAACCGATAAATGAATCACGCACAATGCGGGAGACAGTTTCGAGATAACAACCGGTTAGTACATAATAAGAAGTAATAGAAATAAAATTTGGATATGTGCCTAAAGATTTTTGAGTTAATATGAGATTCACTACGTGTTCAATACACCATAATACGAAAAACGGAGATCAATGATCAACACAAACGTTACACTGAGCGATTCGACAAACATAATACGGATGAAACTACCACAACTATAACACACACGTCTTCTACAGAACCGTAATTACCGGAAGAGAGAAAACAGATGTGATTTAAATGCTGTGGTATACGATGGTAGGGATGTTGCTGAATTAATTAGAAGTGTCACGAAGCCTCTCCAGCTGTTGTACATGATGTGATGTTCCATCAGAAATTCATCGTAGTAAATCTCATGGCTGTGTGGAATCTTCGGTACTGCTATCTGTATCGCTGAGGCGCGCATCTCACCCAACAGTGGCAAGATCAAGTTGCGGGAGCACGCGTAAACGGAGCTTTTCTGCAGCCAGTAACGACTCGGTCTGCATATCGGACACTCAAAAGCGCTACGAGTCCCCACGAAAATGTCCTCCGCAAATGGGTACGAAACACTGGGTTTTAATGTGAAAACCATTCAACCGCGACATAAAAGCCGGGAAGTTTACATTTCACAGTTACAGGTTTTTAAACCATACCTGTGGTGTTTGCTGTTTAAAATTATAAAACGTTATAACTGCACTGCCGCCACAGTTCTCACAATGCCTACGCTCGACAAGATAACACATGGGGCAGTGGTTCACAATCTTCCTGAGACAACAACACCTGAATTGCCATCAGATATTGTCCTGCACCCCAGCTCTCTCTTCCCCCTACCTCCCCCTCCACACGTCTCCCAACGTGATAAACGTTAGTTCCTAATTAAAGTTTAGAATAAAAAATTCCTTTCAATACCTTTTTTTCTAAAATGACGAAAGATAAATGATACATAGTGTTTGTAAGTCTTTCTATCGTGAGACAGTTATTACTAATTATTTCCGGTACCATATTTTATAGAACGATGAAACAGTTGCCAGTGCATCGCGAGTGCTAGCTACCGCTCTTTCTCAGAATGGTAAGCTAATACCGGCAGTGAGGGTAATCACTCATTATCGGACGTTTCCACTGCCCACTTCCCTTCCTGTAGACACTTGGTTCATCCTTACCCTGCACCTCCGTTTAAAATCAACCAAGTTAAAATGTGTACCAGTAAATAGCTGTGTGAGTGCTTTCTTTGCCACAAGCGAGTAATGGGCCGTGCATCCATTGTGCTGGTACCCGATCATCTACGTTTAGACGTTCGGCCACCTAACTGAGTAGTCAGCGTGTCTGACTATCATGCAGCGGTCCCGGGTTGGATTTCCGGCTGGGTAGGAGGCTATCTGCGCTCGGGGACTGCGGATCGTGTTGTCCTCATCATAATTTCATTATCATAGAGACGCAAGTCGCCCAATGTCGCGTGAAGTAGAAACACTTACAACTCAGCGGCTGAACTTTCCCAGATGGTGACTTAGGCAGCAATGCCATACAATCATTTCATTTTCATTTCGTGTAGGAGCACTGGTACCATGGCGGTAAGAAATGGTGCGTGTCTTACACTCGTTAAGTACTCTAAAATGATTTAAGGACCAATGACAGCGTCTCCCAAGATACAGCTCCAGACGTTCACACTCCGCTGCCTCTAATGTTCAAGCTGCCTTGCCAACGCCGTTTCTCAGCGGCCCATCTTACCGTTATTTGTAAAGGTAACGTCATCGGCAAAGAGAATTCTTTGACAAGAGAATCTACAGCCGAGAGAGAAAATTCCAAGCGTCTTCCTCAAACCCACTGGTCACCTTGCTGTGACGTGCGACGTAATATGGATAGTAGCTGTCTGCACATAAAATGCGGACAACGCTGGCCTGATTTATTAAAGAGGTTCTCGCAGTTTCTCTGGAGCTAACACGTTGATCGTGAGTAACAGCTGTCTGGAGAGCTATTTCGTTCGCTCCGCTCGTTGCAAGCTCCATATTTGTCCTCTGCGCAGTACTCCATTGTCCCTCCACTAACAATTTTTCGGACATTCTCGTTGGGCACGTTCAGTTGGGGTACTCTGTGTGCAGCTCAAATGTTGTCGCATTCTTTCTGCGCTCTCCATAAATAAGTTTCTCTTTGTGAAACATTATTTTTTCAAATTAAGAATCCTCGACAGACGTGAACCACACAGACGAAATAAGAGCTGCATTTCCTCTGTGCGATTTTATAGCGCTATCGTCGTGGTGCACCACTGTTTCCTCCTCAACCGACGTGACGTATTACCCTGCTTGATTATAAAATCACGATCTTCCGCATAAGTTAACAATCAGTTTCATGTTCAAAACAGATAAATATTAAGTTATAACTAAGCATTGTAATGTCTGAAACTAGAAGGGTTTTTCAAACAGTAAGTTACAGATTATCATGGAAGACCAAGGAGCTTTTACTTACTACTGCTCCACGCTTCAAGTGACACATTGATATTTTGCAGTATTTTTCAACGTAGTAACAATGTCTCCTAAAAAATGGTCAGAACGGTCTACCAGTCGTTCATTCCTCAACCACATAAATCCGTTCCTTGGTCACGGAGCCATTCAAGAACTCTTTTTTGAACGTCCTAGTCGTTATAAAATCTATTTCCTCTCCTACGTCCTTCATCAATTGCCTGTACATTGCCCTCTACAGTCAATGTCGACGATATTCTTTCCCCGTCAGCACCACCCACGTCTTTTGATGTCGTGGTCAAATTGTCGGCATCGTTTCACTACGACTGCACGCGACAGTGCATTTGGTTCACATACCGCCAGGAATTCACGGTGAATCTGTCTGAAATTCAGACGGTTTGGACACAGAAATCGTACTGTCACGCGTACTTTAACTTACGAGTACGTTTCTAGTTGCCGTGCCATTACTCTACCTCACTGTGATGCTCTTGTTGTTCGCACCCAGAGTATGTACTCTCCTCTGACAATATGCCACTCTTTTTACAGAATGGTCTTAACGTATAACGACATGTGTAACTTCCTTTTTTGACCTCCTATCTAGTAATCTAAACTTTAAAAGAATCATGTACCGTCTAGTTAATCTCTTTGAATTGTGATACCAGAAGCAGAAATTGGGGTAGTCCCGTTTAAATACGTAAAGCTGATACCGATTATCAGTGTGACTGAAGTAGCTCCGAAACTTACCTTGAAAATGACAGTGTGATCACGTAGTCGATATCGCCCGGCTGCATTCCCGCAAATTATTTGAGTGCTGTATACGCAGGGAGAAACTCAGATCGTAGAGCACACGTCGTTAATGTGCCTCATAACTCATCTGAGAACAAAATTATGATATCTTAAAGAGCTCCGAAAATATTTGAGGTGAATAGCGTAACTGAATCACTCTGTACATCGCAGAAATTTTAAGACTTCGCATTTTGGAAGATATTAGGACAGGTAAGGAAGACAATGCCTCACGACATATGCAGTATATAGATACAGATGCCAATGGAGACACGGAGGGAGGCAGCGAGAGAGAAAGAAAGAAAGCAAGAAAGAGAGGGAGAGAGAGAGAGGGAGAGAGAGAGAGAGAGAGAGAGAGAGAGAGAGAGAGAGCTAGGATGGGGGAGCAAAGAAATGGAGCAGGAGGACGAGGAGTTTCGTGGGCGAATGCGGGGTACGGAGGAGGACGAACGGGAGATTAGTTGTTTCATCACAGCTCAATTGGTTGCAATAACTAACGGTGTGGGGACATTGGGCGGCCGTAAATCAGACAGGACATGCGTCTCGGCACGCGGCGTATTGTACGCGGTGACGACTGGCAGCGTGCCAGGGCAGCAGTGGTTAAAAGAGAAGCACGGTGCTGCGACCGCCATACGCCAACTGGCCGCTTCGCTCGAACGCGACGTTTTGGCATCTCTAGTTGTGTACCAGATTTCAGTTATCCTGCAGTCAGAGGCTCTTCCGCGGGGCTAGAGGGAACTCAGGTAGGAGCTTGAGTCCTACGCGTCAACATCCCGAGAAATATAATTCACTACTTATTACGATGTGTCAGTGCATTCCAAATGACAGCCAGCCAATTGCAAAATACATGTTTGTTAACCGTGACCGTGGTTTCGACAGTTTTGAAACCGGTATTTAAAGATAAAACATGGCCCTTGCATGCACAGTTGCTGTAGTGCAGCTAAGTGACACTAAAGACTAGTCTTCTCAGTAGTCACGTGTAGTGCAAGGGGACAATCAACCCAGCTTCCATATAATGTTGTGGCTGTACACTGTCCAACCACATTAATGTGACCACCTGGCAAAAGCCTGAATAACCACCTTTTGCGGCACGGAACGCTGCGAGGCATGCAGGAAAGGAGTCAGTGAGGTTCTGGAAGGCATCGACAGGGTTGTGGAGCCAAGTCCACTACAGTGGCGCGGCCAGTTCCGCCAGGTTTTCCAATTGAGGATCTATGGCACCAACAGCCCAATCGAAGTGGTCCCACATATTCTCTATTGGGGATAAATCCGGTGAGTTTGGTGGCCAGGTGAATAAGGTACACTCGCCTTGGTGCGCTTAGAACCACGCCTGTATACTGCGGGCAGCGTGACAGGTTGTTTTTGTTGCTGCAGGTAGCTACCGTTGTGCAGAGGAGAAACGAACTGCATGGAGGAGTGCACGTGGTTCTCGAGGCCACACGCATACTTGTGTTGACCCACTTTACCTTTCAGAATGATGTGGTCACCCAGAGAATGCCAGAAAACATTCATCGAATATCGTACAATAACGTTGTTGAATAGTGTTTACTTTCGTACGTTTCACGCCGTACACACCAAACGCCACCTGTCCATTCTGAATAGGCCGCCTTCACCATAAAGCTGACGTCTGGTGGCGGTATTGGCCTGCAAATTCCAGCCTTCATCGCCGATGAACGGCGGGCAGCATGAGTAAATGGACCAGACGCCTGCAGTGGAGGCCCATACGCAGCAACGTTCAGTGAACGCTCGTTGAGGAGACACCACTGGTATTGGTTCATCTCGGATGTCAGTTACTTTCATTTACGTTCAGGATCAACTGCCAGAACCTGCAACATTCAACAGTTCTCTGCAGGTATTTCTGCGAATCGATACTTTATTCTGCCATTGATAGATTCTTATAGACAACCGCATTATTTGTGATCAGTCTTAAAGATCATCCGAATCCTTTTACTAGATCCTTTACATGCATTGTAAACAATATCGGTCCTCTTACACGTCCTTGGGGTACCCAGGAAATTGACTCTACCTCTGTCGACTTTATTCCGTTAACAGCGACATGTTGAGTTCTGTCTGCGAGGTAGTCCTGTATCCAATCGCAAATCTGGTTCAATACTCGTTGATACTGCCGGTAAGGACGTATACCAAAACAAAAGAACCACCCAGATTCTTAGAGGAAGGGCTGGGAAAGCTGGGAAACATATCGAACATCGCTTGTTACTTAGCGATCCTTATAACCAATTTATTTAAAATCAAAACTCTTTACCAACATGTTACAAGGTCCTAGCATAAATGTCTATTTTCTTTAGACCAATACAAATTTTAGAGAACGCCAAGCATAAATGTCCGTTTTCTTTAGAACAAGACAAACTGTTAAAGAACACGAAGCATAAACGACGCTCTCCTTTAGAACAATATAAACCTTAAGGAACACCAAGCATAAATGTTTCTTTTCTTTAGAACCAACAATCTTCAGGAAATACCATTTTACTCTAACCTCACTTTAATTTTTAACTATCTCTCAAGATCTTCTGGTCGCAAGAAGGAAGCGTAACAATCATGAATAGATTGTAACTGATCAGGCCGACGTAGGATCGTGGAGCAAACCCACAAGAGGCAAAACAGACTCAGAAGTAGACACAGGGCACCAGCCCCGGTTCCAACAACACAAGCAAACACCGAAAATCTCTCTCAGAGTGGCTATGTAAGGACACAACAATAAACTTTTGGGCAGCCTCAAGAATAGATATAGCAAATGCAAATTCGAGAGTAGCTAAAATTCAAAAATTATTAAAGCATTAAACGTAGAATGCACTGACAGCGCCTTAACTAATGTAAGGACAGAAATCAGAAAATAATCCCCTCAAGCTGCAAGGACGCAACCATCAACCTCTGGCCCATCCCAATAACAACACACTTCAGGCAAATACAAATGCGGGTGCAGAAAAATTCAAACATTATACAAGTATTAAACACAGAAAATTTTAAAACCACCTTAATAAATGTAAAGTTAGGCTTCAGAAGAAAATCCCCAAAGCTGCAAGGACATAACTATAAACCTCCCGTCCTCCCCACGATACTTAAGGCAAATACAAATGCGTGTGCAGAAAATTCAATAATTGTTAAATTATTAAACACGGAAAAACTTAAAACCACCTTAACAGATGTAAAAGAAGCCCTCAGAAAATATCCTCCAGAGGCCAGGTAACTAGCCATACAGTCTAGACAATTTAGGGGCTTTAGTTATCTTTACAAACCACAAAAAGTAGTTGATAAAACAACGTCAAACAGAATTTACTACTAGCCGTGCCGCAAGGTTTCTGTGGCACATTAAAATAAAGATTTTGCTTTTTTGTTTTGGTCATCAGTCTACTGACTGGTTTGATGCGGCCCGCCACGAATTCCTTTCCTGTGGTAACCTCTTCATCTCATAGTAGCACTTGCAACCTACGTCCTCAATTATTTGCTTGACGTATTCCAATCTCTGTCTTCCTTTACAGTTTTTGCCCTCTACAGCTCTCTCTAGTACCATGGAAGTCATTCCCTCATGTCTTAGCAGATGTCCTATCATCCTGTCCCTTCTCCTAATCAGTGTTTTACACATATTCCTTTCCTCTCCGATTCTGCGTACAACCTCCTCATTCCTTACCTTATCAGTCCACCGAATTTTCAACATTCGTCTATAGCACCACATCTCAAATGCTTCGATTCTCTTCTGTTCCGGTTTTCCCACAGTCCATGTTTCACTACCATACAATGCTGTACTCCAGACGTACATCCTCAGAAATTTCTTCCTCAAATTAAGGCCGGTATTTCATATTAGTAGACTTCTCTTGGCCAGAAATGCTTTTTTTGCCATAGCGAGTCTGCTTTTGATGTCCTCTTTCCTCCGTCCGTCATTGGTTATTTTACTGCCTAGGTAGCAGAATTCCTTAACTTCATTGACTTCGTGACCATCAATCCTGATGTTAAGTTTCTCGCTGTTCTCATTTCTACTACTTCTCATTACCTTCGTCTTTCTACGATTTACTCTCAAACCATACTGTGTACTCATTAGACTGTTCATTCCGTTCAGCAGATCATTTAATTCTTCTTCACTTTCACTCAGGATAGCAATGTCATCAGCGAATCGTATCATTGATACCCTTTCACCTTGTATTTTAATTCCACTCCTGAACCTTTCTTTTATTTCCATCATTGCTTTCTCGATGTACAGATTCAAGAGTAGGGGCGAAAGGCTACAGCCTTGTCTTACACCCTTCTTAATACGAGCACTTCGTTCTCGATCGTCCGCTCTTATTATTCCCTCTTGGTTGTTGTACATATTGTATATAACCCGTCTCTCCCTATAGCTTACCCCTACTTTTTTCAGCATCTCGTACAGCTTGCACCATTTGATATTGTCGAACGCTTTTTCCAGGTCGACAAATCCTATGAAAGTGTCTTGATTTTTCTTTAGCCTTGCTTCCATTATTAGCCGTAACGTCAGAATTGCCTCTCTCGTCCCTTTACTTTTCCTAAAGCCAAACTGATCGTCACCTAGCGCATTCTCAGTTTTCTTTTCCATTCTTCTGTATATTATTCTTGTGAGCAGCTTCGATGCATGAGCTGTTAAGCTGATTGTGCGATAATTCTCGCACTTGTCAGCTCTTGCCGTCTTCGGAATTGTGTGGATGATGCTTTTCCGAAAGTCAGATGGTATATCGCCAGACTCATATATTCTACGCACCAACGTGAATAGTCGTTTTGTTGCCACTTCCCCCAATGATTTTAGAAATTCTGATGGAATGTTATCTATCCCTTCCGTCTTATTTGACCGTAACTCCTCCAAAGCTCTTTTAAATTCCGATTCTAATACTGGATCCCCTATCTCTTCTAAATCGACTCTTGTTTCTTCTTCTATCACATCAGACAAATCTTCACCCTCATAGAGACTTTCAATGTATTCTTTCCACCTATCTGCTCGCTCCTCTGCATTTAACAGTGGAATTCCCGTTGCACTCTTAATGTTACCACCGTCGCTTTTAATGTCACCAAAGGTTGTTTTGACTTTCCTGTATGCTGAGTCTGTCCTTCCGACAATCATACCTTTTTCGATGTCTTCACATTTTTCCTGCAGCCATTTCGTCTTAGCTTCCCTGCACTTCCTATTTATTTCATACCTCAGCGACTTGTATTTCTGTATTCCTGATTTTCCCGGAACATGTTTGTACTTCCTCCTTTCATCAATCAACTGAAATATTTCTTCTGTTACCCATGGTTTCTTCGCAGCTACCTTCTTTGTACCTATGTTTTCCTTCCCAACTTCTGTGATGGCCCTTTTTAGAAACGTCCATTTGTCTTCAACTGTACTGCCTACTGCGCTATTCCTTATTGCTGTATCTATAGCGTTAGAGATCTTCAAACGTATCTCGTCATTCCTTAGTGCTTCCGTATCCCACTTCTGTGCGTATTGATTCTTCCTCACTAATGTCTTGAACTTCAGCCTACTCTTCATCACTACTATATTGTGATCTGAGTCTATATCTGCTCCTGGGTACGCCTTACAATCCAGTATCTGATTTCGGAATCTCTGTCTGACCATGATGTAATCTAATTGAAATCTTCCCGTATCTCCCGGCCTATTCCAAGTATACCTCCTCCTCTTGTGATTCTTGAACAGGGTATTCGCTATTACTAGCTGAAACTTGTTACGGAACTCAATTAGTCTTCCTCCTCTTTCATTCCTTGTCCCAAGCCCATATTCTCCTGTAAGCTTTTCTTCTACTCCTTCCCCTACAACTGCATTCCAGTCGCCCATGACTATTAGATTTTCGTCCCCCTTTACATACTGCATTACCCTTTCAATATCCTCATACACTTTCTCTATCTGTACATCTTGAGCTTGCGACGTCGGCATGTATACCTGAACTATAGTTGTCGGTGTTGGTCTGCTGTCGATTCTGATTAGAACAACCCGGTCACTGAATTGCTCACAGTAACACACCCTCTGCCCTACCTTCCTATTCATAACGAATCCTACACCTGTTATACCATTTTCTGCTGCTGTTGATATTACCCGATACTCATCTGACCAGAAATCCTTGTCTTCCCTCCACTTCACTTCACTGACCCCTACTATATCTAGATTGAGCCTTTGCATTTCCCTTTTCAGATTTTCCAGTTTCCCTACCACGTTCAGGCTTCTGACATTCCACGCCCCGACTCGTAGAACGTTATCCTTTCGTTGATTATTCAATCTTTTTCTCATGGTAACCTCCCCCTTGGCAGTCCCCTCCCGGAGATCCGAATGGGGGACTATTCCGGAATCTTTTGCCAATGGAGAGATCATCATGACACTTCTTCAAATACAGGCCACACGTCCTGCGGATACACGTTACGCGCCTTTAATGCAGTGGTTTCCATTGTCTTCTGCATCCTCATGTCGTTGATCATTGCTGATTCTTCCGCCTTTAGGGGCAATTTCCCACCCCTAGGACAAGAGAGTGCCCTGAACCTCTATCCGCTCCTCCGCCCTCTTTGACAAGGCCGTTGGCTGAATGCGGCTGACTTCTTATGCCGGAAGTCTTCGGCCGCCAATGCTGATTATTTATCAAAAGTTAGGCAGTGGCGGGAATCGAACCCGGGACCGAAAACGTTTTGATTATGAATTAAAGACGTTACCCCTAGGCCACGGGTACATCTGCTACTAAGTACAAATAGGATGGCTGCCACTAGTCATCCCTGACATTTCTTCTTGACCCAACACAACTGTAAGATCCAGCGTACAGCAGAGCCCAGCCCGCTAGGCTTAATATCAAAAACCGTGTCACAATCATTAAATCTTAACTTAAAACAGGGAGCCCACAGTTTGCTCGAGAGCAACAAACTCTAATAGGCAAACCAATTGGTCTACGGTAGGGAGCTTAGCACCTTTCGACCTTTCATTTAGCAAAGGACGAATCGATCACCGTGCAACCATATGACTACTAACTTCAAACAGCGCGGGGATGCAGGCACCACGTTGCTCCAACACAACAAGCTGTCGACGACAGAGGCAGGTTTTTCGAGAATTCTCGCAAATTACACTCACCGTGGAGTAAATGGTGGCAATCTCGGTGCTCTGTTCCCAGTGAGGGAACCCAAGGAAGACGCAGGCCTGACGCAGCCGGGAAAGCACGCTGCGACAGCAACCACACCGTCCCACAAGGTCGGCACTCAACACACCTTTAGAAAAATGCTTGCGCCGGAAATACTGGCCACGCCTCCCGAAGAAACAAGTACATTGGTCCTTGCACGCAGCTCACACTGACTGCTCAGCTTCGACTTCTCGTCTCCCCACCAGAACCTCTCTCTCCTATCCACGGTCCGCCAAAGAAAAAAGTTCTCATGAGCAAAGACACTGTACAACTCACCGGGCCAAGGCATCGATCACGCCGCACGGCTCACTCGGCAAGCTCGTAATTTTTTTACTAAACGGCGGCGAGGGAAGTGCATCTAAATTACAGTTTGAAGATTGGTGTGAGACATACTACCTACTCATCTTCTACAAGTATTACTGTTCCACATCCATTACTTTTATCATATTGGCAAAAATTATTGGTATAGAAATAAAACAAGTCATCCTGACAACTGACGGATGCATTCCAAGTTTTCACTGTAGACTACAGTAAAACATTCTGCCACGACACAAAAAAGGCTCTGTGAAAAGGATTATGCTTCCTACGAATAGCTACTTGATTCAGAGCACAAAGAAACCAGTTCATTAGATACATAAAGACTCAAGCAAGCAAGGTTGTTTTTAACGTCCAGTCGGCATTCAGGTAATTATATAAGGAGCGCAAGCTCGGATTGTGTCAAGGATCGGGAAGAAAATCGACCGTTCCCTCTCAAGGGGAACTATTTAGGAAAATCGCGGAAAGCTTGTATTTGGCTGGCTGGACGCGGGCTTGAATTGTCGTCCACCCGAATGTGAGCCACTGTTCTAACCACTGTGCCACGTAGCTCGATGATGAAGACTCAATCGTAGTTGAACTTAAGCTGAGTTTGGAAAACATCATTACGCATCAGTGACGCTACCAGGTCCCTGTTTTGCAACCCAAAATCCTTGGACGTCCAAGAGCTTGTCATACCAAAAAATTCTGTCTACGAGGAAAGTACTCTCCGCAGATGAATCTCGATTTCCCTTGTGATACTATTCTCGTCACACATTCATCTGCAGGAAAGTCGTGGGAAGTGTTACCATCGAGCCCCATGGCCGTTGGTCCCTGACAGGATGAGGTATCCTGTAATAGAAGTGTAAAAGCTTTAACTCTTGATAGTTGAAAGAACGCTGTCAGTGTCAGGAGATAAAGCGGTGAGGTATGAAACATTTGCGATTTTCCAGACATGCAAAAAGCCTAGACTTCATCATTATGTTTATGTTAGAGGTGTACAAATTCTCTCCTTCCAGCCTGCCTGCCACTGTCCGCAACGCAACAATTAAAGTAGTTCAACCTGCCGCAACGGAGACACAAGAGTGCATGTGTACTGAAGCCCAGAGATCAAATCAGGCCAATTTGAGTTTCCTGAAGCCTGGAAAGCTTCACGGGACCCATTCAGCGAGCTGCGACTACAAGCAGATTGCGCTATCAATCCAACGTGGTTTGCGTAGGTAGTTTCACTGCAGTTCATTTATCATAACGGTGGGAGCAGCAAAATGAGCAAATCAAACTTAACGAAATTGAGGAGAAGTTAAGAATTGGAAAATGTATACCTGTCATCAAACTAAACCCATGTCCAGGAGGGGAAAACTTATCGTGTATTTATGAGGCAGCTTCAAATAAACCAGTACATTTCTCGCAATGCATATTGTGTAAAATGTTGCTAAAGATCCTTTCAGAAACCTCGAGTATGTTACGACATGTTTGTAAATTTGGCAGCCAGTTTCCTCACTCCATAAATATTTTGAATGAAGAAAACGACTTAGCGGCTGACAGGTGTGTTGAAACGTGTATTAAAGGACATGTGATCATTTAGCGGTATATAGGTCTTCTAAATTTTGGGCAAACATTGCCTCAAATAGGAAAAAATACGGCTCAATGGATATTAGAAACCACATGCTGGTGGTATGTAATGTAGTGCGAAGCAAGTTTAGTATGGAAGAAAAGTTTCTTCTTTAACACATGTATTTTTTTAGATTAACATAACATGTAAAATAAAGTTCGCGTTTACTACAATGTATTTGGGGAAATTAGAATGAACTATTGTGGCCACTTAGAATGAACTCAGCGAACCTACAATACACGTTATGAAAAAAGTCATTAAAATCGGCACAACTGGGGTCAAATTTGGCTGAAACACACTAAGGCTACAGAAACTAAATTTTTGAAACCTTACTTTTGTTGCTGTTGCAGTATAGTAGACATATTCAGGTTCTTAGGTGCAAACGATCTGAACATTCAGAGATGGTTCTGTTACCATAGAAAATATGTAGGGTACAGCGGGGTTTTAAGACTGATTTCAACTTACATGAAATTTTTCCGGAAAATTATTGATTAAATTTTCGTTTTTTTCATGTAGTATTAGTTCTAGGGGTATACCTATCCTATTGATGAATGAAGGTTGTACATGTTTGTCAAACGTTTATTCGATTTACCCTCCTGATTGGACAAAAGTGAATTTCAATGGGGCACGGATTGTGGTCGGAGCTATTTGAATAAGATAAATTATGGGCGGATACATAATTGTGAATCACCTGCTGCGTCCACAGCAAAATTGCTTACGACACCTCGCACGGCCATAGGATTCATGATAACAGGTGGTACACTTCTGGCATTGTATCCAACATGTTCGTCTCCACATTTTCATTCTATCGCCTTATCTTCAGAATCATTTAGGGGCTCAAGATCGTTGACAGTGCCATCTGTATCGGTGTCTCAAACTTTAATTTTGTTAGCTGACTTCTTCAATAGGCCAACATTAGTTCACTTACTGGTTCTGCCACTTTTTATCCGTCACCATTAGGGTCAGAAGCTTTCTTGTTTGCTACTTTCTGGATAAGTAGAGCAGACTCCTTCTTTGCTCTCATTGGAGCAATGTTCTATGGACATGATGTGTAACAAGCGTTTGGTACAACTTTGAAGGTTTTTGTTCCAGATAGTTTCTGTGGAGAAGGAAGGATATCCCTGGGGCTGCTGCTGACGAATTACCGATTTTTAGACCATTATCTGTGATTGTTTCCGTGTTTGCTCTTAGGCTCCAGAAGGAGCAAACTGCCAATCCTCAGTCGCATCTGGATTAAATGGATAGATCTCCGTACAGGAAAATCCACGTACTGCTAAGCAAACTGAGGAACATTGCTTACGTCCTCTCGAACCGACACGATATTTATGACGTCCATGCATCGCTGAATATCCCATTGAAATAAACTTTGCACTTTTGGTATTGGGATTTCTTTGATGCCATTTTGTTCCATCTCAAAGTACTGTGTTTTGAGGGTCTTAAAAACACATCTGTCCAAGAGCTGTAGAACTTTGGTAGTGTGTGGCGGTAGACAGAACATTTCGATCTCATTCTCCAGGCAGAATTCCAGTGCTGATAGTGGAGAGCGTGACAGAAGCCGATCCTAAATAAAAAGTGCACTTTCTAGCACTGTGTTTTCTTGAAAAAGTTTGATCTGTTTCAGAAATATTACCTCATTTATCCATCGCCTTTCACTTTTGCGTGAAATGGACCCATTGAGCAAGTTAAATGTCAGCTCCGACCTGTGTCTTTGGCCCTTGAGGACAACAAGTAATGTTGAATATGCACCGGCTGCGTTGCAACAAGTAATAAGCCTAAGGTTCTCACCTCTTCCAGAGCTGGTGAAAGAAGGCATCTCTTTGTTGCATTCTCTGCAATGACCTTCGGAGGTCTATTGTTGAGAGGCAAAACTGTTTCGTCCTTGTTATATATATATATATGAGTCGGTTTGTCATCCAGAGAGAGATATGAAACAAACTCATTTAAAAGTTTGAAGCGCTTTTTCACAGTCTCTGCGCTTAGTTTGGTTGCTCTTGCTTTCGAGAGCCCTTCTGGTTTTCTCAGGGACAGATTGTTCTCTTACGGAATGCAAGACACCAATCCTTTCCAGCTATGTCTTTCCAGGGTTTTTGACGTTGTTCTTGACATCTAGGTTGAAGGCTTCAATACGCACATCATTCTGTGTCAGTCCAAATCCTCTTTCTCCCAAATATATTACTCTGTTGGCAATATACACTACTGGCCATTAAAATTGCTACACCAAGGAGAAATGCAGATGATAAACGGGTATTCATTGGACAAATATTTTATACTAAAACTGACATGTGATTACATTTTCACGCAATTTGGGTGCATAGATCCTGAGAAACCACCTCTGGCCGTAATAGCGGCCTTGATACGCCCGGGCATTGAGTCAAACAGAGCTTGGATGGCGTGTACACGTACAGCTGCCCATTCAGATTCAACACGATACCATAGTTCATCAAGAGTAGCGCCTGGCGTATTGTGACGAGCCACTTGCTCGGCCACCATTGATCAGACGTTTTCAATTGGTGAGAGATCTGGAGAATGTGCTGGCCTTCTGTATCCAGAAAGGCCCGTACAGGACCTGTAACATGCGGTCGCGCATTATCCTGCTGAAATGTAGGGTTTCGCAGGGATCGAATGAAGGGTAGAGCCACGGGTCGTAACACATCTGAAATGTAAGAGGTGACGTAGATGTGTAACCAATGGCACCCCATATCATCACGGCGGGTGATACGCCAGTATGGCGATGACGAATACACGCTTCGAATGTGCGTTCACCGCGATGTCGCCAAACACGGATGAGACCATCATGATGCTGTAAACAGGACCTGGATTCATCCGTATCAATGACGTTTTGCCATTAGTGCACCCAGGTTCGTCGTTGAGTACACCATCGCAGGCGCTCCCGTCTGTGATGCAGCGTCAAGGGTAACCGCAGCCATGGTCTCCGAGCTGATAGTCCATGCTGCTGCAAACGTCGTCGAACTGTTCGTGCAGATGGTTATTGTCTTGCAAACGTCCCCATCTGTTGACTCAGGGATCGAGACGTGGCTACACGATCCGTTACAGCCATGCGGATAAGATGCCTGTCATCTCGACTGCTAGTGATACGAGGCCAGTGTGGCCGTACGGTTCTAGGCGCTTTAGTCTGGAACCGCGTGACCGCTACGGTCGCAGGTTCGAATCCTGCCTCGGGCATGGATGTGTGTGATGTCCTTAGGTTAGTTAGGTTTAATTAGTTCTAAGTTCTAGGCGACTGGTACCTCAGAAGTTAAGTCGCATAGTGCTCAGAGCCATTTGAACCATTTTTGAGGCCGTTGGGAGCCAGCACGGCGTTCCGTATTACCCTTCTGAACCCACCGATTCCATATTCTGCTAACAGTCACTGGATCTCGACCAACGCGAGCAGCAATGTCGCGATACGATTATCCGCAATCGCGATAGGCTGCAATCCGACCTTTATCAAAGTCGGAAACGTGATGGTACGCATTTCTCCTCCTTACACGAGGCATCACAACAGCGTTTCACCAGGCAACGCCGGACAACTGCTGTTTGTGTATGAGAAATCGGTTGGCAACATTCCTCATTTCAGCATGTTGTAAGTGTCGCCACCGGCGCCAACCTTGTGTGAATGCTCTGAAAGGCTAATCATTTGCATATCACAGCATCTTCTTCCTGTTGGTTAAATTTCGCGTCTTTAGCACGTCATCTTCGTGGTGTAGCAATTTTAATGGCCAGTAGTGTAGATTTCGAAATACTTAGAAAAAAATATTTGCACGTCCAGCAGGGTTACCACACTCATATGTTTTTGGTTAAGGATTACTGATACATATAATTTCTATTTTCTCTTTGTGAACGTCAGTGCAAACTCCAAAATGACAGTCCATATGTTTTACTGGCTTCATTGACACGTCGTCACATTCCATTCTGCCTCCTTTCCTTTCATAGGTTCTCATCATCTGAAGAAAATGAAGGAATAATTGCAGTAGTCTATTATTTGATGTAGAAATATTTCCATTCTAAAGGCAAGCGACCAAATTACAGTAGTGGTACAAAATAGAAAATATTTTGTAAATACATTGCCTCTAGCACTGAACCAATTTTCCACCATCTATTCTTAAGGCCCCGTTCTTAGCTATTCATCAGCTCCAAATTACATTTAAACTCTATTGTGAAGTAGTTCACCGATTCACCAGTCACCAGTGTGTTGTAGGAAGGACGCAGTATCAGACTTCATTTTATTTCACGGCTTTAATTTCTTACAAACTTCAGGAAATCCCTAGTGAACACTACGTCAGTTTTACAAACCGTGCAATGACCAGTTGTGAGCCACTTATCTTTTGATTATTTAAATAAATCTTGAGTAACTTTCTGAAGTGAGAAAACGAAATAGACGAGTTGACTGGACAGAAAAGACTTCCGACAAAATCAATCACATAAGGCGTTTCCTCTTTGCTGTATTCACGGCGCTCTTGTGCAAAAGCTTACATTTATTCAAACAGCCCTTCTATTCAATTAGTCCCGCTGTAAGCTATTTGAGGTGACCTAATTAGAGGTCGAATTGAGAACAGCTAGTACTGCTCTAAAGAGGGTGAAGTTGCAGAGAAAACCTTTCATATCGGAATAAATAAATAAACCCGAAACACAACGAAAAAGAAAAAAACAACAAATAAAATCCACCATTTTCTTGCCTACAATCGCCCAAAATTAATAATATTCCACTGAGACTCGTCTCGTGGTGCTCAGTTAAGAAAAGACTTTTAATCACATTCCGAAACCTACTCGTAACACCACAATGAAAGCGTATGGAATAAACCGCAACAGAGTGTAGCGCTGGGGGAAGACGAGCAGGCAAGCACGACTCCTGGAGACAGCTTGGGTTGGGCACAGCTAGGCTTTGATGGGACTAGAGCAGCCTGCCTGTTCTGTTGATAAAGTGCGGCAGCTTGACAGCCTAGGTAAAGCGGGAAGCATGGTTAGGTTAAAAGCGGAATGTGTACACTTTTGCCGGCCGGTGTGGCCGAGCGGTTCTAGGCGCTTCAGTTTGGAACCGCGCGACCGCTACGGTCGCAGGTTCGAATCCTGCCTCAGGGATGGATATGTGTGATCTCCATAGGTTAGTTAGGTTTAAGTCGCTCTAAGTTCTAGGGGACTGATGACCTCAGATGTTAAGTTCCATAGCGCTCAGAGCCATTTGAACCATTTGTACACTTATGGTTATTCAAGTCGTCTCCTCGCGTTCGTCTGTATATGAGATCCAGTTTTCAGTAATAGATGCTCTGATTCACGTGGAAGATTTTTGTACTCGAGAGAGCAGTGGTGGCTTGAGTTAGTGGAAAGAGTGACTAAATTTGCATTTTCTGTGATGATCCAATGACTAACTGCACGGTAGCTCAGAATATTTGGTCAAAAGGATGGCCGCCCTCTGTAATAGAACAATTGAGCGAAGTATTCGATGACGGACTTGAAGGGGTAACATGTGATGTCCGCCCAGATCAAATGATGAGAATGATGACGAGCAAAATAGAAATTAAAAACAATTTAAAAAATGTTTGAGCATTTGACTAGAAGTTGTAAGTATATAGGAATATAGGATCGAATCCCGGAAGGGTATTTTTTTTTTTTTTTTTTTTTTTTTTTGCTCTGCCTTTTAACCTAGAATACTCTGGCTTTTAACCTAGCATTCAACCTTTCATCGTAGTGGAGATTCGACAGAAACGAAATGTGGCTCGTATTACGCGTTAAACTGCAGCTCCAATTTCCCCAGTTAGGAACATGCAAGTCGCTTAATTGACAACCAATTGATTGTAATCATTTCAGAACAAGTAAGCAGCGAAAAAACATGCGAATCCAAAACGTGCGGTTTTCAGTTATTCGTGCATTAAGTAAGACGTAGCATGGGAAGTGGCTTTAGTTAGTATATATAAAGAAAAGTCTGCAGCAGCGCAGCAGATGAATAAAGTCTCTGCTTCCCCTGAGCCAACATAAATGCGACCACGATTCTCTGTGTGGTGGATGGAAGGTATTATTTGTTTGGATGATTTCGAATTATATAGGAAACCGGCAAACGAACCTCCAACAGGGAGAAACTCATTTTTGTCTTTTTGAGGATCATAGAGACATGGCTACAATCTTCTTGAGTGGGATTCAGAAATTTCTTGCATATGAATACACGAGATTTCGAAATATTTCTACAGATGTTTGAGGGTGCGTTTTTTAATATGACCACCATTCCAGACTACAAGTTTCTGCTCCCTCCATATTACTTGTTGTTATTCGTACTCTTAATTCAGTGCAAATTCTTTAAACAGCGTACGGTGAGATACTCAACTTTGAAGTGTCGTAATAAATATGACCAATAACGAAAAGACAGCCAATCATCATCAGCCTGCAATGTGAGACAATTTGAAATAATCAAATGTTTCTAACCAATAGTTCTCGTGCAACAGTTTCATTTTTGTGCTTCAAGTAAATTGTTTTCCGATAAAGTATTTCAGCAACTTTAATTCGTTTACATGTAGTACGTTCTTACAACAGCACGCCAGATGACTTAACTTTCACCTTTCTGCTTTCCTTGAGTCCAACCTCGAATGGACACAATTCTTAAGCGTGGCACTAAAGGAAGTCTGTCATAAAGAGACCATGGCAAAGAACTGCGGCAATGAGTCTCAACACTGAATCAAAGTACGTACTAAGCTTCAGAAGAGGTGTGCTGTAACACGAGATCATGTAGATTGTGTATGTTTTTCCTTACTTTTTCTTTTATTTCTACCACCATAGACGGTCTCTACTACATGCTGAATCTCTCTCTCTCTCTCTCTCTCACTCACACACACACACACACACACACACTGAATCATTCACACACATATGCACACATGATTCGCATATAATATTTACACTGTTTACTCACATATTACCTACATCACGACGTATTCTCCACATTGTCATGAGACGTCACTCCAAACGCTAATTCTATGTGGAACACATAACATTCATTCCTCCACACAACTTTCCTGGCACACGCTGCTTACATCACATAAGTTATGTGACAGTGATGTTATTCGCTTACTTAACGTTGTTCTCCGAATTTTATTTGTGGCCCTCAGACAAAATATTCTACTCCAATCAAGTCGTCTGACCATAGATACCACGCGTGCGAAACTGGATCGAGCTGTTCGGGCAGGTGAAGTTATGCGTCTGCTATGTCTACAGCATGGTACAGCCAGTGAGGATTCTGAATCTACCTCCCAGAGAGTGTATGTAGCATGTAATGAGATGATGAAATAACAGCCACAATTACACAACTTCTCCACCTCATCAAAGCACATCCTAAGATATCAAATCGGCTGCCAATGACGTCCTGAAATGCATCTGAGGGAGATTAGCTTTTTTGTTCTTTTAGGAGAATTTTTATAGGTTTTACTTTTACTTTTTGGTTTTACGTATACAGCTTCGATTTTAAAAGACAACTAATTCGATTCTTTCGACACTGAACTATGCACAAGTGTGGTTCGATTAAATCTGTTTTTCTGTAGTCCTACTGCGTCATGTTGAAATAATATGCTTACATTTATTGAGCATGCTTTTTGTTTTGGACACTACTACATACACGGTTCCGTTCTTGGGGCAAGTTAAACACTGTTCTCGAGCAGGGAGCGTCGTAATACGCTGGAAGAAGGCGCAGTGGCCCGGGGCACGGCTGCGTCGCCCCTACGCCTTGCGAGTGACACCGGCCTCGGGCATCTGTGGCATTCGTGCGCGACGGCCCCGCTGCCAGCGACAGGCTGAAGGGACAATGGCAGGGCGCTCGCGAGCGCCACACACCGAGACAGTTGTGGAACTGTCTGCGGGCGCAGGCAGCCACCGAGCAGTTCTCGCCGAGCCTGCAACCCACAGCGTCACGTTACTCAGCACCAGTGTAGGACTAGCCTCCACTTGTATATGGCGTTCTCACGTAAAACTAATCTGCGCCTGAAATGCAGGGTCGTTATAATTACAGTGCAGCTAGTCACAGAGGTCCAGTGTGGCCTCTAATTACCGTACAGCAGCGAAACTTGGTAGATATTGTATTGCGTTAACGAGCAACCGATTTAACCTGGAAAAATAAAAATTAGTTCTCATTCAGGTCACCAGGTGCAAATCTGGCGCTGTGAATGGAGGAAAGACGCATAGGCCGGCCACGTTGGCCGAGCGGTTCTAGGCGCTACAGTCTGGAACCGCGCGGTCGTTACGGTCGCAGGTTCGAATCCTGCCTTGGGCATGGATGTATGTGATGTCCTTAGGTTAGTTAGGTTTAAATAGTTCTAAGTTCTAGGGGACTGATGACCTTAGAAGGTAAGTCCCATAGTGGTTCAAAATGGTTCAAATGGCTCTGAGCACTATGGGACCTAACTGCTGAATCATCAGTCCCCTAGAACTTAGAACTACTTAAACCTAACTAACCTAAGGACATCACACACATCCATGCCCGAGGCAGGATTCGAACCTGCGACCGTAGCGGTCTCGCGGTTCCAGACTGTGGCGCCTAGAACCGCTCGCCCACACCGGCCGGCGCTGCATGAGAGTACAAATTTAAAGAACTTTTTTAAATATGAGCTATTGTAAACATAGAAGCTACAAAATTACTGTCCTCGCTGTGAACCAAGTAAAAGCAGTTCATACTTTGTATTTCTTTTCTTTTGTCCCTTCTTTTACTGTTTACTGACGTTATTTAGTAAAGAAAACGTAGGTAACTTACTGTCAACGACGAAATTCGGTAGATTATAATCATTTACCTATGACATAGCACTGTAAATTTTTGTTGTATTGTACTTTGAAATACGAGCGTAGACCGCATGACTGGTAAATAAAGTAATGAATGTTGCCTCAGTGCAAATATTTAACTGTCAAAGCAGTGAAAAAAAAAAAACTACCTGCCAGACGCATGGCTCGAAATCTAAGCCCGGCGCGCTGAAGTCTTGCACATTGGCCTGGAGCAACACTGATGTCAATGCGGACTTGGGTTGCGATGACCAGGTTCGACATACGGATAGGGTCAACCGTTGCACATGCGGCGACGTATGTCATCTGGTGACGTCACATATTCAACACGTGTCACCTTCTTTGGCGTTATTCCCGGACATTTGCGGCTCCATGGCCTTATATTAAGTTACTTGTGTCATTGTCATCTGAGTCGCTTCGGAAGTTTTTAAACATCAGTAAAAATCACCCTGTATACTTCAGAACGTTCTGTGCAGTGAATTGCTGAAGGGATTCCTACCAAGATTAATAAACTGCAGAATGTGTGGGGAGCGTGAAAACCTGATTGGCATTTCTACATTCGCAGAGTGCGCTCTACTGTTCTTGTGGTCCCTAAGCAACGGAACTTTTGCACTTTCTTCTTGAAAAAGCAGTTATCGAAAAACATTCTGCGATGTTCCAAGAGAACAGCGTGTCATGGTTTATTTAGGAGGACGTTAAGAGTTTAAGATCAAGGAGGGGAAGCTGTGGGTAGACGCAGGACGATGAATAACAACTCCCTGGTTAATGGTCCCCAGTGCAATAGGTGCGTGGTGCGCAGCGATGTGGTGAATCTGTAAGGCTGATTTACCTAACAATATCGTAGAAAATGTCGGATAAAGCAAATTAAACCTGTCCATGATAACGTTCCATATAAAGTATATGTCTTTTATTCGGTAGGTGTTCACCCAAAGCAGCTCCGAGAGCTGTGAGGATGTGAACGGCAGACAGATGTGTGTTCTTACCTGAGAAGCATTGATTTCCTTTTGTAAAGTAATAGCTTCGGTTTGTGGACGACGGCTACATCAGAAATTCAACTGGAAGAACCTAGAACGGCAGTTGTAGTCATCACAGGAGCAGAGTGACTAACGGGTGTTCGGTTTTATGGACTTTGGCGAGAATACCAATAAAAAGAAGGAGGAGGAGGAGGAGGAGGAGGCGAAAAGTGCATCGAGCGATGGGAGCACGGTGCTGTCCATGCGGGTAGTGTTAGTATGTTGTGGGTGATCTGAGAGTGTATGGTGAGTGTGGACAGCGTCCAGAAGCGATAAAGAGTAATCAGGACGGAGGAAGACGTTGACAGAGGTGGAAAGTGAAGAGACGCAGTGTTCGCAGCGAAAGGTGGAATGCTGAAAATAGCTCTCTACAGTTTATTTATTGGTGAGAGTAAGAAATTTTTTTCTGCAGAATGTTGGAGGACGCGTAGTTTTCGGGTACTGTAACTGACTTCCAGCATGCATTCGGAATTCTAAGGGTGCTACTGGCGCTAACCTACACCTTACGTTTCAAAGTGTGTGAAAGTATGGGAAAGGGTAAGGCAGGAGACAAACAAAGGAGCTGCACTTTTAATTTACTCTGGCGCGCGTGCCCTCTTGAAGTATTTTCAGTTAATCTACGTTGTCACCGTTTCTCCAGTGTGCGCCGTAATCTTTCTTGTCGGAAAGGTTTTTATCAGTCTCCCACTGTTGATATCCCTGCAGGTCCCCGATCCCATGAACGGATGTTGGGTCTTCGAAAGAGAGGGAGCTGGATAGATCGTATACATGTATATAGATGAACCTCTTATAGTGAGGGTGACGATCCCTAATAATTTTAGTTGGAAATATTGATGCCTGGTGTTGGAGGTAACTAAATATTAATTTTTATTTTTATTTATTTATTTATTTATCATTTTTTTTTTTTTTTTTTTTGAGTCGTCAGTCTTCTGACTGCTTTGATGCGACCCACCACGAATTCGCCTCCTGCGCCAACCTCTCCATCTCAGAGTAGCACTTGTAACCTATGTTCTCAATTATTTGCTGAATGTATTCAAATCTCTGTTTTCATCTACAATTTTTGCCCCCTACAGCTCCGTCTAGCACCACGAAAGTCATTCCCTGATGTCTCAACAGGTGTCGTATCATCCTGTGCCTTCTCCTTGTCGGTGTTTTCCACATAGTCCTTTCCTCTCCGATTCTGTGTAGAACCTCCTCGTTTCGTACCTTCTCAGTCCACCTAATTTTCAACATTCTTATGTAACACCACATCTCAAATGCTTCAGTTCACTTCTGCTTCGGTTTTCCCACAGTCCATGTTTCACTACCATAGAATTCTACGTTCCAAAAGCCCTACGTACTAGTAGACTTCTCTTGGTCAGGAAGGCCCTTCTCACCAATGCTAGTCCGGTTTAGATGTCCCTCTTACTCCGTCCGTCATTGGTTCCTAGGTAACAAAACTCCTTAACTTCATCTACTTCGTCATCACCAGTCTTGATGTTCAGTTTCTCAATGTTTTCATTTTTGCTACTTCTCATTACTTCCGTCTTTCTTCGGTTTACTCTCAATTCATATTCTGTACTCATTTGACTGTTCAATCAATTGAGCAAATCATGTAATTCTTCTTTACTTTTACTCAGGATAGGAATGTCATAGCGAATCGCATCATTCATATCCTTTCACCTTTAATTTTAATTCTGCTCCTGAACCTTTCCTTTATTTCCATAACTGCTTTTTGGATGCTCAGATTGAACAGCAGGGGTGAAAGACTACATCCCTGTCTTTCACCCTTTGCAATACGAGCACTTCGTTCTCGGTCGCCCATTCTTCTTATTCTCTTCTCGCTCTTGTATATACACTCCTGGAAATTGAAATAAGAACACCGTGAATTCATTGTCCCAGGAAGGGGAAACTTTATTGACACATTCCAGGGGTCAGATACATCACATGATCACACTGACAGAACCACAGGCACATAGACACAGGCAACAGAGCATGCACAATGTCGGCACTAGTACAGTGTATATCCACCTTTCGCAGCAATGCAGGCTGGTATTCTCCCATGGAGACGATCGTAGAGATGCTGGATGTAGTCCTGTGGAATGGCTTGCCATGCCATTTCCACCTGGCGCCTCAGTTGGACCAGCGTTCGTGCTGGACGTGCAGACCGCGTGAGACGACGCTTCATCCAGTCCCAAACATGCTCAATGGGGGACAGATCCGGAGGTCTTGCTGGCCAGGGTAGTTGACTTACACCTTCTAGAGCACGTTGGGTGGCACGGGATACATGCGGACGTGCATTGTCCTGTTGGAACAGCAAGTTCCCTTGCCGGTCTAGGAATGGTAGAACGATGGGTTCGATGACGGTTTGGATGTACCGTGCACTATTCAGTGTCCCCTCGACGATCACCAGTGGTGTACGCCCAGTGTAGGAGATCGCTCCCCACACCATGATGCCGGGTGTTGGTCCTGTGTGCCTCGGTCGTATGCAGTCCTGATTGTGGCGCTCACCTGCACGGCGCCAAACACGCATACGACCATCATTGGCACCAAGGCAGAAGCGACTCTCATCGCTGAAGACGACACGTCTCCATTCGTCCCTCCATTCACGCCTGTCGCGACACCACTGGAGGCGGGCTGCACGATGTTGGGGCGTGAGCGGAAGACGGCCTAACGGTGTGCGGGACCGTAGCCCAGCTTCATGGAGACGGTTGCGAATGGTCCTCGCCGATACCCCAGGAGCAACAGTGTCCCTAATTTGCTGGGAAGTGGCGGTGCGGTCCCCTACGGCACTGCGTAGGATCCTACGGTCTTGGCGTGCATCCGTGCGTCGCTGCGGTCCGGTCCCAGGTCGACGGGCACGTGCACCTTCCGCCGACCACTGGCGACAACATCGATGTACTGTGGAGACCTCACGCCCCACGTGTTGAGCAATTCGGCGGTACGTCCACCCGGCCTCCCGCATGCCCACTATACGCCCTCGCTCAAAGTCCGTCAACTGCACATACGGTTCACGTCGACGCTGTCGCGGCATGCTACCAGTGTTAAAGACTGCGATGGAGCTCCGTATGCCACGGCAAACTGGCTGACACTGACGGCGGCGGTGCACAAATGCTGCGCAGCTAGCGCCATTCGACGGCCAACACCGCGGTTCCTGGTGTGTCCGCTGTGCCGTGCGTGTGATCATTGCTTGTACAGCCCTCTCGCAGTGTCCGGAGCAAGTATGGTGGGTCTGACACACCGGCGTCAATGTGTTCTTTTTTCCATTTCCAGGAGTGTATTATTTATTACACGTCGCTCCCTATAGCTTACTTCTATTTTTCTCGAAATTCGTACATCTAGCACCATTTTACATTGTCAAATGCGTTTTCCAAGTCGACAAATCCTATGAACGTGTCTTGATTTTTATTCAGACTTGCTTTCATTATCAACCGCAACGTCAGAATTCCCTCTCTGGTGCCTTACCTTCACTAAAGCAAAATTGACCGTCGTCTAACACCTCCTCAGTTTTCTATTCCATTCTTCCGTATATTATTCTTGTCAGCAACTTGGATACATGAGCTGTTAAGGTGACTGTGCGATAACTCTCGCATCTTTATGTATGTGGCGACATGAAGTGAAATTAGGTCATAAGCGTTACCTTCCTTCATATCTGAGTTCCCTGAGCATATTTATGAGGCGATCTAGCAGTGGCTATGTTGTTCAAAATTACGATGCAAAGTTCCTTTGGTCATATATGGGTGTACATACACTATGTGATCAAAAGTATCCGGACACCCACAAAAACATACGTTTTTCATAATAGGTGCATTGTGCTGCCAGGTACTCCATATCAGCGACCTTATCAGTCATTAGACATCGTGAGAGAGCAGAATGGAGCGCTCCGCGGAACTCACGGACTTCGAACTTGTGTCATACGTCTTTACGCGAGATTTACACACTCCTAAGCACTGTTTCCGATGTGATACCAAAGTGGGAACGTGAAGTGACACGTACAGCATAAAAGCTTACAGGCCGACCTCGTCTGTTGACTGACACAGACCGCCGACAGTTGAAGAGAGTCGTAATGTTTAATAGGCAGACATATATCCAGACCATCACATAGGAATTCTCAACTGCATCAGGATCCACTCCAAGTTCTATGACAGTTAGGCAGGAGGTGAGAAAACTTGGATTTCATGATCGAGCGCTCCTCATAAGCCACACATCAAGCCGATAAATGCCAAACGGCGTCTTGCTTGGTGTAAGGAGCGTAAACATTGGACGATTGAACAGGGGAAAAAATGTTGAGATCCGATGGCAGGATGTGGGTATGGCGAATACACGGTGAACGTCATCTGTCAGCGTGTGTAGCACCAACAGTAAAATTCGAAAGCGGTGATGTTACGGTGTGATCGTGTTTTGCGTGGCACTATCACTGCACAGGCCTACATTGATGTACTAACGACCTTCTTGCTTCCCACTGTTGAAGAGCAATTCGGGGATGGCGATTGCATCTTTCAACACAATCGAGCCTCTGTTCATAATGCACAGCCTGTGGCGCAGTGGTTACACGACAATAACTACCCTGTGATGGACTGGCCTGCATATAGTTCTGAGCTGAATCCTGTAGAACACATTTGCGATGTTTTGTAACGTCGACTTCGTGCCTGGCCTCACCGACCGACATCGATATCTCTCCACAGTGCAGCACTCCATGAAGAATGGGCTACCATTCCCCAAAAAACCTTCCAGCACCTCATTGAGAACGTATGCCTGCGAGAATGGCAGCTGTCATCACGGCTCTGGGTGGGCCAACACCTTATTGAATTCGAGCATTACCGATGGAGGGCGCCACGAACTTGCAAGTCATTTTCAGCCAGGTGTCTGGATACTTTTGATCACATAGTGTATTCGCCGACACCGGCAGATGACTCTCAGTTAGCTGTACGGGAACATACGTAATGACTGTTCGAGTGCACGTTATAGAGACGGGGTTCACGACGTATGGAAGTCTGGATCTGGCCGTGAGTCGTGCTCAGGTAGCCTAACTGTAAAGCAACCGCTCGCCATAAGACGGAAATCCGGATTTGAATCACGGTTAGACACAAATTTTTACTGTCGTCATTCTGTTATACAGCTGGTTGTCGATTTCGGGATTGCCAATACATTTGATCAACATTAGACTCTCATATCAGCTGTTCCGACGTTTTAGAAAGCCGCAGTGGTCTCAATCAATTCGAAACTACATTAGGTCGCATTATTGTGTCTTATATGTTCACACAGCCATCCCAAGAAAAGTAACAATATCAAATAAAAGGAAAATTTCTTATTTTTTTCATCGTAGTTATTACTTGCGACCACTTACAGCCTAACTACAATGTCTGCAGCAGAAGCAGATAACAATTGGATATGAGCCCTCAGAAAATTTCGAAAGGCCACTGCCGCTTTTATAAAACTGAAGAACTGTGTGACAGTGTAACCAGCACTCTGGGAGCTCATGGGTACGATGCATGTATTTACTGGTTCAGCATTACCGGCTTACACAAACAAAGGCGTTAAGGGCGATTCGCGGGCCATTCCAGCGGTGTCGGTGTGCCGTACGCGTCGGCTGCTCGGTATGCAGCGGGTCCTTTACAGCCGGAGATGTGCGGTCGCCGCCAGCCGCTCGCCGGTAGCCGCTCCGTGTTTATTCGCGGCGGCAGCGCGGGCCTAAGCAGCGGCGACAGCGCGCCCGCCGCCATTCGTATGTAAATGCCCGTCCAGCCCCTGACGGCGCCTCTTCCCGCCGGACACTGGCGCGCAGCTGAAAGCCGCCTCCGGCGAGCTGGTCCTCCAACGTGGCGGCCCGCCTGAAAGAACCTATAGTATCTTGCTGAGTCTAAGTACGAGTCGAACACGTGGAATCGATGTAGGCTGAGCCAATATAAAATGTCCGTGTGCTCTACACAGGGTGATGGAGAGAGGGTAAATGTATCAATTTGATGTAACGGGTCCCGGTCAGGACGGACGAGTCGAAAGTTGTAAGCGAAAATCGTTCTGATACCTCCGACAGTGGAATACTGGCCTGATATTGTTATTTCTGAGACTTTATGGTAGGCAACTTTTGGACCAGAACATGGAAACAATGTCTAGTAAACATGGGCTGTACAATGAATACTTAAGAACTTCGATACTGTGAAACAAATCTGCTCTACTGCAGGCCCTCCCCTCTGCTTTCGGTATTTTTAGAGGAGATACAATGTGTTGAATGGTATTAACAGTCTAATGAGTAGAGAATGTGGATTGAAAGTAACTCGAATAAATACGAAAGTGATGATAAGTAGCAAAAAGGAGATGAGCAAGAAACTTAGCTACATAATTGCTGATCACAAAGTAGATGAAGTTAAGAAACTGTGCTACTTAGACAGCAAAATAACCCATGGCGGTCGGAGCAATGACTAGCACTGGCAAAAAGGGCAATCCTGGCCAAAAGAAATTTACTAGCATCAAACATAGGAATTAATTTGAGGAAGAAGTTTCTGAGAAAGTACACTCAACAGCAAAAAAAGTGGGTCACCCCTGAATTCCAAAGTGTAGGCTGCACCTGAATGTATGCAACAAACAGCATATCTGTGTTGCACATAGTCGCAACCCTCCACAGTACAGTCATTGTAAGATACACAATGGGTACTGCTAGAGACTACTAGAGAACACCAGTCTTTATGACAGTCCATCCAGATGTAAAGTAACACCACGTTAGTACAGAAGAGATCAGACAGTCCTTAACTTTTGTAAACTAAACTTAATTACAATAAGTGACATTTCAAATGTTATGGGACAATTAGTTTTATCACATATATCGTTCAGTAATCCTTAAATATTTGAGACAGTCTATGGATTTATAAAGTTGTATGGCAATTGGAAACAAGTTCTTTGCTGTCTAAAAGGTTTACCCAACACATGCTGAACGTCGTTCAACGTTCAATGGGGAGTAGTTTCGCATCAACTTTATGTAATACTAAGCAGTTAAAAGAAAACGTGATTAATGGCGGCAACCACTCTACGGAAATCCCAACATTAACAGCGAATCACAAGTAATATCATTGTTCACATTACTCATCAACCGTTACTTGTATACGAAGTTGTACTTTAAATGACATGACCAACGTCTTCGTTCTGGATCTGGATGCAAACCCAGAACGTAAAGCCATCGTTAACCAAGCAAAGCTTTGTGACTTATCGAGACGCGATCACTAGGCAGAAAGAGACGTCAAATATTGACGTTTGCACCAGTATCAGTTATCAATTCTCAATTTGAACGTAAATGACGATAATGTTTGTACGAAAGCAGGAACCCTAACATGACAATTACCTTCTTGGTAATTAACCTAGAAAGACGTTGTATAGTGTTGCATTGTCAAGGAATAAAGGATGCACATGTTTAAAATTGAAATGCCATCATTTAATGCTGGGGACGTGGATGCGAACCCAGCACCTAATCGGATTGTTGAATAAGTACGTAAAATCAGAATGTAGATATCACAGTTTGTGACCAGTAGTAGGGTTGGAACCTTAAATGACGACTGAAGTTGTATTGCCTGACCGGGATTCGAACCCGGCGCCTACCGCCGTCGTCGTCTAACCAGGAACAGACGAGAAATGTCCAATGTTGGTCCACCAACAGCGAGATGTTCACACGTTTAACTAGAAATACGGTGACGAAAACGTCTATGCCGACTGAGAGTCGAACGCCGCACACATGGTAATGAAGACACGTTAATAATCAACTTCATATTCAGTAGTAGCTAGGAGTAGCATGTTAAGTTGCAAACCTTAAGGCCTTTCTCATCCCTAGTAACGTGTTGCCTAATATCTGCGATATCATGATGTTAACTTACGAGTGGATTGACTGCCGTAAAGAGCAATGTTCTCTAGTAGTCGTGTATCATTGAGATGTAAATGAAGTGCCTCAGCAGAAAGTAATTTCCGTCGTACAGCACGTTTTGTTTCAGATACACTGAGTATATCTTATAAGTGCACAAAACGTGTATTATATGCTAAGTATATACTATTATTTGGAGAAGCTGCCGCCAAACCTGTTTACTTTTACATTCCGCTTAGTTGTCGTGGTTGAATGCCGGTTTTCTTAAGGCTACATCTAATGCACAGCGCTTACAAGAAAGTATAGTTTCCTGCGTCATGCTATTGCTAGCTAGGTGAAATATTTTGTGGTAGCTATGTTTAAAATGAATGTATTTTTGAAAGTATTGTTCGTCAAATATTTGAATAAATCGTCAACTGTAGGTGTGTCTGCACATGTTATAGCATAATAGCTGTGGCTGCGTTAGTTTTTACTACAGACTTGGGTAGGTTAGGTGTAACTCTTGATCCTTCAAGGGGTGATCGTGGCCATGCGGCCCGGGTCTGTACTAGCCGCGGCTCGCGAGCTACGGGCCAGCCAGGCTGGCCAAGGCGAGACGCAAGTGAGCGAGCTGGCGGTGGCGTTGGTGGGCCAACAGCCCGGAACGAGCCAGCACGCCTGTGCCGAATGCCTCTGAATCTGCCGCTCCATTTGACGTAAATATGTTTACCTCCTCTCCTGGAATCAGTATAAGAACGGCAAGCAGAAATACTCATCAGGCTGTCTGCCGTAATGGCTCACTGGGAGAGGTCTATGCGAGGTAGAGTCAAAAAATGGTTCAAATGGCTCTGAACACTATGGGACTTAACATCTGAGGTCATCAGTCCCCTAGAACTTAGAACTACTTAAAACCTAACTAACCTAAGGACATCACACACATCCATGCACGAGGCAGGATTCGAACCTGCGACCGTAGCGGTCACGCGGTTCCAGACTGAAGCACCTAGAACCGCTCGGCTACTCCGGCCGGCCGAGGTAGAGTCGTCGCTCTCATTGAGGAAGGAGGATGTTCTATCAGAGAAGCTGGCAGACGGTATGGCGTACCACATACCACTGCAACGAGATGGTGGAGGATCTGCCTTGAAAGAGGCACCACCAACAGGGCTCCTGGCTCAGGCAGGAAGAGAGTGATCTCACAGCAGGAAGACAGGGACCTAGTGTCTAGGAGCACAGAAAATCCCTTTCTGAACGCGAAGCAGTTGCGGCGGGAGACCAACTTCCCCGGCTCCAGTGACACGATTCGCCGAAGGCTGAGGGACGCTGGACTGCATGCATGACGATCCACCGTGAAACAAGAGCTTAGCGAAGACAACGTTTTACACCGGCTAGCATTTGCGGAGCTCCATCTGAGGGCGTCGTGGGACAACGTCATTTTCACTGATGAGAAGGTGTTTTCCACCAATAACGACGGTCCACGAATCGTTTACAGGCCGCAAGGGACTCGCCATCGACGCGAATATGTAACCACGACGAGAAGTGACCGGCTATCTGTTACCTGCTGGGGTTGGAATTCTGCGAGAGGGGCGGGAATTCTTCACAGGATAGAAGGAACTCTGGACAGCGCGCAGTATGCCCACATATTGGAAAATGTGATGCTTCCGTCAGTGGGAATGCTGTACGCAGAAGGGGACGTCACTTTGGAAGAGGACCATTATCCCATTCACAAGTCTGCATTTGTTCAGCAGCGGCTCTCCACGATTGGCGTCAACGTCATGGACTGGCCGCCACGGGCGGCTGATATGATCTCCGTGGAAAACATGTGGGCTGAGGTCGTCAGAACATTAACAGAGAACTGGCCACGAAACCAACCAACTAATGCGGACGCTCTTTGGGACTGCGTGCTGGAAGCCTGGAAGGAAGTTGCTTCTTCAGGCTGTTACGTCCGACGGCTTATACATTCTATGGCAACACGAGTGATAGAAGTACAAAATAATGAAGGATTCTGGATAAAACTTTAGAGTTCTTAAAATTTTTTGTTATGTCTTCTTTTTCGTCATTTTTCCTCATTGGGAGCTAGTGGAAGATCGCGTGGCAACAGAAAAGATACAATATGGGTTAGCTTTCCTTTGAGTTGCCCTTTTAATTCAAGTGGGTTTCTTTTGAATATACAGTTTGTTAAGTATTCTATTTTGATTTCATTTATACCCTCTCTACATACTTACAAGCTAATCAGCGTAGATGGACTCTGTCACAGTAGTTCTTTTATTTCCAATACGTCTCTCTCTTCCCCTCCATCCATGAACACACCCTCCGTCCTCCACACAATACGCCAACGATTTCATATTATGTTTACTCGCCGCGCGGGATTAGCCGAGAGGTCTGAGGGCGCTGCAGTCATGGTCTGTGAGGATGGTCCCGGCGGAGGTTCGAGACCTCTCTCGGGCATGGGTGTGTATGTTTGTCCTTAGGATAATTTAGGTTAAGTAGTGTGTAACATTAGGGACTGATGACCTAAGCAGTTAAGTCAAATAAGATTTCACACACATATGAACATTTATGTTAACTCGTTGTTAATATCTCATCTATTCTCTCTCACACACTCTCTCTCTGACACTATCGCCGCGAGTGCCCTTCTATTACACTCCCCCAAAACTTTGTAAACAAATCTAGTGGTTTCCAATGACGCTACATTTTCTCTTTTAATTGCTGCTGTCTTTACTCTCTATCATTCCTCTCACCACCTATGAAACCGTATTCTTTGATCTCCCCTTCCCTATAACCCATTCTTCGTTCTGAGAACAGTCCTTCCTTATCTCTCGGTCCTAAGATAAAACTAACTGTGGCACATATCTAAGTAAGCAATACTTTGCAAGCATTTCACGCTTATATTTTGCACTTCTGCACTTCTATCCAGTCCCAGATCCCGCCTTCCTTCCTGTTACGCGTCCCTTGACATCTGCATCTACATCTAAATGAATACTCTGTAATTCATAAGTATGTGCTTGGCAGGAGGTTCTGTGCTCTGGTGGATTAATCTTGTATTGATGTGTAAAACGTGTAGGTTTACATCTCACGTCAGGCGTAGATTTTTAACACACACAAGTAGCTCTCCTTCACCCCTAGTAACGCCAAGTGCAGAACGCCAGTAAGCTCTGTAGTTCAATATCCGCAGTAAAGATAACATCCCTTCGCTGCCGACTGGGCATTTGTTTGAGCTGTGACAGATGGAGAAACCCCGTAAGGCAGAGACTCTGTCGCCAGCAAGCCGTCATAAACTAGAAAACGTATTTCATTTAATGAACCAATGGCCATGTAAGTTCACAAGGGTCTTACTTTATTTGAAACTGAGACATTGAAAATTGTGGTGCTGGACTGGGATTAGATTTCGAATTCACTGTATTCCCAAAGATTGCTTCCTCGAAAGGCACCTATCTGGTTTCGAATCCTGATCAGCATAAAATATTCATTATTTCATTTCAAGCCCTAGCATGTGCTCTCCGAACTACTGGTGAAAAATAGTTGCATTTTCAACGTCTCTTCGTGCGTTGTCAGCTGTAACGTGTTCGTTTCAACTCACAGCCACATGATGAGCGTTTTATCACAACATTACAACATCAAACGTTTCCTTACATCTTTTCAAGTTCAAACATTCCTCTCCATCCTACTGGTGAAAACGGATTTGGGTTTGACGTTGTGTTCGTTATGATCACCAACGACGACATGTTGTGGATTCAACTTCTAGCCAGCAGAGTATTTTCCATCACATCATTGAAAGTACAAACATGCCATTCCTAGCTATTATTGGAAAAGAATTTGATAGTTAAACTTTCTTCATGAGCACGTGTGCGGGGTTTGAATTCCATTCAGCACAGAACATTTCGTCGCCTGATGTCTAGCTAAACATGCGCCCATCTCGCTACTGGTGAACCAACAATAGCTATTTATCGTCTGTTCCTGGCTAGAAAACGACGGTGCTAGATGCTGGGTTCGAAACCCAGTCAGGCAAAAACAATTCTATCGTCAATTAAGGTTCCAGAATTTCGCTTTTGGTGAAAACATTTGATATTTAACTTCTGATTTTATATACAGTCGTGCTCAAAAGTATCCGAACGACCTGAATTGCATTTCACCTGATTCCCATGCAACCCACATAACGCAGCTGTCTAGCAGGTCCTCTATTCGCTCCTTGATACAGTCGTTTGACTATTGAAAATGCTTCCAACAAATCACCACTAGAAAACACTGCTCTGTATCGCAATAACTCAAGATGTAAAGTAATACCACGATACTACAAATATCAGGGAACACCTCATCACATATAAGACTGTCCTTAAAGCTTGTAAGCTCACATAAATGACATACCTGAAATGTTAGCAATCTCATTCTTACGCCAGATAGGTAATGCACGTAGTAAGTTCGTCGTATTAATGATTTCCTCTTCAAAGTAACATACCATACTTGTTATTTAACACAAATTGTCTTTAAAAATTTATGTTAATCACCAGCAGCTAGTTGAGAGTATGTATGATCTTCAAATGACACGACGAACCGCTCGTTCTGCATATGGATTCAAACCTAGGTCATGCAGGCTAGGCCGCGGTGGCCGTGCGGTTCTAGGCACTTCAGTCCGGAACCGCGTGACTACTACGGTCGCAGGCTCGAATCCTGCCTCGGGCATGGATGTGTGTGATGTCCTTAGGTTAGTTAGGCTTAAGTAATTCTAGGTTCTAGGGGACTGATGACCTCAGATGTTCAGTCCCATAGTGCTCAGAGCCATTTGAACCAATCATGCAGGCTAAGATTTCGTGGCTGACGGAAATTAACAGTCATTCCTGACTAGGCATAAAGAGAGTGATATACCTCATTTTTGGACAGTATCAGTTAGCAAATATCAATTTTAAATTACATGACGTAAACATTTTTAACGGTCGCGAATTCCTACCCAGCATCTATTGTCCCTGTTAACGAACTACGAGAGATGTTAAATACTGCTTCTTCACAAGTAACTTACTTGAAATGCAGTGATGTAAAGCTTTGTGTTGGACAGGGATTCGAACCCAGAACCTAATGGGATTGTTATCGAAGCACAGTCAACTTTGACATATCGGATTTTCTCGGCAGTAGCTAGATGTATTAAATGAAATGACGAGACGAAACATTAATTGTTCCTTCCCAGGACACCAACCCGGCACGTATCGCTGTTATATTCTAGAGAAAAAGAACGTTAAGTATGGGTTTGTTACACCAGCAACGACATGTGAGCATGTTTGAACTAAAAATAATATGACTAAGCATTCAGTGCTAACTGAGAATCGAACCCCAAACATATCGTTGTTGACTACACACAAAGAGACGTCGGCTAACGAATTTTTCTCCACCAGCAGCTCGGAATAACATCCATGAACTTACAGTGATCTCGCAAATAGTTCTGTGTCTCACTGGGAGTCAAAAACGTCAGATGTCGTTGGTGTTGACAACGAATGAAAATGCATTAAAAATAAAAATTATTATCCAGCAGCAGATAGGTGTTCCCATGCTAGAACTTGATAATACATAGTGAAAAGTTTAGTGCTGGGCCAGGATTCCAACCCATTCATGCTCAATATGTGGAGACGCTGAGGAATCTGCAGTTTTGAACAAACAGCAAGTTGTAGTCGAGCTGTATTGTCACGAAGGGATCAAATTCCGCGTTAAGGGCGGTCTGAGTTGCATTCCCAGTTCAGAACCAATTTTATCGACATAGAGAAGCTCAAATAAAAGACGGAATAAGTGTCCTGTGACCATACACAGGGTTTGTTTCGTCACTAGAAACAAATAACTAGTATAAGAAAGGTTACTGGTGATAGAGTTTCTACATGTCGCCACTCCTTACTTTATCGTGGTTCCACCTAACGTCTACTTGGTAGAGAAGGAATATCATGTTTAATGTGATTTTCAGACCACAATGTCATTATAACTTCTTCACTTGGCGTAGCCAGAAGAGAATAGAATCTGCCCCTCCCTATCAAAAAACTTCTGCAGAAGTTGGAATCGAACCGAGACCATCATCATATGAAACTATCATCAGTCCAACAGACCACCAAACCCTCTTCTCTCTAAGATTCATTTCTCTTTCATAACACCGTTGCGGCACACAAGATGAGAATTCTGACACACAGGCTCCCTGTAGGGGTTTGCAGGATGTTCAGTACATTCATTTACTTGGTTGACCGAATCGCCATGAACCAGCTGCCTTGGCTACCCAGTGCACACATTAGACTCTACTTTGTAATCATCGATATAAAATAACGTAACTGCCACCTACACAGAACTGCCAACAGTGTAGGATGCAGAAATTTAGATAGGATATGTTCCTTCCTATTTGAGCTACTCTATTGCGCTATCTGTTTGTTGAAAGCATCGTGTAGTGCAAAAGAAATGCTGTAACTGTCTGTCTCTCAGACGTCTAGATCCGACCGTATGCATTATCTCACAGCACTGTGGAATGCCGAAGTTCTGGACGAACTGTTGTTCACTTCCAGAGGTGCTGTAGCTACGTCACAGCCAATAGCCTAACGGTCAGTGTCGCGCACTGTTGATAAGACGTCGCGTGTTCTATTACATTTGCTACTACATTTTTTTAAAACGCAATTCTGCGGTCTGCTGAAGTTAACAATTTAATGGAACTTTGAATATAAGTCTCATCACTTCCCAACCCAAAATAATCGCATGTGGAAAAAAGGCTAACTTCTGCGACATTTTGTTCTTTTCAGGTTTAATAGATGGCCAGGCTACAGATGCATCATCTCGAAACTTTTGTATTATGCATGGGGAGAGCGCATCGTGCCAAAATAATCAGAAAAGTATTTTCTACATTAGCTGTTGTCTGGTAATGTCATCTTACTCTTCTTCAAACCTTGTTTGACAGCTTTGTCTCAGAACAAGTTTTCTACATACATGTAATCAATAAACTGCATGTGCATTGTCAGACTGTTACGGATAACATCAGAGAATTCGCATATATCGTTGATGATTAATTTCTCTCTCATGTTTAGTATTGTTTTAACAACACTAAAAGAAACCTTACGAAAACTGTGCACTGTATTGAAAGAAATGAAATAAGACTACTCACGATAACTTTACGTCGAAAATAAGTCTGTTTTAACAAACTGAGTATCTGTACACAAGCGTGCCTCTATCTGCACGAATTAGCAAAACACTATTCACTTAGGTTTCGATTGGGTCTGTGTTTAAATGGTATGCTGTGTCATACTCAACAGGTATGCAAACGTGGCATTTCATAAATATAGTTACGTATTCCTAGATACCTAAAATTTGCTTGTCAGCAGCGGAAAGAGGCGTTACCTGCTGTGCAGCATTGTAAGTGTTTCACCGTTGCACTTTGAGCTGAAAGTATTTTCTTTCGATTTGCTAATCAATTTATTTCCTTCATACTTATCTCCCTGGCATGGGAGTCTTAAGTGAAGAACGTTATTGAATTTCGTATCGTTGATGGTCGACTCGAATTTCTTCAGAGACGCTTGTATTGTATAGCAGCTTGGCAGTCAGAAAGGCGAGATCTACGACCATTAACACAACTTACTGAGTCGAGCTGCCAAGAGGATTTGATGTGTAAATGTTTTCTTCTGATTTTGTTACATAATTTTTTCTGGGAATTCGCAGCTCCATGAAATAATACACAAAAAAAAGCTCGCACGCGCTGCTCCTACCACGGTTAGAACTGACGATTTTCTTAACCGTTGGAACATGAGACACGGGCGGTACCACGGGGCTAGGAACACACTGCTCGCAGCAGCCCACTCTCGTCATGGTATTGGTCGCTCAGCCTCATAACGCATCGTGAAAGATATCAAAAGTTGTCACTTAAGTGAAGAATAGCATTTATTTATTAAAAAAATTGAAATTTCTGTCTAAGTGTCGTGGTTTACGTGAGGATTATATACCACGAGTCATTCAAATGGAAAGAGAATATCAAGTGAATTTAGCGAGTCAGTTCAGTACCATACTCGGAAGTGATTGCACTGTCACAGTGTTGCCAAATGTTTGTGACGATGTTGCCAATTCTCAGCTGTGCTAGGAACAGCTCTGTAGCGTTATAGGAGGAGAGTCCTGTGCCCGTGTCATAGGAGGATACGGAGAGGAGGCTCGGGGTTTGGTTAATATGCAGCGTTTTCTCCTACCAGCTGTGTCAAACATTCAGGTGTGTAATCTTCCATCACGATTACAGTTTCCCACAAAATATATACGAATTAAACACTTACCTTGTTACTTTGTTACAAAAGATTATTTCAGTACAATAAAAAATCTTTGGAAATCAACTTTGCCAACCTGTCACGAAAAGTATGATAACAAACACTTTGCACCTCGAAATCGATTACATCTATGTGCAGTCTTGTGATCATACAAGTAGAATTTCATGATTTGCCCGAGAATGTAGAAAAATGTTAGTGCGAATGGAAGCTGTAAGAAACACAATTACCTAATTATTCTGTACCACGTAATAATCAATCATTTGTTAATTCAGAAGAGAATAAACTAAAAATTATGCCCATTAAGACAGAAACTAAAGTGCAGATGCGGGCACTGTGCAGATCTGCGCTTTTTCATCTTCAGATCTATACAAATAATGTATACTAACCAGCGTATTCATTGCTTTTGTAATGTTTCCCTCTTGTTTAGTCTTCTTATGATTAACTGGATCCACACCCATGAGTCTGATTTTTTCTTTGTATCCTTCCATCTACTAGCTTTGTGTGTTATTGTTCGGTGGTCAAAAAGCAAAATATTATGCCTGCTCCCACGAGGTATTAAAATGAGGTCGCAAAAAGGCTAACGAATTATAATCAAAATACAGTGAGACGCCAATTTGTCTGTCGTCATGGTGTTAAGTCGACAGAAATAGTTAGGTGTTATTGCCTGCATCACCGGCATCCCGTTGTCGTCTTCTCTTATTGAGATTTTCATGTTACACTGAACACAAGACGCCGAGATAAATGTGTATATTCTCCGTGACGAAACATCCCATATTCCATTCATCCTGATCCATTCGTTGCATGCATCGGCGGCAATGAGTGATACGAAAGCTGTTGTGGGGTGAAGAATAACAGAAACAATGGTAGTAATTACAAATCAATAAACAAGGATGTTTACTCCATTACAGACGATTAACAAAATAACCAAGAATGGCTGAGTGTTTAATTGGCGCACTGAGTAGGTGTTCTTATCACTTTGTTACTGAATTGTGTTCTAGTTGTTTGCAGAGAGAAAGCAAAGAACCCTGTAGCCATACGTATCGCTAGTACAACGAGATATTACCTATCAACTATCCTTGCTTTACATCACGAGACGAAAATGGCGTCATTGAGCTGATATTTGAAATACATTTCTGTTTTCTCTCTCTGTCTCTCTCTTTTTATATTTATTTTAATTTTTTGAGGAAAGCATCGAGAAGCGCGATAATAAGCAAGTAGGCATATAACCTCTTTACAGTTATTTTCATCCGGATACATAATGCAAAAATACAACTTTTAAGTGTGTTATTGCGTAACTTCAGTTATTGACAGTCCATTCGTGAGCTTGCTCGCATTCAGTGGGGTGAAACTTATCACAAAAGCAAGCAAAACACAAATATTTCTTGCACCATGCGCAACACATAAACGAAATCTCGCTGCACTGACGTGTTGTCCGATATATTGCGCGGAAAACATATCTGATTCATGTTGCTAAATACAGCTTTATCAGATATCAATTTGGAAGCGTACCAAGTGTATAAAAGTATATCTTGAAATACGCAGAAAGGTCCATAGAGGTATTCGACAGAAACATAGCCGTGACCAAAATTGTAACTGGGGTCGACAGCATCGTCGTCTACCACCTTGACAACTCGAACGGTGACAGTGCTCGGCCGGTTACTTACGTTTACTGGTACCAAAGCTACAGCATGAAAAGACAAAAATGTTAATTACCCGAAGATCATTAGTTTTGGAACCCATAGAAAGTAAAGCAGTCATCAGTCGCAAGAGTGGTTTGAACACCACAGTGCTTTAATAGGCACGGACTTGTTGGAGGTGGTATGCTGTTGCTTTCATCCGACCTTTGAGTTGACTTACCTAGCCAGTTAATAGGGGAACCTACAGTTTTAAGTGGCTTTCGGACCACAGTGCATCTCGGCATTTTTCACATCAACAAACACTGCCCCAGGGGCACATAAAAATCGTGGGACTGGTGAGGGATCGAACCTGAGTCCTCCGTATCCATAGTCTTGCTCTTTATCACCTTGCCACCATGCAGCCAACACTGTGGTTTCTGCTTGCCATTAAAATTAAGGATCTCTCGTTTGTGCCTGCGTTGGCACTTGCGTGTCCCTTAGTAGACCTTACCTTTGGGATTACCCTCGTATACGTGTGTGTAAACGCCTTCCAATGCCCACTCAAGGAAGACAAGGATACCTAGTCTAGCTTCAATATTACAAATACGCCTCTGTTTGTGGATGAACGCAGACTTAGGCTGATAATCATTTTCAATATTTATCAGTACTGTACCCATTGGTGTGAAACTCGTTTTCTACCAATGATTCCCACAGCTACAGGAACACTACTTTAATACCTCTTACACAAAATACTTACGCAGTGCTATCAGACGAAAAGATCAACATGACACAAACTGTGGGAAGTTTGTTTTACAATCTTCGTACCTGGATAAAGAGCTTTTCCTATTTGAGATATCTGTGAACGTTGCTGCATAAGACGATTTAAGAAGAAACTAAACTCTTTCAGCTAGGCCAATGTTTAAAGAAATCGTGTTAACGGCACTAAATCGTGGTTTGTAAATCGTTTACCAGCCGTACTCTGCCGCATTTCGCTGGTTCGAAGGCAAAAAGCATGCTGACAAATTTCACAGAAGGAAAAGGGGGACGAAATGTCTCCCTCTCGAAGGTCATGTTGCTTTACTTAAATGATTACAAAATCGGGTAAAACGAACAATGAGGTTGTCAGAATAAGCACATTACTGTTGTCAATATGATGTTGCACCGCCCAGGGCCTGTAATGATAAAAGGCCCGTTTAGGTCAGGCATATTGTACACAGACGTGGAAGAGAGAGCACCACTAAATTCTACAATCTGTATGCGTTGCATACACACAGAAATTACTGTTACAGTGTACTTATGGAGCCCAATGAGTGAATTGCATATTTTCCGGTGAGAAAGAGCACTGGCAAACAGTTTTCGCTACATTAGGTTACTTAAACTGGTGTCACTTTGAGCTAGAATTTACGGCCAGTGACTAAGTGTAAGGACAGTGAGTCGGATGCGGATTTTGCAACTTTGAAATACTTTCCTTACATTATGGAAGCGGATATTAAATTTGAACTAATATTGCGAAAATTTCGGAGTTGGATAGCTTAGAATGAAAATCTTTCTGTTTATTGCAAAGGAAAACAATTGATTTTCTAAAACATTCTCTGTCATACACAACTAGAAACAGGTCACGTCTACCAAATCATATGGAAGAACCGGCAGCGACTTATATTGGAAGGCAGTAAGATCCCTTGGCTTTTGGTTTGGCAGTATTCGACAGCCATTTCTTGGCGCAAGTAAATGAAGAAAGGCAGCGCGTTTTCGTTATCAAGTAACGTCTTCATAAACTACTTTAGTTTTAATGTGATCTACGAATAATTGCTGATGTTTGATATTAACATGAAAAGGATTCCGTAGACAGGGAAAGAACTTGTTCTTGGGGAACTACTTCTATAATGACCAAAAGGACTTAAATGATCTTCAAGCACATGTGTTCCAGCAGCGGTATGAAGAAAATTATAGTAATAATGACGGTGATAATCGAATTATTCGGTAACTTCACACTTCACAGTGGTTTTTCTGGAACTAAGAAATTTCCTGAATTAGTCAAAATTTCAAAATGGCTTCAATTCGAGGCTATGAAGCCTAGAAGAGTCTTTATATCCTGTTGACATTAGAATAGCATCATCTCCATGTCAGAAGCTTGCTATTGAATGGTTTAGAGTCGCGTTTTTTCCACCGTGACTAGTTTAGTAAGCTAAGCACATCATCCTTTACAGCACACTCCTGGGGCTGGGAAATGTGGCCATAATGGTCTGGTGGAACGAACTATCACAAGTGCAATGCGTGGGTTCAGGCATTTACTTTTAAGAGGCACAAACAGATTTACTTTACGTCTGGTAACCTCAAGAGAAAGCTGTTATAATCCAGAATCCGCATTAAACATCACGTTCCTTCATTCCAAACTGGCCAGAGCCGGTTTACGTTGGAAAATGACATAGGTGGAGGTCATGATAAACAGAAATACTATCACCAGTAAACTTACTAACATTAGAAAATTTTATTTTATTTGATAAACTGATAGCCGCCTGAAGGAACAGGGCTCTTATTTTACTTGTACTTGATTGAACTAGAGACGATGAAAAATTTGCTGGACTGTGATCCCCTCTTTAGAATCTCTCGGAACAGTATAGTTCAATCATTTCATTCCTTTTCCCAAGACTGCAGTCTTCTCTAGGTCTCCTCCAAAGGTAAATATGTGGGTCCGAATCCTGATCCAGTACAAAAATATTCATAATTTCATTTCAAGCCCTATCACGTGCACACCGGCCTGCTAGTGAAAATTAACGTGTCTGTTCATGTTGCCAACAATTTCTGGACAAACACGCACACATCTTACTCTTGGTGAGTAAGCAATTGGTACTTAAGCAATATTCGTGGAAAATAAAGAAAAACGATAGGAGTGCGGTTCGATTGTCGCTCAGGCACAAAAATTTGTGTCCTTATTTTAGATTAAACACCTAGCAGCTGGCAAGAAAAACCGATACGTAACATTTGATTTTACTTAGTTAACAATCCGATTACGTCTTGGGTTCGTATCTCCGTCGCATAACTTCACATCATGCGCTTCATCTTTAAATTCATACACACTTCGTTACTTCTGAATTGAGGTATATCAGACATCTTTCATGGTTAGTTAATAGGGATGAAAGGGTCTTGATAGGAGTCCCGGTTTATTACAAAAACTGCCGTCTTTTATTTTCAAGTTTAGATTTGGTTACTGATATAGGCGAAAATTTCGGTACTTCATGACTCTTCATGTATAGTCAGCAATATGATAAGATTAGATTAGATTAATACTTGTTCCATAGATCATGAATACGATATTTCGTAATGATGTGGAACGAGTAATTTTAATGAAAGATTTCTTTAAATACCAGTATTCAATTTCTTTACAACAATTTTTTACCCTCTCTCTCTCTCTCTCTCCCTCTCTCTCTCTCTCTCTCTCTCTCTCTCTCTCTCTCACACACACACACACACACATACATACACACACGCATTCTCTTTTTATTTTTATTTGTTTGTTGTGCTCGTCTATCGGCGAGGCACGAAAACGTCCGTGAATGAGTTTCTTAGTTTTGAGTACAGTTACGAAAGAAATATAAAAACAACTATGAGAGTTACTAATTTATGATGCTTAGTAGCAGTCAGTTCTGAGTATTTTTAGCAACTAAGCTCCAATCCCTAAACCTAGTTACAGAAATGCGAATCAGACGCATTACGTATTCCAGGCCGTAGCAGCCGCGTCTTTGAGGCGCCAGCTACGGTCACTTCCCAGCCCGCTGTAGGATCACATCGGTTCGTCTTCTTCCTGCTGGTAACGTAACTGAGATTTGGCAACAATGCAAGGTAAGTTTGGCAGCACTGTGATCGACGAGTTACTTGCTGGTTGCACGGAATTAAACCTCAAAGTTCACTTGATTTCTCGTGTCATTTCCGTTGAATAACCTGAGTTCTTATCGCTTGAGCTGTAACAGAAGATTGTAAATTTACGGTTTTCAGCCCAGCAAAGTCACTGAACGTGGCAATCTCAACTAATCTCGTCCTGTAAATAGCGGTTTACGAGTTCTAGCCACTATTGGCTTCGTAAAAGGAAGTCGCAAAACCTATCTATCCGCTAGCTCTGTGTTGACGTGCTGACCTGTGAAAACGCGACTGTTACGGTTCACGGTTCCAGCCTCGCTGAATCTAACGTTTTTATCCCTTCTGTGTAAGAGCTGCAAGCAGTCAGATCAAACATCGATAAGCAAATCGTAAGAAAATACTCTCAGCTAAAGTGCAATGGTGAAACACTTACAATGCTGCACAACAGGTAACGCCTCTTTCCGCTGCTGACAAGCAAATTTTGGGTTTCTAGGAATACATAACTTTATTTATGAAATGCCACGTTTGCATACCTATTGAGTATGACACAGCATACCATTTAAACACAGGCCCAATCGAAATCTAAGTGAATAGAGTTTTACTAATTCGTGCAGGTAGAGGCACGCTTGTGTACAGATACTCAGTTTTGCTAAAACAGACTTACTTTCGTCGTAAGGTTATCGTGGGTAGTTTTATTTCATTTCTTAGATTACAGTGCACAGTTTTCGTAAGGTTTCTTTTAGTGTTGTTAAAACAATACTAAACATGAGAGAGAAATTAATCATCAACTATATATGCGGATTCTCTTATGTTATCTGTAACAGTCTGACAATGCACATGCAGTTAATTGATTACATGCATGTAGAAAACTTGTTCTGAGTTAAAGCTGTCAAACAAGGTTTGAAGAAGAATAAAATGACTCTATCAGACAACAGCTAATGTAGAAAATACTTTTCTGATTATTTTGGCACGATGCACTCTCCCCATACATAATACAAAAGTTTCGAGATGATGCATCTGTAGCCTGGCCATCTATTAAACCTGAAAAGAACAAAATGTCGCAGAAGTTAGCCTTTTTTCCACATGCGACTATTTTGGGTTGAGAAGTGAAGAGAATTATGTTCAAAGTTCCATTAAATTGTTAAGTTCAGCAGACAGCAGAATTGCGTTTTAAAAAAATGTAGTAGCGAATGTAATAGGACACGCGACGTCATATCAACAGTGCGCGACACTTACCGTTACGCTATTGGCTGTGGTGTTGCTACAGCACCAGTTCGTCCAGAACTTCGGCATTCCACAGTGCTGTGAGATAATGCATATGGCCGGATCTAGGCGTCTGAGAGACAGACAGTTACAGCATTTCTTTTGCACTACACGATGCTTTCAACAAACAGATAGCGCAATAGAGTTGCTCAAATAGAAAGGAACACTTCCTATCTAAATTTCTGCATCCTACACTGTTGGCAGTTCTGTGTAGGTGGCAGTTACGCTATTTTATTTCGGTGATTACAAAATAGAGTAGAATGTATCCACTGGGTAGCCAAGGCAGCTAGTTCATGGCGATTCGGTCAACCAAGTAAATGAAAGTACTGAACATCCTGCAAACCACTACAGGGAGCCTGTGTGTCAGAATTCTCATCTTGTGTGCCGCAACGGTGTTATGAAAGAGAAATGAATCGTAGAGAAGAGGGTTTGGTGGTCTGTTGGACTGATGATAGTTTCATATGATGATGGTCTCGGTTCGATTCCAACTTCTGCAGAAGTTTTTCGATAGGGAGGGGCAGATTCTATTCTCTTCTGGCTACGCCAAGTGAAGAAGTTATAATGACATTGTGGTCTGAAAATCACATTAAACATGATATTCCTTCTCTACCAAGTAGACGTTAGGTGGAACCACAATAAAGTAAGGAGTGGTGACATGTAGAAACTCTATCACCAGTAACCTTTCTTGTACTAGTTATTTGTTTCTAGTGACGAAACAAACCCTGTGTATGGTCACAGGACACTTATTCCGTCTTCTATTTGCGCTTCTGTATGTCGATAAAATTGGTTCTGAACTGGGAATGCAACTCAGACCGCCCTTAACGCGGAATTTGATCCCTTCGTGACAATACAGCTCGACTACAACTTGTTGTTTGTTCAAAACTGCAGATTTCTCAACATCTCCAAATATTGCGCATGAATGGGTTGGAATCCTGGCCCAGCACTAAACTTTTCACTATGTATTATCAAGCTCTAGCATGAGATCATCTATCTGCTGACAGATAATAATTTTATTTTTAATGTATTTTCATTAGTTGTCAACACCAACGATATCTGACGTTTTTGACTCCCAGTGAGACACAGAACTAGTTGCGAGATCATTGTAAGTTCATGGATGTTATTCCGAGCTGCTGGTGGAGAAAAATTCGTTAGCCGACGTCTCTTTGTGCGTAGTCAACAACGATATGTTTGGGGTTCGATTCTCAGTTAGCACTGAATACTTAGTCATATTATTTTTAGTTCAAACATGCTCACATGTCGTTGCTGGTGTAACAAACCCATACTTAACGTTCCTTTTCTCTAGAATATAACAGCGATACGTGCTGGGTTGGTGTCCTGGGAAGGAAAAATTAATGTTTCGTCTCGTCATTTCATTTAATACATCTAGCTACTGCCGAGAAAATCCGATATGTCAAAGTTGACTGTGCTTCGATAACAATCCGATTAGGTTCTGGATTCGAATCCCTGTCCAACACAAAGCTTTACCTCACTGCATTTCAAGTAAGTTACTTGTGAAGAAGTAGTATTTAACACCTCTCGTAGTTCGTTAACAGGGACAATAGATGCTGGGTAGGAATTCGCGATCGTTAAAAATGTTTACGTTATGTAATTTTAAGTTGATATTTGTTAACTGATACTGTCTAAAATCGAGGTATATCACTCTCTTTATGTCAGGAATGACTGTTAATTTCCGTCAGTCACGAAATCTTAGTTTGCATGACCTGGGTTTGAATCCATATGCAGAACGAGGCGGTTCGTCGTGTCATTTGAAGGTCATACGTATTCTCAACTACCTACTCGTGAATAACGTAAATTTTTTAATGACATTTTGTGTTAAATAACAAGTATGGTATGTTACTTTGAAGAGGAAATCATGAATACGACGAACTTACTACGTGCATTACCTATCCGACGTAATAATGAGAGTGCTAACATTTCAATTATGTCATTTATTGCAATAAATGTGAGCTTACAAGCCTTAAGGACAGTCTTCTGTGTGATGAGGTGTTCCCTGATATTTTTAGTATCGTGGTTTTACTTTACATCCTGAGTTAGTGCGATACAGAGCAGCGTTTTCTAGTGGTGACTTGTTGGAACCATTTTCAATAGTCAAACGACTGTATCAAGGAGCGATTAGTGGACCTTCTCGACAGCTGCGTTATGTGAGTTGCTTGGAAATCAGGCGAAATGCAATCCAGGTCGTTCGGATACTTTTGAGCATGACTGTACTTCGTTAACAATCCGATTAGGTGCTGGGTTCGCATCCCTGTCAGAAGCTTTATATGATGGCATTTCAATTTTAAACATAAGCATACCTTGTTCCTGGTGTATGACACCATATTTAACGTCGTTGGGGGTAGTTCCCAGGAAGGTAACTGTTATGACAGGATTCCCAATTCAGTACAAATATTTTCGTCATTTATTTTCAGGATCTGAATTGATAACTGATACTGGTGCAAACGTCTATACTTCACGTCTATTTATGCCTAGTGATCCGGTCTCAATAAGGCACAAACAATGCTTAGCTTAGTTAGCAATGTCTATAGGTTCTGGGTTCGAATCCAGGTCCAGAACGACGACGTTGGTCATGTCATTTTAAGTTCAAATTTGTGTACATGTAGCTGTTGATGTGTTACGAGAACAGTGATATTACTGGTGATTCCCTGTTAATGTTGAGACTTCCTTAGAGTGCTTGTTGCCGTTAATCGCATTTTTCTACTGGTTCGTCCAATATCCAGTTTCCAGAGCCACTCGCCGTTGGGCGACCTTCAGCACGTGGATGGAAAACCTTTTAGAGAGCGAAAAACGTTTTTCCAATTGCTGGACAGCTTTGTAACTCCACATATTGTCTCAAGTATTTAACTTTGACTAAGGTTTGCTGTGCTATATATGTAAGATAATCCGTTTTCTCAGAACTTTTGGAATGTCACTTGTTGTAATTATGGTTAGTTTATGAGTGTTATGGGGTGTCTCATCTCTAACAACGTGTTTTCTAATATCTTTTGTATGAGGATATTAGACTGACTGCCATAAAGACCTTTGGTCTCTTAGTCTCTTGCGGTACCCATTGTGTGTAGTCAAACGACTGTACCCCACGGGGTTTTGGTGTTTAGAGGACCTGCAACACAGCTGCGTTATGTTGGTTGCATTCGGCAGTGACCCACTTCTTTTGCTGTCAAGTGTACATTTGGAGCACAGCATTGTATGACAATGAGACATGAACTGTGAGAAAACCGGAATTGAAGAGAATAGAAGCATTTTGATGTGGTGCTACAGAAGAATTTTGAAAAGTAGGTTGATTGATGAGGAATGAGGAGGTTCTCTGTAGACCCGGGAACGAAACGAATGCACAGAAAACATTGACAAGAAGAAGGGACACGACGATATGTCACCTGTTAAGACATCACGAAATAAGTTCCGTGGTAATACGGCAACTGTTGAAGGTAAAAGCTATAGAAGAAGGCAGAGTTCGGGATGCATCCAGCAAATGATTGAGAACGTAGGTTGCAAGTGCTACTATGAGCACAAGTGAGGAATTTGTGGCTGGCCTCCCTGGCTACTTGCCAACATAGTCGCCGTCATTGTTGAGGCATCTTTCGTAGCGGTACACCATCAATTGTATGCCTGTGTCAGAGGTGTCTGCGGCCTACATCTGGAGCCATGAAGTGACTTCAGTCTGCACCTCAGCGTAGTTGTGGAAACGTTCTTCTGCCAAAACAAAATTCAGGAAAAGGAAGAGATGACTTTCACTTGGTGCGAGGTCGGCCTTGTGGTGTGGATGGTCGAACGTCTCCCATTAAAACTGCTTCAACATACTTCATGTAGGGTTGGTGCGGGTCTCGCATTGTTATGCAGAAGCGTAATGCCTCTTGTTCTGGATCGTCAAACTCAGTTTAATTTTTCAATATCTGACAATAGCGATTAGGATTTATCTTCTTCCCTAGCGATAAAAACTCGAATCGGAGGATATCACGTCGATCCTAGAAGACACTGCACACGACTTTTTGACAGGGACTTTATGCTTCGCTTTGGTCTTCGCAGGAGAATCACTATGCCGCCATTGCATGGTCCGTTGTTTGTTTCCGGTTTGGGATGCGACACCAATGTTTCATTCTCAGTGACAACATGGTCGAGGAAATTGTCATCTTTCTCTTCGTACCGTTGTAAGGATGTCAATGCTGTGGCCAGAAGTTTGGTTTTGTGCTCATCTGTCGCCTTGGCACAGATCTTGCACACAAGTATGTTATAAACAAGCCAGCATGAGACAATTTCGTGCGGAATCGAGACACCTGAGGGGTTGACGAGAGAGTTCTGAAATTGTGAAGCACCGGTTCCGCAGAAGTGCAAGGCGCACACATTCCATCAGTTCTGGTGTCACAAGGGACGGTAGAAAACTACGGTCTTCGTTGAGAATATTGTTCCGTCTGTCAACTAATTGCCCACACCATCCTTTGACCATACTGTCGCTGATAATGTCGTGTCCACACACGTGGCACAGTTGGTGACGAATCTCTGCAGGAGACTGCTTCAGAGTGTGCAACAGTTGGATAACTGCACTAACCTCGAACTTGGCGGGGGACAGTATCAGAGCAGCTGTTTTAGCCTAGTACTGTGCGGTAACCACTGCCGTCACAAGGCTGAAACTTGAGTGCACTATTCCCACATACCTCCTCTCTACTCTTGCGCATGCGGATTCTTGTTCGGCTACTCATTCCATCTCCACGTAATCATACCTTACTTTTTGGATGCAACTGGTAGTATGTACCAAAACAACAACAAAATATCAAGTAAAAATGAGCTCTAAAACGAGTACCTCAAGTGCTATGGGCACTTCTTCAGTAGAACTGATGATTGACAGTTGCTAAATTTAAGTGCTCATAGTTTTTAAAGTTCCGTTTAGAGTCCATATTTATAGGACATCTGTATATTATTTTAGACCATAATATCACCTGTGAAAGTTTCCTGCCCTACAATCTTAACATAAACAGTACCGGTACAAGTATTCCACCGTCAGAGGTGTGAGAAAGATTTTTGCGTACAACTTTCGACTCGGTCATTTCTGGACCAGAATGCCTTACCTCCGATTGGCACATTTACCCTTCTCCATCAGCCCTGAAAGTCTGTAACATCATCACGGAATCGCTCTGTATGTGTGTATACGGAAATCTCGCTGAAAAAGTACTTTCCACTGTCCCTGTGTCACTGGGAACCATTAACGAGGGAGTTGTTATTCGTAGGCCGAGTGTGGGCGAGCGGTTCTAGGCGCTTCAGTCTGGAACCGCGCGACCGCTACGGTCGCAGGTTCGAATCCTGCCTTGGGCATGGATGTGTGTGATGTCCTAGGGTTAGTTAGATTTAAGCAGTTCTAAGTTCTAAGGGACTGATGACCTCAGCTGTTAAGTCCCATAGTGCTCAGAGCCATTTGAACCTACTGATATTACATAACGAGATATCGTTTTTTGAAATGTTCCACACACACTTGTACTATAGCTGTGGTAGCACGCACTAAAAAACAACGTAAGTGCGTACACTAGTTATCTGTGTTCTGACCAGTAACGAGGCAACCGAACATCACAGATTCTACTCAAAATGACCACTGGTAGCACCAATACACGCAAGTCCAGTATGGACCGACTGCTGAACACCAGCTAGAATTTCAGAGAAGATATACGAGCAGCTTGCATTGATACGTCGTTGCATACCATCACGTGTAGTTACTATGTTTCTGCAGACAACGTCTTTCAGCTTTCCTCACGGAGAAAAGTCTATGGGCGTCAAATTCGGGGAACGGGACGGCCAAGATCCAGGTCCTCCGCCTCAAATCAGTGATTTGGAAACAGTTGATAAAGATACGCTGTAGTAGTTCGTGCACTATGCGCTAAACAGCTATCATGTTCGTACCATGGGTTTCCCCTAGTCTACGGAGGAATGTCTTGTAGCATTCATGAAAGATGATCTGTTAGGTGGCTGCGACACTTGTGAGCGTTCAGAGTTCCGTGTATGAGAAACCTGCCTATGACCTGATGGTTCATTGTCCCATACCAGATGTTTGCACTCCATAAACGCTGACGTTTCACCTGACGAAGCAAACGAGGATTGTCAACACATCAGTAGTGTATGTTTCGGGGCTTTTACGTGGCGTTGATGATCACTGAACAGGATACATGATACATCTGGAGTATCGTGTCTTAATTCCCTTGTACAGAAATTAACACGATTCTCATAATCGTTTCCATGCAGCTCTTGTTGGGGAAAGATGCAGATGGAAAATGAATAGTGCACTTGTCTGACTCATAGCAATTCCTCAACAACTTGCTGCATTAATTTTGTGTAATCCAACTTCAATCATGACAATTTTCCTAGAGGTTAATTTAAATTTGATACAGGGCACGGTAGAACTGAATATTTGTATGTTTTCGTTCATCCCCAAGAGTTGCTTCTCTTTTATGTTCTTAGACCCTCACAACCGCACTCAGATTTCTGTATCAGTTTGAAATAGCTTTTCCCTCCCTGCAGTTTATTCCTGCTATCTTCAGAATTTCAAAGAGTGTATTCCATTCAGTATCGTTTAAAGATTTCCATAAACATTCAGTTGCTAGAAACGTAGTTTTGTCTTACTTTATCTTTTTATGGGCCTCAATTTTTCTGTGTGTCACAAGATTAAAAAAAGAAAACGAGACAACTGATTTAAAAAAAAAGCTACCACCGAAAATAAGTTCTATTGGATTATTCAGTCCCAGATTTTTCTTGATAAATCAAGTTAGTATATGTAACGAAGTACTGAGGTGTTACGTCATTACAATGAAGTCAATGTTTAAGACTAAATGAAAAATAAAGCAGTGACGAAGTATAGAGAGTGAGACTGTAGCTAAGAACAGCACAGCTGAAATGAAGATTAGATATTACTCAGCTGCAGTTGAAACACACGAACATGGAGAAAATTTCCGTAAAAAATTCGTAAGGATTAACATTACGTGTTCTACGTGGCTGAAGAGGAAGACTTTTTTTTGGTCATCAGTCTACTGACTGGTTTGATGCGGCCCGCCACGAATTCCTTTCCTGTGCTAACCTCTTCATCTCAGAGTAGCACTTGCAACCTACGTCCTCAATTATTTGCTTGACGTATTCCAATCTCTGTCTTCCTCTACAGTTTTTGCCCTCTACAGCTCCCTCTAGTACCATGGAAGTCATTCCCTCATGTCTTAGCAGATGTCCTATCATCCTGTCCCTTCTCCTAATCAGTGTTTTCCACATATTCCTTTCCTCTCCGATTCTGCGTACAACCTCCTCATTCCTTACCTTATCAGTCCACCTAATTTCCAACATTCGTCTACAGCACCACATCTCAAATGCTTCAATTTTCTTCTGTTCCGGTTTTCCCACAGTCCATGTTTCACTACCATACAATGCTGTACTCCAGACGTACATCCTCAGAAATTTCTTCCTCAATTAAGGCCGGTATTTGATATTAGTAGACTTATCTTGGCCAGAAATGCCTTTTTTGCCATAGTGAGTCTGCTTTTGATGTCCTCCTTGCTCCGTCCGTCATTGGTTATTTTACTGCCTGGGTAGCAGAATTCCTTAACTTCATTGACTTCGTGACCATCAATCCTGATGTTAAGTTTCTCGCTGTTCTCATTTCTACTACTTCTCATTACCTTCGTCCTTCTCCGATTTACTCTCAAACCATACTGTGTACTCATTAGACTGTTCATTCCGTTCAGCAGATCATTTAATTCTTCTTCACTTTCACTCAGGATAGCAATGTCATCAGCGAATCGTATCATTGATCTCCTTTCACCTTGTATTTTAATTCCACTCCTGAACCTTTCTTTTATTTCCATCATTGCTTCCTCGATGTACAGATTGAAGGGTAGGGGCGAAAGGCTACAGCCTTGTCTTACACCCTTCTTAATACGAGCACTTCGTTCTTGATCGTCCACTCTTATTATTCCCTCTTGGTTGTTGTACATATTGTATATGACCCGTCTCTCCCTATAGCTTACCCTACTTTTTTCAGAATCTAGAAAAGCTTGCACCATTTTATATGGTCGACCGCTTTCTCCAGGTCGACAAATCCTATGAAAGTGTCTTGATTTTTCTTTAGCCTTGCTTCCATCATTAGCCGTAACGTCAGAATTGCCTCTCTCGTCCCTTCACTTTTCCTAAAGCCAAACTGATCGTCACCTAGCGCATTCTCAATTTTCTTTTCCATTCTCCTGTATATTATTCTTGTAAGCAGCTTCGATGCATGAGCTGTTAAGCTGATTGTGCGGTAATTCTCGCACTTGTCAGCTCTTGCCGTCTTCGGAATTGTGTGGATGATGCTTTTCCGAAAGTCAGGTGGTATATCGCCAGACTCATATATTCTACACAGCAACGTGAATAGTCGTTTTGTTGCCACTTCCTCCAACGATTTTAGACATTCTGATGGAATGTTAGCTATCCCTTCTGCCTTATTTGACCGTAAGTCCTCCAAAACTCTTTTAAATTCCGATTCTAATACTGGATCCCCTATCTTTTCTAAATCGACTCCTGTTTCTTCTTCTATCAAATCAGACAAATCTTCACCCTCATTGAGGCTTTCAATGTATTCTTTCCACATATCTGCTCTCTCCTCTGCATTTAACAGTGGAATTCCCGTTGCACTCTTAATGTTACCACCGTTGCTTTTAATGTCACCAAAGGTTGTTTTGACTTTCCTGTATGCTGAATCTGTCCTTCCGACAATCATATCTTTTTCGATGTCTTCACATTTTTCCTGCAGCCATTTCGTCTTAGCTTCCCTGCACTTATTTATTTCATTCCTCAGCGACTTGTATTTCTGTATTCCTGATTTTCCCGGAACATGTTTGTACTTCCTCCTTTCATCAATCAACTGAAGTATTTCTTCTGTTACCCATGGTTTCATTGCAGCTACCTTCTTTGTACCTATGTTTTCCATCCCAACTTCTGTGATGGCCCTTTTTAGAGATGTCCATTCCTCTTCAACTGTACTGCCTACTGCGCTATTCCTTATTGCTGTATCTATAGCGTTAGAGAACTTCAAACGTATCTCGTCATTCCTTAGTACTTCCGTATCCCACTTCTTTGCGTATTGATCCTTCCTGACTAATGTCTTGAACTTCAGCCTACTCTTCATCACTACTATATTGTGATCTGAGTCAATATCTGCTCCTGGGTACGCCTTACAATCCAGTATCTGATTTCGGAATCTCTGTCTGAGCATGATGTAATCTAATTGAAATCTTCCCGTATCTCCCAGCCTTTTCCAAGTATACCTCCTCCTCTTGTGATTCTTGAACAGGGCATTCGCTATTACTAGCTGAAACTTGTTACAGAACTCAATTAGTCTTTCTCCTCTTTCATTCCTTGTCCCAAGCCCATATTCCCCTGTAACCTTTTCTTCTACTCCTTCCCCTACAACTGCATTCCAGTCGCCCATGACTATTAGATTTTCGTCCCCCTTTACATACTGCATTACCCTTTCAATATCCTCATACACTTTCTCTATCTGTTCATCTTCAGCTTGCGACGTCGGCATGTATACCTGAACTATCGTTGTCGGTGTCGGTCTGCTGTCGATTCTGATTAGAACAACCCGGTCACTGAACTGTTCACAGTAACACACCCTATGCCCTACCTTCCTATTCATAACGAATCCTACACCTGTTATACCATTTGCTGCTGCTGTTGATATTACCCGATACTCATCTGACCAGAAATCCTTGTCTTCCTTCCACTTCACTTCACTGACCCATACTATATCTAGATTGAGCCTTTGCATTTCCTTTTTCAGATTTTCTAGTTTCCCTACCACGTTCAAGCTTCTGACATTCCACGCTCCGACTCGTAGAACGTTATCCTTTCGTTGATTATTCAATCTTTTTCTCATGGTAACCTCCCCCTTGGCAGTCCCCTCCCAGAGATCCGAATGTGGGACTATTCCGGAATCTTTTGCCAATGGAGGGATCATCATGACACTTCTTCAATTACAGGCCACATGTCCTGTGGATACATGTTACGTGTCTTTAATGCAGTGGTTTCCATTGCCTTCTGCATCCTCATGTCGTTGATCATTCCTGATTCTTCCGCCTTTAGGGGCAATTTTCCACCCCTAGGACAAGAGAGTGCCCTGAACCTCTATTCGCTCCTCCGCCCTCTTTGACAAGGCCGTTGGCAGAATGAGGCTGACTTCTTATGCCGGAAGTCTTCGGCCGCCAATGCTGATTATTTATCAAAATTTCGGCAGTGTCGGGGATCGAACCCGGGACCGAAGACGTTTTGTTTATGAATCAAAGACGCTACCCCTAGACCACGTGCACGAAGTAAAAACAATGCCCCACCAATCACACGTTTCAAAATAGCTACATCCTAAGAGCAGCCTATTGTTGAATCCATTGCTGATAACTGGGAAGGAATATCTAGTGAAAAGTATTCGCAAAGTAATAGATATGCCTGACGAAAGAGTACATGATAGAGCGTCTCATCAGGAGCCATACACGAATCAAAGAAAAATTTCTGAGATGTATGTGGTGGCTACGATGATTATGAGTCCGTAATTCAGTGACAGCGGGAGAAATATTTTAAAGGAAGTATTAGCAATAGAATTTCCGCTTTGTTTCACAGAGCACGCTATCATTTCTTAACTGTCAATAGTACTTATTAAACTTTTACTACTTTATACATGCTTTCACTTCGTTTATCGGATAGCATATCAAGAAATTCAGAGACATGAAAGACAAAGAAAAAAATGTTACTGATATTTTTGAACATCGATGTGTCAGGTAAAGAGAACAGAAGATTATTTCCATTTTACGATTGGCACGTTTATATAGCGAATTTTAGATGTCTCGTGATCGTATGGTAACATGTACACATTATTCTTCTGTATATTTGGCAGCCTTGGAGCTATGTAGAATGCTTCTGCGGGTCTAGAAAAATATACACTCTTTGATAGTTATTATCTTTGGAAGAAAATGTCATATCGTTGCATTAGGCGCGGCAGCGCTGTCCATTGTTTCCTCAACAGATCTGGGCGCGGGCTCTCCAGCAGATGCTAGCGCAGCATTGAATGAAGTAAGATTGTCGTCTGAGCATCGAAAGGCAGTACTGAAGTGGAACTGGAAGTACGAAAACTTGATGGAGGTACAACGGCAGTGGTGTAATGTGTACGGAGCTCAGCCACCAACACGTACAACAATTTATCCTGTTCGGGATAAATATGAAAACGACGATACTGTTCCGGATGTGCATAAGGAAAGGTCTGGTTGATCAAAAGCATCAAGTCCAACTTCCAGCGCTGCGGTGTTGCAGCGTTTTACAAGGTCACTTCCAAAATCTGTGAAGCAGTGTGCACGTGAAAGTGGGGTAAGCCGCTCAAGCGTACGACGTATTCTAAAGGCTGTAAATTGGGAGGCATACATTTCAAGATCGCTGCACGCTATGAAGGAGGACGACCCGGATCGAAGGATGGAGTACTGCGAGTGGTTTGAAGGCATGGTTCGGGAAAATGAACAATTTGCAGGGATAGTTATTTGGTCTGATGAGGCGGAACTCAAACTAAACGGTACTGTAAACCGCCACAACTGCATGTACTGGGCTCTTCAAAATCCTCACGTTCGCGCGTACAAACGGATTAATTTAACACTTGTTAACCTTTTGCATGGTCTTTTATTGACTAGTTTGACTGGCCCATTCTTCTTTTAAGGTACCATAACTTGTGAGGTGTATCTTCATATGCTGCAAACAACGAGTTTACCTGCCGTCCGAGAGTTGTTTAGAAATGAAAGATCTTAGTGTCTCTGCGCATACTGTTAGGCATTATGTACAGTTCTGTATGTTAAGTCATTGTAGCACGAGCTTTCATGAGGTAAGTAAACTCACAGAGAAGTGGCTTGATGTAGACTACTCCTTGCACACCTTCTATACGGAGGTTCGCGACCACGTGTCCCACAATGACAAAGGCGAGTGTCTTTCTTACAGCTGTACGCATTACAAAGTTCCTCCTTTCTTAATTACTTTAGAAGATACAAAACTTGACACTAAGTCACATAATATTTTCGCGCTGCAGAACTGAAAGTCGATACACCTTTTCAAATTTTAATAACAAGTCCAGCATTATACTGACTTTTATACACTGTCCAGTGGTTTGATAAAAAGTACGTATAAAGTGTCTGAGAAATATTCTGTAACTAATAACATATCCCAATCTTAAAATATGCCTCGTTTTCTCCATCTTTCGTTCATTTTATTCCACCACTTGAATCAATTGCGTCTGCGCCTCTCTGGGTGATATTTGAATTTATGCAGCGATTTTCTCGTAAATATTCTTTTTTTTGATGGTTCCTCGTTGCTGTTGTGGTCTTCAGTCCAAAGACTGGTTAGATGTGTCTCTCTGCCCTAGTCTATACTGTGCAAGCCGCCTCATCTCTGCACGACTACTGCAAACTACATCCATTTGAACCAACTTACTGTATTCAAGCTTTGCCCATCCTCTACAATTTCTAACCCCAGACTTTCTTTCATTACCTAATTAACAATTTCTTGAGGCCACACGACGTTTCCCGCTAACCAATGCCTTCTTTTAGTCAAGTTGTGGCAAAAAAAAAAGAAAAAAAAAATCCGCGAATTCGATGGAGCACCACTTCTTTACTCACTCCATATACCCATCTAATCTTCAACGTTGTTCTTCAGTCTGCCTTTCAAAGGCCCATATTCTCTTCTCATCTGCACCGTTTATCCGTACAAGGATTCCTAACATTTCGTTCGATATTTCAGGAGCGCCTTTCTTACTAACAGTATCACTTGTTTTAATTCAACTTTATTTCATTACAATCGTTTTCTTTTTAACCCTTTAATCCCTGAATAAATTTATAGATGAAAGACAAAAATCGAACGTTGTGGTGCCTTAGAGGTAAAACATTCAGGAGAGGGTAGCACTTGTCAGAACCGTTGATAGCTTCATGAAGAATCAGCATCTACCGGCACCGGCACTCAAAAACAGTTAAACTTTCTGTTACTAGCACAGCACTGGCGTGATGCGAATTTGAGACACTCGGCATGAAGGGCTTAATGATGTTTTATAACGCCTTTCTATGACATTATGAATTCCATTTGACATATCTTCGAAGATCATTCCTATCTCTGACAAAACTACACTATCATCAACAAAACTCAAAATTTTTATTTTCTCCGTAAACGTTTGATTCCTTTACAAATTTCCCTCTCGATTCCTTTACTGTGGTCAATACTTGGATTGAATAATGTCGGATGGAAGCTACAAGTTTTAAACAATTCGCAACTACTGCTTCCCATTCACGTCCTTCGTCTCTTGTGATTGCAGTCTGGTTCATGTACAAGTTATAGATAATACTTCACTCTTTGACCAGTTGTAAAATTACAAAAAAATTAAAATTTCTTATATTCTCAAATTGACAGATATGTTCATTCCACTCTTTTTATTTTAGCCCCGCTATCTTCCTCATTTGTAAAACCGAGCTTCACTCAAAGTTGTCGATCGATTTTTCTAAATATGCCTGAGCTATAGTCGTAGGTTTGCCTCTCATCAGTGTAAGATAAGTTGTGAGGGTCAGTATTTCCCACGTGTTCCGGAATTTTTCTTAACCCAAACTAATCTTCATCTACGCCGGTTTCTAGTAGTTCTTCCATTTCCTGTAAATAACACATGTCAGTGATTTCCAGCCATGACGTACTAAACTGACGGATCGGTAATATTTACAGCTGTCGGCTCTTGCTTCCTTTGACATAGAAATTATTACTGTTCCGGCTAACAAGTGCCGACGCGGAGGTCAAGAACGATAGAGCAGAGAGGGCTATGAGATGACGTCAGTCAATAGCACGCTGTCTAGGACGTCACCACGACAGGAGCGGCCTCTACACGAAGAGAATAAAAGCGACGCACCACCTAGCCTCGGCCGCACTAGAAGAGCAGCTCTAGCAGACAAGCAGTGATATTAACGATAGCAATGACTTATGAACTTGTGCGATTAGATTGCATGGAAACTGTATATTTCGAAGGACACTAATTATTTGCTTGTCCCCAATTGCTTGTGACACCACCCTGTACATAAGCAAGTTAAGTATTGTCAATTAAATTACTGTAATAAACTCCATTAATATGATTTGCTTGTATGTTGTCATGCCTGGCTCTGCCACTGATCTCAGAGAATGTTGTATACTACAGAGACTAATTTCTACTTATCTACGCGAATAATGAGCAAATTTGTGCAACACTCTGATCTACCCTTAACAGGAATTTGTTGAAACGAGCGGCTTAATATCAAAATAATTTTATTCAGGTTGACACTAGCCGTGAAAGCTTACGAATTTATAAAAAGAGGTTCTCAGTCACGATAGTTGGATCACGAATGAATCTCGCCTTTGAAAATAAAAGCCCATTGCCAGAGTAATGAGCCACCTTTTGCCGCATTCTTTGACAGCGAGCGGGAGACTGTTAACAGGGTCCAGAGCAAGCTGCAGTCCCTCATTACTTCTTTCTCAGTGCCCCTGCAAAGAGCACTACACCGCGGCTGCAATAATTCCTTCTGCCGTTTCTCCTCTGAAGCTCTGGGATAGAAGACATTTACCACAGTGGCGTCCCTCCCTCCCTTTTCGTGTGGACCTCACTGACCTGTAACGAAGCCTACGGTCCTATTTCGCGTCTTTAACAATTCGTTATTCGTTTTCTCACTTAGTGCTCGCTTCCGCAAGTGATATGTTAATGGCATATCTCCGTATAATTAGGGCACATAATTACACTTGCGTTACTACCTCGAGAATGGTTTTGAGAAAAGATACTCTGATGGAAACAGACATCGTTACTTTCTATCATGTGTTACTCATTCTTCCCTCTTTCCTCAGCGAGTGGAACACTGCAGGTAGTAGGGGGGATTCAAATGAAAACGAGTTTATAAAAAAAGTAAGTAAATTTTTTATTATTTCAAAATTAATTACCATAACTGCTAATACGTTTATCCCATTGTGAGACCAGACAGTCAAAATGTTTGCGGTTGCCTACGGAACCATTACAGTACCCAGGCGTGCGCTCTTTATCCGAAGCAAATCGACGGTCACGAGGTCTGTCTTCAGAGCTCCAAAAATATGGAAATCGCGTGGGGAGGGATGGGGACTACGTGGAGGATGTATAAGTGCTTGCCAGCGGAGCTTCTGCTATGTAGCAGATTAAAATTGTGTGCCGGACCGAGACTCGAAGTCTGGAGAGGAGAGCTTCTGTGAAGTTTGGAAGGCAGGAGAGGAGGGACTGATGGAAGTAGAGCTGTGAGGAGTGGTCGTCAGCTGTGCTTGGGTAGCTCAGTCGGTAGAACAATTACCCGTTAAAGGCAGAGGTCACGAGTTCGAGTCACGGTCCAGCATACAGTTTTTATCTGCCACGAAATTTCATATGAGCGCACATTCCACTGCAGAGTGAAAATTTCATTCTGCTGTGCACTTGAAACAGCCTTGACCACATGTAAGTTTTTCATTTCCAGCTTCATCAGGCAACAATAGCCTCACATGTGACGCGTAGCTGCCAACCACATTGCAGACATCCTCTAATACACCCCTCGTATTTTCTAGAGATTGGAAAGAGGTATCGTCCTCCTTTGACAGTTAAAAAAACTTCGATATATTAACTATATTTCGTATGCAGAATATATGACCTAAAGTTCACCACACGTAAACCGATCAGCGACTGCATTCTTCCTTGAAAACATTTCGAAATATGACCGGTAGTTTACTTATTTGCAAAATATCGCAATAACTATCGGAAATAGCGAAAATAAAAGCAGTGCATTATTAGGCTGTGACGTGGGATCATAATACGCGAAAAATTTTTTTATGTTTTACGAATAATTTCCATAGTCGAATGACAAAGCCTGCATAGTGGAGAACATATGTGAATTTAAAAATCGTGTTTTTTAAATTTTAATGCAAAAATAGCTTTACTGATTAATCAAGTAGACAGATAGTTGTCGCTTTGCTTCAGTTACATAACACGATTTGATTAGGCACATTTGAAGCCTTTAAATCATCGTATGATACAGCTGCGTGGTGCAATTAGCGCTCTCTGTTGTTATGGGCGACAGGACAGAGATACGTGTCCTTGTCGTATTGCCGTCGTGCTAGTGTGAACCAGTTAAGTCGTTTCAGTTACTTTTCTACAGTATACTATCTCCAATGATTCGGTGCAGTGCCATTTCACACGGTTAAAGGCAAATAATTAATATATGGTCTTGTGGCAATGTAAAGTTTTCCGTCATATTAATTCACGCTTTTTTCTCGGGTTCGTAGCCTCATCAAAATTTCATCTTGAAACGAAACTTCAGCATTCCATCTGGCCGCCTTCTTCAGGTGAGAACGCTATTTGCTAAATATCGATACAGCTGATTCCTGCTGTAAACAGCAGTCCTTTTACAATACTTTTGCACGTTTTTGTATTAACAAAATAGACAAATATTGCAAATATCGGAGTAATACGACATCTCAATTAAAATAAGAGGTCTCTCAGCGACTTCTCGTACACGTTCAACCATGTTCTATTCCTTAGAGACATTTAGTTTGACTTCAAAAACATCCCAGCGTGTTAATTCATCATGTTCTTGTCGAGTCTGGAGCCGAATCAAACAGTCATGTCGACCTTGCTTAGTGTTGAGATGCCATAATGAAAATATTATCCTTAAATATGAATGATTTGTCCATGGAATATTATGCCAGGATGACTTTATGACCTACCTGCAGACGCTGCAAAAATATGATTCTTCTCTAGCTTCAAATTCCTATTCTATACATACTAGCTGTGTAATTGGCGTTGCCTGGGTTCGCATTTATTCCAATTTTTTATTAGTTACTCTCCTCCTCCCCCCACCTCTCTCACCATCGACTCTGCAACCACTCTGTCAATTTCTCCCGCCCCTTTCCCTGTCCATCTCCTCCTCCACCTTGCCCTGTCCATCTCCTCCTCCTCTGTACATCTTCTCCACCCCCTTTCCCTGACCATCTCTTCCTCCCCTTTCCCTCTCCATCTCCTCCTCCTCTTTTCTCTGTCCACTTCCTCCTCCCCTTCCCCTGTCCATCTTCTCCTCCCCTTTCCCTGTCCATCTCCTCCTCCTCCTTTCCCTGTCCATCTCCTCCTACCACTTCCAGCCTATCTTCTCCTCCTCATTTCCCTGTTCATCTCCTCCTCACCCTTTACCTGTTCATCTTCTCCTCCCCTTTCCCTGTCCATCTCCTCCTCCCCTTTCCCTGTCCACCTTGTCCTCCTCCTTTCCATCTCCTCCTCCTCTGTCTACCTTCTCCTCCCCCTTTCCCTGTCCATCTCCTAATCTCCTTTCCCTGTCCATCTCCTCCTCACCCTTTCCCTGTTCATCTTCTCCTCCCCTTTCCCTGTCCATCTCCTCCTCCCCTTACCCTGTCCACCTTGTCCTCCTCCTTTCCATCTCCTCCTCCTCTGTCTACCTTCTCCTCCCCCTTTCCCTGTCCATCTCCTAATCTCCTTTCCCTGTCCATCTCCTCCTCCCCTTTCCCTGTCCATCTCCTCCTTCCTTTTCCCAGCCTATCTTCTCCTCCTCATTTCCCTGTTCATCTCCTCCTCACCCTTTCCCTGTCCATCTCCTCCTCCTCATTTCCCCGTCCATCTCGTCCTCCCCTTTTCCTGTCTATCTTCTCCTCCTCCTTTCCCTGTCCATCTCTTCCTCCCCTTTCCCTGTCTATCTTCTCCTCCCCTTTCCCTGTCTATCTTCTTCTCCCCTTTCCCTACCCATCTTCTCCACCCCTTTCCCTGTCCATCTTCTCCCCCCCTTTCCCTGTCCATCTCCTCCTCCCCATATCCTGTCCATCTCCTCCTCCCCTTTCCCTATCTTCTCCTCCCCTTCCCCTATCCATCTTCTCCTCCCCTTTCCCTGTCCATCCCCTCCTACTCCTTTCCCTGTCCATCTCCTCCTTCCTCTTCCAGCCTATCTTCTCCTCCTCATTTCCCTGTTCATCTCCTCCTCACCCTTTCCCTGTCCATCTCCTCCTCCCCTTTCCCTGTCCATCTCCTCCTCCCCTTTCTCTGTCTATCTCCTCCTCCTCATTTCCCCGTCCATCTCGTCCTCCCCTTTTCCTGTCTTTCTTCTCCTCCTCCTTTCCCTGTCCATCTCTTCCTCCCCTTTACCTGTCTATCTTCTCCTCCCTTTTCCCTGTCTATCTTCTTCTCCCATTTCCCTATCTATCTCCTCCTCTTCTTTTCTCTGTCCATCTCCTCCTCCCCTCTTCCCGTCTATCTTCCTCTCCTCCTTTCCCTGTCCACCTCCTCCCCCCTTTCCCTGTCCATCTTCTCTTCCCCTTTCCCTGTGCATCTCCTCCTCCTCCTTTCCCTATCTATCTCCTCCTCCTCTTTTCCCTGTCCATCTCCTCCTCCTCTTTTCCCTGTCCATCTCCACCTACCCTTTTCCTGTCTATCTCCTCCTCCTCTTTTCCCTGTCCATCTCCTCCTCCCCTATTCCTGTCTATCTTCTCCTCCCCCTTTCTCTGTCCGTTTCGCCCTCCCGATCTGTCTGTTCCCCTTCTCTCTTCTATCTCTCTGCCTCGCTCTTCCTCCCGCCCCCCCTCCTCTTTACTTTCTCTGTCCATTTCCCCCTCATCTCTCTTTCTGTTAATTTCCCCATCTCCTGTCTGTATCCATCTTATGTATGTGGCTATCTCCTCCTTCCCCCTCGCATTCCATCTCCTTGTCCTTCCTTCTCTCTTCACAGTATCACATTCATCATAATAGGAGGTTGGTGGTTCTTACCCCTACCAGTACTTCTTTCCAGATTGTACAGACATTAATATACAGAACACATTTGATTTAAATCGTTCCAGGGATTTAAAAAGTAACTTTCTGCCGCGGGTTTACTGGAATACGCACATGTCAAATATACTTCACACTTTTTAACACGTTTCACGTGTAGTTGTACACACATTTCAACTGTATGTGTAGTGAATTGTGCCCTACAGTTTCGTTAGGACAAAGCTGAATGTTTAAGACGTCGCGTTCCCTACACTATGTGTCGCACAATAATGTTCTAGGTACAGTCAGCGGCGTATGTGGATACTCTGTGCGAAACGTGTTGCGAATAGTGTTAGTAGCAAAGAAGTTGGCCCCTGGTAGCTGAGTGTTCAGCGCGACAGAATGTCAATTCTAAGGGCCATGGTTCGATTTCCGGCTGGGTCGGAGGTTTTCTCCGCTCAAGGACTGGATGTTGTGTTGTCAGAATCATCATCATTTCATCCCCATCGACGCGCAAGTCACCCGAATGGCGTCAAATCGGAAGACTTGCACCCGGCGAACGGTCTACCCTACGGAAGGCCCTGGTCACACGACATTTACATTTTTTAGTAGCAAAGACAGAATAAATTAAAAGCTCGTGCATGATGCGGCATTTTTTTACGCATCTCCATATTTGACATCTCCATAACTAGTGTCGTACCATGATGTAATTTTTCTGGTACATTCAGTAGTACAAGTGAATACTGTCTGCAAAATGTGTGATGCATACAGTTTGTAGTAAAGAATTAATATATTAAAACGTTATGCTTCAAACGAAAGTTTTGTTACATGAACGGCGAGGATGTAGTAAGGCAAAAACTTATTTTCGTTTCATCATTCTGTAGGGGGTGTCAGCGAGAAAAAGTTTCCTACAGGTTTGAAATAATGTGTAAAGTTTGTTGCAAGACTGTAAGCGCTCTCAGTCTCAAATACTGGATGAGGGAAGTATAGCTATCCTCGCGAAGTCGGCTACACTTCCTTTTCACCCCCACCACTTTGATAGGTAGGTGGTTCTTTCCCCCACAGTGATACTTTGGAGAGAGTAAGTGATTTTGTACCAAGTTTTGTTGAAAAAAAGAAATGGTTCAACTGGCTCTAAGCACTATGGGACTTAACATCTGAGGTCATCAGTCCCCTAGACTTAGAACTACTTAAACCTAACTAACCTATGGAAATCACACACATACATGCCCGAGGCAGAATTCGAACCTGCGACCTTAGCAGCAGCGCGGTTCCAGATTTAAGCGCCTACAACCGTTCGCCCAAATCGGCAGGCCAAGTTTTGGTTAAATCGGTCCACTGGTTTAAGAGGAGATGTATACTCATCAGCCAGAAAATTATGGCTATCTACCTAATAGTCGGTGTGTCCACTTATGACACGAATAAAAGCGACGACGCGTCGTGTCATGGTGGCAATGACACCTTGGTAGGTCGATGGAGGGAGTTGACATCACATCTGCACACAACAAGACACATAAGTACGGGGAGGGGGCCGACGAGCTCTGACGCCATGCTCAATCACATCCTAGATGCGTTCGATCGGGGAGTTGGGGATCCAGCACATCAGTTGGAATTCGCCACTGTGTTCCTCGAACCATTCCACCGCACACATAACCGTGCGCCATGGCGCATTAACTTGCTGAAAAATGCAACCGCCGTCGGGAAACATGCTTCTCATGAAGGGGAGTTAGAGGTCTGCAACCGGTTTACGAGTACCCTCGGGCGTCATGGAGCTCCACTAGCCCCATAAATGCCCACATAAATGGTCCCCATTGTATAATAGTTATAATAGTCCCCCCCCCCCCCACGAACCATAGCCACCTCATTAACCACGGACTTTGTCATTGGTGGAGAGCCTTGCGTGCTTCAGCGATGCAGATAGCCGTACCGTAGGTGCAACCACAACGGAGGGGTATCTGTTGAGAGGCCAGACAAACGTCTGGTTCCTGAAGAGGGGCAGCAGCCTTTTCAGTAGATGCAGGGGCAACAATCTGGATTAATGACTGATCTGGCCTTGTGGCACTAACCAAAACGTCCTTGCTGTGCTGGTACTGCGAACGGTTGAAATCAAGGGGAAACTACAGCCGTAATTTTTCCAGAGGGCATGCAGCTTTACTGTATGGTTAAATGATGATGGCGTCCTCTTGGGTAAAATATTCCGGAGGTAAAATAGTCCCCCATTCGGATCTCCGGGCGGGGACTACTCAAGAGGACGTCATTATTAGGAGCGTGGAATGTCAGATCCCTTAAACGGGCAGGTAGGTTAGAAAATTTAAAAAGGGAAATGGATAGGTTAATGTTAGATATAGTGGGAATCAGTGAAGTTCGGTGGCAGGATGAACAAGACTTTTGGTCTCGTGAATACAGGGTTATAAATACAAAATTAAACAGGGGAAATGCAGGAGTAGGTTTAATAAAAAATTAAAAAAATAGGAGTGCGGGTAGGCTACTACAAACAGAATAGTGAACGCATTATTGTGGCCAAGAAGACACGTAGCCCACGCCTACTACAGTAGTACAAGTTTATAAGCCAACTAGCTCTGCAGATAACGAAGAAATTGATGATATGTATGATGAGATAAAAGAAATTATTCAGATAGTGAAGGGAGACGGAAATTTAATAGTCATGGGTGACTGGTATTCGATAATAGGTAAAGGGAGACAAGGAAACGTAGTAGGTAAATATCGATTAGGAGTAACAAATGAAAGAGGAAGCCGCCTCGTAGAATTTTGCACCGAGAATAATTTAACCATAGGTAACACTTGGTTCAAGAATCATAAAAAAGGTTGTATACATGGAAGAAGCCTGGAGATTCTAGAAGGTATCTCACAGTTTATACAATGGTAAGACAGAGATTTAGGAACCGGGTTTTAAATTGTAAGACATTTCCATGGGAAGATGTGGACTCTGATCACAATTTATTGGTTATGAACTGTAGATTAAAACTGAAGAAACTGTAGGAAGGTGGGAATTTAAGGAGATGGGACCTGGATAAACTGACTAAACCAGAGGTTATACAGAGTTTCAGGGAGATCATAAGGGAACAAATGACAGGAATGGGGGAAAGAAATACAGAAAAAGAAGAATGGGTAGCTTTGATGGCTGATGTAGTGAAGGCAGCAGAGGATCAAGTAGGTAAAAAGACGACGGCTAGTAGAAATACTTGGGTAACAGAAGAAATATTGAATTTATTGATGAAAGGAGAAAATACAAAAATGCAGTAAATGAAGCAGGCAAAAAGGAATACAAACGTCTCAAAAATGAGATCGACAGGAAGTGCAAAATGGCTAACCAGGGAGGGCTAGCGGACAAATGTCAGGATGTAGAGGCTTATCTCACTAGGGGTAAGATAGATACTGCCTACGGGAAAATTAAAGAGACCTTTGGAGAAAAGAGATCCACTTGTATGTATATCAAGAGTTCAGATGGAAACCCAGTTCTAAGCAAAGAAGGGAAAGCAGAAAGGTGGAAGGAGTATACAGAGAGTCTATACAAGGGCGATGTACTTAAGGACAATATTATGGAAATGGAAGAGGATGTAGATGAAGATGAAATGGGAGATATGATACTGCGTGAAGAGTTTGACAGAACACTGAAAGACCTAAGTCGAAACAAGGCCCCGGGAGTAGACAACATTCCATTACAATTACTGACAGCCTTTGGAGAGCCATTCCTGACAAAACTCTACCATCTGGTGAGCAAGATGTATGAGACAGGCGAAATACCCTCAGACTTCAAGAAGAATATAATAATTCCAATCTCAAAGAAAGCAGGTGTTGACAGATGTGAAAATTACCGAACTATGAGTTTAATAAGTCACAGCTACAAAATACTAACGCGAATTCTTTGCAGACGAATGGAAAAACTGGTAGAAGCCGACCTCGGGGAAGATCAGTTTGGATTCCGTAGAAATACTGGAACGCGTTCGGCAATACTGACCCTACGACTTATTTTAGAAGAAAGATTAAGGAAAGGCAAACCTACGTGTCTAGCATTTGTAGACTTAGAAGAAGCTTTTGACAATGTTGACTGGAATACTCTCTTTCAAATTCTGAAGGTAGCAGGGGTAAAATACAGGGAGCGAAAGGCTATTTACAATTTGTACAGAAACCAGATGGCAGTTATAAGAGTCGAGGGACACGAAAGGGAAGCAGTGGTTGGAAAGGGAGTGAGACTGGGTTGTAGCCTCTCCCCGATGCTATTCAATCTGTATATTGAGCAAGCAGTAAAGGAAACAAAAGAAAATTCGGAGTAGGTATTATAATCCATGGAGAAGAAATAAAAACTTTGAGGTTCGCCGAGGACATTGTAATTCTGTCAGAGACAGCAAAGGACTTGGAAGGGTAGTTGAACGGAATGGACAGTATCTTGATAGGAGGATATAAGATGAACATCAACAAAAGCAAAACGAGGGTAATGGAATATAGTCGAATTAAGTCGGGTGATGCTGAGGGAATTAGATTAGGAAATGAGACACTTAAAGTAGTAAAAGAGTTTTGCTATTTGGGGAGCAAAATAACTGATGATGGTCGAAGTAGAGAGGATACAAAATGTAGACTGGCAATGGCATGAAAAGCGTTTCTGAAGAAGAGAAATTTGTTATCATCGAGTATAGATTTAAATGTCAGGAAGTCGTCTCTGAAAGTATTTTTATGGAGTGTAGCCATGTATGGAAGTGAAACGTGGACGATAAATAGTTTGGACAAGAATAGAATAGAAGCTTTCGAAATTTGCTGCTAGAGAAGAATGTTGAAGATTAGATAGGTAGACCACATAACTAATGAGAAGGTATTGAACAGAATTCGGGAGACGAGAAATTTGTGGCACAACGTGACTAGAAAAAGGGATCGGTTGGTAGCACATGTTCTGACGCATGAAGGGATCACCAATTTATCATTGGAGGTCAGCGTGGAGTGTAAAAATCGTAGAGGGAGGCCAAGAGATGAATACACTAAGCGGATTCAGAAGGATGTAGGTTGCAGTAGTTACTGGGAGATGAAGAATCTTGCACAGCATAGAGTAGCATGGAGAGATGCATCAAACCAGTCTCAGGACTGAAGACCACAACAACAATAACAACAGTATAATGGAGCCGCCGCCAGCTAGTCTCCGTCCCGCAGTGCAGGTGCGTAGGAGTGTTTCCACAGAAGACGACGGATTCGCGCTCTCCCATAGACGTCATGAAGAAGGTATCGAGATTCATCAGGATATGCAACCCTCTGTCACTTCGCCTGCGTCCAATGCCCACGTCGTAGTTTCCGATGCCGTGGTGTTGACACATGCCTGGGTCGCTGGCTGCAAAAGAGTACTCGGCGCATTGTGTGTTTACAAACACTTGTACTCTGCCCAGCATTAAAGACTGATGTTAGTTCTGCCACAGTTCGCCGTCGGTTCTGTTTTACCATTCTGCCCAACCCATGACTTTCGACATCTGCAGTGAGGAGTTGAAGCCCAATCTCACGACGTCTGGACGTGATCTCACCTTGGTTTCGTCACGTGCAGAAGACACTCACCACAGCCCTTCTCGAACACCCGACAGGTCGTGCAGTTTCCGAAATGTGCGTGCTGAGCCCCCCGGGCCTGACATCTGCCCTCGATCAAAATCGGATACCTCGCGCGCTCTCCCCATTGTACACACGGACAGCACGCTCAATGATATTACATGCACGGTGCGTGTGTCTGTCACTCCTCGCCAGATGGCGCAGCTATCGCCTGGAATATCGATAGTAGATCGGCGGTCATAATGTTCTGGCTGAGCAGTGTACATACGTACACACATCTGTTTTATAATTTGTATGGATTATGTACTTCTCTAGTGGCAAACGTTGAAACAACGGCAGAACATTTCTTCATACTGAATCAAGCTGAATGGCCCAAATAAGAGAGCACGAATTCATTAATATCAATAAACGCGAGCGAGCTTCAAGAAGAACATAGGAGTTCTGATGACCACAATGCACAGCCTCGGTGCGTGCACTGATTACGACGGCAGTGCTGCACGCAGCGTCCTCTGGCGACACGCCGCTGGGGGCCGCCACGGCGTTCATTTGGGCCGCCCGCCGCTGCGCCCCCATTACAAACAGCTTTCACTCAGCTTGAGGGCTGGCCCTCTCAGTAACGGAATCAATACCCGCGGCGATCGGCTCTCTGGAGCTGCTGGTGAAGCACAGAAATACGTCGACGAGTTTCGACACTCCACGTGGAACTTTACAGAAGACCTGCAAGGTTTGGCATAATCAATTGACGAGACATGAACAGGATGGTATATGGCTGTTTTGTGTACACTAGTAGAAACTTGAAAACCATGTCAGTTTTCTAAATAGTGCAGCTCAAAAAATTAGTTTTTTAAGCCTGTCTAGTGCTTACCATGATCTAACAGATCTTTTGGGAACAATTCGATGTATGAACCACGGCTTTTGGTCGCACATTTTTTTCTCGCTCCTATTTTGTGTTGAAAGTGAAATAATGCATGTTAATTATTTATTGGTACAAATATGGTGAAATAAAAATGGAGCAGTTGCTTTTTCTGGAAGTTCTTTATTCTACTATGTTTAAAGTAGACTGTAAAAAGACATTGTCATAAATTATGGTTCCAAAAAATTTTTAAGAATAGCTCTCAAAAATTTGAGTAATTAATTCATAGTTTTTCTTTAAAAAATTTTTTAGTTTTCAAATTCAAGTCATAAAAATAGTCTCCTTTTCAGTTAAGAATGTTTTAGTACAATATATTTCAGCCCTCTTTGTTTTTCATTAGTGTGTACTAAAACATAAAAAAGTGAACTTTTGTGAAATTCAAGTTAAAGTTAAAGCTTGTTTCTCCACCTACCCTGTATAACACTAATATATCCGAGGTCAACATTCATCTTGTTTCTGGTGTTTTTCTCCCTCCATTTCCTTTTTCAGTCCACTTCTTGTTCTTGCTTCTTTAGGGGTTTCCGACATCGATTTCTCTGCTTCCAAGGATTTCCTGCGCTCAATAGCAATTAAAGTTCTTTATGTATTTAGTCCACCAGCCACTCCCATCAATTCCCTAACCTTAAACCATGACACTGCACCGTCACTGAAACATAGTAGAGCATCCAGCACACCTATTTTTCAAGTATTTAGTCCTACCAGAACAGTTTTTGTTATTCATTCCCATTATACAGCTGTTAAAATTCTGATTTGGGTTTTGAATACTACCATGTAGTTGCTTCTCTAACAATCTTGTCACTAAGACATTAGAGACTAAAAAGCCATAAAAAGAAACCAATGAGAAAGAAATTCCGTTTTTAACAGAGCTTTCTGTGTGACGTGGTGACGTAGCCATGTGTGCAGACCCTTTTAAATTACTTTAATTTTGGGGCTGTTTTCGGTACAATTATCTCGCAGTAGGCTTTTTCCCTTTGAGAAACCTACACAGCATTTCTCAACACAAAAAATCGATTCTTTTGCATTTATTCACGTACAGCTCCCCTGTAGGGAACAAGGTAAAACTGTCTCAGAAGTGTTTAGCATATGGCAGTGTTCAAAATATGTAATTACAAATGTTATTTTTATACATTTTGTAGCGTTCACATTACAATGCAGGTCTTAATTTTATTCAGTGCGATGTTCACCACTGTAGGGGTGCTATTAAGGAGCAATAGGCACGTTTACCCATTTCACAATGAGAGATGCCCAGTACACGTATAACCGGAACGTGGGAAAGCTTAAGTTGTTGGGAAACCAGTACGTGGGCTAGCGCAGACAGCAGAAAATCCTGTACGAACGGACAGCAGTATGCATAACATTAAATATTAATTATTAATAAAATGACTTACTAGACAGATACGCCGACGTACCGAAAGTTTTATCCGACCTGATGTTTGTAATTGCAACCTCATCATATTACAAAAAGAAGTTCAGAAACTAAAAACAGAATAAGACTGACGAGAGTTGGCAGAGATATCGATTATGAACGAACCGCATTTTGCACTGACGCATAAAGAGCTTACAAGATAATTCATTAGACAGTATCACACGGTGTTCTCTGAACATGTAAATTTTCGGAAAGTGAATATGTTAGAATTTTGCAACCAGTAATCTATAGAATCCTTGATAAGTGCCTACAGAAGCTTTTGATATTATACAAAGTGATTTTTTGCAAAGACGTGATCTTAACCATGATAGGAGCGGTACTCGCTACTGACGTTAGACATCAAGGAGTTGGAAGAAATGCTTCTAATGCTTCTAGTTCTTATGCGGCGGTAACTGTGAAGACGCACGAATAGAAACATTAGGTGGCATCCACTGTTAAATGAAGTGTGAAAATTCATTTTGAAGCAGTAGTAGCAATCCCATTCACTACAATTACTCTGAGCTCAATTCATACAGCTTAGAAGCTGCGACTTACGGATAAGAAATACAATGAGACAACGAGACAACCTTAGAAATTCTGACGTAAGCAAGCTTCTCTTCCGTCACACCGTGTCGTATCTGTATTATAATGGGCCCTGTGCCGTATGGGACTGTAACTGCAATACAAGTTAAGCAGCTATGTGGCATCTCTCCATTGAAATGAATCAAGAGCGCTATGTTCACTTGATCCCACCGCTGAGATAGAGCTGTGCAGCGCTCCACAATAGTCCGCGGAAGCGGCTGAAGGCTTGGAGCTCGTCTCCCCAATGCACCACTAAAGTCTTTTAAAGGATTTACATACGGAGTCAGTTATGCGCTAGATACTCCCTCGTGCTCAAACTGCACCCGGCAGATTGGTACTATGCAGGGTGTCCTCTGGCACTCTGGTCCTAATGAAAGCGTAAAGACGGTAAAATACTACATTCCGTTATCTCTGAATCACCAAGTGGTTTTTCCAACCAGAGAGTACACCTTTTCTACAGAGACAGAAGAAATCTGGCGCTTACTTTAGTAACTGCTCATATTCTACTTCCTTTTTTATTTGCTCGTGGTTAAATTTTAGTTTATGAATGTCCTCAGATACTGAGATGAAGTTCCCGTTCTTCTCGCGTGCATCTCCCTTCTCTACTTCCACTTTATTCTACACGGGCCAGTCACATTAATATTACCATAGCCTATGTTCGGTGTACACGTTCAATGACCACTCGCGGACGGCAGGAGGTGGACGGTATATAAAATGTGTAGGGCTCACACAGAAAACATTGCAGTCGTTGTTATAATGCGGAAGCGGAGCAGTTTATCTGATGTCCAAAAGGGCATGACCAATGGCCTTCCCGCTAAGACTGGAAGCGTTTCCGAAAGTGTGTAAACAGTTCGCTTTCCATTGTGGTTAAAGTACACCGTGCATGGAAAAATGGTGCTATCCAAAACTAGCACCGAGATAGCTATGGTGCACCACCGGGCTTGGATGACTGTGGTGATCGACGGCTACGCAGGATATATGTACGGGTGAGCAAACGTGAAATGTTTGAGAAACTGATGGCCTAGATGAACCAAGGGCCTACCAACAGTGTCTCAGCGAATATTGCTGCATATAGGCCTACGCAGCAGGCGCCTAGTTCGGGCACAAATGCAGATTGCTGTCCACCGGCGACAAATACTGCAATTTGGTCGTTCATTGAGTAGTGACAGGTAGCCTTTTCAGGTGAATCACGTTTTATGCTCCACTGGGCGTGAAGCGTCTGAAAGCGGGCACCCTGAAACAATCATTAGAAAGGTCCACTCCAGAGGAGGGAGAGTTATGGTCTGAGGAATATTTTCGTGATATTCCCTGGGTGACTCGTCCTTCTGGAAGGCACAATGGATAAACACAAATACCCACCTATTCTTGGGTATCATCTTCAGCCCTACACTCCGATTGTTTTTTCTCGACATAAAGACATCTACATCTACGTAATTACTCTCCTATTGACAATAAAGGGCCTGGCAGAGGGATCAGTGAACCACCTTCAAACTGTTTCTCTACCGTTCCACTCTCGAACGGCATGCGGGAAAAACGAGCACTTAAATTTTTCTGTGCGAGCCCTAATTTCTCTTATTTTATCGTGATGATCATTTCTCCATACGTAGGTGGGTGTCAACAGAATATTTTCGCAATCGGAGGAGAAATTTCATGAGAAGATCCCGTCGCAACGAAAAACGCCTTTGTTTTAATGATTGCCACTCCAATTCACGTATCATGTCTGTGACACTATCTCCCCTATTTCGCGATAATACAAAAAGAGCTCCCCGTCTATGTACTTTTTCTATGTAATCCGTCAGTCCCACCTGATGCGGAACCCACAACGCACAGCAATACTCCAGAATAGGGCGGGCAAGCGTGGTGTAAACAGTCTCTTTAGTAGGCTTGTTGCACCTTCTAAGTGTTCTGCCAATGAATCGCAGTCTTTGATTTGCTCTACCCACAATATTATCTATGTGATCGTTCCAATTTGTAATTGTAGTCCCTAAGTATTTAGTTGAATTTGCAGCCTCAAGATTTGTGTGACTGATCGCGTAATCGAAATTTAGGTGACTTCTTTTAGTATTCATGTGAATAACTTCACACTTTTCCTTATTCAGGGTCAACTGCCACTTATCGCACCATACAGATATCTTATCTAAATCATTTTGCAAGTCGTTTTGATCATCTGATGACTTTACAAGACGGTAAATGACAGCATCATCTGCAAACAAACTAAGACGGCTACTCACATTGTCTCCCATGTCGTTAATATAGATCAGGAACAATAGAGGGCCTATAACACTTCCTTGGGGAACGCCGGATATTATTTCTGTTTTACTAGATGACTTTCCGTCTGTTACTACGAACTGTGACCTTTCTGACAGGAAATCACGAATCCAGTCGCACAACTGGTGCGATACTCCGTAGGCACGCAGTTTGGTTAGAAGACGCTTCTGAGGAACGGTGTCGAAAGCCTTCTAGAAATCTAAAAATATGGAATCAATTTGACATCCCTTGTCGATAGCACTTACTACTTCATGAGTATAAAGACCTAGTTGTGTTTCACAAGCACCATATTTTCTGAAACCGTGCTGACTATGTGTCAATAAATCGTTTTCTTCGAGGTACTTCATAATGTTCAAATACAGTATACGTTCCAAAACCCTACTGCAAACCGACGTTTGTGATATAGGCCTGTAATTCAGCGAATTACTCCTACTTCCTTCTTTGCGTATTGGTGTGACTTGAGCAATTTTCCAGTCTTTAGGTACGGATCTTTCTGTGAGCGAGTGGTAGTATATAATTGCTAAATGTGGAGCTATTTTATCAGCATACTCTGAGAGGAACCTGACTGGTATACAATCTGGACCGAAAGCCTTGCCTTTATTAAGTGATTTAAGCTGCTTCGTTTCACTGAGGATATCTGTTTCTATGTTTCTCATATTGGCAGTTGTTCTTGATTGGAATTCAGGAATATTTACTTCGTCTTCTTTGGTGAAAGAGTTTCGGAAAACCGTGTTTAATAGCTCTGCTTTAGTGGCACTGTCATCAGTGACTTCACCGTTGTTATCACGCAGTGAAGGTATTGACTGCGACATGCATCAGCTGAACAATGCACCGTGACACACAGCTTGAATTGTATGTGTGTGATTCGCAGATCACCAGGATGAGTTGCACACCCCTGACCACCAAACTCCCGGATTTAAACCTAATCGAGAACTTGAGAATAGTGGAACAAAGTTCGTTTCAACTCAACTTAGTGCGGTTTGCCTACATCAAGGACAAGTATCCACTCATGGGCAAACGTATTTTTCTCTTTTGATTGACAGGTCGTTAACCTAATGTTTTGCTATGAGGATTATGATCCCATGGGCATAATTCACACTTTTGATTGGCAGGTTATGACCCCCTGGAGATAATTCATCCTTTTGATTGACAGGTCCTTAACCTAATGTTCTCCAACCCCCCTCCTCCTCCTCCTCCTCCCCCTCCGCATCCTCCTCCCCCTATCCGTCAGGGAACTCCCCTCGCCAATACAAGCACACTTTTGATATCAATTTGATTGACTAGTTAACTAAATCGATCAATTAATTAAATCTCCCAACCTCTTCCGGAAAATGGCGGGAAAAAGACTCAGTTGATCGATAATTTGGAGGGAATTTGATTTCAGTGTATGGAATATTATTTTAACAATTTATACAATGTTTGGAATATTGTTTATTTATTTATGGCAGCGTATGGAATATAGTCTATTTCTTTAGTTAAACAATTTGTCAGGAAATTGATTGCAGTGTATGCAATATTGTTTAAACAGTTTAGACAGTATCTGGAATGTTGTTTCTTTAAACAATTTACGTGATTCGAGGCGGTATTTAGTTAAAGAATTTGTCGGGAAATTGACTGCAGTGTATGAAATGCTGTTCATTGACACAATTTTGAGGATACAGGATGGTGTATGGAATATAGTTTACTTAAAGAAGTTGTCAGGAAATCGGCATGGAATATATACACAACTGCGGCGCTTTTTTATTGGAAACGCTGAGTACCCTTAGTTTATATCTGCTGCCGGAGTCCGGGATATTAATGCTTTTATTTTCCTCAATTTTCGAAGTACACTGGTGCCCAAGCGTGGACGGGAAAATCGGAAGAATTACAAATCTAAAAGTTCGTGGCATATTTCGAAACCTGCCGTTACTTTCTGCAGACCGGCAAATTACTAGACTCTCAGTGGCAAATTGTTTTGTACAAATCGAGAAACATACAGAAGTCATATTTCACTGATATTTAAACCCTGCAAAAGTGGTCTACAGATCATGAATGCAATGAATTGGGGTATAATAGCCGCTGTTTGGGGTCTCCCGTTCTTGTCTCTATGGTCAAGGCACCCCAACGAAGGTCGAAACCGCCCAATGTCCTGATTGCAGATCACTAAATACAGTTACTAAATACCACATATCGGCCCCCTCTGATCTCGCAGCTCCGCAACAAAACATCAGGTGGTGGCATTCTGTTGTTCGGGAAATTCCAGACTCGCTTCCTGTCTCTGCGTTTCTCTAGAGGCCACTCCCTGATTGTGAACCAACGTCCCGAAACATGCAGACCGAGGTTTCCATCTCTCCTCAGAATACAATGTTCCTATTGACTAATGCTGGAGACAGAGGGTGAGCCGATACAATTTTGATATAAAAATAGAGCGAAATAAGCCATTTGCACTACCATTTCAAATTAATTGTTTAACAATTTACAGCACTCAAACAGATCGCTTAAAACACTCACCTCCACATTACGATGATTCTTCTTCGTAATAAAATGTATTTTCAGTTTTTGAGTATCACACACAAACTTTATACTAATCAAGTAATGAAATTTCCACCACAAATAGATTGCAGCGCTAAATGTATCCGAGGTCTTGTACGCACCAACGTTTGAGAGCACAAACACCCTCCACCACCTCAACGTTCCACTAAACATACCAGGTGAAACAAAAAATCCTACCGATCACACAAACTAGCTATCGCGAGGCGCGCACCGCCCGCCTTCTACAGCGTAGCCCCCGTCCGCACAAGGCCGGGAGAGAGACCCATACCCGAACGTATGCGTGCACACAATAGAACTATCGGAAACGAGATGGTGTTTTCAAAAGTACTTTAGGATTCCTAAACTGGTTCTGTCCATTACATTCGGAAGGAGGGAGGAAGGTTCAACTGCGTGACAGAATAGAGAACAGCAAATACCACTCCAAGACAGAGTCTACTGAGTTGTGTTCAGAAGCACTAAAAACGACACGCTTAAAGAACTATCCAGTCCGAAGCAATAAGCTGTCGTGGCTAAATGCCAGAGACAGCTGAAAACACTCTCACATACCACGCGCTCCTGTCCCGAGGTCCACTCGCAGTGAGCCCGGTCCCATGTACGTCACATTCACTGACGTAAAGAGGACATTGAAAATTTCCGTTAAGGCCGCAGCCGCAGTCACGGACACGCTTCTATGCCAGAATTCACCACCCCCCGCTGTGCACAGCATCTGGGGATGATTGGAGTGGTAGGAATTCATATTTTATCAATACGTCCAGCGCAAACGTCCATCATTTTGGATCTTCTCTCACGTGACAATCACGTCCGCTTCTGTCGCGCTCTTCCGGCACACTGGTCACGTCGCGGGAAAGATCAGGCAGGTTGGGGCATTCTTTGTAAACGTCAAAGGCTAAGCTAATCGCTTACTTCCGTTTACTGACTCCTCGTGATCGCCCTTGCAGGCAGCCGCGGTGCACTGGGAAACAAGCAACTGAAGATTGACGGTTGTACTGAGCAATCCCACCACCGCATAGACCCACCAGTTTAAAAAATCTACTTTAACCGATCCGAGGCAGCGATGTTGTTGACCATACACCTCGAATTTCTTACGCGAAATGTAGATTCCTCCTTTTTATAAGAGTTATTTTCGAAGATACAAGAAATCGGCAATACACACGTTTTCACGTCGTTAAAGTATCGTTACTTCTTGTGGAAATCCCGTATAGGTCTATGGCATAGACTATATTCCCTCTAAATATTCTTTCATCAAGTAGAAAAATTTCTTTCCTTATCTGTCACATCATGCAACACACGACTATAATATTAAACTCATTCTTGGCTCATGTCAGAGTGCTATGACCTACCACTGTCACAGGATGCCCCCTCACCTTCGAACTCTCTCTTAAGGTAACCAAATGTCTCGCCACATACGAAGTCTGTTAAAGTAACAGCACAGAGAAGTTGCAAATGTTAAGTTTTATACTACGTATCACTTTACTAATTCAGTAACACTTTCGATTTTATTACGATGATTGTCTCGCCATGTATAAGTGAACGATTGAAATATAGTTAAAAGATATCGTCGCAACGAAAAAAAAACACCCAGTGAAGAATCATATCTGTGGTGCTTAGAGTAGACCCAAGTTAGTGTTCGAGTGTGGATCTGCCACGCGTTATATCCAGAATGATGATGGGACGCGGATACACAATATGCCCTGTCTGGGATAGGATTGAAGATGGATCCACCACGCATATCTGGAGCGATGTTGGGATGCAAATCCACAGTATACCACATCTGAGATAGGGTTTTAGGGTGGATCTGCCACCCGTTACGTTCGAAGATGTGTTCTATGTTCGAAGTTGGATCCACCAGTGGAAATACCAGATCATGGGAGCCTTCCATGGCACAGACATACAGAAAACAGAGCACATACACTGCAACTGTAGAATATGTGGAGGTGACTGGATGCATTCGAATGCAGTGCTATACAGTGCTGCCCGATCAGAAAAATAGTGCATTAGCGCTAGCTGTTGACAACCATACTACAAGCAGTTTTAAAATGCGGAATGAGAAGTGATGTCATGATCGCGTGGGTAGAAGTGACATAAAAGCGATAAAATTAGGAAAAATGACGGAAAATACGTATAAGTTGAGGTAAATGCGGGGAAATTGAGGGAGTACTTGCATTACTTCTGCTTAGTGCAGAACCTTTTACATGGAAACGAGTCTGCAACATCAAGAGGAATACGAGAAAATGTTGACGTGGAAGCACTGGGAACTAAGGAAGCAGTCATTTTTTTCGTGGAGGGAACATTCTGCTATATGTCTATTGAAATTATAGTGATACACTCGAGTTGACTGCTGTCTTTGATGCTTTCCTGGAAAAAATAGAACCGTCTGCCTCTAAACTTACCTGCATCTACGTTAAAGGATGACAGAGTGGATGGAGTGGTCGGTTGAGATGGAGTTGTAACGAGGTATGAAAGTGGTAGACTGATGATGCATTCAAGAGAGAGAAGGACATGTTGCTGCAGTTCATCTGACCGTTGTTTTCAGTTGTTCTCCCTGGATGCATTAGTTGTGTAACATAACCTGCGTTCAACTTGTATAGAACTGCGTGTTCTGTGGGTGACTTAGAGCACTGTCTACTTGCGATCGTTAAAAGCAAACCTCAGTCAGCAGAGGACTTCCATTTCAAAACATAATATATCTGTTTAAAAATCATTCGTTGCGGATTCTGTCTCTAAAGACATTACGTCAACGTATGCACTGTGTTTCGTATTTCAAATATTTAATGTTATGTTCCAGCTGTACGTCCATAACGACATTAATGAAATTGACGTCGGCGGATTACGTGGTTATTTCTTTTTCATTTCCCGTTTCCTTCCAGTTCAATGTAATACTCACGGATCTCATGGGTAGTTAGTCCGCTCTCGAATGAAGGATATGTCGTTCTTTCACAAATAATACACTGCTTTGCAAAACCAATGCACGAGAGAGATAAAGTAACTTGACATGTTAACTACTAGGTGAAAATGAAGGAAAGTGGCGCAGCGTGTTGACAGAGGTCCCTCACACAAGCACAGAAAGTTGTAAGTCACGTGGCTTGACGCCAGCGTGACTACAGCGCCAAATGCGGCGGTTCCTGCAACACGAGATAGTTGGAGGTATAGGTTAAGACAGCTTGTGTCAGTCAGTGAGCATTCACGGTACACTGTGCTGGTGGTATTCATTACAACATGGTTCAGAGGAAATGCACGGATGACTGCACACGGGAAAGAACCACCTGGAAATTGGAAGAAAGGCGAAGTGTGACGAGTGTAGTGCATGGCGCCACTGGGATAAGACTCTAGTCACCGACATGCGCTGAATATACCCTCTCAACGTGCAAGACCCCAACTACGACCCAGGTGTACGTAAAGAAATTGTGCGCACAGAAACGGAAGGAAAGATTTGACCTTAATACGTGGACTATAGTTGTGTACCCCAATTAAATACTAGGTAGTAATGTGGACCATCAACTACTGTAATGAAACAAGACTTACAAATAACATACATTAATTGATTGTGTATTCAGTGATTGTCAAGAACAAACAAGTATCAAATACTCATGACAGGAGAATGAGTACACATACAAGTATAAACGAGTGCTACTTGTGGATCTAAGAAGGAAAGGACTGGATAAGTTCTCAAAAAATAATCCGAACGAACAAGAAATTGTAATAACTGACTGACACCACGGACTGTATTTTGCAATTCAGAAACCTCCCATCAGTTTGGTTCTGGAAGGTTCAGTGTCGGTTTTCTGGAAGATTCTAAACGCCAACCTTTCTGATGTCCTCTTCCCAGCAACTTGCGAGTGCCACTCCATGACACATAGCCGTTCACAAAGACACCGAGTTCTGACTTTTCAAACGACGTCCCGCCAAAAAGTTTCCATAACTTCTTCTTCTTACTGTTTTCCGTCAAGGCGGGAGCAGAACGTCGGTGCTAGACAAAAGAATCGCTTATGAAGGCGCCCCGTGACTACTGCACAATACTGCGATGTTATCACACGGGACTTGACATTTGCGTGGGTGGTCTGCCGTCTGGAGAAACCTCTGTATTCATGTTCGCCAGCTGGCGACGACAACGTGAGTTCGCTGAACTCTGCATGCAAGTGCACTCTTCCCCGTGCGTGGCTGATTTTGCGAAAAATGTCGCGCACCAGAATCATGTTGGCGGCGCTACCCACCAGTGTGTACTCAGTCAGCTGCTTCGTCAGCTGAATGCAAGCCAAAGTGAGCGGATGCAAGGGCCATGTTTTCACTCCCAAGAAACTACCAGTATGATTTCAGCTTGCATTTTTGAATTAAAGGAGTTCAATAAATCCTCTACAATCAGTTCCCACTGCCACGGATAATACCACTTTTTTGTTCATAAATCGTAATTTCTGATTTATTAGACCTGTTTTGATCGTCGGATTAGGTTTGCTGAGTAAAAAGTGAATGAAACACGGGGTTGGCTACAGCCTGACGTATTTCAGAAGTCCAGGAGTCTGGTACTGCTCACAACATTGTTTCAGTTGCAAAGGGGAGCATTCTGAAACACGGGCACTGCTGCCCGAAGAGGTTGAGGTGATCTACACTCCTGGAAATTGAAATAAGAACACCGTCAATTCATTGTCCCAGGAAGGGGAAACTTTATTGACACATTCCTGGGGTCAGATACATCACATGATCACACTGACAGAACCACAGGCACATAGACACAGGCAACAGAGCATGCACAATGTCGGCACTAGTACAGTGTATATCCACCTTTCGCAGCAATGCAGGCTGCTATTCTCCCATGGAGACGATCGTAGAGATGCTGGATGTAGTCCTGTGGAACGGCTTGCCATGCCACCTGGCGCCTCAGTTGGACCAGCGTTCGTGCTGGACGTGCAGACCGCGTGAGACGACGCTTCATCCAGTCCCAAACATGCTCAATTGGGGACAGATCCGGAGATCTTGCTGGCCAGGGTAGTTGACTTACACCTTCTAGAGCACGTTGGGTGGCACGGGATACATGCCGACGTGCATTGTCCTGTTGGAACAGCAAGTTCCCTTGCCGGTCTAGGAATGGTAGAACGATGGGTTCGATGACGGTTTGGATGTACCGTGCACTATTCAGTGTCCCCTCGACGATCACCAGTGGTGTACGGCCAGTGTAGGAGATCGCTCCACACACCATGATGCCGGGTGTTGGCCCTGTGTGCCTCGGTCGTATGCAGTCCTGATTGTGGCGCTCTCCTGCACAGCGCCAAACACGCATACGACCATCATTGGCACCAAGGCAGAAGCGACTCTCATCGCTGAAGACGACACGTCTCCATTCGTCCCTCCATTCACGCCTGTCGCGACACCACTGGAGGCGGGCTGCACGATGTTGGGGCGTGAGCGGAAGACGGCCTAACGGTGTGCGGGACCGTAGCCCAGCTTCATGGAGATGGTTGCGAATGGTTCTCGCCGATACCCCAGGAGCAACAGTGTCCCTAATTTGCTGGGAAGTGGCGGTGCGGTCCCCTACGGCACTGCGTAGGATCCTACGGTCTTGGCGTGCATCCGTGCGTCGCTGCGGTCCGGTCCCAGGTCGACGGGCACGTGCACCTTCCGCCGACCACTGGCGACAACATCGATGTACTGTGGAGACCTCACGCCCCACGTGTTGAGCAATTCGGCGGTACGTCCACCCGGCCTCCCGCATGCCCACTATACGCCCTCGCTCAAAGTCCGTCAACTGCACATACGGTTCACGTCCACGCTGTCGGGGCATGCTACCAGTGTTAAAGACTGCGATGGAGCTCCGTATGGCACGGCAAACTGGCTGACACTGACGGCGGCGGTGCACAAATGCTGCGCAGCTAGCGCCATTCGACGGCCAACACCGCGGTTCCTGGTGTGTCCGCTGTGCCGTGCGTGTGATCATTGCTTGTACAGCCCTCTCGCAGTGTCCTGAGCAAGTATGGTGGGTCTGACACACCGGTGTCAATGTGTTCTTTTTTCCATTTCCAGGAGTGTAGTATTGCCAGCTACAGCAGCAAATGACCGATACATTGTGCAATATGTAAGTAGAGACCAACGTCAAACAGCAGGTCAACTGCAACCACATTTAACACTATTGCAATGCACGCAATCTCACATTCCTCCGTGGCATGGCGACGGAATGGTGGGGTTCTCTTTTCCCAGTGATCAATACGTTGTGGCGCATTTACACCGCCGGCCGCTGTAGCCGAGCGGCGGTTCTAGACGGTTCAGCCCGGAGCCGGGCTGCTGCTACGGTCACCGGTTTGAATCCTGCCTCGGGCATGGATGTGTGTCATGTCCTGTGGTTAATTAGGTTTAAGTAGTTCTAAGTCTTGGGGACTGATGACCTCAGACGTTAAGTCCCATAGTGCTTAGAGCCATTTGCACCATTTGAGTCCATGTCCAAAAAAATGGTTCAAATGGCTCTGAGCACTACAGGACTTAACTTCTGAGGTCATCAGTCCCCTAGAACTTCGAACTACTTAAATCTAACTAACCTGAGGACATCACACACATCCATGCCCGAGGCAGGATTCGAACCAGCGACCGCAGCGGTCGCGCGGTTCCAGACTGTAGCGCCTAGAACCGCTCGGCCAGCCCGGCCGGCTGTCCATGTTCACCACAGACACATCGGTAGCTCTGTTTGAGGTGGTGGCAAGAGCAAATGGACTGGAGCAAGGATGAGAGGGGTCTCAGATGACAGTAAATTCAATCTGAGTAGTGATCATCATATCGTGAGAGCTGGAAACACCTAATGCACCCAGGACAATTGTCGGACATGATCGTTATGGTGGTCCAAGTGTTTTGATATGAGGAGGTGTAATGTCGCAAGGTCTTCCAAATCTCTGAGCATGGTACCCTCGCCAGTCAGCATCACTGTGACACTGTTCTCCTTCGCCCTGGCAATCCTTTCAAGGGTGTATTCAGCCCTCCATTTTTTTTATGAAAATGGGAGACCGCATCGAACAACGCAGGTAGTGGAGCTCTTGGAACGAGAGGATGTTCGGCGAATGGACTGGCTTACTAGTTTCCTCCACCTAAATCCTGTTGAGCACATTTGGAATGCTTTGGAGAGACGTATTGCTGCAGGTCTACATGGACCAAGGATCATCCAACAGTTGTCAACCACGCAGTTGGAGTAATGGAATGCCCCGCTTAAAGAACTCCCTTACTGCAAGAACTCCTTTCCAATCTTGTGGCCAGCATGGCGGAGCCTTGCAGAGGATACATTGCTGTCCATGTCGACCACACACCCTATTAAAAGTGTCCAGGGAACCATCATAAATCATGTCCTTGAATAAAAGTATCACTTCTGTTCGTCTGTTTCGGTTATATTCTGTACTATACTGTAGCAGGTCTTTCTATTTTTGGTCCAAGATTCATCGAGCTATATCACTTGGCAGTAATACATCACGCGGACGTTACTTCCGGTCTTAACTTTTGCACACCAGCGTAAATCGTTGACATTACAAAACGATCGTCAGACGTCATGCAGCAACCCGGTGTCGGTTACATGTACGAATCGAAGTAAATGTATGACACGACAGTGTGATTAGTACTGAGAGTTCTGGACACAAGGCGCTTGTCACGGTTTATGGAACGACAGGGAAGCATCTGCGGACGCCCCGCATCCGATCTCCCCTCAACGGCTGCTCAACTGGGTAGGCGATATTAAGGAGTTGTGCTGAGACCGCGGCAGCCGCCCAGTGCAGTGCTGAATCGCGCCTAATTGTAAATAACGGTAAATACGAGCGGCGACTAGTGTGCCGCGCTGCTGCGAATGCCCAGGGGAAATCAGGAGAGCCGCCTATTAACTGACGAGACTGAGGGCACCCGGCCGTGCCGGCGCCGTGCAGCCCATCCCAAACCGCAGGTGGGCGCGTGTGGACTCCAACATATTTGCGAATCGCTGCAAGTAAAAGGCAAAGCGTGTGTGTGCTCTGATAACAAAAGCAACGGGAGATACAGCTTTATTTCCCCCTGACTAAATTATTTTCCCCGTGGCCACAATCTGCGTGTGCCGTAAACTGAGTGTTCCAAAACTTTTAGGCACAGAATTATACATCGGACAGAGGATCATAAACTGAATATTTTGAGGTAAGGAAGTAATGGTCACAAATGAATGTTTGCGGTCTTTTATTTGCATGAGCGATGTACACCTTGTAGTTGAAACTTGGGCTCATAGGCACTGTTCAAAGAGACGATGGGCAGTTTCAATACACGCACTGCAATGGAGTGTAAAATGTTTCCACATTTCATCTTCCCTGAGGTCTGTCGCGCAGTGGGACAGGCAGTTAGAGCCCTACCAACTAGTTCCTCTTCGCGGTTCTGGGTTCTCGTCCCTCAGGAACCTTGTGTAACACCACCAGCAAGACTGACTGTGGACACATTACAGACAACTTCGTATTGTTTTTCCAAGTAGCGCTACCAGCGTTGATATTACGTAGTAAAGTTTTTGTTTTCGAGCTGTACTTAGCCCTGTAAACTGTGTAAGTTATGTATAATATCTATGAGTTTCCACACGGGGCGACTATAAGAAAACTATAAGCAAGAGTTTCTTCCAAATCCGCTTTAACTGTTTATATTAAAAGCAATAGAGTAATACAGCAGCTCAAACGACGAAAATATCACGTATGAACATAACACACGAAAACCGCACTTGAGAATGGGAATTATTTCCCATAACGCGTTGTGACGGTAATGAATAAAAGAAAATCGCGACTGCCAGTCCTAAAATTTATTTAATGACAAATAAAACCATTTTTTTACAGTAGTCGGCTTTCATCAACCATTCCTAACGGATAAAGTGAAAGATAACTTTTCCCATCTATTTTTTCACTCACATATTTCGTAAATTACAGTTGCGTCTTCAGTGTAACTTTATTGTAGTCGAAGGGTCGTATCTAGGTACTGCCACATATATAAATAGAATTCTTCTTCTTCTCCTTACGTTACAGTCTCTGTAGACAACTGGTAGTTCTTTTATAAACTGCGTTTTCTTCTTCTCTTTCCAGAATCTCATCATCTTTCTTCTCTCCCGCTTCCATCCGACTTTCGCTTACCTCTTCTCTTGTCTGCTCCTTAGATGCTTCTCTATTCTATTACTGCACTGAGGTGACGAAAGTCATGGGATAGCGATCTTCACGTGGTGGTAGTATCGCATACACAAGGTATATTGTAAAAGGGTAGTAGATTGTACTCAAATGATTCATGTAGAAAGGTTTCCGACGTGATTATGATCGCAAGACAGGAATTAACAGACTCCGAACGCACAGTGGTAGTTGGAGCTGCACGCACGATACATTCCGTTTCGGAAATCGTTAGGGAATTAAATATTTCGATCTCCAGAGTTTTAAGAGTTTGCCGAAAATACCAAGTTAGAGGCAATACCTCTCACCACGTCAACTCAGTGGCTGACATTCTATGCTTGATGACCGCGAGCAGCGGCATTTGCATAGATTTGTCAGTGCTAACGGACAAACAACAGTGTGTGAAATAACCACAAAAACCAATGTGGGACGTACGACAACGTATCCGTTAGTCAGTATGAAGATTTTTGGCGTTAATGGGCTATGGCAGCGGGCGACCGACACCAGTGCCTTTGTTAACAGCACGACGTCGCCTGCAGCGCCTCTCCTGAGCCCTAAACGACTGGAAAATCGTGGCCTGGGCAGATTAGTCCCTTTTTTAGATGGTAAGAGCTGTTGGTAGGGTTCGAGAGTGGAGCGGGCCTCACGAAGTCATGGATCCAGGTTGTCAATAAGCCACTGTGCAATTATGTGATGCCTCCATAATTGAGTGGGCTGTGTTTTCAAGTAATGGACTGGATCCTCGGCTATGTTCGGCTACTCGGCGACCAACTGCAGCTATTCACGTGCTTCATGTATCGAACAACAATGGTATTTTTATAGATGACATATCACCGGGCCACAATTTTTCTTGATTGTTTTGAAGAACAGAATGTCGAGTTAAAACACCTTTCAGCCGTCTAAATTTCCAATTATTATTTTATTGAGCAACCAGTTCTGGTGATATATTAGGCCTTTTTCAGGCCCCTGTGGTTCAGTAAAAGTTGGATACAGCATTCAGTGACTGGTATCCGTAGATTTTCGACATAGTTATCCCGCAACCATCTGTATAAAGATGAACACACAGAGGTTTCAAGAGCATTCCGGACAATTCGAGCGAATGATTTGGACATCCAGATAACCCTACGTGAATCACGTAGAACATTATGGGACATAATCGAGAAGCCAGTTCGTGCACAAAAATCCTGCACCGGCGACACTTTCAAAATTACGGACGGCCGCAGAGGTAGCATGGGTCAATATTTCTGCAAGATACTTCCAACAACTTCGTGAGTCCATGCCACGTCGAGTTGCTGCGCTACACCCGGAAAATGAGGTCCGACACGATATTGGGAGATATTCCACAACTTTTACCATCTACTTGTATATCCTTCTCTTTGATCTCTGGTATGTAGGTCGGAGTGTAGTGTCCACTAACCCTTTTCGCCAACCTTAAAACTCATTTCTGACCAATCACTCCTGAGTTCAACAGACTACTTGGCTTCTGTCTTTCCTCTTGTCTTCCTTTATGTTTCCCCAACTCATTTCATCATTCAGTATTCATTCATTCTGGTGGCACGTCCCACAAATGTTGCCATCTTCAACCTGATTTCTCCTGATACTTCCATCACTCTTTAGTATAGTTCTTCGCGTCCGTCTCTTACCGCTTCTTTTGAGGCCCAGTATTTTCCTCAATATTTTTCTCTCAACTTTCTCTAATTGTTCTGCATTATAGCTTTCAAATCTTATCGTCTCAGTTGCATATAGTACCACATTGTCCAACATTTCCTTCTAGTGTCTGATTTTTGTGTCTGCAGATACATCTCTCGACACAGAACGCTGTTCTCGTCTTCTTAACCCTCTCTGTTGTTCCATAATTTCACCTGTTTTTCTTCCTTTTATATGATTTTGAAGTGATTTAAATCCATCCGCCTTATCCCTTGTGCCTCGTACTGCTTTCCAATATCAACTGATATTCTGTGTCTGTCTTGTACGAAATGTTCAATCTATTCTTTGGCAATCTTAATTATGTGATTGTTCCTTCGCACTTTCTTCTGTCTCGCTTCCTGCCCTTATGTCTTCCACAAAGGATAGGCAGTCAACTTGGGTCCTGTTGTCCTTTTTGATCCAACTTGCGTCTTTGGTATTCTCAGTCAATACAACTTATCCGTATTGACCGTTATTTTTAGTTTTTAAAAGCTATACACCATCACTTGTTTCGGTCACAGCCATCACCAGAATCACATTTTAAAACTAAACACAATGTTCACATCAGTTATCATGTACACTTGTACCTTAGACTAGTTGTTGGTATTCCCATATCATCATTTCTTACTCTGCACCACCTGATCACTTCGTCCAGCCCTCTGTTGAACAAAACCGCTCAGGTTGGTCTTGATCTCAAACTCTTCCGACATTGCTCCTCTGAATCTTATCCCTGTCTTTGTATTTGACAGACTTCACATTATCAGTTCTCTGTAGTGCCTTATAGTCCACTGTTCGGGATCTACATCTACATTTATACTCCGCAAGCCACCCAACGGGGTGTGGCGGAGGGCACTAAAGGTGCCACTGTCATTACTTCCCTTTCCTGTTCCAGTCGCGTACGGTTCGCGGGAAGAACGACTGCCGGAAAGCCTCCGTGCGCGCTCGAATCTTTCTAATTTTACATTCGTGAACTCCTCGGGAGGTATAAGTAGGGGGAAGCAATATATTCGATACCTCATCCAGAAACGCACACTCTCGAAACCTGGCGAGCAAGCTACACCGCGATGCAGAGCGCCTCTCTTGCAAAGTCTGCCACTTGAGTTTGCTTAACATCTCCGTAACGCTATCACGCATTGATAGAGACTTACATTTACGTAATATGTTTTTAAGTATTTTATAATATCACATTGGATGTATTATCACATTTTAATACTAACACTTATAGAATACTTAAAACAATAACCATCACTTGGTAGGGGTTGGCAAATATTGGCTGTTAAATCCCCAAGAAAATATCCTATCTCAAAATTGTCATATTTTAAGAAACTCGAAGCAGGAAGGCGCAAATGCAAAACTCAGCGGGCAGCTTTCGATAAATTCAAATGTACATTTTTTTTGTACATACATAAATGTATGAGGGGTAGCAAGAAGGTAACCAAACAGAAATTTCTTATGTGAAAACTCTTAAATCTTTTTAAATAAAACCAACGTTCAACACTACACGTCTGTTCAGTTCGAGACTCACTGACAGTCACACACAGCCATCTTACACGGTTCAGTTCGGAGCCCTCTAGTGACAGAAGGTTGCAAGTATGTCGACGTGAAGAACTAATGTTTAGAGTGTTAACAACGTTTATTTCATGTAAACAATTCTAAGAGTTTCCACGTAAAAAAATTCGAAGCCATTGCTTTCAGCGCGCCGTCGTATTTGTGTTACAGTTCAAAATAATACTTTCTGTTTTGTCCAACACGATATCTCTAAGAGGTAAAAAGTGTACTACGTGTTCTAATCCTCACAAACGTTGGTGACAACACGAATTATCAGCAACCATGCGTGTGTGTGTGTGTGTGTGTGTGTGTGTGTGTGGTGGAGGGGTAGCGTGTTGCTAGGGGGTGAGGGGAGGGGGGGTAGGGGACGGCTGGTTTCATATAAGCTTGGGCGTACGTGCGGAGAGGGAGAGAAATAACTACGTTGGTGGAAAATATGAACAGAGAAAGAGTAGCGAAACCGCATCGAAAGAATTTAACACAAATTTGACCTTCATAATCACTCCACACGTGCAAACAAAGCCGACGGGCTTCACACACGGTATGCCGTTGTCAAACAATTTTTGCCAGCGATACGGTGGACGTCATAACGAAGCCATGCGAAACGTTAATGAATTGCTCAGTGGAGCCAATTACGCTGCATCATTATCGGGACGCTCCCTGTCAGTCCTCGTTACTGCGCGAGAACACGGTGTGGCACATTTCTCTTTGTGTAACGACATTTCCAAATTACGGGCGAAAGTGGAGGCTAGTTTTTCAATACAACGTTGCACACAGTTGTGACGTTTATTTCAAACAATAAAACATACGCTTCAATGTACCAATAACAGATTTAAATAAAAGGTGTTTTATAGCTTCCCCAAAGATGAACATATGTTTCCATATGGTTCATCAACAAAAACCCAATAAAATAAACTTTTCGCAAAACATTTCTGTGATCTTAATGTGAAGGACAGTTTAAAATCTGCAGTACTGGCCATTAAAATTGCTACACCACGAAGATGACGTGCTACAGACGCGAAATTTAACCGACAGGAAGAAGATGCTGTGATATGCAATTGGTTAGCTTTTCAGAGCACTCACACAAGGTTGTCGCCGGTGGCGACACCTACAACGTGCTGACATGAGGAAAGTTTCCAACCGCTTTCTCATACGCAAACTGCAGTTGACCGGCGTTGCCTGGTAAAACGTTGTTGTGATTCCTCGTGTAAGGAGAGGATATACGTACCACCACGTTTCCGACTTTGATAAAGGTCGAATTGCAGCCTATCGCAATTGCGGTTTATCGCATCGCGACATTGCTGCTCGCGTTGGTCGAGATCCAATGACTGTTAGCAGAATATGGAATCGGTGGGTTCAGGAGGGTAATACGGAACGCCGTGCTGGATCCCAACGACCTCGTATCACTAGCAGTCGAGATGACAGGCATCTTATCCGCATGGCTGTAACGGATCGTGTAGCCACGTCTCGATCCCTGAGTCAACAGATGGGAACGTTTGCAAGACAATAACCATCTGTACGAACAGTCAGACGACGTTTGCTGCAGCATGGACTATCAGCTCGGAGACCATGGCAGCGGTTACCCTTGACGCTGCATCACAGACAGGAGCGCCTGCGATGGTGTACTCAATGACGAACCTGGTTGCACGAATGGCAAAACGTCATTTTCTCAGATGAATCCAGGTTCTGTTTACAGGATCCTGATGGTCGCATCTGTGTTTGGCGACATCACGGTGAACGCACATTGGAAGCGTGTATTCGTTATCGCCATACTGCCGTATCACCCGGCGTGATGGTATGGGGTGTCTTTGGTTACACGTCTCGGTCAACTCCTGTTCGCATTGACGGTACTTTGAACAGTGGACATTACATTTCAGATGTGTTACGACCCGTGGCTCTACCCTTCCTTCGATCCCTGCGAAACCCTACATTTCAGCAGAATAATGCACGACCGCATGTTGCAGGTAATGTACGGCTCTTTCTGGATACAGAAAATGTTCGACTGCTGCCCTGGCCAGCAGATTCTCCAGATCTCTCACCTTCTGAAAGCATCTGGTCAATGGTGGCCGAACAACTGGCTCGTTACAATACGGCAGTCACTACTCTTGATGAACTGTGATATCGTGTTGAAGCTGCTTGGGCAGCTGTACACGCCATCCAAGCTCTGTTTGAGTCAATGCCCAGGCGTATCAAGGCCGTTATTACGGCCACAGGTGGTTGTTCTGGGTAGTGATTTCTCAGGATCTATGTACCCAAATTGCGTGAAAATGTGATCACATGTCAGTTCGAATATAATATATTTGTCCAATGAATACCCGTTTATCATCTGAATTTCTTCTTGCTGTAGCGATTTTATTGGCCAGTAGTGTAAGATGGTCCAGCTGATATATGACCAACTGTTCTTGCTCCCACGGCGGGGTAAGAAGGTGTCCTTCTGCTGGGTGCCTGGTCATCTAGGAATATGGGGCAATGAACAGACCGGCCGGCCGCGGTGGTCTCGCGGTTCTAGGCGCGCAGTCCGGAACCGTGCGACTGCTACGGTCGCAGGTTCGAATCCTGCCTCGGGCATGGATGTGTGTGATGTCCTTAGGTTAGTTAGGTTTAAGTAGTTCTAAGTTCTAGGGGACTGATGACCACAGCAGTTGAGTCCCATAGTGCTCAGAGCCATTTGAACCATTTTGAATGAACAGACCGATCGGGCTGCCAAGGAGGCCTGCAGAGAGCAGGATGTGGTCCAGTGTCCTATTCCCTTGCAGTCTGTCATTTCTGCACTCCGCAAGATGTGCATGGAGTTGTGGGAGGAAGAATGGCTAGCGGTGACGACCAATAAACTGCGGTTGGTGAACTCAACAACTCGGCCGTGGCGTGCCTCCTGCCAGGTACTCAGGCGGGAAGAAGTGACCCTCACGCGTCTTCGGATTCGGCACTGTCCTCTCACACATAGTTTTCTATTACGGCGGGAGGATTCCCCGATTTGTGATGCTTGTGGTGTGCACATCTCTGTCCGGCACATTTTAAGAGACTGCATTTTATACCGTGAAGCAAGGGCAGAAGCACAAGTTGATGGGGATCTGCCCTGTGTTTTAGCTAATGATGAGACGTGTGTGTCTAGGGTTTTAAAATTTTTTGATGTGTCTGGACTCTGGCCTAAACTTTTCGTCTGGAGATTTTAGTGTATTGCAAAGTGACTGGCTCCTCCCTTTTTCCTTTCGGTTAGCCAGCCACTACCATGTGCTATATTGTTTTAGTTTCCTCTACCACTTTCTTCCTGGGTTGCCCATGTTTTACTGCTGGCGGCATGCTTCGTCCAACGCTTCGGTGCGGGTAGGCACCTATTTTTCCAAGCTAGTTTCCTGTGTCTTACGTTCTGTTTTATCTTATTGTTCTGAGTCTTTTCTTGACACCCATCTCAATCTGTTACTGAGCAGGCGCTAAAGACCTTACCGTCGTGGCCCTTAAAACCCTCTCCATCATCACCATCATATCACTTGTGAGAAAGATGCTGAGACTGTGCTGTTGAAGGGAACATTTCGCTAAACGAACCATATACGTATAACGGTAGATGAGAGGAAAGGGGAACGCTGGCCCGAAGAAGTCGTTTCCTCCATTTTACACATGAGAATGAGGTACCCTATATTCTCCAAGCGCTTGGCTAAACAAGCCCCAGGCTACAAATACCTTGAACTCGACGAGAGGAGCAGAAGCTGATTTTAAAGCCGTTAAAGACTGGCAGAACGATGCACCTATAGAAGGCCGCGTTGGATTTGAATAATACGCAGGGACTCGGCGGGGTAGCACAGAGATGGGCGGGAAAGCTGTCAGAAGCATTTGCGGTACCAGGCGAGCTGCTCTGGCTCGCAATCACCGCGGGAATCCGCCTTGACTTGCGGGGGCGAACAGGGGAGTGGAGGGGCAGAGGGGAGGGGGCCCCACCCGCGAAAGGCGGGCCTGCGTATAATTACGCAGAACGGCGAGCCACTCCGAGTCCGTCCGAAATAAACAGCTCTCACAGGCTGCGGGGCTGGACGCCTCCGTGAAATGAACACCCGGCATTCTTTCTCAAACACGCAGCTTAATTAATGTCGAAAACTGAGAAAGAAACAGCCATTACAAAGGCGCACAACGCTCTCTAAGGAAAGCAGATTTCTTTCTCGTCCCCTTCTTCTTCTCTTCGTGCTTTCCACCGTCCTTCAATTTTTCCCTAACCCCCGAAAATCTCATTGCGTCACACACACACACACACACAACTTGTCTGTAGTAGACATATCTCCAAAACTACTCATCGGATCCAAACAATTTTTAATTAAAATTTGTTCGTTTCGGAGGGATACATCCAGCGATGCCAAAATCAATCTCCCACTCCAACCCATGTGTGTGTTTGGGTTGCGGGTGGGGGAGGGGGGGGGGGGGGACGACTGTTAAATCTTAATGGGAAAACCCATATTTTATTTTATTTCAGATTCGGGTTCTACGGAAAAGTTTTGACTGCAACAAATTTTTCGTTTTCCTAGAGGTGTTGTTATTGTGATCTTCAGTCTGAAGACTGGTTTGATGCAGCTCTCCAAGCTATTCTACCCTGAGGAAGCCTCTTCGTCTCAGAATAACTGCGGAATCCGCTTACTGTATTCCTATCTTGGTCTCCCTCTATGAGTTCTACTCCCAACCTTTCCCTCCAGTACTAAACTCGTGATTCCTTGATGTCTCAGAATGTCTCCTATCAACCGATTCCTTCTTTCACTCAAGTTGTGCTACAAATTTCTTGTCTCCCCAGTTCGGTTCAATACATGCTCGTCAGTTACATGATCCACCTATCTTGTCTTCAGCATTCTTTAGTGACACCACCTTTCAAAAGCTTCTATTCTCTTCTTGTCTAAAATGTTTATCGTCCATGTTCTACTTCCATACATGCCTACTCTCTACACATATACTTTTAGAAAAGGCTCCCGAATACTTACGTCTGCGTCCTCTGTAAACAAATTTCTTTTCTTTAGAAACGCATTTGCTTACCATTGCCAGTCTACATTCTATATATGCTCTCTACTTCAGCCATTACCAGTTATTTTGCTGCCCAAGTAGGAAAATTCTTTTAGTACTTCAGGTGTCTCATTTCCTAATCTAATTCCCTCAGCATCACCTGCTTTAATTCGACTGCATTCCATTATCCTTGCTTTACTTTTGTTGATATCCATCTTATATCCTCATTTCAAGACACTGTCCATTCCGTACAACTGTTCTTCCTAGTCCTTCTCTATCCCTCTGATGAATTACAATGTCGCGATAGTAGCGCTGTAATAGCAAAAATCAAAATAGGTAGAAAATCGTTCCAAATTCCAATCCTCCACGCTTCAATGGTAGGACAGGCACTTATTTCATAAATTTTAGTGGAAAACCTCATTCTCAACGTTGTATTCGTCCGGCAAAACGAATAGGTGTTCGTTCGAGGGGCTACTGTGGCCGTGTACCGAACTACGACGTGTCATAACAGGCGGTGCAGTGCGATCAGAGCTCACTTTTCGTTGAGAGGGAGAAATCAAACCATCGCTAAACATCTCATTACGTGAGTGTTTTTTATTGCCTGCACATCTGCCCTTCATTTCTAGCACAGAATTGCAAGTGGACTGACTGCTGCATTCGCATAAGCTAAAACCGAAATGACTCTCATATATGGTGAATGTAGGAGAAATGTGGCAATGCTGTTGCTTTGTATGCTGAGCGTTTTCCAGGTAATGTTCGCTTTTTCTTTTTCTTTTGCGATGTTGTGAGTGTATTCATGTCTGTTGGGGTGGCGTAAACACAGACCAAAGGAGAAGGTAATAAAATAACTATACCAGAAGCTGTCCATCAAACGCAAAGATACGCTCTCGGGAGTTACAGCACGATTCCACAAAAGTAGTGTTGTTAACATATTACGTAGTTATAAGTATCATCCATATGATATTTCGCCGCATCAAGTACTTCACGGAGATAATTTTCATTATCGAGTAGTGTTTTGTGAATGGGGGCTTCAACAAGTTGAAGCTAACTCCTAATTCCTTTCTAAAATACTGTTTTTAGATGATTCTGCATTCAAAAAACCATGGCAGAATTAATCTGCATAGCATACTTTACTGGAGTGTAAAGCATCCTCACTGCCTTAGATGTTCGACATAGTAATTGGTTTCAACACGACGGTTGTCTACCGCATTATGCAATTCAAGCACGAGAAGTATTAGACCGTGCTTACAATAGTCGGTGAATTGGAAGAGGTGCTCCGATTAATTGGCCTTCTAGGTCGCCTCATTTGACTTCTCCTGATTTCTTTCTGCGGGTTACCAAAGAGATAAGGTTTATCAATAAGTGCCAACAGACTGTGAAATCATGGTATAACGCGTAAGAAAACACTTGTACTGAAATTCCCGCAGTTCTGTACTGTGCACAGTCATTTGAAGAATTAATCAATAAATGTATTGCTCGAACAGTGCACGGGTGTACTGCCGGTCCATAGCGTCCAACGGGCACTATGGACCGACAGTACACCCGTGGACTATACGAGCAAGAAATACGCTGGGAGAAACTGAAGAATCACAATAAATTTATTGAATATGAAGGTAACTCATTCTACTTGAAACACGACGTTAGCCGTCTACGCGGATGACACAGCCATCCTCGCGCAAGACTGGAAACCGTCGAACATCAACTCACGAATACAGACAGCACTCAGAACAGCTGAGCCTTGGCTGGAGCGATGGCGTATTAAAGTAAACGTCGACAAGTGCGAAGCAGTTCTGTTCACACGCAGACCGAAACTACTGCGCAAACACCAACACTGTAGACCGATAACACTACATACACGCCCAATACGTTTCCGAGAGAAAGTCAGATACCTTGGTGTCTGGCTGGACCGGAAACTTACATGGGGGGACCACATCGAATACGTTGCCAACCGAGCGCACGCGAGGCTCAAACAGCTCTACCCAATGCTCAACAGGGAAAGCACATTGAATAGGAGGGTGTCGAGGTCCTTATACACTACACTGATTAGACCTCTGATGACGTACGCAGCTCCCGTCTGGGGATATGCAGCTCCCACACGACTGCGCCGCCTGCAGATCATACAGAACAAAGTGCTACGAATCATTAGCAATGCTCCACGCTACACACGCACCGTGGATCTTCACCATGAATACCGCCTTGATACCCTCAAGGAAGTATTCAAGAAACACGCTACACGACTATACAGGAACTCGAGACACTCGAACAATCCTTTCATCCTCACTCTGGGAAACTACGATCACAACCACAGGTGGAAACACAAGCGACCAAAGACACTGCTAGCTAGGGCATAACCACCTATGGTAAACTAACATACGCAAACAGCGACAAACGTCGGTAAGCCCCTGCATAACAGCAATACTGACTGGCAACTACCAGCTGCTATTAGAGCCGACCAACAGGCCACAGCAGGGACACCGACGAGCTCGCCCACAGACGCACGAACAATCTCCCAACACTCCCCCACACTGTGCCTCCGGTATATGACCTATCGGACACAAGACCGATAACAAACATAACTGTTGCAGGTCGCAGGACGCTGAACGAGGACTCTGTACCAGCACCCAGCGCCAGCCGCCGAGCAGCACAAACGCACAACGTCAAGGTATCGACATGCATGATACCCACTACTAACAAAGCCTATCCTTGCACAACCTATCGCAGGCAGCAAGACAACCGCTACTGCTCTTGCCGCCCGACCTAACTTTCGCAGAGGTTTTTTTTCCCTTGGCTCTTGCCTTGGCACTTTTTTTCCTCTGCCCTTCAAACCGCTACCCTTCGTCAGATTTCGACCAATCTATCTCCAGATGAGCGCGTATTAATGGTTAATCCTAACCAGACGTACGCAAACATCGCAGTACCCACATCCTGCGACACCTCACTTTAGTGAATACTAACCCTTATGCAGAGATGGCAGTAGACCTTTTGTGTTGGCCATCATGCCGGTGTGGGCGTGGAGGGGCTCCACCTCTTGTTGTGTGATTCTACTTGAAAAAGAAGAAAACCATCCGATGTGCGAGAGGCGTCGAGATTCACAATAGCAAAGCACTCCGAAGTGAACAGGAAACTGCTACGTCCACATCGTTGCTCATCATTAACGCTAAACGTAGTTTTTTTCTATTAAACGAATCAATGAATGAACCTTTTTCTGATCGTACTGCGCTGCCTTTTATGATAAGTCGTAGTTCGTTACTCGGCCACAGTAGCGCGTCGGAACAGCCCCTTTTCGTTTTATCGGAGTCATAAAACTTTGAAAATGGAGTTTCCCATTAAAAGTTGTGAAATAAACGCCTTTCCTACCCTCGCAGCTCAAAGATGGTGGAGCAGGAGAGTAAATTCAAGTGTCATTTTTATTATTTTGAAAGATAAGATTTTCTACTCATTTTGATTTTTCCGACTACAGCGCCATCTGTGGCGAAACTGAAAAGTTATTTCAGGCAAAACTTATGCATTTTTCCAGTAAAATACGAATCTACAATAAAAAATGCGTGTTCTCATTAAAGGTTTCAAAGTCCCCCCCCCCTTCCCCCACTCCACCCCCCACCCCCCAAACTCATACACGGGGTGGGGATCAAGTTTCGTATCACTGGATGTCCTCCTCCGAGAAGAACAAATTTTAATTTTAAATTTTTTGGATCCGGTGCGAAGTTTTCGAAATATTTCAATGTCTCCATATAAATTGAACACCCTGTGTATGTATGTTGCTCCACAAGTCATCTTATGGCTGTACTTCAGATACTACTGTGACATCCTCACTTTCCTATATCAGTAGCGAAAGGTGCGCAGGATAATCGATTGTTGGTAATCCTGCGCAACGGCTGTAATACGTATAATTTTCATTTGCCCTCGGGTGGCGTTTGCCTCAGGACTTGGTTAAGCATCATCGTGACGCTTTCGCACGTTCTCAACGAACTTGTGACAAACGCCCAATTCTTCCTCATACCTCTGTCTTCTTATATGGTAGCGGCCCTATACTGACAATCAGTATTCAGCTATCCGTTGCAAACCTACTTACAAAGCATCACGAACCGGTATTTAAGAGAGAACTCCATAACTATTCGTCAGTTCGTTTACATATCGGTCCCGTAGCGGCCGTCAAAATTAACATTAGACTAATTACAGGACGCACAGGGGTATTTAAACACTCATTCTCCCTATGCTATGTTCGAGAAGAAACCCTAGCTTATGGTGCCATGGTAAGTACATTCTGATATGCACTTGACAGTGGTTTTGTAGTACTAGTTTTGTTTGTTAGTTCTATTTTAAATCGTTATGTATGCGTATTCTCATGTATTTAATCCATGTAATTGCTTCCAGTGACTGTCCGGCGATCGTGTAAATCACACAATAACAGGTCTTTCACAGTAGTCATGCGCAATACTGTACATCTGTGTACGCCAATACTACACCAAGCCTTGATCTACTGAAGGTCGTCCTGCATTTCGCTACAATATTCTACCGTTGCTAATTCTTTGAACACATCATCATCATCCGTGGATGATATATTATATGTACGACGGAAGACTGGAAAGTTAAGCACAAAAATTTTATTACCAAACTTTTAATAGGTAACGCAAAAAATCCACAAGTGAGTTTACATCTTTTACCCACTTTTCTGTCTAATCACCTACGACCTCAACACAGATCTCCCGTCATGGTAGCAGTTTCAATATGCCCTGTTAGTAGAAGTCCTTTGGTTGGAGTATAGCCATCTGTGGACTGCTAATTTCAATTACGCATCTGTCGCAAGGAAGATGGAAGTTCGACAGTATAGGATCCGGACTGCGTGGCGAATGTACTTAATATTTCAACGAGACAGCTGTTCGTAATCTTCAGGTGCTTACGGACGTGTTGCTGCAATGGCTCACCAATATACCGGGTGATCAAAAAGTCAGTGTAAATTTGAAAACTGAATAAATCACGGAATAATGTAGATAGAGAGGTACAAATTGACACACATGCTTGGAATGACATAGGGTTTTATTAGACCAAAAAAATACAAAAGTTCAAAAAATGTCCGATAGATGGCGCTTCATCTGATCAGAATAGCAATAATTAGCATAACAAAGTAAGACAAAGCAAAGATGATGTTCTTTACAGGAAATGCTCAATATGTCCACCATCATTCCTCAACAATAGCTGTAGTCGAGGAATAATATTGTGAACAGCACTGTAAAGCATGTCCGGAGTTATTGTGAGGCATTGGCGTCGGATGTTGTCTTTCAGCATCCCTAGGGATGTCGGTCGATCACGATACACTTGCGACTTCAAGTAACCCCAAAGCCAATAATCGCACGGAATGAGGCCTGGGGACCTGGGAGGCCAAGCATGACGAAAGTGGCGGCTGAGCACACGGTCATCACCAAACGACGCGCGCAAGAGATCTTTCACGCGTCTAGCAATATGGGGTGGAGCACCATCCTGCATAAACATCGTACGTTCCAGCACGTGTTTATCAGCCAGGCTGGGGATGATACGATTCTGTAACATATCGGCGTACCTCTCACTCGTCACGGTAGCAGTTACAAAACCAGAATCACGCATTTCCTCGAAGAAAAAAGGCCCGATAAGGGGTAGATGTGGTAAATCCAACTCTGACTTTCTCGTCGTGCAATGGAGTTTCCACGACAATTCTAGGATTTTCGGTAGCCCAAATTCTGCAGTTGTGGGCGTTGACAGACCCTCGGAGCGTGAAATGAGCTTTGTCGGACCACAACACGTTACTCAACCAAACGTCATCTTCTGCCATCTTTTGAAACGCCCACACCGCAAACGCCCTCCGCTTCACTAAATCGCCAGGTAACAGTTCATGATGCCGATGGATTTTGTACGGATAGCATCGGAGGGTACGCCTCAGTGCCAACCAAACAGTAGTGTATGGAATGCCGGTGGAACGTGCGACTGCACGAGCGCTGACTTCCCCGTGCATAGACGAACCCGCTACAGTCCGGTGCTCGGTCGACCACTACGGGGTCTGTCGTCTAAACAACCCGCGCCTCGAACTTCGAAATCATTCTCGCCACAGCTGCATTTATCAACGGACCATTGCCCGTTCGAATCCCCTTCCTATGGCGATGAGATCGTAACGCTGAACTAGCACATTCCCCATTCTGATAATACAGCTTCACTAATAGCGTCTTTTCAGGTAACGTCAACATGCTGCGACTGCTGGCGCATCTGATTCTCTCTCTCATTACAGCTCCTTTTATTCACGATTGTCATGCGCAGTCACTGACGTTTTGCTGTCCAGCGCCATCTGTCGGACATTTTGTGAACTTTTTTTTATTTGTTCTAATAAAACCACATGTCATTCCAAGCATGTGTGTCAATTTTTACCTCTCTATCTACATTATTCCGTGGTTTATTAACTTTTCAAATTTATACTGACTTTTTGATCACACGGTATACGCTGACTCGCTAGAAAAGAGCAGGCGTCAAGGGGTTGGGCTATAATGTCATCGTAGACGAATCATAGAACACGGCGACATTCCGTGCCCCCGCCGGACAAACGGGCCACGGGCTTCCCATTAGCGACGAGGGAAGAGCGCGGCCGCAACTAGCGACCCAGCGCGAGCGCGAGTGGAGTGTTGGCACCCAGTATAAGCGTGCGGACTTTGATTCTCCGTCAGTGTTGACTCGGATTCGTTCGTCTGCGGCCGAAGGTGCTTAGTACCGGCAATTCTGGTTCCCATGCCTTGCTGAATTGAGATCCCGTGTCTCTACTGATCATATCAAGAGGCAGGCCCTTGGCGCCAACGCTTTTCTAGCGAGTAATGGTGTATATTGGCACGCCATTGCAGAAAAATGTCAGTAAACATCTGAAGATGACGAGCAGCTGTCTGGTTTAAATATCGTGCAGCTTCCACAATGTCATCCGGCGATCCAGTGGAGCTGTATGCTGGATGCTGGAGCAGCTACCATCCAAATTTGGTGATTTTGTCACGAGCAGGTGCAGCAAGATGGGGGCGAGCATTGTCATGAAGAGGTTGGACACCGTCAGCATTAATGTTGTCGCGTTTGTCAAGGAGGGCATGATGTAACTTAACCAGTGTTTTCATATAGGCTGTAGCATTCACAGTGGTTCCGTGTTCAGCAGAGTCCACCAATAAAATACCATGCATATCCCAGACCACAGCCAGAAGCACTTTCCTGGCACATTGAATCACTCTGAATTTTTTTCGTACTGGGCAACCGGAATGTTTCCACTTCACAGAGGCCTGTTCGGTTTCGAACAAATAGTGGTGCGCCCAAGACTCATCACCAGTGACGGCTGCTTTCAGAAAGTCTACATCTACATCTACATCTACATTGATACTCCGCAAGCCACCCAACGGTGTGTGGCGGAGGGCACTTTACGTGCCACTGTCATTACCTCCCTTTCCTGTTCCAGTCGCGTATGGTTCGCGGGAAGAACGACTGTCTGAAAGCCTCCGTGCGCGCTCTAATCTCTCTAATTTTACATTCGTGATCTCCTCGGGAAGTATAAGTAGGGGGAAGCAATATATTCGATACCTCATCCAGAAACGCACCCTCTCGAAACCTCGCGAGCAAGCTACACCGCGATGCAGAGCGCCTCTCTTGCAGAGTCTGCCACTTGAGTTTATTAAACATCTCCGTAACGCTATCACGGTTACCAAATAACCCAGTGACGAAACGCGCCGCTCTTCTTTGGATCTTCTCTATCTCCTCCGTCAACCCGACCTGGTACGGATCCCACACTGATGAGCAATACTCAAGTATAGGTCGAACGAGTGTTTTGTAAGCCACCTCCTTTGTTGATGGACTACATTTTCTAAGCACTCTCCCAATGAATCTCAACCTGGTACCCGCCTTACCAACAATTAGTTTTATATGATCATTCCACTTCAAATCGTTCCGTACGCATACTCCCAGATATTTTACAGAAGTAACTGCTACCAGTGTTTGTTCCGCTATCATATAATCATACAATAAAGGATCCTTCTTTCTATGTATTCGCAATACATTACATTTGTCTATGTTAAGGGTCAGTTGCCACTCCCTGCACCAAGTGCCTATCCGCTGCAGATCTTCCTGTATTTCGCTACAATTTTCTAATGCAGCAACTTCTCTGTATACTACAGCATCATCCGCGAAAAGCCGCATGGAACTTCCGACACTATCTACTAAGTCATTTATATATATTGTGAAAAGCAATGGTCCCATAACACTCCCCTGTGGCACGCCAGAGGTTACTTTAACGTCTGTAGACGTCTCTCCATTGATAACAACATGCTGTGTTCTGTTTGCTAAAAACTCTTCAATCCAGCCACACAGCTGGTCTGATATTCCGTAGGCTCTTACTTTGTTTATCAGGCGACAGTGCGGAACTGTATCGAACGCCTTCCGGAAGTCAAGAAAAATAGCATCTACCTGGGAGCCTGTATCTAATATTTTCTGGGTCTCATGAACAAATAAGGCGAGTTGGGTCTCACACGATCGCTGTTTCCGGAATCCATGTTGATTCCTACATAGTAGATTCTGGGTTTCCAGAAATGACATGATACGCGAGCAAAAAACATGTTCTAAAATTCTACAAGAGATCGACGTAAGAGATATAGGTCTATAGTTTTGCGCATCTGCTCGACGACCCTTCTTGAAGACTGGGACTATCTGTGCTCTTTTCCAATCATTTGGAACCCTCCGTTCCTCTAGAGACTTGCGGTACACGGCTGTTAGAAGGGGGGCAAGTTCTTTCGCGTACTCTGTGTAGAATCGAATTGGTATCCCGTCAGGTCCAGTGGACTTTCCTCTATTGAGTGATTCCAGTTGCTTTTCTATTCCTTGGACACTTATTTCGATGTCAGCCATTTTTTCGTTTGTGCGAGGATTTAGAGAAGGAACTGCAGTGCGGTCTTCCTCTGTGAAACAGCTTTGGAAAAAGGTGTTTAGTATTTCAGCTTTACGCGAGTCATCCTCTGTTTCAATGCCATCATCATCCCGTAGTGTCTGGATATGCTGTTTCGAGCCACTTACTGATTTAACGTAAGACCAGAACTTCCTAGGATTTTCTGTCAAGTCGGTACATAGAATTTTACTTTCGAATTCAATGAACGCTTCACGCATAGCCCTCCTTACGCTAACTTTGACGTCGTTTAGCTTCTGTTTGTCTGAGAGGTTTTGGCTGCGTTTAAACTTGGAGTGGAGCTCTCTTTGCTTTCGCAGTAGTTTCCTAACTTTGTTGTTGTACCACGGTGGGTTTTTCCCGTCCCTCACAGTTTTACTCGGCACGTACCTGTCTAAAACGCATTTTACGATTGCCTTGAACTTTTTCCATAAACACTCAACATTGTCAGTGTCGGAACAGAAATTTTCGTTTTGATCTGTTAGGTAGTCTGAAATCTGCCTTCTATTACTCTTGCTAAACAGATAAACCTTCCTCCCTTTTTTTATATTCCTATTAACTTCCATATTCAGGGATGCTGCAACGGCCTTATGATCACTGATTCCCTGCTCTGTACATACAGATTCGAAAAGTTCGGGTCTGTTTGTTATCAGTAGGTCCAATATGTTATCTCCACGAGTCGGTTCTCTGTTTAATTGCTCGAGGTAATTTTCGGATAGTGCACTCAGTATAATGTCACTCGATGCTCTGTCCCTACCACCCGTCCTAAACATCTGAGTGTCCCAGTCTATATCTGGTAAATTGAAATCTCCACCTAAGACTATAACATGCTGAGAAAATTTATGTGAAATGTATTCCAAATTTTCTCTCAGTTGTTCTGCCACTAATGCTGCTGAGTCGGGAGGTCGGTAAAAGGAGCCAATTATTAACCTAGTTCGGTTGTTTAGTGTAACCTCCACCCATAATAATTCACAGGAACTATCCACTTCTACTTCACTACAGGATAAACTACTACTAACAGCGATGAACACTCCACCACCGGTTGCATGCAATCTATCCTTTCTAAACACCGTCTGTACCTTTGTAAAAATTTCGGCAGAATTTATCTCTGGCTTAAGCCAGCTTTCTGTACCTATAACGATTTCAGCTTCGGTGCTTTCTATCAGCGCTTGAAGTTCCGGTACTTTACCAACGCAGCTTCGACAGTTGACAATTAGAATACCGATTGCTGCTTGTTCCCCGCATGTCCTGACTTTGCCCCGCACCCGTTGAGGCTGTTGCCCTTTCTGTACTTGCCCAAGGCCATCTAACCTAAAAAACCGCCCAGCCCACGCCACACAACCCCTGCTACCCGTGTAGCCGCTTGTTGCGTGTAGTGGACTCCTGACCTATCCAGCGGAGCCCAAAACCCCACCACCCTATGGCGCAAGTCGAGGAATCTGCAGCCCACACGGTCGCAGAACCGTCTCAGCCTCTGATTCAGACCCTCCACTCGGCTCTGTACCAAAGGTCCGCAGTCAGTCCTGTCGACGATGCTGCAGATGGTGAGCTCTGCTTTCATCCCGCTAGCGAGACTGGCAGTCTTCACCAAATCAGATAGCCGCCGGAAGCCAGAGAGGATTTCCTCCGATCCATAGCGACACACATCATTGGTGCCGACATGAGCGACCACCTGCAGATGGGTGCACCCTGTACCCTTCATGGCATCCGGAAGGACCCTTTCCACATCTGGAATGACTCCCCCCGGTATGCACACGGAGTGCACATTGGTTTTCTTCCCCTCTCTTGCTGCCCCTCTGCGGCGTAACACGTTAAGTGATCGAAGCTTGTCATCATTTGCTGGCGCTTGTGGTTGCCTATCTCGGACACTACTAACTTAACGACATTTCAGCGTGTCATGAATAATAGCGTACATATACCATAGAAACGCTAACTGCTACGATAATGTTCGCAGTAGCACACGCCGGTCGTTCAAAAGTGCTCCTCAATGACTCCGGCATTCTGCGGTGTTGCAAGCTTTACAGGCCGCCCAGAGCCACTGAGGTTCAGACGTATCCTTTCTGAAGAATGCACACCACATGGAGACATTGCTTGGGTCCATATATATGTCCCCATGCACGTCACGTTTATACCTATGAATTTCACTTAGATTATGCCCTTTCAAAAATGGCTCTGAGCACTATGGAACTTAAGTTCTGAGGTCATCAGTCCCCAAGAACTTAGAACTACTTAAACCTAACTAACCTAAGGACATCACACACATCCATGCCCGAGGCAGGATTCGAACCTGCGACCGTAGCTGGCGCGGTTCCAGACTGTAGCGCCTAGAACCAACGACAGTAACATACGCGCCATTTTTGCTTCGTAATTCAGTCTTCTCTCGCTAGAGCTGCACATGAAAGCAGATTACCCTTTGTAGCGCAGACTTCAAACCATGTTATCGTGAAGTTTCAACGTTACGCTTTAATATCAGGAGAGGAAAAAATTATTATGCGTTACTTTTCGATCCCCTATCGTATATACAAGGGAGAGAAACTGTGGTGTAGCCTAACCAAACGTTACTCAGTCTATACATTGAGCAATCGGAAAAGGAAACCTAAAAAAAATTGCAATAGGAATTAAAGGTCAGGGAGAAGAAATAAAATCTATGAAGTTTGTCGGTGACATTGTAATTCTGTTAGAGACAGAAAAAGACTTGGAAGTGTGGTTGAACGGAATGGACAGGGTCTTGAAAGAGGAGTTTTGTAATATGGGCAGTAAAATAACTAATGATGGCCGATGTAGAGAGGATATTAAATATAGATTGCCAATGGCAACGCCAATGTTTCTGCAGAAGAGAAAGTTCTTAACATCGTATATAGATTTAAGTGTAAGGAAATATTTTCTGAAAGATTTTTATGGAGTGCAGCCATTTACGAAAGTGGAACACCAACGATAAACAGTTTAGGCAAGAACAGAATAGAAGCTTTTGAAGTAAGGCACTGTAGAAGAATGATAATGATCACGTAACTAGAATAGTGAGGAGGTACTGAACGGAATTGAGAGGAAAAGTAATTTGTGGTAGCGTGACTAGGATCTGTTGGTAGGGCGCATTCTGAGACATGAAGGTATCATCAGCTTAATATTGCAGGGAAGTGTGGGAGAGGAAAATCGTAGAGGGAGACCATGAAATGAATACTGTAACCAGATTCAGAAGGATGTAGGTTGCAGAGTTATTCGGAGATGAAAGGGCTTGTACAGAATAGAATAGCATGGGGTTTGGGAGCACAGGAACCCATCTTTGGAGGATATTCCTCCTTGTCAATTTACACCAACAGACTGAATGGGACGGATGATAGATGAAATATCAGGCAGGTTTCGAAAAGACCTAGATGAGCTACCTCAACATCAGTGTCGTGTTCTCAATGTGTGAAAGGTAAGCACTACTTACCCAGTATAAACTGGAAACAAAGTAGAAACTAATTGAAATACTGAAATTACGAAATGCGAATTCTATTGACGCCACCTGTATTAGGCATAAAAATATTACCTGTTGGTTGCATATGACAGTTTGTGTCGGACCGGGACCCGAATCTGGATTTCCCGCTTGTGGTGAGTGGTCACCTTAACCATCTTGGCTATCCTTGCAACCTTACCGGTCTGATTCAAACCTCCATTCGCCACACTGTACACACCCCTTCTGCCCGCAACATTACTTAGTTTCCTGCATCAAGGTTACTGAGACAAACATGTTTAACGTTAGTGTTATAATCGTCGTTGGCAATAGGGGCATGGAGAATTGGGGTATGGAGGTTTGGGTGGGTCCGGGAAGAGTACACGCATAGCCGAAATGATTAAGGTGACCGCTCGCTCCGGAAATTCGAGTTCGAGTCTCGGTCCTACACAGATTTTCATGTGCCATTAATAGTTACTGCTGATGTCAAAAGATTTATCAAATGCGAATAAATTTTGTAGTATTAATACAGCTACAGATCGTCACCACCGCATGTCTAAAGGAACAGACATTGTAATATAAGAGATATTAAAATTTAACAACATGGATTGAAAAAAGAATTGTACAATATTTTCAGACCAGTGCTGCTGATTGTTCACGGTTCTTAGCTAAATTAGTAAATTCGTGCTCATTCTAAGTTATGACTTCGGCAGAGACGGATTGTGTCTCAACAGGCGGTAGAAGTGGCGGCCGGAGCGCTGGGAAGCACAAACACCAGCCAACCCCAGCCATTGGGTTTCCACTTGGTGTGAGGTTTGCTGGTCATCGGACCTCATTTCGAGGCAGGACTTAGCACTGAATAAAATTCACTTCCAGTCAGTGAGATTCCGAGCTGAAGACATGTCTGGAGACGCTCTGGACAGTGGTGGGATACCAACTTGACTGCCGCCCACCATACGGCCCGACAACCAGGTCCCTTTTGGTTGTCATCCGTAGTACCTTCATAGCACAGAGGTGGGCTAACGATTTCCTACGCTCGTTTTTGTTGTCTTTCATGGTCATTTATGCAGACCTGAAGAGGATGGCAGAAGACCGGACACCCTGGAGAACTACCATGTGAAAACCTGCTTTTTGGCAGAACAGTGATGATGTTGAGGATGGCAAGCCACCCTGGACATATTTCAGCAAATTAAGGCCCGCCCGCGCACAACGAGAGTTTCTGCTGCTTGTTTTCCTGCTTGCCAAGCTCTACCTTTCCCAGTAAGGTCGCTGGATCTCTGACCAACAGATGACGTGTGGAGCGTTATGGACAGAGACCTCCATCTATCTTTGGATTTTGTCGATCTAACGGGATAATTTGGCACGACGTCCCTCAGGAGAGCATCCAACAACTTTATCAATGAATCCCAAGGCGATTAGCTGTTTGCATCAGGGCCAGAGGTGGACCAACGCGTTATTGACTTGCTCAATTTCTGAAGCTCTTTCTCTTGAATAAATCGTCCGATTTTTCTGGAATTGCAATTGTTTGTTTGTATATGTGCATCACATCTACTTATTTGTGGCCCATTCGTATAATTCCTTCGTGGTGCGTAATTTTTTTTTTTTTTGTCTTAGTATGCGGCAACATTGCTCAAGTTAAATACTTCGACTGCTTAGATGACATTCTTGAGAGGACTGGCAATAACAGAGTGACTAGCAAAACCTGTCCACAGAAACCAGAAAAACAGCCTAGTCAACCTTTTGAAATGTCTATATCGAGCAAGTCACTTCCACCAGTGCCGTAATTCACCAGGCAGTCGCACCTCTAGTTGTCATCATTAAGTATCAGTGTTAATAACATGCAGGAAACGGAACGACATTGAGGAAAATATTCGGACCCAAGATCCTTGACGTCATCTGGATATACGAAAGCGTAGAAGAACTGTATGTCTTCACGGAGCGATTTAATTCTACTACATGGAAAAGACATTTGAAATTTTATTGATATATATAGCACCAGTGAGCGACTCATCTAACCATGACTTTCTTCCGCAAAATAAATGAGATTCGAAGAATCAAACTACGATAGCATGAATACAACGTAAAGGATCTAACTGACATTGTTGGTGACCCATGGGAACAACACGCACTACGTGTAGATAGAACACCAACTTTCGTAAGTTCACCACCAAAGTGCTATATGAAAGGAAACTAAAACTTAGTCCAGGAAGATAATAGACCCACAGCGATAGGATGAAGAAGATTTGGGAGGATTTAAGCTAACTTGTGGGTACACTTGCACTGTAAAGAGCAGACTTGAGCAATACTACTACCACTGCTACTACTACTACTAATAGTAATAATAATAACATGACGTATACGAAAGTATGTGTGACCCATTGAAATGATCATAGTTTAGACACATTCAAAAATTATGCTCACTGCTACAAATTATATATCTGTTCATACACATGTGACACCTAATAGCTAAAGCTTTGCTACAGAAAGCAGTGTTGTTTGATCGATTATAGTTGTTGTAGATACAAAATACTACGGGCCTCAAGTTTTTTGATTCATAGTGATTCAGAATTAAGTAGCTGAAAGCTCAAGAATATATTCACAGGTACTTTACAGTCTGTGAATATGTTGTTGGCGTGCAATACGTATTGTATTTTGGATGTCGGCGTATCACATATATATTCTTTGCTTCATAACATAAAACTAATTGTTTTCTTGCATTCTATTTGTTACAAATTTGTGTACTTAAAAATGTAAAATATGGAAGATTATGAATTTTCTGTTTAAACTGAAGCGATGTTACTCGTAAAACTTGAAATGACGGGTTATTTTAATATTCAGAAGTTGAGGAACTTGATGGCTCTTAAAGATGTATAAAGCACTGGTGGAGAACAGAACGGAAGTATGAAAATTTGCAAGATATGCTGCGAGGCTGCTGTGAATTTAAGGAATGGGGATGGAGGTAACCTTATTATGTGAGGGAGGGTTCAGGGAAGGAGAGGAATGTGGTTGTTTAGAAGAGAGTTCTGATTCATATTTCAACAGATCTTGAAAGGTTCTATTATGTCTATGTGAACTCAGTTTAATATGGTGTTTCCGTCACAGATACAAATATCACGTAGATGTCAGATTGGCTAGATTAGTTGATGCAGACAGAGAACACTTTCAAGATCGTAATTCATAGGGGGATGGAGGGTTTGGCTCTTCTATAGATGTAAACAACATTAGAAGAAAAGTTTTATAGGGTTGATAAGTGGATAAATTTTTAATGTAGAGAACATTAAGTCATTCCTGAAAACGACCAAGATAACATTTCTTTCAAAAGCTTCTAGACTGCGACAGTGTTACGGGATAGGAGAAAGTCCAGCAAAATCGGCGTGGATAAATATTAGACGGATCAATGATTTGTTTTCGCGGCGGTTGTCATACCGTCTGAACTTGGTTGTTTTTCGGAGTCGAAAGATCATGCTGAAAACAAAACCACTGAAATAGATCATTACACTTCAGACTGTTTACGAACCACAGCAGAAATCAATCACAAATAATTACGGCTATTGGCCTGCTGCACGTTGTAAATATTCTGTATCACATAACAACCAAGGTAATGTGATTATTTGGCAAAACGCCGTTATTTCGATTTACTGCGCTGTCCGTGTTAATTGGCTCTACTTACTTGGATCCATGTTGCTCCGTTATCCCTTGATTTTGTAGAGGACTTCCATTACAAGAAGAGTGTGAAGTGGAGTGATACGTTGATTATCCACGGTAACGTACCTGTAACAACAGAACCGACCAATTTAGTGGCATGTTATTCGGTAAATTAAATCATTTCACTATACAGGGTGTATCATAGTTAATGGCGTAAACGCATACAGTTGAAAGTACACGATACTAGAAGCGAAAAAGTGTCAGTAAACATGTGCTCTAAAATGCATACCTTAAGAGCTACGAGCACTTGTTCATCTGCGGTAATTTGGAACACAACTTTTCTAATGAACAAGTGCTCATAACTTTTAAGGTATTCATTTTACAGCACATGTTTACTGGACACTTTTTTCTTGTTTTGGTCGATATTATCACTTCCCAAAATATGGAAAGCACAGAGCTTGCAGTAGAAGAGATTTGCTTCGCAGTATCGAAGATGAAAAATTGCTAGTAGGTCTTAAGGTATGCATTTTCGACCCTATGTTTACTATTGTGTACTTTCAGCTGTACGCGTTTACGCCATTAATTATGATACATGCTGTATTACTGAGCTACAGTAGGTAGAGAGTTATTTCTTTGCTTATTCTTGTACGTAAATGACTGAATTATGTTAATTTATAAATGCAGAAAAATTGGTTTAATATGACATTCAGAACAGAAAATTGGAAACCACAATTATTCACTTCCAAATAAATTCGCTGAATACAAATGGCTTAGCTTCAACTTTGTTAGGCATAGATGTACTAGCTTTGGTGATATTAAAATTGTTGCTGTGCCGTATATACATATAGGCAACGTTATGACTTGCATATTGTTACGCTTAAGGCTGTTGGGAGCCACCAAGGGCACTCCAAGGTAGGAAATCAGACACACAACGCAGAGAGCAGGTAAAAGTGGTAGCGTTTAGGTTAGTGGAGCTAAACAGTCATACTGAAAACTGCAGAAACTTTGGGCAGCTGTCCCAGGGGAGAAGTTTAACTTCAGAGAATTAACTGGTGCCGGCCGTTGTGGCCCACCAGTTCTAGGTGCTTCAATCTGGAACCGCGCGACCACTACGGTCGTAGGTTCGAATCCTGCCTCGGACATGGATGTGTGATGCCCTTAGGTTAGTTAGGTTTAAGTAGTTCTAAGATCTAGGGGACTGATGACCTCAGATGTTAAGTCCCATAGCGCTCAGAGCTATTTGAACCAGTTAACTGGTAACGCCATCCACCGCCCAGACGCTGTTGTAAGGCGTCACAGTAGAACATGGCCATGAAAAGCTACGTCTTAGCAGAGCAGAAAGCTTCATACTTGCTCCTGAGAACTGCAACGTCAGTGGGTTTACACGGGTTAGAATGCTACTACAGCGGTCCCCACCCACAGAAGAGCCGAGGGTGGAGCCAAGTGACGTAAAACACTCTTGTTTCTGGTCAGAATAAGAGTGGCAGTGACGTTTAGCTTCCAGCTGAAAGCTGTTGCTACCAAACTTGGACTTTGCTAATGTAAAGTCCAGTATTATCCCCACCTACCAATTAGGAGAAGGGAAGGAATCTAAATGTTGTTGCCCAGAGGCGCTCTGAAGGTGCAGAGCCACTCGTGAGATTGGCCAAAGCTAGTTAAATTCCGGTGGACTGGTGGATCGACTGTAGGAAGGGAGAAATAGTGCACCGCCACGATTCTTTTAAAAACCCATGTTTTTGTATTCAGAGGAGTTCTTAGCCAGGTCGCTGGTGGCCAGCCTCGGTAATCTCCGACATGTCTTTCTCACACTTGGAGTGCTGCTAGTGTTCGTTACTTCTGTTAGCTCTCACCCCCGTGGATTAAGACACTGACTTTAGTTGTGCAACCAGGTGTTTCCTTTGCTTTTTCTGATGTTGGGAATCAGCTTTCAGTGTAGTGGTTAGCCAGATCAGTAATAAATAGAGTTATTCAGACTCCAGAATGCCATGAATCTCCTGCTGCAATCATCCTGTCGAGTCCCAAAATCCGCGCCTCTCGTAGGTGCTCTGTGACAGTCTTTGGCCCTGAGTTGTTTTGAGGGAAGAGACCAAACTACGAGGTCATCGGTCTCATCGGATTAGGAAAGGAAGCTGGCCGTGCCCTTTGAAAGGAACCATCCCGGCATTTGCCTGGAGTGATTTAGTTAAATCACGGAAAACCTAAATCAGGATGGCCGGACGCGGGATTGAACCGTCGTCCTCCCGAATGCGAGTCCACTGTGCTAACCACTGCGCCACCTCGCTCGGTTTTTGGCGCTGATGCAAGTCATCAAGCTGCCTTCACTGGGAATTTGTCGTTCTGCATTTACTTCTCACAGCTCGGAAATTGCAGACTGGCCTCAAACCCCTCCTCCCCCCCCCCCCCCCCGTCTTCCCACTAACCTGAGGTAGGACACGACAGCCGGACCGGGCTCGAACCCGGATTTCCCGCTTATCACCAGCAGTCATCTTAACCTTCTACATCTACATCCACATCTACATTTATACTCCGCAAGCCACCCAACGGTGTGTGGCGGAGGGCACTTTACGTGCCACTGTCATTACCTCCCTTTCCTGTTCCAGTCGCGTATGGTTCGCGGGAAGAACGACTGTTTGAAAGCCTCCGTGCGCGCTCTAATAATTTTACATTCGTGATCTCCTCGGGAGGTATAAGTAGGGGGAAGCAATATATTCGATACCTCATCCAGAAACGCACCCTCTCGAAACCTGGCGAGCAAGCTACACCGCGATGCAGAGCGCCTCTCTTGCAGAGTCTGCCACTTGAGTTTATTAAACATCTCCGTAACGCTATCACGGTTACCAAATAACCCTGTGACGAAACGCGCCGCTCTTCTTTGGATCTTCTCTATCTCCTCCGTCAGACCGATCTGGTACGGATCCCACACTGATGAGCAATACTCAAGTATAGGTCGAACGAGTGTTTTGTAAACCACCTCCTTTGTTGATAGACTACATTTTCTAAGGACTCTCCCAATGAATCTCAACCTGGTACCCGCCTTACCAACAATTAATTTTATATGATCATTCCACTTCAAATAGTTCCGCACGCATACTCCCAGGTATTTTACAGAAGTAACTGCTACCAGTGTTTGTTCCGCTATCATATAATCATACAATAAAGGATCCTTCTTTCAATGTATTCGCAATACATTACATTTGTCTATGTTAAGGGTCAGTTGCCACTCCCTGCACCAAGTGCCTTGAGGCTTTCCGTGTACGCTGCCTGAAGCCACCCAAGCTGTCAAGCTGTCATATGCCAAACTGTTTACAGTTCTACGCCATAGCATAATTAATCACTAAATGCTCACAGCTATATTCCCGCACCAGAGAGAAACAGATTATGAGGAATCGAAACCTATGATGTTTTCATCATTTACCCGTCTCGGCAACCTTTTCATAACAAAACTGATCAAATCGGTGAAAGCCAGGCTTTTGACGATACCTTTAGCAGCTGTACAACGAGTTTAAGAAAATACCAGCAGAGTAAGTCTGCATCATAAGGCTGAGCTTCCCCTACTCTGCGTCGTATTACCTGTAACAATGTATGTCCTCCACACATAGCTAACACTTCTATAATCTCCTGCTTACAACTACGTAATGATTCCACACTAAAAGGTATTTACAAAAGCTTTAAGAATGATTATGTAAAATATCAATTTCAGCAAGCCCAAAAACTACGATAATCAAGAAAGGGCCTCTCTGTATGCCAGAAAATGAAATAAGGTTTATTCGCAGTCCATAACTTAAAACAAATGGGTGTCAGTTTACGTCCAAGCTTGGTAAATCTATTATAAGACTCCACGAATCTTTCTTGTTAGCTCACGTAGTTAACGTATAATCGTTATGCCTCAAAAACGAATATTTTCTAAACGAAACCGACCCTTGGCACCCTACCCACCTACAAATTCCACGCTTTGCGCGTGGCGTTCTTATGAAGGGGAGGCAAGCCCCATAAATATGCGAGGAGAATGTGCACAATTTAAGCATGGCGTGCGCCAGAAAACAAGCAGAAACAAGGGGGAGCCTCACGAAAGCCTCTGCTTTAGCACGTCTTCACCCACCCTTGCGATCGTCGCTTGTCGCCGGTCCGCCGCGAGCTCCTGCGGTAGGGTTAGCATCTTCTCGGAGGGGATTCCCGCAACTGAGTTATAAGCCAGTGCCGCATGCTGCGCTGTACCAAGCGCCAAAGACCAAAGTTTCTGCATGACAAAACATACACGCACACACAGACACACACACACACACACACACACACACACACACAAATACATACAAAGGTTGTTGCACGCACTCACGCAGTATAGCAGCAGGCTGTTAATGAGCGATTCTGAATGACAGTTCTCTGTGTATGCCTCTCTCGTTCGCTTCAGAGCACAAAACTGCACTTACTTCTTGTCGAAATGCTGTTGGAAAGGTGTTGGCAAATTTATGACAGTTGGATTGTTCCACATAATTTCTCTTCCTCTTTCCCTTCTCTGTAATATTTCATAAATAATCAGAACTTTCGTAACTTAGCACCTCGAAAATGATAGAACGAACCGAAAACACGCTTTCATTGACATTTTTATTTACGTTTTATTTACCAAGATATTTACGCAACGTTTTTGTTTCCTTTTCAATGCAGAAAACATTGGGAATCTGATGAGGAATCCAGAGATATTAAATGCGATCAAAAAGTTTCCGTTTGCAGTCGATGATGCAAGATACGTGCAACCCAGCACGTCTCCGACGTTGATACACAAGATTCAGTCACATAAATGTGACCAACGCCTATGTTAGACATCAACGTGCAATAGCCACTCACAGACGCCTGGTGACTTGGAGATGCAAAACACAGTGCAGCCGTTATCGTAATGCGTAAACGGAGCAATTTATCTGACGTCCAGAATGGTATGATGATGGCTTTTCGGGCCAATGATGGAAGCATTTCTAAAACTGCTAAGTCTGTAAATAGACTGTGGAGCGTAACATAATGGCTCTATACAAAACCGGCGCTGAGGAAACTGTAGTGCACGAGCCATAGATGACTGGCGAAAACAACAGCTGCGGAGATGTGTAGGGGCGGATAGACGTGCAACAGAAGAGCAGCTGGATGCCCATATGAACCAAGGGGTACCAACAGTGTCTCCTCAACGACTGTTGCTGGATATGGACCTCTGCTGTAGGCACACCTAATTCGTGCACCCATGATTACTCCTCTTCGCCGGCGACGAAGAATGAAATTTGCACGTTGTAACCTCAACTGAACGTCCACTGCGTAACGACAGGTGGCCTCTTCAGATGTTTCTCGTTTTATGCTCCATCAGACAGATGATATTCTCGCTTATGGCGTGAAACGTCTAAAAGCAACGGGTCCAGGCCGGAGGAGGAAGCGTTACGGGCAGTGGTGTGATATCGCGCCATTCCCTGAGTGATCTCATTCTGGGAGGCACAATGGATCAACATAAGTGTGAATGTATCTTTGGGGACTATGTTCACCTCTACATTGAGACATGTACCAGCAGGACATTACACATCTCGCAGTGTACTTGCACACTTCGAAGACCAGCAGGATGAATTTACAATGTTCCCTGGCAACCAAACGCCCCGTATCGAAACTCAATCGACAGTCTATGGGACGACCTCCATCGGACTGTTCGTGCGATTGATCCTCAGTCGAGAATCCCAGCGCAGCTGGCCACGGCGCAGAAGTCGGCATGGCTCCACAGTCAGTACCTTCCAGAACCATACTGACTCTCTTTCTGCAGGCCTCGCAACGTTGTGCGCTGCAAAAGGTGATTGTTCATGCTTTTGACAGATGGTCCCATTAATGTGACGAGACAGTGTGTAATCGCCAACATGTAGGCAAAGTGTTATTGTGGCCTTCAAACGGATACTTTTTGAGCGCCCCTTATACAATGGTAACTGAAATTAACTGGGACTACAAACAGAGATGGTACAAGCACTGACACACATAGGTTGTATACCTAGGGTACAGTGTGCGGCATAAATTCACCCATAATATTTATACATGGATCAATGTGGTCACACTCAAGCCTCGAGGACAAGGTGATACGCAGGACACATATTCAAAAACTAAACTAAAACCTAACTCCGTCCGAACATGCCTTGGAAGTCCCAACGGTACCGACCGGCCGCCGTGTCATCCTCAGGTCACAGGCATCACTGGATGCGGATATGGAGGGGCATATGGTCGGCACACCGCTCTCCCGGCCGTTTGTCAGTTTACGAGAGCGGAGCCGCTACTTCTCCATCAAGTAGCTACTCAGTTTGTCTCGCAAGGGCTGAGTACACGCCGCTTGCCAACAGCGCTCGGCAGACTGAATGGTCACCCATCCAAGTGCTAGCCCAGCCCGACAGCGCTTAGCTTCGATGATCTGACTGGGACCGGCGTTACCACTGCGGCAAGGCCGATGGCACACATATTCAAAACATCGCATTAATAATCGCCTGCAAGCCGCGACGCTAGACCAACCACGGAAGATGGAAGAAGAAAAACGTATAATGTCTATGACTGTTTTTTCTTAGGTGGGAAATGATTGCTCAAAAATTTCTAAAATTGTAACACTACGTGAAGTAAAAGTAGTCTTCCCCTCACCAGACAAAATGGTAGGTCTGCTGGAGACCGTGAAGAACAATCTGCTATTATCAATGTTGGTAATCAGTAAAATTCAAGGCTAGTGGATTAAATATTCTATAGGCATAAGAACATTGAGTCGAACAACAGAGTTACACCCATCTCCTTTACCTGAAGAAATTCGATTAATTATGGGGACGTTAAAGCACTGGTAGTACCCTCAATCCTATAGGAATCTGTGGTCGAGAAAAATGAGGAAGTACAATTGACTGGCAACCATGGCGTATTATTTCGATTACTTACTGATTTTGTTTATGACACATCCACTTTTTCACAGCAACGTATGCTATAAGTTTTCTCTGCGTCGTTTTGAGTCACGAACCATCGAGAGCAATCCATTTGGCTTTGTACATTCAGTCTTCCGCCTTCGTGCTTGTTTATACACTGTACTTGCAACATTGTATCTCTGAAGGATAAGTTTTTTGACTGACTGGCTACATTGCTACAAATACGTGATACATGACGCTCGTAGCTGGATTTTTAGAGTTTGTGGGCTAAATATTGCCATGTAAGTTGTTTTAAATGTAGTATGTGAGTTTGTGGCACCCTATTACGTAAAGTTTCGTGAAAATGTACACAAAGTAGTGTTGTATTGATAGATAAACATGAAATGCATTTCACGCATTGCCTGCTTTGGAATACAGTACACCCGATTAGCTTCCAAATGAATATTGACTGTCACACCTTGGTAGTGAACTATAACTTAAAAAAAAAATATTTACGAACTGTGGGATACCACTTCCACTCAAAATAGTTTTGACCTGCCTAGTCAGGCCAAACGTGCCACCATAGAATACCAAAGGAAGAAACTAAAATTGGTAAAATACACTCCTGGAAATGGAAAAAAGAACACATTGACACCGGCGTGTCAGACCCACCATACTTGCTCCGGACACTGCGAGAGGGCTGTACAAGCAATGATCACACGCACGGCACAGCGGACACACCAGGAACCGCGGTGTTGGCCGTCGAATGGCGCTAGCTGCGCAGCATTTGTGCACCGCCGCCGTCAGTGTCAGCCAGTTTGCCGTGGCATACGGAGCTCCATCGCAGTCTTTAACACTGGTAGCATGCCGCGACAGCGTGGACGTGAACCGTATGTGCAGTTGACGGACTTTGAGCGAGGGCGTATAGTGGCCATGCGGGAGGCCGGGTGGACGTACCGCCGAATTGCTCAACACGTGGGGCGTGAGGTCTCCACAGTACATCGATGTTGTCGCCAGTGGTCGGCGGAAGGTGCACGTGCCCGTCGACCTGGGACCGGACCGCAGCGACGCACGGATGCACGCCAAGACCGTAGGATCCTACGCAGTGCCGTAGGGGACCGCACCGCCACTTCCCAGCAAATTAGGGACACTGTTGCTCCTGGGGTATCGGCGAGGACCATTCGCAACCGTCTCCATGAAGCTGGGCTACGGTCCCGCACACCGTTAGGCCGTCTTCCGCTCACGCCCCAACATCGTGCAGCCCGCCTCCAGTGGTGTCGCGACAGGCGTGAATGGAGGGACGAATGGAGACGTGTCGTCTTCAGCGATGAGAGTCGCTTCTGCCTTGGTGCCAATGATGGTCGTATGCGTGTTTGGCGCCGTGCAGGTGAGCGCCACAATCAGGACTGCATACGACCGAGGCACACAGGGCCAACACCCGGCATCATGGTGTGGGGAGCGATCTCCTACACTGGCCGTGCACCACTGGTGATCGTCGAGGGGACACTGAATAGTGCACGGTACATCCAAACCGTCATCGAACCCATCGTTCTACCATTCCTAGACCGGCAAGGGAACTTGCTGTTCCAACAGGACAATGCACGTCCGCATGTATCCCGTGCCACCCAACGTGCTCTAGAAGGTGTAAGTCAACTACCCTGGCCAGCAAGATCTCCGGATCTGTCCCCCATTGAGCATGTTTGGGACTGGATGAAGCGTCGTCTCACGCGGTCTGCACGTCCAGCACGAACGCTGGTCCAACTGAGGCGCCAGGTGGAAATGGCATGGCAAGCCGTTCCACAGGACTACATCCAGCATCTCTACGATCGTCTCCATGGGAGAATAGCAGCCTGCATTGCTGCGAAAGGTGGATATACACTGTACTAGTGCCGACATTGTGCATGCTCTGTTGCCTGTGTCTATGTGCCTGTGGTTCTGTCAGTGTGATCATGTGATGTATCTGACCCCAGGAATGTGTCAATAAAGTTTCCCCTTCCTGGGACAATGAATTCACGGTGTTCTTATTTCAGTTTCCAGGAGTGTATATGGAAAGCGTGAAATTTTAACAAGCAAAGAAATTCACAAAATGTATTTCACACTTTACCTTTTAAACACATGGTTTTGATTTCCCAATGGGTGATCAAGCGCCTTTTCACACTCAGAGGTCAGCCATTCGCCTTGACAACGGCAGTCAAGTTTACAGTCCAAATGTCGCAAAACAGTATTTACGTTGCGTGTGTACGCTGGAAAAACGTGACAATACTTTGTTCGCTGGGAAAGTTTGAAGAATTTTATATAGATTGCAGCCATAACCTTCGGTTCCTTTTCCTCACATTTTAATTTATGGTGATTATCAGGAAGCGCGGTTGCAGTAGTGTGATCGTTCGCAGAGTTCGCTCTGCGGGGAAGGCAGCGAGCAATTGACAGGCTCCTTGGGCGGTCCGACTTGATTTCTCTGCGGATACTGTCAACACATGCATTCTAGCGCTCATTATGTGTACCCCGTGTTGCCAAAGATTCACCTTTTTAGTGGTAAGCTTCTCCAGGAAGGCGCAAACTAATAGTGAACAAAGATAAGGTTTGCACGATGTGCTTGTAATTAACTGGTATTAATGACTAATATCTCTTAGTGATATGATTACAGTGACTCAATTTCTGTAGCCACCATTGGAAAGTACGAGCAGTTCGTTTTTTTTTCTTCCTGTGCGCACAGGTATTGTTAAGCAATGCTGTGCGCGTCGCCTTGAATCAGCCACTTCGAATTTTTTCTTGTTTTAGGCCTAAGTAGGCCACAGTGAACAAAACTTAAGAAACGGTTTTCATTATATATTTTCCTATAGTTTATGTTTTGATGATCAGTCAAATGCTGTCCTTTTACCTTCGAAGCCGAAATTTCTACTATTAGCCTCCTTGGTTCAGAATACATTTCATTGGTTACAGATGCCAACAAGAACCTTCTAAAAAGAAAAAATATGAAATATATTGACACTTATTTAGAAGTGTTAGTGTGTAACAGCTGTTACATTCTGGGCCATTCACAGAAGCTGCCTGGTCCAGTGAACGAAACCAGTCGCCATGATTAGCCCAATGGTACATGTTATTTTTCAAATTTTCATGAACCGCGAATGTTTATGACTTTTGTGTCTACTAAAGGGAAATGCAAAAGATAATGTGCAAGTTACAATGAAAAAAATACTTACTAAAATATCCGAGAATTTTATTACAAATGGTTCAAGTGGCTCTGAGCACTATGGGACATTTGTGGTCATCAGTCCCCTAGATCTTAGAACTACTTAAATCTAACTAATCTAAGGACATCACACACATCCATGCCCGAGGCAGGATTCGAACCTGCGACCGTAGCAAATGGTTCAAATGGCTCTGAGCACTATGGGACTTAACATCTATGGTCATCAGTCCCCTAGAACTTAGAACTACTTAAACCTAACTAACCTAAAGACAGCACACAACACCCAGCCATCACGAGGCAGAGAAAATCCCTGACCCCGCCGGGAATCGAACCCGGGAACCCGGGCGTGGGAAGCGAGAACGCTACCGCACGACCACGAGATGCGGGCCGACCGTAGCAGTCGCGCGGTTCCGAACTGAAGCGCCTAGAACCGCTCGGCTACCGCGGCCGGTAGTTTTATTACACATTTTCTTTAGATGACCCCTACCCGTATTGGATGCAACATGTAATGTTCTCAGGCGGGAGAGGAAGACTGTGGTGGAGAAATTATTCGGTAGCTTAAGACGCCCATTCTTGGCTTTGCTGAATGTGCAGCAACAGCGGGCTGACAGGGGAATACCAAGTGAAGAGCTATGACGTTCAGGCAGAACTATCGGTTATCGTTAAAAATAGGGTTGGGAATAGCACCAAGAGTAGATAGAAGAGCGGGTGGAAATATCACATACGATCAATTGGTTCCAGCGGCTATTATCGTCGAGAAGAAGAGAATTGGAAAGAAAAATACGTATGGAGAAACTGCAGTAGCTTGAAACACGAGGGATACGGAATGATACTTGTAATAAAAAGGTTCTGCCGGTATATTGCGTCCATGGAGGCCTCGTTTGCCGTTAGTTAAGGGTGATGTTTAGAGGTGAGTACTAAATTACTAGTATACTGAGACTTAGAGTACAGAATATTATGGCATCGTGCTAATGCTTTTAAAAAGAGTCCCATTTAGTAACACATGATCAGGTAGATAGTCGTGGTGGAGGTGATGTATACGACATTAACAGTTTGGAATTCGTAGCGGGAATGTGCGCTTTGTCGAGTTGTTCTAGTGCATCTACGGTACAGCATTGTCTGTACTGTGAAATGAGTTCATGTGCAGTTGGAAAATACTGTACTGACTGCTAGAATAGCCATATCTTGAGTTTGCACTTGTCCTGATTACATGTAGCTGATATCTAGAGCAAGTATGGCCTGCATCTAAGTCGCTCTGGAAGCGAGAGGCTGCCTGTGTTTATTTCGTCGAATGTGACCTATGGGACATGCTTACATTTGCTAAGATCCCTTTTGAAACGATCTAATTTGTCGTCTTTTAGCTGTATTATAGCTGTATTATTTAGCTACTAGATATGTTTCAGAAATATAACCCATTTTCAGCCGTCGGATCATCTTAAAAACGTTGACTTAAAAAAGTATCTGATCATGTACCCTTTGTCTTGGATAGGAAACGTCTGCTGACGTATTCTGTAGTTACAGAAATCCGTAGAGTGATTACAGAAAAAGTAGGTTCGAGATCATTGCAAATACTTTAATAAAACATGTGGGGACTATAGGGAAACATCAGTGAACTGAATGTGGATGTCAACTCTTAAATGGTGAGGTACACCTTCATCAACTACTTATTCTGTATATATTTCCTGTGCTGGGACTCATTGCCATTTACATTAAACTGTATATGTTTTATTAAAACATGGGTTTTGGCAGGGACCGACATTTAGAATGATGTCCAACAAAGTTTGAATTATTGCCATCAAATTAGTCTCAATAATTTACCAGTCCCCTAATTTTAGTTATATTCTGATCAAACCTGAAAATGTGTTAACTTCTGTTTGCAAGAAAAGTATCCGTATAATACGAAAAATTAAGTGTTGACTTGTGAGACATTCTGCAGAGTCGACTGAAGAAGAAGATGCCCGTTTTAATTTAATTTTCTCTTAAAACGGTAGTCATCTCTGAATATTTGAAAAAAATTGAAACATTGTCTGGTGTGTTTACAATGTTGTACTGTTCATCCCAAGTTAGCCAGAAACCACGTTATCGAGTTAGAAGGCGATTTGTGAAGAAGGTGTCTCCGAAAACCATTCAGAGCCTGGAAAAAATAGTTACATCGCTGGCTATGCGACAGCATTTAATTTTAACGTCGACTTAACAGGCATTATGGAAATTATGTAGTGCTCGAACCCGAGATCGGACCAGACTGTTAGAAGTTCTGTACAAAAGCGACGAAAAACGTATCGGGCGAGCAGAACAGCGGATGACAGAAGCTGCCAAAGAGGCCCGCGGGACCTCCATGTCCACGAAGAAGGTGGAGGAGGACCTCCCTTCGGATGTAAAGGGATTGCTGTATGATCCAGGGATTGCTGACTAGAGGTATGTTTAATTCAACTACAAAAAAACTGAACAAGAGACTTCACATGCGTTTTTCTCGAAATCATACTTTTCAAATTGTCGGAAAATATTACTTGGGAACGGTATACATGATTTTGATCGGAGTTTGATGACCGGCATTATAAACTGAATTCCCTGACAGCGCACGTAGTTGTTTTGCGATATCTTTAGAAGTCTGTTTTCGGTGCTTGCTTTTGCCTCGATTTTGCCGGCGAAGAAAATGACTTCTGTTTCAACATTTTGCTAGAACTTAATTTTTTTCAGTTTTGCTACATATTGTGATATAAAATATAATGAAAATGACTTATACAACGTTATTTTGTTACAGGTTCAGTGTGAGAACTCATGATATTCCCGCCGATGACTAAAGTTCCGGTTGCAAGCGGTGCAGTGGTTACAGAAAGCGTCAGATGTGGCCAAAAAGTGATCTCCTACAGACAAATGTGTGAGGAATAAAACTATATCATCAAATTTAGCATCAAGTTTTATACACTTGAAAAGAAATTACGAAGCTAACCTATTTTTCATGCCTTCAAAGAGGTCTGTACTCTAATGTGTGACTTTCCCAGCAAAGAAAAGCGAGAGCAGCAACTCGGCAACAGAGAGTAATTTCATTGATCTCACATTAATTGACAGAATCAATGTGTAAGGGATCACTAACAGGTTATGACACCATTAGGCATTGGTCTTAATAGTAGGTGGCACGGAGGTGGAAGTGAGGGGTTCACAGAAATACAGGACGGTTAGAATCATCGAATCACATGCAGTAAAATTAATCAGTTATCAAAAATCTGTCAATTGATTTTACGCTGCATACATACCTAATAATAAATACAATGGACCCCTACAGACACTTATCACGTCTATGACAATTAATTTCCACTAAGCTATTTGAACATAATTGTAAGAAAATGAAACGCCTACTGCCATCCTTATGATTTTATTTATTGTGTAGCTACCAATTTCGGCGCTTCAGTGAGCCGTCTTCAGGCCGTAGCTGATGCTGAAGGGGCTAACACGATCCATTTATACACCGCATCAGTGGCCAACATAACTGGTTAACTCAGAGTATCTGTAAACTTTGGCGTCATCACTCTAACTATCAATGGCTGATGACTGAAGTAGCCGTCGCGGTGGCCAAGCGGTTCTAGGCGCTTCAGTCCGGAACCGCGCGATTGCTGCGGTCGCAGGTTCGAATCCTGCCTCGGGCATGGATGTGTGTGATGTCCTCAGGTTAGTTAGGTTTAAGTAGTTCTAAGTTCTAGGGGACTGATGACCTCAGATGTTAACTCCCATAGTGCTCAGAGCCATTTGAAACATTTTGATGACTGAAGTGGTTAATGATTGGAGTGCTGGCACCAAAGTTTAAAGATAGCCTGCGTAAACCAGTTAACGTCGGCCACTGATGCGGCGTATATATGGATCGTGTTAACCCCTTCAGCATCAACTACGGCCTGAAGGTGGCGCACTGAAGCGCCGAAACTGGTAGCTACACAGTAAATTAGATCGTAAAGACAACTGTAGGAGTTTCATTTTCTTACTATAGTGAACGGCCGTGATCCCGAAGACCTCCTGTAAAAAGGATGGACATACAAAGACTCGAACTAAATTCTGGTAGGTACAGTCATCTAATGTATAATACGAGACATCAGAAACGTGTTCACAAGGTAGTGCAAATTTGTAAAAACTTATAATGAAGAGGCTTTGCGTAAAATGTTGCAAGATCTCAATACATGCTTTAAAAGAGAGTAAAATACTGCAATAAATAATATCAGATTAAATTCAAATCAATGTGGGATATGGTGAAGACACTGTCAATGTAATAACGTAAACGTTAAGTCACCTAGTCACTGAAATGAGAAATCACCAATTACATTTATGGTCTGAGGCGAATGAACTAAAGAATGTGTTCCACAAAGACAAATTTAATTGGGGTCGAGCAATTAGAGTACCAACGAGAGATGGGGATAAGGGGCAATAAACAAAAAGAAAAGAGAGGCCTTAATTAAGTTCCTAAAGTGCAAGCATTTATACACATTCGAACATGTACAAAGATTCTGAATGATCAATAAAGAGTCTTTATTTCTCTGAAAGTACTTCACCGGGATATTCGCAGTTCTGTACTCTTCAGTTTACCAATTTACATTCAATCATCATTGCGGGATTATGAAAAATACTGATAAAATACTACGGCTGTTGAATACCTTCTGTCATCTACGAAAGGTTTTTTACTTTTAAATAACACTTTATTATGCCGTTGTTCCGTGTTATTTCATTCCGTGTTCGCGAGAGATATTTCCAGGACTGGGAAACATGACCCTGAGCCATGGACGACATACGCCACATACCACTACAACAAATTTTTCATGATGCTAAAAGTATGCCTTCGTGTTTGATCAGTATTGACATCCTATAGAGACGGAAACCCAGGAATTTGGCATTTTTTGCGATTCACATTCTCCGCACTCCCTCGTTTTTTTCAAAAGCTTTCAATTAATTCTTTTCACAGCAGTAGACAGTAACTCTTCTCGTTTCAGCGTACAGTCTTGGACAGCCCAATTACGGACTTCTGTGTTTACGCCAGTCTAAATTGGCGTCTCTGTGTATTGAATCGTGTGTTGACACTTCCCAAGCTCATTGCAATGCAGACCGGGCGGCAGCTGAGCGAGATCTTGTAGCAGACTGCTGTTTGTAGTGGTGGCTGTTTATCTTGTTCTTAAGTTAGGAGGTGTTTAAGTTTTATTATCAGTCTATACTCAGTTCTTATTCTCTATTTACCCAGACGTTTTGCAGCGCGGCCCATTACAGGTCAGACGTGAGAGTGGACATTCAGGGAACTTCTAACAGCTATGAAGAACTTTTCATCGGAGGACGAAGTTGAAAAGGAAGAATAAACATAAACAACGAACTTTTTCAGTACACGCAGCTCAAGAGAGCAACTAATCTCTTAAGATGGTCGGCGCAACTCCAGGTGAAATATTTTGGAAAGAGACGCAGTGAAGCTGGAGCGCCGCTTTCAGTGCCAGTAAGCGTATTATACTTTACTGGCGTCGTTGAGGAAGCACAAAGCACAAAGATTAAACGGAAAATAGTGCCACCTGTACTAATGTCTGCTTTGGTGTGCTTAACCATTTCACAATGAAAGTTCAGTGACTTCCTGTGAATACTGTTGTATTGTGTTTCGCTGTGCGGTCGGCAAGCCCTCTGAGTCCACAGACAACCTAGAAAAACAGACAGGTAGTTTAACCTCACCAGCTGTATTGGCTACTATTGTGTGCTTTTATACGCGGGATTGGAGACAATATTACGTCGGAATTGAACAGATATATTTGTCTCACCAGGAGTATGCAGATATCGGGTAAACTAAAGAATACTCAACATAGGAATGTTGTTAGAGCAAAGTCCGGAGCTCGTGGTCGTGCAGTAGCGTTCTCGCTTCCCACGCCCGGGTTCCCTGGTTCGATTCCCGGCGGGGTCAGGGATTTTCTCTGCCTCGTGATGACTGGGTGTTGTGTCATGTCCTTAGGTTAGTTAGGTTTAAGTAGTTCTAAGTCCTACGGGACTGATGACCATAGATGTTAAGTCCCATAGTGCTCAGAGCCATTTGAACAATTTTTTTTGTTAGAGCAAACAACCTTGGGTCTTTTAACATGGGAAAAGAAGGTGTTGTACAACAGATAGGGAAGTTGCTATTACATAAATCTATGGGAGAGATGAAGAAGCCAAGCTCGCTAATCATATAAATGAGAACGTTTGTAGCAACATTTGCAAAATACCAGGGTTGGCACTTCTTTGCTAGACTTCAGGTAGGGCACTCCGCCTGCTGTCTGAATGTCGTTCAGTATTTTCTTTTAACTGTGACAGGACCGAGCGAGGTGGCGCAGCGGCTAACACACTGGACTCGCATTCGGGAGGACGACGGATCAATTCCGCGTCCGGCCATTCTGATTTGGGTTTGCCGTGATTTCCCTAAATCGTTCCAGGCAAGTGTAGGGATGGTTCCGTTGAAAGGGCACGGCCGACTTCCTTCCCCGTCCCTCCCTAATCCAATGAGACCGGTGACCTTGCTGTCTGGTCTCCTCCACCAAAACAACCCGACCCTAACTGTGACAGAGGAAGCAGCCCAGCTCAGAAGGCAACATACAAAATATGGAGACGCGTCTGTCCTACCGCCCATCTATATCATTTATCTAAAAAACATTGCGTTTGTGTGCAATAGTTGTTTGAATGCTCTCTGAACAGGTGCAACGCGTGACAGTTAATACAAATACCGCCAACCCTCTGGATGTATATTTTCTGACTAGTAAAAACTACTTGTCAGACGTGTTACTGACTTTGTGCATCTGAAAACTTCTTTCCGCATGAAGATACAGAGATATGGTATTAAACCCGTGGCCGGCCGGGGTGGCCGAGCGTTTCTAGGTGCTACAGTCTGGAACCGCGCGACCGCTACGGTCGCAGGTTCGAATCCTGCCTCGGGCATGGATGTGTGTGATGTCCTTAGCTTAGTTAGGTTTAAGTAGTTCTAAGCTCTAGGGGACTGATGACCTTAGAAGTTAAGTCCCATAGTGCTCAGAGCCATTAAACCCGTGATAAAGAGCTTATTAGAAAGCTGGTATTGCTGTTGCTGCCGTTATTAATGTGATCACTAGCTTTTGATACCGGACGACTGTAGTGCAGATAAACTGAAGATGATGTAACATAGCCACGCATTGGACTTAAGTATTCTTATTGTTCCATTTCACTGTACCTTAATTAACTGAATAGCTGAGACTTCACATTCTACGATAAGACTAGGCAAGAACATGAATAGTAGCTTCTATTTGGGTACTGTGACTCTGCAAGAACTGCATTAGTATGTTAACATGTACGTTTTCAACCATGTGCTTAGTTCTTTGCAAATAATATCTTAAAATGCGTCGGCCAGTAGGATGGTGAGGGTTTCATAACTCGATTGACAGAAAGCTCCTCCAGAACCTAAAATATGAGGAGGGAGATATGTATAGAGGGAGAAATTTGTAATATTTAGAAGCCTTGAAAGCATGTTCCCTTTCATCTTCTCATATCAAGCTGATAATAGTAGTTTAGCTTAACGAATTTTAGTAATCCCGCCAAATTTCAAACGGATCTGTGCACGGTATCTTTGATTGTACGTTTACACAGAGAAGTCTTAGACCAGAGGAGGTCGCGTAGCGGTAGAAGAATTTTTCTGTCTAAATTGGCAATAAGGAGATAACGGTAAAATCAGGCATGATGGGAACCACTAGAGGGGAGAGACTTGAATCACAAACGGACAGCCGACCGCGGTGGCCGTGCGGTTCTGGCGCTGCAGTCCGGAACCGCGGGACTGCTACGGTCGCAGGTTCCAATCCTGCCTCGGGCATGGGTGTGTGTGATGTCCTTAGGTTAGTTAGGTTTAAGTAGTTCTAAGTTCTAGGAGACTTATGACCTAAGATGTTGAGTCCCATAGTGCTCAGAGCCATTTGAACCACAAACGGACAAAGGACACCACTACTTTGGCAGACGCAGCTTGTTTGCCCAGGTATCGTTTGGTATGACATTACGAGTTGGTATGTCGCCTCTGTATATAGATTCATTGGTGCTATTTAGCTATCTATAATATCACCGAAGTGTTTCTTTTACTGAGTTCACACAAATTCGGATTTAATAACTGAACTGACACCACTTCTTTTGCCCAATGAACCAAGTGACCGTACTTCTGTTTGGGCTTCGGTTAAGATATGAGTACAGGTTTCGTAACGGGTGTGTTGTGTTAATGAATACCATATCATTCATATTATGTTTCTGGTATACTGAACCAAAAGTTGAAAGGATAGAACATACGTTCTCGATAGTGGATTATACTGTACTTGGAGGACAGTGCACGTAGAATGTTTCAGTCTGATGACTGATTTTCGAATCAATAATGATGTTGTGATACATGAGATTGTGTTTGTGCAGCGTTTGTAAATAGTAGGTGTTCTACGTATTAAATTCCTGTATAATATATTAGACGCAGTTGGAAAATATAATTAATTCTTCAGTTACACAGTCTTATGGTGACTTTAAAAGTAGTTTCATAAGGTGTGGTCGGTTAACCTAAACTTCGTCGGTGATGAACCTTCTCGTACCTTGCCGGCCGGAGTGGCCGTGCGGTTTTATGCGCTACAGTCTGGAACCGAGCGACACTACGGTCGCAGGTTCGAATCCTGCCTCGGGCATGGATGTGTGTGATGTCCTTAGGTTAGTTAGGTTTAATTAGTTCTAAGTTATAGGCGACTCATGACCTCAGAAGTTGAGTCGCATAGTACTCAGAGCCATTTTTTTCTCGTACCTTGAAACAGAAAAAAAGTGTTTTTTCATGGATCATGCGATATTTGAAAAGAAATGATTTGCTTTAATGTCTTAACCATTTTCCCTCTTATGAAAATAGAAATTCTTTTAGTTTCCTATAGCTTCTATTCGAAAATAACAGACATCTGACAATACTTCTACATTTACTTCTACTTACTGATTATTAGTATGAGGTAGAGTAATAATTTAGATACAGACTATTAAATACAGTATTGCCAAGATTTTCTCTATTGCAACTCTTTTTCAATATATTTGTTCCTAGGTACACGACCATGTTGCACCTTGGAACAAATTTTCATACCTGGAAAGAACCTTACTTTTGCAGAATAATTTTTATGATTTCAGAAAGACTGGAGCTCACATAAAGTTAACGGAATCATTTGAAATTGCAATAAGATATTATATAATTCTTTTATTACGAGGCGAAAATCTAAAAACTGTTCGAAGATACAACACACTCCCTTGCATTTAGTGTCAATCTAATGATGATTAATTAATCTAACTGCTAAGAGGTTTGCTTACTATTCATGTTTGTCAGAACGTTCACAAGCTTCTTGTAGAAACGGCGACACATGCCGACGATTCTTGCATCAATGACGACACTTCTAAGGATTCTTGCAAACTTATTTACGACTTTCGAGAATTTCTTAGCCATAATTATATGTTGCACAGAATTATGTCATCGGAGACTTGTGCTCCAGTAATCTAGATTTTTTAACCTCCAACCATCGATTCACACAAATGCAGAATGCTACAGACTGCTGATCTTAATGGATGGTGGAACAGACTCATCAGCGTACTTTAAAATAATTGTCATTTGGTTTTAGCCGTTCTACTTGGGACACTCCTCTCTTGACGTGAGTGCTCGACTGCCAGACCACTGCAGTAAGCAGACAGCTGCCATCCACCCTTCCCCGCCCCCCCTCCCCCCCCCCCCGCCCCACCCACTGAGTGCCGAACGACTGGAGCCGCAGCTTCAAGAGGCAGTTTCCCCCAGGACGCAACGTGGTAGTCACACATCGGCTGACGAAGCCCGACGACCAGTCATAGTGTGGTGATGACCGGCACTAAAGCATTCGCCTTATAGTCTGCCTGCCAGTGTCCTGTTTGCTTCCAAGTAATTACAAACACCTGGAAAGCAACCCTGATACAGTAATTAATACAATCTTGGTATTATTGTCTTTTTTATCGTAGTGTGTAATGGTAGGATGACGTCTCATATTTATGTTTTGTAAAACGTAAATGACATCGATTATTGAATGTCCGGCCTGCGGATGGAACAACTAACCCTTTTATTTGTCAATAATAGGAAATTAGGCACTAAATTACTGATTACTAAACGTTTTGTTAATACGAGGTGTATTCCAAAACTAAGGTCCGCAGACAAGTATTTAACTGAATGATATGTAGCACAGCACTCCGTCTTCAGGCCAAAAGCGGCCCATCGGGACCATCCGACCGCCGTGTCATCCTCAGATGAGGATGTGGTTAGGAGGGTCGTGTTTTCAGCACACTGCTCTCCCGGTCGTTACGAGGATTTTCTGTGAGCGGAGCTGTTACTATTCGGCCGAGTAGCTCCTCAATTGGCATCACAAGGCTGAGTGCAACCCGAAACGGCAACAGAGCATGGTGGCCCGAATAGTCACCCGTCCAAGTGCCGGCCACACCCGACAGCGCTTAACTTCGGTGATCTGACGGGAGCCGATGTATCCACTACGGAAAGGCCGTTGCCGAAAGAAATGTAGGCCCGAATGGAATTTCACGAATGCAGCGCTGTCTACTGACTGTTTATGTAACAAACTGCCTATTGGCTTCTGTCTCGGGTTCTTCGGCCGACGTTCCTCTAATGATTTTTCTGACGTTTCGCCAGCACGAGTGGCTGGCATTGTCAAAGCTTCACCCTCCATTGCCGGTGGTGATCTGGAGCCGAGCTCGCGGGCGCAGACTATATGTACCTGGCGCGCCAACGTCCGAGGGCTTCTCCGCGGCCATTTCCGGTGCGGTTCTCCTCTTGCTACCTGCGACGGTCGTTCGCTGCAGTACGGGAAGCCAGGATCCGTTTACCTTCTCTTTCTTGTTCAAACTGTTCGCGCGTTTTTGTATTTCTACAGCTTCTCTGAACAAGCGCGTGTGATAGTGCTTCTCTACAGCCAGAACTTCCGTGTCGGCGAATTTTATTACGTGGTCGGTCTCATTCAGTGCGTGCTCTGCCACGGCCGATTTCTCCACCTGCGCCAACCTGCAATGTCGCTTATGCTCTTTGATCCTGGTGTTAATGGATCGTCCAGTCATTCCGACGTAAACTTTTCCGCATGTGCATGGTATGCGGTATATTCCCGATACTGCAAGTGGGTCTCTTTTCTCCTTCGCCGGTCTAAGACACTCTTTTGATCTTCCTTGTCGGTTTGAAAATCGTCTTTACGCCATGTTTGCGCAATATACGGCCGATTCTGTCCGTCACTCTGGGAATGTGTGGCAGAAAGGCCGTACCCGACATTTCTTTGTCTGGTTCCTTACTTCGCCGAGTCTTTGGCTCTGTTACACTTCTAATATAATTTGTGGAGTACCCATTGCTCCTCAGGACAGTTTCCAGGCGTTCCATTTCTCGTTTGAGGTGTTGCGGCTCACATATTCGGCCTGCTCTCGTTACGAGCGTACTAATCATGCCTCTTTTCTGGCTCGGGTGGTGGTTTGACAGTTTGTGCAGGTATCGGTCCGTGTGAGTCGAAAACCGACCAGTTTGAACAAGAAAGAGGAAAGCCTTAAGGTAAACGGATCCTGGCTTCCCGTACTGCAGCGAACGCCCGTCGCAGGTAGCAAGAGGAGAACCGCACCGGAAATGACCGCGCAGAAACCCTCGGACGTTGGCGCGCCATGTACGTATAGTCGGCGCCCGCGAGCTCGGCTCCAGTTCACCACCGGAGATGGAGGGTGAAGCTTTGACAATGCCAGTCACTCGTGCTGGCGAAACGTCGGAAAAATCATTAGATGAACGTTGAACGTCGGCCGAAGAACCCGAGACAGAAGCCAATAGGCAGTTTGTCAACAAGTGGCCACGAAAGCCTCAACAATTTTGTGTTTATGTAACGACTGCGGCGTTGGTTTGAGGCAGTAGTCATTTGCCAGTCAATGGGGGAAGATCTCAGTGGTCGATACTATAGCATATCCCGCCAGTTGTAAAGTGCGCGATGATATTAGGTTATTGCTGGAGAAAGCATCGCCAGCTGCTGAAATCCATTATGAGCTATGCCTAGTGAATGGGCTTAGAGTAATGGCTGAGAAACAAGTTCGAAAGTGATGTCGCAATATGGCCGCACAATTGTTCATGATGAACAGCGGAGTGGCTGGCCCAGTATTCGGACCGACGACATCGTTGATCAAGTGAACCAAAATCTTCTAAATGACTGGCGATTGACAATAGGTGGTCTGGCTAATAAATTCTGAAATGTTACTCGACCTTCAATTTACAGGACCGTCACTGAACAGTTCGGATAATACAAATTGTGGGCGAGGCGGATTCCGAAAATGCTCACCGATCAGCAGAAAGAGCAAAGAATGTGTAGTGCACGACAGTTATTGGAGAGTTTAGACAAGATGAAGATGACATGTTTTCCCCTCATACTTACGGGCGACGAGACGTGGATATCGTAGACCAACGCAGAATGGAAACAAAACCAGTGCAGTGGCATCATTCAAGTTCATCCAAATAAAAAGTTTTAAGCAATCTCCACTCTCGTGTCGAAAAATGATGGCTACCTTTTTTGGGACGAAAAGGGCGCCCTTTTGATTTTCATGGACAGTTGATCAACAATTACAGCTGACGTATGCGGTGAAACGCTAACAAAACTGAGACGTGCTATCCAAAAACGACGCCGCAAGAAACTGTCGTCGATCGTAATTTTCCATAACGACAACGCACGCCCTCACACCGCTGCCAAAAGCAAGGGGAAGATACAGGGTTTTCGTTGGGAAGTTTTTGATCATCCTCTGTACAGTGCCGACCTTACACCAAGCGACTATTTCCTCTTCTTGCATTTGAAAATGTGGCTAAGTGTACAATAATTTCAAAATTACGATGAGCTCAAGGCTGACGTTACCACCTGGTCCAATTTTCAGGTGGTGGACTTCTATGCAGAGGGGTTAAACATTCTGGTGCAGCGTTACAAAAAAATGGCTCTGAGCACTATGGGAATTAACATCTGTGGTCATCAGTCCCCTAGAACTTAGAACTACTTATACCTAACTAACCTAAGGACATCACACACATCCGTGCCCGAGGCAGGATTCGAACCTGCGACCGTAGCGGTCACGCGGTTCCAGACTGAAGCGCCTAGAACCGCACGGCCACACAGGCCGGCTGCAGCGTTACATAAAGTTTATAGATGTGAATGGCGATTATGTGGAAGAGTAAGCTACATATTACTGTCAATAAAAACCGTTTTTTGTGAGCTTATTTTTTTACAATCAAATGAACCTTGCCTTTGGAATACGCCTCGTATAAACTAAACAATTTACTTCTCAAAATAGGACGTAATAAATTCCATTAATTCCATCGGGCTATTACAAATGATTGAAGCGATTTCATAAATTCACTGTAGCTCCATTCATTGACATATGGTCACGACACACTACAGATACGTAGAAAAACTCATAAAGTTTTGTTCGGCTGAAGCCGCACTTCAGGTTTCTGCCGCCAGACCGCTCGAGAGCGCAGTGAGACAAAATGGCGACAGGAGCCGAGAAAGCGTATGTCGTGCTTGAAATGCACTCACATCAGTCAGTCATAACAGTGCAACGACACTTCAGGACGAAGTTCAACAAAGATCCACCAACTGCTAATTCCATTCGGCGATGGTATGCGCAGTTTAAAGCTTCTGGATGCCTCTGTAAGGGGAAATCAACGGGTCGGCCTGCAGTGAGCGAAGAAACGGTTGAACGCGTGCGGGCAAGTTTCACGCGTAGCCCGCGGAAGTCGACGAATAAAGCAAGCAGGGAGCTAAACATACCACAGCCGACGGTTTGGAAAATCTTACGGAAAAGGCTAAAGCAGAAGCCTTACCGTTTACAATTGCTACAAGCCCTGACACCCGATGACAAAGTCAAACGCTTTGAATTTTCGGCGCGGTTGCACCAGCTCATGGAAGAGGATGCGTTCAGTGCGAAACTTGTTTTCAGTGATGAAGCAACATTTTTTCTTAATGGTGAAGTGAACAGACACAATGTGCGAATCTGGGCGGTAGAGAATCCTCACGCATTCGTGCAGCAAATTCGCAATTCACCAAAAGTTAACGTGTTTTGTGCAATCTCACGGTTTAAGGTATACGGCCCCTTTTTCTTCTGCGAAAAAAACGTTACAGGACACGTGTATCTGGACATGCTGGAAAATTGGCTCATGCCACAACTGGAGACCGACAGCGCCGACTTCATCTTTCAACAGGATGGTGCTCCACCGCACTTCCATCATGATGTTCGGCATTTCTTAAACAGGAGATTGGAAAACCGATGGATCGGTCGTGGTGGAGATCATGATCAGCAATTCATGTCATGGCCTCCACGCTCTCCCGACTTAACCCCATGCGATTTCTTTCTGTGGGGTTATGTGAAAGATTCAGTGTTTAAACCTACTCTACCAAGAAACGTGCCAGAACTGCGAGCTCGCATCAACGATTCTTTCGAACTCATCGATGGGGACATGCTGCGCCGAGTGTGGGAGGAACTTGATTATCGGCTTGATGTCTGCCGAATCACTAAAGGGGAACATATCGAACATTTGTGAATGCCTAAAAAAACTTTTTGAGTTTTTGTATGTGTGTGCAAAACATTGTGAAAATATCTCAAATAATAAAGTTATTGTAGAGCTGTGAAATCGCTTCAATCATTTGTAATAACCCTATATATATATATAGTTGGAAGCACAGAAAGTAGTTGTGGTTGAAACGTGAAGAGCCCAGCGTGCTACGCAGGAGCCAATAGCTTTACAGAGTTTGCTGTACTGCTCTTAAAAGTGAAGGACACTTGCAATTTTTGAGAGTAACTCATTAAACGTCAGCACGAACCATGAACCCTCTAAAAGAAGACCCTAAGACAATCTACTCTGCGTCACTGTTAGCATTTCAGATTCACGTAGGTGAATTCAGAAGATGCAATGAAGTACCAGGATACATCTGAATGTATGAACACTTAGCGCTGCAACTTCCTAGCACAGTGATTTAATCAACATCCTGATAAGCAACAACACGGCGGTACGTTTGGCTTCGAGTCTTAGACGACATTCCCCTCTGCAACTGCGAAAAACCATTAAAGTGTTGGAATTTAATAAATGTCAAATGGAGTTTACTTTTTTAGCAGTGGAAAGGCCAATACGGTTCAGGTAGTAAATGTCTGAGAAGGAACATCGTGCTCGACGAAAACGTGGTTCGCTAAAAACATGCCTTTCTGTTAGAATGATATGCGTGTAGGGAGTATGATCCAGGTTTTTGCTTTTGGATAAGAAAATTACTAATATTTTAGATTCATCATTTAATCATAAATTTTTACATTCGAATACAAATAAAATGATACTTTACTATTTATTTACACAAAAGCTAAAATTTATGTGATTTCAGAAAATGGTCTGTATCGAGTAATCCCATTGTTTGCGTCTGGCGTTACGTACAAAATGTAACGAAAATGGATCACTGAGCAGTTCTACTGCAAGCCCTATACTCGGCAGTTACTTTTTGTTTCACTTTGTCGATTTGTTTAACCAACAGAAACAGGGAATTAATGGAACGAACAGTTCACGCTTCTTAATAAGATGTTTACACTTCTCAACAGTCGATAGTAAGTCGTTTAATTGCCACTTAATATGCCGTCCAGAGACCTTCCAGTTCAATGACCACCAACATCATTAAAGAATGGGTGTCTCTGAAATGAGTGAAAATCCTATATTTTTTCCCACTTCCTTCCCGACAACTAGCGCGATGTTCCAAACGTAATCGCGCTTGTGTGTAGCAATGTTCGTTTCGTCTCCACCCATACGATTTGAGTGGGGTTGAGTGGTGTAGAAGGAGACCGGTAAAGAAGAGAAATCTCTTTCTTATCTTAAAACCATTTCTGCAACCTAGCAAAAGTGTTTTGTAATTTGATCCTGCAGTAAACAGATGAGTCCCTCGGGATACAGTTGTCCTTCTGACACGAATCATAGCATTACCCATAATAAGAATAGATTGGGCAGCTTGAAGTTTGCTATTTCCGCGCGGAATGGCCGCGAGGTTTGAGGCGCCATGTCACGGACTGCGCGGCCGCTCCCGCTGAAGGTTCGAGTCCTCCCTCGCGAATGTGTGTTTTTTGTTCTTGGTATAAGTTAGTTTAAGTAGTGTGTAAGTCTACGGACCGACGACCTCAGCAGTTTAGTCCCTTAAGAATTCACACACATTTTGAAGTCTGCCATCTGTTCTCGAAGCAGGTCCAACGGCATTCATCCAAGGCCTAACAGCAACACGAACACGTCCACTAAGAGATGACTGACGGATATAGCTGCGATCGACACGGGCGCCGTGCTGCCTATTTACTCATACTGGACCACCTTTCGCTGTGGAAAATACAGTACTTATCATCGGGAAATGCTACATTCCACCTGTCACTATACATATTTTCCTCAGTAAACGCTAATCAGTAGAGTCGATCATCATCACAGAGCTTCTCATTGATAGTTGGACCTTCGCTTGGTAGTCCAGCCTCCAGAAAGCGACAGCAAACCGTAGCATCCAACATGGGAAATGCAGTAAGCAGTATATTCCAACTGCGTCACGTTCAGAAAAGGGTTTTTTCCATGTTCACTATCCCAGATTGGTGTTAGACGCCAGTGCCCTGTCACCACTAGCGGGGTGATTCTCCAGTATCACGACGTCGTTCTGTGCATCATTGCGCCAAGCTGTCAGGAACGCCATATTGCCCCTTGCATCCGACTCCACCAGGTTCGCTTCCTCGACGAGAGCAATGACGCCGTAACGCACACCCTGTCGACTATGAGCCATGACTCGTCAATACAGCGGCTGGATAAGAACGAAGCGTTTCACGTACCTCACTTTTAGTAGAGTATTTCCATTGACTGTAACAAAACGAATGGTGCAATAACAGACAAGATTCGCTAGATTGTCAGTCACTATAGCCAAATACTGACATCATCTGCGGGGATAACGCCTGAAATGATTAATTTCTGCAGAATGACGCTCTCCTTCGTGTAAAGCGACACTAGTAGGATGCTGAGCAGTTTAAGTTATCTAAATGTGTCTATATAGGGCACCAGTATTCGAGAAATATCAACGTGAACAGTCATCGCGTTCGAGAGCTTTACTATTCTGAACTGGAGATTTAGTGTAGCGATCAGGGGGACTGCTTACTGACCAGGACTTCATGAGCTGAAATCCCCTCAGTCAAGCTTTCTTCGTACTTTTCACGTGATGGTTAAAACTATTTAATAAAAGTGTAAATTACTACAGGCAAAAATCACAGGATAACATAGTAAGATAGGTACGAGTAATACAAATTGCGGTTGTAGGCAACCATATGCATATCGTTTCTTATTCTCTTTCAGGCACTCTCTTACCATTAACTAATTGCCCATATATATTATCGCGAATATAATCAGAGTTGCTTTTCCAATGTCTGTTACGCAAAAGAAACGGTCATGCGCCTCTCTTTTCTTCAAGATGCGTGGTCTAGAAGATCTGTGTGTTTTGAATGCTTTTATAACATTTATTGCTCGACACAATGATACGACGAAATTCAGGAAAAGACTGCCTGAACGACAATACGAAACAACATGCGTTACGGCTTTCTAATTTCTCGAAAACTTGGCCTAATGACCTAAACCTCTTACAAGAGTTACATCTGAGTGATCCGCAGTCAGGTTGATGTAGAGCACCAAAATCGGTAAGTCGGGTGCAGTTTCCCCTTGACAGAATTTAATAATATAACACTAAGAGGACGTCAGAGTTACACTGAATAATCAGTTTTAGATATCATAGCCCTGCTACTGGGCTATGACTGGATCAGTTTATCAGTACCCTATTATTATTATTGTTTTTATTATTATTACTGTTTTGTAGAAGTCAGAGCCATCCCTTGTGGGTGAGCTAAAAACAAATGATCCCTCCAGTTTTATCAAACTTGTCAGCACTACTGACCTTCATTCATTTTCACCCTAAAACTACTATTTCTACTGTGGGAATTTAACTTAACATTATCGGAATAGAGGGACCTGTTCCATATAGTACATGTCTCTTACGGCAAAGAAGAAAATGAACAAATTCTAAACGTGGAGTCGAACCTCGACTCGTCCACAAAGGAACCCTACATGTTGACCAATAAATTACAGCCACTACCCCTATTGTGTGTCTACGTAGTGAACAATAACCGTTTTTTATTTGCAGGAAAGCTTTTGGGTCTCCTCTGAATATGTCTACAATTCAGAGGACCGTTTTAGCTTAAACTTTCAATTAATAATTCCTCTCCCCCTACTGTAAATTGAATGTTGCATTTCGTTCGCGTCATGCTGTACTGAATCTTCGTTGCAATTTTCTGCCTCCATTTTTTGTGCTGTCGAGCCTTGTATATCATTCATCCACTGTGCCTTTTGAGCGTGGTGTACACACAGAAGAGAAAAATCATGGCAATATTCCTTCATCATACGACACGACTTAGTCTGTCACAGAGCTCAGCGCTTTGTCCAGATTCCTTCCCCTCTTTCGGCGTACGTCTCGTCAGCCGTATTACTCTCTGACACTTATCCTATGGCTCTCCGAATGGAACTTTCAGCAGGCCTCCAGCTCGGCCAGCCCCTTTTAGAGGTAAAGGCTGGGGGCGGACGTACAGAGTACGTATTTCACCCACGATGGCCGCCGGCTCCAATAATCGTCACACGGCGAGGTAGAGCGGCTCTGCACATTCAGCGTACGGCACGGGGGAGCAGCCAGCGTACGGCGTGAAATGGAGACGTGGGATGTGGCGGTCGCTCCATAAGGCTTAACGTCGCCACTAATTCCACCCCCCACCCCCGTGACTGCTGGGCCGAGCAGGCTCAACGCCGCCTCCCGCCTCCCCAGTATGCAGCCGCCAGCCGCCTGCCGCCTGCCGTCCCCGCTAATTGTGTTTGCGCTCGCTCGGCGGCCGCCGGCTGCACCGCTTAAATTCGATTAGCCCTTCGAGGCGGTGCGCCGCTCCTTTTTAACTTTGTCCCAGATATTCTTGAGAGCCGGGTGCGGATAGCAAAGAAAATGGGGTTGGAGAACCCACAGAGGAGCGCCTAAAATCTCCGTATTAACAGTTCTTAAAGGCGACCGTGGAGTACTCAGCCTAGAGGGGTCGGCCACTGCTGTTAAAGCAATTCCATGTCCTTACAAAATCCTACTTGCGTTGAGAGTTGGCAATACTCTCTTAGGATTTAAAGGTTGGCTACAGCGCGCATACACAAGCTCTGGAATCGAAGATATTGTTGTCGCGCTTCGCAGCGCACAGATTAACGAGTAGCATTTGGAGGCCAGTGTGCTGTTGTTCGCACGTGTGTTGGACGAGGAGGTCGTCGCCGAGTTGCCGTACTGGCGTGTCCGCCATCAGCGACACAGGATTTGGTATTTAGTTGATATTTTTTTATAATTTGCAGCGCGCTTATTAATTTAAAGAAAAGGGTTTGTGTATGTGCGTAGCAGCAGACGGTAATTTTAATAATGATAGGAGTTGAATTCTTAAGGGAAACCATTGTTAGATAAAGTATTGATTTTTTTCATTGATTTCTTTAGTAATTGTCAGGGAATTGTTTCACTATATATTTAATTGAGAAGTATTTCAGTCTGTCTCAAGAGTTTGATTAATTTGCAATGTTGCTTTAATGCCACTGGAGGCAGATTTACATACGAAGCGATTGTTCAAAGAGCTTCTAGCGTTTTGATTTGAATGAGAAAGAATCGCTTTTAGAATACAGTTATGGAAAAAAAAATTATGTGTTTGGGTTACATTTATCGAGTTTAGATTTGACCAAACCCTTTCTCTAGAACTATATGTAGTTGTAGTAAGCAGCAGCAGCCGCAGCCACAGCAGGAGCCGCCATACAGAACATGCATTGCACTCAGCATGAATAATAGGTTTCTTTTATGTTTTTGTTAAATAATGGTATGCAGCAGATCAAGCAGTGGCAGCAGAAAGACCAAGTAAGTTATTTGTTGCACACAGGACCAATAAAATAAAATAGAGTTTTGGCGATCCTTGTAATAGTAAAGTTAACTAGCGTACAAGCACGAGATTTTCAGTAGAAAACACGAGATAAGAAGATAGAACTCGCGACTTTCAGCGTTTTCATCTTCAGTCGTGCTGCTACCTCCGCCCTTACCGTTTAGTTAATCATTGCCGAATTTATAACGTCCGCCGTGAATCGTAGCCAATGTGTGTTTGCTGTGAAGACACCGAATCCTTGAATGTACCATATCTGTCTCCAACAAAAGCGAACTTTTGGGTTAGTAAAGTAGGAGTAGTAGTAGAGGGGTTTTTGGGCGCACGACAACAAGGTCTTCAGCGTCCGTTCAGTAACATAGGGAGACGGGTGTCAAGAAAAATCCCAGAACAGGAATATAAAACGGAACATAAAACACGGGTAACAATCGTTGAAAAATATGTGCTCATCCACACCGAAGCGTGGGATGAAGCAGGGTGTCAACAGTAAAAAATGGACAATACAGGAATAAAATGATAGAGGGAGCTAAAACAATGTAGCAGATGGAAATGGCTGGCTGACCACAAGGAAAAAAGGGGAGGAGTCAGCCACTCTGCAATACACTAAAACCTCCAGCCTAAAAGTTTAGGCCAGAGTCCAGACACGTCACAAAACTTAAAAACCCAAGACACACACGTCTCATCATTAGCTAAAACAGAAGGCAGATCCCCATCAACTTGGGCTTCTGCCCGTGCATCACGGTATAAAATGCAGTCTTTTAAAATGTGCCGGACAGAGATGTGCACACCACAAACATCACAAAACGGAGGATCCTCCGGCCGTAATAAAAAGCTATGTGTGAGAGGTCAGTGCCCGATCCGAAGACGTGTGAGGGCCACCTCTTCCCGCCTGAGCAACGGGCAGGAGGAACGCCACGGCCGAGTGGTTGACTTTACCAACCGCAGTTTATTGGCCGTCACCGCCAGCCATTCGTCCTCCCACAACTCCATGCACTTCCTGTGGAGTGCAGCAATGACCGACTGCAAGGGGATAGGACACTGGACCACATCCTGCTCTCTGCAGGCCTCCTTGGCAGCCCGATCGGCCTATTCATTGCCCCATATGCCGACATGACCAGGCACCCAGCAGAAGGATACCTCTTTACCCCGCCGTTGGAGCAAGTACAGTTGGTCATATATCAGCTGGACCATCTCCTCAGTCGGGTATAGGTTCTGCAGTGATTGTAAGACACTAAGAGATTCGGAGCAGAGAGGAAATCGATCTCCCCGAACACGATGCATCAGCTCCAGTGCCTTCAGGATCGCGTGGAGCTCCGCTGCGAAAACGGTATATTCAGCAGGGAGGCGAATCCGGGTAACATGATCAGGGAATACCACAGAACAGCCAAGGAAATTCTCCTGTTTGGAGCCATCATTGTAAACGACAGTGAAACCGTGATGCACATCTAAAACGTTAAAAAACAGTGACTGGAATGTAAAATCTGGCGTGCCATCCTTCTTAAAACGAGTCAAATCTAAAATAAGTTTGGGTCTCCGGAGAAGCCAAGATGGAGATCTGCTCCAACCGCGACGTAAAACACGAAGACCAGCCATAGACATCGCAGCGAGGCAATCCTGTGCGCGAATCCCATAGGGCTGCGTCGCACGTTGCCGGTTATGAAATAATCCTGCCAGAGGAGGCTGAGCAACTGTGTGGTACGCAGGTGTGTATGGCGTGGACAAAGTTTTATACGCCTGGCGTACCGTAAGTAGCCGTCGCCGCATATGAAGTGGCGGTTCACCTGCCTCTGCACAGAGGCTTGGTATGGGGCTAGTTCGGAATGCCCCAGTGGCCAACCGAAGCCCTTCATGGTGGACAACGTCCAAAATCTTTAAGTAATAAGGCCTCGCAAACCCATACACCGTGCACCCATAATCGAGCCGAGATCGCACAAACGCCCTGTAAAACTGGAGCAGACAAGTCCTGTCAGCTCCCCATGTACTGTGGCTAAGACATTTTAAAATACTTAAAGCCTGAAGCGACCGCCGTTTCAGGTTTTTAAGATGAGGTAACCACGTGAGCCTCGAGTCAAAAATGAACCCCAGAAATCTCACCGTGTCTTTAAAAGAAAGAATAGTGTCCCTCAACCGCAACTCAGGAAAGGTTAAAATCGAACGAGAACGGTTAAAAAGAACACACACAGACTTCTCGGTGAAAAACTTAAAACCACACTTCTGCGCCCAGTCATCCAAACGCCTAATCGTAAGTTGTAACTGACGAGTTGTCGTTGCAAGGCTTGAAGAAGAGCAGAACAAAGAGAAATCATCCACAAACAAAGAACACTGGACAGGACTTTTCACTATGGACGTAATGCTGTTAATAGCGATGGCAAAGAGAGTCACACTTAAAACGCTACCCTGAGGGACACCATTCTCCTGCTCAAAGCGATCAGACAGGACGTCACCAATTCGGTATCTAAAATATCGTGGCGAGAGGAAAGACTGAATAAAAAGAGGAAGACAACCACGAAAACCCCATTCGTGAAGCTGCTCCAGGATGAGACGCCTCCAAGTGGTATCGTAGGCCTTCTCGATGTCGAAAAATACACCTATAAGGTGATGACGGCGGAGGAAAGCTTGTTGTATAGCCGCCTCCAGGAGGGCAAGGTTATCGAAGGTGGAACGAAACCTCCTGAACCCACACTGAAAGCGACTAAGGAGTTGCTGGGATTCTAACATCCAGACAAGGCGGCGGTTGACCATCCGCTCCAAGGTCTTCCCTATGCAACTAGTGAGGGCAATACTACGGTAGCTACTTGGGCTCGTGCGGTCTTTCCCAGGTTTTAAAAAAGGGATTAAAACTGCCTCACGCCACGCGTCAGGAAAGCGACCCGACGCCCAAATGTCATTAAAAAGTGCGAGGAGGAGTTCTCTGTTGCGCATTGTGAGCTGCCATAGCATACTGTAATGGATCCTGTCGTGACCAGGAGATGTGTCACGAGCTCCAGACAATGCAGAATCCAGCTCCCACATAGAAAATGGGCAGTTGTAAACTTCATGAGAGGTGGACTGAAAGTTCAGACTACATCTCTCAGCAACCGCTCTATGGTACTGGAAACCTGGATCCTGACTGGTTGTTGCAGTAACTGTGGCAAAATACGCTGCCATAGTCTGGGCAATGTCTCGCGGATCCGTGTGGAGAGTGCCGTTAGTCATTACAGCAGCTATGGGGCACCTCCCTCCTCTGCCAGAAATTCTCCTGATGGTCTCCCACACAATGGAACTTTTGGTGGAACGATTAATGGTGTTCAGGAACGTTTGCCACGACCTCTTCTTGCTCTCACGAATAATGCGGCGACATCTTGCCCTCGCCACCCGAAAGGCTGCAAGATTCTCAGCAGTCAGCTGACACTTGAACCGACGCAGAGCCGCACGCCTGATCCTGATTGCAGAGCGGCATTCGGCACACCACCAAGGCACAGGTGGCCTCTTCCGGTGGCCTGTGGACTGTGGAATGGATGCTGCAGCGGCGTGGTGGACCGTTTTGGTAATATGATCCACCCACACCTCAACATTCGCACAGTGTTCGAATTGGGCCAACTGGCTATAAAGTGTCCAGTCAGCTCCACTGAGCACCCATCGTGGTGGTCTCCTTTCGGGCCCCACGCCATCTGGCAGGTGAATCCAGATTGGGAAATGATCACTGCCGTGCAAGCCAGCAACCACTTCCCAGTAAGCACTGGCGGCAAGAGCTGGAGAGCAAAGCGAGAGATCAGTGGCAGAGAACGACCCAGTCGCAGAAATGAGTACTCTGTCCTCCATTGAGCAAGTAGGCACAGGATGACAGGAGAAGGCTCTCAATCGCTCTATCCGTGGGGCAGGTAATTGCAGAGCCCCAAAGCACGTTGTGGGCATTAAAATCACCACAAATAATGAATGGCTGGGGGAGCTGTGTAAGAAGGTCGGTGAGGGCCGCTTCATCAAGAGCATCATGTGGGGGCAAGTAAAGTGAACATACAGTCAATGGATGACGCACGTGCACGGACACAGCGACGGCATGTAAAGTCGTCGTAAGTGAGAGAGGCGAGGAGTGGTAGTCCGTCCTGCCGAAAATACCTACGCCTCCTCTAGCTCTCTCTCCACGCAGGTCGTCCTTTTTGTGGAGTGTATAGCCTCGTATCTCAGGGGAGTATGATGGATGGAAATACGTCTCCTGGAGACAGAGACACAGTGGTCTACCCTGAGAGAGTAGACGAAGTTCCTCCACATGCGTCCTGAACCCTTGCAAGTTCAACTGGAGTATGGGAGCCATCTATGTTTGGGGTAGCACCTTCATCCTGTCTCTCCGACGGGGCGGGGAGACCGCAGCAGGTGGAGGGGCAGGCGTGGGACGAGATGATTGCCCCACACATACATCGTACTCCATCAACTCTGGCGAAGAGTCAGATGAAGCCTCACGTAAAACAACATCTGCATGGTCAGATGGTTTACCACGGGATTTGACCCGCTGTTTCTGCTGTACAGTAGCTTTCTGTGGTTTGGTTTACTTTGGGGGAGCTGACGTGGGAGTGGTAATTGGCGCACTGGGCTTGGGAACAACCTCAGCTGTTGGAGGCGCTAGGGGCTGGACCAAGTTCGCCACTGTACCTTTGTCTGCCGTTCGAGTAGGGGCTACTGGCTCTGAAACACTGGCTGCGTTGCAAGAGCACTGACAGCTGCAGGTGTTAGTGCCAACACTCACCACCTCAGTCTGCGTTGAGGCATCGACTTTTGGAGTAGGCTTCTGTACCAGGGATGCAAAAGATGTAGCAAATGTGGGAGGTTGCATCGACTTATAAATCTTCTTGGCCTCACCATAGGGGATACGCTTGGTTGTGTTTATTTCCTGGACCTTGCGTTCCTCTAAAAATATGCGGCAGTCCCTACTCCAAACAGGGTGCTTCCCAGAGCAATTAATACATTTAGCCGGAGACGAGCAACCAACTCCTTCATGAGCAGCCTGACCACAGTTTCCACAAGTCGCTTCGCCTTTACAGCCTAAGGTGGTATGCCCAAAACGCTGGCATTTAAAACAGCGCATTGGGGTCGGGAAATAAGGCCTCACACTAAGGCGAAGGAAACCAGCTTTAACATGTTCAGGAAGTTTTGTGCTACTGAAGGTCAGAATAAAGGAGTCGGATTTGACAAGAGTGCCATCAACCCTCTTCATGATGTGTTGGACATCAACGATACCTTCTGGAGCCCACTCACGTTGCAGTTCTTCCTTGGGAATGTCAACTAGATCCCGGCATGTCACATCACCTTTGCTGTAGTTCAAGGTGCTGTGCAGTTCAGTGTCTATGGCATACTCTCCAAGGCATTTAGCAGATTGGAGGTTAGCTGCTTGCTGGGAAGTGGAAGTTTCCACTAGCAAGGTCCCATTACGTAAGCGCTTCACCGATTTTAAGGAGCCACAGATTCCCTCCAATCCCTTTTGTATATAGAAGGGCGAAACCTTCTCAAAACTACCCTCCTTCCGTTTCACAATGAGAAACACATTCGGATTACCAGAATGCATTCTGTTACCTAAGACTGGACTTTTTAAAGAAGCACCGGAGTCAGGGGGACTGACTGCACGGGCCCTCTTAAGAGACTGGGTGTTAGAACCTTCCAGCGGCCCACCCTTTCCGCTGGGAGGAAGAAAAGAGGATTTCGAAGGATCCATCTCGGTCCCACGAGCAGCTAGGGAACTACAAGTCCACCTAGACAGAGCCCCGCGTGCCTAGGTAAGCCTTATACTACTGAGGTGCGGCAGGTTCCCCAGAGGTTGCCCGCTATCGACTGTTCCACCTCAACAGCCATGCATCTCATCAGCGCGCAGCACACCTTGAGATTGAGGGTTTTTTTTATAGAGGTTTATTCCATCCTCGCGATCCGGGCGGTCAAGCCAAGATCCCCATTCCCTGAGACACACAACGTTCCACCGCCGCGCCGCACAGTGGTCGCTGAAGTACGCTCAGAGGTTACGGTGACAGGGGACTGGCGGCGCTTACCAGTCCCCAGCTCAGGAGTTAGTAAACGTGTATATTGCAGTTTGGTATTTCGTTACAGAAGTGGCACAGTGGCCTTCATGTATATAATATTTTGTTTGTCATTAACAACGTTAATCACAGTGTGCGGCAAACAGTCGCGAAAGCCTATAGGACAAAAAAGAAATAAATGCAGCCTTTCGAGTCAAGTTACCACTACAGGACAGCTGCTTGGAGTGCCAGCATAGCTCCAGCAGTCAAAAGTATTGACAGCTGACGTGATACTAGCGATCCAAGCAGGTGGTATGTAGTAACACAAGAATGGAGTGCTGTAAATGGGAAACTTACTATTTTTTGTGGTGTCACTTCCATATTTCTCAGTTACTAAACGTGTCGATGACTTCACTAATACGAAAAGGATAATGTAATTAAAGTAATCTCCTGTCCTCTGTTAATGTCAACACATAATAATGAAACCAGAATGGAATGTAATACAAACGGTTCACAGCAGCAGAATCGCAATCGTGTCAACTAGAACCGTTTAAAATGGGAAATGAATTGTGACCTGATGTGCTTGGCATGTGTTTGGCTTGGCATGTACTTTCTGATGCCTGCACTGACTGATGTTCGTTTCATGAGTTTCAGACTCATTTCAATACATTCATAATGAGGCACGATTTTTACAACCTTGGCGATACTTTTTATTGCTGTTACAATTTATAGCGGCACAAATAGCCCCGAAATACCATCTCTTTGTTTTCTGAACGTGGTTTTACAATCCATAAACACTATCATTTCGCAGTGTGTTTATACCCACCAGCCGAACGCCATCGCTGCAGCAACAATTGCAAAACGGTGGTTAAAGTCCGCATGTCCTTGACAGTTACTTACGGCAATGCTTTTGCAAGAAATTGCATCAGGCTGTGGTATAATGTTTTAGATAAATTGACGATTCCAACACAATCTTCAAAACTGCGAGTCTTAATCCTGGCTGAAATGGTCATGCTTAGTTTCTCACATCATCTTATGGAGTCATCGCGCCTCACCCGACTATCTGTTGGTCTGCAAAATGAAGCTCAGGTTAGTACCAAGCAGACAATGATGAGCGTGCAGTAGCTCAGAACGTTTTTACGCTAGTAGCTGCAGTTCCTAGCGAAGGCGTGCTATATTCACAAAGTTGCAGTGTACAGAGGAACTAAAATAAATGATAACAAGAAAGCATATTGGCCGAATCCAAAATATTTTGGCAAAGTAGTTAACACGTAAGAGGGCATAAATAAACCATGAAAACACACTCACAGAGAGAAAAGTGTAACGTTTCAAACTGTTACATGTATGCAGTATGACAAAATGGACGTACTGATTTTGCATAGTGCCGTTAACGTGTGGCTCTCATGAACAGCAGTCCTTTATGGTTAGATTCTGTTGACGACTGTTTCTGTGAAACAGAAAGTGAAAGTCACTTTTTTAAAGCTGCACTGGGCAAGAAGAATCTGAGTAGGTACACACATCCTCCACGTATTCCAGCAGCCTATCCTTACTTCCCTCAAAGGTAAGCGGTAGCTCCGATGGGATTGTATGGGAATAAATACTGCACGTCGCTACGCTACGTAGACGTTGAATGACTGACAGACCTGTGCTTTTCTATTATTCGCCCAATCTGGATAGAAAAGGAGAAGGAAAATTCAACCACGTGGCCGCTTTTAACTGTCTATGTTGTTTGCAGTGTTAAAAGTTAAAATAGTAAAACGATTACCAAATCATGAGACAGCAAAAGGAAGCCCCTGATGACAAAATAACACGAGGTAGGAGCTGTAAAATGTTGCTACGTCACAGGCTAGCACGCGACTGTGACAGCAGCTTTACTTTGTGACCAAGACTCAACTACACCTTTTATGCTATCTGTTTTGTGCTTTTCCAAAAAACATTTATTGAGATATTTACAATCTAGAACTGATTACTGTATTCAGAGTGTAAAGGAGTGATCATCCTAATGATTCGTTTTTAAGACAGTTTTGTGAGACAACGAAGACAGAATCACTCGAAGAACACAGACTTTGTATAAAGTTCTGTGTGAAACTGGGATAAACATTGCGAAGAACTTTAGTAAAACGAAGACATATTCTCAGAATCGATACACGAGTCACGTGTGTTTTAAGCGCGATATCAACGTTACATAACGGGCAGCCGGCCGAAGTGGCCGTGCGGTTAAAGGCGCTGCAGTCTGGAACCGCAAGACCGCTACGGTCGCAGGTTCGAATCCTGCCTCGGGCATGGATGTTTGTGATGTCCTTTGGTTAGTTAGGTTTAACTAGTTCTAAGTTCTAGGGGACTAATGACCTCAGCAGTTGAGTCCCATAGTGCTCAGAAGCATTTGAACCAGCCAGAACGGGCAGGACACTCAATAATGATAAGCCCTGAACGGGTAGCAACGACTTTTGGCGACGTTCTGATAGAATACTAGCGGCCTTAGCAGTGATTTATAGTTTCTATATATAGATGGGAATTGGACATAAGTCCTAATCTTGTTCTTCCCCCTCTCACTGTCCACTACCTCCAACCCCCCTCCCGCTCTCTCTCTCTCACCACCCCTTCCTCCTCCCTGTCTCTGTCCATCTCCTCCTTCGCCCTTTCTGTGTCCATTTCGTACCACATTTCTGTCCACCTCTTCTTACACCCCTTTCTCTGATCTTGCGTTGTTTATTGCTATCGGCAACGAGCTGCTGAACGTATTTCTCATAGTTTTAATCTGTGAATGGACAGGAGTACAAAGTTTCGGACGATTCAGATATCGTAGTGGTAGTATAATCACAAGCCCATAAGCCGCAAAAGCAACTTTGCTGTTTTCTCTTAAAACCGACTGCGAGAAAGAAAACGAAATCGCCCATTTTCACAGTACAACGCACCACAGCATTTTCATTCTCACAGCTGGTTTTGTCAGAAAACCTGTACAACATCGTTTAAACAATATAACATTTGTCTGAATGTGTAGAGTAAAGTTGGTCAAGAACTTTTCGAGAGTCTTCCTAACAAATACTGAATAAAGTATCACCCAAGTTCCCAGAACTCCTGAAGATAGACGTTGACTGTGGGTATTTTATCATAGACACAGTCCCATTGACCTTTCAGAAATAAACCCACCCAAAGATGTCAAGATGTAAACAACCATGCATGAGCAGCGCCTATTAGATGGAGAGGGTCCGACAGCAGATCAGTTCCAGTCATTCCACCAGGAACGAAGTACACGGCTCATGTTGTCTGCAGTTCAACCACGAGTAGACGGTCAATACTATGGTTCGATCGCGTCCGCATTGTTCCTTTGTGGCAGAAAGGGCTCTCAACAAGGGAAGTTTCCAGGCATCTCGGAGTGAACGTAAACAACCATGCACGAGCAGCGCCTATTAGACGGAGAGGGTCCGACAGCAGATCAGTTCCAGTCATTCCACCAGGAAGGAAGTATACGGCTCATGTTGCCTGCAGTTCAACCACGAGTAGACGGTCAATACCATGGTTCGATCGCGTCCGCATTGTTCCTTTGTGGCAGAAAGGGCTCTCAACAAGGGAAGTGTCCAGGCAGCTCGGAGTGAACCAAAGCGATGTCGTTCGGACATGGAGAATATACAGAGAGACAGGAACTGTTGATGACATGCCTCTCTCAGGCCGCCCAAGGGCTACTACTGCAGTGGATGACCGCTACCTACGGATTATGGCTCGGAGGAACCCTGACAACAACGCCACCATGTTGAATAATGCTTTTCGTGCAGCCACAGGACGACGTGTTACGACTCAAACTCTGCGCAATAGGCTGTATGATGTGCAACTTCACTCCCGACGTCCACGGCAAGGTCGATCTTTGCGACCACGACACCATGCAGCGTGGTACAGATGGGCCCAAAAACATGCCGAATGGACTGCTCAGTATTGGCATCACGTTCTCTTCACCGATGAGTGTCGCATATGCCTTCAGCCAGACAATCGTCGGTGACGTGTTTGGAGACAACCCGGTAAGGCTCAACGCCTTAGACCCACCGTTCGGTGAGTGCTGCAAGGTTGAGGTTCCCTGCTGTTTTGGGCTGGCATTAATTGAGACCGACGTACGCCGCTGGTGGTCATGGAAGGGGCCGTAACGGCTGTACGATGCCATCCTCCGACCAATGGTGCAACCATATCGGCAGCATATTGGCGAGGCACTCGTCTTCATGGACGACAATTCGCGCTCCCATCGTGCACATCTTGTGAATGACTTCCTTCAGGATAAGGACGTCGCTCAACTAGAGTAGCAGCATGTTCTCTAGACATGAATCCTATCGAATATGCCTAGGATAGATTGAAAAAGGCTGTTTACGGACGATGTGACACACCAATCACTCACGGACCTACGCCGAATCGCCGTTGAAGAGTGGGACAATCTGTTGATGACCGTGTGGATAGTATGCCACGACGAATACAGGCATGCGTCAACGCAAGAGGATGTGCTACTGGGTATTAGTGGTACCGATGTGTATAGCAACCTGGACCACCACCTCTGAAGGTCTCGTTGTATGGTGGTACAACATGCAATGTGTGGTTTTCATGAGCAATAAAAATGGCGGAAATGATGTTTATGTCTCTATTCAAATTTTTTGTACAGGTTCCGGAACTCTCGGAACCGAGGTGATGCAAATTTTTCTCCTTTCTTGATGTGTCTACGTAATATACTGAAACAAGCAAGTGTTTTATGTCCACCCAAACGTTTATTAATTTGTTGTTTAAATATCTGAAGTAAATCGGTCAAGAAATTTTCGAGACTTTTGCTAACAGGGTTTACCCTTTGTGTAGTATATAAATATGTATACTTCGGTAACATATACATTTTAAAAAATACGTAATCTATCTCCATCTCAACATTTATTAGAGTATAATGTAAGTATGGTGTGCCAACAAGGGCAAAATTATCAAGTGTAATGTTGATTGCGTGTTTTTGTTGCTAGGCCGTCGTTCTCCTTTAAACTGTCTTCGGGTGCGAGGGCACTTTTGTTTAGGAATACTGTACCGTCTTTGTATGAAGCTCTGTGTCTAACATTCCGCGTGGTATCTGTTTGTTCTATATCGTGTCTCCCTACCACTTTCGCGCAACGACGCTCTGATTGTGTTTTTTAGGGAATTGACTAGTTTGAACCTGGAACTTGTTGCTGGTAAGGAGACGCCAGACCACACATGACATGTAGAATTCAGAAGAGTTCAGTGAGACTAGCGATGATATAACCAAATACTTAATGATTTCAGCGTCAGCTCCACTGCACTCCCTGTAAAAGAATCTTAATACTAACTAAATTTAGTGGAAGGGGTTCAAGGCTTTCCTATTTTTAGTTAGCTGGTAAAATAACGTCGAAAAAGCAGTTAAGTTTACCATTGGATATTTTATTCTACTCACAAAACATTGTTTATAAATTTCACTGTTGATAAAAGGAGATGTTTTAATACAGGATGGTAAAAACCAACTGCTTTCAACAAAAATGTGAACGAATATTCCCTGAATCGGTTTCCAAGTCCTACAATGTATCAAAGGATGACCTATGCCATATCACATCTATAATCTAGGTTTAAAATAAGTTACACAAAAGAGAAAACTATCAAAATGGTCTACAGTGACCCTTAATTATCTTTAATTACTTATCTAACTTGTCGTAAGTTACAGTGGCTGATGTGGCTTCTCAATAACTTTATAACAGAAAAATCATCGCGTTTCAGATTTTTACTTCAAGTGGCAAATGTGAACACCATGAGCTTTAATTGACGATCGACACTAGTATTACGCAAAAAGGGGGTGTAACAGATGAGACTTCTGCAGTTCTGAGTGAAGCTTTATGTGCTGTTATTTGGCATCGCGTGTGTTCATTACCTTGTCGGTGCTCGTCAGGGGGCGGCGGCCGGCGCAGCTCCGCTCACCTCGCCGTCTCAGAAGCAAGTCTCTCCTAACTTCTCCTTACTACAATTTACCGAAGTTGGTTTAAAAAAAACTATCTGGCTGTGTTTTCATCTGACCAATCACGGCCTCAATGTTAACCTTAAGCTCCGCCTACAAAAATTCTGTCTATCCAATGAGAAACGTTATACTTTTCGTGGTGGGGCAATGTTTTTAAAGTTTGCAACGTAACAGAGATGCAGAAAAGTCTCACGCTAAAACTTGCAGCTGGTGTGGTCCTTCAGTGTTATCGTAAGATCTATACTGCTCTTCTGGAGGGTTCTATCTTTTAACATGGGCTGGGGGGTGGTCCTAACGTAACAGAGACGCGAAAAAGTCTCACGCTAAAACTTGCGGGTTATGTAGCCCTTTTTGTGTTATCGTAAGATCTATACTGTTCTTCTGGAGGGCTCTAGCTTTTAACATTTGCTGGGGGGTGGTCCTGACGTAACAGAGACGCGAAAAAGTCTCACGCTGAAACTTGCGGGTGGTGTGGTCCTAGCGGTTAGCTGGCAACGTGGGTGTCCATCCGTCCCTTATCGTAGGGCCTTCCAGCTTAACACGGTTCTGCTCTCGGCTTCTGTTCTCGTTTCTCCCCTCAGAACTGCGTCTGTCTCACAGTGGGAAGGTATGACATGCATTTAGGCATTCTTGTGTTAGTTTGTGGTATTCCATTTGCTCACTCGTCACTCGTATTACATTCGTTAATTTAATGTCACGATTTATTAGGAGCTATGTGACATTCTACTGGATTTGCTTATCATGTCAGGGTTTTCATGGAAGGTGTTGGATTTGCCTGACACGTTACATATCACCACCCTTCGAGCTTAATTTTTGTACTGAAGTTAGGCAATGATTGAATCGTTGTTTAAGCCAGTCAAAAATTATCCTGTTATCTATATTTTGTTGCATTATTCTGTTCTATGCTTGTTTGTATTACTAATTTGCATTTTATATTCTTCCCCATTATTCTCAAAAATCATAATTTTTAATTATTTTCTTTCTTTATTTAAGTGTGAAGTTTGTTTTTTTAAGAAGTTTGTTATCGAACGTGAGGAGTCTTTCACATCGATTTTCTTTGAAATATATTTTTTTTTAAATGTAGTAATTAAGTAAAATCTATTCCTAACACATTTTCTAAATATCATGTACAAGTAAAATGTTTTTGTTTCTAGACACTCATTTCAACATTGTTACACTAACAAATAAGAATTATTCCCAAGAATTGCTTTGACAAAGAAATACACATACACAAGTATTGAGATATTATCCTAACAAATGGTACAAATGTTAAAAAAAAGGGAAAACATTCAACAAGATAATTTTTTACTCTTTGTTTTTATAAGAAGAAAATAAGTAAAATATAGTTATTCTTTTATTTTTATGAGGAGAAAATAAGTGGCATATAGTTTTAGTGTTTATTATGCCTTACTGTTGTTCTTCATATACTGTCCATTTCAGAACTAATGACTTATTTTTATTGATAGTCTATTTTTTACTTAAGTCCATAGTCAATGACTGTTATTTTGTAGTTTATTAGCTGTCTGGTGTGCTTAACTTATTTAGTTTCTCACACATTTCTTTTGCACAGTTCCTACATCACATAATTTGACTTCACACATTCACACAATCCTATGAATGTTTAAGCATGAGGTTGGCGAATGTTTTTGCACGAAGGTGGTGGACTTGAGCGAGATGAATGTGGGCAAGTATTTGATGTACAGCTTCGTTCGTCGTTCCTTGTTGGCTTTGCAAGTGTATGTTGCTGTTGTGGAGGTCACATGATGGAATGGGCTGTGAGTGCAGAATCTCATGGTTTACTGGCTTTGTATGTGTGAAAGTCATCGTTATGTGTCGCTGAAAGCGGTCGTTTTTCGCTGTAATACTTCACAGACGACTAGTTTACAATAGGGCAGGGATTTGGGAAGGTATGTCGTCTATTCGTCACCCATCTTCTTTCTTGGTCTCAATCTTGCGAATCTTCAACTTCTGTTCTTCCTGCTTTTTCTCTGCTTCTTACTTGCTTCTTGGTTCTTCTCTGGGCAGGATATGGAAATACTTATTGATAACTAGTCGCTTTGAAGTTCTCCACCTAGTAACAGTTTGATAAATGGTTTGGACATGTCATTTCTACTTTGTGGATGTTTTCTTCAGTTTCGTACATCAGTGTGCTGTTTAATAGCGGTAGTGGGACTTTTACACACATTTTTTTTGCTAGTGGTGGCTTGCCCAAGCATTCTTCTCGTTGGGCCGTTTTTTGCTCGCTCCGTTCATTCGGGGCACTTGGAGACCCTTCCGGTTTTCGGCGGCCTGTCGCGTCTCTGCAGGGCTCTGCCACTGTGCGGCTCTGTGTTCTGTCCCAGCAGGGTTCCGCCTAGCGGGCAAATTTATTGCCCACTCTACGAGGGCCCTCTGTTGGTCTCGCTGTCCTTTCCCTTCTCTTGACGCTTCTGCCTTGTAGGAATCGTGTCTTGCTAATTACGTCCTTTTCTTTCTTGATACTTCTCGTGTTGCAACTTGTGGGTCGTTGCATCTCATCCTTGCTGAAGTTTTTACGATGGTTCTTACAAAAAGTTTTACTTATAATCATCTAACATATGTCTAGTACCTACGTTGTTTTACGCCTTCTTAAAAAACTTTACAAATTTCGGCGTCCTTTCCATGTTACAATTCTAAGATATTTTGAATCTTAACTTCTACAAAAATCCTCAGATTCTTTTTTTTTATTTTTTGTGTAGCGTCATGGTGTATAGCATTTTAGTATTTCATGCTGTTGGACTATCTATGCTTTATCCTTTCACCTTAATCTATCGTACTGTTGGTGTTATTTTTGTTTTTGTTTTTATTGAAACTACTTTCTTTTTCCCACCTTCCTCTCTCTTCATTCTTCGTTCTCCTGACGATCTTATCTGCAACATAAACTTGAAATATTTTGCTAATTATTTACTTCAACTTCTTGCAATTTTTCGTCGATTTCTTTATGGCTTTATGGCTAACATGAGTTGAGGCGATTCCCCCTTTTGTGCATACAATTCTAATTCTTCATCCTCTTTATCTCACATCATTCTTAATTGTTTGTTTATAACTGGTATTTCTTCTAATTTTAGCATTTGTTCAAAGAGAAGTGTGACATTCCCGAATGTTATGCTACCTTTCCGCATATCTATTATTGCTCATCTCTCATTTAAAAAATCTGCACATATAATCAAATCTACAGTTAGTTTAGGTATAATCACGAAGTTGGCTTCGATCTTCTGACCTTGACACGAAAGAGTTAACCTTGTTTGTCTCATAACTTCCACAGCATTGTTTCTAATAGGACCTCTTACTTTAATCTTACTTGTTTTCAGAACTGGCAATTCCTCATTGGCATTACACTGAATGAATAAATTTTCTGAGATCGCAGTCAGTTCACTTCCGCTATCAATTATAATATTGACTGGGATATGTTTACCATGGCCTTCACAATTGGTTGAATTTGAAAGGGTTGGTTCTGTTCTTCTTCTTGCATCAACTCATCCTCCACTGAATCATACATGAGTCTTTTTAGGAATTTCCCTTGTGAATTCGAACTTTCTGTAGGATAAGCTTCGACTGCTACTTCTCTCTCATTTATTTCCTCTCCTCTATTTATTCCTTCATTTACGCTTTCTTCTAAATCGTCTACTTTTTCCTCATCCTCGTCTATCTTCTCCTTCTTCGTCGCTACTTCCAAATAATCGCATCTAAATGCTCTAATTATCGCTTCATAACTTCCTTCCTTATATACGTTGGGTTGTGTGCCCACTTGTAACTTATTTTCAACTTCTGTCGACTGCGCATTATTCTCATTGAATTCGCTTTCCCTGGTTTCCATCTCAAATAGCTCTGCAATACTCATTACTTCGTCCTTTCCTCCTACATTCGTTGTGCTTGCCTCTGGTAATTCATCTTCCTCGTCAGTATTCTCCCAATTAATTTCGTCCCAACACGATATTGTTATTTTCTTGTCTTCGTTTTCATCTGGTCCCTGCGGATTTGTTTCTTCCTTCTTCTCTTCTCGTGATAAGATTTTTACTTCTCTGTTCAAGGTGCAGCAATTTTCCTGGGTCGGTGCGTCATTCTCTTTGGCATGGGCGCTTAGCTGTCAATTCGAACGTTTATCGGGATTTGGTGGTCTTACCTCCACCTCTTCTATCTGTATTCTCTTTCCAGAATGAGATTTTCACTCTGCAGCGGAGTGTGCGCTGATATGAAACTTCCTAGCAGATTAAAACTGTGTGCCCGACCGAGACTCGAACTCGGGACCTTTGCCTTTCGCGGGCAAGTGCTCTACCATCTGAGCTACCGAAGCACGACTCACGCCCGGTACTCACAGCTTTACTTCTGCCAGTATCTCGTCTCCTACCTTCCAAACTTTACAGAAGCTCTCCTGCGAACCATTATCTTTTCTTGTTCAGATTGTTGATAGTGGTTTCTTTGTTGATAATTTGTCGGTCTATTGGTTCTCCAGTACCCGTGCCGGTTGTCTTTATTCCCTCTGTAATAGTTGTTGCCGTTCCTTGGTGAATTATCGTTATTGCCATATTCTCTTCTAAATCCATAACCGGTTCTTTGTTGAAATCTATTGTCGTTTCTTGGTGCGAAGTTATCACGTGGTTCGTAATTATTGTTTCTTCGTACTGTGTCTTGTGGATTCCACTGCTTTTTGCTTTCGTTTTCACGTGCGCTTCGTCTTTTTCTTGCGTCATCTTCCGAAAATATGAACTCTAGTTCCCTTAGAATACCTTTAAATGCTTCGACGTCATTGCCTCCGCGACCTACTAATGATTGCCGGTATTTCAATGCTAGCTTCATCGCGCATAATTTAATCAACTCTCCGTCACTGTATGGTACATCTAAGCACTGATATTTCTTTGCCATTAATTCGAAAAATTTCACGGGACTCTTCTCTCCTGAATTTTCAAAATATGGGTTCTGTAATAATTCGTACTTCATTCTGTTCTGTGCTTCGCTGGACCAATATCGTGAGAGAAACTTCTCTCTGAAATCTTCGTACGATCGGCACGTCGCTGCAACATTCTGCATCGTTTCTGCGACTGTTCCTAACATTTGTGCACATATAAAGTCTAATTTCTGTGCTAGCGTCCAGTGTTCTGGTAATCCTATTCGGAATTGATCAATAAAAGTTCGTGGATGTTATAAGTTTCCTTCTCGAAAGTGTTGAAATTTTCTGACTGTGAGGAAATGATCGTTGTCGTACTTCGTCATAGTTCCATATGAAATTCGCGATTCTTCACCACTTTTGTTTCTGATCATTTCTCCCGTCGTTCTTTCCGGTTGTGGTAGATCTGTTGGATATTGTCCACTGTAACTTTCGCCTACCCTTGCGTAGTATCGTTGGAGTGGTACGCAATATTTTCTTCCATCGGTTGTGAACGTGTAGCTGAATGCATTGCACTGTACTCTTCGCGACCTGGCTTTCCATTGTCAGGTATTGGTTCGATATCTTGTCTGGCTAACCTTGCTGCTTCATTGCACGATCCAAACTGTCTTGAATCATACATTTGTGGTTCCGCATGTGTTTGTGATGACGTTTGTTCATCACGAATTTCGAAACGTGTTTGTTGCTGTGCAGGCTGTCTGATTTCACGTATGTTACTTTCCGCCTGTGATTGAAATCGCAAATGTGTAATATCTTCGTTAATTGCTTGTTTTTCCGGTGCTGTTACAGATACTGATGTGGTTGCAGACTCTGTGCTTGTTCGATCCTGTTCACTAAGCTCTTCAATGGTTTGCAACAACTCTGTTCGCTATTTCTGAAACTGTTGCTTCGTTTGCGCTTCTATTTTGACTATGCGGTTATCATATCTTTCCAGCGCTGCTTTTGTGGTAGGTTTGTGTAACACACTGTTTTCAACAACTTCACGCGCTGTGCCTGCTGCTTGTCTAGTAATTACGTTTATCTGTTTCTCTAGTTTTTTGACTTCTCCCTGGGTGTTGTTACGTAATGTTTTGATCTCGTCCTGAATGTCATTGCGATGTTTGTACGTCCTCTTGTACCTTGTCAATGTCTGTTCTCAATTGATTGTGACCTGTTATTAAGTTTCCTATCACTTCTCGAGATTCTTTTGCCTCGTCTTCAATATGATTTAGATGTAACTGAATTTTTTTTGTTTTGTTCTTTAATCGCACGCATTTGTCTCGTGGTTCCTGCATTTTGTTTCGTCATTTCTGCATTCTGAATTTTAATTTGGTTCGTAATTTCTTTATTTTGTCTTGTCATGGTTTCCGTCATTAATTGTAATAATTCTGCCAGATTGGTGGGTCCTATTGCGTTTTCTTCCGACGTCCTACCCTCTGTGTTTTCGCCCAAGTGTTGGTTTGTAACCGATTGCATTGAACTGTGCGGTGACACGTTTCTGCTCGAATTCCTTGTACTCTGTGGTGAGGGAGCTCTGATTACTTGTGCTATGGGTTCTACGTATTCAAGACGCAAGTTTGAATCCTCATCGACTGTCTCTCTACTTTCCCGCTCCTCTGTCGTATGCTGACTTACGTTTTCTATGCCTTGACGTACATTATCCTCGTTATGGTGCGTTATATGTCCTGTTTCTCGCGATACTGAATCGACTGTTGTACTGTCCTCTATTCTCTGTCCGTCTTCATGCTGGGTCTCTTCCTCAATTCTGTCAAGCTCTCCATTTGCCATTGCTAATCTTTCCGAATCCCTTATTTTCTGTTTTAAAAGCAATTCACGCGCCCTACTTCGCGTCAACATGCGCTCATACGATCTCACTCGTTTCATAAACTTTTTGCACACACGACTTGACAATCAATTCACTTATTTGTTGGGTCAGAACCAACTTGTCAACAATGTATTCCTCACCTGTGCGCTTGCATTGGAGAGAAAACTTAATTCTAACAATATTAAAATTCGTAACTTAATTATGCTATTGTCTCTGCCAGAATTTCGCACTTTTATTGAATACCTTCTTACTATCTATCGCTGCAGCTACTGTTTTCGACTATTTATAACGTTCAAAATTATTTTTATTTTTTATTACGAAAATTTTTCAACAGGATATTTTTATGACCTAGTTAGGCATGTGGTCGACCTTCAATCATGGTATTTTACCATCCTGGAAGGGTCGCCATTTTCTAACACTCTGCATGGTGTCTGTTTGTTCTATATCGTGTCTCCCTACCACTTTCGCGCAACGATGCTCTGAGCGTGTTTTTTAGGGAATTGACTAGTTTGAACCTGGGACCTGTTGCTGGTAAGGAGACGCCAGACCACACATGACACGTAGAATTCAGAAGAGTTCAGTGAGACTAGTGATGATATAACCAAATACTTAATGATTTCAGCGTCAGCTCCACTGCACTCCCTGTAAAAGAATCTTAATACTAACTAAATTTAGTGGAAGGGGTTCAAGGCTTTCCTATTTTTAGTTAGCTGGTAAAATAACGTCGAAAAAGCAGTTAAGTTTACCATTGGAAATTTTATTCTACTCACAAAACATTGTTTATAAATTTCACTATTGATAAAAGGAGATGTTTTAATACAGGATGGTAAAAACCAACTGCGTACAACAAAAATGTGAACGAATATTCCCTAAATGGGTTTCCAAGTTCTACAATGGATCGAAGGATGACCTATGCCATATCACATCTATAATCTAGGTTTAAATTAAGTTTCACAAAAGAGAAAACTATCAAAATGGTCTACAGTGACCCTCAATTATCTTTAATTACTTATCTAACTTGTCGTAAATTACAGTGGCTGATGTGGCTTCTCAATAACTATATAACAGAAAAATCAACACGTTTCAGATTTTTACTTAAAGTGGCAAATGTGAACACCATGAGCTTTAATTGACGATCGACACTAGTATTACGCAAAAAGGGGGTGTAACAGATGAGACTTTTGCAGTTCTGAGTGAAGCTTTATGTGCAGTTATGCGGCATCACTTGTGTTCATTACCTTGTCGGTGTTCGTCAGGGTGCGGCGGGCAGCACAGCTCCGCTCACCTCGCCGTCTCGGAAGCAACTCTGTCCTAACTTCTCCTTACTACAATTTACCGAAGTTGGTTTAAAAAAAACTATCTGGCTGTGTTTTCATCTGACCAATCAGGGTCTCAATATTAACCTTAAGCTCCGCCTACAAAAATACTGTCCATCCAATGAGAAACGTTATACTTTTCGTGGTGGGGCAATGTTTTTAAAGTTTGCAACGTAACAGAGACGCAAAACAGTCTCACGCTAAAACTTGCAGCTGGTGTGGTCCTTTAGTGTTATCGTAAGATATATACTGTTCTTCTGGAGGGCTCTACCTTTTAACACGGGCTGGGGGGTGGTCCTAACGTAACAGAGACGCGAAAAAGTCTCACGCTAAAACTTGCGGGTGGTGTGGTCCTAGCGGTTAGCTGGCAACGTGGGTGTCCATCCGTCCCTTATCGTAGGGCCTTCCAGCTTAACACGGTTCTGCTCTCGGCTTCTGTTCTCGTTTCTCCCCTCGGAACTGCGTCTGTCTCACGGTGGGAAGGTATGACATGCATTTAGGCATTCTTGTGTTAGTTTGTGGTATTCCATTTGCTCACTCGTTACTCGTATTACTTTGGTTAATTTAATGTCACGATTTATTCGGAGCTATGTGACATACTACTGGATTTGCTTACCATGTCAGTGTTTTCATGGAAGGTGTTGGAGTTGCCTGACACCTTACATGTGTGAAACTGGAATAGAAGTCGTGACGAACTTCCAAAAAGACTGTATGAAGATTCTGAAAAGCAATACACGAGTCAGGCTGTTTTATGTGCGGTATCAATGTTACATATCTAGTAGGGCACTCAGTGAAGGTGATAGAAGTCTTACATGTAGCAACAGAGTCGTATTGTATTGTATTGTATTGTATTTTAACCGGGGACCTAGAAACGACGGAGAGGCTCCATCCCCGCCGCAGCCACAGTGGTCCACAGCCCCACGACGACTATCGCTGTCCACTTCACTTCACCCCCCCCCCCCCCCCCGCTGCCCCACACCGAACCCAGAGCTATTGTGCGGTTCAGCCCCCGGTGGACCCCCCAAGGAACGTCTCACACCAGACGAGTGTAACCCCTATGTTCGCGTGGTGGGGTAATGTTGGTGTACGCATACGTGGAGAACTTGTTTGCACAGGATTCGCCGATATAGTGTAACTGAGGCGGAATAAGGGGAACCGGCCCGCATTCGTCGAGGCAGATGGAAAACCGCCTAAAAACCATCCACAGACTTGCCGGTCCACCAGACCTCGACACAAATCCGCTGGGCGGATTCGTTCCGCAGACCAGGCGCTCCTTCCCACCCGGAAAGCCGTGCGTTAGACCGCACGGCCAAACCGGGCGGGCAACGGCGTCGTACTTCATGAAACCATCCTTGGGTGCGAGTATAATTTTGTTTAGGAGTAGCGCAGAGTCCTTTAGTCGTTGCGAAAGAAGAGAGTTCATGCGAAGTCCCATTATTCTTGGACGCTGACCATCGACACTTCTCCCGAATATTCGTTCACAGACAAGGTAATCATAGACACTCCTGCCTCCTATTTCCACCAGTCGCCTTTGGAATATCTTTTCCTTATTTTATGAACTGAAATCTCTGTCATATTATCCCGTTGCAGGCCATCAAAAGGGATTGATTAAAAATCGCTTCAACAACTTATAAGCTGCAGCTGTTTTAGGAAATATTCACGCAAAGTGAGGAACACAATTCATGCTCTAAAATACACCCCCAGATTGTGAATGTGACGCAAAAAGCGCAAAGATAGTTGGGAAAGTTAATAGAAGTAATACAATTGAATACTGAAAATGTGGAAGAATGGTAAAGCTCATACTATATACTTTCAGAGTATATTAAATCGTACCTTATTTGTACAATGACATATGGTTTTTTAGTGTGTTACCTGCATATCCTAATAATTTCAAAACATTATTTTTGTACGGTGAACATAATGATTTGCAATCTCGCAATTTCAGACGCAGGATTGTCATCAAACATGAATCATCGCCAATATAATTGGTTTGTTGAAAATCTTTTACAAATTCATGTCCAATGGACACAATGATCGAAAGCAACACAAGTATAAGAAACACGCCACCCCATGAAAATAAGTAAGAATTCTAACACAGGCACAAATACACATGAAGGAAATTCCAAGGGGAAGGTGTGTGTTAATGTATTCGTGAATTCTAAATGTATCAGAGAATCAGTATAGTTTACTATGCATATAGTATCGCCGCAGTAAATATCGATTAGGCATATCTATCATCCCTTCCACCCGACATCTCAGAAGCTTTTAAAAATAACATTACAGAGCTGAGCTGTGGTGGCTCAGATCAAAATAATCGATCTCTTCGTAGCAACGATCTATGTGTAACGTGACCCGCGGTCTTGGTCTCTGACCACAGCAGGGCAGTGCGGCCAAGCCTATGGGAGATATATGGGAATCTTCCGCTACAAGGAAGCTCTGATAGTATAGTTAGACTCAGTAACGCACGCGTAGCCATTGACTGTTGGTAGTGGGACACGGCATGGATATGCAGTCTTGAGAAGTAATTTTGTTTTCTTTTATACACGCCCATGATCGTTTTGGAGTTGTTTCGTTGCTGGCATAAGGACCATGTTAAACATTAGGACTGCAACTGCATCAGAGAGACTGCACGCCGGTCGTTGTTACTGGTGACGATTTGCGTTTGAAAACATTGAACACGGTGTCCCCTGATACCTAGTTGGCTACTGGTCGGACACCGATTATAGCCACAAGCCGACTGCGATTACAGCTAATTAATCTGCTTCATCTCTGTGAGCTGTTGGTATTGGTCGTGTGACGAGGGCCTCCCGTCGGGTAGACCGTTCGCCGGGTGCAAGTCTTTCTATTTGACGCCACTTCGGCGACTTGTGCGTCGATGGGGACGAAATGATGATGATTAGGACAATACAACACCCAGTCCCTAAGCGGAGAGAATGTCCGACCCAGCCGGGAATCGAACCCGGGCCCTTAGGATTGACAGACTGTCGCGCTGACCACTCAGCTACCGGCAGCGGACGTTGGTATTGATGTTTAATCCGAAACAAACTCAAACTACGCTTATGTACGCTCAGTTTTGTTTTCTGGTTATGATTTGTTGTCGGTTGAAGTACTTTTTTCAAATTTCACTCTAGACTTCACTGACTATACTAATTGCAGTGATTCATCTAAGGTTATCACTAACTGTTCCCAACTGCTATGTCACGGAGAACCTAACTGCATATTTATTTGGTGTGCTCTGCTGTGAAGAACGGTTCTCACTATTGTTTATAAGTATCACTCTGCTGTTTCCTGCACTGTGTGTTGCCGGTTCGAACGGAAGAATCTATATGTATCCGTTCTCTCGAGAATGGTTCCCCTACAATTATTTTCAATTGAAAAGATACACCAGTCGGAGAATTTCCATGTTGTAAAATACATATTTTACATTTGTCAGATGTTGCAGAATAGACGGTATTTTGTCACGCTGCAGTCGAAGAAGAGCCGATGGCGGACCCAGAAAAACGGCCCACCTCAAGGTAGCGTCCTCGCCCCATTGCTGTATAATATTTATACCAATGACCAACCGATCAGCATGGACGCTCGCTCCTTTATCTATGCAGACGATACAGTCGTTGCCACCCAGGGTAAAACCTTTGAAGAGGTAGAAAGTAAATTAACTTTAGCGATTGAAAAGCTGGGTGACTATTATGATAATAACCACCTCAAGCCAAACCCAGCAAAAACCCAGGTCTGTGCTTTTCACCTACGTAATAAGGAAGCAAGGAGGAAACTCAACATAAGCTGGAAGGGACAACATCTATCTCACTGCGACACACCAAAATATCTTGGGATTAAACTTGACCGTGCTCTCACCTACAAGGAACACTGTTTGGCCACAAAGATGAAAGTGAGTGCCAGGAACAACATCATCCGCAAGCTAACAAATAGCAGATGGGGAGCGCAACCTACAGTTCTCCGCACGTCAGCTTTAGCTTTATGTTTCTCCACTGCGGAGTACTCGGCACCCGTTTGGCAAAATTCCACCCACGCTGAACAAGTAAATATAGCATTGAATGAGACTGGACGCATCGTGACAGGATGCCTCCGCCCAACTCCCACAAAGCAGCTGTACCACCTCATGGGCATAGCCCCGCCAGACATCAGAAGAAGGACTGCCGCAGAAATCGAGAAACATAAACAGGAGACAGATCCCAGGCATCCAATGTTCGGATACAATCTTCAACCTCGCCGACTTAAATCAAGGTAGAGTTTCCTACGAACAACTGAAGCAACTCTTTTATCGCCTAGAGCACGACGAGAAGAGCTGTGGTACAATGTGGACCCAGGAAGACCAGGGAATAGCCCCAGGGAGGAACCCACAGGTGGCTCTGAACTCCCTAATACGACATGGAAAGCCCTGAATAGACTACGAACAGGCGTATCAAGATGCAGAGCAAACTTGGAAAAATGGGGCTACATCAGTGCAGACGAGCCCTGCGAGTGTGGAGAACAGCAAGACCCACAGCACCTACTGGTCTGCAGGAAACTAAACAACCCGTGTTCGACTCAAGACCTATTTGAAGCAAATGACAAGGCTATTCAAGCTGCAGTGTATTGGGCTTCACGTGGGATATGAAAATCGCTCTGTTTCGCATCCTTAGCGCTTATCATTATATGTTACATACTTTTCTATATTATTGTAGTTAATTTACCTTATAACCATGTACTATTGTATTATAACTGCTTCTCTTGCATTGTAATATAATTTTTTTTGTAAAATGATGATGTCTTGGATACGACAAATAAATAAAGCTGCAATCTTCATCTTAAAAGGAGGGAAACATCTTTTTAACCTTCACGTTATTTTACTCTTTCGATTCAGCTCCATAATTTTTTGCCTTTTTAATTCAGTTACAGGAAGTTGATGGATTTTTCATTTATGGTTTATCGTGCTAACAGATCACATCTGGTGTCAATAAAAGTAAACTAATTATCATCCTATTTTTTTTTTAATTTTGCAGAAGGCGTATAATTCATCTGTTGCATTAATTGGTTGTTGTCACACGTCAGACTTCATTGCAACACGTCTCTCTGTTAAAATAAATATGAGAATTTTTAATTTGTTCCCTAGGCTAGCAGACGTTACCACTTCCGATCTCTTGTTTACCTTACCCAAAAGTTAATTAATTGGGTACAAAATCATTTGAAAACATCTTGGCGAGTGGTAAAGGCTGCTTGCATGTCATTTAACTCTACAGGTGCCTAACAAACATACGGATTCAAATCACCATCTGTTCTGAAACAACTGAAAATGCGAATAAAAATCAAGTATTTGGCATGCCAAATCCACAAGTAAAAGACAATGAAAAAAAAACAGCTTTACCTAACTTGAGTGGTACCACGTATCCCAATCGTACGGAAGCAGCTGCAACGCTCGGCGCTTGCTGCTGTCTCAGCATTACTCCGAAACTAGACGGTCGCATGCATCCATATCAACACAAAATAAATATCTGAATGATTGCTTGCAACAGCGTATTGGCAAGGAAGAGGGGCGAGAATGCCTTCGTGCATCCGTGCTGATTGGAAGGCAAACGAATTCTGCCACCTGTCGTTTTCATTGGTCATTTCCTGCCGAAAGTCTGTGGCTTTGCAATAGGATATACCAGCACTTCCCTGTTCCTAGCAAAGGCGTCCTCTCGCTGTCAGAGGCAGCTTGTTACTGTCTGTCTGCGATTAACAAATGACTTACGCCAACCGTGGCGCAAATGCGCAATGCATGAAAGAATCTCATTCTGACACGCCCGCCTTTCTGACTGCTCGATAACACATAAAATGGACCCAGAAGACAATACAAGACACTTCACTAGCCCCGAGTTTGTTTACTGAGGGAAATTATTTTACAGGTGAAGGAAGTCGCAAAGTTCTATTTTTATTTATTTTTTATTTTTTGTAATGAACCCTGTGTAGATGCATGGGACTCACACGATATCGAGTGGCGGTGTCAACCATTTGGACGTCGATGGGGACAGGAATATGGCAGCAACCGCTCTTGCCACTACAAATATTGACGATTTGAAACCGCATCTACTACCTGTCATTGAAGTAACTCCATACTGCTCCTGATGAGACTGGATGTCCCTACCCCACCCCACTCTCCATTTTACACATTTTGTGACAGTACCGGGAAATGAACCCGAGGTTTCCGCGTGCAGTCAGACATGCTTATTGTCCGGACCCGGAGGCGGAAATCGTAAGGTGCATTGTCTGTCAACAAGCACGTATTAATCAAGCTTTTTTCGGACCTTTATTTTCGTCTTGTAAGAGAATGGAGACTGCAACCACTAGCCATAAAGATTTGGGGTATTCTGGTTCTTCTTGCGTATGTTTAACGTTAATCAGAAGCCACATCCGTTTACTGCTGCCAGCACACAGTCCTGGACAAGATAGTACTACTCTACTCTGCCGACATTTCACAACTCCAACCTGTCGCTCCGCACCTTACACCATTCCATATTCTCCCTACGACTTTCGTGCTAACTCTCCAGGACTAACAGCTGTTCGGATTCTGGTTACAGCCGCAAGCAATTAGAAACAAACATGAATATTCAGCACACTGAATTATTCACTAGTAGCGGAAGACTTCAACGTACTGAAGAGTACCTGTGAGTATGCTAATCTCCAAGTGGTATTTTTGATTGCATCGTGAAATTAAGACTTTGTTTTTGAAGCGAAGAAGGTCCATATGAAGGAACAGGGCTCATAAAAGATACATAGATATAATGTAACTATGTACCTTAAGATTTCCGCCTCCATATGCAGGCAATGAGCGTGTCTGACTGCACGCGGAGATCAGTAATAGCTATAACTTTTAATATATTTTGTCCACTGTGAGACAAGACAATCAGTTCCTTCATGGAAAAAGATTTGCAGTTGCCTACGGAACCAAGACTGAACGCACGTGTATACCTCTTCATCCAAGGAAAATCGACGGATATGTATGTCTTTACTCAGGGTTCAAAAACCTGGAAATCGCATGTACAGAGATCAGGGCTCAGTAGAGAGTGTGTAAGGGCATCCCAGCGAAACTTCTGCAGCGTACTCAAAACCACCTTGGGCAACATGTGGAGACCTGAAGAAAGACATTCGTGGCTGTCCATTTGCTTCGGACGAAGAGCTGCACGCCTGGGTACAGTCGTGTTTCTGTAGGCAACCAAACACAGTTTTCCATGAAGGTGTTAACCGTCTTGTCTCACAGTGAGAGAAACATATTAATAGGTATGGCGTTTACTTTTGAAATAATAAAGTTTACTTTTTTTCTGTCTCGTTTTTATTTGACTGGCGCACTTGTTGTGACATGTAGGAGGAGAGTGTGGGTTACATTAAAGAGATCAGTTTTGATCCACTTCTTATTCCGTAGATCCACAGTGAGGAGAACATGCCATACAGCAAGAATACACAATATATATTAACAAAATAAAAGAGGTGCTAATGTACCTTACACAAAGCCCAAGTGAAATGGTCCTCATGGATATTGGATAAGTCAAACAATCACTCAAACATATTTCTGTCTAAAAGATAATAAACTTGTCACAAAACATGTTAACGTATAATACTCAGAGGTGCATATGTTAATTGTTAGGCTATTTTAATCATATATTATCAGAGAGAAAATCAGTTTACAGTTCTTATTTACATTAACCGCGTTACTGCACAGGAGATGTACAGAGGTCAGAATGCTATCCAATGTTTAATTTTTTATATTAATAATATAAACGCATCAGTCGGTTCTGCTGAGATATTCGTCAATGGAGTAAGAGGACTAGGCCTCCAGTAAATGCTTTGGGCTCCTCTCAAACTGAACTTTATTTCTAACTAAGTTATTGAAAATGTGTTTTCCTAAATAACTGACTTCTTCCTGGGCCAAAGTAAGTGGTTTTATATATTTGTCGAAGATATTCTTCTTCCTAGTAGTGATTTCATGAGCTAAGCAGCTGACCTGAAAAAGAGACACACTGTTTACTCTTTGACATTATCACAAATATATTGAAATACCACGACCACAAATAATAATAAGAAATGTGTAGTTCGTGTACGCCACCAGGTAGGAAACTACTTTTCTAAGTACAGCAATAAACCATACCCGGAAAGAAACTGCTCCTTTAATTAACTGTCGTAGATACGACGCAATGGTCACCTTTTACATTGCATTCAAAAGGGTTTCCACCCAAATGAGTGAAAATATGACTAATTCCAAAATTATTCGCTGTAAGTAGAATCCGCAAGCCTTAAAAACACGCAAATATGCGATTTAACAATTAACAGTGAGGTAGCGTTCTCAGTGCCTCTCCATTTCGATCATGATCACGTCCTTGGTAACTAAAATATTACAGAGACTCCTAGCAGATAAAAACTGTGTGCCAGACGGGGACTCAAACCTGTGACTCTTGCTTTTCGCTGGCACGTGCTCTACAGTGCACACTCCACAGCAGAGTGAAACAAGTACAAGCAGGAAATAAAGTGTCAATTATTGCTTGTATTCACTCATTCGGTGTTCTATCAGTACAGCTGGCTCGTTATAAGCAGAACAACATTAAACGACGAAGATGATTGCACTGCCGCTGGTTTTGTCGTGAATACTATTCAAAAGCAGGGTAAAACCAAAATAAAGTGAATATGAGAGAACCCTCATCCCACCAATTAAAGGCTTAAGCTACCACTCCTTTTGAAACTACACACTAGTGTACACATACGATTACAAACACACTGTTTGCTTTGAAATACAGTGAACGTGACGTATTAACAAAGCGATCTGGCTTTTGATTAGCAATTGGAAATTGCAGTCTTATAAAAAGCGCTGTGAAAAATGGGAAGTTACTCGGAAGAAACACTACTGAATTGAGCACGAACTGCAAACCATTTACAATACGGACTCAAGGTATTGGAAATCGGACCTTATACGTCCTATATGTTCAAATGCAAATGGATTTCCTCCGTTTATTACTTACAGTGGCTAATAACCTGAAAATATTGAGCTTATATTGTGATGACGATGAATTGCAGCTGCGCTGTCTCAGTGGCAGGATAGCCTGGAGAACTGTATCAGCGCAATCTTCCACGAATTGCAGAAAATCCCTGGCAAAATAAGTACTGGAGTGTTATGCATTCGACTGTAACCCTCCTGGGTAAGTTTAAGAAACACCAATCCCTATGAAAACGCGTCGAAGACGAAAGATTCAAATACGGAGGCAAAATGCACGTGGCCGAAATGATAGTTCCCGGAAAAAGGTGAAGGACGGTAATTCACGGACTCGAAATGTGTCAGAAAACCAATATAATTTACAAGTAGGTTAAACATTAGATTTCGTCTTGGTGGCTGTGAACGAACATCGAAGAAAAGTGCCTACTATGCCTCTCGAACATATCTCCGAGTTACGCAAGAAATAATATTATAACGCGTTTGCAGTGAGAGAGGCTGGAAGTCACAGGAACTTACAGATGCCTAGCATATGGACTGCTTCCGATCATAAAGTGTTCTGAGGCTATTAAAAAATAAGAACAAAGATCTGGTATTCCACATCTACAATCCTCATGTAAAACACAACTTGAGAAATACACGATTTTTACCTAACTCGAATGCCATTATAGACCTCAGTCATATGAATGGAACTGAAGTTCTGGCGGCTGCAGTCTCACCACCACATCATAGGCTGCCTGTTGAATGCGTCCAAAGACAAATGTGGGAAATTTTGCTTTATTTAGGGTGCTGGCCAGGACGAAAGTGACGGCTCGTTGCCGTCTGCGATCAGCAAGTGACACGTTGAGCGTCGTACAGTTCTGCGACGCATGAAAAGCGCTCGTTATGACATTACGTAGGACGGGCGTCCGCCTTGAAAATAACTATCGAGTCCCTTTTCTATTCCATTTGTGCCAGGAGCAGGACCAAAATGAATATATGTCGCTGTGCGCTGGCTTATCTGTTGATCAAAATGTGCGACACAAGATGGATGTACCAGAATTGCGCAACAGTTTTCCTCGGAACTGTAGTTTTTAATTTACCAGAAGCCTTTCAGCACAACAACATTGCCTTCTTTTTTCCAAAAAAGCTCATTTAAATTCTGAACATCTCTTTTAACAGTTACCGTAAAAAGAAAGCGTTTGATGGCATTGCTAACTTCAGACTCTATATCCCGAAACACTTACAATCAATACAATGCTTGAAAATGTATATAGAAATATGCTAAAAAAGTAGAACTATCTTGGAGAGAAATGCAGTACCTTAATAGAACAATATCCACCAGATAAAGTTATGGAAATAAACTGCTGGAAACTAAAAAACAATCATGGTCCGAGACTCGAACTCGGGACCTTTACTACTCTCGAGCAAGAGCTCTACCAACTGAGCTCCCCGAGCACGACTGACGACCCTCCTGGCAGCTTCACATCCGGAAGTCCCTCATCTTCTACCTTCCAGACCTCACAGAAGTTTTCCTGTGAAACTTGCGGGACTAGCATTCTATATCCAACACACGGTTTTAATCTGCCAATGAGTTTCATTAAATGTGTTATTTGGGGTACACGTCTTAACTCGACAGGCTGGAAAGTAGCGCAACGTCTCACAAACCCAGTAATATAGTCTTAAGAGTAAATCGAGATAATATATACTTAATGCGATGTCTACCAAGCGCTCAGTATATTTTTAAATGAATAAAAACTGGCACAAATATGACAGAACCTTCAGTGTTGCTCAAAATGAATCTGTGGGGCACGGGATAACCCACACTCAGCTGGTTAATTCCTGTTCGGTAATACCAAATAGTGTACTTTTTAAACTATCAAATATTTGCTAGGAACTGAAAACAGATAAAATTTAACCGCCTACCAGATGAGATGAGGATTCTCCTGGAACATCAATAAACATGTATCCTAACTGTGGTTAATGGAGCGATACAGAGCTAATCTTGACATACAGCAAGAATTCATAAAAAAATTTGATTGCCTGTTAATTTTTTCATGTTAATATCAAGTATTAAGGCAAACCCACGTAAGGGAGAAGCAAATTCACTTTCCGGCGGCAAGAACGTTCTTCAAATTGTATATACGACAGAACATATTTTCGTGTATTATTCTACGCTATCTGTATTTTCATGTGCAGATGTCACAATATATTGCCAGTACCGATCATCTTTGCAGTATAAATACAAGTAAATCCATCTGCAGTGAGAACAAATTTCGCAGAGCCACATACATTGATAAAAGAAATGAGACGTAGAGAAACTGTGACTGGTCCAGATGGGGGTATATGTGCAGATATTTCTATTGATGGCTGGGAACAGTTTGCTGAATAATATTACATCAGTATTTATAAACTTCATTTGCTGATTAGTAATTATAGTCATTACGAGTAGTATGATTTTTTAGATTGATTATTAAGTCTGAGTGCGCATGGGCACAAGCAAGCCATTAACGTTTTTCCTCTCAGCGGCTTGTCAGATACTGAAGTGCGGACGCGTGGGTGAAAAACGAAGAGTCTATACTGACAAGTGTAGTCCAGTTAATAGAGGAGTTCAAACCAGCCAGAAAACACGAGGTAGTAAATTATATGACGTGCTTGCATGACATCTGTTGAGAAAAAAAAATGGCTGACGCACTGAAATGGATGCCTATTAATGTACCAATATATATATATATGTCTGAGAAGGGAATTTCATCTATATTTATGTGAGTTCATGTTTTTGAGAATAGTGTCTAGTGATTTATTTTTCCGCCTCATTGCCTCATTATGTTACGTTTAAATTCATAGTCGTTACTACCGCCACAGAATGATCTCAATATACCATATTTCTGTTCCTCAGTATCTGAGTAAACTGGACGATGCCAAGTATGTTAGATTCTATTATACAAGACTGACTAAGTGGATCATTAGTATTAGAGACTGCAAATTTAAAATAAATTTGGCAATTACTCACATCCCTGGCCTTTTTAACTGCTAGAGCAATCTCGTCCTTTACGTCTCCAATGCAGCATGGCTAACAGCTGAGGACTGTTCAATACGGCCCCCATGGTGGCCAGGCTGCGTATTTAAGAGAGATCAGCGCTGCCCCTCGGCGCAGCTTCTCCGTTTGCCCTGATTGGTGACGGTGCGGCCGAAGCTCCTGCGCTACCACTGGGTGTCTCGATTAAATTTTAACATTTAATACGAGCCCAGAGATAGGAGTGCGGCCCCAGGCGCCAGGCGACTATTTGCTCAAATATGTATTAAAGCTCGGACCTCCCACGCATTAATTCACGTACCTTGTAGGCCGCCAGATGCACCCAGCCGAAGCAGCGCTCCAGTCGGTTACAACTTCCAGAGTTTAAACACCGGCAATTATTCTACCCTTTTTTTGCGACAGACGACATTCTTCTGCGTTCCTGTATCAGGGACGAGGAATGTTTTGAATCCAAGTGGGAGAGCAGTTGATAAATGACACTTTCCTCTCATGAAACAAGCACCGCGGTAAAAATTTAGCCTTCTTCAGTTCACTTTGCTCAGTTGTAAGAGGCTGACCGAATAAGTTAAGCCACCGGAGTAGTAGCATTACACCGTGATTGAACATTATTATATAATTTCGATGGTTATATTTAGAAAATTGTGTAACTTATCTCGTGATGACTGGGTGTTGTGTGATGTCCTTAGGTTAGTTAGGTTTAAGAAGTTCTAAGTTCTAGGGGACTGATGACCATAGATGTTAAGTCCCATAGTGCTCAGAGCCATTTGTAAATTATCTCTCGGAAATAGAATTATACCACTCCCAATGAACTTCTTGAGCTAAACGCTGCCAAACAGATACTCCACTATTTCCGTGCCAAGGGACATGTGGGCTAAAATGTCATCCGTATGCGACCTTTTATTCAGTACATCGGGCATGGGTGCGTGTGTTGTTCTTAGCATAAGTTAGTTTAAGTAGTTTGTAAGTCTAGAGACCGATAACCTCACCAGTTTGGTCCCATAGGAATTCACACACATTTGAACGTGTTTTTGTGCAGTACACAGAACTACGAAGGGCATTTAATAAGTAATGCAACACATTTTTTCTGAAAGCAGGTTGTTTTTATTCAGGATTCCTGCGCACCATTTGTTCCCCACTCCATTGGTTACAAAACCGTATTTTTCAACATAATCTCCGTTTAATGTGACGGCCTCACGTACGTTACCGGCAGGGTCTGTATTCCCTCATGGTATCACTCTGAAGGTCGACGTCGGAATCAAAGCCTTGTTGCATCAGTGAGCGTCCACGTACTGCGTCCCGCAGAGGGAAAACATATGGGAGTCTGGGCTAAAGGTGGATGAGGAAGAACAATCAAATGAAGTTTTGTAAGCTCCTCTCTGGTGTGCAGCACTATCAACATAGACGTCCAGTTGAGAAGTGAGGTGTTCGATTGTGATTCGTCGATCAACTCGAATGAGAGTGTCCGAACGTTCCAACATTGTAAAAGTCAGCTGTGTGTGGCCAGCCGGCACGCACAGGTTTGCGCGACCTTGTTACGATGATGACAGACGCCTCGCTCGACGATTCACCTTGCACTGTTCACTGCAAGGTCTCCGTAGACATTCTGCAAGTGCCTATGACTATCTGTAACGCCCTGGTTTTCTGCCAAAAGTAACTCATCGACAGCTCTCTGCTTGTAATGCCCCACCGTTACCGACACCATGCTGAAGGCTACATATCGCACCGCCACTGAAGCGGGAATATTCCGCGATGTGCCACAACAAATTCGGCAATTTTTGACTGAAACTGACCGAGATAGAGAAATGTGTTGGTTTACTTATTGAACGCCGTCGTAACTAACCCCACGAGTAAAAAATTGTGTGAATATATCATAGCTGTTGAGTGCGTCTAGCGTTCCTGGACCTCGCAGCACGGTATGATTGACCGATGTGCACGTACAGCTTATTCCGATATTTCGGAGTTAAAGAATGGTCGAACCACTGGCATGAGAGACACGGGAGCATCGCACGGGGCAATCACACAGACAATTGACTATAACGCAAAGAGTGCAAAACGAATTGTGAAGAGACGGGACAAGAACAACAGCGGGTCAAGGACAGTTGGCACAACACGAGAAGATCACGATGTGGGTCTGGAAAAACAAATGACAAAAGGCAGAGCATCACTACGAACCGTCAGGAACAGGATACCGGAGGCCAGTTTGAGATCTCGAGCTGCTTACACGTTGTTTGTCGCTGACACCATAGCACTAAAGCTACAGAGAGTTGTATGGTGTAGAGCCCAAGTCAGCTAAGACACTGGGTAGCGTTCCATGGTGTTCAGCGGTGAATCTCTTCTACTTGTGGCGATAAGATAGACGTCAACGTTTCCGCAACTACCTCGAGTAAATACACGGGGAGCAACAATTCTAGAGACCCATTAATCTCCAACTCTTGCAGTCACGTATTAATTTGGTAACTGTTGAAGGGAGGCTGATTGCTCGACAGTACGTGTCACCAGGGTAACAAATGGCACATTCCGGAGTGGAACGCAGTTCTTATGAGAAACATTTTGACGAATCCACAGACCTTTAATTCAGCTGCTGGTCACCTGGTTTGTCACCCACAAGTCATGTCTGTGACACGGTGGAAAGACATACACCGGCATACAGGTCAGAACCCCGCTGAAGAAGCAATAACTAATAATAATAATAATAATAATAATAATAATACTCTCTCCAAGACAGGCGATCTTTTACCAAAGATAGGAACTTAGCGCGATCTTCATTGCGAGATCCATTTAACAGTTTCCACAACGAAACTGTGTCTCCAAATCTGGTAGAAAATCCGAAGAGATTCTGGTCGTATGTTAGGTATGCCAGTTGCCGGATACAATCAATACCTTCCCTGTCCGATAGCAGTGGTAATTGTACTGATGACAGTGTTACTGAACACGGTTTTCCGAATTTTCTTCACTACAGAAAATGAAGAAAATATTCCAGAATTTTAATCAACAACAGTTACCAACATGAGTAGCTTGTAGTTAATATTCTCACTGTAGGGAAGCAGTTTAAATCACTTAATAAGCTCAATACTCAGGTCCAGATTGTATAGTGGAATATGTCAATACAACAGCTCCATACTTAGCAATCTTATGCAACCGCAAACCAGATGAAAGATCCGTACCTAAAGACTGGGAAGTCCCACCAATACTCATTAAAGGAAATGGGAGTAATCCACTGAATTACATAACTGTATCACTGTCGTCAATTTGCAGTAGAGATCTGGAACATATACTATGTTCGAACACTATGAGTTACCTGAATGAAAACGATGTATTTACAAATTGCCAACACGGAATCGGAAAATATCGTTCCTGTGAAACACGAAATAATGAATGCTATCGAGGGGATCTCAAACTGATTCCATATCTTTAGATATCCAGAAGGCTTTTGACATCGATCCTCACAGGCAACTTCTAATCAAATCGGGTGCCTACTGAGTACATATACATGTACATCTACATCTGTACCTACATAGATACTCCGCATATCGCCGTACGGTGCGTGCCGGGGGTTACCCTGTGCCACTACTTGTCATTTCGTCCCCTGTTCCACTCGCAAATAGTGTGAGCCCTAATCTCTTGTGTCTTATCTTCTGGTTCTTAAGAGCGATTTATGTTGGCGGCAGTAAAATCGTTCGGCAGTCAGCTTCAAATGTCGGTTCTCTAAATTTTCTCAGTAGTGTTTCTCGAAAAGAACATCACCTTCCCTCCAGATATTCCCATTTGAGTTCCTGAAGCATCTCCGTAACAGTTACGTATTATAAGTTGTTACCGGTAACAAATCCAGCAGCTCTCCTCTGAAATGTTTCGGTAACTTCCTTCAATACGATCTGGTACGTATACCAAACGTTCGATCAGTACTCAAGAATAGGCCGCACCAGAGTGTCCTATATGCGGTCTTCTTTACAAACGAACCACTCTTTCCTGAAATTCTCCCAATAGACTGAAGTCGAGCATTTGCCTTCCCTACCACAGTTTTCAGATGCTCATCCCACCTCATGTTACTTTGCAACGTTACGCCCAGATATTTAAACGACTTGCCTGTGTCAAGCAGGACACTAGCAATAGGTTCGTTCTTCCTACTCATCCGCATTAACTTACATTTTTCCACATTTAGGGCTAGCTGTCACTCAGCACACCAACTGGAAATTTTGTCTAAGTTTCAGTTGTTGGACTGGATTCGTGGTTTCGTGTCAGAGAGGTCTCAGTTCGTAGTAACGGACGGAAACTCATAGAGCAAAACAAAAGTAGTATCTGTCGTTCCCCAATGACTGTTATGGGCCCTCTCCTCTTTCTAATCTACATAAATGATTTCGGAGACCATCTGTCAGCCCTCTTAGATTGTTTGCAGATGATGCAGTCATTTCCCGTCTCGCAAAATCATCACACGATCAAAACCAATTGCAAAACGATTTATACAAGACACGTGCGTTGTATATGGTGCAAAAAGTGGTAACTGACTCTAAATAATAAAAGTTATGAACTCATCCACATGAGTACTAAAAATAATCTGCTAATTTTCTGTTACATGATAAACAGCATAATTAAACTACATACTTAGGCATTACTATGACGAATAACTTAAATTGGAACGGTCACGTACATAGCGCAGTGTGTAGAGCGAATAAAAAATTGGCGGAACGCTTAGAACGTGCAACAGGTCTACTACCCTACACATGTCCGTCCCCTCCTAGAGTATTGCTGCACGGTACGGGATCCGCATCATATAGGATAGCCCGACATCCAAAAAGTTCAATGGAGGGCTCGTTTTGTATAATGGCGAAATAGAGGGAATGCCACGGATATGTTACGCGAATTGGGATGACAAGTATTAAAATTGAATCACCAACTTCCTCCTCCAAATGCAGAAATATTTTGTTGGCACCCAGCTACATAACGAGAAATAATCATTGTAATTAAATAAGAGAAATCAGAACCGCACGGAAAGTTAAATTTTTCGTTTTTCCCGTACAATGTTCGAGAGTGGAACAGTAGAGAAATAGAGTGAAAGTGGTTCGATGAACCGTCTGCACGTAGCTAAACGTGAAATCCGGAGTGACCATGTAGATGTAAACTTAGCTGTATTATATAAACATAAAAACATGCAACGATGAGGCAAAACATTACGACCATCTGCTTCATGGTTTGTTTGTCCGTCTTTGGAACAAAATACGCCAATGATTCTGCGTATCAATGATCCGACAGTTTTTTGGTAGATTTGTGGAGGTATGTGCCATTAGATGTCGACGCACAGGCCATGTAATTCACGTAAATAATGGACCGCTGATTTGCGTACGCGGTGAAGGCTACCAATAGCGATTCAGATGGGCTCCTTAGGATTTACATCAGGTGAATTTGGCCGTCGATATATCAACGTGAGTTCACCATAATGCTTCTGAAACCACTGTAGCACGGTTCAGGCTCCGAGACACAGATAGTTATACTGCTGGAAGGTGACATCGCCGTTGGGGAAGAAATCAAGCAGGAAGGGATGAAAGTGGTTCGCAGCTGTCATCGTCTCCACGATCACTACGACAGGTCCCATGCAAGCGCAGGAGAGTTTCTCCGGTAGCATAATACTGCTCCCACCTGCCCGCGTCGGTGGCGAGCTGCACGTTTCGAGCCACCGTTCACCTCGATGACGGCGTTTGTGGAGACGACCAGCGACCTAGTGTAACAAAAATGTGAATTACGAGAAGAGCCGACACGTTTCCATTGATCGACTGTCGAATTCCGGTGGTCCCGTGCCCACTGCAATCGTCACCGGCACTGTCGCTAGGTCAACATGTGAACACGTAGGCGTTGTCTGCTGCAGAACTCCGTGTTCTACAGTGTACGATGAGCGGTGTGCTCCGAAGTACCTGTACGTGCACCAGCATTGTGCTCTTTCAGCAGAGATACCACAGATCACGTTCTACCCAACTTTACGAGGCAGACGAGCCTCCGAACACCACGTTCTGTGGAGAATCGTGAACGTCGAACCAGTTATCCCCTAGTGGTAGCTTCACTGTCGTACCTCTTTCCGTAGATGCTCACGACAATAGCGCGTGAATATTCGACGAGATTCGCTGTTTTCGAGAAACTCGTTCACATGTTCTGCCTAATAATAATCTGCCCTTTGTCAAAGTCGCTTATCTCAATGGATATCAGCATTTACGACCCATATGGTACCCAACAAGGTCCCTCACTTTGTCTCTGCTATCGTGGCGTGAGTCTGTTTAAACGTGCAGCTACGAAACATTAAAGTGGTCCCAGATAGCAACGATCCCACTGGAGATTGTCGCTACACCACGTAAGGCCCGTTGTGTCTGATGCTGTGACGTAATTATTTTGCTCACTTGTAAGTATTATATAATTTTTACATATTTCAGTGTTTAAACATCTTTTGGCTTACTAATGTAGTTTCCTGTTGGTCCTTTCCGTTTGTTGGTTTCGTTTGTGAAACACTAATGCCGACATGGCGTTTGATCAAGAACACAAGAGTTAGTTGCTTCCATACCTCACACGAAATACTAGAGACAGATATCTCAATTCATTTAGATGCAAGACTATCACCTGTCTTAAATTAATTAACAGTATTCAAAAGCATATTTCTCCTGTCCTATTTGGTATATATAAAATGCTACTGAAAATGGTCTGCTGCTGCCGCCTGGTATTGTTTTAGATACTAGAGCATCAAGATGGCTTGAAAACATGCCCAAAAATCAAAGCAACAAGCGTGGACCCCGTTGCGTTGGAAAATGCGATTGCGTCAATGAAGAATGACAAGATGCCTTTCTGTACAGAAGCAAAGCAATTTTATGTTTAGCATAACATGATGAAAAAGAAGAGTTCTAGGGAAAGCAACAGAGGTATACTACGTGGTAAAAAGGTTGTAATAAGATTATGGAGTATAGAGTATACTCAATGAAGAACAAGAAACCAGCAGTTACATTTTTGTAATGGACTGGCGATTTTATGGATTTGCAATGAATGACCTACGGAGATTAGCATTCCAGTCGGCAGAACAGAATACCATATCGTTTTTATACTATTAATACGTATGGAAAAGTGGACTGGCACTGCCCACGTTAACCTGTGAGATAGGGAAAAGTGTAAGTCTTCAGAAGAATTCATATAAGTCCTACAAATTATTTTCTTTTTCACTTTAAAATGTTTGGTGTGGTACCCTACAATATGCAGAATCAAAATGTGTAAGCGGGAAGCTCCTATCAGTGTCATGGTTCGGTAAAAATTCGATTTCCCCTGGAGTGGCCAGTTCACCACCTTCAACTATGTAACTTCAGACTGAAATTCAAATGTTACCGAGTTATAATAAATTTCAGACCGGAAAATAAAGAACCCAATCAAGATAGGACGAAAAGTTCTGAAACATGTTTGGGAGGAGTAAAACAGGCAAACACTTCTCCATTGACCATTAATCTGTCTACACGCATTACACATACTTTATCAAACTTTTTCACACACAAAACTTTGGTTTTGGTTTAGAAAATTACGCTGGAACGTGACGAAGCCACATATTACGACGATTTTCATTTGATCGCAGTTCAAATGTTGACATATTCTTAGTTTACGAGTTTCATTTCTATATATATATATCCAAATACACGACGCTTTCACGATGTTTCACATTTCACAGAATCTATAACGTTAATAAATTATTCAGAAATACCCATCACAATTAATTTGGACACCTACGATTCAATAACAACAACGCGTGTAGCAACTGGAACTCTCTTGCATCAAATTTCGCTGTTAAGTACCTTCCTAATATAAGATTCTCACTTCCAGAGTCGTTTGTATAACGTATTGAAAAGCTGTTGAACCACTTCCACGCTTAGGCAATCAATACCTTAGTTAGTGGCTGGTGCAAAACGCTATGTTTATTTTAATGCTTTCAATTAAGTGAAAGAGGCGCTAAGTAAAATCCATGTGGTTGGAGATGTGGACACTTCTGATTATTATAGTTTCACGTTTGTTACTTCCAAAAAAATTGTAGATGCGTTGGATGATTTGGCTGTGCACAGTAGAAGAATCTGGGGTAAGGAAATTACACTGAAAACTAGTACACAATCACAGAGAACAGCTACCGCGAGGCACACGGACAGTGTGCACTTTAGTTCCAGATGCTGACGCCATGATAACGCACCGTGACTTAATTTTTTTTGTAGGCCTCGGACAGTTGCAGGCCTGCTTTCACGTAGGCCGAGGTCAAATCAATCGGAGCAACGTGCGTTGTATCTCACAGTGTGTCGTTTATTGCTGTGGCGTCCATTAAGGACATTGTTTTCATTCCATCACTTGAGTAATATTGCCAAGACTGATATTCCCTTCGTTCCTGGAGCATTAGAAAAAACAGTAAATCGTCGGTGGGGAGATACTGGAAGATTGAGGTTTCATCTGGACCGTAAGGGATACTTGGATAACACTAAGAAAGTCTCTCCCGCGACACAGAAAAAAAAGTAAGGTTCATTGCATTCACCTGAACCAGCACATAGGAGGTAGTTTCATGGACGCGTAATTCCTCCGTAGAGTAATTCGCTCAGTAAACACATTAAGCGTCGTTGCGCTGGTCTATACAAAGACGTTTTCAGTGAGTGAGCTAATGGAAGAGAAATAATATTCGTTCTAATAGTGGGGTGGGTATGCTGTCAATGAACACTGCAAGTTCGATTTGTTCGAAAGTTTCAAAAAAACCGTTCTAATAGTGGGGTGGGTATGCTGTCAATGAACACTGCAAGTTCGATTTGTTCGAAAGTTTCAAAAAAACCGTCACAAGAAACAAGTGAACCTTTAAACACGACGTTTAACAAAACTCCCCACTAGCTTGCAAAAGCTTGCTACAGGTATCACTTCATCGTCGCATAGGAAGAGTAGCTACGACTGTTTCTCTTTGTGTCCCATTAATTACTATCTTTATAACCACCGTAAGCCATTTGACATTCACTGTTGGATAGTAACCTCCAGCGGCTGCTCTGCCGTTGGCTAATTTCGGTACACCAGCATGGACATCTGCCGCGTTAAATTTTTCTCTCTCTCTGGTTTCAGGACATGTACTTCACAGCACGGTGCGTTTGTTTTACAGACCAGTTGATCTGTAACGAAACCGCTTGCTCGGTCGAGAGCAACAGGTCTGGGGCCGCTGGGTGCCTGGCAGAGACAATACTGACCAGCAGTAAATGGTATTTCCGCTGGCAAGAGAGGACACACAGTGCTTTCGTTCATTCTGTTTCACTTCACTGAAAACGTTTGTGTCGTTCTGATGACTGCATCTCTTCTTGACTGACGTATTATCTGCTTCTGTACTTACATAGATGTGAAAGATGCCAAAATTACCCTTTCTGATAGGAATATAAGCGGATACATAAAGTACATATAGACAACAAGCTAAAATCGTGTATTACCATAATGCCTAATGGAAGAGATATTCCGCCTTATGCAAGACGTTGTATGTTTGTTTTACTTTTTCGAAACATGTTGTAACACTTTTGCGCTGCTTTCAGTGTCCTGCGTAAGCCGGAATATTTATTCGAATTTTTCTCAGCAATCACGGAAAGAAGGTAGAGAATCAACATCCAAAAAGATGATTATACTACCTATTGTTCTTTTTTATGTCTGTGACAAAAAAAACATATACTGGGTGACAGTCTAACTAAGCGTTACTAAGAGGCACACAAACTAAAGTTCTAAGAGAATTCCAATTAGCTAATTGAAAAGTCATTATTTCAACTGTAGCAGGATCACTAGAGGCCAATCATAGGCTTACGAGGAAACGATCGTGGAAAAATCTATAGTAGGCTAACCAGTGCCCTAAAATCTAATGCCAGAATCTCTTATTTGGAATACGATCATTTTCTTAATAACATGACGCACCTGTTTAACGCTTACGTGAATATATTGTATATCGTTATTCGTAACTGCTGTTCATCACCGCATTTATTTCCTCTCTACAATGTTCCATAAAAACATCAAGTTTTTATAAAATGAAAACAATAGCCATTCTTTACAACGAAGGGTTATATGTGAATCACAGTAAGCAAACAGAAGTACAACTGAAGATTTTCGTGTGACTTCTGTCATGTAGGCTATTGCACTGGTAGTAAATTAGCGAAAGGAACCAAAGACGAACAGTCGACATTTCGCTTATCCACGGCGGCGAGCTCTCGTTGCGGGTCTTAACGATCTGTGGTTGGCAGGCCTGCGACGGCGCCACGAGTGCTGAGGACGGCGGCGGCCGCCTGGCCCCAGCCCGACCGCGTGACGTCAGGGGCTGGCGCCGCGGCGCCAGCAATCACCAGCCACGCCGTGGCCGGCTGCGGCGCACCGAGCAGAAGACCCCAGAGGCGCCACGCATATCGCACATCGGTCCATCTGCGTGAACAGACTTTGCCAGATTTAATCAGCGTGCAGAGCAAAAAGGTATTAACCTCATTGGACAAAACATGTGTCACCACTTTAAAAGAGCACATTTGTCCTCTTGGACGGCCGTACATGGCGTGCAACAAGTACCAAATAACGATGAGACAGTCCACTGTTGACATAATTCAAGGCAGTGAAGTGGTGTATGCCTGCCAACTGGTAGTATGGGATCAGAGCAGTCAGACAGGTCGACAATGAGACATGACAAAACGGCAGAAAGGAACTACTGTGCTCGAATATGCTCATGAGTACACTTTGAATGAAGTTGTTCGTTCTGTTTATGTATGTACGTGGACTCTCCAACTTCTCAACAAGGAACGTTGTACCACTCACAGCCATGTAACATAGCGCCAGGAAATTGGTATATAGTGTGTCTGAAAGAATGGTTATTGCTGACGATCCACAGTTGTATAAAATTTTACGAAACTTACTGGCAGGTTGGAAATTCATTTTACGTCAACTGTACTAGGTACAGATACAAGCACATATTCTATGCAGTTGCCTTCACATTGTGGGCTCGGATACTGGTTAATATGGACCTGTACTCAGTGACGACAGCAGCTACTGGGGAGTCTTACAATTTGAATGGGATCTATTGGGGTACACTCGTATGTGGCACCCGAATATCATAAGAATACTAATGAAAGATAAAATGACAATATTATAAACGATGTATGTCTCTCATAGGCTTTCAGAAGCGGATCGGTAACTGTGCACAACCGCAGAGCCAAAGATGCTGCTTCCGATCTGAGATAGTAGTGTTGGAGTAAGAAACCGATTGGCGCACAGTAGTGGGTACGTGTCTGTATCTAAAGAGGATGGAACAGGCGGTTTTGTAGTGTGCTCTGTGAATTCACCAAGTGTTAGATTAACGGAGAAATTACGATAACATGTAAGCAGAAGTCTTCTCACAAGCAAGGTACAGATGTCAAACATATATGACTCTCCTTTTTGCCAGCGCGTTAGTGTAGATGAGTTGGCTGATAATTTGTTATTTGTTGAGTAACCCCGGAATGAACCTAAGATGAAAAGACTAGTTATATATTTCCTTTTGAAATGGTCCTAAGATTTGTTAACACAGGTGCATGTAATTTGATGATTTGTATGTGTGCTTTTTTGGTGAGGTTAGTTAGTATTTGTTGTTTAAATCTCAGTATTTGTGGATCATTTAGTACATATGATGAAATTTTCTGAGTAATGTAATTTCAATTTTCAGACGTTCTGAAAAAATGGCTCTGAGCACTATGGGACTTAACATCTATGGTCATCAGTCCCCTAGAACTTAGAACTACTTAAACCTAACTAACCTAAGGACAGCACACAACACCCAGCCATCACGAGGCAGAGAAAATCCCTGACCCCGCCGGGAATCGAACCCGGGAACCCGGGCGTGGAGACGTTCTGAAAAGTCAAATTTAACTTGGAATATAATTCCATTATAAAATCTGTGTTATTAATTCACCACAATCAGTACCGCCTCCCTGTCCAGATCATATGCTTTTCAAAGACGTTGGATTCTTCCTAAATGCTTTCATTTGTCAGCCAAAAGAATTTCATGTACATTTCAAAGTATTACGCCCAGCATTGCAAACTAATGAGCCTGTAACTAGCATATTTATATATTTTTTTATGAGAGACCAGACTATATCGCGTTCGACCGTTGCTACTTTAGAGGTAAGACAATTTTATTTATTTGGTTTGTGCACAAGGACCAAAGTTATCATTTTTGAACAGGGCCAGAGGACTCAGTCTCCAAGGGGCTGAATGTATTTTGCAGTGACTGTATTACTTTATTGGTACTGGGCGCTGCATTGCCCAATCAGTCCGTATAAAGTTTTGCTAACAATAACACAGAGTAAGCACACCACTCGCAGTTACAACATGCTACACGACAAGCCCACTTATGTATCCAGTCCTCAGTACGCAGTCATTCAGTAATTTATTTGAAGACAATGTATATGTTTGTATGCACTCGCTTTCATCCAATGTATTACAAAAAGAAAAATATTTTTTGAAGAACCTTGCTCGTTCAATCTATTGTGACTGACATTCTTCTCCGGTCCCTGTCACTTTGAATCATCTACGAAACTTATTCGAACATCTCGGATTCATTCGACGTCAGCTGTACTAGAAGTGCATATATAGCTCTAGATATATACACAAATTATTAGTGACACATGAAAATTTGTGCTGGACTAGAACCCGGATTTCCTGCTTATCGCGAGTTGATCCAATTCAACTACAGATGCACGCTCTCCAGGCCGATCCAAAGCTGATTATGCCACACTTTCCACGTTCTCTAATGCTCGCATATTACGCTATTCCCGCAACACAGAGAGACCAATGTTACTATCGTCTTTATCAGCCCGTCTACGCAGGTAATAGCCCTACTTATTTTTGTATGTCCACCCTTCTGATTGGAGGTTTGAGAGACTTCGGCTGTTCACTTGCGTAATAAAATGGGACACCTACAGCCGCTCTTACGATGTTATTTATTCAAAATTGGTTCAAATGGCTCTGATCACTATGGGACTTAACATCTGTGGTCATCAGTCCCCTAGAACTTAGAACTACTTAAACCTAACTAACCTAAGGATATCACACACATCCATGCCCGAGGCAGGATTCGAACCTGCGACCGTAGCAGTCGCGCGGTTCCGGACTGCGCGCCTAGAACCGCTAGACCACCGCGGCCGGCTGTTATTTATTATATGGCTGTTTGTTGTTGTGGTCTTCAGTCCTGATATTGGTTTGATGCAGCTCTCCGTGCTACTCTACCCTGTGCAAGCTTCTTCATCTCCCAGTACTTACTGGAACCTACATCCCTCTGAATCTGCTTGATGTACTCATCTCTTGGTCTCCCTATACGATTTTTACCCTCCACGCTGCCCTCCAATGCTAAATTTGTGATCCCTTGATGCCTTAGAAGATGTCCTACCAACCGGTCCCTTCTTCTTGCCAAGTTGTGCCACAAACTCCTCTTCTCCCCTATTCTATTCAATACCCATCTAATCTTCAGTATTCTTCTGTAGCACCACATTTCGAAAGCTTCTATTCTCTTCCTGTCCAAACTATTTATCGTCTATGTTTCACTTCCATACATGGCTACACTCCACACAAATTCTTTGAGAAACGACTTCCTGACACTTCAATCTATACTCGATGTTAACAAATTCCTCTTATTCAGAAACGCTTTCCTTGCCATTGCCAGTCTACATTTTATATCCTCTCTACTTCGACCATTATCAGTTATTTTGCTCCCCAAATATCAAAAGTCCTTTACTACTTTACGTGTCTCATTTCCTAATCTAATTCCCTCAGCATCACCCGACTTAATTCGACTACATTCCATTATCCTCGTTTTGCTTTTGTTGATGTTCATCATATGTCCTCCTTTCAAGACACTGTCCATTCCGTTCAACTGCTCTTACAAGTCCTTTGCTGTCTCTGACAGAATTACAATGTCATCGGCGAACTTCAAAGTTTTTATTTCTTCTCCATGGATTTTAATTCCTACTTGAAACTTTTTTTTCCTTTACTGCTTGCTCAATATACAGATTGAATAACATCAGGGAGAGGCTACAACCCTGTCATACTCCCTTCCCAACCACTGCTTCCCTTTCGTGCCCCTCGACTCTTATAACTGCCATCTGGTTTCTCTACAAATTGTAAATAGCCTTTCGCTCCCTGTATTTTACCCCTGACACCTTTAGAATTTGATATAGAGTGTTACAGTCAACATTGTCAAAAGCTTTCTCTAAGTCTACAAATGCTAGAAACGTAGGTTTGCCTTTCCTTAATCTTTCTTCTAAGATAGGGCGTAAGGCCAGTATTGCCTCACGTGTTCCAACATTTCTACGGGATCCAAACTGATCTTCCCCGAGGTCGACTTCTACCAGTTTTTCCATTCGTCTATAAAGAATTCGCGTTAGTATTTTGCAGCTGTGACTTATTAAACTGATAGTTCGGTAATTTTCACATCTGTCAACACCTGCTATATGGCTACAAGGTTAAAACTGTGTGCCGGGCCGAGACTAGAACTCAGTACCTTTGCCTTTCGCGGGCAAGTGCTCTACCATCTGAGCTACCCAAGCAAGACTCACGACCAGCCCTCACAGCTTCAATTCTGCCAGTACCTCGTCTCCTACCTTCCACTTGCGAGCACTTGCCCGCGAATGGCAAAGTTCCTGAGTTCGAATGTCGGCCTGGCACACAGTTTTAATCTGCCAGGAAGTTTCATATCAGCGCGCACTGCACTGCAAAGTGAAAATCTCATTCTGGAAACATCCCCTAGGCTGTGGCTAAGCCATGTCTCCGCAATATCCTTTCTTCCAGGAGTGCTAGTTCTGCAAGGTTCGCAGATGAGCTTCTGTGAAGTCTGGAAGGTAGGAGACGAGGTATTGGCAGAATTGAAGTTGTGAGGGCGGTTCGTGAGTCGTGCTTGGGTATCTCATATGGTAGAGCACTTGCCCGCGAAAGGCAAATGTCCTGAGTTTGAGTCTCGGCCCGGCACACAGTTTTAATCTGCCAGGAAGTTTCATATCAGCGCACACTCCGCTGCAGAGTGAAAATCTCGTTCTGGATATGGCTACAAGTTTCGGTGCTTTAGTACACCATCTTCAGGCCTCAACCAGCGCTGGGCTGTGTGGGGGGCGGGGGGGGGGGGGGCGGGGTGTTTAACTACAGTTGTATACACGGTTCCATCAGCGACCATCATCTGTGAAGTAGTTTTCTCAGACGATTTGTAACAACGATGTTGTGCCTCCAACCATCAACTGCCAAGGTGCAGTTAGTAATCATAGAATAAATAACATCGTAAGGACGCCTGCAGATTTTCCCTTTTATTATACTACTTATTTTTATTTTGCATGTCTGACAGAGCAGACATTGCTGACAATTGACAGCTGTATTAAATATTACGAATCCTACTAACAGATTTTTAATTTCCCACTATGTGTTTCGGTATAAAACTTGGCCCAAATTTACATCCCGATCTATTAAAAGTTTACATATTATCAAAATTAGGTATCCACAAACTTTTATCGAACTTAATCTCGAATGCTAACCTTTGGATAAGGAGAACCTAATTTGAATTGAACTTTAAGTGTCAGAGTACAACTTGTCATTACATCAAATGCGCCACTAAAATAAAACAGTTATCTGGCCCTAATCAAAATTTCCCCTTACCCCTCATCTTGATATCATTTTTGCAGATTTCTCGAAAGCACAACAGCAAACACTAAGCAGGCAGCGGCTAAGCTAGATCACGATTTTTTAATAAATTTTCCAAACCCCATTCAAACTGTTGCATATCACATGTCTGCAATGTGGTAATGCCTAATGATGAATCTTGTTCAACTGTTGGGACGGGGAGAGTATCTATTCCTATGAGATGATATTCCAAGAAATGATTTTAGAATGAAGAGTGCATTCAAAAGGACAGAGTAAAACGTCTCGTGATCTTCACACATAACATTGGTCTTAACAATACTATGCTTAACAAAGTGAACGACGATTTAAGAAGGATTCAATGTTAACAGAGGCCTTCTATGAAAACCAAACAGCTTAATAAGTCGATATGTTAATGCTCGACTCAGCCGGCCGCTGGTGGCCCAGCGGTTCTAGGCGCTTCAGTCTGGAACCGCGCGACCGCTACGGTCGCAGGTTCGAATCCTGCCTCGGGCATGGCTGTGTGTGATGTCCTTAGGTTAGTTAGGTTTAAGTAGTTCTAAGTTCTAGGGGACTGATGACCTCAGATGTTAAGTCCCATAATGCTCAGAGCCATTTGAACCATCTGAATGCTTGACTCAAGGAAGTGGGGTGGTTTTTCTCTTAGGCGTTCCGACAAAATAGCTGAGCACTCCTGGAATTGCTGCAGTCTTATCTCAGACTTCTTGTCTAAAAAAAATTTGAAAAATTATATTCTTTTGTACATTATATTCAATCTTGCCGTCCTTTACAATAAATCTTTGTTCGTCTAGCAGATACAGTCACATGTCAAAACGGTAGTACTGGAGACGTCCGTCACTTCAAGTAAGAATGTGTCAGACTGCGCAGAGGCAAAGACTGTGTCACAATAAGACCTAAGATTATTTACCTAGTACAGTTGAAGTCAAATGAATTATCAATCTACGAATAAGTTTCACAAAAAATTGCAAACTGACAGGGACCGGCAACGAATGTCAATGACAATCGATTAAAACTGTTAAAAATCCTCTGTAGCTTCTCCTGTCGGTGAATGCAGGTCCATATCAAGCATTCCGAACGCACACTGTGTAGGCAACTGCCTGAAGTGCACATTTGGACGCTGGTAACAAGCAGAAGACATTGCCCTCAGTGCCACATAAAGCTGCATGTTTTCAATGTACTCTTTCTTATCAGCTAACACAAAGCTAGACAGTAGCAAACAGGAAGCGTATAGTGTGGTCCGACGAATCGCTAGTTTTCAAATTGTAGAAGAAGGTGTTGAGGATGCTGGCGGGCTCGAGAGAGGTACAAGCTGCTGTATGTCGAGTGTGGAAGTTCGGGTGAGAGCTAATTCTGCGAATTCTGGGACTTTTTCCGTAACGCTATATGAATTCTTTCGTTCTAGTTATCGGCACATGAACCAGAATGTCTATTTCAAAATTTTGGGTGACCATTCTTCTACATCTTTATGAAGAGTACGCTTTGCTCTTTCTTCGAAGATGACAGCAGCCGTGTTCACAGGACTGGTGTGACGAACAGTCAGGCACACACTATCGCACCACGACTGGACCGCTAAATCACCTGATCGTACTCACACAGAACATGTATGGGACTGTCGATATAACGTCTTTCTTTCTTTAGCTGCCTGCTATCATCAGTAACTAAACTCCGATCGAAAAGCCTCGGAAGACCCAACGGTATCTCCCAATCGCCACGTCATCGTTAGCCGATAGGTGGCGCTGGTTTCACGTGACGTGCACTCCGCTCTGCCGCACATTGTCAGTGTTCGTGGCAGGAGCCGCTACTCTTCCATCAAGTAGCTCTTCAATTGGTCTCGCAAGGACTGAGTGCTCCCCGGCTGCCAACAGCTCTCGGCGTGCTCGGTCACCAATCCAAGTGCTAGCCAACCCCGACAGCACTTAATTTCCGTGATCTGGTGGGAAACGGTGTTAGTACTGCGGCGAGGCCTTTGGCATGCTATCGTCAGTACCTTCATCTGAATATGGCATTCCTGAGAGACTTATGGACTCTCTTCGTCTTCGGAATGGGGCCATTATCAACGCAAGAGGCGTGTTACTCGTTAGCGTCTAATATTTTGTTCGCCGAGTTTATCCTTTGTATTAGTGAAAATGACTACTATCTTTAATTTTACGCTCGGTATGCCCCCGAAAACCTTGACTTTCACGTAGTGCAACCCTGTTTAAATTTAACTCAGAAAGACCATTAGTCTCTTATCAAAAAGGTCTACAGTATGAACTAATTCGAAGGTACATTCGTCAAAATTGAATATCTATGTAAGCGTAGATTTCCGCGGCCTTGTCACTGTCAACAAAATTCTTCAATTTCTGCGTTCCCAGCATGTTGTGTTAACAACAGGACAGCAACTTTTGTCAACCAATTTGATGTAGAAAACAGCCGAAGTTGCGAAATTCAGTTCTTTTTATTTAATTGATTACCAGTTTCGGGGTTCTGATACCCGAAACGAATCATCAATTAAATTAAAAATCTGAATTTCGCAACTTTAGCTGTTTTCTCAATCAAACAAAACTTCTTCAAAGTATGTGACTGCGTTGTCAATATATAAAATTGTCATTATTTTCATCATGGCAGCGACAACAACCGTTACGAAATTGTCTCGAATGAATAACAGCCCACAGTTGCACTAAATTATGTTTATTTTAAACCTTGACCATGGTTTCTACTATAATAATATAGCCTTCTTCAGAAGTCATACAAGTCATTAGAGACAATATAAAATTGTCCAAAATTTCCGGCTTTGTTGCAAATAGCCTTGGTCAGAGTGTTGTGCTGTGTGGTGAAAGAGAGAAACTTAAGTGGAAGTAGCTGTTTCTGTTATGTGATAGGATATGGACGAGGAACACGGGTGTTTGAAGTCCTTTATTGGTGATTGCTTTTTTCCCGACATTGGTGAAGATAGGCGTTCTTTATTGGTGTTCTTTTTTGTGGGGCATTGATGGAATTAGCAGCAATAAAATAAAATGTTCTTGGCTTAATGAGTGGGGCATTCAACAAACTACATACTGCGGAGTGTGGACTAGTGTACATAGGTGAGATGCGCCTACTGATTAGCACACGGTTATCCGAATACAAAAAATACACCCTTCCGAGTTGGGTTGTTTCGGTGGAGGAGACAGCGATGTCATCGGTCTCATTGGTTCAGGGAAGAACGGGGAAGGAAGTCGGCCGTCCCCTTTCAAAGGAACCATCCTGGCATTTGCCTGGAGCGATTTAGGGAAAACACGGAAAACCTAAATCAGGATGGGTGTGCGCGGGATTGAACCGTCGTCCTCCCGAATGCGAGTCCAGTGTGCTAACCACTGCGCCACCTCCCTTGGCCATCCTTCAGATCAGTCTATACACCAAGTCCGCTATGATAGAACATCTGGATGAGCGCGGCAAACCGATAATATCTCGAGAAGCTCACGCACTGGCGATAGTTATACTCACCACGAGGAGGAAGATTAGAGAAGCAATAGATATAGCTAAAGCGACAGATATAGCTAAGCGACTTGTCAACGTAAACAGAGAAGACGCGCACAGACTTCCGGCGTCTCGGCTGCCAGAAGCAACAGCACTATGGGACGACAGCGTTCTCAAAGCAGCACACACAGGTACAGCGGCTGTAGGTACACAGAGTGCTGGCACACATGACCAAGCATTAGACAGCAAGTAAACAACGCTAAGTTACAACTTCTGCCTGTTTCTCAGTCGCCCATTTTCGCCAATGACAAGAAGTAAAACAAACACCAATAAAGTGGATCTATTTTCATCAATTACAAGATATAAAGCAAACACCAATGAAGAACGTCTAATACCGCTCCATGTCACCCTACACCAGAGTCCTGCGAAGCGGCCCGTCTCTTGGGTGGGCGCCGCACTGCTCCACACTTTTTTATCTCGTTTTGTTCTATATTGTTCGTTGAATTTGTACGAGGCGGACGTCCAATGACACCCGTTCATGTTCTTCGGTGATCCATTCACTCAGTTTTTTATTACAGAGGGTAGCTGACCCTCTAACAGTCTAACCGAACACGCTGAGCTACCGTGTCGGCACTCAGCACTGGGCTTCAGCAGTCTCGGACGAAACGAGCCTGTGACGTCACCACACTGGCCAGAGCTCCTCTAAAACAGGCTGATTCGTCCGCCATGTTTTCCCCATCTTTGAGGATTCAGCAGTTTTTACCTTGTGGATGGTTAACGTAACGTCTTACAGTATTTCTTATAAAATATTCAATATTTCTTGTCTGAAGTGAAGCAGACAATAGTTAATTTTGTAGAGATATTTAGAACCCCCTTTTCGCATAACAGAAAAATTGAAACGGAATATTACACACGTACAGAAACGTAGGCGCGGAACTTTTACCATAGTTTGTAATTATTAAATGTAATGGGGTAAGAACTCGGTACCAGTATTTTCAAATATGGGTGTTATGCGGTAACAACCTGCAGCTATTTGTTAGTTTTGTCTGTATATAGCCACTTGTAAAGGGGGGTTTATCTTTTATTCAAAAGGAGGAACTTTAAGAAATGCCGCATTTTCATTGTAAAGAGCTGGGGGAAAGTATAGTTTCATCTTTCAGTGAAACGGATTTTTATTAATAGTTTCATCTATTATATAATCGGTACTCATTTGTTGCTTGTTGAGTTGTGGTAAAATTCTATTCTTTGAAGGTTATGTTACTTGTGCAGGTTCCCTTGTGGCTATACAACAAACGGGGTTAAGTATTATTGTGCATGTATCCTTATGATAAGAAGTTTAAATACATCAAAATATTCCCTTACACTTTTCCAGCTGTGAAAATATTACAGGAATCGAATAATTTTGAGACGAGCTGCTTCAGTACAGTTTTAGCCAGGGAAGAACGCAGTTGCATATTACTGGTTTCATATTTATAACTGCATTTCGTAACGTATATTTATAATACACGACTGACCGATGGGTAGTGCCCCGTTGTTTTTCCGGCATTATATGGACCACCTTTTTCTTCATTCAGAGCCACTAGGAGATCTAAACTGAGAAAATCATTTTTGAAATAGTTAGTGCAGTTAACAGCTGAAAATCCACCCGTATTTACCACGAATTCTTCATTGCATTTAATTAGAAACCTCCATTCGTTCGTGATTAGTATGTAAACAAGTATGAATATCCTATACTTTGGGGAAAACATGGTGGGCAGTTCAGCTCAGGTTATATGAGTCTTAGCACGCGCAAAAGAGGAGAAAGACTAATAGAGTTCTGTGATAAATGTCAGCTAGTAATAGCGAATACTCTATTCAAGAAACACGAGAGGAAGAGGTATACTTGGGAAAGGCAAGTCTCCTGGAGTTTGGAAAGTAGGAGGCGAGGTACTGGAAGAAGTAAAGCTGTGAGGACGGGGCGTGATTCGTGCTTGGGTAGCTCAGTTGGTAGAGCACTTGCCCGCGAAAGGCAAAGGTCCCGAGTTCGAGTCTCGGTCCGGCACACAGTTTTAATCCGCCAGGAAGTTTCAAGTTTTCTTCAGTTTCCAAATATTGCAAATCACCCCCAGACTGACAGTCTGATGCGAATAGATGTAATATCTGTTTTCGGGCGATTTTCGAGATCGTTCCCTATTCAATTCAAAGCACCCCTGTGCATGTTCAGACGGAACTGATTGACCTGCATTACAATTATCCGTTCAGGACAAGTTCTTTTGCGTTAAAACTCTCCACGAGCTCTACATCGTTCTTCTCGGGTAGAGTTTCTCACTTTCCATAATGAGAGTGCAAACGTGATACAATATTTTGATCAAGATATGTGTTTAGATGCCTGTTTTCGATCTTGAAACTAAAAAAGTCACGATTACGTGACCTGAGTGGCGTAAATCTGCAAAGCTGTCTGCAGTTGTCCCTATGCTGAAAATTTCTACCAGATAAAAATTTAATTGTGTGTTCATTGCTCAAAATATAATTAAATACTACTGAAAATTGGATTTGTTTGTGATCTACGTTATTGGAAATTTGGAACATGAAACTGAGCTACATGCAAGCCATTTGCAGTTTGTCCCTCTTCCCCTCTACCGGTAAGACAGCATGGCGTGGAAGTGGGGGGAGAGGGGGGGAGGGGGGTGGGGAGGAGAATTCTTGGTGGCCATCCCTATCTTACAGATAAGTATTGGAACAGATAACGTTACTGTGAGATTATTCAGTATTAAAATCAGTCGAAGTAGTAAAATTGCATGCAATGCTACTCACTAATTACAATAGTATCACCTGTCATTCGTTATATCAGTTTTTAATGTAACTATATGTGTTTGTACACTGAAAGTTTTTAATTAAAATTAGAAAATATGAATCAGTGAAATAGTCATGATCTCTCGAGGTTTTATTAGTGAAAGAGCTGTAATGTGTGACGTCGTTCATCTCATTGATGAGGAGAGTATCTCAATTTTCTGTAGCGTTATTGTATCAGATGCACCTAACGTTGAACTTAATACTTTTTCAATGTGCCTTACATCCATAATTTTGCATTCAAACGTCGGTACTAAAAGAGCTGCAAAATCAAAAGGTGAATTACACATGTTTTCTCTTCGCTGGACGGAAGTGAAGTCCTTCCAATTCCTATACGTCTGAGGCTCGAACCCACCATTAGAAAATGCTCTCGCTCTCGCTTCTACTTCTCTCTTCACTTTACCTTGGCCACTCTTAGCACCCTCTAACTGACCTTGTAAATTGAAGGCCGAATATGGGCGTTAAATTCCCGGTTACATTGACTATCCTCGTCGTCGATAGCTACAAGCAGTGTGAATGAAGAGTATCCAAACCGCAGTTCAAAGGGGCACTAACCTATCTGTCAGACTGACGAATAATAATAAAAGCATGGGAGGACAAGGGTCATATCTTCGGTGTCACTCACGCTTTATGTTATTAGAGGAACAGGTGTAAATATGGATAACCTCTTTTATTTTTGACTTAAAGGTACCTTCTTCTGCAAAAATACTAGATTTTATACCTTCTTTAACAACTACAACAAGTTTAAGAAATAATGAGAGGCGAAACAATGATTAGTATCCATTATTTCTATTCGACAACAAAGATTTACAAAATATTGTAAAATAGAGCTAAAAAAAAGTGGGTGCAAGTACAGGCATCCACAAAATGGTGCAAAAAATCTATTGAAATACTTTAATGAAATGGGATAAAACAATACTAAGTGTTAGATTAGTCGTACATTTATTCATGAAAGCTTAAATTATTTACAGTAATTGCAAACGCAAATAGCTCCTTCAACGCCAGTATCATCTAACAGTAAGTGTACGTACATTTAACCCACTCCTCTCCTGTCTTTAGAGAACTTTTCATCACAAAAGATGCAGCTTGCATCGCTTGAGTCTGGTGTATCCCCATCGTTCACATCAAGGTCATTATCGCTGTCCAGAAGGTGAGGGCTACAACAGCCTGAAGAGTCCGATGATGAATCAGAGAGTTTTGTGGAACAAATTATCTTTTTCTGAAGGCCTTTGGATTTTGCACCTCTGTCCACTCGGCGGCCTCTAACCCCAGAGAAACTCAACGACCTCTTCTTGACAGCACTTTTGTCAAGTGACTTCGTCAACTGATCTGGGGTATGGCGTTGTGGTTCTCTTCTTAATGTTGGGTCCGGAGATATGTCGAATGGTGAACTTCTCGATGTTTCAATGGCTTCAACAACTGGCTTGGCTAGAGCTTGATGTGACCGTACATCAGGATAACTCGAAGAAGAAGTAGATGATGTGTCGATGGTCCAGAGGTACCAAACAGAGGTACATATGACTCAGAGACGTTAATTCCATGTTCCACTGTAGAGCAAGATTTTCCTGCAACCAACTCATCAGTTATGAACTCAACGTCGGTGAAGATTTAGTGGTCCATAGGGTATAATCCAGTTACTCTGGATAAGTTCATTGCTATCTCAGCTGATTGGGTACGAAGGTAGGCTTGGCAAAAACCTCCATAGCGTTGTATGGTGAGAGAGGACGCCTACTGTGATGCAACCATACTCTCCCTGCCTCGCTGCAGTACGTTTTCAGAGATCCCATGAGCATATTAGCTAGAGGCAGCAGTTTGTGGGTGCAATGTGGAGGGAGTGAGATGATAGTCACGTGGATTTCGAACGTCGCTACAATGACCATTCAAGATGAGGAGAACAGGTCTTTGTTCTGTCGGACATGTTTTCTCAATGAAGTGAACGAACCATTCGGTGAACACATTGTTTTGAAACCATCCTGAAGGATGGACTCTACGAATTGCATCAAGGGGGCAGCCTCTCATTAGAGCTTGGGACATGTTGGTTCTAGCGAAAATTATTATTGGCGGGACATAATGACCCGAAGCGCTCACGCATGCTACAACTGTGATTGTAGCCCTTCTTCCTGCAGACGTTAGAACTGCAATTCGTTTTTCCCCTTTCATCCCTATCACTTTTGGAATTTTGCTTTGGACAATGGACAGGCCTGTCTCGTCCACGTTATACACTCGGTCTGCTGGATATGCGTGTCTGTTGAAAGCGTCTGCCAATAAATCAAAGAAAACAGTCATATTCTCTTTACTGAAGACTAACGCTGTGGCACATGAAGTTCCACAAGGTTTGCAATTTGACGGCTGATCCTTGTGCCTCTCAAGGTAAAGGTCAGCCCAAGCTAGTTCGGCTTCTGCTACTTTCAAAGGAGTTGTCAAACTATATCTCCAGGCAAATAAAAATGCCATTCTTCTCAGATCCGCCAAAGTGCACGCAAAGAATTTTTGCTCCATTTCGAGGAGATAAGAAACTAGTTTCCTTCCAAGTTTTGTTTCTTGAACCGCTTGCTCAGGGATTTTATCAAGCTTAAGAAATCTCTGCAAAGTGGTACAAGGCACTCCGAATGTTCTTGCAGCTCCTTCCACAGACGCCTCCTTTGCTTTCATAGCTGTTATGGCACATAACATCTGAAATTTACCCCACTGATGCCTTTGGTTCTTACATTCACAGCGCTTGTTCGTTCTCGGCATTCTGCAAGGATGAACAAAAGCACTAGGGTCAATTACCGCAATTTGAAAATTCTCTTTGTTTGTTTGTAGCTGTGTGAGTCGTATGTATGAACTTTAAACAAAATTCGACTAATTGTATCCCCATAAAATTATTTAAATGTTTTACATTGTTTAAGAGAAGAGATGGTGTAATTAAGGACCCTCTTTAAATAGGGGCCCACTTTTACACCAAACAAATGGGCGGATATATATACACCAACCATTCTTAAGTAACATAGCCGCTATCACGTCTAACATAAAAGCGTGTGTAACATAAAATGTGCTTCAAAAAGTGGCTTAGGATTCCATTATTTCGGATATCACTGAGAAATTGTTTTAAACTAATCAGGATATAAAAAGAAAATGATCTCACATACCTGCCAAACGTTTGCAGTCCTGAACAAACACCAATTCACATAATAGCCGACCCTGTAACGACACTGCTTGAAACAATGCTTCAAACTGTTCACTGCTACCAACTATCAACAACAGGCACCGTTTTCAGTCCTGGTCGCCAGACTGCAGCACTTCCCTACTCTCTCCGTCAGGGGTGCCCATAATTACACCTGTGCCCATTTTTACACCTTTTCCTCTACACTTACTTATGGTCTTGCAACAAATTTTAGTTCTTAAAATTTTATATTTGTGGGGATCCACAGCCTCCAGATGCTTCGTAAACGAGAACATGGTCCGCAGTAGGATGTAATGCGATTAAGGGGAGCCGGAGGTGCCTATGCTGCCCATGTTAAAATCACTAAGTTTGAGGAACATTTATGAATAAACTACCAAATAGAAAAATTTGAATTTTTTTTACATGTAGAGTGGTTTAGTATTGCAGTTATGACAGAGGGATTTTGGAGTATCTTTTCTAGTTTCCTTCCAATTATTTTTTTTATTAATGACCCAATTTTTTTTACAAATAATTGCTTTATAATTAAACTGAAATGAAACTACTGAACATATTGCCAAATGGCTGTGTTACAATGTAAGTTTGACCACTAGGAGTGCTGTATAAAAATTTCATCTCTCTAGCTTGAGTGGATTTTAACAAAATGTTCCTTATATTCGAAAAATTCTAATTTACGGGAAATGGCTATCAAAGTTTCTCAATACATTCCTGCACTATAGGATGGATTATCAGGGTCTTCTTCTTCATCCTCCAAAAGCTTCCTCTTCTGTCTTCTTTTCTGGACTGTTGTTCCATCATACTTCATATGCCTCTCTCTTCTTTCTGTTCCTCTTATCCTTTCTGTCAATATTTCTTAGTGCTCGTACAGTGTTCACCCCAGCTGTAAATCCTAATGCCTTCAGAACTTCACACTTCACACTGTTCCCTTGGTTGTAGGTTGCTATTGTATCATAAATGCCAAAGTGCAGTGTTTTATGCTTATAAACACCCTTTTAGGAATCACTTTCCAAATCAAATTGTTTACGCTCTCATTAGGATTCTGCGTCTTTCCGCGTAGACATTTGTGTAACAATTCTGGCTGTGCTAAGTCATGAAAAATTGGTTTTATTGCATTTATCACAGCTGCTGGCAAACCACGTTTGTGATCATAGTCCTTTTTTGCATTATATTTGCACCAGGAATCTTTTGGGCACAGGCTGTGTTGAGGGTATTCATTGGAAGAGGCAGTATGAAGGAACAATGCCCACATTGCTTTTCGCATGTCACTAACATTACTAGTACTTCGTTAATATCATCACTGTCACTAACATATTCACGAAATCTGTCACTTCCACCAGTCAGCTTCTTGCCAGAAGATGTCACAGGGCTATGGCCGGCTATGTGTTGCTTAGCAGAAGAACGCACTGTTTCAGTAATTGTAGTATCGCAAATTGGTATTAGTGTTAATTTTCTTTTCCCTACGTTCTTCCTCTTCTTATATACACGGTTACTAAAACGTGGCATCGTAACCAGAACAACGCTTTACACAAGAAGTATAATACTACCAACAACAGGGGCAACACTGAACTAATTCGAAACGGTAAACAGCAAAGAGACGATGTTCCGCGCTCTTAGCGCTTCATTTGTCACAGAAAACAATGTAGCCAACCCTTGCACACTCGCTGTATGCGTAACATAAGGCGCTGTATGCGTTAACAGGCCGAGAAAATCCCAAGCAGTTCACCAGGAAGTCACGAGAGGGTATTAGATGCACTCAGCGGCCGCCCATTTCCTCTGCAGCCGTGGGGGAATATGGTAATAACTCCACTTCTAGGACGAGTAGAACAATAATTCAAAGTTTACATTAAAGAGGAATGTTCCAATTAATTTTCGGTAGCAAAAAAAATTGTAATTTTTTGGATTTGACCACCTCCGGCTCCCCTTAAACAAACAACACAGTACAGCCGGCTACAGACCATGTTTACGTTTATTAAATTTTTAGTCTTTCACCTACATGCCATGATAATGTCGTGGTCGTCAGTCCAAAGACTGATCTAATGCAGCTCTTCATACTAGTCTGCTCTCTGTAAGCCTTGTTATCTCTGCGTAGCTAATGCAACCTACATTCACTTGCACCTGTGTATTATAGTCAAGGCTTGGCGCTCCTGTACGATTTCTATGAGCGCACATTTTCCTTCATTACCAAACTGACGACTCCTTGTTACCTCAGGATGTGTTCTATCGATCGGTTCCTTCTTTTGGCCACATTGTGTCATAAATTTCATTTTTCCCCAATTCGATTAAGTACATTCTCATTAGTTATGCGATTTACCTATCTGATCTTCAGAAGTCTTCTACAGCACCACATTTCAAAAGCTTCTACTTTCTTCGTGTCAATAACTTTTATCTTTCAATTTTCACTTCTGGAGAAGGCTACACTCTGGATAAATACCTCCAGATGAGACTTCATTTGTATCAGATGTTAGAACATTCCTGTTTTCCAGAAACTGTCGCTAACACCAGTTAGCATTTTATATCCTCTCTAGTTCTGTAATCCCCAGTTACTTTACTCATCAAATAGCAAAAGTCGTCTGCCGCTTTCGGTGGCTTATTTCTTAAGCTAATTCCGTGAGCATTAGCAGAAGTTATTCCACTACATTCCGTTCAGCTTGGTTCATTTTTATTGAAAAGAAATGCCTTCACAAAAGAAGATGAAGTAAATAATCCAGAATTCGAATCAAGAACAGCTGACAACATGAGTAACGTAGAAGTAAATACCCTCGGAGTAGTGAAGCAACTTAAATCACTTAATAAAAGCAAGTCTTCTGGTCCAGACTGTATACCAATTAGGTTCCTTTCAGAACATGCTGATCCATTAGCTCCATACTCGACAATCGTATACAACTGTTCTCTCGACGAAAGATCCGTACCCAAAGACTGGAAAGTTGCACAGGTCAACTTAATTATAGGCCCATATCATTAACGTCGATATGGAGCAGGATTCTGGAACTTATATTGTATTCGAACATTATGAATTACCTCGAAGAAAACGGTCTGTTGACATATAGTCAACATGGGTTTAGAAAACATGGTTCTTGTGAAACACAACTAGCTCTTTATTCGCATGAAGTGTTGAGTACTACTGATAGGGGATTTCAGATCGGTTCCGTATTTCTGGATTTCAAGAAGGCTTTTGACACTGTTCCGCACAAGCGGCTAGTAGTTAAACTGCGTACTTATGGAATATCGTCTCAGTTATGTGACTGGATTTGTGGCTTCCTGTCACAAAGGTCACAGTTCGTAGTAATCGACGGAAAGTCATCGAGTAAAACAGAAATGATTTCTGGCGTTCTCCAAGGTAGTGTTATAGGCCCTTTGCTGTTCCTTATCTATACAAACAATTTGGGAGACAATCAGAGCAGTCGTCTTAGGTTGTTTGCAGATGACGCTGTCGTTTATCGACTAATAAAGTCATCAGAAGATCAAAACAAACTGCAAAACGATTCAGAAAAGATATCTGAATGGTGCGAAAATTGGTAGTTGGCCCTAAAAACAAAAAGTGTAAGGTCATCGACACGATGGCTGAAAGGAATCCGTTAAACTTCGATTACACGATAAATCAGTCAAGATAAAGGTTGTAAACAACTAAATACCTAGGAATTACAATTACGAACAACTTAAATTGGAAGGACGCTTAGAAAATATAACAGATCTACTAACAAGACTGCCTACACTGCACTTGTCCGTCCTCTTTTAGACTACTGCTGCGCCGTGTGGGATCCTTAGCAGATAAGACTGACGGAATACATCGAAAAAGTTCAGAGAAGGGCAGCATGTTTTGTATTATCCCGAAAAAAAGGAAGAGAGTATCACTGAAATGATACAGGATTTGGGCTGGACATCATTAAAAGAAATCCGTTTCTCATTGCGATGGAATCTTCTCACGAAGTTCCAATCACCAACTTTCTCCTCCGAATGCGAAAATATTTTTTGACACCGACCTACATAGGAAGAAGCGATCACCACGATAAAATAAGGGAAATCAGAGCTCGTACGGAAAGTTATAGGTGTTCGTTCCCTCCGCGCGCTATACGAGATTGGAATAATAGAGAATTGTGAAGGTGGTTACACGATCCCTCTAAATGGTTCAAATAGCTCTGAGCACTATGGGACTCAACTGCTGAGGTCATCAGTCCCCTAGAACTTAGAGCTACTTAAACCTAACTAACCTAAGGACATCACACACATCCATGCCCGAGGCAGGATTCGAGCCTGCGACCGTAGCGGTCGCGCGGTTCCGGACTGTAGCGCCTAGAACCGCTCGACCACCACGGCCGGCAAACGATCCCTCTGCCAGGCACTTTAATGTGATTTGCAAAGTATCCATATAGATGTATATTTGATGTGTCTTTTAAAGTACTGTTATTTGCTCATTCCTGTTATACCGCTCCCGAAGGCTCCTGTCAGGTATACAGCATAACGCTGGCTGCATTGAATGTGGTTACTGTAAATCACATGGCTCATACTGTGTTGAATCGCTTCTAAAGACTCCTATTAGATACACAGAATACCGCAGGCTGTACTGAATGTGCTCTCTGTAAATCACATATGCTCAGTTTGTCACCTACTACGGAATCTGTGGTTACTGAACAATCTGCAGTTCTCTGTGGTTTAAAGAGGTTGTGGATGGACTTCTCGACGCAAAATTGGTTCACCACATAACAGCAGGGACGCTGTTGGAGCTGTAATTAAACAATGTTCCAATTTTCTCTGCGGGAGGAATTGCGATCCGCCGATCGCGTTCGATAGCGCGAACTATTTGCACTCAATCGGGCCAGCAGTTACCGCGGAACGACCGTGGACAATGAGGCGGGTCCGGCAGCGGAGCAAGTGGGCCGCGCAGATCCGCTAACGAGGCCGCGCGCCGCGCACGGCCAGCCGCCGTACGCCCCCCCCCCCCCCCCCCCCCGCGCAGCAGATGCGCGCCCCCGCGCCGCGTTTGTTAGCGCGAACAAGCTCATCAGCATTCAGCCCGCCGCCACCATTCATCGCGCCGCTCGAGGGCCCTCGGCGACCGCGCGACCCGCCCACAACCCCCCCCCCCCCCCAATCTCTCCTCCTTCCACTCCTCCCACGGCGCTCTTCCTTTGTCGGTGCCAAATGCTGGCAGGAGGCGGGAGCGGCGCTAGAGAGGCAAAAATCGAGGACACCTCTGCCACCACTCCAATTCTGCACTCACGTGCGAAACTTCCGCCACTAGGATGCGCAAGGAAATTGGGTGAGTTCGGCGGTTGCGGAGCTACTCTAGTGTTGGAGCAACAGATAAGCAGACCAGATAAAAATTTGTGGCCACAGGGAGACACCACGCTAGTACTGTCTCACACCACTTCTAACCTTGGACCAAACAGCGAGGTCGTCGGTCCCTTCAGTGTAGGGAAGGATGGGGAAGGAAGTTGGCCGTGACCTTTCAAAGGAACAATCCCGGCATTTTCCTGAAGCGATTTAGAGAAATTACGTAAAACCTAAATCAGGATGGCCGGACGTGGGTTCGAACCGTCGTTCTCCCAGTGGAGTCCAGCGTGTTAGCCACTGCGCCACCTCGCTCGGTAGGAAGAAGGGGAAGTCCACAGCATAGAATAAAGGGCAAAACTTGGTAAGCAGAACTGCAGAAATAAGCAATGAGTACGCCCAAGTCAACGTCTTCAAATTGCCCCAAAAAATTGCAGAAGCACCTTCTGCCTGAACTGCAGTCTCCACACATTGTGCGTTGAATGACGCACTGGGCTGTCAGTGGTCTGGACGCCACTGATCAGTCGTCTCCCTTCATATCACGATAGGCGCCTCCCGTCATACTACCCAGTTTCTGTGTTGTTTGTCAACTTGAAGATGTGTAGCTTTATGTACCGCTTGAGCAATGCCTTTTTGCCAGAAACTTTTCTCCAAATGCCCATTTGTATTTAGTTCCCTTCACTGACAGTTTGAAACCGATTGTCCTCGACTAGTGGTCTTACATGCCTCTTGTTCATTTTAGTATGATTGTTGGAGCACTGTCCTTATGTCGAGCAACAATGCTATGAGTGGTACATCATTCCCTGTAGATATATTGGGCTATCCATGTCATCAGAAAATTACACAACTTGAATCTCAATGCAGCCAGGGGCATGTCCAAACAGGATAGCTCATTTCTCCCATTCTGTCGCGCCTCCACGTAGGCCCATCATATTGCACTCATTCAGTACAACACACCGGCGTGCACAACACTCCACTGCAATTACTTACGTCAGCAGCGCAGGGTAACATGACCACCTGGGTACGTGTGAAAGGTGGCATGAGGCCCCTCTCATATTTCTATCTTACTCTGAGTAATTCGAGTTTCCTCTCTAATTGCATGTGGTGAAATGTTGCTATTCCTTCACACGTGGACTTCCCACGCAGCGTCTCTCGTCACCCGGGTGGTCCAGTGACAGGCGGATTCTGCTGATCTGGAAGGGGTTAAGCCGACGGGTGTGAGGGTGTCGAGTGGATGCTTTCCAGACGCCGACATTGTCATAAGAGTGGGGCGACAACCCACAGGGGCCTGATGGAGCGGCTGGGCTAGAGATTCTGTTACTTCACAGAAACTTTGTGAAAACACTTTCTGGCGGGCTACCAGCGATGCGTGGGAATAACTTGCGTTCCCAGGCAGTCTTGGTGGGCACATTCCCACGTTTTATGTAAAATCATAACTGTGATTGGCTTGCTTAGAGGATAGCTCCGTGACGTAGCAAAATCGGCCCAGAAATTGGCGCCAGGTATCTCCATTGGTGGAATAGTAGTGCTTCGGCAATAGAGTGAAATTTTCCGCCGATTTTCGATTTGCTGATTGGAACGTTTAACCACGACCACTGTCGTGGGGGCGGGAATGTTCTGTGTTCGGCGTGTACGGGTGATCTTGAGAAAGTCGGATCTCGCCTTTCGGTCAGGATAGTTTACAAGATTGAGCTCTCGCTGCTCTGGACAGCCTGCCTTCCGTTGGCTGCCTAATATACTTTCATTTAAGTGTAACTGTTTGACGAAGTTGCTGAAGTTTCGACTTCAACGTAACTTTCTGAGTACAGTTGGTAATTGAGCGTTCTGTGTACAAGCGGCCTATTTTGTCCGTCTTGGGCAGTTCTGGCTAAAGTTGATTGTATCGGAGTTACTGTGTGACTTAGCTTGTTGAAATCAGTCACTGTACCATCAGTGGTTGTGTGGCAAGCCTTCTTCGTCTCCCTCAGAGGCGCATTTGTATTGATAGGAAGTCTTTAGTCTGGAACAACCAGACCAGATTAATTTGTTTCCGGCTATACTCGCGACATTATCATCACCACGACAGGACGTCGAAGCAACCAGCCATCGCCTCCGGTACGCCAGATCGTGTCCTTGCAGTTAAGAAGACAGCTTGGTAATGTATGTCCGCAGCACCGGCAAATTAGGGAATTTTGCTCTGTAATAATCAGAGCTCAGCAGAGAGCTCCTGTTTCCGTCTTTTCTTATGTGGTTCTCTCTTGGATGTTCATTGTCTGAGTTCTCACTACTGTAGCAGCAATTAATGTTGGGTTGGCTGGGTGTTTCTCTTAAGATTTGAGTTGCTAGGAATTGGCTCCACATACCACCTGGTCATAAACGTCACAAGCTAGTTTATGGACAACTTCACTTGAATATCCAATTTGACGTATTGTAAATGTTTCATGTGTTTTGTTTATTATTTTGAGTTTAGTCATAATAAATCAAATTGTTATTTTGGACAGAATTTTCATTCTGTGGATCGGTAAAGCAACCCTTTCATTTCTCACTACATTAATGAAACTTTCCTTTATCAAATTAATTTCTATCAAATTAAATTATTGCAGGTGCCAAACTCATTTCTACTCCACGTGCAGGGTCGATTACAGTCAGTCCGCGTTTCTTCTTAATCCATGTGCAACAGCAAAAGTCGGAGTTAGGTAAGATAGGGGGGGGGGGGGCTTAGAGCATCATTACCATATGAAGATTCTAGAAGAATTTAGTGTTAAATACACCGCTAGCCCCGGCACCTCTCACATGTTATACACCATCAAAAGCTCACCAAAGTGACCTGTGTGCTCTTTTATGGAGGGTAACCTAATATTCAGTCCCGTCAGCCTGTTAACTAAATAAGGCTTCTTATACACTATTAAAAATGGTGCCCAATATTTTCAGAGGTGGTACTACTCATAAAAATCAGAGAAACAAGTCTAATAAACATTGGTCCGAGAAAGAATACTTTCTGCCATCCGACAATCACAGTGTGGTAGGACAGTTTTTCGGAAACAGTCTCGCCACATATACAAATCAGTAGTGAAATGAAATACTTGATTTACGTAAATAAAATTGATGTATCACATGTTTCGAATGATAGAAAATAGAGTTAAAACTGTGATGATGGGAGTGATGGCAGTGATGGAGCAGCAGGTCTGTCGGTCAGATATAATTCGAGGAGACTTAGACTTTTTTCCATGTAGTCATTACTTAGTCCGGCGCGCCCGCGTCTGCTGTATTGGGATATAAACTCAGAGAATTATAAGAAGTTACACTACTAAGAAGGCAATTAGTAAACTTTGTATATAGACCTGTAGATAAAACGGATGTGCCAGGGATACGTCCAGTGAATATATCCTCACGCACTGATTTATGATTGTATCCAGTGTATCCTGAGATCCCAGCCGAGTTCCGTATTCTAACTCACTTTTCAGTGGATCAGGTGCGCAGAAGGCAGCCCGCGACCACGAGACCTCCTGTCATGTAAGTTCCTTGACGCGTTTTCTTGCAGTCGTTCGACTCCCCCTCAGGACTCCTCAGTGGAACACGACATACAGTCTTAGAGATTGACAGTAGACAATTGATGCAGCCTTGCTGTTCTCTTACTTTTAATTCATGTTTGCATGAAATGTAACAGTGGGAAATACTGAAAGCATCGGGAGGTAATGACCAGAGATGCGCACCAGCTGAAGCCGTAAGGGTGTCGGCTGACCGAGGGAGAAGTTCTTGGAAAGGCCACCAGCGGTGGTCTGACGGGTCACTGGCCACGGGAAGGAGGTGGATGCATTGCAGAGATACTACAGAAAGCCGGGCCATTGTTTAGAAATGCAGACAGCATCTTTCATAGAGAAACGTCTGGTGAAACGTCTTAGGACCAGGAAAAGTAGTGTGAACTCGCCTTCTTTAGCTGGATCCTTAGAATTCGACAGTTGACCGTTTCTTCAGAAAAGCATAGAAAGCTAAAGATAGGGGACTCTCGGTCCTGGGGTTTGGAAATTGTGGGAGACTCCTGAACTCTCTGACTCTGCAGAAAAACAATGTTTATTTGATGTGCAAATACTGTTATTGGATAATGTAAACAAACTCTAAGAAAGACACACTGGACGGTGACGAGGCAAAGCACCTCATTGCCTGAAGAAAGAGACAGAAAGACAGTGACACGAGTTTTCTGTGTAGGGTATGGTAAGACACAGGGCACTGACTAACCGGTCAAGGGAAGGAGATGAAATTTTTATAACGAGAAGTTTGATGGGTCGGCGCTCAGAAGATTTGAAGCCGAGACAGTCAAATACTGTGAACGACATAAAACGCGGCGATGTGAGGTTCCCTCTCACTTCGCATTCGACTGTAGTTCATATGGGAAAACAGGGTTCTAAGATAAACATCTAGAGCCACCGCTGCCTAACACCAGGTCTGAGAGCTGCTGCACGGCCTACTGGGGCTATACATTGTGGGCTTTACAAACATTTTGGGTTATTTGGACTTACCCAGTGGCCAGGTTCCCTTGTTCCACCAATGATCTGTTCTGCAGCCGCTTGAGCCATAGCTTGCAGCACTGAGAAGCGATCGTGCGACAGCCATAAGAGGAGGTGAAAGGAAATAAGTCACTTTTTCATATCGTTATTATTTCAAGCTTCGCTCTGAAGACTTGCATTTTGTTAGTAATCAACAGTTTGATTTCAGTTTCACTTAAAGGTGGGACACGTTTCCTTCCATTACTTCCATTAACCTTACGACACTCGCTAGGCATTCGGTGATCATAAATGAATTGCTTGTGGGATTATTAGCTTCTCCCCACGACCCCTCTCCAATATACTTAGGATTATTCAAGTTGCCACAGATTGCCATTCAATTGTTCATTTGTCTACGATTTTGTATTGATAATATTGCCAGAGGTAGCCACTGTTTAATATTCTTTGTATTGCAATAAATCGAAGTCGTTATAACTCTTGTTACATTCAGTATTCATAAATTCTCTCGTCACAGTTTTGGACGGTACATTTGATTGTGTTATATCGACGCTTACCAGAATTTAGTTTATTAACCTGAAGTGTAACCCCTCCCCCCGGTTTTCAGGTAGAGAAAAGAATAAAATAATGAAACGAGTTTCAATCGAGCGCAGCTGTCGCATTCGTGCTCTGTCAAGAAGGTATGCAGAGTTTTCTGGTGTCTTTCGGCATCACCGCATTCTAAGTGCACATTAGTCTGAGTATCAGGTGTCAGCAGTCCGTTATGCTGTTCGAACTACAAAATTATGGAAACACGAAAAAAAAAATACGTGCTTGACTATACATACAGATGCTAGCCAAGCCTGGAGGTTGCGCTGTTGTTTTTGACCACCAACAGCACATGTGCCGTGTCCACAACACGCTGCAAGTGTTAGTCGTGGGTCAGAACAGTGCTTTGTGTAGTCGCGAGTGCATCAAGTCAGAGCTGAGTGAATTCGAACGTGTGCAAATTGTTGATGAACGTATGGTGGGTGCTTCCGTAATCAAGGTGGCCGAGGTGTGTGGTGTTTAAAGAGGTACTGTATCCAAGATTTTTAGTGCATACCGAACAAGCTAAGTCATACCGCCGACGAAAGTGTGTGTTGAGTGATCGTGACAGACGGTCAGTGAAGAGGTTTTTGACCCAAAAATAAGAACGACAGCTGAAAAAATCATTACAGAACTGAACGTCGTACTCGCCAACTCCGTTAGCACCAAAACAACACGAAGGGAGCTCCATAAGAAGGAAATTGTAATGCGAGCTGTAATTCCAAAACCATTCTTCAGCGAGGCAAATGTCCGTAACAGAAGAACGTGGTGTCGAAGCCATAAAGCTTGGACTAGAGAGCAATGGAAGAAGGCCATTTGGTCGGATGTGTCTTGTTTCGCGCTGTTTCCAACCTATAACCGAATTTACGTCCCATAAGTGAAACATTGCAGGAATTTAGTAACTGGACAGTTATATAGTGGTATTCCAAGGGCCAGACGGTTACTATGCAAGGTCGTATTGCTGCCAAGTATTACGTGAGCAGTTTGGCTGATCAGGTCCATCCCTTGGTACAATGTTTGTTCACCAGTGGTAATGCTGTATTCCTGGACAACAGGGTTCCTGTTTACACAGCTCGTGGTATTCCACGGGCCCCATGGTTATTCTGCATGGTCACGTTACTGACAAGTTTTATGTGGCCGTTTTGGCTGATGAGGTCCATCACGTGGTACAAAGTTTGTTCCCCAAAAGTGATGCTTTGTTTCTGAACTACAGAGTCCCCCTTTAACGCAGCTCGCATCGCCAAACACTAATTTTGTGGACATGAAGAAGAATTGTATCCCCCCTGACCACCACAGTCATAAGGTTCCCCTATTTATCCATTCAGAGAGGGCTGGAAGCTGTGCTGAATGCCAACGGTTTTGGTACACCAATTGGGCATAGTACTGTTGTGTTTATATTGTTTCCATATTTTCTCGACTCATACATAATGTGTTACATTACCAGTAATCTCAGTGTGTTAATGTCTACGGCAAAAAAATCTGAACTCTGCGCATGTTGTCTAACCAACTTACACAAAAAATTTCACTTTGATGTTTTTGTTTATATGTCTGAATAATTGTTTTGGTTTTGCTAACTCGATCTGTGCAACATCTATCTGTGCGTCTAAGTCAATACCTTCCTTTTCTCGTTTCCCATTAAAGGCCAACTAAAAACGAAAATATGTCAGTTTTACACTTTTTACGCTACTCCTTCACATTTTTTGTGAGTTTAGGGATATGTACTCAAGTACATGCCGTTCAGAGGGCATGGGATGCACCCAGAGTGGCACAACTACGCGAGCAGGAGGAGGACTCAGCAGCCTACCAGAAAAAAATACCGATCGCATCACACAGTTCACTACAGTGGGGACAAGCTGTGTTCCGAGAGGCACTTCGCTTAGAACCGTATAGGGCCTAGGTTCGATTCCCGGCCGGTCAGAGATTTTCTCCGCTTGGGGACTGCGTGCGGTGTTGTCCTTCCGCTGTTAGTGTCGTAATTGACATTCCATTGTTGATATGACTGTATAGGGACAGCCAGAAAGCCAATTAAAAAATAATAAAAAAGTATATTATCCATTGCTGCAACCCTTGTTCACAGTACGAGGAGCCCTTAGCGGCTCGCCACCTCACAAGTGTTCATGACGTCGCCTTTCCGGCCTAGATCTTTTTTAATATATGACTTGTAAGTACTGCATCTTTTCGAGTCAGTACAAACTTTAATTTTATTAATGTACTATATACCTAATGTTTTAGTACAGTTAGTCTAATTCTGAAGACGACGCTCATAGTAGCGTCGAAACCAGGTCAATTTTGACTTAATATTTGTGACCGAGGGCTTATTTGTTACAATATACACTCCTGGAAATTGAAATAAGAACACCGTGAATTCATTGTCCCAGGAAGGGGAAACTTTATTGACACATTCCTGGGGTCAGATACATCACATGATCACACTGACAGAGAACCACAGGCACATACACACAGGCAACAGAGCATGCACAATGTCGGCACTAGTACAGTGTATATCCACCTTTCGCAGCAATGCAGGCTGCTATTCTCCCATGGAGACGATCGTAGAGATGCTGGATGTAGTCCTGTGGAACGGCTTGCCATGCCATTTCCACCTGGCGCCTCAGTTGGACCAGCGTTCGTGCTGGACGTGCAGACCGCGTGAGACGACGCTTCATCCAGTCCCAAACATGCTCAATGGGGGACAGGTCCGGAGATCTTGCTGGCCAGGGTAGTTGACTTACACCTTCTAGAGCACGTTGGGTGGCACGGGATACATGCGGACGTGCATTGTCCTGTTGGAACAGCAAGTTCCCTTGCCGGTCTAGGAATGGTAGAACGATGGGTTCGATGACGGTTTGGATGTACCGTGCACTATTCAGTGTCCCCTCGACGACCACCAGTGGTGTACGGCCAGTGTAGGAGATAGCTCCCCACACCATGATGCCGGGTGTTGGCCCTGTGTGCCTCGGTCGTATGCAGTCCTGATTGTGGCGCCCACCTGAACGGTGCCAAACACGCATACGACCATCATTGGCACCAAGGCAGAAGCGACTCTCATCGCTGAAGACGACACGTCTCCATTCGTCCCTCCATTCACGCCTGTCGCGACACCACTGGAGGCGGGCTGCACGATGTTGGGGCGTGAGCGGAAGACGGCCTAACGGTGTGCGGGACCGTAGCCCAGCTTCATGGAGACGGTTGCGAATGGTCCTCGCCGATACCCCAGGAGCAACAGTGTCCCTAATTTGCTGGGAAGTGGCGGTGCGGTCCCCTACGGCACTGCGTAGGATCCTACGGTCTTGGCGTGCATCCGTGCGTCGCTGCGGTCCGGTCCCAGGTCGACGGGCACGTGCACCTTCCGCCGACCACTGGCGACCACATCGATGTACTGTGGAGACCTCACGCCCCACGTGTTGAGCAATTCGGCGGTACGTCCACCCGGCCTCCCGCATGCCCACTATACGCCCTCGCTCAAAGTCCGTCAACTGCACATACGGTTCACGTCCACGCTGTCACGGCATGCTACCAGTGTTTAAGACTGCGATGGAGCTCCGTATGCCACGGCAAACTGGCTGACACTGACGGCGGCGGTGCACAAATGCTGCGCAGCTAGCGCCATTCGACGGCCAACACCGCGGTTCCTGGTGTTTCCGCTGTGCCGTGCGTGTGATCATTGCTTGTACATCCCTCTCGCAGTGTCCGGAGCAAGTATGGTGGGTCTGACACACCGGTGTCAATGTGTTCTGTTTTCCATTTCCAGGAGTGTAATTCTGACACGGTCACTGAACCTTAGCAGCTATGTTCAAAGTTTAAAGATACAGAACTAAAGTCCCATGTACAACTGAATCCCTGGAGAGCAGTGTGTTGATGGCTGCGCACCGTAAGAAGGAAGATCGATCATTAACGGGAAAAAACCATAATATTCTATTTTTAGCTATACTTATGTGGAAGTTGCCCACATTCTTCTTGACTTCCGGAAGGCGTTCGATACAGTTCCGCACTGTCGCCTGATAAACAAAGTAAGAGCCTACGGAATATCAGACCAGCTGTGTGGCTGGATTGAAGAGTTTTTAGCAAACAGAACACAGCATGTTGTTATCAATGGAGAGACGTCTACAGACGTTAAAGTAACCTCTGGCGTGCCACAGGGGAGTGTTATGGGACCATTGCCTTTCACAATATATATAAATGACCTAGTAGATAGTGTCGGAAGTTCCATGGGGTTTTTCGCGGATGATGCTGTAGTATACAGAGAAGTTGCAGCATTAGAAAATTGTAGCGAAATGCAGGAAGATCTGCAGCGGATAGGCACTTGGTGCAGGGAGTGGCAACTGACCCTTAACATAGACAAATATAATGTATTGCGAACACATAGAAAGAAGGATCCTTTATTGTATGATTATATGATAGCGGAACAAACACTGGTAGCAGTTACTTCTGTAAAATATCTGGGAGTATGCGTGCGGAACGATTTGAAGTGGAATGATCATATAAAATTAATTGTTGGTAAGGCGGGTACCAGGTTGAGATTCATTGGGAGAGTCCTTAGAAAATGTAGTCCATCAACAAAGGAGGTGGCTTACAAAACACTCGTTCGACCTATACTTGAGTATTGCTCATCAGTGTGGGATCCGTACCAGATCTGGTTGACGGAGGAGATAGAGAAGATCCAAAGAAGAGCGGCGCGTTTCGTCACAGGGTTATTTGGTAGCCATGATAGCGTTACGGAGATGTTTAACAAACTCAAGTGGCAGACTCTGCAAGAGAGGCGCTCTGCATCGCGGTGTAGCTTGCTCGCCAGGTTTCGAGAGGGTGCGTTTCTGGATGAGGTGTCGAATATATTGCTTCCCCCTACTTATACCTCCCGAGGAGATCAAGAATGTAAAATTAGAGAGATTAGAGCGCGCACGGAGGCTTTCAGACAGTCGTTCTTCCCGCGAACCATACGCGACTGGAACAGGAAAGGGAGGTAAGACAGTGGCACGTAAAGTGCCCTCCGCCACACACCGTTGGGTGGCTTGCGGAGTATAAATGTAGATGTAGATGTAGATGTAGAAAACACAACGAAAAGAAGGTGAAGAATATCCCACTCAATCCGAAAGTTTATCGTCAAATTGTCCAAAGATGGCGCGGAGCAAGAGAAGATGGGAATTCGAATAACAAGAGAGGTAACACAGAAGAAAGATTTACATTTCTTTTCGGAGCGAGATGGAAGAAACATCGGACCCGAGACGTAGAAGATAGCTTTTTCAATGGGAGACAGAGCGATGCAATGACCTAACTTCCATCATAACTCGATGCAGTGTACGGCTCACAGTTCACCTGATCCTTCTGTTGCGTGTTCCGACCAACCAACGATTACCGAGTGAACTGTGGTTCCATAATCCCTCTACCTGGGTAAGCATTATGTGCAGACACATGGAAAGCTCCGTCGGGGGCAGCTGCAGTTAGAGTGTGCACAGATACACACTATGTGATCAAAAGTATCCGGACACCCCCAAAAACATATGTTTTTCATAGTAAGTGCTTTGGGCTGCCACCTACTGCCAGGTACTCCATATCAGGGGCCTGAGTATTCATTAGACGTCTTGAGAGAGCAGAATGGGGCACTCCGCTGAGCTCATAGACTTCGAACGTGGTCAAGTGATTGGGTGGCACTTGTGTCATACGTCTGTACGTTAGATTTACGCACTCCTAAACATCCCTAGGTCCACTGTTTCCGATGTGATAGTGAAGCGGAAACGTGAAGGGACTCGTACAGCACAAAGGCATACAGGCCGAACTCGTCTGTTGACCGCCGATAGTAGAAGAGGGTCGTAATATGTGATAGGCAGACATCTATCCAGATCATCACACAGGAATTCGAAACTGCATCAGGATACACACCAAGTACTATGACAGTTAGGCGGGAGGTGAGAATACGTGGATTTCATGGTCGAGCGGTTGTTCATAAGCCACACATCACGCCGGTGAATGCCAAACGACGCCTCGCTTTGTGTAAGGAGCGTAAACATTGGACGACTGAACAGTGTAAAAAAGTTGTGTGGAGTGACGAATCACGGTACACAACGTAGCGATCCGAAGGCAGGGTGTTGGTATGGCGAATACCTGGTGAACGTCATCTGGCAGCATGTGTAGTGCCAACAGTAAAATTCGGAGGCGGTGGTGTTGTGGTGTGGTCGTGTTTTTCATGGAGGGGGCTTGCACCCTTTGTTGTTTTGCGTGGCACTATCACAGCACAGGCCACATTGGTGTTTTAAGCACCTTCTTGCTTCTCACTGTTGGAGAGCAATTCGGTGATGGCGATTGCATTTTTCAACACGATCGAGCACCTGTTCATAATGCACAGCCTGTGGCGAATTGGTTACACTACAATAACATCCCTGTAATGGACTGGCCAGCACAGAGTCCTGACCTGAATCCTATAGAGCACCTTTGAGATGTTTTGGAACGCCGAATTCGTGCCAGGCCTCACCGACCGACATCGATATCTCTCCTCAGTGCAGCAATGCGTGAAGAATGGGCCGCCATTCCCCAAGAAATCTTCCGGCGCCTGATTAAACATATGGCTGTAAAAGAGGAAGCCTTCATCAAGGCTAAGCGTCGGCCAACACCATACTTAATTCCAGCATAACCGATGGAGGGCGCCACGAACTTGTAAGTCATTTTCAGCCAGGTGTCCGGATACTTTTGATCACATAGTGTAGTTTCAACTGCTTTACATGCACTCAACTCCAATTGCCTGTAATGAGGGTTTTCAGAGAAAACCACATGTCGAATTTCATTATCGTCTTAATGTTATTTGTCATTGCATAATGCAAGTAAAGTTACAAAAATTTCGCTGGTCTACTGAATTAAATCGATTCCGAGCAACCAGTATGTTCCGAATGTGCGTCTCCATTTGTGCAGATGTCTCGAACAGTCAATTTAAGTTTTGACTGTACGCGCGTTGACGTTATAAGGCAAGAAGGGAAGTCTGCCAAATTGGAATGCTCAACAGCCACGTCTTTCGACCATTGAATCTCTTTTTCTATACACAAAACACTAAAGACCTGCTTCGTAGTAGGCGTCCGCATTCCACGATACCAACAAATGAACACACTGCGATTTGGATGTAGTGTTGTTTATTTAATTACGACCTAGGTTTCGGCGTTTTATGCCATTTTCAAGTGGCTGAGTTTATGTTATTAACATCTATTGGAGGGCATGTTAATGACATAAACTCACTCACTTGAAAACGTCATAAAAGGCAAAAAAACTAGCTCATAACTAAATAAACAACAATACAGTCAACGCGCGGTGGGTTAATTTAAAAATTATTGTATGAATGTTGCTCAGCAACATCAACAACTGAACACGGTGTCTCATGGAGGTAACTGGGAGGCGACCGTTGTACAGAAAGAAGGAGGACAAATGCACGAACAGATCCACAGCGTCGGGTGTAGGATTTTTCTGCCGCGTAACGATCTTTGCAGAAGAGTGTGGATGTGGCAAGGCACCATGTTAGTGCACGGATGAGTAGCTGGTCATCGGTCCTCACACTTCGGGCTGGTATCAAGTGCGGGTGATGGACGACTATCTTCGCTGTCGAGGGCAAATTAAGAGCTGTGTAGTATCGTGACAGTATCATCCGATCTCGTGTCCGGCACATTTTGGCGACTGGTTCGTCTTTCAAGCAGTTAATAAACGAGCATACAACGCCGAAAATATGGACGCTTTTCTGCAGCAGGAATGAATCAGGGATGTAACTGCCTGTGGTATACACTGACGTAAGTCCGAATGGCCACGGCTGAGGCCTGTTGACATCGCAGTGCGTCCCGCCACTGTCCTACGAATACGGTATAGAATAGTTCAGGAGGACCATACTAAACGCCGTTCAGGGCATCAGCGGCTTCGCGCCGCTAGCGCTGTAGAGGACCGATATATTCTTCACTAGTGAATAGGAGTATTGCACAATTGCTGTAGTGGTCACTTAATAAGAAGCCACCAGCTGATGAACCAATGACTTATTTGACTCGTTTCGGGTAGAACCAACTCTCAGATTGTCACGAACATCTTGGTGATCATATATTTAAAGGCAATATGGGCCCGAAACGCGTCAAACGTAGTCAGCGGTTTATCAGCTGGTGGCTTATTATTTAGCGCCCAATGCACCAGTTGTGCAGTAGTAGTGACCAATTCAGCAATTTTGCACTAGTCCTATTGATTTACACGCATTCTTCCTGTGTAACTTTATGTCACAATTAGAAGTTATTGTTCACTAGGCCGTCCAGGATCGACAGCCCAAGAAACGTATCTTCACTCAGGAAATGGGCTTGTTTGTAGTTAGGCAAGTACGCACAAAACATCTGGAGTAGAAATAGCAAAAAATAACTTAAGCGGTTACAACCAGTAACTGCAACAACCGGTCATCTGTTACTAGCAGTTGTTTTAGTAACTGCCAATACTGCATGGAGTCACTAGATTACTGAAGTGCATACTAGGTTTCTGCGTTATTTGAGATATGACCACGCATAAAATGATCAGAGCGAGGAACAGGCCATGTAGAAGGGGTATTATGTAGCTCAAGGATATAACTGTGAAACATCGTGCCATCTGTTTATCGAAATGTCTACAACGCTTTCGTACTGTCTGTCCACTTAGAGTGACCATAATGAATTCGTGCGTCTATGAAAATAACCGTCAGTGTATGAATATAAGAACTTTTCTATGGAAATTGTAGTATTCGTTCACAGTCAGGGGACTAAAGTATTTACAAATAATTGGATTCACATGCCGCTACATGTGCATTTGCCGTTCACCTGTATGCAGTAGCTGTAGCCTGGTACCACACACACCACAATGAACTTGCACGGCCTCCAAACCAAATCAAGGTAGTTTAATATTTAAATATTCGTTTCGCAGATTTGACTGTAGGATTACATGAAAAAAGTTGAAGAATGTTAACAAGAAAAGCTTCAAAATGGCTGTGATATCACACAGGTTGGCTATTAGACGACGGGGCACTGCCAGTCGGCTACATTAAGTGACCCCACACTGCATAGAGATTAAGAAACAAAAGTTAAAGTCCCGTCCATACGAAATAAATTGGACAGAAATTGTAAGTTCAAATTAGTGTGTAAGCGAAATCAGGGAAATCTAGTAGGTACCGTTTCGCGAGCAGTCATAGTTTACTGTACCCCCCTCGCCGTCAGTGGAATTCGGTAGTAGAAATAACTTACTCTTATAAATAACTGTTAGAAGCCAGAGATATAAAAAATAGCCATACCTGCGACAACTGATGATCCGAAATAACCATTTGGCCCAACACCATCCAGGAGCAGCACTGACTGTTAGCACGGCGGCCATTGTAGGACTTTCAGCAGCCACAGAGAGAGATGGTCAAATAGAAGTGTGCGCAACGACAACAGAAGACACAGGAGTGGTATCAAGTCTTCAGACGCGTTGCTTCTGCGTACACCGTTATGAAAAACATATCCTTGTGTAACAGCTCTGAAGAGAACGAACGTTCCTAGATGGCACTCGTCATTGTCAATCGTACGTAGCGCCTGTGCGTAGCACAGGTGTCATAAGCTACACTGGCCGATCACCTCACTTCCTCACAGTGGATAATGTTCACAAGAGACGTGGTAGTGGTCTCCTTGGCCTTGTCTTTCAACAAGATGACAAAAGATCTCCTGTTTCCTGTACTGTCCGGTCCTACCGTGATAGAGGATTTTCAGCTGTGGACCTTGTCGTCAGGTTCTCCAAATCTCGCACCAACTGGAAACATCTGTTCTTGGGTTGCCTAGAAACTGGCAACCCACGGCTTCCCAACTGCATTGAAACAGAGGATGACACGCCTAAAGCTGAAATACTAAACACCTTTTTCCAAAGCTGTTTCACAGAGGAAGACCGCACTGCAGTTCCTTCTCTAAATCCTCGACTAACGAAAAAATGGCTGACATCGAAATAAGTGTCCAAGGAATAGAAAAGCAACTGGAATTACTCAACAGAGGAAAGTCCACTGGACCCGACGGGATACCAATTCGATTCTACACAGAGTACGCGAAAGAACTTGCCCCCCTTCTAACAGCCGTGTACCGCAAGTCACTAGGGGAACGGAAGGTTCCAAATGATTGGAAAAGAGCACAGGTAGTCCCAGTCTTCAAGAAGGGTCGTCGAGCAGATGCGCAAAACTATAGACCTATATCTCTGACGTCGATCTGTTGTAGAATTTTAGAACATGTTTTTTGCTCGAGTATCATGACGTTTTTGGAAACCCGGAATCCACTATGCAGGAATCAACATGGATTCCGGAAACAGCGATCGTGTGAGACCCAACTCGCTTTATTTGTTCATGAGACCCGGAAAATATTAGATACAGGTTCCCAGGTAGATGCTATTTTTCTTGACTTCCGGAAGGCGTTCGATACAGTTCCGCACTGTCGCCTGATAAACAAAGTAAGAGCCTACGGAATATCAGACCAGCTGTGTGGCTGGATTGAAGAGTTTTTAGCAAACAGAACACAGCATGTTGTTATCAATGGAGAGACGTCTACAGACGTTAAAGTAACCTCTGGCGTGCCACATGGGAGTGTTGTGGGACCGTTGCTTTTCACAATATATATAAATGACCTAGTAGATAGTGTCGGAAGTTCGATGCGGTTTTTCGCGGATGATGCTGTAGTATACAGAGAAGTTGCAGCATTAGAAAATTGTAGTGAAATGCAGGAAGATCTGCAGCGGATAGGCACTTGGTGCCGGGAGTGGCATCTGACCCTTAACGTAGACAAAAGTAATGTATTGCGAATACATAGAAAGAAGGATCCTTTATTGTATGATTATTGATAGCGGAACAAACACTGGTAGCAGTTACTTCTGTAAAATATCTGGGAGTATGCGTGCGGAACTATTTGAAGTGGAATGATCATATAAAATTAATTGTTGGTAAGGCGGGTACCAGGTTGAGATTCATTGGGAGAGTACTTAGAAAATGTAGTCCATCAACAAAGGAGGTGACTTACAAAACACTCGTTCGACCTATACTTGAGTATTGCTCATCAGTGTGGGATCCGTACCAGATCTGGTTGACGGAGGAAATAGAGAAGATCCAAAGAAGAGCGGCGCGTTTCGTCACAGGGTTATTTGGTAACCGTAATAGCGTTACGGAGATGTTTAACAAACTCAAGTGGCAGACTCTGCAAGAGAGGCGCTCTGCATCGCAGTGTAGCTTGCTCGCCAGGTTTCGAGAGGGTACGTTTCTGGATGAGGTATCGAATATATTGCTTCCCCCTACTTATACCTCCCGAGGAGATCACGAATGTAAAATTAGAGAGATTAGAGCGCACACGGAGGCTTTCAGACAGTCGTTCTTCCCGCGAACCATACGCGACTGGAACAGGAAAGGGAGGTAAGACAGTGGCACGTAAAGTGCCCTCCGCCACACACCGTTGGGTGGCTTGCGGAGTATAAATGTAGATGTAGATGTAGATGTACTGTGATTGTTGAACTCTGGCAACACGTTGAAGTTGCGCAGACAAAATTCTTGCATTTTGTTTTGAAAACTGTTAATTTTTCGGCAAAATAACACAATGTTTCAATTAGAAATTACCCGTTTACACGGATAAGAAGATGGATGTAGTAGTTCGCTTCAGCCATTGGGAAAACCACTCTTTCAACGAAAGTATTGTTTTCTCAGTAGCTGAAGCGAACTACTGCATCAGTGTTGTGATACGTGGTTGACCAGTCAAGAACGGAACTGGTAATTACTTATTGAAATGGTGTGCTACTTTGCCTGAAAAGAAACTATTTTCAAAACAAGGTACAAGTATATCGCTGCGCGGAGTGGCCGCGTGGTTTGAGACGCCATGTCACGGACTGCGCGGCCCCTTCCGCCGGAGGTTCGTGTCGTCCCTCGGGCATGTGTGTGTGCGCGTGTGTGTGTGTGTGTGTGTGTGTGTGTGTGTGTGTGTGTGTTTTGCTCTTAGTTTAAGTTAGTTTGAATTAGTTTAAGTATTGTGTAAGTCTAGGGACCGGTGACCTGAGCAGTTTGGTCCCTTAGGAATTCACACACATTTGAACATTTGAACAAGTATATCATCCAAGCAGCTTCATCCTATCCCCCGAGTTCATCAACTGTAGTAGCTGGCAAGTGGTGGCTTCCCAGTCTCTCGTAAACCCAAGAGCAAATGTTTCCAATTGGTAAGAGATCTGGAGAACGGGCTGACCAAGACCGCAGGTGAACACGCTCTTTATCAAGGAGGGCCAGACGGCATCTGGACAATCACTGAAGTTTCCAGTACGTCAGAAATGTCTTTCCATCCTTGAAGTGCCTATACCCGTGATCTAGGCTCGCTTCCAGTCGATGGCGATCGGAGTTCAGAGCCATTGCTGCTGCCAAAGGCGGCCAGCCTTTGCACTAAATTTCGCACCCTGTAAACGCCCTAGACGCCTACCACTTTAACCACGTATTCTTCCTACTATACTGCAGGCGCACAATAAGGATAACCATTCTTTTTTGTTCTTTCAGGTGATACAGCTTTAACCCTGACTTAGTAGATTAATGCTGTAGTTTTCGTCACCATAAACAAAAACCACCTGGAACATATTTACTTCAATCTTTCTCTAAACTGTTGTAAAGAACCAATCAAGAGAAAGGCTTTTATTTATGAAAAATTAGTTTATCACAAACGAAAAAAATGATCTTACCAACAATTAAGGCTCATACAGTAACACTGGCCTTTTTAACGGAGTTTCTAGTGTTAAGTTAGAAAATCAAAGAAAATCTAAAATGTTGGGAGGACGGATCTTGACTCGAGCATGGGTAGCTCAGTCGGCGGAGCACTTCCGCGCGGAAGATGAAGGTCCCGAGCTTGAGTCTTGGTCTGGCACACAGTTTTAATCGGCCAGGAAGTTTCATATCAGTGCACACTCCGCTGCAGAGTGAAACTTTAATTAAAAGAAAATCTACTTCAGCAATGTTTAGAAACATGTTTTGAGATCAAATAACGATCATTTAAGTAAGCCATAAAAAGAAAATATTAACAGTGACGTTCAATGAAAAGTGACCTTAGGCACAAGGACAGATCAAGTAAGCACTTAATTTCATTTATCGCAGTCAAGACATAGCTTTTTGTGAATGAAATGCGTTTCTACACGTTTTCTGGACATATAGAAGATGTTTTGATGGTTTTTTGTGTCTTTAACGCGTAGACATATGCGACATCGTGACACCTTTGACTTTTTTGGCTGAATCCGTCCTGCTCCTCTGCAGATTCTTCGAACATGCTATCATTTTCAAACATTTTTCAGAGAACTTTGTCCAGTGCGATTTGCAAGTCCCTAGGAAGAATTCTGGAACTCATTGATATTTGCTTTGATCAATGCCATGCCGAGTTATGTTATAAAACCTCTGTTCACCACATTGCTTTCCTTATTAACAACATTTTTTCAGAAAAATATCCAGATTACCTCACGATTCCTTGGTTTTCTCTGCTGCCTCTTCATCATCTTCAGTCTCATGATCAGATGTTTCTGTTTCATTGTCACTTGCATCTTGAAAAGAATCTGGTGAATACAATGAATCAGAGTCTTCACTAGCTGACAATAAATCCAATTTTTGATCGTCGTTCAAACGTCTCTCCATTCTGTCTAAAACAGTCAAAAATAAATTGTGATGCCAAATAATTAAAGTAACATTTATAATATAAGTTAGATTTCGACCCCGACCGGTAAATACCTTCGGAATTAATGGCGCTAGCACACGCCTGTAAAATGGAAAAGCACCGCGTGTGCTCTAATGAGGCGAATAATTACTAACTTTTTTTCTCTACCGCTCAAACAAGGTCAGTCCAACAGAGTGTCTGGCACGTACTCTGAGCCATTAACAAAGAGATTGCACCGTATACTTATATAAAACTAAATGATTAAGTGTTGTTCAGAAACTTGGTCGGATTATAAACAGGTTGTAAATATTGTGAACATTTACTTGGATCACTAATTAGTTGCTTCAAAAATTCACTTCTTGCAACGCTAGAATGTTCTACTTTTGGGATTAGTCGGTTTGTCATAAAAACACATTGTAGAAGTTTTGGGGAAACTGCTTCAGTCACATTTTGAATTATTCCACTTTTTCGAAGTATTAGAAGTGCGTAATATTGAAGTTACTGAGACCTACTTCTGCCGTTAGGTTGAATTTATCTTAAGACATATGGCAGAAGTTACTATGAAGATACTTTATCTACTTATTTGAATTATTAAGAGAAAACTAAATTTTGTACATAAATTGTGTAAAACGAAGTAGATAAATTAATCCTTCTTACTAAGTTACAAATACAAGATGTCAGCACTATATTCGTTACTCGTCATAATGAAACTCCACCAAATTTAAAGATAGTAAAACTTTAAAAGTTACAGAAGTAAAAGAGAGGCAGTTCAGAGGCCACCATTTACCATCGGTTACATCTGGAATATTCTGCAGTTCAAAATTTAAGAGTTATCGTACTAAGGGCTTTATAGAACATGAAATTCTGAGATATTTATAGAAAAATTGTGATCGTCGTTAGTTTTCAAACGACAATGATATCGATAATTTTGTGTTCATAATGGGTGCTGACAGGGCACTACTGTCAGCGATGGGAAAAGTTTTGGAGCGGGTGTTCCCTTCGCCGTCAGCACGGATCGTACATAAGTAACGAAGTGTCTGCACCTGAGAAGTTATTCGACCCTTATGAGTCATACGGGAAGGTGCAACACTCCGATGTGAATCTGTTTCACTTCCGCTTAAGCTCAGATGGCGTTAACAACGGCTGACATTATTGGATTTCGAATAATATATCACGTATAACTGATGAAACAGGGCAAAAGTGAAGTTTAACCTGGTTTATGAATTTAACTGGAATACCTGTGTTTCGTTCTTCGTGTTCTATTTCGTATTCCGTCCGCTATATTATAGAAAATCACGTGAAAAGCAAACGAGATTATCCTCCACTTCTAAGGCGAGAAACTAACTTTTCGTAAATGGGAGGAAACGGAAGAAATCATTTCTGAACCGGTTCGAATTTTGGGTACGATAAATGGTTCAAATGGCTCTGAGCACTATGGGACTCAACTGCTGAGGTCATTAGTCCCCTAGAACTTAGAACTAGTTAAACCTAACTAACCTAAGGACATCACAAACATCCATGCCCGAGGCAGGATTTGAACCTACGACCGTAGCGGTCTTGCGGTTCCAGACTGGAGCGCCTTTAACCGCACGGCCACTTTGGCCGGCTTGGGTACGATAGACTAGCTTTTAACGACTTTCAAACTTTATCTTGTGCCTGTGATCATTGATCATACTATACTGTTTCGTTAAACGGCAATACCCTTTTATTTATCTTCGTGGTTCCTGACTGCTTTTCATTATTGTTAGAGAGTTAGAACATTTTATTTCAGTTTAAGCGAGGTGAGAAGTGGACCTGTGGAATGAAGGGTATGGACAGTACGTTTTCTGTCGTTTTCTTGCTGTTTGTTCAAATAGTTTTCAGGCTCTTGTAACAGGCAATAGTATATAAAAATCGCACACTTCTGACAAGCGCTTCTATTTATAAACCGGCCGCCCCACAAGCCAGTAATAAGCTAACATAGAAGCAGAGTGGCAACTATACAGTAGGAACGGAACTGTAAACAAGAGACTGACGTGAAGGGTAATACATTACCGCACGAATGTAATTAAGAGTTAACAGTTAGTAAATTGTTAGGGAACGAAAATTATGTCACGGAAATAGTTGCCTCTGGGCCGTCATTGTACAAGCGGCCGGTGGGAACGTTTTGAATTTCAGAGGACAGCGGAATGAGACGGGGCACCCCCTGGGAGGGTCGCCTTCACGAAGGCCCGCGCACAGTCGCGCCACTTAGGGTGTCCGGCGGGTCAGAGCAGGCCAGGGCAGACAGCAGTTGGCGGCGCCTCGCCCAACTTGGCTGGCGCGACTGGAGTGCTGGAGTGGTCTGGAGACAAGCGCCTCTCCTCTCCTCTCCTCTGCTCTGCTCCCACTCAGAGGACGACGCTCCAGCACTCACCCCCTCACCACTCCCCCCTCGTAGCGCCAGACCCGACCACAGCAGACTTTTAATTGCGTTCTCTTTAAAATTTAATGGCACACTCGCCGCGGGGCACCCTTACCCACTACAGCCTCATAGTCACTCACAAATTAAGGAAAAACTGGAAATCAGGTTTTATAATAAGGAAAACTCAAAAATTGTCGTGAACAAGGATAAATGTTGTAGGTGTAAAAGCAGATCAAAACAACAAAATAACATTTTCCAGAGAAAGTTATATCTTAGAATAACTGCTTTTCATGTGGTCAATGAAAGACTCCAGGAAATTCGATTGCACCGAACGGAAATGAAAATTTGACGTTATTTCAGAAAATCAGAACTGCCTCTATTAGTGAAATGTTTTGTAATTACTGATTTAGAGCTCCACAAAAGGCTGAAGTACACCAAATGTTTCGTAATGCGTGACCTGTCGCTTGTATTGTTACATGACATTGGGATCTTACATATGAGAGGTAGATTAGTTCTCTATGATTTAGCTGTTTTATACAATAAAAAGAAAAGTTACCACACGTCCAGCTACATAATTCGCGCACCATCCGTAAAGTTTGCTGCCTGGTCAGTTGACGCTAATAGCAACTTCAGACATGTGAATGTGGTTTGGAAAACCGTGGAGTGAGTGACAACTCTGTGGGAGTATAATGCTAAAGTTTCTATCGTTGAAATGTAGCACAACGCTTATACCGTTCTCTGTGCGATGTATGAAGCTAGATGCCGATGTTATGGTTTCAAAAGCATTCTCAGTCTCATTTGCCAACTACACTACTGGCCATTAAAATTGCTGCACCAAGAAGAAATGCAGATGGTAAACGGGTATTCATTGGACAAATATTTATACTAGAACTGACATGTGATTACATTTTCACGCAATTTGGGTGCATACATCCTGAGAAATCAGTACCCATAACAACCACCTCTGGCCGTAATAACGGCCTTGATACGCCTGGGCATTGACTCAAACAGATCTTGGATAGCGTGTATAGGTACAGCTGCCCATGCAGTTTCCACACGATAGTACAGTTCATCAAGAGTAGTGACTGGAGTATTGTAAAGAGCCAGTGGCTCGGCCACCATTGACCAGACGTTTTCAATTGGTGAGAGATCTGAAGAATGTGCTGGCCAGGGCAGCAGTCGAACATTTTCTGTATACAGAAAGGCCCGTACAGGACCTGCAACGCGGTCGTGCACTATCTTCCTGAAATGTAGGATTTCGCAGGGATCGAATGAAGGGTAGAACCACGGGTCGTAACACATCTGAAATGTAACGTCCACTGTTCAAAGTGCCGTGAGTGCGAACAAGAGGTGACCCAGACGTGTAACCAATGGCACCCCATACCATCACGCCGGGTGATACGCCAGTATAGCGATAACGAATACACGCTTCCAATGTGCGTACACCTCGATGTCGCCAAACACGGATGCGACCATCATGGTGCTGTAAACAGAACCTGGATTCATCCGAAAAAATGACGTTCTCCCATTCGTTCACCCAGGATCGTCGTTGAGTACACCATCGCAGGCGCTACTGTCTGTGACGCAGCGTCAAGGGTAAGCGCAGCCATGGTCTCCGACCTGATAGTCCATGCAGCTGCAAACGTCGTCGAACTGTTCCTGCAGATGGTTGTTGTCTTGAAAACGTCCCCATCTGTTGACTCATGGATCGAGACGTGGCTGCACGATCCGTTACAGCCATGCGGATAAGATGCCTGTCGTCTCGACTGCTAGAGATACGAGGTCGTTGGGAACCAGCACGGCGTTCCGTATTACCCTCCTGAACCCACCGATTCCATATTCTGCTAACAGTCATTGGATCTCGACCACCGCGAGCAGCGACGTCACGATACGATAAACCGCAATCGCGATAGGCTACATTCCGACCTTTATCAAAGTCTTAAACGTGATGGTACGCATTTCTCCTCCTTACACGAGGAATCACAACAACATTTCACCAGGCAATGCCGGTCAACTGCTGATTGTGTACGAGAAATCGACGTTCCTCATGTCAGCACGTTGTAGGTGTCGCCACTGGCGCCAACCTTGTGTGAATGCTCTGAAAAGCTAATCATTTGCATATCACAGCATCTTCTTCCTGTCGGTTAAATTTCGTGTCTGTAGCACGTCATCTTCGTTGTGTAGCAATTTTAATGGCCAGTAGTGTAGAAGCCATGACCGCGTATGGTGGTCAGCATCCCAGATTTCGATTGTTATCAGAATCCAAGGAACACTGTCTCTTTCCTGACTAGGTATGCGTCCAAATCGCCCTCTCAACTGCGCCCTGAGCTATGGTCACGACACAAATACATTCTGCTGTGTTTGATCCTGCAAAAACTTCTCGAAAAAATATTTGCAACACGCACACATATCTTCGAACATCTGTGGGCACTAAATTAAAGAATAAACCTTGTGAAACTAATTTCATTGTGAAGCGTACGCAAAATAATAAGCAAACTAAACGCTATTCGTTCGTTGGTACACCTATTTGAGAAATCAAAATCTGCTGTTGGATAACATGCAAAGTGTTGAACAGCACACGGCACATTACAACAGACACCTGGCTTACTGTACACAAGATAGTCTAGATTTTGCTGCCCCAGCCTGTCCCACATTTTGACTTTGCTCCTTCTTAGAAACATCCAATATGTGACAAGGGCTCCTGTGTGCTCTGTACTTAGTCACTGTTACAAAAAATATGCACCAGAAGGCGCACACGGAGTTTCCACTTCTGGCTGGATGGCGCTCATCATATGAGACCGACATCTCCTTCTGCTTGAGGACTGCTTCCTCTCTGATTGGATTTGTTATAAAGTTAGTATTGTCTGCAAAAGGTACCAATTTTGCTTGTTGATTGTTAAGTGGAAGGACGTCACATACATAAGAAACAGGAGTGGACCCAGAATTGAATACTGTGGGATTCCCTTTGTGATTTTACCACAGTCACTAAAATTTTCTACCTTTCCAACATTGTCTGAATTATTCAGCGTAGCCTTTTGCGTTCTCTATGCCAAGTATGATTCAAACCAGCTGTGCGTAAATTCCATGAAACTTGAGTTTTTCTAACATGATCCACCCAAAAGAAGCCTGACTGGCGATATGTTATTATTTAAGGCATTTAGTAACTGTATAAGTAGCATTTTCAACCGAGAAACGTTTCCGAAATCGAAACTGTGATGTGCTAAGTAAATTGATTCCACTTAATTGAGCAACTACTCTTGGATACATTACATTTTTGAATATTTTGAAACATATGTCAGTAAGGAGGTTGGACGATAATTGTTTAAGTCTGTCTTGTCACCTTTCTTATGAAGTGGTTTAGCAATTGCAAATTTTAACCTGTCTGAAAAAATTCTCTTGTTTCTTCAACTGAACCATTTAATCCTATACTTGCTGCTACATTTAGAAAGTGATTGTTAAAAGTACTTGCAACTTGCGAATTATCAGTCATAACTTTGTCACTTACTTTCATTGTTATGGAATCTGTACACTGACAGGCTGTCCTCTCTCCTGTTTGACAATGTCCCATATAGTTTTAATCTTATTATCTGCATTATTTATTACTACATGCATACCTCAGGACATATTAATGACACTCCTTAAAATACTTCAGCACTTTGTTACAGTATGAAAGTAATGTCGGATTTTGACTTACTTTTCCTCTTACATTGGATTTTAATTCCCTTAGTTATCCACAGGATACTTGTATTTTTCATGGATCTTTTGGTTACTTTCTTAGGAACACAACTTCCAGCTAATGGCGCAAGTTTACAATGGAATAAATCAGATTTGACACTAGCATCTTTTTCAACATGCACCTCACCCCAAACCACTACGCTTAGCTTATTCTAAAAATATTGTATATTGTTCTCATTAATAAGCCTCACTGTTTTTTACAAACCTGCCTCCAAGTTGTACGATGCCATATTGTTTATTTCCATTAATTGTATATCATGATCAGATAGTCCATTGGCAACTGGATACACATTAATTATTTAAGTCTGAGCACTGTCTATAAATATGTTATCAACTGGTGTCCTACTACTTTGCTGCACACGACTTGGAAAACTGACTACAGAATTTAGCTTGAAACATCCAAATAATAATACCAGTTCACTCTCACTGTCTGTATCTTTTAAGGAATCTGCATTGAAATCTTCACAAATTACTAAATGTTTCTTCTTGTCTGGCGGGAATCCCAATGATGCATCTAGATTTCTAATAGCTGAACGTTCCCTAGAGGGCACCTGTGGACTGTTATAATTATCAGAGAAGTATTCTTCATCAACAACTCATAAGCACATGCTTCTAGATTCTGATAAAATACAAACTGGCAATGGCAAGAACATTTCATAAAAACAAGAATTTTTTTGCATCAAAGATAAATTGAAGTGCTAATAGAGAGCATCATGACTGATATAGGGTTTAGTGATCACAAGGTCGTTGTAGCTAGGCTCAATACCGTTTCTTCCAAATCCACCAGAAACAAACGCAAAATAATTTTATTTAAAAAAGTGAATAAAATGTCACTAGAAGCTTTCCTAAGAGACAATCTCCATTCCTTCCGAACTAACTATGCAAATGTAGACGAGATGCGGCTCAAATTCAAAGATATAGTAGCAACAGCAATTGAGAGACTCATGCCTCATAAACTGGTAAGAGATGGAACTGATCCCCCATGGTACACAAAACAGGTCCCAACGCTGTTGCAGGGGCAACGGAAAAAGGATGCGAAGTTCAGAAGAACGCGAAATCCCGAAGATTGGCTAAAATTTACAGTCGCGCGAAATTTGGCACGGACTTCAATGCGAGATGCCTTTAATAGGTTCCACAACGAAACATTGTCTCGAAATTTGGTAGCAAATCCGAAGAAATTCTGGTCGTATGTAAAGTACACAAGCGGCAAGACGCAGTCAATACCTTCGCTGCGCAGTGCCGATGGTACTGTTACCGACGACTGTGCCGCTAAAGCGGAGATATTGAACGCAGTTTTCCGAAATTCCTTCACCAGGGAAGACGAATGGAATATTCCAGAATTTGAATCACGAACAGCTGCTAGCATGAGTTTCTTAGAAGTAGATACCTTAGGGGTTGCGAAGCGACTCAAATCGCTTGATACGGGCAAGTCTTCAGGTTCAGATTGTATACCGATTAGGTTCCTTTCAGATTACGCTGATACAATAGCTCCCTACTTAACAATCATATACAACCGCTCGCTCACCGATAGATCTGTACCTACAGATTGGAAAATTACGCAGGTCGCACCAGTGTTTAAGAAGGATAGTAGGAGTAATCCATCGAACTACAGACCTATATCATTGACGTCGGTTTGCAGTAGGGTTTTGGAGCATATACTGTATTCAAACATTATGAATCACCTCGAAGGGAACGATCTATTGATACGTAATCAGCATGGTTTCAGAAAACATCGTTCTTGTGCAACGCAGCTAACTCTTTATTCGCACGGAGTAATGGCCGCTATCGACAGGGGATCTCAGGTTGATTCCGTATTTCTGGATTTCCGGAAAGCTTTTGACACCGTTCCTCACAAGCGACTTCTAATCAAGCTGCGGGCCTATGGGGTATCGTCTCAGTTGTGCGACTGGATTCGTGATTTCCTGTCAGGAATGTCGCAGTTCGTAGTAATAGACGGCAAATCATCGAGTAAAACTGAAGTGATATCAGGTGTTCCCCAGGGAAGCGTCCTGGGACCTCTACTGTTCCTGGTCTATATAAATGACCTGGGTGACAATCTGAGCAGTTCTCTTAGGTTGTTCGCAGATGATGCTGTAATTTACCGTCTAGTAAGGTCATCCGAAGACCAGTATCAGTTGCAAAGCGATTTAGAAAAGATTGCTATATGGTGTGGCAGGTGGCAGTTCAAAAAATGGTTCAAATGGCTCTGAGCGCTATGGGACTTAACATCTATGGTCATCAGTCCCCTAGAACTTAGAACTACTTAAACATAACTAACCTAAGGACATCACACAACACCCAGTCATCACGAGGCAGAGAAAATCCCTGACCCCGCTGGGAATCAAACCCGGGAACCCGGGCGCAGGAAGCGAGAACGCTACCGCAAGGTGGCAGTTGACGCTAAATAACTAAAAGTGTGAGGTGATCCACATGAGTTCCAAAAGAAATCCGTTGGAATTCGATTACTCGATAAATAGTACAATTCTCAAGGCTGTCAATTCAACTAAGTACCTGGGTGTTAAAATCACGATCAACTGCAGTTGGAAAGACCACATAGATAATATTGTGGGGAAGGCGAGCCAAAGGTTGCGTTTCTTTGGCAGGACACTTAGAAGATGCAACAAGTCCACTAAAGGGACAGCTTACACTACACTCGTTCGTCCTCTGTTAGAATATTGCTGCGCTGTGTGGGATCCTTACCAGGTGGGATTGACGGAGGACATCGAAAGGGTGCAAAAAAGGGCAGCTCGTTTTGTATTATCACGTAATAGGGGAGAGAGTGTGGCAGATATGACACGCGAGTTGGGATGGAAGTCATTAAAGCAAAGACGTTTTTCGTCGCGGTGAGATCTATTTACGAAATTTCAGTCACCAACTTTCTCTTCCGAATGCGAAAATATTTTTTTGAGCCCAGCCTACATAGGTAGGAATGATCATCAAAATAAAATAAGAGAAATCAGAGCTCGAACAGAAAGGTTTAGGTGTTCGTTTTTCCCGCGCTGTTCGGGAGTGGAATGGTAGAGAGATAGTATGTTGTGGTTCGATGAACCCTCTGCCAAGCACTTAAATGTGAATTGCAGAGTAGTCATGTAGGCAGTCTTTTCTGGAGCTATTTGTCTTAAGTATAGCCTTGTAAAAGAATCGTGGACAATAGACAAATTAGAGGAGAAGAGAATTGAAGCCATTGAAACGTGGTACTATAGAAAAGTGCTGAAGATTAGGTAGATAGATCGAATAACAAATGAGGAGGTACTGAACTGAACTGGGGAAAATAATTTATGTCCCACCTGGACTAAAAGTAGAGATCGGTTGATAGGACGCAGCCTGGGTCATTTGGTAATGGAAAGAAGGTTGAAATGGTTCAAATGGCTCTGAGCACTATGGGACTTAACATCTTAGGTCTTCAGTCCCCTATAACTCAGAACTACTTAAACCTAACTAACCTAAGGACATCACACACATCCATGCCCGAGGCAGGATTCGAACCTGCGACCGTAGCTGTCCCGCGGTTCCGGACTGCAGCGCCTAGAACCGCATGGCCACCGCGGCCGGGTGGAAAGAAGTGTCTGGAGTAATAACTGTATAGAGAGACCAGGGTTTGAACACAGTACGCAGGTTCACATGCATGTACCTCTTCTTCTTCTTCTTCTTACCAACTAAGATTAGGCCTTTGTTGTTGTTGTTGTTGTTTTTTGGGGAAGGAGACCAGACAGCGTGGTCATCGGTCTCATCGGATTAGGGAAGGATGGGGAAGGAAGTCGGCCGTGCCCTTTCAGAGGAACCATCCCGACATTTGCCTGGAGCGATTTAGGGAAATCACGGAAAACCTAAATCAGGATGGCCGGACGATTAGGCCTTTGAGTCCAGTTCCGGCTTCGTGGGATTTATTCCCACCTCCTCTTTGTTCTTCCCACACATCGTCTTTCGACCGGCTCGTACCTGCTTGTAGCATTTGGTAATCTTCTTTCACATATACGTTCGAGATGGTCTTTCCACGCTTTTATGTAGTCTTATTTTGTCATTTAGGTTATATATTTGCAACTCTTATTTTTTTTAAAATCTTAGAGACTTCGTTTCCACTGTTTTTATTCAGCTTTTATCTATCTCTCTCACTCTCACTCTCTCTCTCTCTCATTAACCGTGACTCACTTCGATAAAGTAATGTTGGGGCAGCTATTAAATTGCAGAACTCGAGTTGGGATATATATATATATATATATATATATATATATATATATATATATCATTATCCATGACTCACTTCGAGAAAGTAGTGCTGGGACAGCCATTAAATTATAGTATTCGAGCTATGTGTCCTTCCCGGTTTCTTCTTGATGTTCTTCTTATGGTGCCGCATATCATTTAGAATTTATTTAATTTAATATTCATGTCTCCGTTGTCGCCAAAAGATATGTCCAAGGTAGCTCAAGTTATAGACTTATTCATCTAGTTGGTTATTTATCACGAACTTGGTTCGTAGACGGTTTGTTCCTATGGAAGCTGTCAGCTTTGTTTTGTTTACGGAAATAGTCACACTATATTGTGCTGTGGACGGGTATAACTCATGTGACGTTCTTTGCAATCCAGCTTCTGTTTTATCTGTAAGCAGCAGTAACACGGCAAATAACTGCCTGCTAATAAATGAGGCTTGTCCTGGGTTAATACTGTGACGGAAGCGTCGTTTGCCATATATGAGTGGTGTCTTCTAAATATATGATAAACAGGGTCAGGGAAGGCTACATCCTTTTCTTACTCCTTGATGTATAATTAATAACTGCTGCTCTCTTCCTTCTTGCAGAACGATCTGTGCGTTCAAATGCGGCCTCTTTATTGCTGAAATAAGATATTTAGGATACCAATGTCTTTGTAAAATTTCCCATGGTACCTTACTGTCTACCTCGTCAAACGAGTATTGAAAACCGGATGTCTGTCGGAAGGTTATATTCTTCCCGCTTCCACAATATTCTTCTTAGTTTCTAGTTATTTTGAGTATGTTACCTGAGTAAGATCTTCGTTTCCTAAACCCATCTTGAACTTAGAACTTGTACTCTTATGGGTTGCAAACAAGCATCATAGGGTATTGCTCGCACATGCATTGACAATGCGCTGACGCATGTTGTCAGGCGTTGTCGGTGGATCACGATAGCAAATATCCTTCAACTTTCCCCACAGAAAGAAATCCGGGGACGTCAGATCCGGTGAACGTGCGGGCCATGCTTCGACGACCAATCCATGTGTCATGAAATATACTATTCAATACCGCTTCAACCGCACGCGAGGTATGTGCCGGACATCCATCATGTTGGAAGTACATCGCCATTCTGTCATGCAGTGAAACATCTTGTAGTAACATCGGTAGAACATTACGTAGGAAATCAGCATACATTCCACCTTTTAGATTGCCATCGATAAAATGGGGGCCAATTATCCTTTCTCCCATAATGCCGCACCATACATTAATCCGCCAAGGTCACTGATGTTCCACCTGTCGCAGCCATCGTGGATTTTCCTTTGCCCAATAGTGCATATTATGCCGGTTTACGTTACCGCTGTTGGTGAATGACGCTTCGTCGCTAAATAGGACGCATGCCAAAAATCTGTCATCGTCCCGTAATTTCTCTTGTGCCCAGTGGTAGAATTGTACACGACGTTCAAAGTCGTCGCCAGGCAATTCCTGGTGCATAGAAATATGGTACGGGTGCAATCGATGTTGATGTAGCATTCACAATACCTACGTTTTTGAGATTCCCGATTCTTGCGCAATTTGTCTGCTACTGATGTGCGGATTAGCCGTGACAGCAACTAAAACACCTACATGGGCATCATCATTTGTTGCAGGTTGACGTTTCACATGTGGCTGAACTCTTCCTGTTTCCTTAAATAAGGTAACTATCCGGCGAACGGTCCGGACACTTGGATGATGTCGTCCAGAATACCGAGAAGCATACATAGCACACGCCCGTTGGGCATTTTGATCACAATAGCCATACATCAACACGATATCGACCTGTTCCCCAATTGGTAAACGGTCGATTTTAACACGGGTAATGTATCATGAAGCAAATACCGTCCACACTGGCGGAATGTTACGTGATACCATGTACCTATACGTTTGTGACTATTACAGCGCTATCTATCGCAAAGCGAAAAATGTGGTCCAACTAAAACATTCATATCTCTTTACGTACTACACGAATATGTAATAAAAATTGGGATCCTATTTTTAAAAAAACGCAGTTGATATCCGTTTGACCTATGGCTGCTCCATGTAGCGGGCCAACCATAGCGCCATCTGGTTTCCCCCTCCAAGCTAGACGAGTTTCGTTCTTTGTAGTTTTTTCGTTTGGTGCTTATTTCGTGAGATATTTGGCCCGGTCACTATCAATGGACCACCCTGTATATATACAATTATGTTCAAAATACTCGTTCCTGTGTAATTTTTTGTGCTGGATTATCTTCTTGAAGACTGAGTCTGTATTTGCTACTCTCCACTGCTTCAGTATGCTGTTGCCAAGCCAGCACATGTTTATCAGATGCAGAAGCCGATATTTGAGGAGCATTTCTCCCCATTTCTGTAATTCCGTAGTAATTCCTTCTGACCCAGGATTTTTATGTCTTTGGTTTCCATTAATGCTTCTTCCAACTATTCTATAATAATGGGATCCAAGCCTTTTTTTCCGTCATCTCCTCTTCTTCTGTCACTTGATTATCATTGCACCAAAGATTTTTATCATGTTTCACAAAATCTCATATTTCTATTATATCCATCTTGACAGCATCTACCTCCGTCTTCTGCAGGTTTCTCAACAATTTATGAGTGCACGCAAATCATTTTCTATTTGAGGCACAAACAAATTTCAGCTTTTCCTACGTGTATTCCTTAGTATTGCTTTTAGTTTGTTTCGTTGTTGTCTCTATAGATGTAGGTTACAATAGTAATGCAGAGATGAAAATACTAGCACAGGATAGACTTTCATGGGTAGCTGCATCAGTCCAATTTTCAGGCTAAAGACTACAACAACAATAACAATTACGCAAGTCACAGTTTTTTTCACGAATTATGTGAACTGCCTAACCTTTCAGGGGATATACACTGTCCAAATGCCAGCCGCGGTGGATGAGCGGTTCTAGGCGCTTCAGTCCGGAACCGCGCGACTGCTACGGTCGCAGGTTCGAATCCTGCCACGGGCATGGATGTGTGTGATGTTCTTAGGTTAGTTAGGTTTAAGTAGTTCTAAGTTCTAGGGGACTGATGACCTCAGATGTTACGTCCCATAGTGCTCAGAGCCATTTGAAGCATTTTTGAACATTGTCCAATGTAATTAATGAGACCTCCTGTCGAGACCTTGAATAACCATCTTTGGCAGCGCCGGCCGCTGCAAGACGTGCAGGAAGTTAGTCAATGATGTTCTTGAAGACACCGACAGGGAAGTGGAGCCATGCCGACTCCCGTGCCGTGGCCGGCAGCGCTGCGTTTCTCGTTTGGGGTAAATGGCGCCAACAGCTCGATCGAGGTGGTCCCACAGATTCTGGGCCAGGTTTAAATCTAGCGAGGTTGGCAGCCAGGGGAGTATGGTACCTTTGTCCTGGTGCTCTTCGAACCAAGCACATACACATACTTGCATTGTCCTGCTGGTAGATACCATTTTCCAAGGAAAAACACACTTCGTGTAGGGGTGGGCATGGTCCCCAAGGGTAGATGCCTACTTGTGTTGATCCATTATGCCTTCCAGAGTGAGGAAAGCACCCAGAGAAGGCCAGGAAAATATTCCCCGGGGCTTAACGCTCCTTCCTCTGGCTTGGCCTCTTCTGACGATGGTCGCAAGGTGATTGTCATCAGAAAAAGCCACTTGTCGTTTCACAGTGGACGTCCAGTTGCGGTATCGGCTTGCAAAAACCAGCCTTCGTGGTCGATGAACAGTCGTCAGCACGGTTGCACGAACCAGGCGCCGGCTGTGGAGGCCTACGCTGCAGAGTTCGGTGAACGGTCGTGTAGGAGACACTGTTGGTAGCCCTTGATTCATCTGTGCGACCAGTTGCTGAACATTTGCTCGTCTGTTCGCCTTACATATCTCCGCAGCCGTAGTTCACTTCTGTATCTATGCCCCGTGGTGCACTGCAGTGGCCTCGGCGTCGGTTTTGAATGGCACCGTTTTGCCATGCACGGTATACTTTAATCACACCGGCAGGGGAACAGTTTACAAACTTACCCGTATCGGAAATTCTGCCACCCTTGGTACGAAAACAACGATAATTTCCTTTCTGGCGTCGGATAAACTGCTCCGTTTACGCAGTATGACAACGTCCGCACTGTTCTCCGTGTTTCCCTGGCGCTTATCATATGAGGAGCTTCGTCTCAAATTATATTATGTTCCGCTGCCGCTACGGTCGCAGGTTCGAATCCTGCCTCGGGAATGGATGTGTGTGATGTCCTTAGGTTAGTTAGATTTAAGTAGTTCTAAGTCTAGGGGACTGATGAACTCAGATGTTAAGTCCCATAGTGCTTAAAGCCATTTTTATATTATGTTCACCTCTGGACGAAAATGAATCCGATACATTTTCGTATAGTTTCGGAAGCAATCTCTCATGCTATGAAGTGAGATTGTAACAAATCGTATTCTGTAGCAGTGTAAATTTCTACTTAAAAATAGCTGTTGTTTCAAATCGTATTCAGTCCCCTGTAGTGTGTGTTTCACATCGTATTGTGTCCAGCATTAACATTACACGAAGCTGATTAGATACTTTGCTCATCAGATCATACTGACAATGGAAGCGTTTTCTCTCGAGAATACTACATTCAGTTATATTATGCTTGGGAACTGCGTGAAAGGGACGGATTTCTCGCTTACGGAGAAATAAATTGCTGTAGATTATAATTCAAGAGGAAACCGAAATAGGAAAAAAAGCAAGTATGGCTACGTAAACGTTTTTGGAGACGCTTTGAGAAGAATAGGAGATTTTGATTTCTATGCTAACATCATCGATTCAATTGCTATTGTAACTGGTATTGAGGAAGAAATAACTGTAAGTTTGTGGTTCCTTTTGAAGGAGGAGGAAGAATGAGCCAAATTTGAAGAGAAACCAATAGGATGGCCATTCTGAACGTTGTATCAATCAAAATGTTTAACCATAAAATTTACGTTTTTTTTTTTTTTTTTTTTTTTTTTTTTTTTTTTTTTTTGTCATCAGTCTACGGACTGGTTTGATGCGGCCCACCACGAATTCCTTTCCTGTGCTAACTTCTTCATCTCAGAGTAGCACTTGCAACCTATGTCCCCAATTATTTGCTTGACGTATTCCAATCTCTGTCTTCCTCTACAGTTCTTGCCCTCTACAGCTCCCTCTAGTACCATGAAGTCATTCCCTCGTGTCTTAGCAGATGTCCTATAATCCTGTCCCTTCTCCTTATCAGTGTTTTCCACATATTCCTTTCCTCTCCGATTCTGCGTAGAACCTCCTCATTCCTTACCTTATCAGTCCACCTAATTTGCAACATTCGTCTATAGCAACACATCTCAAATGCTTCGATTCTCTTCTGTTCCGGTTTTCCCACAGTCCATGTACTCCAGACGTACATCCTCAGAAATTTATTCCTCAAATTAAGGCCGGTATTTGATATTAGTAGACTTCTCTTGGCGAGAAATGCCTTGTTTGCCATAGCGAGTCTGCTTTTGATGTCCTCCTTGCTCCGTCCGTCATTGGTTATTTTACTGTCTAGGTAGCAGAATTCCTTAACTTCATTGACTTCGTGACCATCAATCCTGATGTTAAGTTTCTCGCTGTTCTCATTTCTACTACTTCTCATTACCTTCGCCTTTCTGCGATTTACTCTCAAACCATACTGTGTAATCATTAGACTGTTCATTCCGTTCAGCAGATCATTTAATTCTTCTTCACTTTCACTCAGGATAGCAATGTCATCAGCGAATCGTATCATTGATATCCTTTCACCTTGTATTTTAATTCCACTCCTGAACCTTTCTTTTATTTCCTCGATGTACAGATTGAAGATCTGATACAAGCATGTTAAAGTCAACTGGTAACAAGATGGGCGTTGTGAATAATCTATACATTAGAACGTTTATTCCGAAAGATTTAATGGTGTATTAAGAGAGGTTCTTCTATAAAAACAACACAAATAATTTGTTATGTATTTACTTTGCTGATCATTTTGTATTTAAAAATTATTATTTTTTTCTTTATTGAGTTTCGATTCCCCCTGAAGGGGGCGGGCTGGCAGCAGCTTAGTACGCCGCTCTTCAGCCTACAGAATTTGTTTTAAAAGGATGAAGATAATAAATAATAAAAGCTGGCGATAAATCGTTGACGTAAATGGTAAAATGGCGGAAAATCGTGGAACTTAAAACACAAAACAAAGGGTTGATGATGCTAATAAAATACACATGAAGCAGACAAGTAAAAGAAAGACAGACAATTAAAAAAACATGGCTACAGTCTGGTTTCTGTTCGCAAGAGATATAAAATTCATCTCCAGCGATAGCATGGTTTCTGTTCGCAACACTTTGGAAAGACGAACAGACACTGAACATTCACTTCAACACTGCACTACAAAATTAGCACAAATATACCACAGATGGGGGGAACCTGGACAGATGATGGGAAGGAAAGTGGGGGAATGAGAGGAAAAAAGGAAAGTGGGGGGGGGGGGGCTGGGGAAAGAAGCTCACGGAGGACGAGGACCCATAAGAAGGGGGGGTGGGTGCTGGGCAGATGCGACAGGGAGTGGGGAAAGGCAGAGGAGGAGTATACAAAAGGACTCGGGGGGGGGGGGGAGAGGGGAGGCAGAGAGAGGTTAGATGGTGAGAAAACAGGATGGAAGGGGGGTGGGGAAGAGGTAGCCCAGGGAAAGGTCAGAGGAAAGGAGGGGGCGTGAAGATCAGAGTTGATAGGAGGGAAAAATGGAGGGACATAGGACATCATCCGGGAGAGGGAGTTGACGGAAGCCACCTTGGGAAAGGAGATGAAGGGTGTAGAGATGGAGGGTAGGGGGGACACAACAGTAAAGGCGTGGCAGAGGGCGGGGATTGGAGAGGAGAGGAGGAACTAGGGGGTGAGGGGGATCGAGGCGGCGGGAGGTGTAGAGTATGTGGATATGTTCGAGGAATAGGAGCAGATGGGGGGAAGGAATGAGGTCGTAGAGGATCTGTGTAGGGGATGAGAGGCGTATACGGAAGGCAAGGTAGAGTGCATGGCGCTCAAGGATCTGGAGGGACTTATAGAATTAAAAATTATTGCATCAAATATTTTAAGTCCAACACTTGTTCCTTAAATCTGAACTGCAAACTGATTTCACTTTTTCGTGTTTCTAGGAGTATGCCTCAAACACAACAACTTCATATTTCACAATTTGTGAAAATTTTCTCAGATTATGATTAATCATTTTTTGCGTCTCCTGTAAGATTTTGTTTTTTGGGCATAACACTTTGAAAAGATGCTTCTCATACACCTTCCACTGCTAGTGCTGCCACCTGTCGTCTGTGTGTGGTTACTGTACTTTGACGTCGAAGATAGGCTGTGGTCAAGTCTACGTGAGTAGACAGTGCAGCAGCTACAGTTGAATAATACGTGTGCCCTGTAAGGCTGCTGGCTGGCATTCCGTCTCTGGTGAAAGCTGAGGGCTGCGCCGTGAGCCGCCCGCGGCGGGGCCCAGCTTTGAGAAGCAGGCGGTGCGTTTCACAGTGGAGGAGCGCAGCGCCCCGGCACGGCGGCTCGGGTAATCCTTGTGAAACATTCAGAACCGCGCGGCTCGCAATCTGCATGCAGGCCGGGGAGCGCGGCCACGTCACAGCAGGTGCGGCGAGCGGCTGTGGTGCCTGGCGGCTCGGCGACCTCTCTTATCCGAATGGACAGCCCTGTCTGTCTCTTTCGTGCAGCTTAAGTTTGTTGAAACTGTTTCTGCTTTTCCTTAAAGTGTAGTCTTTTTTTTCTGCCTAATTTATTTGTATTTCCTCTCACAAGGGAACCTCCCCATCGCACCCCCTCAGATTTAGTCATAAGTTGGCACAGTGGATAGGCCTTGAAAAAACTAAACACAGATCATTCGAGAAAACAGGAAGAAATTGGGTGGAACTATGAAAAAAATAGGAAAAATATACAAACTGAGTAGTCCTTGTGCATGATAGGCAACATCAAGGATAGAGTGACTTCCGGAGCGCGATGGTCCCGTGGGTAGCGTGAGCAGCTGCGGAACGAGAGGTTATTACTTCAAGTCTTCCCTCTCCTGAAAAGTTTACTTTCTTTATTTTCGCTAAGTTATGATCTGTCCGTTCGGTCATTGACGCCTCTGTTCACTGTTATAAGTTTAGTGTCTGTGTTTTGCGACCGCACCGCAAAACCGTGCGATTAGTAGACGAAAGGACGTGCCTCTCCAATGGGAACTGAAAACGTTTGATCGCAAGGTCATAGGTCAACCGATTCCTCCACAGGAAAACACGTCTGATATATTCTATACGACACTGGTGATGGCATGTGCGTCACATGACAGGAATATGTTGTCGACCCACCTAACTTGTACACTTGGCGAATTGGTAAAAAGATTCCTCTACCTTGCCTAATTTAGGTTTTCTTGTGGGTGTGATAATAACTCCCAAAAAAGTGATGAAAACATAAGAGCTTGTCACATAAACTGCAACAAATGAATGCAACAGTTTCACAATCGCACAGTTTTCCCTGTGCTCTGTCAAAACATATGCATTTAACGTTTTCTGTTTTTTCCGTGTGTAGACCGTCAAATCCTGGATATGTCCAAGCAAATCTGAACATGTCCTGGGATTTTGGACAGCGAAGTTGATTATGTGTGAGAGCCTGAACTTTGATAATTGACACACGATCACGTAAACAATACTGCTCTGTGTACCTGTGCAGCTTCGCAAAGTCATAGAATCTTTTCAAAAAGTATTTCACTTGCCGAAAACCAAACACATCTAACGGTTGCACAAGAGGTGTACAATCTGGAGGAATAGTAATCATGTCTACTCCCACACTAAAATTGTCTGAAAATAAAAAATTAGACTTTTCACTCGAGTGAAGACTTTTTTTCTTTTTTTTTGCAGTTGGTGTATTATTGTCATTTTTTTATTTTATTTATTCATTGATTTATTTTTAATTATTTTAAATTTTTTTCATTTTTTATTTTTTTTCAACAGTAAGGAACTTAAAACTAGTAAGTGCACTCGTTGCGTCGAGTTGGGGCAAATACTGCTACAGAGTGTGAGGGTTCACAACGAAACTCTCCATCTGCTGTATCATCCAGGTATGACTTCTCGTAATGATGAAAGTAGATCCCACGTTGTTCCATGTAGTGTTCTATCATCGTTTTGTAATTTTAGCTTCTCTTACCCGTGATGTTCCAGCTACGTGGAGGGTCGTGGAACGCACTCCACAAAAAATTGGAAAAATACTGTCGATACTTTGGGGTACGGAGGATCTTGCAATGCACTGCATGTGCACGAAGCCACGTCATTGCATTAGTTTTCGTGCGTGGGTAATACGTTTCATCCGGGAATAAGATAGTCTTGGGGTTGATATGATTCGGCGTTACCCGAAGGAAGTATGCTGACATTTGCCTCACTAAGTGCCACACTGCCGTAGACTCGCCACAGCTAAGACGGTGTTCATCGTTGTCTTGAACGCCACAGCTCGTGCACGTGGGTGAGTCTACCATGTGGATCGCATGTAGCCTGGATCTGGTCACCTGCTTACCGTTGACAGTGATATACCACATCGCCGTGACGTCAGTGTCCAGTGTTACGTGGTGAATTGTCCTCCACACTACTCGCCAGTTGACGTTCGGATGCTTCCGCTCCACGATGTTATCGTGTCGTCCACGTTGCAGAACCCTATAAACCGTCTTTGCCGTCGCCAGTTGAGTCGCTGGTAAGGCAAGTCGAACGTAACTGAGTTCGAGGTAAAAGACACCGATGTAGAAGAGCGAGGAGGGGACGTGGTGTATCGGCACAGGCGGCAACAGGCAGGGCGGTGCTAGTTCTTCTATTAACAAACTGGTCAGACTGTCCGGACGGCGGTTTGACTAATGTGCTCACAAACAGGGCCACCGCTCTGTCATAAACGTGATAAAGGCCAAGCCCTCCCCGATCCGGGGGAAGGGTGAGAGTCTCATATTTGATCTTGAACAGCATTCCTGAACTCACGAAGGACCCAAAAGCCGCAAGTATACGGCGAGCTAACATCACCGGTATAGGTAATATCTGGGCGATGTGCGGAATGCGTGACGCTAAATGTGTGTTAACATACTGGGTCCGTTGGACGATGTCCAGGGCTCGTAGGCGATTGTTGGCAATTCCAGTCCGAACATTTCGTAAAAGCCGTCGAAAGTTGTGAGCAGCGGTCGGTCGTATATCGTCTGTAAAATCAATGCCGAGACATTTCAAACCATCTGTGAGCTGTAAGGGAGTGACACTGTTCTCAGACAATCCGACCCCGATGTTCATCGCCACCGATTTTGCGACGTTGATACGACTACCAGTGGCCATGCCATATTTCGCTATCCAATTTAGTGCGCTAGCGGTGTCGTCACCGTTGCGGATGACAATCACCAGGTCGTCAGCGTACGCTTTACACCGGAAAGTGTGGCCTCGTAACGTCATACCCGTTAGTCGTTGGCGCAGGCCGCAGAGGAGAGATTCCACGGCCACAGCGTAAAGTAAAGTGGACAGAGGGCAGCCTTGGCGTATCGATTGAGAAATGGTGAGGGGCTGCGAAGGTCGGCCGTTGACGATCGCCTTGGACGTCGCGCCACGGAGGAGTCGCATGACGACAGTGTCGAATGGCTGTGGGTACCGCATATGTTGGAGGACCGGTTTCAAATAGTTGTGGTCCACTCGATCGAAAGCTTGACTAAAATCGATTGCCGCCAGTGCACCCTTCAGACGACATGCCATCGCCAGTGAGACCAAGTCACGATATTCACTGAGTGCTGTTTGAATATTATTGTCGCCTCCTAATGACGTTTGATCGGGTGAGATAAAATTTCGTAGGGTCTGGCGTATCCACGCCGCCAATAATCGAGAAAAGATCTTAACGTCGCAGTTCAATACCGTCAACGGGCGGTAATCCTGCAGTCGTGAGCCACCGGACGGTTTGTGAATAGGAATAATCATCCCTTCCACAAGGGCCGCAGGGAGCGGCACGTCCGGGGATAGTAGTTCGCGACAGATGTCCGTCCATCGGGAGGCTAATAAATATTGAAAAGTCCGGTAAAATTCCAAGGGGAGGCCATCAGGACCCGGAGACTTGTTGACAGCTCCTTTTCTAATGGCGTCGATCACTTCTTCTTCTGTAATTTCTTCCATCAAGGCCGCTTCCATTGCCGGGGTGACGGTGCCGTAAATCGTCTGAGAGACGTCCTCCAGTGCTGTCGGATCAGGGGTCTGAGCGGAATAGAGTTGGGAATAATGATTGTAGAACGCTGTGTTTATGTCTTCTTGCGTGGTGAGGCGATGACCGTCCTCCGTGTCGATGAAGCGTATCAGCGCTCGTTGGCGTCGTTTACGTTCACGAAGGACGTGGAACATTGACGGGCGTTCGCTAGGTATCCGATCCTGCGTCCTCGAGCGGATGACTACCCCCTCTAGGTGGCGTCGCATATGAGCGAGGATCTGAGCCTTAGCACGGTGGACCGCCGTTTGTCGTTCCGGAGACGGCGCCATAGCATCGCAGTCGCGCAGCACCCGGAAGTAAAAGTCGAGTGTATGTCTTCGCCAAGTAGCGTGATCACGACCGTAGGTTATCAACGTTCGCCTCAGTGCCGGTTTGGCGCAGTCCAACCACCAGCGGATCGTTGTGGGATATGCACGGAGGCGATTTTCACACGAATGCCACGTATCCTCAACGGCTTGGCGGCAATCCGGGTACGACAGGTGAGTGATGTTTAATTTCCACGGGCTGCTGCTTCTCCACACTTGTTGCCGCCGCAGGGTGACGGCACGAATGTAAGCTGAGTGGTTCGAAAATGCTGCAGGCCACAGTTCCGTATCCTGTGTTCCAGCGGCGAGAGAGCGTGAGACATAAATCCGATCGATACGACTGGAAGAGTGACTCGTGAAGTGCGTGAATCCCGGTCGATGGCCGTGAAGATGTTCCCAAGTGTCCACCATCTGCAGGTCTCGAATTAGCGTCTCGAGTTCCGGGCACGGATTATGTCGTGGGAGTTGGTCTCTGGGCGCCAGTACGCAACTGTAGTCACCTTCAAACACCAGATGGTCGTGGTGGCCTTGGAAGAGCGGGGCGACGTCTTCCGCAAAGAATCGTGAACGTTCGCGACGTTTGTCCGTCCCGGAAGGTGCATAGATATTGATAAGGCGGACACCCAGTACTGTGAGTGCCATTCCTTTTGCCCCAGGCAGAAACAGGATATCGTCCTCCACTATCCCTTCCCGAAGAAGCACAGCGACACCGCTGCCTGTTGGGGAAGCTGGAGAGACGCAAGCATCGTAACCGTACATGCCTGGGAAGTCGTCGACGCACACTTCCTGGAGAAGGGCTATGTCGATGGAAGCAGAGTTCAACATATCCTGAAGCAAGGATAACTTAGCGCGCGTCCGTATAGTGTTGATGTTTATAGTTGCAACGCGATACGTTTGAGGTCTATTCACAGCATCCGTGTTGGCCATCAATACCCTTGTAAGGCTGTCTCGTCACTGTAACTGACGGCGGGAAAGGATCAACACTGGTGTGGTAAATTTCCCCCCGTGTCGTCCGACACGATGGGCAAGGAGTGTTCCTCACAGTCGTCCGCCCAGTCGCCATGAAATACCATCGGCTGTTGGTGGCTGTTAGTGGCTGCTGCGGCACTCGGCGCTGACTCCATCGGCTCTGCTGGCTGGGAATCGGCAGCGGCTGTCTGCTTGGGATCCTGCTGTTCTGTGGGGTCGGAGGGGCTGAAGCCGTCACCACGGCGATCTGTTGAGTTTGAAGTTACAGCGGCCTCTGTACCGCCGGTACCGTCGTCGGAATTTCCACAATCCATGTCAGACGATCGCTGCAAACACTCGTCCGATGGAGCTCGCCGCCGTCTCTTGTGTTTTCGCGGGGAACGATGTTTACGGACATGTGTTTCAGTATCTGAATGTGGGTGGATTTCTTCAGCTGCTCCGGTGTCTGGAAGAAAAGCCGCTGTCGGCACAACCCGTGGGTCAATGTCCATCCTGCCATCCACGCCTTCTTGCAAGGTCGGCCGGTGATTATCTTCAGGTGGGGGCGCCGTTGTAGAGGCCGGATCCTGTGCTGCAGAAGCCATTATCGTCTCGCCATCGGGGGCGGCCATCGGACTAATGCCGTCAGCATCGGAAAAGGTTGCTGCCCGTGTAACTTCGGCGTAATTGAGAGGAAGGGTCGTCACCGTAGAAGGAGTCATAGATTCACCTGTCGGGATTTGAGTAAGCCGTCGTCGGAGACAATACGACCGGACGTGCCCTACTTGGCCACAACCAGAGCAAGTGCTGACCGTCGTACGTAATGATCGCCCTACATCCGCCGATGACAAGATATGACGGAAAAAGTTTGGTCAGTTCAATTTTAATCTGTCGTACCCCGTTAAGAACGGGGTACGTTGTAAAGGTGGTCCATTTTTCGGCCATATGGCTGATCACTCTGCCGTAGGGCTGGAAAGCCGCGGTGACTACGTCCGGTGGTACTTCGAAAGGGAGTTCGAAGACGCGTATTGTACGGAGGCCAAGCCCCGCGTGATCGATAAAGACCGCCCCAATATGGCCATCAGAACGTTTGAATTTAAGATTGTTCGCATGTGCGCTCACGATTCTGTTGCACACCTCGTCACTTACTAGCTTGACGTAGGCAACACTGCTCATGATAGAGAGATGGATACCAATTATGTCTCGCGGGTCAATATTAACGTCGTCACGTAGAAAACGTTCCACTTCAAAAGCTCGCGGTCGTGCATGATCGGGTTGAAAACTGATCTTGATGGTGGTTTGTCTGTATGAATGTGCCATGTTGTGTCGGTAGTGATGGACTCTAAACTAGCGACAACTCAGTAGGAAACAACTACGGGCACACGTAAACAAGACGTCCTCGCCGCAGCGCTGCGGAAAGCAGACTGACTTAAACCTAGGACCTTTCGTTCCGCAGTTGCTGACGCCAACCACGAGACCACGGCGCTCCTGAGCTCTCAGTATCCTTGATGTTGCATTTCTTGCGCATGGACTACTCAGTTTGTATATTTTGCTTATTTTTTTCATAGTTCCACACAACGTCTTCCTGTTTTCTCGATTGATCTGTGTTCAGTTTTTCAAGGCCTATCCACTGTGCCAGCTTATAACTAAATCTGAGGGGGTGCGATGGGAAGGTTCCCTTATTAGTATTGTGACCATGTTTACGTGTTGACCTACAGTCACTTCCAAAGCACGTAGGGCCATCTAGTGGTCGTTCTACTGTGTTCCTGGTTTCCCGGACTTGCAGTCAGCTTATTGTCAGACCGCCGTGACATATCGTAGAAATGACCGGCAGTCTGTTTCATTCGGTCCTTAACCATGGGGATACCTGTTTCCTGATGCAGTTACCGTGTCGGATATCTCTCGCGGGGGTGCATGGCGAGTCTTAACGCTCTACCCTGAACACTTTGGAGCCAGCGAATGCGGCAGTCAGCTGCGTTTCCGCGCACCTTAGTCGCGTATTTTAGCACTGGTCGGATCAGTGCTAAACATAGCATAACACCGCCGCGTGATTTGGTAGGGGGTAAAGCGCCTTCAGATGGGCACATGCCTTACACCAAACCTCGCACCAATCCTTGCCAATATGTGGATTCCAAGTGAGGGGGCTGTCAAAGTTTATCCCGAGGTAGTTTTCCGTCTGAGACCATGGGATGGGACTCCCGCAAGATCCATTGGCACTCTACTTCGTGTAACTGTGACAGACTGGCTTTTCATGGCGTTGAAATTCAGACGTCACTTCGTTATCCATCCCCCTAGAACATCGTATGCAGTCTACAGTGGGCGATCATGGAACTAGAATAAAGCGCTGTGTTGTCCAAATAAAGCGTTAACGACATCGTCTTTGGGGCCTTAGCGGTATACAGGAAGTACCACAGAGGCCGAGAACAGACTCCTCCGGCACTCCTGGTTGTATTGGCCTTGTTGTCAAACTGCCATCCTTGGCACGGATGTTGAACGCCCGAACACGCAGGTAAGACGCGATGAGTCTGACATGCGACGTCGGTATCCCTAAAACACAAAAAGTTAGTAGAGAAGAATCTCGAGCCGCTGTGTTACGTCGCGCGCCTGCTGAACAGGGCGTACATATAATACTTTAGAAGTGCAGTTCGTGGCGTAGCGCTATACATCACCCCTACAGGAATCTTACGGTTGCTAGTAGTTCACATAGACCACCAAGGGTGGGCAACAGGCGGCCGGGTACGGACCGCGATTGGATTCAACATGTTGGTCACCAACAGCATTTTTGGACAAATATTTAAAAAATGCTTGTCAGTAGTGTTTGTGCTTGTTAACGCATTAAATTTCAGAATGTTCAGTGATAAACCCGTGTCCAAAAATCTCAAAGTTACTCCTAATTGCTAGTCCTCTGGGGTTTCGTGTCTTATTGCCGCGTTTTGGAGGTACAGGGTGTTTCAAAAATGACCGGTATATTTGAAACGGCAATAAAAACTAAACGAGCAGCGATAGAAATACACCGTTTGTTGCAATATGCTTGGGACAACAGTACATTTTCAGGCGGACAAACTTTCGAAATTACAGTAGTTACAATTTTCAACAACAGATGGCGCTGCAAGTGATGTGAAAGACATAGAAGACAACGCAGTCTGTGGGTGCGCCATTCTGTACGTCGTCTTTCTGCTGTAAGCGTGTGCTGTTCACAACGTGAAAGTGTGCTGTAGACAACATGGTTTATTCCTTAGAACAGAGGATTTTTCTGGTGTTGGAATTCCACCGCCTAGAACACAGTGTTGTTGCAACAAGACGAAGTTTTCAACGGAGGTTTAATGTAACCAAACACTGCAGCTGCACTGAAACTGAAATTAATTTATAATGTATTAGCTTCAGCTAACTCCTTTTATAGACTTTTATTTTTGCATGATGACGTTTGCAGATACTTGGCATCCCATCTTCAGACGTTAACATTTATTTACATGTAGTGAATATTGTTTCTGAACTAAAGACGTTGCAGAGTTTTGCAAGAAAGTTTTTTAAAAACATTTTACAATTAGGGCAGCCACAGCTAAAGAAACTATACATAACTGAAAAATCATTGGCCGGCCGGTGTGGCCGAGTGGTTGTAGGCGCTTGGAACTTAACTTCTGAGGTCATCAGTCCCCTAGAACGTAGATACTTAAACCCAACTAACCTAAGGACATCACATACATCCATACCCGAGGCAGGATTCTAACCTGCGACCGTAGTGGTCGCGCGGTTCCAGACTGTAGGGCCTTGAACCGCTCGGCCACCCCGGCCGGCGAATGATAAGTCCAATGGTCCGTAAAAGCTGTATTTATTTAAGTCGATCAGACATTCGCAGGACCGGTTTCACAACTGTATTTAATTGCATCTTCTGGTGTGTACAGTGCTGTATCATATGGTATAGAGAGCTATTACAGAATACTGCAGAGTAGCAGTTGGCGGGCTGTGCGAAGTTCTCAGCCTTCTTCAATTACAAAACCATCACCTCCCTCCCGTCGGGTAGACCGCTCCCCTGGTGCAAGTCCTTCAATTCGACGCCACTTCGGCGACTTGCGTGTCGATGGGGATGAAATGATGATGATTAGGACAACGCAACACCCAATTATGAATGTCTAATCTGTGTTAGAATCCCGAGGAAGTGTCTGTCACTTAACCAATTGAAATATATTTTTCTTCCTTAATCGTATCGGTACCAGGGCAGCAGATTCTGCACACGCTGTGGCAACACTTTGGGCACGTTGGTGCTTGTTTTGCCAGCCGCTACGATTACTATTACGAAGTGTTGGTAACAAACACACATAAAAACGTGTCGGCCTACGGACCCGAGGTTTTTTTCTGGATAATATTTACGAGGGGCTTCGTACGTTCTTTGACGTGGACCTACAGGAAAATATTTCATTCGGTCAAGTGACAGACAGTTCATTGCGATTCTAACACATACTGGAGATTCATCATTGATGATGGTTTTGCCAGCTGAAGTAGGCCGACAACTTTGCCTAGCCACGACATAGGATTATACACACCAGAAGATTCAACTTGAAAGTTGCAAAACTGATTGAGTGAGTCTCTAACCGACTCCAATAAATTCAGCTATTGTGGACAATTGGACTTTTCATCCTGTTTTCTATGTTAAAAGTTCTGAGGACAAATAAGTAAAAATAAACGTTGTTGTGGACTGAGGGGCATCCATTTCGATGAAAATCTCGCTACTACTGGAAAAGACTAATTCAGGAGTCCTGGTAGGTCGGATGCGCTGGTTCTAGGGCAGCATACACGCAATGAAGTGACACAGAAAATTGAAACATATTGCTCAACTTTGGTAGCTCTGTAGAATGCAGGCGTAGTCTACCTGGCCCGCACTGACTGCTGTTCCATGAATACAAACTAAATAATGTTCTTTAAACTCAAGTCGGAAGAAAACTAGTCTTATGTCTTGATGCACTATTCGAAGAACAGTTCCGAACCAACAGTACACAGTTAAATCTCGAAACACGTGATCTCTGTCGATACACAATAATTGTATTCGCTGTTCTGTTTAATGGAGACTATTGATTTGATTCGATTTATTGCTCATTCAGAGACCTGTTGCCTTACATTTCATGACAGGGTGTTCATTTTACAGCTTTTCCTGTAGATCACAAAAGATATGCCTTATTACAAACAGCAATTATTGTTTTCAGCTATTGCAATGAGGGAATAATGAATATAAAATACATTAGTAACTGAAGGAAAAAAAGCACAACAATATTCACATTTTAAGAAATTATGAAGACAGATGATATGAAGGACATGGATAGAAAGTGAGAGAGAAATGTTACTGGAGACTAACCACTGCCTGTTTCTATCTCTCCCGACGACCTGAAGACTTGAAGACACTAAGAACGTTCTGCAGGAACTCCCTAGCAAGACTCTGTGACTTATAACTTGCAACTCACGACTTCTGTTCGCCACGGTTACTTAAGCGTGTGTCTCTGTTCCTGGTGGCGCTGCCGTTCCAGGGGGCGTGATTCTCGCGTGCAGCGTTACTGGTTTGCGCGCAACGACCTTCCTGCTGCGGATAACGTCCACGGTACTTTTGGTACTAACTGTCGCCAACTCTTTTGTGTGGCATCTCAGTACACCACAAACATCTGAAGGTGTGTGAACGCCATCTCCTGGAGGCCGACCTTGATGCCCTCCTAACGCTGCGTGGGAAACTTTTCATTGCGGGTGACTTAAATGCCAAGAGCCCGCAATGGAATTCTCGAGTCACCAACGTCAGCGGGCGACGCCTTCTCCGCGTCACTCAACGCCACGGCGCTCTAGTTCTGGGTCCATTTGACCATACATTCTTTCCCAACAGAGGCCAGCCCGACGTGCTCGACGTCGCAGTCCTGAAAGGCGTCGGGCACTTTACGTCGGCTACTGTCCGCTGCGCCCTGTCCTCTGACCACCTTCCGGTGGTCTACGATATGGACGTCGTCGGCGCCTCCTTGCCGCCTGCTCGCCGCACCTTCCGCGGAATTGACGAGGCCAGATTCCAAGCCGAACTGCTCGGCCGCTTTGAAGATGCCCCAGATCCTGCCCTGGAGGGGGCCGATGCTGCGCTGGCCTTTTTTACGCGGCACACCCTTAGCGCTGCTGCCGCTGCATCTCCCCGACAGCCGCGGCGGCCCCGAGAGATGTCTCGGCAGCTTCCTCCGCACATACTGGAGGCTATAACGGCCAAAAACCGCCTCTTCCGCGAGTGGCAACTCACTAGGCAGCCTGAGACCAAGCGTCGCCTCAATCGGGCACGGCGCGAAATCCGGGCCGCCATCGACCAACACCGAAATCGTGACTGGGCTGGCCTTGTGGCCACCCTGAACACGACTGATGGGAGTGCCTGGCGGACCGCCAAGCGCTTCCTCCGCCGCCATCAGCCTGTTCCTCCGCTCCATGTCGGCGGCGAGGTTGTCTGCGCCCCGGACGCCAAGGCCAACGCACTCGCAGACGTGTTCGCCGACAACTTCCGACCGGTCGCGGATGTTTTCGACGCCGAACACGTCCAACTCGTGGAAAACCACCTACCAGTGTTCCTCGCCGCCAGGGCCGCTGATGATGTGATCACGCCCGTCACAGCTGAAGAGGTTGGACTCCAGCTCCGCCGCCTCAACCCGAAGAAGGCAGGTGGCTCTGATGGAGTCACAAACCACCTCCTGCGGCTACTGCCGCCGGCACTCTATCAGCCACTAGCGGACACTTTTAACTGTGTCCTCAGCTCCGGGATCTACCCTTCCGCGTGGAAACACGCGGAAGTGGTGGCTATCCCAAAGGCCGGCAAGGATCCGCGTCAGGTGGAGCATTACCGGCCGATCAGCCTGCTCCCGTCTCTCTCCAAGATTTTTGAGAGATTGTACGTGGAGCGGCTGTGGCGCCACGTCACCGCTGAAGGGCTCCTTCCAGCTGAGCAGTTCGGATTCCGGCGGGGCCACTCGACCACGCATCAGCTCCTACGCCTGGTGGAACAGGCGATGAGGGCGCTGGAGACGCGGGAGTACCTTGGGGCGGTACTCCTAGACGTCTCCAAGGCGTTCGACAGCGTGTGGCACGAGGGCCTCGTGTACAAGCTCCTTGTACACGGGGTCCCGACGTCGCACGCACTTCTACTGCGGTCCTACCTAGAGGGCCGCACCTTCCACGTCCGGGCCGCCGGCGGCACATCCACCGACCGGCCGATTCGTGCAGGGGTACCGCAGGGGTCGGTTCTCGGCCCCCTGCTGTACACCTTGTACACCGCCGACGCACCGCGGGTGGCACGCGTGGAGTTGGCTCTTTACGCCGATGACACTGCGCTGTTCACCCGCAGCATGAACGTGGTCGCGATGTGCCGCCGACTCCAACTTGCGTGCGACGTCCTGGGGGCGTGGTCCACCAAGTGGCGTCTCAAATTCAACGCCGCCAAGAGCCAGGCGGTCGTCTTCACTCGGAGACGACTGCCTCCTGCCCTGCCGCCTGTCTCGATCTCGGGAGGCCCCATCCCGTGGTCACCAACAGGCCAACACCTCGGTGTGCGGCTGGACCGGCATCTCACCTGGCTACCGCACATCCGCGACATCAGGGGGCGGGCGATTGGGCGTCTCCGGGCGCTCTACCCGCTGCTGAACCCCTCGTCCACTCTCCCCCCTCGGCACGGCCTGACCGTGTACTTGGCCCTCGTCCGGCCGGTACTCGAGTACGCCGCCGTGGTGTGGGGGAATGCTGCTCCATCGCACGTTGCGATGCTCCAGCGTGTCCAAAATCGGGCGCTGCGACTCGCACTTCACAAGCCGCCTCGGTACCCCACGAGACTGCTTCATGAGGAAGCTGGCGTCCCGTTGCTACGGGATCGCATCAGGCAGTCCGCCAGGGTGTTCTATGCCTCTGCAGAACACTCTGGCAGTCATCTTATACGTGGACTGGGACACCAAGTCCACCGCAGGCCAACCACGCGCTGGCCTGATCTGCTGCGGGAGTAGCTTCTCCCGCAGCAGCTATGACGCATTTAACGCAGCGTCCGCCCTAACGCGGGCGCTCACATAGGCCAAACCAACAGTGAGGCCACACAACAGCTCTAGAGGTCCAAACAGGAACAGCAGCTTCGCTGCTTAGCCTGTCCCTCCTCCTGGTAGATGAAACCAGTGATTTGCAGTGCAGTGCAGTGCAGTGCAGTTAATGCACTCTCAAAACCGCGAGCTTCAGGTATGATTTGATGTCACAGCGTGTTGAGAAATGGGTGCCATTCATGTAGTTGTGTTACCCTATAGACATTAATTTCACGGACGCTATAGTTTCGACTTCATGCGCTGGTGGGAAGGGGAGCGGTGGGCGCAGGGGGGGGGGGGGGGCAAATATACGAATTACCACGTCCGCAGGTCAGTAAAGGTTGCCCGTGATTGATACAGACAACGAGATGGCGGCTTTACAGAACAGATTGTCTGGCGTGCGCCAGCCAGCAACTTCACTCCAGAGGCGTCACTACCGTCCAGGCGACGAAATACAAATACGTCTGAAAGGCAGCAGTCGATCTACCTCTCATATAATCCACGGTTTTACAATTTCGTAACTTCATAATTTCGTGGGTTGATCAAGTCGACACGGTATCTTTCCTCTGCCTGACTTTCTTCATATTTTACATGCCAGGGAGGAAGATCACGTTTGTAACCGAAGCTGAGTGCGTTTTATTCTCATTATTATGATGTTTGAAATTCAGCACACCATCTAACCGAATAATAGATGATCGCTGGGCTGAGCGAATGTGGGTGTACTTACAAACGCGTGCGACTGTGTGAATTCAGGTGGAAGTTCTTGGTTTAACTTTGCAGTGGAAGCCGGGGAAAGGCTTCGAAGCCGGCCTGCGTCCCCAGTCCGCTGCAACAGCCGATTGCCCAAGCGTTTTAAAAGTGTGGCGAAGTGAATGGTTCTTAGGGGCACACGCGCTGTGGTCTCTGTGTTCGAATTTTGGACGCTGAACCCAGTGAAAAGTGTTGAGGCGAAGCAAACAGGCATGTCTCTCCTGTATTCTGATTGAAGCAGACAGTTGTTACTACTGGCAAATTCATCTTGGTGATTGGGCAGTTCATGCCTTCCAAATTTGTTCGAGCTGTGTACGCAGAGGCGAGGATGGTTGGATGTTATCCAGAGTTTGTCAGTCCCTGTACCGAGATCAAGTAAGTATGACGTGCTGGTTCTTTGCGCCCTTGAACGGTGATTTTTGCCTGGTAGCTTGGTTGCGTCTTGAGTTAGGATTCTCTATAACGATCAACCTCTTTCGTTAGGTGCAGTGTGGCATTTTCGCACGTGATAATACTGCTATTGTTTTACGTAGATTCAGATGAAACCGAACTATTTAATGCCCTTCATGCATCGTGTGCCTAGTTACCTTTCATGTTTCATTTCGCTGTGAGTCACAAGCTGGTTTTGACGTTTCATTACTGGGAAACAGTGAAATTTTCTTTCGAGTATTCTGCGAGTTTCAGTCTCTGATGGTCTAGCAATTGCGCAGTTAGACATCTGTTACAATTTTTCCTGTGGAATAGAAACTAGGACTACAACTCAGAAATATTTATGGAATTTCAGATGATTTGGCACTCAAGGATAGGTACACAGTGTTAAGCCCTATACTTGTTGAGTGGGGAGCTTATGGCTACGAAAAATGCCTGTTATTGGATGTAAGTTCGATCCAAATACCAATTAACTGTCGATTTATTATCCAGTCAATAAACGGTGGGCAGCTTTTACGCCACTGTAAAAGTAAATGCAACATTTACCAAAAACTAGATGAAACAAAACTTTATTTTCTTAAGTCTAGACCTAACAGCGGTGTATATTTCAGCCTAATATTTGTCACATTTTTAGAGATGCGAAAAATATCTAACTGATTTGGTTTGCTGTCGATACTGATGAGAACAACAAACCTATCACAGCTGTTCACAGTTAACTCACTCTCTGCCACATCTTTCTGTTCATAACGAATCCTACTTCTGTTATATCATTTTCTGCTGCTGTTGATATTACCCTACTCTCATGTGAACAGAAATCCTTGTTTTCTTTACATTTTTTTCACTGATGCCTACTGTGCCCTGATTTCCATTATCTTCTGCGTCATTTGCCGTTGGTCATTGCTTATTCTTCCCATCATTGCTTATTTCCCACCCCAAGGTCAAGAGAGTGCCCTGAACTTTTATCCGCTTCAGGCTCCACAATTTCTTATTCTGAACTACATACACTCACTTTACTGACGTATTCAGTCTTCAGAAACACTTGAGGCGTAGGCTTTCCGTGGTTTCTCTAAATCACTTCCCTCAAATGACAGGATCCTTCTTTTCGAGAAGTTGTGGCTAGTTTCCACCCATTCCGAGATCATGTTCCGTCTCTAATGACCCCATCGTCGATGTGACGTTAAACTACGTCTTCCATCACTCCGTAATTGCCGGAGGATGTGTCAAATATGAATTGTAATTATGTGACCAGTATGTTCGACCGCGACCTAATTAATGTCGATATTTTGACACAAAATCATTAGGCATTATTTAGTCCTTCTTTTAATTTTGTTTATTTTCTGCATTTCAGTAGAACAAGTGACGTATTTTGAAATTTAAGTACGAAAAAATTATTTTAAACATAACTGCATGCTACAGAAATAAATTGGAGAACAATAGTGAGATTATTAAGATAGGTATACAATGGATGCAGCAGCTCCTTCGTCTCATAACGGTCCCCTGAAAACCTTCACATCAGAGGTTAACCAGAGCAGCAGAAAGCAACCTCTAAAAATCTGCGCCACGAAAAACAAGGAGCGGGCCGGGGCTGGGCTGCAAATCCCATTAAATTACACCAGCAAAGACGGGGAGAAGACAATTCTGCGAATTAAAAACGCCGCCGCCTCTGGCCGGGCTGCTGTGCTCCTCTTTTTTTTTTATTTTAATAAAGCAGCAGGGACGTGTAAAATGCAGCGGCGTCCAAGGTCGCGACTCGTGTAACGAAGCAGCATAATTCCCTCACTTCGCTCTTAGCCCCGTAAAAAAGTAAGCCAGATGCTAGAAGCTGCCGCTGCCCTCACGTCAGGTGATAACGCGCCCTCCCCATCTACCCGTCGCCTTTCCTGTTGCTTCCCTGCTCTACTTACCCGGCTCTCCCTACCTGGCTACCTCGCGGACCGAATAAGCCCTAGCTGTGAGGCGCTCAGTTATTAGAACACACACACTTGCCTCTGGGACGTGACGAGCAAAAACCTTTCCTCAAAGTTTCCCTCTGGCGTAAATACGATGAGTGCTCATTACGTTTTGATTATCCAATTAATTTAGGCTACATACCGTCTTTTGCGAAACACTTAGAAATCTTTGACGCACTTTTACTTGAAAGACGCTACACGCAGACGGTCGGGGTTCACATATTGTTTCCTGGGGGCAACGCGTTGGCGATATGAGGGACACTAGACACGCCAAATCCCGGGACAAAGGCACAAAAATAAGAAAAAATGAAAATACGGTTTTCTGTGTTGTAATAAAACTATTATTTAGACCATGCGCGTTTCGCTTTATTTCAGAGCATTTGCGGTAATCAGATTGTTTGCTCCCTATTACATTCCCAATGTAGTTCCACACATGGTTGGTCGATTTTTAGAACGTTACACTTCACTGACATTCTACGTTTTTTAAACATCATCTCGAGAAAATGAAATTAATTTTGTTTTATTGCAGTTACAAGCATGCAGTCCTGGAACACACTGAAATCATCGGCCCACAGTGCCGTAGCATGCAGCTATAAGAACCAAAAAGAATGGCACAGCCTGTTGATGTGGTACAATATCGTACAGTAATTCTTTTTCTGCATTTGAAGAGGAAGAACACTGCAGCAATCCATGGCGAATTGATGGAAGTTTATGGCAACAACGCGCAATCACATCACACGACAGTTAGGTTTTGCAGACGCTTCCACCGAGGCCAAACAAGTTTGAAACGTGATTATCTAATAAGTGAACATTCCCAAGTGCAAACAAACGATCTTGATAAAGCATGGTGCGTGTGTAGAGGGGACAAGTAGTGCAATACGTATTAATTCTCTTGTGCTTTATTTCTCTTTTAAACAGTCAAACGCACCGCAAAATTAATTTTGCACTTTGAGTTTAGAGGGAACATGTTAGACACAATGACGTACAAAAAATATTTTTCATATATAAGCTGATATGAAATTGTTGTTGTTGTTGTTGTGGTCTTCAGTCCTGAGACTGGTTTGATGAAGCTCTCCATGGTACTCTATCCTGTGCAAACTTCTTCATCTCCCAGTACCTACTGCAACCTACATCCTTCTGAATCTGTTTAGTGTATTCATCTCTTGGTCTCCCTCTACGATTTTTACCCTCCACGCTGCCCTCCAACACTAAATTGGTGATCCCTTGATGCCTCAGAACATGTCCTACCAACCGATCCCTTCTTCTAGTCAAGTTTTGCCACAAACATCTCTTCTCCCCAATCCTATTCAATACCTCCTCATTAGTATTATGATCTAACCATCTAATCTTCAGCATTGTTCTGTAGCACCACATTTCGAAAGCTTCTATTTTCCTCTTGTTCAAACTATTTATCGTCCATGTTTCACTTCCATACATGGCTACACTCCATACAAATACTTTCAGAAACGACTTCTCTGACACTTAAACCTATACTCGATGTTAACAAATTTCTCTTCTTCAGATATGCTTTCCTTGCCATTGCCAGTCTACATTTTATATCCTCTCTACTTCGACCATCATCAGTTATTTTGCTCCCCAAATAGCAAAACTCCTTTACTACTTTAAGTGTCTCATTTCCTAATCTAATTCCCTCAGCATCACCCGACTTAATTCGACTACATTCCATTATCCTCGTTTTGCTTTTTTTGATGTTCCATCTTATATCCTCCTTTCAAGACACTATCCATTCCGTTCAACTGCTCTTCCAAGTCCTTTGCTATCTCTGAGAGAATTACAATGTCATCGGTGAACCTCAAAGTTTTTATTTCTTCTCCATGGATTTTAGTACCTACTCCGAATTTTTCTTTTGTTTCCTTCACTGCTTGCTCAATACACAGATTGAATAACATCGGGGAGAGGCTACAACCCTGTCTCACTCCCTTCCCAACCACTGCTTCCCTTTGATGTCCCTCGACTCTTATAACTGCTATCTGATTTCTGTACAAATTGTAAATAGCTTTTCGCTCTCTGTATTTTACCCCTGCCACAGTCAGAATTTGAAAGAGAGTATTCCAGTCAACATTGTCAAAAGCTTTCTTTAAGTCTACAAATGCTAGAAACGTAGGTTTGCCTTTCCTTAATCTAGCTTCTAAGATAAGTCGTATGGTCAGTATTGCCACCCGTGTTCCGATATTTCTACGGAATCCAAACTGATCTTCCCCGAGGTCGGCTTCTACTAGTTTTTCCATCCGTCTGTAAAGAATTCGTGTTAGTATATTGCAGCCGTGACTTATTAAACTGATAGTTCGGTAATTTTCACATCTGCCAACGCCTGCTTTCTTTGGGATTGGAGTTATTATATTCTTCTTGAAGTCTGGGGGAATTTCGCCTGTCTCATACATCTTGCTCACCAGATGGTAGAGTTTTGTCAGGACTGGCTCTCCCAAGGCCGTCAGTGGTTCTAATGGAATGTTGTCTACTCCCGGGGCCTTGTTTCGACTCAGGTCTTTCAGTGCTCTGTCAAACTCTTCACGCAGTATCGTATCTCCCATTTCATCTTCATCTACATCCTCTTCCATTTCCATAATATTGTCCTCAAGTACATCGCCGTTGTATAGACCCTCTATATACTCCTTCCACCTTTCTGCTTTCCCCTCTTTGCTTAGAACTGGGTTTCCATCTGTGCTCTTGATATTCATACAAGTGGTTCTGTTGACTCCAAAGGTCTCTTTAATTTTCCTGTAGGCAATATCTATATTACCCCTAGTGAGATAAGCCTCTACATCCTTACATTTGTCCTCTAGCCATCCCTGCTTAGCCATTTTGCACTTCCTGTCGATCTCATTTTTGAGAGGTTTGTATTCCTTTTTGCCTGCTTCATTTACTGCATTTTTATATTTTCTCCTTTCATCAATTAAATTCAATATTTCTTCTGTTACCCAAGGGTTTCTACTATCCCTCGTCTTTTTACCTACTTGATCCGCTGCTGCCTTCACTACTTCATCCCTGAAAGCTACCCATTCTTCTTCTACTGTATTTCTTTCTCCCATTCTTGTCAATTGTTCCCTTATGCTCTCCCTGAACCTCTGTACAACCTCTTGTTTAGTCAGTTTATCCAGGTCCCATCTCCTTAAATTAGCACCTTTTTGTAGTTTCTTCAGTTTTAATCTACAGTTCATAACCAATAGATTGTGGTCAGAGTCCACATCTGCCCCTGGAAATGTCTTACAGTTTAAAACCTAGTTCCTAAATCTCTGTCTTACCATTATATAATCTATCTTAAACCTGTCAGTATCTCCAGGCTTCTTCCATGTATACAACCTTCTTTTATGATTCTTGAACCAAGTGTTAGTTATGATTAAGTTGTGCTCTGTGCAAAATTCTACCAGACGGCTTCCTCTTTCATTTCTTACCCCCAATCCATATTCACCAACTATGTTTCCTTCCCTCCCTTTTCCTACTGATGAATTCCAGTCACCCATGACTATTAAATTTTCGTCTCCCTTCACTACCTGAATAATTTATTTTATTTCATCATACATTTCTTCAATCTCTTCGTCATCTGCAGAACTTGTTGGCTTGTAACTTGTACTACTGTGGTAGGTGTGGGCTTCGTATCTATCTTGGCCACAATAATGCGTTCACTATGCTGTTTGTAGTAGCTTACCCGCATTCCTATTTTCCTATTCATTATTAAACCTACTCATGCATTACCCCTATTTGATTTTGTGTTTATAACCCTGTAGTCACCTGATCAGATGTCTTGTTCCTCCTGCCACCGAACTTCACTAATTCCCACTATATCTAACTTTAACCTATCCATTTCCCTTTTTAAATTTTCTAACCTACCTACCCGATTAAGGGTTCTGACATTCCACACTCCGATCCGTAGAGCGCCAGTTTTCTTTCTCCTGATAACGACATCCTCTTGAGTAGTCCCCGCCCGGAGATCCGAATGGGGGACAACTTTACTTCCGGAATATTTTACCCAAGAGGACGTCATCATCATTTAACCAAACAGTAAAGCTGCATGCCCTCGGGAAAAATTACGCCCGTAGTTTTCCGTTGCTTTCAGCCGTTCGCAGTACCACAACTGCAAGGCCGTTTTGGTTAGTGTTACAAGGCCAGATCAGTCAATCATCCAGACTGTTGCCCCTGCAACTATTGAAAAGGCTGCTGCCCCTCTTCAGGAACCACACTTTTGTCTGGCCTCTCAACAGATACCCCTTCCGTTGTGGTTGCACCTACGGTACGGCTGTCTGTATCGCTGAGGCACGCAAGCCTCCCCACCAACGGCAAGGTCCATGGTTCATGAAATTAATGTTCTCGAAAACTGTAAAATCAACTTTTGTAATAATCTGAAATTTTGCAAAACATCCCACCACCACTAACTAATTCTGAAAAACGATTACTTTTTTATAACATAAATTAAAGAACCTTTCAAGTACCGTACATCCCTGTCTAACAAAGCTGATTTCTAAAGCATCATTTTTGGAAAATAAGCTGTACACAATGTACTGTCGAAGTATTTTCAACATACTTAGTTAAAATGTCCAAACGTACATTACCATTCTAATTATTTATATTTTTTATGTTTTAAATTGTTTTTTTACTTTTTACATCCTTGGCTTTTTGTTTTTAGTTTGCCGTTAATTGAAAATAATAAGTATCTCATTATTACGATAGAAGATAATTGCAATATAGATAATCTGTAAAGAAATGCTTCCAGCATATCATTTTTTACGACATGCACATAAAATAAACAAAATTTCTTCATGTAATCTACAGAACCCAGAAGGCAATATAAAACAAAATTCAACAGGATTTCAAATTGTCATGGGTTATCCTCTACATATCCTGATTTCTATCACGAATATTTCAGTAAATTTGTAAACCTTGGAAAAAAATCGATTATGTTCTAATGACTACAGCTTGACTGTATTGTTTCTCAACTGGAGACTGATATAATCATTCAGTAGAACTACATGTGAAAATCATCTCACAGAGACCTTCCAAAATCGAAAGCCGTATATATCCCACTGCCACTGCTGTTCAAAATGGTTCAAATGGCTCTGAGCGCTATGGGACTCTACATCTTAGGTCATAAGTCCCCTAGAACTTAGAACTACTTAAACCTAATTAACTTAAGGACATCACACACACCCATGCCCGAGGCAGGATTCGAACCTGCGACTGTAGCAGTCCCGCGGTTCCGGACTGTAGCGCCAGAACCGCACGGCCACCGTGGCCGGCCCCACTGCTGTACCTGTGCCATTGAGCATTTTGGGATGACTAGATGTTACTTCTCCTGGGGTACAAAGCTATAAACGTTTTTTTTTCACGTTAACAACTCGTCTTTTCATAGTTTTAAAAGAAAATAACAGAAAATACGAGTGAGTTCGGCTCAAGAAGCGGGAATCTGTTTATGATGTCCTTGTGACAGCATCGAAGTCTAGTAAACAATCGTATGACTTGGTCAAAAGATATTTGAAACACGTTTTCTTTCGCAATGAGGGAGAAACACCTGTATTATTGTTAGATTACTGCGCTGGTCAGCCCCGAAGGGCTCGACAGCACAGGTACATCCGTGAGGCGTGTACGGCTTCTGATGTTGGAAGAACTTTGTGAGAAGATTTCCGGATATAGCTCTGTTGAATGATTATTATGTCAATCTCCGCTTGAGAAACAATATAGTCAAGCTGCAGTTACTAGTACATAATCATTTCTCTTCGCAAGGCTTACCAGTTAATGAAGTATGCCTGATAGAAACAAGGATGTTTAAAAGACCAACCGTGACAGTTTAAAATCCTGAATTATGTTTCATATCGCCTTCTCCGTTATGTATATTACGGGAAAAAATTTCGTTCATTTAATGTGCATGGTGTAAAAATGAACAAAGAAGTTATGTTTAAGGCATTTCTTTAAACATTATCAGTATTGTAATTTTCTTCTATCATAATAATGAGCTATTTACTACTTTCAATCAACAAAATACACATATGTAAAACGATACGTGATGGCGCTCGCGATCCTACTGGTACGACTCGTGCTCGCGTTCCATCGACTCTGGCCCTCGTCGTATCATGTTGGTTCGGGTATGTGTTCCCTCAGCGGCTGTGTCATAGCGAGTGGTGTGTAGGACGGGTGTGACTGAGCACTCGGAGTCCTGGCGATTGCTCGAGCTGAAACCGTTGACTGTTGGGCTACGGGCCCCCGCGTTTTCCTACAGCGTTGACCGCTGCTACTGGCGACCTTAGCGGGCAAGGAGCGGCTCTCGTCGCGTGCAACCTCGTTGCCAAGAGCATCAGTAAACTGTGATGTGCTAAATACGCCCAGATCTACTGGACAACATGTCAGCAGCTACGAGCAGGAGGGCAGTGTTATCCGGCGTCTACCGGAAATCCTGAAACTATTGGCCCCCTTGGCATTTATTTGAAATTATGTATGCAGATTGTTCAGTTAGTAGTGTACTTAAATCAGGTTGCTTCTGCCCTGGTGTGAGCTGGCTAGGAATCCGGTTCCTTTATGGCTTTCAGTGACCTCTTTTGCGACCGTGTTGACTGTCAATGGCTGGAATACTTTTCGCAGCTTGAAGATATCAGATGAATCACCAAAGCCTTAGCTCTCCCAACATCTCAAGAGATCCACAGGCTTATATCGGCTCCCCCTGAACAGAAGTATCTTGACTTAGGTGTTATGGAAATTGAGATATTTCAACAGAAGTCAAGCAATGTATTACAGCGGATTACTGTTCTAGACTTAAATGTGATCAGCCCTATGCCGTCAGACATACCGACACCCAACTTGCAAGACATAATGTGGAAGTGTGGTAAGTAGCTCCAGTCTGTGTGTAACACTATTTATGAACATTACCTACACTTGCCTTACAAAAAATGGCTCTGAGCACTATGGGACTCAACATCTGAGGTCATCAGTCCACTAGAACTTAGAACTACTTAAACCTAACTAACCTAAGGACATCACACACACCCATGCCCGAGGCAGGATATCTTTCCGTGCGAGATCTGATTTCCCTTATTTTATCAGGGTGATGATCGATTCTCCCTATGTAGCTCGGTGTCAACAAAATATTGTCGCATTCGGAGGAGAAAGGTCGTGATTTAAATTTCGTGAGAAGATTTCGCCGCAAGGAAAAAGACTTTGTTTCAGCGATGTCCATCCCAAATGCCGTGTCATTTCAGTGACACCCTCACTCCTATTTCGCGATAATCCAAAACGTGCTGTCCTTCTTTGAACTTTTTCGATGCACCCCGTCAATCCTATCTGGTAAGGATTCCACACCGTGCAGCAGTGTTCTAAAAGAGGCCGGACAAGCGTAGTGTCGGCATTCTCCTAAGTAGACCTGTTACATTTTCTAAGTGTCCTGCTAATAAATCGTAGTCTCTGGTTAGCCTTCCCCACAACATTTTCTGTGTGTTACTTCCAATTTAAGTTTTTCGTAATTGTAATTCCCAGTTATTTTGTTGAATTTACGGCCTTTAGATTTGACTGATTTATCGTGTAACCGAAGTTTAAATGGTTGAAATGGCTCTGAGGACTATGGGACTTAACATCTGAGGTCATCAGTCCCCTAGAACTTAGAACTACTTAAACTTAACTAACATAAGGACATCACACACATCCATGCCCGAGGCAGGATTCGAACCCGCGACCGAAGTTTAAAGGATTTCTTTTAGCACTCATGTGGAAGATCTCACACTTTTCGTTATTTACGGTCAATTGCCAATTTTCTCACCATACAGATTTTTTTTAATCGCTTTGAAATTTGTTTGGCTTTCTGATGACTTTATAAACGACAGTGTTATCTGCAAACAACCTCAAACGGCTTCTCAGATTGTCTCCTAAATCATTTATATAGACAAGGAACAGAAAAGGGCCTATAGCATTACCTTGGAGAACGCCAGAAATCACTTCTGTTTTGTCGATGACTTTCCGTCAATTACTACGATCTGTGACTTCTCTGATAGGAAATCACGAATCCAGTGAAACAGGTGAGATGATATTCCATAAGCACGCAATTCCACTACAGGGCGCTCGTGTGGTACAGCGTCAAAAGCATCTGGAAATCCAGAAATATGGAATCAATTTGATATCCCTTGTCACCAGCGCTCATAAATCGCGGTGAATTCAGTGTAAGTAGCGTTTTTGAATAAAAGTGTCATTTCTATTCGTCTTATTGTGTATTTCCTTCAATTATCTTCTGGACTATAGTGTAGCAGTACTTTATACGGATGGTCCAAGTTTAATCTAGCTACGTTTCTTGGCAGTGATAAACCATGCGAAAGTTACTTTCAAATGGCTCTGAGCACTATGGGACGTAACTGCTGCGGTCATCAGTCCCCTAGAACTTAGAACTACTTAAACCTAACTAACTTAAGGACATCACACACATCCATGCCCAAGGCAGGATTCGAACCTGGGACCGTAGCGGTCGCGCGGTTCCACACTGTAGCGCCTAGAACTGCTCGGCGAAGTTACTTTCGTCCTTAAGTTTTGCACTCCAGTGTATAGGACCAGACATGAAGAAGTTAAATACGCTACGCCTATGAAACATAGCTTCAGCTTCATACATCACTGTGAATCTGGATGTTTCATTTCCACGCATTTAAAAGTTGGTAGTGGATTTTAAGCAAGGTTCTTCTTCTCTATATCTCCAATCTGTCTGAAGCACACACCGTGGCTCTGTATTATTGTGTCCACATGTATCAGAACTTCTAATGAACCAGGAGGCACGTACCTAGATTCACTTGTTTGAATTTCCCATGCTTCCTGTCTAACTGGAGCACGTCGGAGTATTAGAGTTAAATGGCGCACAACCTCCCACTCCGGAAATTCCACTCCACACCAGCAGTCCTATTATCAAGAAACACATCTACATCATACTCCGCAAGCCACCTAATGATACGTGGGTGGGGGGAGGGTACTTTTTGTACCAGCAGCTGAGCCCCCCAATCCTGTTCTACTCGCGAATTGCGCGTGGGAAAAATGACTGTCGTTAAGCCCCTGTATTGGCTTTAATTTCTCGAATTTTCCCTTCATGATCATTAGGCGGGACGTATGTAGGGGAAAGATGTGTTATGCCTGCGTCGGGCAGTGTGCCTTTTCAGATCAAGGGTGTTAGGTTCTGCAGGGTTTTATTGACCTGAGTCTCGGGAAATCTCCCAAGTTTCTAGCGTCAATAAAATCTACTTATTCCATGTTTCTCTATATAAATTACAGATTAATGGCTATGTAATCCAAATGTCTCTTCTCGCAACAGCAAAATGTGCTGGGCTCCCATTATCTTCACTAGTACAACCCCTGTCAGCCTCTCTCCTATACTCGCAAGTAAAAGAGTAAGAAGCTGAGCCAATACCTTTACGCATTTTGAACGTTAACTAACGTAACGGAAAGCCCCGCAGAGTCGAATCCCATAAATAGAGGCAACTGGCATAACTAGATTCTTCGACCATTCGAAATTATGTCTCTGTTACAGCCAGTATCGACAGTAATAAAACAGCATACGCTGTTGACAGCGGGCAGTATAAAGGAGTCATAAACAAACCTGATGGATAATATCTGACTCTCCCGCAGTAGCTACATGCTTCAGAGAACATTAATAGCAAAGGTACTGGCTGAAATTACTTTCAATTTCTCCTTGGTTATTACTACCTGCTCTCTTATGTCTGAACCAGGTCACCTTTATAAAACTATTACAACAGTCGCCCTCCGTGAGGTATGTTGTGATTTTCAGTTTGCGTAATCAACTAAATTATCTCTTCCTTTCCTATTTACATTGCCTCGTTACCTCCTCTAGGATGCCTTAACTCATATTCTGTCGATCCACCCTTCCTGCCGGTTAGAATTTTTCATATCTAGTCAACACTTTTTTCCAAGATGTCATCATGCTGTAGCATATCTGTAAACTGAAATTTTAATGGCGTAGTACATTGTCACATACCTTATCAAAGAATCCCTGTTACTTCACTGGGGTCTTTCCGCTGTTCGTTTTTCATTCTAATAATTATGATGTCATAATCTTTCAGATCCTTTAATATCAGAAGCAGGTGACTGGTGTCAGAAGTCTTTGCATTCGTTCTTACTTTCTCTGCCTTTTCTCCTAGGTAGCAGAATTACTCATACTTCCGTTTTTTGTTGCATTCTTTATTCTTACAGTTTGTTACTCAAGAAGCTTTAATCTCTTTTTCTGTCCATTACCAAAGCCTTGGTTTATTTATTCGTAACCATAATTCATGAGAAAGTGTAATCAGCAGAGTTTCTAAACCCTTCGTTACTTTGGATCGAAAAGCTTACGTTATTTGCTTAACGTCCTTGGTCCTTCTTCCTTTAAACTGTTATTCCTCTCCTGCATTTCTTTTGCATCAGCCGTGCGTTGCATCTTTCATAACACAAGCTTATCTTTATTTGTGTACTTTTATTTTACACTGAATAACCCTGTGTGCCTCTGTACTTCACGCCCATGATTATTCCATACTACTTTAGCACCGGCTGCTTCGCTAGCGTAGACTGTATGACCTGCAGAATTTTTCGGTTTTAAATAATCGAAGTTTTATATTGTTCACAAACTGCAACACCTTCTAAGCTTTTCGAGAAAATGAAGACCATACAAGCATGGTCTTTTCCGAATGTGCCTGTACTTCTGACGGAAAAGGATTCTGGCAGCTAGAGTCGTAAGTTTTTGTTAATCATTCCTTTTGCGAACTTGTGGAGATATTTCCATAGCAACTTTCATCCCTAACAAATGCTTCTTCGTATCTAGCAGAGAAGTGAAATACCAATTTTCATAAATTTAGGTTTAAAATTTTTAAATGTAACGAAATATCTTCTGAAAAATTTTCATCCTCTATCACACTGCCTTAGGGTTGAATTTCCAAAAATGCGGAAACACCTATTTTTTATTTTCTGACTGAGAAACTAGTTACCAGTTTCGTACTTCTAGCTACAAAATTTCCTTAACAGCGACTTACTTTCAGAAAGCATTCCATCCCTTCTTTCACACCCTTAGGAGTGGAATTTCGGACAATCCCTTGTCGTCCCCAGTGTCGCAGTTAAACAGAGAACCGACTCGTGGCGATAACATATTAGACCTTCTGGTGACAAACAGACCCTAACTATTTGAAACAGTTAACGCAGAACGGAATCAGCGATCATAAAGCGGTTACTGCTTCTATGATTTCAGCCGTAAATAGAAATATTAAAAAAGGTAGGAAGATTTTTCTGTTTAGCAAAAGTGACAAAAAGCAGATTTCAGAGTACCTGACGGCTCAACACAAAAGTTTTGTCTCAAGCACAGACAGTGTTGAGGATCAGTGGACAAAGTTCAAAACCATCGTACAATATGCGGTAGATGAGTATGTGCCAAGCAAGGCCGTAAGAGATAGAAAAGAGCCACCGTGGTACAACAACCGAGTTAGAAGACTGCTGCGGAAGCAAAGGGAACTTCACAGCAAACATAAACACAGCCAAAGCCTTGCAAACAAACAAAAATTACGCGAAGCGAAATGTAGTGTGAGGAGGGCTATGCGAGAGGCGTTCAATGAATTCGAAAGTGAAGTTCTATGTACTGACTTGGCAGAAAATCCTAAGAAATTTTGGTCTTATGTCAAAGCGGTAGGGGGTCAAAACAAAATGTCCAGACTCTCTGTGATCAAAATGGTACTGAAACAGAGGATGACAGACTAAAGGCCGAAATACTAAATGTCTTTTTCCAAAGCTGTTTCACAGAGGAAGACTGCACTGTAGTTCCTTCTCTAGATTGTCACACAGATGACAAAATGGTAGATATCGAAATAGACGACAGAGGGATAGGGAAACAAATTAAAATCGCTCAAAAGAGGAAAGGCCGCTGGACCTGATGGGATACCAGTTCGATTTTACACAGAGTACGCGAAGGAACTTGCCCCCCTTCTTGCAGCGGTGTACCGTAGGTCTCTAGAAGAGCGTAGCGTTCCAAAGGATCGGAAAAGGGCACAGGTCGTCCCCGTTTTCAAGAAGGGTCGTGGAACAGATGTGCAGAACTATAGACCTATATCTCTAACGTCGATCAGTTGTAGAATTTTGGAACACGTATTATGTTCGAGTATAATGACTTTTCTGGAGACTAGAAATCTACTCTGTAGGAATCAGCATGGGTTTCGAAAAAGACGGTCATGTGAAATCCAGCTCGCGCTATTTGTCACGAGAATCAGAGGGCCATAGACACGGGTTCACAGGTAGATGCCGTGTTTCTTGACTTCCGCAAGGCGTTCGATACAGTTCCCCACAATTGTTTAATGAACAAAGTAAGAGTGTATGGACTATCAGAGCAATTGTGTGATTGGATTGAAGAGTTCCTAGATAACAGAACGCAGCATGTCATTCTCAATGGAGAGAAGTCTTCCGAAGTAAGAGTGATTTCAGGTGTGCCGCAGGGGAGTGTCGTAGGACCCATGCTATTCACAATATACATAAATGACCTTGTGGATGACATCGGAAGTTCACTGAGGCTTTTTGCGGATGATGCTGTGGTATATCGAGAGGCTGTAACAATGGAAAATTGTACTGAAATGCAGGAGGATCTGCACCGAATTGACGCATGGTGCAGGGAATGGCAATTGAATCTCAATGTAAACAAGTGTAATGTGCTGCGAATACATAGAAAGAAAGATCCCTTATCATTTAGCTACAATATAGCAGGTCAGCAACTGGAAGCAGTTAATGCCATAAATTATGTGGGAATACGCATTAGGAGTGATTTAAAATGGAATGATCATATAAAGTTGATCGTCGGTAAAGCAGATGCCAGACTGAGATTCATTGGAAGAATCCTAAGGAAATGCAATCCGAAAACAAAGGAAGTAGGTTACAGTACGCTTTTCGCCCGCTACTTGAATACTGCTCAGCGGTGTGGGATCCGTACCAGATAGGGTTGATAGAAGAGATAGAGAAGATCCAACGGAGAGCAGTGCGCTTCGTTACAGGATCATTTAGTAATCGCGACAGCGTTACGGAGATGATAGATAAACTCCAGTGGAAGACTCTGCAGGAGAGACGCTCAGTAGCTCGGTACGGGCTTTTGTTGAAGTTTCGAGAACATACCTTCACCGAAGAGTCAAGCAGTATGTTGCTCCCTCCTACGTATATCTCGCGAAGAGACCATGAGGATAAAATCAGAGAGATTAGAGCCCACACAGAGGCATACCGACAATCCTTCTTTCCACGAACAATACGAGACAGGAATAGAAGGGAGAACCGATAGAGGTACTCAAGGTACCCTCCGCCACACACCGTCAGGTGGCTTGCGGAGTGTAGATGTAGATGTTAAACGATGCCTGCAGTGTAAGGTCCACACCCCTTCCATACTTCGAGTTTCTGTCCTTAGTGGTTTGTGCTCGACGATGATGAGTCAGTCAGTCAGTCAATCAATCATGACATTGCCTTATTCTTTCTAGTATAATCACACTCACAACGAACGAACCAGTGCTACAACAATCCCTTCTTTCAACGACATTTTTCTACAGCAATGCAACTCGCTAATCTTGAACCTTCTTCCTATTTCTTCGTCGTTCACTCCAGAAAAGACTTACTGTCCTCGCCAGGTTTTTGGATCACGTTGTAATTTCCTGTAAGCAGTCTCTGTCTCTCTCTGTCTCTCTCTCTCTCTCTCATTGTGATTTCTATGCAAGAAGCGTTTGCTGTCATATTTCTGCGCACGTGCATCTCCCACGTGCACTGTCTCTAGTACTTGGTTTCGTCATTACTTTTGAGACTTTTAGGATATATGAACTTATAGGTCGTGCACCATCGATGCTTTAAAGAACCGTTGCATAATCACATGATTGGTATTTACGGCACAACGTCTGGTGTCCGCATCGTAACACGATTCTTTCAGTGAACTGTTAATGTTAACCAGTTCATCCAGAGACTGTTTAAACCATATGTGGATAACTCACAGAAGATGAAAGACTCTACGAATATTTTCGGTAAAACGGAGCAACAGCACAAAACGTCTTCGAAGCTTTGACATGTGTGCGTGAGGTTTACGGTGAACAGAGGACAATCAGCAGAAGTATTGCTGCTCCTGGCCACCTCGATCACGTGATTTCTCTCCATGTGATTTTTGCCTGTGTTGCAAGCTCAAGGATCAGATGCACGCAAAAACGGCTTTGCTGCTATCCCTCAGGCAGTGCTGCTACGTGTGCCTCAGGCTGATAAAAAACTGAGCACAGCGTTGCACCGACGTCAACAGTGGACATTTCCACCATCTTCTGTGATTTACGTTAACAAGAACCAATCCCGATTTCTTTTTTCTTTTTGCCCTAACTGTTTGTGTTTACTGAGACTTGGATTCACTGTGTCATCATATTGTTTTAGTGAGCTCATTTCACTGTTTAGTCTCTACATCGTTAACTCTTGTGCCGACTATCACGACGAAACCATTTTCTATTAGCAGATCTTCTAATGCACCAATTGGCCTTTAAACGTTTTAAGGAATATCATCACGGATCCCTACAGGATGATATTTTGGAAACATGAAATTGACATCTTTAACGTTATATAAGTCCTGTGAGAGCTCTCCAGATAATTAAATGAGGATTCTGGTAATTTATTCTTAATATCGGATATATTTATTAACTCTTCGTATACGGAGAAGTTCATAACGTTGATTATCTTCCTTAAAATTGTCTGTCCATTTTTAACCATGCTGATTCTAGTTACAATGGCATACGAAATGAAGGAAAATTCCTAACTGGCGTTGGGTATCAGTACCAGTACGATTTCTTCTTTCGTAAGGAAAGTGTACAAATTGAAAATTATGGTTCAAACGAGGATACGCTTTCAGATAAAATTAGTTGTTACTAAATATTTTCATGAGGCGCCTGCTGTGCCTAAATTAATATGGCTGACATCCCAGTAAAATTACATGGAAGTGAACTTTAGTCGAAACATTATAATATTTTTCTTTTCTCCTCAGTTGTAGTCTTGAATGTTGATTCAATTGAAAGTTGCAAGGTGCAAGGTTTTCCTTCTTCTTGATGCGGTCTTCTTACTCGTTTCGGAGGGACCCCGCCTTCCACCAAGCTTTTCCTGCGAAACGACTGCTGTTACTTAGTAACAGGTTCTGGTACATTCTCAAACAGGATTTATTATCCTGATTACAAATCACTTTAACTTCCGACCAACAAGAATTTCTTGCAAGCAATAACAAGAATAGATTCTCATTATCGTCGTGAGTGAAATTCCCTTCTGTGTTATACACTGATCTCCCCAGTTACCAAGCCTCATGATCACGGAAATTCGCCTTGGATGGCACGCCGCGCTGCCCTGCAGACTCCGCGCAACGCCTGCTCTGACGTCACGAGCTGCCGTCTTGCGCCCCCGGAATATCTCCAACATAAATCACAACCACACCAACAGAAATTAATTTCCTTTTACCCGTAACTATTATTACTTAAACCTAGTCTTTCGCAATTCAGTTTTCAGCCTTATATACGGGGTGGTACAAAAAGGTACGGCCAAACTTTCAGGAAACATTCCTCACACACAAATAAAGAAAAGATGTTATGCGGACACGTGTCCGGAAACGCTTAATTTCCATGTTAGTACTCATTTTAGTTTCGTCAGTATGTACTGTACTTCCTCGATTCACCGCCAGTTGGCCCAATTGAAGGAAGGTAATGTTGACTTCGGTGCTTGTGTTGACATGCGACTCATTGCTCTACAGTACTAGCATCAAGCACATCAGTACGTAGCATCAACAGGTTAGTGATCATCACGAACGTGGTTTTGCAGTCAGTGCAATGTTTACAAATGCGGAGTTGGCAGATGCCCATTTGATGTATGGATTAGCACGGGGGCCGGCCGGAGTGGCCGAGCGGTTAAAGGCGCTACAGTCTGGAACCGCACGACCGCTACTGTCGCAGGTTCGAATACCGCCTCGGGCATGGATGTGTGTGATGTCCTTAGGTTAGTTAGGTTTAAGTAGTTCTAAGTTCTAGGGGACTTATGACCACAGCAGTTGAGTCCCATAGTGCTCAGAGCCATTTGAACCATTTGATTAGCACGGGGCAATAGCCACGGCGCGGTACGTTTGTATCGAGACAGATATTCAGAACGAAGGTGTCCCGACAGGAAGACGTTCGAAGCAACTGATCGGCGTCTTAGGGAGCACGGAACATTCCAGCCTATGACACGCGACTGGGGAAGACCTAGAACGACGAGGACATCTGCAATGGACGAGGCAATTCTCCGTACCACGTACAGCGTGTGCAGGCAGTATCAGCAGCTGATTGGCCTCCACGGGTACACTTCTGCGAATGGTTCATCCAACAATGTGTCAATCCTCATTTCAGTGCAAATGTTCTCTTTACGGATGAGGCTTCATTCCAACGTGATCAGATTGTAAATTTTCACAATCAACATGTGTGGGCTGACGAGAATCCGCACACAATTGTGCAATCACGTCATCAACACAGATTTTCTGTGAACGTTTGGGCAGGCATTGTTGGTGATGTCTTGATTGGGCCACATGTTGTTCCACCTACGCTCAGTGGAGCACGTTATCATGATTTCATACTGGATACTCTACCTGTGCTGCTAGAACATGTGCCTTTACAAGTACGACACAACATGTGATTCATGCACGATGGAGATCCTGCACATTTCAGTCGAAGTGTTCGTACGCTTCTCAACAACAGATTCGGTTACCGATGGATTGGTAGAGGCGGACCAATTCCATGGCCTCCACGCTCTCCTGACCTCAACCCTCTTGACTTTCATTTATGGGGGCATTTGAAAGCTCTTGTGTACGAAACCCCGGTACCAAATGTAGAGACTCTTCGTGCTCGTATTGTGGACGGCTGTGATACAATACGCCATTCTCCAGGGCTGCATCAGCGCATCAGGGATTCCATGCGACGGAGGGTGGATGCATGTATCCTCGCTAACGGGGGACATTTTGAACATTTCTGTAACGAAGTGTTCGAAGTCACGCTGGTACGTTCTGTTGCTGTGTGTTTCCATTCCATGATTAATGTGATTTGAAGAGAAGCAATAAAATGAGCTCTAACATGGAAAGCAAGCGTTTCCGGAGACATGTCCACATAACATATTTTCTTTCTTTGTGTGTGAGGAATGTTTCCTGAAAGTTTGGCCGTACCTTTTTGTAACACCCTGTATACAGGTTGGTCCATTGATCGTGACCTAGCCAAATATCTGACGAAATAAGCATCAACCGAAAAAACTACAAACAACGAAACTTGTCTAGCTTGAAGGGGGAAACCAGATGGCGCTATGGTTGGCCTGCTAGATGGCAATGCCATAGGTCAAACGGATATCAACCGCGTTTATTTTTTTTAAATAGGAACCCCCATTTCTTATTAGAAATTCGTGCAGTACGTAAAGAAATATGAATGTTTTAGTTGGACCACATTTTTCGCCTTGTGATAGATGGCGCTGTAATAGTCACAAACATATGGCTAACAATTTTAGGCGAACAGTTTGTAACAGGTAGGTTGTTTAAATTAAAATATAGAAAGTAGGTTCGTTTGAACATTTTATTTCGGTTGTTCCAATGTGATACACGTACCTTTGTGAACTTATCATTTCTGAGAACGGATGTTGTTACAGCGTGATTACCTGTAAATACCACATTAATGCAATAAATGTTCATAATGATGTCCGTGAACTTCAATGCATTTGGCAATACGTACAACGACATTCCTCTTAACAGCGAGTGGTTCTCCTTCCGTAATGTCCGCACATGCAATGACAATACGCTGACGCATGTTGTCAAGCGTTGTCGGTGGATCACGATAAGAAATATCCTTCAATTTTCCCCACAGAAAGAAATTTGGGGACGACAGATGCGGTGAACGTGTGGGCCGTGGTATGGTGCTTCGACGACCAATCCACCTGTCATGAAATATGCTATTCAATACCGCTTCTACTCCACACGAGCTATGTGCCGGGCATCCATTATGTTGGAAGTACATCGCCATTCTGTCATGAAGTGAAACATCTTGTAGTAACATCAGTAGAACATTACGTAGGAAATCAGCATACATTGCACCACTTAGATTGCCAACAATAAAATGGGGGCCAATTATCCTTCGTCCGATAATGCCGCGTCATACGTTAACCCACCAAGGTGCCAAGGTGGCTGATGTTCCACTTGTCGCAGCCATCGTGGATTTTCCTTTGTCCAATAGTGCATATTATGACGGTTTACGTTACCGCTGTTGGTGAATGACGCTTCGTCGCTAAATAGAACGCGTGTAAAAAATCTGTCATCGTCCCTTAATTTCTCTTGTGCCCAGTGGCAAAACTGTACACGACGTTCAAAGTCGTCGCCATGCAATTCCTGGTGCATAGAAATATGGTACGGGTGCAATCGATGTAGATGTAGCATTCTCAACACCGACGTTTTTGAGATTCCTGATTCTCGCGCAATGTCTGCTACTGATGTGCGGATTAGCCGCGACAGCAGCTAAAACACCTACTTGGGCACCATCATTTGTTGCAGGTCGTGATTGACGTTTCACATGTGGCTGAACACTTCCTGTTTCCTTAAATAAGGTTACTATCCGGCGAACGGTCCGGACACTTGGATGATGTCGTTCAGGATACCGAGCAGCATACATAGGACACGCCCGTTGGGCATTTTGATCACAATAGCCATACATCAACATGATATCGACCTTTTCCGCAATTGGTAAACGGTCCATTTTAACACGTGTAATGTATCACGAAGCAAATACCGTCCGCACTGGAGGAATTTTACGTGATACCACGTACTATTAGTGAAAGTAAATATTTAGTAATGTCTTATTTTGTTATCTCAACTGCCTAGGCTAATTGGCAGATGGTAGGTTGATTTCCAATGCCGATTTTGATCAGCTATGGTGCGTTAACGCTAAACGTTCGTTCACTCCAGGGTATGAATACATTAACACTTCTTGCAGAAAGGTGCAGAGTGATTTACGCTGAAGATTCATGAACAAAACATTCACGTCATTTCTCTCGAGACGTTGTTATTGTTTTCTAGGAAAATTAACAAAATTTACAAAATGTAATTAGGGGAAGTTTCACTTCCTGTATGTAAACATTCCATTGTAAATCGAGCATACGTCACAGGATTACATGGGTAGACGATACTCGACACACAATAATAAATCACAGCAGACATTCACTCCTATAACTGCAGTGAATCTTTCCGGAAAACAAATACGGCAGACATTCACTTTCGTAACACTCAAACAAAGCACGGCACTACACCCATTACATTGACACATGCTGTGCGTAGCTGTCATAGAGGAACCTTTGTGTTGAGATAGGAAACGGTTACAGGAAGGTTGGGAGACTGAAGCTCCGCTTTAAAGACATTAATCTATGGAGGCTACGTTGGGAGACAAAAATAAAGTGGGAAACGGAATTTATTGCTAACCGCCAACATCTAAAATGAAAAGCGCAGACAATGTTAGAATAAAGCGGTAGTAAACAGAACAGACAGATTTCAATACGACTAACCTGAATTGGAACGATCGCTTAGATAATATTTCGAGGAAAGCAAATCATAGACTGCACTTTATTGACAGTATACTTAGAAAATGCGGCAGGTCTACTACAGAGACTTCTTACACTACTCCTCTTCGCCCTCTTGAGGAGTATTGCTTTGCTGTGTGCGATCCACAACGGTTACGATTGACGAAGTGTATCGAAAAATTTCAGAGAAGAGTAGCTCATTTTGTTCTATCATGAAATAGGTCCAAATAGCTCTGAGCACTGTGAGACTTAACTTCTGAGGTCTTCAGTCCCCTAGAACTTAGAACTACTTAAACCTAACTAACCTACGGATATCACACACATCCATACCCGAGACAGGATTCTAACCTGTGACCGTAGCGGTCGCGCGATTCCAGACTGTAGCGCCTAGAACCGCTCGGCCACCCCAACCGGCATGAAATAGGAGTTTCATGGATATGAAAAGCGAATTGGGATGGAAATCATTAAAATAAAGGTATTTTTTGTTACGGAACGCTCCTCTCATGAAATTTTGATCACCTACTTTCTCCTCAGACTGTGAAAATATTTTGTTGGCGCCCACCTAGATAGGGAGAAATGATCGTTGTAATAAAATAATAGAAATCAGAGTTCGCATGGAAAAATTTAAGACTTCGACTTTCCCGTCCGCTGTTAGAAAGTGAATCGGTAAAGAAATAGCTTGAAGGCGGTTCGCTGAAACCTGTGACAGGCACTTAACTGTGAATTGCAGAATAATCTTGTAGACGTAAACGCAGAAAATTGCATCGAAAATTATTATACCAGAAACGTATTGCTGACTCAGGTCGAACGTACGAGAGAAGTGAATTTGGTAGTGAAGAAACCAGATGAAGGTAAAATGGCAGAGGAATAGAAAATTTAATAAATTTGACCCACGAATAACGAATGCGTTTGGACACCGAGGTAGATTAAAAATGGTTTCTTTATATGTTTCACATTCCAAAAGAGATTTTCTGAATACCTTCCATACTATGAACACTATAATTTGATTTGAAAGCAGGTCTTTCTGATACCACCCTTAACTTGGTAATGCAATAATATGAAACTAACAAATTTCACTTTTCATCTATTAACAATTTATTTCAGTACTGTCATAACAGACGTTTCTAGGTATAACCAGCTAATGTCAAACAGTTGATATAGCTATTTTAACATCATCCAAAATTTACTCTATGTACCCGTTTTCCATTGCTAGGAACCTATAGCAATGAATGCACAGATACAATAAGACTGAAAACCGATGTACTCTTCGATAAGAACAATCACGAGGAAGTGCTGCAAAGTAATGCCTCCAGATTTTTATATGAAATCTCTTAAGGCTTTTGAAACAAAACAAACGTTATTAATGTTCTGCATTTTTATTCTTCATGCCTACTTATTTATAGCCTTCCGAATTGTAACGTGTAACATGATGGTGTGAAACGAAAGTATGTCGTTGCGGGAGAAACAGCGTGCTGTAATCGAGCTTCGAATTAGAATAATTCGTCGACCTACGCAGTACCCTCTGCTTCAGCATGACAACGCCACACCACACTCGAGAGCAGCGACACCTGCAACAATCTGAAGCCATTAGTTCATTGTCGTCGATCATCCTCCATGCAGTCCAGACTTGGCCCTATTCGCTTTTTTTTCTTTTTTTTTGTGTTTCAGAAATCTAAAGAACGCCTTCGGGGACTTCACTCTGATAGTGATGAAGCGGTGCAAGCAAATGTGAGATTGTGGCTCCATCAATAGAATCAAACATTCTACAGTGAGGGCATCAACAAACCGGTCTCTCACTTGGAGAAACATACTGGTCGTCAGGGTGACTATGTCAACAAATAAATACGTAGACATGAAGAATAAGGACGTAGAATGTTAATATTGTTGGTTTTATTTCAAAAACGTTAAAAGTTTTCATACAGAAAATTCTGTGGCATTACTTTTCAGCACGATCTTGCGTAATAACAAAACAACGTAATTACGTCAGTGACACGGTCACGACGCTGATGACGTAGAAGACAGTACCTGAAAAAGACTTGTTATATTAAGCCTAGAAAAGTACATCCTAAATTACCGCATAAATTGTGAGTGTCTACGATGTACAATTCCTCGTTTTGTACAAACATTATTCTTCGCTTGAAAAGTCGGCCGTAGTTTGTACGTGTGAGATCCATCGACAGGGGCGGCCTCTAAAATTCGCGCCGGCGTGTCATCAGCCAGCCATTTGCGGCGGCGGCATGACATGTCCTTGTTCGCACAGCTGCGACCATCGGACGCCAATGTTACCGCGCGCGGACGACAGCAAACACTGCGATTTCGAATTAAGCCCATTCACTGCTACTTGATTACGTTTTAATGTGACCTCAATCATTCCGTTATCGAGTGATTTTCGATTACCACAAACTACCCGCTCATTAACCGCCTATTGCTCGCGTCTAATGGCGACAACGATTCTAGCGTGCAACTAATTACATGCTGGCTTAATTATGCAGCCAAAAAATTAATTAAAACTGGTATCATATGATTCCCGCATTATTACATGAGTTTTAGCCAAGGATATGGCTTTTGAAAGAGCATCGCGTTTAGACAAGCTTAATTACAAATCAGTCACACGTTTCACATAGCTGCTGTTAGTTTTGCACGTCCAAACGTATTCCACTGGTGGGGAAAACGCTAATGTGTGACTAACGTACCATGAACGCCACCAACATGCTATTAAAAACCATCGACGAGTTCGATTAATCCAGAAATGTTTTGAAATGGCTTTCATGATCATTTTGCGATATTCAGAGCTACAAATTTAAATATTGTAAATACCAACTCTGAATTAAAAAATTCAAGACTTGCGGATCGTGGGCTTCCTAGAGATTCTGAAAGTGAAATTTTCTCCCTGTTGCCGTGTTTGCTACCATCCAGTTAAATTGACCTCGCCTGAGAGCCTTCTGTACCTGGACTGTTTCACCATCGGTCTTCTTTTGGTACTGTAGGGATTTCGATTGCAGATTAAAATGAACTGATTAATGAAGAGAAGAGGTGGAGACCAAAGACCGGTGACAGTTATATGGCTCAAGTAAAACGAGATATATCCCTTAACTCACGAGGTGTGGTCTCTCAAAACGTTCCAAAATGTTCTAACTCGCTCTCCACGGTCAGTTATGGCGGAATGCTGGACTCCCTCTAACCTCCTTAACTTGCCAACACTACAATGTTTCGCTGTCGGTTGCGTTATCGCCTTCTTTGTTTGTTGCTCACGCGTGTTATTGGCAGATGTTAGGGTCTCCTAGACCGCGCCTTGTGAAGTAAGTACCGTTTTTCAGTACGGTACCGTACATTACAAAATATGTTCGCATAACATGGCAGTTAAGTTTTCCTGAGTTTGATGAAATTGTTAGTCTGTGGATGAAGGAAGGTGTCAGTGGAACAGATCAAGAAACAGTGAAAAAGACGACGTTTTACAACAGCCAGATATCACAGTTCTGCTGTTGAACAAGAGCGTCATTCAGAGGCAGAACGTAAGGACAATTTTGATGACGATCTGTCTGTTTGTCCAATAAAGTTGGTAAAATCCAATGTGTTCTGGATGGTGGTAAGAAAAATGTAGGTCACAGTAATGTATGCCAGTGTTGCACACTTTCCCTGTTGACCTATCGAGTGGATTTTTTACGTGCGTATTTATACCGAGAATTTAGTTTATGTGGAAAATTACTTGTTACAGAGATACTATAATTTTTCAGAGTGTAAAATACAGTTCTCGAACAGTCCATCCATGTGTACTATTTAAAAAAAGGCACAGAAGTATGTGATTTTATGTGATAATCAGTAAAATGCTGCAAGCTTTATTTTATGTAATAAAATAAACAAGTAGCATTTAAACAACTCTTAAATAACTGTAAAAATAGATATTATATAACAAAAACTATAATGGGACTGAACTGGACAGCTATAGAGACCACTACGTGCTCTGAATGTCTCCGAGAAACATCTGTGTAACCGACTGGATCTGGTATACAAACGTCACCTACCGTTTTGCAAAATATATAAAACGCTGAAGGCAAATACGATCCGTTTCCTGCCCTATGCTTTGTCTAGCCCGAGCTTGAACACTGGCCACATGGCAGCGTCACTGGTAAGCTTTCTTCCATCTACTTACCATTAACTGTGCTTTCCCAACATATTCTAGAAAACAACCACTGGTGGGGAGAAAGTAATCTATCGGTTTTTCTCCTATAAGCTTACATTAACATTAGACACCCTCTTCTGTTTACGCGAAACTATACGTATTTAAATCCTTAGGATCCACATTTTTTAAAAGATGAAGTGTGATATAGTTATCTTTAAGGCAGGCTACTACTATGGTATGAAAGTAAACGAATGGCGACATTGCTAAAAATTTAAACACAACGTAGCGGGAACAAAAATACGGGACTCTGTACACGCCAGGGCCATTTAAGTTAAATCAATTTCATTATATATATATATATATATATATATATATATATATATATATATATATATATATTTGTGTGTGTGTGTGTGTGTGTGTGTGTGTGTGGGTGGGTGGGTGGGTGGGTAGGTGGGTGGGTGGGTGGGTGGGTGTGTGTTTGGGTGTGGGTGTGTCTGCCATTGTACTCCACCTGTAACGGACGTATGGGTTCTCTTAAACGCTGTTTTTCTCACAGGAGAGGTTATCAAATCTTCCTCTGGTCATAATGAAATCTGTGTGGCCTTATTTTCATAGCCAGCCGCTGTGGTCGAGCGGTTCTAGGCTCTTCAGTCCGGAACCGCGCGGCTGCTACGGTCGCAGGTTCGAATCTTGGCTCGGTCGTGGGTGTGTGTGATGTCCTTAGGTTAGTTAGGTTTAAGTAGTTTTAAGTCTAGGGGACTGACGACCTCAGATGTTAAGTCCCATAGTGCTTAGAACCATTCGAACCATTTATTTTCATAAATAAAATAACAGAGTGAGATTGTACTTCCAGCAGCTACAGATCCGTTCTACACTGTGGTCTTGGGGGAACGATCTGCTAGTTATCGATTCCCACACTTCTCTGTAATCAATAAAGGGGTATATCCAATTAATGACGCCGTGCGGTGTGGCCTCGCGGTTAGAGGCTCCATGTCACGGAGTGCGCCACCCCCTCCCCTCCCCCCCCCCCCCCCTCCTGCCCCACGCCGGAGGTTCGAGTCCTCCCTCGCGCATGGGTGTGTGTGTTGTTCTTAGCGTAAGTTAAAGTTAGTGTTTGATACCTTAGGAATTCACGCACATATTTGAACAATTAATGATACAGTTTTTGAGGAACGATAAGGAGATGCAGGCGTATCAGTTAAAGGTCCCTGGCCTGGAACCACCAACTCAAAAATTACGATACCAAACGAAGGAAAACTCTGTCCGTAGAATTTCAGAACTTACGAATTGTTCTTAACATTATACACAGGTCTGCGAAATTTAAGTATGAGATGGATAAAATAATGTAAGATATTAACAAGGTGGTGGAAATGAATTTAAGTGGGGAAGCACGTTGCCGGAGTTCTCCCAGACGTGGACAGAAAGCTGGACTTCACATGTCATGAGGTCAGCGTGACTATAGCGTCAAACGGGGCTGGGCTGGCCCCGCAACACGATGCAGTTGAAGGAGCAGTTACGGTGCACTGTCGTGGTGTTATTCAATATAACACGCCACGGAGACATTTCCATGACTTCACAGGGGAAGGATCAACGGGGTACTGGAGGAAGGGCATAGTGTGACGAATGTAGTCCAGGAATTTTGTATTGTTCACAGTATTGTTTCTCGTGCATGGGGAGCGTTCCGAACCACAAGCACTGCTGCCTGAAGGAGAGGAGCTGGTCGACCACGGTCCGTTACAGCACCGTATGACGTCAAACAGTGGGCGCAAATGGAACCACATTTAACAGTACTGCCACACTCCACAGTGGCACGGCGGCTGGATGATGGAGGTCACTTTGCGCGACGACCAGTAATCTGTGTTCGATTGACGCCCCAATCAGCAGCACCGTCTGTGATGGCGCCGGGAGCACAGGGACTGGACAACGATGGGTGGGGTCACGTGCTCTTTGCGACCGAGAGCAGATTCAGTCAGATAAGGGGCCACACGACAAGTCGATCATTTTGAGAATTTTTGAGAGTTGCATTGAACAGCTTTGGGAGACGTATAGAGTGCTCTAAGTGTTATATTTATTGTCTGTAATAGAACATGCAGTCACCATTAATTTTTATTTTACAATTACCATTGCCAACTTTAGCCCAAATAAACAGATATTCATCTGCATTCAGCTTCTTCTTTCTTCTGATAGACAAAGTAAATGTCTTATCTGGAACAAGGGTCCCATAAGAAACTTTATCAAGTAATCCTGTACTCTCTGCAATACTCCAAGTCTTCCAAGCCAAGATATTAGCATCAGGGAAAGCTTCAAGGCCACCATAATCTGCATGATTGCCCCAAACAACAGTCAAGGTCAGCCACGTACTGCCTTCAAAAACAGCTTGTATATCACAGGTGAACTCCATGCGTAATCCACGAAAAACATTGGGGCCACCCATAAGCTGTTGCTTATTAAACTGTCCAGACAAATCAATGTCTATTGTCTTCCGGTGGCCCAGGTTTTGTGGTATGAGGAAGCATAATGTTACAAGGGGAACCATAATGCTACATGCGTGTACTGACCTCCAAACCTTTGAACAAGGTATGCTCACAAGTCAAAGTTATTGTGACACCATGCTATTTCCCCCTTGTGCGTCTTTTCAGGGGTACGTTCGGCCCTGACTTTATTTTTATGGACGACAATGCGCGACCGCTTTGAACAGCGCACGTGGATGTGCTCCTGGAACTGGAGGACATAAGGGGAATGGACTGAACTGACCGTTCCCTCGATTTAAATCCCACCGAGCACGTATGGCGTGCGTTGGGGAGACTTGTCGTAGCACTTTCACGTGCACCTACGACTATCTGGCAGTTGTCAACCGCCACGATGGAGGAATGAACGCCCTACGCCCTGCCACAACTACTACTTTCCAATCTTATGGCCACAGTGGGAGCATCTTGCAGAACATGCACCGCTGTCCGTGTTGATGGCACACTCCATTAAAAACCATATCCCGCCACTTTTAATGTCAACGGCACCATCATAAATCGCGATGACTTCAATGTAATTATTGCCTTTGCATAAAAGTATCATTTCTCTTCGCGTTTTTTGCTCTTTCTTTATTTTGCCTTCTGTATGATACTGTAGTAGTTATTTATATGAATGGTACCGTATCATCAGGCTATGTTATTTTGCACTAACCCATAATGCGAAAGTGAGTTTTATCCTCAAGTTTTGCACACAAGTCTGTAATAAGTTGATTTCATTTGTAGGTAGTTTAAACATTATATGTAGGCGAACCTGACCAATATGGGACGTACGTCGTCAAGAGGACATTGAAAGTCCCACCACCTTCCACTGTGTAACGTAAGATTGCAGCAGTTATGATTCCGATATCAATGCACTGAAAATCATCCCCTTTGTATAAAATTAGATCCATGAATGAAGAACAACGTAATCGGAGTACTGTTAATGAAATTTGAGGTAGAAAGCATACTTTCACAACTTAACGGAACATATAAATCGGGTCCTTCAGCACAAATTAAAGGAACCAAGGCACAATTAGTCATTTCAATGGTTCTAATGCAACGTATAACAGCATCTGTTCTTGTAGGAAAGGAGCATGCAATGCGGATGCGATTGCATCTTGTATGGCCTAATACGTAACGACAGGGAGCATGAACCACAAAAAATTCAAAATCTTCAGGACTGCACCACATATTTCAAGTACTCTGGAATTCAAACCCACCTCATCTACCTGTAAAATTGCATGTAAAGAAGAAAATAAAGAAGAAAATACTAATGGCAGTTTGCAGTGGGCCTAATATTAACTTTGCTGAAAGACGTTCATTTCAAATATGTTGTGCCCGCACAGGCTACTAACATGAACAAGGGCTAGGCGAGAACATATGCAGCTGAACGTATAACGTCATAAAATTGAGAGATTTGAGATAAACTTCACTTATTATTCAATAAATTCAGGTGCAAGTTCACGAACAGTAGATACAAATGCTCTCCAATGGACCACGTCGATAAACAATACCACACATTCACAAAAAGAGAAAATCAATCCGATATGCTTTCAAATCTCGTAATACTATTTATTGGTTGGAAAAGTGAGATGAAAAGTGACTGATCTATACAGATAGATCAAGCAAAAATCCTCTCTAAGTCAGGCAAAGACGTGAACAGTAAAAAGGGGTGATCTCTCTCTCCTGAATGCTTCTTTGCAAACCTGAAAAATCATGTAACGTGGGATTACGCCAATGCACTGCCAGCAAGCAATGTGCTCGTCAGAGAATCTAAACACTGTAGTTTAGGGATGCCCATCCCAATATTACACAAGAGAATATATCTGAGTTTTACAAATCGTTAGCAGGTAGAAAGATATTAACAGCTCCAGGAGGTGACATAGGAAGAATATGTCTCCACGTGGCCCTATTCGAACTTGAAATTTTGCACCAACTATATGATTGGCTGGCAAGGCACATCGCACAAACTACGGCTTTCATATATGTTTCAGTCCACACAGCCAAATACACGACATCTCTAGCAAACAGGAACATACACGATATAGTCTCTGAGACACGCGGTTCGAATTTCGCGTAATGACACATAATATGAAAGACATTTCTAATGGACGGCTTTCATTCTGTTTTGATTCCACCTGATTCTTCATAGGACGTCATCTAAAAACTTTTAGTTATGAGACTGTAGAAGATGTGCTGGATAGATTTTTCGCTGCCTTTAACAATGATCCTTTGACTCATAGGTTGTTGCGGTATCAATATTTGAACACAGCAAAGTTTTTTTTATTTTTTTTACACCAACATATTTTTGCAGTCTCACTTTCTACTGTCATCTGCTGTAATCTAGGTGGAGGATCTCACCACAAAATTAAATTTCACGCCTTTCAGAGGTTGAAGGACGCCACTTGGAGCGACAATTGTGACTTTTGCAACAAGGGTAAATTATTTTCGTAAATAAAATTATTATATAAATGCGTCTACTGTGTTCTATTAATGACAGAAGACCAACCGCAACATTATTTTCTCATTTTTCGCTTGTAAGACTCGACTCAGTCGCTTTTGGACCAGAGTTGCACATCTCAACTACAGTCGGTTTTCTTCTCAGTTATTTCTGAAAAGTTCGATAACGTCACAGAAACTTCCTGCGTATGATATGTTGAATGTTTGTCTGAGAGGTGAGGATGGTTGTGGTTAATACGCACGTTGTGCCTCCTTTTATTTAGAAGATGGAGGAGAGATTGAAACGTTACATCGGCCACATACTACCTTATCACAGGTTACCAAAGGTATTGGAGTGGCTTCGAATACGATTCCAGTGTAGTACTGGGAAAAAAGAAAACCAGGAAAGCTAGTGATCTTCATCGTGAAGTCATTAGAGAGAAATTCGAGTTCAGCTGCCCAGAGACGTAGAACGAAATTCTTCCAACTGTGTATCAGAAGAACCGTCTCGACGTTATTCTCAAATCATATAAAAATATCAGGAAAATCAAATCAGAATTTACAGACACATATGTGCCGTACAGTCGTCCCAAATGCGAACCCAGAATAATGAACCTCAGCAGCTCGCTCAGTACAACAGTGACATGATAAGTCTTTGGTCAGTAGCCAACGAATTTTCGTGGTTGCAGTGATGGTCACGGACGTAGGCTCCGAAAATTGATTGGTAACCAAAAGTATATCTACATAACGCCGTAGTGACAGGGGAGAAACTGTAATGTGTGACTATATTTCCACACAGCTCTATCATTTACCGTAACCGGGAAACGCAGGTTCCCGATCGGCTTTCAATATAAAGGCGCGTCATGGGAAAGAATCGTGTTCACTGTAACAATCCAAGCGCTGGAAATGGAAACGTCGTGTGGCTAGGGCCTCCCGTCGGGTAGACCGTTCGCCTGGTGCAGGTCTTTTGATTTGACGCCACTTCGGCGACCTGCGCGTCGATGGGGATGAAATGATGATGATTAGGACAACACAACACCCAGTCCCTGAGCGGAGAAAATCTCCGACCCAGCCGGGAATCGAACCCGGGCCCTTAGGATTGACAGTCTGTCACGCTGACCACTCAGCTACCGGGGCGGACATCCAAGCGCTGACTCGACATTTCTTACAGTGGGAGTAAACGTCTCTGTTAGTTTCAAATAAAATGTGTAACGAATGAGAGTGTCATATATATTGCAGCAACCATACCAAAACACAATTTTAAAAGTGCAGCAGCAGACTAACCACAGAAGAATTTCTCCATAAGGACTGTTTAATTGTATTATAGTATTGTCGAACACTTGGTGACGAAACGAGGAGTAGAAGTGGCGGAGTAGACATTAATTACATGTGTTGTTCGATATCCGTGATCCACTTTGTGCAGTCATACGGGACTGTTAGTGAAATTGAGGCTGGGCACTGCCAAAATTATTACGAAGAAAATTCGCACAAGAGAGCACACCGTAAAAAGCGACTCTTTACAAATGCCTCAAACAATGAACTTACGACTCGGCTTAGCGTATTTACAGTCTACTCTTGAGTAATTCTGGACTAGTATCTGGAGAAGTACGTGCACAGATGAGTGTCATTACGTTTTTTAGATTGTTGTTAATGAGAGGGTTTAAGCTTACATATAAACAAATCATTCACTGAATATGAATGGCGGTGTTCTCAATTTGGATATTGGTAGGAAGGCACATTGTTGAAATAACTTTAATTGTTAACTGAAATGCGATATCTTCAGTTTTTCGAAAGCTTCTTCGAAAGAAATGTGGACAGTCTGAGAATTCAGTTTAATAACGTCGCGTTTGCTTAATTGGTACATGACGTTCACTTTACGGAGTCACATCAGACTGAAAAAAAAAAAATACACCTTTCCCCTCGCAAGTCGCTTTCCACCTGATGTGTTTTCGGCTTAACAGTTGTTTAATAAAGCTAAGTTTATTCTTGTAAGAACAATGACCATGTATTGTGAAATCCATTCGACCGTTTGCTAAAACTATGAAGAAACTATAGATGGGCCTATGGCCCACGTGGTTTTATTTCGGCGTGACAGCAGTCAAAAACATTAAAACTGGCACCAAAATATATATATAACCTGAGACATGTTACCAGGTACGAAACAACTATAGGAAATAAAAATATATCAAAACAACATTCCTATTCCTGCACTTTGACGTTATTCATAAGTAACCCAGTTACATTATTCTTTTAATGTAGGAGAAGATTTAATAAAACTCCCATGTAAACTGAAATTAAAGATGAGCATTTTAACACCAGCTTCAAAGTTCGTATTACTTAGCGAAGGAATATCGAAATTAATGCTGCTAATGTGATATTTCTACATAACAATCTTAGGAAGTTCCACAAGAGAATATTTTGTATGTTTTATAGAATTTTTACTACTATGTCAATCTTCTTTACAAATTATTATCTGTTTTCTTGATTAAAATCGCTCTGCTCAATCCGTCCGTCCCTATGAGACCAATACCTAATAACAAGAGTTATTAATCTATAAAGCAAGCAAAATGGGAATTCCAACGAATACAGTTAAAGTTGACTGGCTTCATGAATCTCATTACGTCCCTTCATTGCAGTAGTGCAGCTTCCCTCAAAGGAAAAGTTTCTGCATGCCGAGCGGAAAGCCGAAAGCAGAGAACAACTTATTTCCAGCGGGGTCCAGTACGAAATTCATTTGATGTTGAAGAAATATTCAGTAAACATAGTTGACATCAGTTTAAGTGTGTGCTTTGGGATAGGAATGTAAGACAGAGACGGGGAAGCGTGGATCTGAAAAGTAATTTGCACATTTGAGACAATGGACGCGCTGAAAATAAAGTTCAATCTGTTTCAGCCCATCTACGAAAAAAATATCTTTTAGTTTCTTTCTACAGAAATTTGAAAACTGAATTAGTTCGAAAACAAAGAGCGATTTCCACGTAGTCGTATGGACTCATAATGTAATGACCGAGCTACTATGAAAAATAAATCGTAGAAACCGGTCGCAGAACCTTATAATTTCGACTAATAGCAAGGCTGCGAAGTGAAATCTCTCATTTGTGTATGCAGACGCGTGGCCGTGCAGAGGTGCAATGGAGCAAGAACCTTATATTGGGTGGCGAGATGAAAACATGATTCGTAAATTTTTAGAAGACCAACACCGGCGCAAAACAGGGCTTCCTTCAAATCCTAATTATGACGTGACAGACTTTTAATATTCGGAAATGCATGAAAGGGAAATTTTCACAACAAATTTTATATGGGCTCACCAAGGCATTAGACAAGAAGCTCGAAATCGTTTGAAAACGCTGTCTTTAAAACAATACATATAAATAAACTCTTAGGTATTTATTCTCAAATGATATTTAAACGGATGCTACAATAATCACACTAGTGACCAACACTGAAGCTGCTGTCATGTCAAACAACTTGTCAAGGGTGCGATTACCTTAAAGTTTACTTACAGAAAGAAACTAGTAAATAGAGCATGATTTCATTAGGAGAGATAGTGACGTCGGAAACTCCTTAAGGAAACAGGACTGTACCCATAGTATTCAGGATATGAATAAACGATGATGAAAATCAATCCCAGATTCATGATTAGAATGAGAACAAAGTTATACGGAACTTTAGAATGACACAAGCAAAATTAGAGAGTTAAAGTGAATCTCAACAAACGACCGAGTCGATAGCCAAAAGGTTTGCGTCCCTGCCTTCGTGTACATCTACATAATTACTCTGCTATTCACAATAAAGTGCCTGGCAGAGGGTTCAATGAACCACCTTCAATCTGTCTCTCCACCATTCCACTCTCGAACGGCGCGCGGGGAAAACGAACACTTAAATTTTGCTGTGACAGCCCCTATTTCGTGATAATACAAAACGAGCTGGCCTTCTGAACTTTTTCGATGTTTCACGTCAGTCCGACCTGATGCGGATCCCACATCGCACAGCAGTACTCCAGAATAGGGCGGACCAGCGTGGTGAAAGCAGTCTCTTTAGTTGACCTGTTGCACCTCCTAACAGTTCTACCAATGAATCGCAGTCTTTGGTTTGCTCTACCCACAATATTATCTATATGATCGTTCCAATTTAGGTTATTTGTAACTGTCATCCCTAAGTATTTAGTTGAATTTACTGCGTTCAGATTCGTGTGACATCGCGTAATAGAAATTTATCGGATTTCTTTTAGTACTCTTGTGAATAACGTCACACTTTTCTTTATTTAGGATCAACTGCCACTTTTCGCATCATACAGATATTTTATCTAAATCATTTTGCAATTCGGTGTGGAAATGACCTGAGCTCACTTCCCGGTGCTTCCTCAGATTTGTCCTGGGGTAGGGACGACGAGAAATGGGTGTCCCTCAAGAAAGTAGCAGCGGCATCATCAGGGTTCATCTACTGGCAATTACGGCTGAAGGGAACGGCGACATCGCAAGGTGGCTTGCGGAATACAAATGCAGGCAGGCTGATCACATGTGCCACCACAGCAGATCGCTCCTCGCACTGACCTGCAGGCAGCACTCGGCCAGCCAGAGCAAACCTAAGGCTTGTCTCTGAGTGGACTATACGTGATCCAGTTCACATAAACAGGAAGTATATTATAATATTAATATCCAAGAGCAATCACTGAAGTCTGTTTATTAAATACTTACATTTTACTCTTTGGCGTGACATACAGAGGGAAAATTACAGAACATCGGTTGGGAAGACGTTAGTCGGAAGAACGAGAGGTGGGAGAGTTAAGCGGAAGCGTAAGATCTATAGAGGTGTGTATGGGATTCTGTTGCAGTCTAGTCACCTATAAAAGTCTCCTTAGAGTTCCACTCTTTCCAGTCTGATCGACACGAAAGAGATGAGCTGGAAGAGGATGAGAGGCTAATAGATACGCTGCAAGGATATGCCCGATGGACTGAGTTACTCTGACAGTGTCTCCTGTAACTGTTGAAAGGAAACCGAGGTATAATTCACGAAACTCCCTTCGACAAATTTAAAGAATGGATGCCTTGGATTCAGGGTATAACAGTTTTTATTTTCCAACATAGGATTCGCGAAAGACTGTCGTAACAGAATAAGAGACATGTGAGCATTCGTTTTGCAGTCGTCTATTAACAGTTAAAACTCACGTTTCTCGCAGTTATAAAAATCTTTGCCTACTAATTATATGAAACTTATTCTCACCCCACTCTGTAACTCTTGTGTCGTTTAGACATTATTTGTTCTCGACATTACAGGATTTGGGTAAAGGGACGCAATTATGTTTCTTCATGGTTTCATAACATTATGGAATTACCTCAATAGCTTAGAGGATGATGGGTTACTCAACTAGTTATTAACAGACATTTTCAAGATGATGTCCCTAGACGATTGAGTAGGATTGTTGTGAAAGGATAGTGTAATAACTAAGTTATACATATGCAAGAGATATACGTTATAGCATAATACAGTTTACTATTATTAAATATATATATTATCTGGTGTACATTTGTTCATTGTTAAAGTCAGCAGGGCAATAATGCGGTCCATAGACAAATACATTCAATCTATTTCGCCCCATCTCATTACGTCAAAGTGATCGATATTTTGTTCTTCATTCTTAAAATTTAGTGATTCAACAGAGTTACACCAGTTTTCCATCTCTCCATGCAGAAAAATGAGTTACAAACGAAAAAAAGAGGGTAAATCTGAAATAAAGCGAAACTTGACCTATTGCTTTTTACATGATGTCACTGCCAAATTAATGTTGTTGCTCTGAGTGTCAGATTTTTCTGCTACCAATGTCTCTGTTCTCGAACAACTTTGTCCTTCATTTTCTATTGAGTAATAATTTCTGCTTACTCCTTTCCTTCGTTCTTTCTGCATTTTCTTCCCCTGTCGCGTCACATTTCTTGCAAAGTAAAGCTGACCTTCTCACTGTCGGACAAAAGTAAATCTGCCCTTCTCACTGCTGGACTTCCTCAGTTATTGAGGTCCTTTTCTGAATCACTACGTGAAATGACAATCTTGGGTTGTTTTTTGCTAAAAGGCACCAACTTGGCTAATGAGGAAGAACTCATCGACCACCTTAATGAGTACATCTGATAATAGCTATGTCCTGGCCTCCACACCCTAGAGAAGCTATCGTGCATACTTTGTTCGAGTTCCACTCCGAGGAGAAACAGCAAGACAGACTAGAGTTCGTTTCGACATTCTGTTTTTCACACTGTATCGGGATGTACGTTCTTTCGAACCACGTTCCCTTAGTTGTCTGACTGGTTTGATGCGTCCCGCCGCATTTTCTATTCTCCTCACAGAAGCCCACAGTAACATCATATCTCAAACACCCCGCTGTTCGTATTTCCTAGTGTTCTCAAAGTAAATGATTCACTTTCACACAGCGCTAGCTTCCACACGCACATTCTCAGAATTTTACTCCTCAGGCTAAGGCTCACATTTGGTACTGACAGACTTCTTTTAGGAAGGAATGCCTCCTTTTCCCGTGCTACTCTACTTCTTATGTTTTCCTCGCTTCCTCCATCCTGTGTTAGTTTGACTACACCGTACAGACTTCTTACACTTTATCTACTACGTTGTTCCCAAGTTTGATGTTAAGTTTATAGGCTGTATCATTTCTCCAGATTTTCATTACTGTCCGTTTTCTTTCGTGTGCTCTCAGTCTGTATTCTGTGCTCGTTACACTGCTCATTGCGTTCAACAGATCGTGTCATCGTTTCTCACTTTCACCGGGGATCGGAACCTCATAAGCGAGTCTTATCATTGATACCTTTTGACCCTCAATTTTAGTGCCACTCCGAAAGCTTTACTGCCCATACAAAGCATATATTAAACAGTAGGGGAGAAAGACTACATCGCTACCCTTCCCTGTTTTTGAGGAAGCCCCTTCTTTCTACGTTTTTCCAACTTTATTAAGGTCTAGTAGCTGGACTTCACAAGCATGTAATATTTTTGTGGATGACATTTTGGTCGCCTTTAACTGTAAAATTATTTATTTATATGCTCTAATATTGGAATTTTGGGCGTGTGGCCATTATCAAGAGGACTACAGCAAAATTATGCTTCTCCACGCGTCAAAACATTAAAAAATATCTGACACGTTCTTATGTTGGTTATTTAATTTCAAGAATAGAATTTTCAGGGACTGATATGTGCTGAATCAAACTTTCTTATTACTCCACTTGATAATGGTGACACGACAGAAAGTGTAATAGTGGATTTTATAAACAAACAATTTTACAGTCAAAGGCGAAAATAACGTATAGTCTGGCAGGGTTCGACCACTTTTTTCCTTCAGTATTAAATTCTTGTGTTTTTCATCTTTTTTTTTTTTTTTGACTTCTGGCAAGATGTTCATATACAGTGTCATGTAAATTTAAGTGCAGTGTATTACTGAGGCACTGCCACTTAAATACAAGAGAAATGATGAAATAAAAATATATACGAGTGGGCCATCTAACCCATAGGTGTATGAACGAGATGGACAAATGTACTGTGAAAGATGGACCTCATAAAAATGGCTATACATGAAGGAAAGATTGAATTAAAATTACATATTTTTATCTGGAATATTGTGTAATGAACACAGAACTAGACTACTAAATACTTTAGTCAAAACTGTTTTATCGGTTTATTATAAATCTCGATTGAGCATTGGCTTTTCTAATGAATGGTTGGTGCTGTTCAAGCATTAGCCTGGCTTTCTCTCACCACTGCAGTCATACTCATTAGCAAATGTTGAACAACGTTCACAAGACCATCGTGAACGAGAAACACAATGAATCCAGTTGTTATTTTAATTAGTTTCGTAACATATTTTAAAACAGTCAACACATTCATTTTCATCCCAGGTATCATAGTTATTTTCGTAATCTTCTACAATGGCTGCATTTGAACACAGTGAGCTATTTGTAGTGTTTTTGTTTCTCGTCTTCTTCACTTCTTTTTTTCGCTACATTAGAATTTAGCTTTGACGAACTCTTTGTACTTTCTTTCTGTTCCTTTCCTTTTCGTATCTCCGTTTTTCTTTACAAATTCCACATTTTCAGCAGAATTTAGCCGTTTGGATAGTTACTTCCTTCCTCTTAAAATTTGTGTTTTTAACAGTAGAAGTTTTGTCTGTGTTGCCTTAGGTGTAGTCAGTTTTGAAGTGGTACTCTTGGAATTTATAGATTTAGTAGGAGTGTAGTCCGAAGTTGTGTGAGTGAAGGAATTTGACTTGCGCAGATATCTCTGCTCTTTTGATGTGCTTGGAATCAATAGGTCTTTTAATGAGCTTTTAAGTGGTTGGTTGTCCCTTGTGTGAGATTCTGCTCTTCCATTTATTAGCATTTACGCATCTTCCTACAAATAAGCATAATCTGGAACTGCAGTCATTACCCTCGAAGCTAAATTTAATTGCTCTCCACCTGACGCACATTAAAACAACTGGTCTGCCTCTCCCAAATGACAATGGACCATTTCTCCCGATTGGCTGGGAGAGACGGACCATCGCGACTTCTGTGTGTCGGTAGCGAACTCGTTGGTCACTTTAAGTTAGTTTCATGCCTAGCACGCAGTAAAAAATACATTCATTTGTATTGTGCAAAATAGGCCTCACTACCAAAATTACACGATAGAACTTTCCAACTTACCAGAACACAGGATGTGATTTTTCAACAGACCTAACACGAAAATAACAAGCACACTTCTGCATCGCGTTTGTTCACAAAAGAGCTTCCTCACAAGTAGGGGAAGCTGCTCTAGAGGCGCATTTGTGAAAAACTATTCTGTGTCACCCAATGGTCCAGATCTCCCAGACTTACCCTACTTTTAAAAAGAATGTCATTTTATTTTTCCCGTCTTATTTCTTACACTCGTTGTATATTACCTGTCTTTCCCTCCCACTTACACCTTTGTCCCGAAAATTTCAACCACCTAGCACCATTTAACGCTCTCTAACGCTATTTCTGTTTCAAAAAGATACTATGAAATTACCTTGAATTTTCCTGTCTTGCCTCCATTCACATTATCCCTCTCATACCGGGAGAAAAATGGCGACGATGCGACATTTGCTTCTACATCTGCTTGGGAGTAGGTGAACCGGTAGTGCCCACTTAGGGGTGTACAGCGATGACGCGTCCGCGAAATTTCGCCGCTAGTCCCTGGAGCAATATTTCGGCTTCGAGGCATCAAATGGTGCGAGTCTTGTGAGGCGTGTAGTCGGGCGCTTGACGCCGTCCCCGTTAAGAGGCGCGCCGAAAGGTGCTCGACCGCCCCACCGGGGTGGCAAAGCGGGTACTTAATTAAATACCTGCGACGGTACCGGCGGCGAGGGCGCTCTTCCCCCACTCCTCCTCCGCCGCCGCCGCCGCCGATGCGTCCTCAAACACTGCGCCACACAGAGCTCACCTACCCCTTTAGTCGTCAAACTTCTGTCCTATTCCCCACTCCACGCCGTCCCCTGTCCGCCCACCGACAACTTCGCCTCCGTCCGGACCTCTTCCGGTGCTGCTGGCGGTTCTCCTTCCCCTATCACTCGTCTCTCTCTCTCTATTCTTTGTCGTTCCTCTTCAATTATTGCCTTATACTTCGGTCCGTTCACGGAATTCCCGCCTCACCAGATGCAGTATCTGCTCCCGAAGCCCCGGCGTCCCTGCATAAAAATCGTACAAATCCGCTTACAAAGGGATAGAAAATGTAATAAAAACGCGGCGGCACGGAATTCCTGCAGCAGGCGGGGCGGCTGCGCGGCGCTCCTTTTCATTATTATTGCGGCAGCTGGCGCCCTTTCGGCGCCCTGTCTCCCGCCCCTCCCCCCCCCCCCCCCCGTTCCTCCCACCAAGCTGCCGGCCGAGCTGCGCCGGTGACGCACTCTCGCGCCACTCGGCTCCGGCCTCTCATCTTCGCACTCGACTTTGTTATGTATGTAAATCATTATAAGCCCTGTGAATATGAGTTTAATATCCCAGGGTCCTCGGGAAGAAGGCAAGAATTCTGCAGGGACGTGCCGCTCGTCATTCATAAGGCTTTTTATGCGAGTCCGCGGAATAACGTTTACGTCCGCCGCCAGCCGGTACGGCGGGGCTGAAATTTCATCAAGACGCGCGCCCAGTCTCTCGCTGCACCGAGCTGGCGGGCGGAAAGGAGAGAGGAGATCCGCGACGCGACCGCCCCCGGCGCCAGGCGTCTCTAAGTCCGTCGAGCCTGAAACACACCTAATTTATTAAAGGCACCAGCTGCGATAAACACGTCTTAAATATTCCACAAAGCGCACCTGCCCTCTCCCGCACAGAAAGTTCTTGCTTCGCCGCTGTTGTTTTCTCATCAGTTCCGAGAGGAGCGTCGTTGCCATTAGCGTAAACGAAGAAACAGAAAGAGAGAGATACGCTCCAGAGAAGAAAGAGTGCAGCGTGGTCTGGCAAAGTTAGCAGGTGGGACTTCCGTTTACGCTCAAGCCAGTGGACACGACTGCTGGTAAATTCATTCTAAGGTTACTAGCTTATTTTCTGGTAATCAATGAAACAATGGGAGGTCTGCTTTTACTCGGTGTGTCATACTTCATTTTTTTCACTGGGTGTTTTTCAAACTGGAGTCTTTAATAGCGGATATAAACCGTCGAGCTAAAGCATCATGACCACCCGTTTGGCCGGCCGGTGTGGCTTAGCGGTTCTAGGCGCTTCCGTCTGGAACCGCGCGACCACTACAGTCGCTGGTTCGAATCCTGCCTCGAGCAGGAATATTTGTGATGTCCTTAGGTTAGTTAAGTTAGCGTAGTTCTAGGGGACTGATGAACTCAGATGTTAAGTCCCATAGCGCCCAGAGCCATTTTTGAACCACCTGTTTGATAGCGTGTTGTTTCACTTTTCACTTGTCAAACGCAGTACAAAAGAGATTCTGCTTGTATGGATCCTACAGGACGCACCAGATATCTACGCACAGGTCAAGCAATTTCCACAAATTACGGCCCCGTGCTTTACAGACACGCAGCTGGCGCCCGGTATGTGTTCCAATAGGTACAGAGCAGACAGCTTTGCCAGCCGAGACATGAATGTGAGTTCACTACAATGCCCCTCAAACCATTATTGCACGATTCTGACGTTTCAACAAAGACAGTTATCTTGCTGGAAGATGTCATCGTCGTAGGGGTAGACATTGAGCACCAAGCCATGAAGCCGGCCGCTGTGGCCGAGCAGTTCTAGGCGCTTCAGTCCGGAACACCGCTGCTTCTACGGTCGCAGGTTCGATCCTGCATCGGACATGGGTGTGCGTGACGTCCTTAGGTTAGTTAGGTTTAAGTAGTTCTAAGTCTAGGGGACTGATGACCTCAGATATCAAGTCCCATAGTGCTTAGAGCCATTTGAACCATTTTAACGAAGCGATGCATGTGGTCCGCAATAATGTTCACGTAGTTCACTGCTGTTATGATGCCTTTGATTACGACCGCAGATCCCATGGAAACCCAACTCAGTGTGCACCATAGCATAATTCTGCCCTCGCTGACCTGCATCTGTGGCGCAGTGCATGCTTCGCGCAGCCATTAGTTAGGATGACGACGTGTAAGGGCCCTGTCATCGACTTGGTCTAATAAGAAATCCGATTCATTCCAAATGCGACACATTTCTATTGATACACCGTGAAAACTCGTTGGCTCAACAGGAACATCTAGGTGTCGTGTGATACGGAGCTCTATGTGCAACAATGGCCTTTGAACAGTGTGCTCCGAAATACTTTTGCCTGCGCTAGCATTGTACCCTGTCGTCAGATCTGACAATGGGGGATCCTGCGACCTCTACGTTTTGTGATGAGACGTGGTCGTCCAATACCATATGTAATCATCCTTCAACCACTTTCCATATGTGCTCACAACAGTACTACGCCAACAGGTGGCGAGCTTCGCCGTTTCAGAGCGTTTATAGCCGCAGCGCCCTGACAATGTGCCCTTTGTCGAAATCGTTTATGTAAGTGGATTTCGCATTTCGGGCCCGTATCTTCATGACTGCCATTCGTCCCTCTTCCGCTTACATTCGTTCCCCGACTGTAACACGTGCCCGCATCACCACCAGGAGGCATTCAACCTCGCGGTGTGCGGTGGCCATAATGTTTCGGCTCATCAGTGTATTACGCCACTGAGTACAAGCCATGAGATCTTCGGTAGTCTGTAGCACTGCCGTTGCCAGTAGCATTCAGTAAGAAGTTAGTGAGGAAGTGGAGTGTTGGTTATAGACATGCAAATGCAAAGGATGTTACTTTTTGGAAATATGATTTGGTAAAGACTAATCTGACAGCTGTGAAAATTTTTAGGTAATATTGTTGCTACATTTCTTCCTCGCGCGTAATTTATCATGTGTTTGAGAAAGACAAATATTTAACAGTCTTCCAGTCTTCTCTTTATTGGTTCGTGTCAGTTATTTTTACCGACCAGACGTGATTAAACAAGGTTATCTGCTCACATAGATTCCGGAGTTATAGATTCACCACTCTGTTAACTAACTTCATGGCAGAGTAATATTTTTAGTAGAAAACTATTTTTGTTTAGTGGGATGTAATTGTTAAGAAATCAGTTTCTTAATATTGCTTTTGAGTGCAACACTCCTTTTCAGTTATTTAATAAGTCGAGTTTCCACCACCCTCTCCTCAGTTTTGTTTTATAGAAGTATTTCTTCGCACCACATCGAGAGGGACACAGTAATTCAAAGAAAAGCTTGAAGCGCCTGGCATGGCTGATTTTCGTTGCACCGCACTGGGCGAGATTTCTTTGCTTTCGCTGATTTTCTGCTGCGCTGTGTTTTAATGTTCATCTTCTCCAGCAGTATCGAGTTTCCGTTGCCACGAACTAAGTCACAAAATTTGTTAGAGCCAGTTCAATGCCACATTCAGAAAACAGTAAGATCATTCACATTTGAGCGTTGCTTTTCAAAATAATTATCAGGATCAGCTTCGGTAAAGTTCAGTTCAGATCTCATTCCTTATGCGTCTTATTCTTACAGTGCAGTTTTACTTTCAAGTGTGCATTTTTACTCTTTGGAAATTTATGTAGTCAGTTTGTGTACAGAAATTTGCACAGCATTCTTATAGAAGCATTTTGGATATTTATTCTGTCAAAATTTGATTTGTAATCTTATGTAGAATTTTTATTCTATTATTTTTATATTTTGGAACTGCAAGTCGTGTAGCTTGACGTCACGTATTGTAGCACTGTTCACTGCATTAGATGATACAAAATTTCACAGTACAGTTTCTTGAGTACACAGTTTTCGTTTCCTGATTGACTGCTAGTAAAAGGTAATTGCAATAAAGTTATTGATTTGGTGACTTTTTTAATCAGATAGTACCTATATAAACACACCTTTTGCACTGTTCAGGGATATTCGACACAGACACATTCGATAGGTAAGAATAGGAAACCAGTTTACAGCAACAAGACTAAAAGAACATAAAACAGTAGCAGTTGCATCAAGAGGGGAGAAGAATGAAATACCAAAACACCGACCTGGCTGAAGTAGTATGATCCACACAACTGTTAAGGCACTATCTAAACTATACTTCCTCAGGATTTGAAGGGCACACCGGTACCGACCGACCACCGTGTCATCAAAAAATGGTTCAAATGGCTCTGAGCACTATGGGACTTAACATCTGAGGTCATCAGTCCCCTAGAACTTAGAACTACTTAAACCTAACTAACCTAAGGACATCACACACATCCATGCCCGAGGCAGGATTCGAAACTGAGATCGTAGAGGTCGCGCGGTTCCAGACTGAAGTGCCTAGAACCACTCGGCCACACCGGCAGGCAGTACTTGCTTTCCTTATAGCAGTGCATTTAAGTTATCTAAAACCCTGGTTATATCAGTGATAAGGGCTATGCTCGGTACGCACCTTTTATTGCGCAATAATTACTGCAAATCTATTTTCGTTTTCGGAAATAAAGTCTTCCTCCCGAATTGCAAGAAAACGCGTCAACAACGTTGCATTCACTGAGCCATAGTATTGCATAATGGAAACTAACGTCATCGTATGTTATTTCCAGGTGCTATACAAAAGTCACGCGTTCACCGCGGTCTTCATGGCGTAGCTAAAGGGCAGCTGACCAAACGGATATATCCGGCGCTCCCATGCTTTAGAACAGACTTGTAACAGTCAGTTCTCAACATAATACTGCTTTTTTTTTTTTAATGGTGTTCGAGTGCTTTTGAAAATAGTAGCTGGTTGATACATCACTCGCTCATATTTTCAGGTAAGCTTTCTGCAAAAACAGCCGGGAAATGTTCTGTGTGGGGACCAAGGCCGATAGCTAAGTATCCTCTCAGTTCCTAGCAATTAAAACATCGGGTAACATTAAGTGACTATATTTGTGGAGTGCTTCACTGTAAGCTTTCACGAGCGTAACACCAGTCTTTTCAAGAGCTCTCTGCTGCCGTTGAAGCACTATCTGCATCTAGCCCACCTGCCTAGCCGCGCGGTCTAACGCGCTGCTTCCCGAGCGGGAAGGCGTGCCGGTCCCCAGCACGAAGCCGCTCGGCGGATTAGTGTCGAGGTGCGGTGTGTCGGCCAGTCTGTGGATGGTTTTTAAGGCGGTTTCCCATATGCCTCGGCGAATGCGGTCTGGTTCCCCCTATTCTGCCTCAGTTACACTATATCGGCGATTGCTGCGCAAACACTGTCTCCACGTACGCGTACACCATTACTAGTCTACCACGCAAACATTTGGGGTTACACTCGTCTGGTGTGAGACTTTCCCAGGAGGGGGGGGGGGGGGGGGGGTCCACTGGGGGCCGGACTGCACAGTAACCCTGGGTTCGGTGTGGGACAGTGATGGTTGGGTGGACTGCTCTGGCCTGGAGTAGGGTTGTGAACAACTGAGGGCTACAGCGGGACGAAGCCTCTCCGACGTTTCTCGGCCTCTGGTTCAATACACAATACACACAATCTGTATCTATATCCGTACTCTGCAAACCATTGCTAGGAGCATGGCAGGAAGTATGCTTACCGCTGTACCTCGCCATTTCTCTCTCCATTCCACTCGCTTGTAGTGCACGAGAAGACTGCTTGTTTAAATACCTCCGTGCGCGCTGTAATAAACCTAATAGTATCTTCGCGGTCAATGTACGAATGTTACGTAGGAAGTTGTAGTACATTTCTGGGCTCCTCACTTAAAGAGGGGATGTATGTAAAATTGGTAACAAATGTTGAAATTTTTTGTCCCCAGATAGTTCTGTAGCATGTTAGAAATATTGCATCCAATTTTTAGAGTTTAGCTCTTGCTACAAATGATGTTAAATCGTTATTGTCGTTATTGTTTCAGCCAATACATAGTGCCACGCCTCCTTTCCTGCACGATTCTGTCCTTGTTTGCGATATTTTATTATTTCCTGTCATCAGGAAAGACATGTGCGGAGTACAGAAGGCTGTGAGCCTACTCGAAGTGGCCGTGCGGTTCTAGGAGCTGCAGTCTGGAACCGCGAGACCACTACGGTCACAGGTTCGAATCCTGCCTCGGGCATGGATGTGTGTGATGTCCTTAGGTTAGTTAGGTTTGACTAGTTCTAAGTTCTAGGGGACAAATGACCTCAGAAGTTGAGTCCCGTAGTGCTCAGAGCCATTTGAACCAACTTTTTTTGAACCTATTTATGATGCGATTAATTAAAATTTATCAAAGAGATTTATACATGGTGGAACGCAAAGCCTGACGTAGAAGTGACGCCTAAAGAAGCATTTGCTCACCTATTATTGTCGGAACTTCCTCATTTGATGCTTGTCTGATGTTCACTGTTCGTATGTAAGAATCGGGACCCTTATGAGACTTGGATTTGATGCAGCCTGCTTCACTGAAAAGTACTGAAGAAGTTATCCGTACTTCACATTGTAAGCTGCAGAGCGATCGTGAATTCAACGTAAATAAGACTCATGATGTGTATTGCTATTTATGAAACGTCGGTGAAGGATATTACCAAAACTAAGGATCAGAATAGAAGAAAAGTGCTACATGAAGACCAGAAAGACCAAATGTATGGTTACGGCAACGTTAAGGTATTTGCTTCCGGCATAAATGCCAGTAACGTCTTTTTTCTTCACGTCCCGCAACTTACATTTTTCAGTGTATAAGGAACTGTTTCTACTGAATCCCTGCAGATGAAAAGGTGATATTTGCTACAGACCTTGTGCACACTACAACACATCTTCCTGTGATACAAAATTCTTCAAAACAAGCACTGCCTCGGAACGAATTGTGCTTTAAACTTTAATGTAGGCGCGTAGTTGATGGACCGTCTGTCAACAAAGACTGAATTCTTGTCTTTATTATACTGGTGTTCACCGACTCATAAAGTTACAATTTATTAAATAATGGGCGTTAGCATAGCTCGGATTAAATAAGGTTTGCTTGCATCTTTATTTTTATAAAGAAGCTTTCACACTATACAGATGATATTTGTAGCTGAGAAAGTTCAAGTTGAGAAACCCATTGAGTTTCCCTCTAATTTGGCTCAGACAGTTTATTGCTGGACAGAGTTACGTACAATCAAACTGACTGAAGAGGGTGAGGTCTGCTATTGGGTTCTCATTAATATACGGGAGACAGACAACAGTATTAACCCCAGAAAAGAGCATCAACTACTGCCTCCACGCAAGCTGCTGGTGAATTCATACACTTAACTCTAGCTCTGACAAAGAAATCACTATTATTCTTGTATATTTTCTCTTCGCAGGATATTGAGGTACGGGCAAAAATGAAACGGAAAAAACCATGGGTATGTGTAATGTAAGCATTAATTTTTATACAGACAGTGACTCATACATACGACGTATCTACCGCAGCAGCGCAGTTTCTCTAGTCATCTACGCCTAGTTCAAGCAGTGCTCACTGCTCTTTCCCTCATTGAACGCGTAGTCCGTAACTCTCTCTCGTTTAATGTGTATAGAAATAGGACATAACATTAAAAAAGAAACGTTCTGATGGTTACTAGAAGAGAAACCTAGAAAAGACTCACGTAAAACTAAAATTACCATTGGCAAACCGGCATTAGAGTCCTTACTTCCGCAAATACAAATGTACATGCCCGACAGTGCGTAAATATACCGACGGAAAAAAAAATCGTGACGCCAAGAAGGCGCTGAGCGACATAAACGAAAGTTATTAGGCGTGTTTCAACATCGAAAGATGATGTCTCTTAATATTTCGCGCCAGTCACATAAGAGTGTCGCTAGTACTGCCATTACGAGAATGCAAAGCAAGTTTGCTTTAAATACACGCTGTAACGGTCGTGAGCGTATTTACCTTTGAGAGTGGACATGGTGAGTTGATGTAAGTCACGGCCGCCATTATCAACGCCCCACGGAGTTTGAATTACGTCGTGTAATAGGGCTACGAGAAGCTGGATGTTCCATCTGTGATATTGCATAAAAACTCAGCAAGAATGTAGCCACTGTACATGACTGCTGGCAGAGGTGGCCATAAGAATGTATGGTACAAGAAGGCCGGGCTCCGGACGACCACGTGACACGATCGAGGGGGAAGACCATCATGTTCGACGTATGTGTCTGGCGCGTCGTAATGCATGTGCAACAGCAATTTGGGCAGCATCTGGCTCACAGTGACACAGGAAACTGCTAAAAATCGGTTACTTCAAAGAGATCTCCCCTACCAGACACCGTGCAGCGTTCAGTTCATTCTACAAACCATCGCCATTTGCAACTTCATTGCTGTCAAGCGAGAGCTCATTGAAGGGCATGGTAGAGGTTTGTTACGATTTGTTATGAAAGCAGATTCTGCCTTAATGCCACTGCTGGCCGTGTGTTGGTCAGGAGGAGGCCAGCTGAGGACCTGCACCCAACCTGTCTTCGCACTAGACGCACTGAGCCTACACCTGGAGTTATGGTCTGCGGTGCGATTTCGTATGACATTTGGGGCACTCTCGTGCTTATCCCACGCATCCTGGCTGCAAAATTGTACGTCAATCTGGTGATTCGACTTGTTATGCTGTCATTCATGAACAGCGTAACAGTGGTGTTTCCCAGCAGGATTACACTCGCCCACATACCCCTGTTGTCAACACGACAGGCTCTGCACAGTGTCGACATGTTGCCTTTTCCTATGCGGTCGCCAGATACGTTTCCAGTCGAGCACATCTTGGACGTCGTCGACAGACAACTGAAAAATGTTTGAATGTGTCTGAATTCCTAAAGGACCAAACTGCTTAGGTCATCGGTCCCTAGATTTACACATTACTTGAAAAAACTTATATATACCCATGCCCGACGGAGGACTCGAACCTCCAATGGGAGGGGCCACGCAGTCCGTGACATTACGCCTTAAACCGCGCGGCCAATAAACGCAGTGCCCGACAACTCCAGCGTCGTTCCCAACAGTTGCCTCATTGACCGACCAGGTGCAACAGACGTGGAACTCCATCCCACAAATCGACATCCGTCACCTGTACAACACACTACATGTACGTTTGCATGATTGCTCTCAACATTGTGGCGGTTACACTGGTTATTACTGAACCATGATTTCAAGTCTGCAATGGCTTATCTCGCGCTTACATCAATCTGTCAATTTAAAATGTTAATCACTTCTGTAGGTTACCTAGACAATTAATTATTTTTTCGTGTTGTGATAGTTGTGATTTTCTTTCCGTCAGTGTAAGTTACGTTAGCGGAAGGGGTCGCTCATATGTGTCCTTTTATTCTTTTGTCTCTTCACGATATCTGATTTCACTGAGGAGATAAAGAAAAGAAGCAAGATGGAGCTGGACCAATGTAAGTAAACGTGCTGCAGTGAAAATGGAGTGCAACCACTACAGAAATGGAGAAGGGTGGAGGGGAAGAGCAGTTACAGCATCGACTGTAGTGACGGAATGAGGAAATAAAGTAGATTCTAGCATATAACTACTTATTCACGAGAAGAGGAATAAGCACATATTTAAGACAATAGCCACTCTTTCGTCCATGGTGAACGTTTTTCTAAAATCATCTGTAGCTGGCAATACCCTAGACTCGAACGCCATCAAAGTAATACAGTAAAACGACAGCATTATGTATTGAAGAAGAGAGATGCACTGAGGCCAAAAACCAAACCTCACTAGGCAGCTAACGTGCTTGTGTTTGGAAGCCTCTCCTACCTATCCTTTGAACTGAACTCAGTGCACGAAATACGTGATTTCGGTAAAATACCCTGTTTAATATGCCCCTTTTCTGGAAAATTTTGACCAAAGAATAATTACTTACATTATCTGTCTACGGTTTAATTGAAATATTGGCGAGTTAGGAGACCTAAGTTAATTGCAGAGTCAAGCAGAAAGAAGAAGGTTCTGCTGCTAGGTAGTGCGCACGGTAGAGGTGTGGGTCAGCAGTTGCAGGAAGTGTTGATGTGTGACTACCAGGTCACCAGCATTGGGAAGCCTATTGCAGGGTTGGCTCAGGTGACTGACGGCATGGGGGAGTTATGTCGGAATTTTACGAAGGAGCGTCAGGTTGCGATAGTGAGTGGAAAAGAGAACAGTCATGATAGGGACGGGGAATATAATTTAGGTAGTGACCTGGTAAAGATAGCTACTCAAACTGGTGGCACTAACGTGCATTTGGTGCAACTGTTCCAGCGTCATGATCGGCCTCATCTTAATGCGGCTTTTAGGCGTTTTAACATGGGGCTGGAGAGGGCGCTGATCGCAGAGGGCATGGGTTACATTTCAGTGTTGCCAGCTGGGTCTATCAGCAGATCAGGTTTCACTAGGCATGGCTTGCACCTCAATACATTTGAGAAGGGGAGTAGTAGTTGGTGTTAGAGCTGCACCTTTTTTAGATTGAAGTCAGCTGATCGGTATGCCTGCTCAAAGGAAGTCCCTCTAACTAAGGGCTCATCTTCAGAGGATGTCATGTTCCCAAGCAGAGAAGGAATTAGCATATTTCATCAAACTATAAGAGGTATTAAAGTTAGTGAACTGCTCTGAAATTATTGGTATGTCGGAGCACCACTTAAATAATTGGACAACTCAGAGGCTTCCTTTACCAGGGTACAGATTAGATGGCTGTTTTTCAGGGAGTTCTTTGCGTGGTGGGGGAGTGGCTATGTACGTAAAAAAACACTATTCCATTTGAGTCCTTCCACACGGAGTGGCCATGCGGTTTGAAGCGCCATGTCACTGCACTGAACAGATATTTGAATGCTGTGCAGGGGCATTTGAATTCAGTGAAACTAAACTTCTAATTGATTTTGTTTATAGGTTCCCTAACTCTGACTTCAGAGCATTTCTGCTCAAGCTAGAGAGGGCTCTTGATTCACTTTGTAGGAAGCGCCAGAAATTAGTTATATGTGGTGACTTCAATATAAGTTTTGTTTGTGATGGTGCAAGAAAAAGGGTGTTGGTAGATCTCCTAAATTCATACGATCTGATGCAGACTATGTTTTTTCCAGCTAGGATGGAGGGGAACAGTAGAACAGCCATAGACAATATTTTTATTCATTGTTCATTACTAGATGGGTGTTCTGTTCAGATCATGATGCACAAATTTTAACACTAAAAGACTTTTACACTCAAACAAATGTCACATGTAATTACAAACTATGTAGTAAAGTTAATAATACAGAAATTGAGAGTTTTTTAAACCTTTTCAAGGAACAGAAGTAGCAGGATGTTTAGAGTGCCGATAACATAGATGATAAATATAATGCTTTCCTTAATACATTTCTTATGCTCTTTGAGACTTGTTTTCTACTAGAACGTTCTAAACGAGGTACTAGCAGTAATAGGGAGCCTAGGTGGTTGACTAGCGGGATAAGAATACCATGTAGAACAAAGCAGGAATTATATCAAAATGTTAGAAGTGGTCACAAACAAATTGCAGTAAATCATTACAAACAGTATTGTAAGGGGTTTAAAAACTTTATTAGGAAGGCATTAGCCCATTACAAACAGTATTGTAAGGGGCTTAAAAATTTTATTAGGAAGGCAAAGAGTATGTGGTATGCAAATAGAATAGCTAATTCAAAGGATAAAATTAAAACCATATGGTCAGTTGTGAAGGAAGTGTTTGGTTATCAGCACAGGGTCGACGATATAAAGTCAATTCGCAGTACAAATATTTCTGTTACTGATAAATCAGATATATGTACAGTATTTAATAATCATTATCTGAGCATTGCTCGTGAATTAAATAAAAATTTAGCTTCTACAGGTAATCATATAACTCTCATGGGAAATGCCTTATCGAGACTGACGTCTGAAATACTCCTCTGTGATACAGACAAGGGGGAGACTGAGTCAATAATTAAATGAATGAAGACTGAGGACGCTCATAGTTATGATGGGGTGCCTAGCAGAATACTTAAGTACTGTGCTGCACATGTTAGCCCTGTATTTAGCCATATTTGTAATTTTTCCTTTAGGAATGGTCAGTTTCCTGAATGATTAAAGTACTGCCGGCCGTAGTGGCCGAGATGTTCTAGGCGCTTCAGTCTGGAACCGCGCGACCGCTACGGTTTAAAAAGGGAGAAAAGGATAATGTAGACAATTTTAGACCTATTTCTATTCCGTCAGTGTTTGCTAAAGTTATTGAAAAGGCTGTGTATGTACGGATAATTGATCATTTTATATGGCTCTGAGCACAATGGGACTTAACTTGTAAGGTCATCAGTCCCCTAGAACATAGAACTACTTAAACCTAACTAAGGACATCACACGCATCCATGCCCGAGGCAGGATTCGAACCTGCGACCGTAGCGGTCGTGCGGTTCCAGACTGTACTGCCTAGAACTGCTCGGCCACCCCGGCCGGCTATCATTTTTTTATCACACGATTTGCTATAAAATGTACAGTTCGGCTTTAGGAGCCGCATAACAACTGAAAATGCTGTATTATCTTTTTTCTGCGAGGTACTGGATGGTTTAAAAAAAGGTTTCGATCGCTAGGCATGTTTTTTTTAATTTAAGTAAGGCATTTGATAGTGTTGATCACAAAATATTGCTCCAGAAGTTGGACCATTACGGAACACGGGGAGTAGCTCACAATTAGTTCACCTCTTACTTTAGCAACAGACAGCAAAAGGTCATTATTAACAATGTTGAGAATGGCTGTGTTGTGGGGTCTGAGTGGGGTACGGTCGAGTGGGGGTAGCCCCAGGGATCAGTGTTGGGGCCACTCCTGTTGCTTATTTACGTAAATGATATGCTCTCAAGTATTACAGGTAACCCTAAAATATTTCTGTTTGCTGATGACAATAGCTTGGTAGTAAAGGATGTCGTGTGCAACATTGGCTTGTTTTCAAATGGTGCAGTTCATGACCTAAGTTCACGGCTTGTAGAAAATAAACTAACGCTAAATCACAGTAAGACTCAGTTTTTACGGTTTATAACACACAACTTGGAGTTTTAATTTCACAGAATGATTAGTGAAACTGAACAGTTCAAATTTCTAGGTGTTCTTATAGATAGCAAACTGTCGTGGGAATTCCACTTCCAGGATCTTGTTCAGAGACTTAATGCTGCCATTTTTACTATTCGAACGGTATCTGAAGTGAGTGATCGTTTGAAACGAAAATTAATCTACTTTGCTTATTTTCATTCGCTTATGTCGTATGGTATTATATTCTGGGGTAGTTCTTACCATTCTAGAAGGATATTTTTGGTTCAGAAACGGGCGGCTCGGGCAATAAGTGGTGTAAGTTCACGAACCTCTTGTCGCCCCTGTTCACGAGTCTGGGTGTTTTGACGTTGGCCTCTCAATACATATATTCCTTATTGTCAAAAAAATGGCTCTGAGCACTATGGGACTTAACATCTTAGGTCATCAGTCCCCTAGAACTTAGAACTACTTAAACCTAACTAACCTAAGGACATCACACACACCCATGCCCGAGGCAGGATTCGAACCTGCGACCGTAGTAGTCCCGCGGTTCCGAACTGCAGCGCCTAGAACCGCTAGACCACCGCGGCCGGCCCTTATTGTCACTTCTTGTTAACAATATTAGCTTACTCCCAAGAATAAGCAGCTTTCACTCAGTTAATACTCGGCAGAAATCAAACCTGCATTTGGATCGGACTTCCTTAACTCTTGCGCAGAAAGGTGAGCAGTATAATGATGCATCCATTTCAATAAGCTACCACTCGAATTCAAAAATCTTAGCAGTACTCCACACGATTTCAAATCGAAACTGAAGAATTTCCTCATGGGTCACTCCTTCTATTCAGTCGAAGAGTTCCTTGAAAAAGTAAGCTGATTCTTGTTGTATTGCTGACTGCGTTTACTTAAACTTATGGATTGACTTTTTTCGGATTCATAAAAATTTTATTTTTATCTGTTATTAGTTTTATGTTGCAATTTAAGTACTGACACGCTTCATGACCTTGGAGATTTGCTCCTCAATATGGTCCTACGGAACTTGACGTGTAGATAAATAAATAAATGCTTTCACTGCGCAACGAGAGGGAAACGGGGCCACGAACGAATACTTGAATGACTAAATCACAGTTATACATGGTGCCGTCCTAGCATGATTCGGAATTGCAGATGTGACGTCCATTATAGGCATATCATGTACTACGAGGGTGTACAACCACACAACGAAAGAGTAGTGTCTACCCACGAAGAACATCAATATATCAGTCACATCGAGCAAAATCTGTAGCAGAATAAAGTCTCCAAACGCAGCAATGCTAATTTACCTTTCCGGCTGTAAAAGCATGCAAAGAATACCAGCACGTGTCTCTTCTGCTTGCTTAGCAGCAACTCGCCATACATTTCTGTCTTAGGTCTTCCACTTCAAGTCTCTGTGTGGCTGTTGTAGTCTTCTCTTCTTATGTCCCTGCAACGATACTTTTAGTGATACCATCATATCTCAGCAGATGGCAGATCCGTGTGTCCCTCCGGTGCTGGATATGTTGCAAGAGACGTGGCTTCTCTTTCTCCACTCTCCAGAGCACATCTTCGATTGATATTTTGTCTACCCAGGAAACCTTAAGCATTCTGCTATAACTCTGAGTTGGCTTCGATTAGTAAAGGAAACAGCAATCAGTTGTCGGAAGTTAATCCGTTAAAATTTGATCTAGGTTTCGATACTACTGTGAGTATCTTCTCCAGAAATATGCTATGTTACCTAAAAAATTATGTGAGTCCAAACAGTAATTTCTTGTTACCAATTACGATAAAGAATAATTAAAATTCAGAGTTGGAAACTGTAACCATTACTTGCTTTGTTACATTGATTAAAACGTGTCACATGAATCATGAACTAACCACGTTTTAATCAATGTAACAAAGGTAGCAATTGTTTCTGTTTTCAACAGCTGATTTTAATTATTTTTTATCGTAAATGGTAACTAGAAATTATTGTGTGGAGTGTCATAACTTTTAGGTAATATCTTGTGCTTTTAAAGGAAATACTCATTGTAGTATCGAAACATAGGTCAAGTTTAAATAAATAAATTTCCAGAAACTTATTGGCTGTTTACTTTACTAACCGAATACCACTACTTTGCAGTTTTCTGATTCTTCGATTGTACAGCAGCGCACTCGAGACAGATGCCTTTATCACATCTTTTCCACTCATTTGGATGTGAAAAGATTTACCATAAAGCTAAAATTAATAATATAACTAAATGCGACCCAATTAATTTAAGTTATTCGTTAAGGTTTGCTTTGTAAGCTGCTCGGCTAGGTACACAGCAGTATTCTGAAATATAGTAGCACACGCAGAAGCGGAAAAAGCATATTTTATATATTCATGAAAATGTAGATTACCTAAGGTAAAATTTGAATGCATGCAGCCAGAAGAGGGCGGTCCAATTTCACACAGCTCTGGGTGTAGCATCTCGACCAAGACGGCAACGTGTTACAGGACGGACGCAAAAGCCCATAGCTTTATCCAGATGTGAGAAACGTGTATGCGCTTTTTGCCCTAGGAGACAGTACTACATCCCGTTGTGTTCTTACAGCTTATAAGTTCTCTAATTTAGTTTCATTTCATCACTACAGATTTAACGATTCATGAATCACAGGTAGAAGCGCCTCATAAAGGAGTAGTATTATCATTTAAACGTAATCTCTGCAGTAAAAAGTGACAAAATCCGGCCTAAATTCGTATTATTGCTTTTCATTTCGACAATGAAATGCTATTAAAGAAAAAAACCTAATATGTAGGACAAAAAGCTTGACAGGTGTACAATAAAGCTTAAACAGATTAGAAAACTCTGTTTTATTGGAAGCTTTTGTTAATTTTCATTGCACTTAATAGATACGTCTACCATGTATCCAGAATATAATTATGATTCGACGACAGATTTTCGTTAAGTTCTTTGCATCAGTAACTTAATTTCATGGTTACACGAAAGATATTTACTATGCTGCATGGAATAATGATTAGCGACCAGTTCAGGACGAAAATACATGTCACTGTTAACGTACAATCTAGACTCCGAGGAGAACTGAGCAGTACTGAACTTGAGGCTGAAGTAGGCATAACTGATGTCAAGAGCAGGATACGTAAGTATTAGGGTTACAGCTTTGCTTCCACCGTTATGCAATAGATGGCAGTAGCAGCAAGTGACGGTGCTTGTCGTAGGCCTTAAGTTCATACAATAAGTTTAGGTTTTTGTAAACATAGGGCCATCAGAATATTAGTCGATATGTGATTGCATCATGAAGCTATTGCCGACTGGATACGTCAACTTACGACCCCAGTTGTCGTATTTTGCGGGTAGTTATAATCTTCTCCTTTAATATGAAGAAATCTGCGGCCGACGCTCATAAAACGCTTGGTAAGACCAATTGTGATAAACCGGTTAGTGAAAGAATGTGCAGAGAATGGTTTCGACGCTTCGAGAACGGTGATTTCGACGTCGAAGACCAGCACGGCGGTGGAAGAGAGAAGGTTTTCGAAGCTACTGTAACCGACGGAAGCAGGAGATCGTTATCGAAAGGAACTGAGGCGTTTGAACAAAAGACTGAAAGACAAACGGCCACAAGACAGAGATAGACATGAAAAGCTGATTTTGCAGCATGAGAATGCTCGGTCCCATGTCGCAAAATCTGTCGTGGTCATACAATAGCCCCGCCCCACTCCTCCCCTCCCCGAAACCGGTCGTGGTCTATGCATTGGAAAATAATCCTTGCAACTGAAGCGGTATTTAAATCTCTATTATTCTTGAAAAAGTTGAAATGGGAAATCTTCCCCAAACCGCTGTATTCTTCAGACGTTTCTCCCACTGACCTCTTTCAAGCAGTGGCACACGGCTTGGCTGACCAGCACTTCCGGCCATATGAAGAGTTGCAAATTTGGATCGATTCGTGGATCTCCTCAAAAGACGCCGAGTTCTTCCGCCGCAGGGTTCGTTAACACTTGCAACAAACGTCCTAAATTATTTGCTGGATGTTTTCCGAGCTCTGTCTGTCCTCTACACCTCCCTCCAGTACCATGGAAATTACTCCCTGGTGCCTTATCAGGTGTCCTATCATCCTGTACGGCCACTTGACAGTGTTTTCCACAGTTACTTTCCTCCTCGATTCTGCGCAGAACCTCCTCATTCTTCACATTATTAGACGACCAAATTTTAAACATTCGCCTTTAGCATCAAATCACAAATGCTTCGATTCTCTTCTGTTCATGCTTTCCCACAGTCCATGTTTCACTACCATACAATGCTGTGCTCCAAACGCACATTCTCAGAAATTTCTTCCTCAAATTAAGGCATTTGTTTAATACTAGAGCAATTCATATCTTAACGCATTCCCATTTATTTTTATAGAAGCATTGAAGTCATCTGAAGACAAACGTTTGGCTCTAAAGTGGTGGCTGTGGTTTTTTAATAAAATAAAACAAAACCAAATTGTGCCTGATTGATTGTGTTTAAGACCAACATTCGACATTTCGATTGTTTCAAGATTGCTCAGTAAGTTTCAGGCATCCAACGGTCTTGCCGCAGTGGTCACACAGGTTCCTGTGAAATCACCGAAGTTAAGCGCTGTCGGGCTGGGCTAGCACTTCAATGGGTGACCATCCGGTCTGACGAGCGTTGTTGGCGTCGTCAGTATTTAAAATTAAAACATCAGCTCCATCATACTTGAGCTGTACAGATGGAGGCGATATTTTAATTTTAACTACTAACGACGCCTTTGGCACGATTGTGTTCAGCATCTCCACTTCAGGATGTGATTTTAGAGTATTTTTGCTTCTGATGAAGGTATATTTAGATATACCGAAACCGTGGTCAAGAATTTAAATAAATCTTCACCCTGCAACTGTTTGGCTGCTATGATTTACCGTGAATACTTCAATTTTTTTTATAAATTCTATTTATTTTGAAGACAGGAGGATAACTATGTAGAACAAAAACACTGATCGCATATGCAAACAAACCGATCGAAATGAGGTAAATCCAGAAAGATATGCAACACACCTAATATACTGGTTACACAGTTACAATCTTAGTTGACCAAAGCTACTAGAAAAACTACCGTAGTCTACCCTTATTTACGATAGTGTATGGTAGCCTAGTTTTGCAACTCTTATTCTGCTTAATTTCAAAGGCGTCATTGTTTATCGTAGAAGACAGAAAATCAGATGTTTGTGTAAAACTTTGTACCTGTCGATTTCCTCTTCTCCCCTCCAGAGACTCTGAAACCGCCGCAGAAAAGAAAACCGAACACCGGCACGCAGCTATACAATTTTCTTTGCAGAAAAATTAGATGGCAGTTGTTTTGGCAACGAGCTCACAGTCGGCAGCTGATTGGCCCTAAACACGTTTGGCGGCACTGCGACTGTCGCTAGCGACGGACTCTCGAAGAGCGGTCTGGCTGGCTGGCGGCCGAATTAAAGACCCGGAGGACGGTGGGTGGGAAGGGGGGGGGGGGGGGGGGGGAGAAGCTTCCCGTGCTGTTTCCACGCAACAGGGAGCGCGCTGCCGCGAGCCCAACCAATAAATGTTTTGCAGAAATAAAGTCAACCCCTTATTAGATTACGAAGAGCAGCGCAGGAGGCAGGGAAACGGGACGAAAGATTCCGGCTTCTCGGCCGTGTTTGCTGCTGCAGAGCCTACCCGCAGCTTCGTCTGCCCCAAAAATAGCAAGCGCGACGGCACTGTAGTTCCGGCGAACAGATGGCGGCGACGCGGGACTGGCTCTGCACTACATTGGCGCCTCTGTTCTTGACCTGCAGTGTAAGTTGTCTTGTAATTCGCTTCCATGAAATTGTCTCCAGCCAGAAATTTTATCTTATTACACAGTGAAGCGTTTCACACCTCATGCATCCACTACCAGATACTTTCTCCTACGGCAATATACAATGAGTGACAAAAAAAATTGAAGCACCATAAAGAGAGGAGGAAACGAAATCAAACTTCACTGGTTGAGAAGGTATGTGATATTCTATCAGTGATTATATATACATCTACATCGATATTCCACAGTCCACCTTACGGCGCGCGGAGGAGGGTACCACATACCACTACTACTCATCTCCTTTCCTGTTCCACTCGCAACTAGAACGAGGGAAAACCGACTACCTTCATACCTCCGTATGACCCCTAATGTCTTGTATCTTCGTGGTCCTTAGGCGCAATGTATGCTGGAGATAACAGAATCGTTCTGCAGTCAGCTTCAAATGCCGGTTCTCTAAATTTTCTCACTTGTGTTCCTCAGAAAAATGTCACCCTTTCTCCAGGGATTCCCATCTGAGTTCCCGAAGCATCTCCGTAACACTTGCATGTTATTCGAGCATACTTGTAACAATCTAGCAGCCCGCCTCTGAAGTACGTCAAAAATGGCTCTGAGCACTATGGGACTCAACTACTGAGGTCATTAGTCCCCTAGAACTTAGAACTAGTTAAACCTAACTAACCTAAGGACATCACAAACATCCATGCCCGAGGCGGGATTCGAACCTGCGACCGTAGCGGTCTTGCGGTTCCAGACTGCAGCGCCTTTAACCGCACGGCCACTTCGGCCGGCTGAAGTACGTCGATGTCTTCCTTTAATCGTATCTAGTACGGATCCCAAACGGTCGAGCAGTACTCAAGAGTAGGTCGCACTAGCGTTGTATACGCCGTCTCCTTTGCAAATGAACCGAACTTTCCTAGAATTCTGCCAATAAACTGGAGTCGACCATTCGCCTTCTGTACCACAATCCTCACATGATAGTTCCAAGTCATATCGCTTTGCAGCCTTACGCAGATACCGAAACGACGTGACTGTGGGAAGCAACACACAACTAATACCGTATCCGAAGACTACAGGCTTTTTTCCCTACTCATCTGCATTTTTCTATATTTATAGCTAGTTGCCATTTATCACATCAACTAGAAATTTTGTCTAAGTCATCCTCCTACAGACGCTTAAATTCGACACCTTACCGTACAAAGCATCATCATCAGCATATATCCATAGATTGCTGTCCACCCTGTCTTCCAAATCATCTAGTGAACAACAGCGGTCCTATCACACTTTCCTGGGGCACTCTTGATTACAGTATCGACTCAAATTTAAGAAGAAGTTTGCAGTATGAACCGACTTATCTGTAAGACGTTGCACTCCCTGTAGTCTGGATGCAAGCACTGATTCGCTTTGGAAGGGTGCTATAGGGGTCTTGTATCCTTTCATGGGGGAAGTTGGCCAGTAACTTTTGTAACTGGTCCTTGTATTGTGGATACTGGCAAAGGTTCGGAGCTGAAATCCAATGCCTTATGTTCTGGACAGCTATAGGGATCATGCTGGCCAAGGGAGTATTTCAACAGCACTCAGTTCATAGGGACGTGTGCCATGTGTAATGACCTTTACAGTATGGCGCGAGAGGTGACACAGGAGGCATCACGACGTCTGTAACGTACAACTGTGCCGCCAGAGTTCTCTCGGTCTCTACTAGCCGTCACCACAAGTCATACGGATGGCTGCCCACACCAAAGCGCCAGGAGCACCGCTGGACCTTTTCAAAATATTGACAAAATAGGACGTCCCACAGGTGGCCGTCAAAATAGCTGTCAGTGGTCATCCAGGCTAGTGGAAAGCCACGGTTCATCGCTGAATACATTTCAAAGACATTCATCAGCAGTCCACGCTTCACAGTTACAGCACCACACCAAACGCAGCTTTTTGTGTCGTAGTGTTAACGTTAGACTAAGCATGGCACTATAATTTCTTAGTCCGTATGCTAGGCTCCGACCAACGGGGCGGGACGACACAGAGTGTTGCAGGGAGTTCTCGTATGGCGGGCGCTAATGAGAAGGGGATACAGAGTTCTTGCTGCACAATACGGAGGTCCTCACTTGTGATGCTCAGACATTGTCGACCAGGATCTCGGTTACGAGTATACGTGGCGTCTCGTTCCCATGCAGCCCAACATTGGGCCACTGTCACATCTGAAAGCCCCACAAATCTGAATGTTGCACGATTCGACCAATTAGAGATCGAGGACGAGACTTCTTTCAAACTCTGTCAGGTGCTGACAACGCTGTCTGAAACGAGTACGGGACACTGAGTGTCCTTCAGAATTCTCATTCAACATGTATCCTATCAGACCTAGTAACAAAGCAAAACATGAATAACACTAATGCGCTCTGGTGGCAGCTCTACTTGTCACAGAGAATTGTAACTGTTGTCACATATCTGACAATGGCGTGTACACGTACGAAGTTACACTGACATACGATGACGTTTTCCGCGTGCTTCACTTTCTCTTATCAGGCAGTACATTTAAAGTTTGACTGTCGATCCTATCATGTATATGGTACAATCGTGAGTTAGATGAACTACTTCTTATGTCTTCGCTTCCATAAAATCTTTAAATAAATAAATAAAAAGTTTAAAGTGCGAGTACACTTAAGGACACTGCAGCTGTCCTTATTTTTACGATCCCAGCATTTAGACCTTTGAGCGGGAAACAATCGATAACGAGCTACCGGCAGTTCACCTGATTATTTTCAGTGGTTTGCGTACAGTTGGCTGCACTGAATCCTAGTTTATTCCGGACTCCAGTTGAAGGGACGTGTACACTTTTCACAAGTGTTTACATGTCAGTTGTTAAAATGGTAAGTGCAATAAAAAACAAAAGACTTTTCATTTTCATTCTGAGTCGAATGAAGACTTCTCCTTCATAGAAGTTCTTGTGCGTTGCAAGCATGAACGCGGGAAAATAAGGACACATGGAACTCCACTGTTTAACAGTAAAAAGCACTAAAACTGAAACATTAATCATATTACAGCCTCAGCAGTGTCATCGCTCGGAAGAGGATAATGTAATCGTTAAAGAAACGTTGTTATGGATTAGTGACTAAACTGTTTGACACTTAAAAAATAAATCTGAGATAATTTTTGCTATAAAATCTATGCAGTTTTCCCTAGTTCCTTTCGTCTCACTGTATCATTCATAGGTAGCCCTGTGTGGAAAGTTTCTAAAACTGAAATAAATTATTAAGCATATTGTAAGCAAAGTGAGGGCATAACTTGTAGAACGGTGTTTGTTCAAGATATTGACTGACGAAAAGGATTGTGAGTATGGAGACCTACTGCTTCATATTGAAGAACGATGGCTGAGTAAGGGCGGAGTTTCGGCGCCGATAGTGGAAGAACATTTCAAAGAACTTGGTGTACCCTACTCTGGAGCTAAGAACCCAGCCTTGTGCCAGAACTTACTTCTGATAGAGACTACGAAAAAACTCAGCTGCAACTTCTAAGGCAAGGACGAGGATTTGGGAGAAATAATATCTGATGTTTGGCATTTCCAGTACAACCTGAAGTTTTAAGACGATCCTTAGCGGAGATGTTGTCAAGCACGTCCCTTGTTTGAAAGACAAGCTGGAAAATCAGTCCTTATCACACACGCATAATGGTAAAGACGTTACATTACCTCTGTGTTAACGGAGCCGTTTCGGAAACGTTTTTAGAACTAGAACAAAGAAAGCTTCAGGCCTAGTTTGGTGCATCATATTCCAGGAACGTTGACGTAGAAGACTTTCAAGGGGACGGCTATGCAGCAAAAATGAAGTTCATAGCACTTCAAAGTGACTTGTCGGTGAAGTCTGCGCTCTTTACTTCTGAATGTGGTTGGGTATTTGTATCTCCGTTTACGTAACCATGTCTTAGCGTGTTGTACTATGAGTAAAAACATTGTTCAGTTGTACCTGCTTGCGTGAGACATTTTTCAACCAAAATTATGATTAAAAGCAAACACGGAAACACGCACAGATGACCATCTGGAAAATTGCATTCGAATGGTGGTGTCTAGCCTCAGCCCGAGTATAAAGCACATAGTGACTGATGGTACTTCCATCCTTTTCACTGAAACATAACAATAAATAGATTTATTTCTTTTCTCATTCTCCGATTGTTTATATTTGCATGCTTCAACCTATTTTAAACATTTTATTTGAACCAAGAAACAATAGCAGTTGTAGGCATTGTGAACTCCTTTATGCAGTATACATCCTCTTGAGCTTTCGAAATGTGGTACTGCAGAAGAATGCTGAAGATTAGATGGGTAGATCACGTAACTAATGAGGAGGTATTGAATAGAAGAGGGGAGAAGAGGAGTTTGTGGCAAAACTTGACAAGAAGAATGGACTGGTTGGTAGGGCATGTTCTGAGGCATCAAGGGATCACAAATTTAGCATTGGAGGGAATCGTGGAGGGTAAAAATTGTAGAGGGAGACCAATAGATGAATACACTAAGCAGATTCAGAAGGATGTAGGTTGTAGTAAGTACTGGTAGATGAAACTTGCACAGGATTGAGTAGCATGGAGAGCTGCATCAAACCAGTCTCAGGACTGAAGAGCACAACAACAACAACATCCTCTTGAGTTTCAGAATTTCAGAATTCATCTCGCCCCCTCCCCCCCCCCCCCCCCCCCCTTCCAGAGCATTCTTAAAGGAAAACTGGATGCTGCAGTAGTAGCTACATTTTTTTTTTTTTTTTTTTTTTTTTCGAATTGGGAAGTAGCTCCCGTGGTCAACGAGTCTGGAAGTCGCTGATATAGAGCATGCAAAGGAGCAACTTAGAAATTTATTTACGACGTGTACAATACATCAATTAAGGGATGCGGTCCTATAGTTGGCAAACAAAGTATGAAATACATTCAGGAAGCTTACTTTCGAATAAAAAAAATTAACAATCTTTAAATTAACACGTATTTATAATATTTATCAGTTAAGGCCGCCTAATGACTACGATGTTCACATTAGTCAACATTGTAATTCTCAGATGATCTTGACGTAAAAAAAACTATTGTCTTCCGTTTGGCAACGCTTCAGATCTTAAATAACACGTATGTACGTGACAGATACTGAAACGACATTGAACCACATCTTAAGAAACGTTGCAGTACGACAAACTACAGAATGGTAGACTCACCGTGTCTGAAATACATTGTCCGTGGACATACCACTTGCAATTCAAAGGTATATTTTGTTAGTAACCAAACTGCTTATCAAGGGCGTAGGTAAAATGGAAGTATGCTATGAACAAAGTAAAATTTTACAGATAACACTTAGTGTAACTATTACTATTTCCTTTGGTCTAATAAATCACTCTGTTCCATACCAATATCACAGTGCAGTGACCCAAGCGTGTAAAGGCACGTTACTCAAATACTAACATTACGATTCGATGGTGAATACGTAAATGAACGCTGTATCGGCCATTTCCAGTCACGTATGATTTGTGCATATTGGTAAAATCAAATTATGTTATTGTTGTTGTTGTAGGCTTCAGTTCGAAGACCCCCACTTCTAAAACACATTCCCCCTCCCGCCATATCCTGCCTAGGAAGCGTTTACAGCTCCTGCCGGAATCTTACACACTTCCCCTAAGCATGGGAAACTGCGAAGGTCATAACCCTACCCAAACCTAACAAAAACCTGCTCCATCCCGAAACCTAAAGGCCCATTTCCCTCCTAACTGGCCTCGGTAAAGTCCTAGAATCAATGATTCTTTCACCCCGCCGTCAGTTCCTGACTGAAAACGATATCCTTCTGCCCGAACAGTTTGGATTCCGCACTGAGCATTCCACAATCCAACAATTCCTCCGCTTGGTAGAACACATTTGTCTGTCCACGACAAGGAAAGAATTGATAGGAGCAGTATTCCTGGACAAAGAGAAGGCATTTTACAGTGTCAGGCACGATGACATGATTTGCAGGCTAGATCAAACAGGGTACCCAGGACACATAATCTGGATCATTGGCTCCTTCATCACAGGATGACAGTTCTTCGTAAGGAGCGGAGAAAAGTCCATCCAGACACGACACATTGCGGTTGGAGTCACGCAAGGCTCGGTTTTAGGTCCAGTACTTTATACCATACACACGAACGACAGTATAAGCAGATAGGTGGAGAGATTGCTTTTTTCCGATAATTTCGCCAGCCTCCTCCATTTACACCACCCCGTACAGCAACACCTAGACAAGATTACGCAGTCGTGCTCGATGGAAGCTAAAGATCAACCCCACAAACTGCCAAGCAATCTATTTCATCTTCAAAATCAATCTCCCTGATCGTCAACTCACCACTGACTGCAGAGAATTGATGGGGAGAAATTCAATAGCTCATCTGGCCCTTGAAATGGATCGACCACAGCAGCAAGCGAGGGCTATGCACTTTTCTGTAGTTTGCATCCCATGTTGAAAGGTGACGGATTGACCGGTCAGTGCAAACTCCTCCTCTGGACCCCAGCTCACTCTGCTGGTCATCTTGTGTGGCGTGGAAGTGTGGTCTATGGCATCAGATACAGCACTAACACGCCTGCAACGTCTCCAAAACTATGTTGTCCGCGTCATCTCAGGCGCTGGCAGATATGTCGCCGACACACCCATAAGAGATCTATTAAGCCAACCCACCACTTACGCACCTATTCAGTAAAAATCCACAAACTTTTACGAAACGACACAAACTCGCTCCACATTCTCATTCAAAATTTAGGAGACGAACCACTATAAGCTTCTCACGAACACCCAAAATTAACCCTTATGTACACTTTATGGACCAATAAAACGTACACAAAATACCAGGCACAAGTTTACACACTGAAAACACGCACACATCCCCAATCCTTCATCTTCACGAAATCTCCTAGCGCATTCTGAAGTCAGACGGGCACGGCAAAGTGGTGCTTCATTTACAACGTACACAGCCATAGCTTTCGTCGTCATTTGAAGACTGGTTCGATGCAGCTCCCCATGCTACTCTATCCTGTAAGAGCCTCGTCATTTCCGAACAACTACTGCAATCTACAACATTCTTCTGTAGCGCCACATTTTGACAGCTTCTATTCTCTTTTTGTCTAAACTATTAATCGTCCATGATTCACTTCCATACATGAATAGATGTCATACAAATACTTTCAGGAAATATCACCAGACACTTAAATCTATGCTCGATGTTAACAAAGTTCTCTTCTTCAGACTCACTTTTCTTTTCTTTGACAGTCTACATTTTATATCCTCTCTACTTCGGCCAGCATCATTTATTTTTCTGCCCAAATAGCAAAAGTGTCTCGTTTCCTAATCTAATTCCCTTAGCTTCATAGAATTAATTCGAGTATGTTCCATAATCCTAGTTTTCCTTTTATCGATGTTCATCTTATATCTTCCTTTCAATTCAATGTCGATTCCGTTCAATTACTCTTCCGAGAGGACGTCGTTATCAGGAGAAAGAAAACTGGCGTTCTACGGATCGGAGCGTGGAATGTCAGATCCCTTAATCGGGCAGGTAGGTTAGAAAATTTAAATAGGGAAATGGATACGTTGAAGTTAGATATAGTGGGAATTAGTGAAGTTCGGTGGCAGGAGGAACAAACTTTTCGTCGGGTGAATACAGGGTTATAAATACAAAATCAAATAGGGGTAATGCAGGAGTAGGTTTAATAATGAATAAAAAAATAGGAGTGCGGGTACGCTACTACCAACAGCATAGTGAACACATTATTGTGGCCAAGATAGACACGAAGCCCATGCCTAGTACAGTAATACAAGTTTATATGCCAACTAGCTCTGCAGATGATGAAGAAATTGATGAAATGTATGATGAGATAAAAGAAATTATTCAGGTAGTGAAGGGAGACGAAAATTTAATAGTGATGGGTCGTTGGAACTCGAGAGTAGGAAAAGGGAGAGAAGGAAACATAGTGGGCGATTATGGATTGGGGGAGAGAAATGAAAGAGGAAGCCATCTGGTAGAATTTTGCACAGAGCATAACTTAATCACAGCTAACACTCGGTTTAAGAATCATGAAAGAAGGTTGTATACATGGAAAAACCCTGGAGATACTAAAAGGTATCAGATAGATTATATAATGGTAAGACAGAGATTTAGGAACGAGGTTTTAAATTGTAAGACATTTCCAGAGCAGATGTGGACTCTGACCACAATCTATTGGTTATGAACTGCAGATTAAAACTGAAGAAACTGCAAAAAGGTGGGAATTTAAGGAGTTGGGACCTGGATAAACTGACTAAACCAGAGGTTGTACAGAGTTTCAGGGAGAGCATAAGGGAACAATTGACAGGAAAGGGGGAAAGAAATACAGTAGAAGAAGAATGGGTAGCTCTGAGGGATGAAGTAGTGAAGGCAGCATAGGATTAAGTAGGTAAAAAGACAAGGGCTAGTAGAAATCCTTGGGTAACAGAAGAAATATTGAATTTAATTGATGAAAGGAGAAAATATAAAAATGCAGTAAATGAAGCAGGCAAAAAGGAATACAAACGTCTCAAAAATGAGATCGACAGGAAGTGCAAAATTGGTAAGCAGGGATGGCTAGAGGACAAACGTAAGGATGTAGAGGCTTATCTCACTAGGGATAAGATAGATACTACAGGAAGATTAAAGAGACCTTTGGAGAAAAGAGAGACACTTGTATGAATATCAAGAGCTCAGATGGAGACCCAGTTCTAAGCAAAGAGGGGAAAGCAGAAAGGTGGAAGGAGTATATAGAGGGTCTATACAAGGGCGATGTACTTGAGGACAATATTATGGAAGTGGAAGAGGATGTAGATGAAGATGAAATGGGAGATACGATACTGCTTGAAGAGTTTGACAGAGCTCTGAAAGACCTGAGTCTAAACAAGGCCCCGGGAGTAGATAAAATTCCATTAGAACTACTGACGGCCTTGGGAGAACCAGTCCTGACAAAACTCTACCATCTGGTGAGCAAGATGTATGAGACAGGCGAAATTCCCCCAGACTTCAAGAAGAATATAATAATTCCAATCCCAAAGAAAGCAGGCGTTGGCAGATGTGAAAATTACCGAACTATCAGTTTAATAAGTCACAGCTGCAAAATACTAACGCGAATTCTTTACAGACGAATGGAAAAACTGGTAGAAGCCGACCTCGGCGAAGATCAGTTTGGATTACGCAGACATGTTGGAACACGTGAGGCAATACTGACCTTACGACTTATCTTAGAAAATAGATTAAGGAAAGGCAAACCTACATTTCTAGCATTTGTGGACTTAGAGAAAGCTTTTGACAATGTTGACTGGAATATTCTCTTTCAAATTCTAAAGGTGGCAGGGGTAAAATACAGGGAGCGAAAGGCTATTTACAATTTGTACAGAAACCAGATGGCAGTTATAAGAGTCGAGGGGCATGAAAGGGAAGCAGCGGTTGGGAAGGGAGTGAGACAGGGTTGTAGCCTGTCCCCGATGTTATTCAATCTGTATATTGAGCAAGCAGTAAAGGAAACAAAAGAAAAATTCGGAGTAGGTATTAAAGCCCATGGAGAAGAAATAAAAACGTTGAGGTTCGCCGATGACATTGTAATTCTGTCAGAGACAGCAAAGGACAGCAGTTAAACGGAATGGACAGTGTCTTGAAAGGAGAATATAAGATGAACATCAACAAAAGCAAAACGAGGATAATGGAATGTAGTCGAATTATGTCGGGTGATGCTGAGGGAATTAGATTAGGAAATGAGACACTTAAAGTAGTAAAGGAGTTTTGCTATTTGGAGAGCAAAATAACTGATGATGGTCGAAGTAGAGAGCATATAAAATGTAGACTGGCAACGGCAAGGAAAGCGTTTCTGAAGAAGAGAAATTTGTTAACATCAAGTATAGATTTATGTGTCAGGAAGTCGTTTCTGAAAGTATTTGTATGGAGTGTAGCCATGTATGGAAGTGAAACATGGACGATAACTAGTGTGGACAAGAAGAGAATAGCTTTCGAAATGTGGTGCTGCAGGAGATTGCTGAAGATTAGATGGGTAGATCACATAACTAACGAGGAAGTATTGAATAGAATTGGGGAGAAGAGGAGTTTGTGGCACAACTTGACAAGAAGAAGGGACCGGTCGGTAGGACATGTTCTGAAGCATCAAGGGATCACAAATTTAGCATTGGAGGGCAGCGTGGAGGGTAAAAATCGTAGAGGGTGACCAAGAGATGAATACACTAAGCAGATTCAGAAGGGTGTAGGTTGCAGTAAGTACTGGGAGATGAAGAAGCTTGCACAGGATAGAGTAGCATGGAGAGCTGCATCAAACCAGTCTCAGGACTGAAGACAACAACAACAACAACAAACCCTTCCAAGTCTTTTACTGTCTCTGACAGAATTACAATGTCATCTGCAAACCTATTTTTTTTTTTTTTTTTTGTTTTCCCTGAACTTTAATTCCTACTCAAAATTTTTCTTTGGTTTCCTTTACTGTCTGTTCAGTGTGCAGATAGAATAACATCGGGGATAAGCTACAACTCTGTATCAGTCAGTTCTTAACCACTACTTCCCCTTCATGTCCCTCGACTCTTATGACTGCCATCTGGTTCCTGTACAAATTGTCAAGAGCCTTTCGCTTCCTGCATTTTACCCCATGCTACCTTCAGAATTTCGAAGATAGTATTCCAGTCAATGTTATCAAAAGCTCAAAAGGTTTCTCTAACTCCATAAATGCTATAAACATTGGTTTGCTTTCCTTAACCTATCTTCAAAGATAAGTCGTAGGATCAGTTCCTAGATTTCTCCGTAATCCAATCCGATCTTCCCCGAGGTCGGCTTCGACCAGTTTTTCCATTATTCTGTAAGGAACTCGTGTTAATATTTTGGAACCGATAGTTCGGTAATTTTCACATCTGTCAGCAACTGCTTTCTTTGGAACTGGAATTATTACATTCTTCTTGAAGTCTGAGGGTACTTCGCCAGTCTCATACATCTTCCCCACCGGATGGAAGAGATTTGTCATGGGTATCTCTCCCATGGCTATCAGTAGGTCTAATGGAACGTTGTCTACTCCTGGGGCCTTGTTTCGACTTAGATCTTTTAGTACTCTGCAAAATTTTTTTCTCAGTATCATATCACCCATCTCGTCATCGGCTACGTCCACTTCCCTTTCTGTAATGTTGCCTTCAAGTTTATCTCCTTCTATAGACACTCATTCCACCTTTAAGCTTCCCCTTCTTTGCTTAGGACAGGTTTTCCATCTGAACTCTTCATATTTACACAGCTGCTTCTCTTTTCCCGAAGGCCTCTTTAATTTTCCTGTAGGCGGTATCTTCCCCTAGCGAAATATACTTCTAAATCCTTACATTTGTCCTCTAGCCATCCCTGCTTAACGATTTTGCAACTTGCTGTCAGTCTCATTTTTTAAACTTTTGTATTCCCTTTCACCTGCTTCATTTGAAGAATTTTTATATTTTCTCCTTTCATCAGTTAAATTCAATATCTCTTATGTTATCCAAGAATTTCTACTAGCTCTTCCCTCTTAACCATTTTATCCTCTGCTGCCTTCACATTTCATCCCTTAAAGCTATCTATTTGTCTTCAGCTGTATTCCTTTACGCTGTTCTAGTCAACCGTTGCCTAATGCTCCATCTGAAACTCTCACAAGTCTCTGGTTCTTTCAACTTGTCCAGGTCCCATCTCGTTAAATTCCTACATTATTCCAATTTCTTCAGTTTTAATCTACAGTTCATAAGCAATAAATTGTCATCAAAGTCCACATCTGTCCCCGAAAATGTCATACAATTTAAATTATGTTTCCTAAATCTCTGACTTACCATTATATAGTTCCGGAGTCTTCATGTTTCTTCCATGTATGCAACATTCTTTTATGATTCCTAAACTAAGTGTTAGCGAGAATTAAAGTACCTTCTGTGCTAAAGTCTAGCAGGCGGTTTCCTCTTTCATTCTATCCTCGGGTCATATTCAACTACTATTTTTTCCTTCTCTTCCTTTTCCTGCCAGCGAATTCCAGACCCCCATCATAATCAAATTTCCGTCTCTTTTAACTATCTGAAGAATTTCCTTTACCTCATGATACATTTCTTCAATGTCTTTATCATCAGCGGAGTTTTCTGGCATGTAAACTTGTACTACTATCGTAGGCGTGGGCTTCATATCTGTCTTGGCTACGATAATGCGTTCATTTCTCTGTTCGAGTAGCTTACCCATATTCCTATTTTCTTCGTCATTAGTAAACTGACTTCTGCATTACCACTATTTTATTTTGTATTTATAACCCTGTATTCACCTGACCACCAGTCCTGTTCCTCCTGCCACCGTACTTCACTAATTCCCACAATATCTAACTTTACCCTATCCATTCCCCCTTTTAAATTTTTTAACCTGCCTGGTCGATTAAAGGATCTAACAGTACACGCTCCGATTCGTAATACACCAGTTTTGTTTCCCTCATGACATCCTCCTGAGTAGTCCCTGCACGGAGATCCGAATGGGGATTACTTTTACCTCCGGAATATTTTACCCAAGAAACGCTATCATCACTTAACTACACAGCATAGCTGAATAGGCTATGGAAAAATTAGACGTTAGTGTCCCCTTGCTTTCAGCCGTACGCAGTACCTGCACAGCAAAGCAGTTTTGACTGATGCTACAAGGCCAGATAAGTCAGTCATCCAGGATGTTGCCCCTGTAGCCACTGGAAAGGTTGTTGCCCCTCTTCAGGAACCATACGTTTGCCTGACCTCTCAACTGACATCTCCCCGTTGTGGTTGCACCTACGGTACGGCTATCTACATCGGTAACGCACTTAAGCCAGGTCCATGGTTCGTCAATTAACGACGTCAGAGAACTATAACTAAGAAAACAAATTAGACATGACAAATAATAATCCATTTCAATTTCAGTTCTACGTACTTAGCAAGGTGTCCTACACTTCACAGTCTAAAACTTAAGCTGATAGTTCAGTGGAATTCGTAACGAAGTCTTTGGTGGACAAATCGAACCAAAACGTGTTTATGAAGAAGGGTAAAAAAAAAGTGCACTAATGTCACTAACATAATTGATGGTAGTAAAAAAACTTCCCGTTTACTGTCGGTTTTATCATGAAAAACAATAAGTTATATCCAAGTCTGATTCCATTGGAACAGTTGTGATATATTTCAGAAAAGGAAATGGAATTCAGCAAAAATTCGCAAAACCAGTCTGTATTTTACTGCAGATCTACGAGTAGATTCAGCTACTGGATAGCTATCGTCAGCGCGTTTAAACCGAGTCACATAGACAAGCTTGACGAGTCTATATGACTCCGTTTGAGCACACTGAGGATGGCTATTCAGTGGCTGAAATCTAGATCTGCAATAAAATAGACTGAATTTGCAAGTGATTGCTTAATTCTTTTTCCTTTTTTGTAATTGAGTAGTGTGCACGGATACATAAAAAATAATTTGTTAAATATTTTAAAACCGACAATCAGAATGCTGCTGATTCACGCTGCCAGATGTGCTGCGGTACCTCAAAGGAAGGCCAGAGGAATCTGATACCTGCGGTCTGAATGCTCCCACGTTTCCGAAATTTTATACGTGTTGCATTGTTTTCTATAATTTTACCTCAATAGGATTCTGTTCCTAGTTTCTGTTAAATCTTCAAGTAATTTTTAATTTGGTATGAGGCCTAAACTGTAACTATTTTATTCAGTTGTTCAAGATCATTTTTCCAGGTGACAGTCTCTATTACACTGTTCGCAGTTCCATGTTGTTCAGAGGATACTCAATTTGTACTAGAAATGCAGGAGGTCATGTTTTTCAGTACCTTCTCGGAAACTGCCCTGTACTGCTCACCGGTGAAGCGCGTTTTAGTGTTTCATTGTATTTGAGATTTACAGACAGACTGTGAAATAATGGCAATTCGCCGGCCGGAGTGGCCGAGCGGTTCTAGGCGCTACAGTCCGGAACCGCGCGACCGCTGCGGTCGCAGGTTCGAATCCTGCATCGAGCATGGATGTGTGTGATGTCCTTAGGTTAGTTAGGTTTAAGTAGTTCTAAGTTCTAGGGGACTGATGATCTCAGAAGTTAAGTCCCTTAGTGCTCAGAGGCATTTGAACCATTTTAATGGCAATTCAAAACAATCGGAAGAAAATTAATCTACAACTATTGTTCGATTTTTATTTACAATTGTCCAACGCCATGACGCTACAAGCGCTATTCATTTCTTTTCCCAACTGCCTAAAGGCCTTGGTTTCTTGGGGCACATTTAAAGTGTCATGTTCCAACTTTTAGCTGTCTTCTGTCTTTGTTAGCGATACTTAGTTTCACTTTTGCCTACTCTAAGCACACACATCTATGATAGTAAGATTTTTTCGCAGAGGTTAATCACGGGGCAGATTCTGAAATACGATTCATCTCTCTGATTTCACGAAATGGTCAGCACTACAGCAGTCCCAGTGGTGAATGGCTCTGAGGGCTGATCTTCATAGACACTCGATGAGAAGATCAAAGGAAATTCTGGACATAGTAGGCATGATTCATGCTGCCAGATGTGCTGCGGTACCTCAAAGGAAGGCCAGAGGAATCTGATACCTGCGGTCTGAATGCTCCCACGTTTCTCATTCATATCGAACTGTATCTGCCATGCAGGATTATTGCAGCTCACATCACACTAGCGAGAGAATTGCTTTACACAAAAAAAAGAAGTCGTCCAGTATTAACGTAAGTTCAGTGTTCATTAATAGCAGAGTATCAACAGTAAGACATAACTTTACTGTAGAAATAGATTTAGTACTGCTAACGAGACAGTAAAATAAGAACAGAGGATATTGGAGAAGGACTTCGACAAAAGTTAGATTGAGAAATATATACGATTGCGATAGGACATAGAACTGATCAGGAGGATAAAGCCGATAACTTCGTTTATCAAAAACCTAAGACGATTATTCTACGAAGTGTGTTGGTTGACTTTCGTTGCACGTAATATGTACGAAGTGAGATTTGGAAGTTAATTGTTTGCTAGTCATTGTACATATCATATAATGTTAACGATGTCACTCTCTTTTACTGATTCTGTAACAAAGGACACTACCGTCTGATTCTTATCTTGACGTTGGCTTACCAATGATTTGAGCCTAATTCAGTTTTGAAGACGATGGTTTAAAGTGTCGAAACCGCTAAAGTGAACCAAATAAAGGTCTTCTTACGCAGCTGACGACTGACTTTTAATCTTTGTTGAAATATTCCGCAACTACTGAGCTACAGTTAAGAAGAAAATCATTTCTATAAAGTGTGCAGATTACGGGCAGACCTGCAATAGGATGAGATCAAAGACAACAATACGAAGATGATCAAAAGACCGCGAGGAATGTTTTATAAATGGCATCACAGAATGCACAATTAGTAGTACGGACTGTCAGACAGGTGGCACTAAACTGACAAGGTTTGAAACTGAAAACGGAACTAGAAGGCGAATTTTAAATTTGTAGGATGACTGAATGTAAGCATTGCGCTATGAGATGAAGAGATGTTGCCAGGAGAACAAGTTATGACATTGACCTGTAAATGCTGATTTGTTAACATTTAGCCTATAAACGCAAAAGTCGTACAGAAAATAAAGTAATAATGCCAACGGAATACGTGCTTCTTCTCTAGGACAGGATCACCTTCCTATTGGACAAGGATGAAAAAGAAAATCAACCACTGTTGTGACGAAAGAATCATTATTTTTAAAAGCGAGTACTTTTCCCTCTCTCTTGTGATGGGTCCATACATACTTATCTCTGGCGTTCTATTCTGTACTCTTCTTATTGCGCCCTTTGCATCACCACGTATCACTAACCCTATCAGTTGTTTCTTGTCTTCGTTGACAATGTCCACGCTTCACCGTCGTCTATTACTGAGCTCCGGGTGTGTGTTTCAGAAACTTCTTCCTTCCTGCTACGTCCGTCTTTCAAACCAGCACATTTTGATCCGTTTTGAAGGAAATATTTGATGGTTGAGACTTTATTGCACATAATATTGCTTCACGTATTTTGGGTGGCCTTATTTTTTAGATCACAAATGTTCCACTTTCTTCCATACTGTCCTCGGAAAATTTGACTTTTTCTCAGAGTCTGATTTATCTTCAGATATTCTTCATTACTTTCACCTGATGTAGTGGAGTTGATAATAATTTATAAGTCATTTTCGTCAGTTTTCTGTCACTCACTGGATGGTAATACTCTACGTTCGCGCTTCACGCTGAAATGACGGCTCTAGGAAGGGGTGGGAGAGTCGTGTGGCAAACACCCTCCAAGCGTTCGCATTACCTTGGTACAGTGCCCGTCAAATCCGCAGAGCCAGATAATTCAGGAATTGAATAAAATACTGAATCGAGGAATCATCACAAATGCAACAATAGCTCAGAACATTACGTTTCGAATATTGTGCTATGAAGCCAAAGTACAAAAAATTAAACGCGATACAGATGAAGAATTTATTTTCTTACTTCCATTGATCTAAATATACAGAATGGAAGTATCACGCAAGTAACATTATTTTTGAATTTTATCAGTACAAGCACTGCAGCACATGCAGCGACAGGTGATGGTGTCTGTCTATGAGGTACACTGCCATTCTTCTTTCCAATTTCTATGTCGCTTACAAACGCAGGAGCTCACTGTGAGCATCTGCCTGAAGAAGTGCCGCACCACACACTGGCATTCCTTCTCCCGTTTCACGAGTTCTCTGTTCTCTACTCGGCAAACTACGTGGATCGCGAAGTGTCCTTCAAGAGAACGATATTCTTTTGGAATGCAGCGCAACGCACATTTCGCCTCCCCCCTCCGAAAATATTGCCTCCTATGACGCTTCAGTGAATGAAACAATTAGCTGGACGGTACGCAGTGACATGATCTTTCCCGCAACTGCTGCCGTAATTGGTATGGACACTCTGCCTGCCCCGAAACAGTAAATATATATGTCATACGTCGCAGTTCTTGGCTATCAGTGGAAGAATATCCCCTATGACGAGTCAATGCTGAAGGATTGTTGTGATAGCCTCAGACCTAAAGAAAAAGCGTTTCATCATACCTTCGTACTGACTTTAAATGTGGACATTTTTGGTTACGCTTTAACGTGACTGTTACTGACATCGAATGAAACACAAGTTTACTTTTACCGGCCACTGTTTATTTATTACCAGAATGTGTTTCAAAGGTTTAAAACTCCATTATCGAGTGGATTTATGTGTACTATCACAGCATGTGTGTGTCGTGTCTCGATTTTGGGATAATCGGCGGCACTGCCTAACAAGACACTATTTCTGACTGTGTCTCTGTGGCAGTCATTGACTAAAGACTGAAAGTAAATGTAAATGTGGAAGTACAACAACTGAAACAGAATATCTCCAGTGATCACAGACTGTCGTGATACATCACGTAGAAACTGCTACACTTTGTAAATGAATATAATGTTTAGAAGATAACAGGCGCAAAGAACATATAACAGAAATAGGAACACTATTTCCGCTAACATTCATTTCACAAGACTTTCTTCAACCATGATGTCATTTTGACGTCACGTGCAATATCGAAAACTGTAGGAACTGCTGTCAACTTTAGTTAGCATCCCATGCACGTCTCTCACAAGACTTCATGGACACGTATCCGAGATTTACAAAAACAGGTCGGTTTTGGTATGATTTATTATAATTATTGTTATAATTAAACGACAAATAATGATTTACCGGCTTTCATATACGAGTGCTCTGAAGAGTGACTTGTTAGGGTCAATAATTTACAAATTAAGCATGAAACACGCTTGTATTGTAACTTGCAGTATGCCGTTTTTATCACAAACATTTCACCAATATTATTAAATGTCAGTTAATGATGGATCAACATTAACCTTGCAAGAGACAGTATGATAACAAAGACGGAAGACTAATACCACATGCCGAAGTGCTAGCGTAATGGAAAAAGTCGTCGTTTATGGAGACGAAGGATATAGGTTCGTATCCCACTTTTTTTCATCTTAGCGTTGACATATTGGGCCTTTCTTCTGAAAGTAATACAAGTATGTTCTCCTATATTCGATGTTATTTACATTTCCGTCTGATTAGATGGTTCAAATGGCTCTGAACACTATGGGACTTAACAGCTGAGGTCATCAGTCCCCTAGAACTTAGAACTACTTAAACCTAACTAACCTAAGGACATCACACACATCCATACCCTAGGCAGGATTCTAACCTGCGACCGTAGCGGTCGCGCTGTTCCAGACTGAAGCACAGAGAACTGCTCGGCCACTCTGGCCGGCCTTCTGATTAGAGAAGGATAAAATAAATGTTGTGTCTAGACAAGACAGCCTAGACACAATGAGAGGAAGCCGAAAGGCACGTGCTACGCTCACGCAGATGGGCGTGAGGTCTGAAACAGGATACATAATGAATGCTATAAAGAAAAGTACGTAGCTTCTGGAATACTTAACTTTAATCCATCCTTTTGGTACATCTGGAGATTGTGGCGATACAAGTGAGACTCTATAGATACATGCAATGTTACTAATGGCGCCTTGCTAGGTCGTAGCCATTGACTCAGCTGAAGGCTATTCTAACTATCTGCTCTGCAAATGAGCGAGGCTTCGTCAGTGTGCATCGCTAGCTACGTCGTCCTTACAACTGGGGCGAGTGCTAGTCCGTATCTCGAGACCTGCCTTGTGGTGGCGCTCGGTCTGCGATCACACAGTGGCGACACGCGGGTCCGACATGTACTAATGGACCGCGGCCGATTTAAAGCTACCACCTAGCAAGTGTGGTGTCTGGCGGTGACACCACAATAAACACTAGGCGAGTTCCGAGTGTGTGGTTAGGCAGGGCACTATGAGGAAAGCTGAAATTGCTGCGACTCAAAGGAGGAACAGTAACATTCATATTCTTCCTTGTCCAAAATATTTCGCTGTTTATTTCGCAATATGTGGCGATTTGCAAGTTAGTGGTTAGACAGTGACCCAAGAGGGCAGCTTAAATGAGAAGCAATAACATTTATATTCTTCTTGCCACAAAGTCGATACCAAATCCTATAGTTATCGACATCCCGCGCGACGTCAAAATGATGTTACATTTGAAGATAGTCTTGTGAAATGAGTGTTAACTCACAATTTCAAAGTACGGGGTGTATCTAAAAGAATAATCCGATTTGGCACGTCTGTATTTCTGAAACTAATAAACGTATACAACGAATTTTGTTTTTACGGATTTCTGCGGACTCCTTGTGAAACTATGGCGGATCCGTTCGACGTCTGTGTCAGACACTCGGCGACGGCCCGGCGATTTGCCTTTACACAAACAACCTGTTTCTCGGAATTGTTCTTGCCATCGTCAAATGCTCTGTGTTGCAGGAGTACGAGAGTCACGCTGAACGTTATTACTGACCCGCACTGCGCAAAACGTAGAACACAAAACGCTTCCTGTTTTTACTGGGACTGAAGTGAGCGCACACTGCTGCTACCAAGCGGGAACCATGTAAAACTCGAGAGTTTTCTCATTCCAACAGTACATTGTTCACACGCATATGTCAAATAACATAATAGTTATGATTTTTTTAAATCAGAGGATTCTTTTTCATACCTCCTGTATAAAGAACATATGGCAAAACGAAACGTTATTTCGGAGCAAGTCTTAGAACATTGTGAAGATCCTTGGTTGTGTAGATGAAAATATATGTTTGTGTAAATATTTCCAGCGGTGTTCTTTTACGTTTCACTTTGCTGCAGGTAATCAAGGCTCGTCCACTTCGTTTTCTACGCTACAGCCAACTCGACAGTGCCTGTTAACTTTATTTACCAGCTCGCTTTGGAGACTAATGCTGCTGGTCGTCTTCAACCAACTTCCCTAACTGATATGTGTTAGTAAGAGAGTGAAAAGGAGGTCTTTGAAGCCGCCTCCGCACACAGCTGTTGCATAATTTTTAGGGTAAAAAATGAGATTCAACTCATAACTGCCCAACACAGAGTCAGCTGTACATACCTTTTTCTAATTTCTCAAATGCAAAGTACATAGATTTTTTGTTTTAGATGTGCATTTTACTCGAAAATTCCGTGCTTATGATGTTCATATGTAACTATTTTAAACACTGGGATATGGTAGGTCAAACAGATGCGTGTTCCTAACAACGACTTTGGAACTTAGTAGGTGCGGGTTTTCTCACTGGTCACAGGTGAGGAATTCGGTTGGTGTACGCGTCGTCAGCAGAGCGTTCGAGCCGCGAGGCGGGCTCGTCAGCAGCGGACTGCGCTCGCAATCATTTTGCAAAGTGCGAGCTAACTTCAGGGGTTGCAGTGGACAGAGGAGAAAACTGTGGCAACAGTTTGCACTACCGCACAATAGTAAACGGATGACACTGCAAACTTCGGTAGTGGGGCAGTTCTGGAACATTGCTGCGGCCGACCAACCTCTCCACAATATGACGACGTTCGATGACAACAGATTTGTGAGACTCTAGGACTGACGCTTAGAGTGATCAGTAATCTAAATTGTAAATCACAGTGACTGTTTTGAGGGCATTAATTTTCTTATAATATAGTGCTACGTGTCAGAGTATAAGGAAGCTGTAATTAAACTTTCGCTACTTGAGAGTACCCCCATGAAAAACGAGAGATCGTAGGATAGTGAAACTTTCTGGAAACATTTGTAAGGACATTCTAGCACTACTCTTCCCTCAGCCCAGTCAACAACAAACTACTGTAATGACGTAAACTAAGTAATATCATATCTTTACCAGCCTATCCGATACGTAAATCCTATTCACATTGTCACGAGAAACGGTACTGCAGATTTCCAGTTTCAATGACAAATGTTGCTTTGACAAAAAAAGATTTTAAATACTCATCTTGATTTTTAAATGTATCTGCATCTCAGCTCCTCGTCTTAATATGCCTTAAAGGATGATTTTTGAGGTCTGGTTTTGTTAAGTACCAGCTAAGATATTAATTCACAGATTCATGACATCGCAATTCATTTCCAACTCCAACATTTCAGACAATCAACTTCACGTTTTCAGCTTTGTGATCTTCGCTGAGAGAGAGACACATGTAATAAATAATGATTGCTGGTTTCGTTAAGTATCAGATAAGATAATAAATCACAATGTCATGACATCGCATTTCATTTCCAAATCCAACATTTCATATAATCAACTTCACGTTTTCAGCTTTATGATCTTTGCTAAGAGAGACGTAGTAAATCAACACCGATTGCAAATTTAAAAGATTGCACTGCGTCTCAGTTCCATGTTTCATTAATACTTGTACAATTAGCTAAAAAAGAGATTCATGTTACACACTAAGTTCACATTAATCAGGCCAAAAATGAAGACTCAACACAATAACGTTTACAAGAGTAGGCTGTTCTCCTTGAGAGCTGAACGAAGGCTGTGTTACATGATAAACTACACAAAGGCAGCACAAAACTTAGGTGCGAAGTACCAGAAAGACAATTTTACGACAGTGATATCTATCTTTCCAGATCTAAGAAAGAAGCAAATTTACCCTTGTACATGTTTTTCCATAAGCTTGCGTTGACGATTACCAAGGAAACATGACTCACGTAATATATATACTAGTGCTATTCGGAAAGTAAGGAACAATAGGTCGGGAAATGGAAACCACAGTGGAAATCAAAACTGTTTTATTTGCAACGATTAGCTACACCTTACAGCTACTTCTCTACACAGTCGGCGCTCAGACTTAGACATCTGTCGTAACGTTGTACCAACTTTTCAATTCCGTCGTTACAGAAAACAGCCGCCAGTCCTTTTCGACAATTGTCTACTCTGGACTGCTGCTCGTTGTCTGTGTCAAAATGTTATCTCCATAGCCAGCGGCTCATTTGAGCAGAGATGATCCTCAGGGGTAGCCAACTACGGGCTGTATTGTGGCTGATGAAACACATCCCATCGAAAACGCTGCAGGAGCATCTTCATTGCCCGTGCAGAGTGCGACCAAGAATTGTCGTGTAGAACGAACTGCATGACAGTTGTCTTATGTGGAGTGCATAGCTTCAGGCGAAATCTTTCTCCAGGCCCTCATACTTGGCGAGAAACGCTAATTTCTAGCCATCTTTACGTTCTCACTGTGAGCTCAGAACTGAAAAGAACGACATTATGATTCTTAAGTAATAGAACCCAGTACGTTGTCCTCGATGGTGAGTGTTCATCGGAGGTGAGGGTATCATCTGGAGTGCCCCAGCGAAGTGTGGTAGGTCCGCTGTTGATTTCTATCTACATAAATGAGCTTTTGTATAGGATGGATAGCAATGTGCGGCTGTTTGCTGATGATGCTGTGGTGTACGGGAAGGTGTCGTACTTGAGTGGCCATAGGAGGACACAAGATGACTTGGACAGGATTTGTAATTGGTGTAAAGAATGGCAGCTAACTCTAAATATAGATAAATGTAAATTAATGCAGATGAATAGGAAAAAGAATCCCGTAATGTTTGAATATTCCATTAATAGTGTAGCGCTTGATACAGTCACGTCGATTAAATATTTGGGCGCAACTTTGCAGAGCGATATGAAGTGGAACAAGCATGTAATGGCAGTTGTGGGGAAGGCGGATAGTCGTCTTCGGTTCATTGGTAGAATTTTGGGAAGATGTGGTTCATCTGTAAAGAAGATCGCTTATAAAACACTAATACGACCTATTCTTGAGTACTGCTCGAGCGTTTGGGATTCCTTTCAGGTCGGATTGAGGGAGGACATAGAAGCAATTCAGAGGCGGGCTGCTAGATTTGTTACTGGTAGGTTTGATCATCACGCGAGTTTTACGGAAATGCTTCAGGAACTTGGGTGGGAGTCTCTGGAGGAAAGAAGGCGTTCTTTTCGTGAATCGCTACTAAGGAAATTTAGAGAACCAGCATTTGAGGCTAACTGCAGTACAATTTTACTGCGGTCAACTTATATTTCGCGGAAAGACCACGAAGATAAGATAAGAGAGATTAGGGCTCGTACAGAGGCATATAGGCAGTTATTTCTCGCTCGTTCTGTTTGAGAGTGGAACAGGGAGAGAAGATGCTAGTCGTGGTACGAGGTACCCTCCGCCACGCACCATATGGTGGATTGCGGAGTATGTATGTAGATGTAGATGTAGATGTAGACAAGCGTACTAGACACAGTGCTCAGCGCATCTGTGCAAAGCTTCATCAGATTTTCACTGTATTTTCCATTACGCGACCGATCGTTCCTTATACGAGGGGCGTTCAGAAAGTAAGCTCCGATCGGTCGCGAAATGGAAACGACTATGAAAATCCGATAAAGCTTTGCACAGATGTGTTGGGTAGTGTCTCTAGTATAACCCCAGTTAGCATCACGTCGCTCTTCTCATTTCTGAGCTCGCAGTGAGTGCGTAAAGATGTCTAGAAAATAGTGTCTGCCGCCAAGTACGAGGGCCTGGTGAGAAATTTCGCCTGAAGCTATGCAGCTAACATTACATAACTGTCGTGCTGTTTCGTCTTCACGACAATTCTCAGCCGCATTCTGCAGGGGCAATGAAGATGCTCCTGCATCGTTTTCAAATGGAAATGTTAGATTACCCACAATACAGTCCGCAATTGTCTCCCCCTGAGTTTCATCTCTGGTCACATGAACCGCTGTCTTTGAAGACAACATTTTGACACAGACAACGAGGTGTAGGCCAGCGTGGAGAATTGGCGGAAAGCACTGGCGGCTGCCTTCTATGATGAGGCTATTGAAAAGTTGTTACAACGCTATGACAAAAGTCTAAGTCAGAACGGCGACTACGTAGAGAAGTAGCTGAAAGGTGTAGCTAATTGTTACAAGTAAAACATTTCTGATGTTCACTGTGGTTTCAATTTGGCAATCAATCGGAGCTTACTTTCTGAACAGGCCTCGTAAATGGCACCTCCAAGACCACGAGATACGTGCTAACTACACAGAAAGAAACAAATGGAATTTTCTGGATAATTAACTTCTTTCCAATCAAGGATAAAAATGGGTCGCAAAGTATTACATAAAACGTGAAAAGATGAAACTGTGAATAAATATTCTCATAAAATTCATCAATCCCACAGACTTCCTAAATGAACGCCACATTTGTAATTTATAAAACATTGTAGCAAAATGAATGGAATCGTAAATTTCATTAAGCGTGGGTATCGCAATCCACTGCTGAAAAAAGTTCCTGCGGTATAGATTCGTTATAACATTCGGAAGAGAAATAAGGAATAAGCAAAAAAAAAAAAAAAAGAAAACAAGTTTTAACTTCCACATCAATGGATAAGTTTTTTTACTTGCGTACCATGTTTACGTTCAGTGTCCCATTGATAAACCTTGTCCTTCAAGTAACCGAAAGCCAGAAATGACTTGGATTCAAGTCAGGTGATCTTGGTGACCACGCAGTTTGGAACTATCAGCGAATGATTCGTTTTCTACAAATGTGTTACGGAGTAGCCGAGTGACGTCACGAGTATTATGTCGATGCTCGCAAAGAGCAGCAGCACTGTTGTTGATATTTTGATAAAACAGCCTTACGAATAAAACCCTGCTCACCCTGCCCAGACCCACCTTGAATGTCTGCAACTGTAATTCACACTGATGCTTGTGTTTCAACCCTGCGTCGCTGTACTAGCATCGACGCCTAACGGCAAGTCATGTCACTAACACTACTAACAATGCAAATCCTACAGCGCAACGTCTGAATATGATTCCCATAAAGTACCCATGCGATAAATACGAGGCGTGTTTTTTAAGTAAGTACCGTTTCGAAATTAAGAAAAGACGTGCTAATATATCTCAATAATTTTATTTTTACATGAAAGCCTGTACCTTAATCTACTTGTCTACATAATTGCCGTCAATACTGAGGCACTTGTCATAACGTTGTAACAGTTTTTGTATACCTTCCTCATAGAAGTCTGCCGCCTAACTTGTTAACCACTACATGACCAATGTTTTGACTTCGTCATCGTCTTGAAGACACTGACCGCCCAGGTGATTCTTCAATTGCAGGAACAGATGGTAGTCACTGGGTGCAAGATCGGGGCTGTACGGAGGATGATCTAGAGTTTCCCATCGAAAAGATGTGATGCGATCTTTGGTCTGATTCGCCACATGTGGGCGGGCATTGTCTTGCAGCAAAACGATGCCCTTGCTCGATGGACTGTTGCTTTGATTCTGGTGTGACGTAGGCCATCCATGTTTCATGGCCCGTAACAATTTGGCTTAAGAAATCATCACCGTCGTTGTGGTACCGCTCAAGGAAAGTCAATGCACTGTCTAAACGTTTGGTTTTGTGCACATCCGTCAACATTTTACGTACCCAAGGTGCGCACAATTTTCGGCCATTCAAGTGTTCGTTCACAATGTCATACAAAACACTACGAAAAACATTAGGAAAGTTATCCGTCAAGGAAGAAATCGTAAAGCGTCTGTTTTCTCCCACCTTACTGTCCACTTCCTGCACAATACTTTCATTAAAGACTGAAGGGCGCCCACTCTGTTGTTCATCATGCACATTTGAGCGGCCATCTTTAAATGCTCTCACCCACTTTCTTACCATTCCATCACTCATAATGTTTTCTCCGTAAACTGCAGAGATCTCACGATGAGTATCGATCGCTTTTAGGCCTTTATCATAAGAAATCTTATAACAGCCCGTACTTCACAGTCGGCGGGACTCACGATTATCGGAGCCATGTTAAACACTCAATACACAACGTAAACAAGGAAGAATCAGACTGTAATGGCGTCAGTGCATAGATTAAGGTACAGGCCTTCATGTAAAAATAAAATTATTGAGATATCTTAGCACGTCTTTTGTAATTTCAAAACGGTACTTATTTAAAAAAACACACCTTGTAGTTTCCCGTACACAGTGACTCAAGTAAGAAAAGTTTAATTGTAAACGGTCTGTCGATTCTGTGATAAATAACATTATTGGCGTGTGTTATTATAGCCTAGGATACAGTCCTGATCCCAAGATTCATATCGATAAGACCAAATGTCATAAACAGTTTGTTTGTCGTCGTCGGTGTGCCACGTCTGCGTTGTGTCTGGTGCTGTTCTCCAGTACCGTCAAGAGCTGTGATTTTTAATCGTGTGCTGGACTTGTACATAGTGTTGCTGTCCGTGATTGTTCTGTGATACGCCACCCGTCGCAACTTTTATGCCCCGGCCGTACTTCGGCTTGTGTTCTTGTACTTGTCACAGTGTGTGGTTTTTTTGCATACGCTACTTTTTGACGATATCTCCGTTTTACAGTCGCTCCTCTTTATGTCTCTTCTCTTCCATAATGTTTCCCTTTTTTATATCTATGTGCCACCTTATTTTCCCCTTTATGTTATTTTAACTGTCTTCTATGGTATAATTAATGTCTTCGTGCTGAAGATCAGCGCCTATGCTGCTACCAGCCCAACCCAGATGAGGAATTCAAGTACAATAAAGAAAAGGAAATGTCATAAACATGTAACTGAATTTACATCAAATTTTGTTCCTTTGAAAAATTGATGACTAAGCTTCAACGAACTAAGAGACAGTTTCCAAGTAATGTCCTTCAATCTAGTACGCTCTTGTGATTCTTGAGTTTCTCCCGGCGTATTTGATAATCAAAATATCCATGGGTGTACTGCCGGTCTACAGTGTCCAACAGGCACAATATTTCGGCGATCATACATGTCGCCATCATCAGGTGAACTGACGGACTGAGGTTCTGTGAACGTGCGGGCACGGAGATCCGTACGCTATGGCTGCTCAGAGGGAACAGGGTTCGGTCGCGGCGGCGGCCGATTTAAATACCCTCCGCCCGCGGTGCGCTCCCTCCGCTGTCCGCACCCCGCGCCACGGTCGCGCGGTGGAACAGATTGCGACGGCGTCTGAGATGACGTCGGTGTGATGGCTCTGTCCGCTGTGGTCGTCACAACTATACGTTTGCTCGATTTACTCTTGATTAACCCAATCGCTGGTTCCCAAGCCTTGCTAAGACTATAGCCACAGTCACGGTTTATGAGGTCGTCATTGGTGCGAATTTCGATGGCCTCTCTAACAACGCTGTCCCAGTATCTCGACGTCTGTACCAGAATCCTCGTGCCTTCATACTCCATAGCGTGATTTTCCGATAAACAATGTTCAGCGACCGCCGACTTGCTCGGATACGTCAGTCGAGTGTGCCTCTGGTGTTCACGGCATCGATCCTCGACGGTACGCATCGTCTGACCAATATACGACTTGCCACATTGACACGGAATCTGGTACACGCCGGCCTTCCTCAAACCGAGGTCATATTTGGCGCTCCGCACCAGTGCCCGAGTTTTATTCGGAGAACAAAACACAGTTCCGACCCGGTGTTTCTTCAAAATGCGGGCTATTTTCCCCGAGAGTGCGCCTGTATATGGAATAAACGCAGTGCCTACCTCCTCCCTCGTGATTTCATCCATCGCCACAGGTTGTGCTGTAGTGGTTGGGCGGGGAGCACGTTGAATCTCCCACTCTGAGTACCCATTTTTTCGAAATACAGTTCTCAGATTGTCCGCAGCTCGTGGTCGTGTGGTAGAGTTCTCGCTTCCCGCGCCCGGGTTCCCGGGTTCGATTTCCGGCGGGGTCAGGGATTTTCTCTGCCTCGTGATGACTGGGTGTTGTGTAATGTCCTTAGGTTAGTTAGGTTTAAGTAGTTTTAAGTTGTAGGGGACTGATGACCATAGATGTTAAGTCCCATAGTGCTCAGAGCCATTTTTTTGAAGTTCTCAGATGTTCCAATTCTTGGGGTATGGAGTAAGGACGCACGAGGATTCTGGTACAGACGTCGAGATACTGGGACACCGTTGTTAGAGAGGCCATCGAAATTCGTACCAATGACGACCTCATAAATCGTGGCTGTGGCTATAATCTCAGCAAGGCTTGGGAACCAGCGATTGGGTTAATCAAGAGTAAATCGAGCAAACGTATAGTTGTGACGACCACGGCAGACAGAGCCATCACACCGACGTCATCTCAGACGCCGTCGCAATCTGTTCCACCGCGCCACCGTGGTGCGGGGCGCGGACAGCGGAGGGAGCGCGCCGCGGGCGGAAGGTATTTAAATCTGCCGCCGCCGCGGCCGAACCCAGTTCCCTCTGAGCAGCCATGGCGTACGGATCTCCGTGCCGGCACGTTCACAGGGCCTCAGTCCGTCAGTTCACCTGATGATGGCGACATGTATGATCGCCGAAATATTGTGCCCGTTGGACACTGTAGACCGGCAGTACACCCGTGGATATTTTGATTAGTGACAAGTCATAGGATAGCGATACGCACATATAGAGATGGAGGTAGTATCGCGCACACGAGGTATAAAATGACAGCGCGTTAGCGGAGCTGTCATTTGTACTCTGGTGGTTCACGTGAACTGATTTGCGACGTGATTATGTCCGCACACCCGGAATTAACAGACTGTGAGCGTGGAATGATAATTGGAACTAGACGCGTTTGACATTCTACTTCGGAAAACGTTAGGGAATTCAATGTTCCGAGATCCATAGTGTCAAGAGTGTGCCGTTATTACCAAGTTTCAGGCTTTACCTCTCACCACGAGCTTTGCCGAGAGCAGCGGTGTTCGGGTAGCGTTGTCAGAGCTAACAGACAATCAACAATGCGCAAAATAACCGCATAAATTAGTGTGGTATGTACTACGAACGTACCCGTTTGGCCAGTGCGGAGAAATTTGGCGTTAATGATCAGTGGCAGCAGACGCATGGACGAATGCCTTTGCTAACAACATCGCCTGCAGCATCTCTCCTGGGCTCGTGACGTCTACACGTCTGTAAAACCGTGTCCTGGTCAAATGAGTCGCGATTTCAGTTGGTAAGAGCTGATTGTAGGGTTCGAGGATGGCGCAGGTTTCACAAAGCCGTGGATCCAAGTTGTCAACAAGGCCTGTGCAAACTGGTGGTGTCTCCATAATGGTTCAAATGGCTCTGAGCACTATGGGACTTAACATCTATGGTCATCAGTCCCCTAGAACTTAGAACTACTTAAACCTAACTAACCTAAGGACAGCACACAACACCCAGCCATCACGAGGCAGGGAAAATCCCTGACCCCGCCGGGAATCGAACCCGGGAACCTGGGCGTGGGAAGCGAGAACGCTACCGCACGACCACGAGATGCGGGCTCTCCATAATGGTGTGGACTGTGTCTACATGGCTCGTTGACTGGAAGTTGTTATGTTTGGCTACTTGGATATCATTTGCAACCATTCATGACTTCATATTCCCAAACAACGCCGAATTTTTGTGGATGACAGTGCGCCATGTTACCGGGCCACAACTGTTCTCGACAGGTTTGAACAACATTTTGGACAGTTCGGGCGAATGATTCGGTCGCCCACATCGCCCGACATGAATCCCATCGTGCATTTATAGGACTTAAACGAGAGGTCAGTTCGGGTGCAAAATCCTACACCGGAAACACTTTCGCAGTTATGGACAGCTATAGGGGTAACACGGCTCAATATTTCTGCAGGGGACAGATTTGTGGAGCCCACGCCACGTAGAGTTGTTGCGCTATGCCGGGCAAGAAGAGGTGACACTCGATATTAGCAGGTATCCCATGACTTTTGTCACCTTTTCTATACTATTATGTGCGGATCGCTTGGTGCACAGTATTTCAGCATTGTTTCAAGAATTTACATTTCATAAACAGTTTCAGCGGATTGAAATTTTTATTTTCTTGAGTGTTTAATAAATCTAAAAATAAGTTTAAATGGTAAGAGTTTGTGTGCAGTGACACCTATACATTTTCGTGTTCAAGGTAATTTCAGCATTATAGCAATCACTGTAAGTTTTTTCCTATGAGGTGAGATAAACTATTGAGGAGAGTGATTCAAGCATTTTCATCACAATAATTGCAAAGGATATTTGAATCGGCCGGAATGATTCGAAATTACTTGATGACCTTGTACACCAACTGTAGATTACCTACGCCACTACTGTAATCAAGTGATTTTGAAGTGAAATTTTCCCAGTTGTACTGGCGACGTTATTATTTCCAAATGGGTCAGCTGTCATTTTCATTCTCGGCACTGCGTAGTAGCAGTTACGCCTAGGGTCAGAATTTTTAGTAGGCGTGGGAATTGTGCAGGCGAGATGATTACGCCTGTGGCGTAGGAGGTCGAGCTTGGGAGCTGGTGTGGATGGCTGTCAAACACCTTATAGCGCCAGTGAAACAGCAGTACCTGGGATAACGATTGTTTACTGTGTACAGAGTTACAGGTGTCTTAAGATCTGTATTCGGCGGATGTGCACAGAAATTCACGTACTGCGAAGAAGTGTTGATGACTTGTCGTAGAGTGGTGGCGCCGTTGGAACAGGTGAGTGCCACGGTCGCGTGCTATGCTGGTGGCGGCAGTGGGCGAGGAAGGCGCTGCCTGCCCAGATGTTCCTCCATGACTAATATGACGCCTAATAGGTTGTAGGTAGTAATTTGCAGTCACTCGGCGTGGCTCTTCAGGACGGCATGTCCAGACTCGTCCATATCAGCAGCCCGGCGGCAATGGCAGCTTGCAGCGATTAAGTCTCACTATAGCAGGCTGACTGCGGTCTCAGAAGTGAAATCTTCTTTCGGCAGCATCGTGATTCGTCACTTCGGATGCCCTGAAGTTAGCGAGACTCTCATTCCATCGTAATCAGAAGTACTGTCAGGATGATCAGACACTGAAACCGACGCTTCAGAAGCAGTCGTATTCAAAGCTGGAAATAATATCATCGCATACGGTTATGCCGTTATTTGCTGTCATTATCTGGTGTCAGCAGGCTTGTCCCACCGTGGTGCCTCAGTAAGTTCCCGTTTCCCTCGCCCTCATACTTCCCATCCGTATTAGGACGATGTGGAGCGGTGGAACACGGAGGTTACATGTTAAGGCTCTATCGTGTACGGCTCACAAAGTGACTTAGTGGGTGCTGTCACAGAGTGCCGCTTTTCCTTCTCGATAACGGCAGGGCTCGATGTGGCAATGTGCTACAAGAGGCACTCTGCCTTCTGCAGCATAGCACTCCGTGCATGTCTCTGATACCGGTTGTGACACATGGTATGAACCGTAGCTGATTCCCTGCTGTCCGCATCAAGTAACAGCTTTAAAAAATTAATGCACACCCAGGAATTGAATTGGGTGTGCAACAGAATTGTATACACATGAAATGTATTCGCGGTTGCAAATACGGACGATCATCAGCTGTATAATGGGATGAAGAGAATGAAAATTTTGCGGGACCGAGACTCGAACCTGGATTTCCCGATTTACTTGAGCTGTCACCTTAACCGATTTTGGCTGTCCAAGCACGACTGACAGCGGCACCTAAATTTCCATATGTAGTCGTTCAGGCGTCACAATCTGCACTCGTACACATTATGTAATTCCCGTACAAGGCGAGGTTATTTCAACTGAAAATCGCTGTCTGATATTGGCGGATAAATAAGATATTGTAGTACCTGTGCTGTTAAGAAGTGCGATGCAATGTTCCTTCGAACACGCATTTGTGTGTTTCCCCGTTTATATTCGGCAGTATTCAGAACGATAGCCTCGTTTCCGCAATCCTTAGGTTCGGGATTATACGGTCAACTGATTTAGCCAATCGGAGTGTGGAGATGTGTCCTCCTGAAATTAATTAATATCGCATGTAGGTCATTGATTATTTTGACCGACTGTGTTCAAAAGGCAAGCTGGAATGATTGAATTCAATATGGGCGCCAGATTAATGTTACTTAACGATTCCTGTGAGAGAAAGTAACCGCGCACATTAATCGAAATAGAAACACTCTGGATAAAAGAGCTCCGGTTTGATCCTGCCTGCAGGGTTGGACAACAAAGTTGTGACTGTGGATCGATACCAGAGCCACAGTACTGGGTGAGATAGCAACAGGAAATTTGTTATTTGGATCGGAATATAGAAGAATTTAGAAACATAGGAATCCTAGTACATATGACATGTGTTATAAATGATTCTCAGTGCACATTCTATGATGAACAGAAAATATCTGTTGAGTGTGAGAACAACGAGAGGAACAGCTGTGGCAGAATTTTCCTACGCACGAGAAGTTTGCCTGCACACTGCGATGTGGTTCTCTCGGGCGACGGTGACCGCAGTGCCTGGCACACGCACCCGGCCTCACTAGCAGAGGTTGATCCTTCACGTAGACGGCTGCACGTCTGCCAGCCCACAAGTGAGCTCTCGTTCCCCAACAATAACCGTTGGTCTTTCTTCGCCAGTTGGCTTCATGGAACCTCCTGCACTGCCTCTCCAAGTGGTTTTCTACAATCTCTATTTGCAATGAGACAAGAACCTGATTTTTGTCTGTTAACTTCCCTGTTAATACCAATTGTGATGAGGCCTATGTCTTACATTATTCCTGTAAAACGTTGTGATTCACCACCATCAGATTCAGTTCACAGTACATCATCAGGTATCGTAAAATATTTACAACAATTTATAAGGCATATTGTAACAGCTTTGTAAAGTACGTTGTCTCACCGCCGGAAATGTCATAGTTAATAAAATATTCCGGGCTAGTGTGCCGTGGACAAATGGATTGCGCAGTAAACCCAACGTTTTGTCCCCATCCGTGGAGACACTTTCAAGGGCGATCGTAGCTTCTTTGACTGTCCGATTCACACCCTGGCTAGCTACAAGTAAGAGTATGTTCTTCCAAGAAGTTCTGGTCGTCAGGTGACAAATGATCTATACCTACCATCCCTCGTAAGATACAGCGTCAAAAATTCTTGGACACCAAGGATCCCGACCTTACTCATTTAGATTTTTAGCTATGGTGACGTTGTAAATGGGGAGTCTACAAACACAAGGTAAAGACAAGAATCGAATTGTTCGGTCGCATTATGAATAGTGCTGCCTCCATGAAGGAACACCAAGAACGTCTCAGAAGATCTGTATGCGTCGTTGTCGAGAGATTTCGAGAGCGAACTGTAGTCGGAGGTGAAATTTATTGAAATCGGCTTCGAATTTGGTCATTCGCCTAATCTAGAATCCGTTGGATGCGCGTGCGCACATTCAAATTTGAAGAAGACCAGCAATCGGTCGCAAAACTCCGTAATTTATTGCGGCTCTATATTTCGACTATCATCTAGTTATCATCGGTGCGTTACCAGAAGAGACATACAGGTACCAACACATGAGAGCATAAACTTCTGACTTGGTCACTTATCACAGGTTTTCGCTGCGACATGTTGATACCCGTATGACTCTTCTGATAATGCACCAATGATGACTGTATTATAGTAGAAACCTAGATATTCAATAAATTGCCAATTTTTGCGACTGACTGCTCTCCCTCTTTAATTGATTAAACGTTGACCTTTGCTTGACACCTTTTATGGATATTTTGTTGAGTTACATTGTAGCAGCTGTATCTCCGTAACGCATAAAAATGTGGCACATAGTACATGAAATGTTTTATGCGAATTAGTCTCTGCTACAACCTCCTAAATACAAAAGTTGTTGTTCTCGAAACACCCTGTATATGATAGTGGAGGTGGCTGAAAGAAGCTTCCAGCAAAAGTTGCTGTGAATGGACAGCTGACCACATTGAAGAAGTTGGGGCGCCGCGATACGCCAGAGAGCGCGTCTGCCGCTGGTGACAGGCGGCCGCCACTGTGCGGCCGGACTAAACAAATGCCGGGCGATAGCCGCGCCGCGCCGCGCCTCGCCGCTCCACTGTGTCGATTTATCAGGCGCGACGCCGTTCGGCCGTCTGTCTGCATTGAGAGCGGGCAGCCATTCAGCGCTGTGAAAGCCAGCCGCACCGGCGTTTTGTACAAATACACGCAACAGTGATCCCACCACGGCCGCTGGCCGCTCTACTCTCGGCACGCCACACAGCGGATGATGAAGGGCAGCGCGCCAGAATGGGAGCGGCCGCCATCCACCGTGTCGACAGGAGTCGCCGGGAATTGATTCGCTTATCTGCCACCGCCGCCGCATGGAGTTTCTGCCAAAGATTAATTGCTGTTTTGTCATCTTACAATCAGTAACGTATGCTCAGGGAAACCTCCACTCAAAACGTTAACATTCCAACTTCGTGACACTGACCGACGATTACCTGCCTCACAGAAAATTTAATAATTACGTTCACTCTTATCTTGAAAGAGCACATATTTATCAGAACGCATCGCAGAGTTTGTCTCTCCCTGCAGCTGGAGTAATGAAACTGTGTGCTCTCAGGACTTCTCTCTTCAGACAGAATGTCGAGGAACATTCCAAGATTTGCTTGGGCTACCTCAGTGAACAATGCTTTAATACTACTCTGCCCAATCACATTAATCTGACCACGTGTCAAAAGCCTGAATAATCATCTTTTGGAGCGCGACCCACTGTGAGAAGTTTAGGGAGAGGGTTAACGAGGTTCCGGAACGTATCAACAGGAATGTGGATCCATCCCGACTCCAGTACTGTGGCCAGCTCCGTTAGTTTTCTCGGTTGAGGATCCATGGCGCTAACAGCCCGATTGAGGGAGTCCAACAGATTCTCCATTGGGTTTTAATCCGGGGAGTTTAGTAACCAGGTACGTGCGGCAAATTTATCCTGGGGCTCTTCGAACGATGCACGTACACGGAGAGCTGTGTGACACGTTGCCTTGTCCTGCTGGTTGATGCCATCATACGGAGGAAAAAAAACAGTATGTAGGGTTGGACGTAGGCTTCAAGGAAATATCGTGTCGATCCTTTGCGCCTTCCGGAATGACGAGATCACCTAGGGAATGCCATCCAGGAGTGACTCTTTCGACAGGTGTTGCAGGGTGTTTGCTTTCAGACATTTCACGCAATACACTCCAACGTCCTGTGGAGCACAAAATGTGTTTCATCTTAAAAGGCCACCTGTCGCCTGGGCTTCCGGTGAACAGCAACCGGCAATGGTGCAAGATCCAGGCGATGGAGACATTACGCAGCAAAGTTCGCTGAATGGACATTGAGGAGACACCATCTGTAGCGCCTTGGTCCCTCTGGAAGGTCAGCTGGTCAACAGTTGCACGTCCATTCGCCCGTACACATCCCCACAGCTGTCGTTCTCTGTGGCCCGTGGTGCACTGCAGCTGCTTCGGCGCCAGTTTTGGATAATGTCATTTTTACATGCACGGTATACCTCGAGCACGGTGGCTCGCGAGTAATTTACAAACTTAGCCGTTTCAGGAATGCTTCCATCCTGAGCCCGAAAGCCAAAGATCATGCCCTTATGGGCGTCAGATAAATTGCTGCGTTCCCACATTACGAAAACGACTGCACTGTTTTCCACGTTCACCCAACGCACTTCATATGTTCTCCACTGCTAGTGCTGCCACCTAACTTCTGTGAGTGGTTATTGCACATTGGCGTCGAACATAAACTGTGGTCACATTTATGTGACAGGATCGTGTACCTCTTCTTTCTTCCACAGTGTTAACGCCCATTAACTAAAATTTTATTGTTTTCTCTTCTTCCTGATACTACAATTTTAGTTCCTAGCAGTGTATATTTCACACAGGATACAGTGTACACCATTCCTCATGAGATTACATAACATCTACTGTAGACAGCTGTTATTAACATCTTACATGTGAAGTGCTGTAAGAAACGAAGACTGTAAATGCTTGAAAGGACCACAGGATTCACGAAGTATTAGTCATTGACAATCAAGCGCGGCTTATGGACCTTTTGCTCTGAGTTGTAGCACATTTGAGAAATATCCTGTGACAGGACGGAGTCAGTCTTTATAAGTAAACTGGCAGACCTATTTCACCTTCAGTATCGTCTTGGACAGAAGCGTCTGTGCGGTGTTCAAAAGCGCTTCATTAAACGGACGACAAGAACGCTTTGTTTAAACATCAGTTATTGTCCACATCTAAGTCGTTGTGTCGGGAACAACGAAAATGTTTCTACGCACGTGTTACTGCATACTGTTTCGCACGTTCATGAGTAGTGACATACATATTGTTTTACAAGGAATTTAAATCAAAATTTAGACTGAGAAATGAATATGAAGGACCAAGTGCAAGAAAGAGCTCTTTCCAACATGTTTTATTGTGCGTTCATCTCACGTTATAAGACAAAACAATAAATCTCAGAAGTATGTACAGTTGGGATAAACCTATTTATGTTGTCACAGTCGCCTGACAGTGAGGTTCAAATAACAAAATGCAAAAAAGTAGGAAAGATAACAACAAATCGTGGAAAATTTGCCCTTGTAGTCTCTTCTCAGAAACCGACATTTTAGCTTCAGAAATTTCGTTGGTGCGTTATGCCATTCAGATAACATCATAAAAAATAATTTTGGCTCTGGGAAACAGAAAATCACTGAAGACAATAAACTAAGGATAACAGACCTGTATTTTAATACCGTTAGGAGTATAAGATCAAGAGATTGAAAATAGCATCTGATTCAATGGTACGACAGTTACGTTTTTGTTCCATAGATCATATTCAATGTAAGCGTTATGATTCCGAGCGTGTCAACAGAAAAAAATTAAACACTTACATATGCAGAAAAAAAATTTTAAAAATTAAAAAATATTTATACATACTGGCAATTTACAAATCTTTTTCTGTAAAAATGATTAATTACATAGACTGAAGAATTAATCCATAGTATAAGAGCTGTTAATCAAAAATATCATAGGACTGCACTTCAAAACACTTCCGCTGTCTGTCAGACACTCTCTTTCGTTGGGTAGATTGTATGAATTGTTTCGTTACATATTTAACCGTTTTCTGTATCGAAGCAAGATTCAATAAAAATAATGCAGGTTACTTTCCTTCTAGTGTTGTGTCTCTGATTACTCTCAAACACAGATGTATGTATGATAACAAATTTCATATCTGAATAAATGTACTGTGGGGCTGTGGTTAATATTCTGCTTAAAGAGAAGCCAGCAAGGCGCGTGTTAACCGCACATGTAATTTTAACTACTTTCTTTTGTGCAATGAAAATATATCTGCATCTACATTATACTACGCAAGCCATCTGATGGTGTGTCGTGGAGGGTACTTTCGGTACCACTATCTGATACCTCCACCCCTGTTCCACTCGCTAATAGTGCGTGGAAAGAATGATTGTCGGTAAGCCTCTGTACTGGCTCTAATTTCTCGAATTTTCTCTTTTATATTGCCTAAGAGATAAGTTACCCCCCAGTATTATCCCAGAAACATCACTGAATGAAAATATTAAAAATACGGTCAAGGGAAAAAATCGCAACAGCAAAATCAATTAATGTAGAGTAATGAAATTTCGGGAATTGATTAACTTTGCAAGATGACAGGTTAATGTCGGCTTAAGATAGGCCGTCCGGTGGGCCGCCAGAATGGTGAATGCAAGCATGCAAACGTGCATGCCTTCTGTTGTCAGGTGCCGGATGTCAATTTGTGTGATGGAGTTCCGTGCCTGACGCACTTGGTCGTTCGATACGGGGACGGTTAATGTTGCTTGTGGATGATGCTAGAGACTAGAGACAGATCTGCTGATCTAGCAGGCCATGGCAACACGTCGACACTCTGTAGAGCATGTTGGATTGCAACAGCGGTATGTGGTCGAACGTTATGCTGTTAGTAAACGCCCTCTGGAACGCTTTTCATGAATGGCAGCACAGCAGGTGGACTCACCAGATTGACGTGCAAATTTTCTTTCAGGGTGCGTGGAATAACCACAAGAGTGCTCCCGCTATCATACGAAATCATACACCAGACCCCAGGTGTAGGTCCATTGTCTCTAGCACGCAACATGGTGGTTGTCGGCCCTCAACTGGCTCCTTCTTACCAGCACACGGCCCATCACTGCCACCAAGGCAGAACCAGATTTCGTCAGAAAACACAACAGACTTCCAACCTGCCCTCCAATGATCTGTCGCTTGACACCGCTGAAGTCGCAAACGGCGGTGGTTTTGGGTCAGTGCAATGCACTCTACAGGGCGTCTGGCTCGGAGCTGTTGTTGAAGTAACCAATTTGTAACGGTTCGTGTGATGCCAACTGCTGGTCAAATTGTTGTTGCAAATGCATTATGGTGCGCCAGAGCCATACGCCAAACACGACCTTCCCTCCCGGTGGTGACATGTGGCCAGCAATCATTTACAGTGGTTACATTCCTGCCAAGTCTTTCTGCAGTAAAGGAGCATCCAGCTTCTCGTAGCTCTGTTACAGAACCTCGTTGAATCTCAGTGAGGTGTTGATAAAAGCGTGTTTATTGCCTTAAAGGGATTCGTGACTAACATTAACTCACTACATAGAGTCTCAAAAGTAACTAAACCTCACGACCATTAGAGCGTGTATTTGAAGCAAACCTAATTTTGATCCTCATAGTGGCGCTACTGGCGCCACTCATAGGCGACTGCCTTGTAATCTGAATAAGCGTCTTCAGACGTAGAAACACCCCCACCAACGTTTAAGTGACACAACTCCTTCTAGGTACTGCGATTTTTTCCCGTCATTTTATGTTAACTTACTGACTCCCATATCTTTAGAGTTGGCAATTTTCTGATGGAAAAACTAACGTAACATACACGGTTTAGCAAGTCTACTATATGATTTTTCCACCTAAGTTTCATCAATATACTTTCCTAAGTATTCGTTTATTATTTTCTCTGTTGATGATTCTTTTCTCGAAAATCACACAATGTCTGTATCACCTGCAGACAGGACTTATTCTACCTTCTAAATCAAATTAAATGGCATATCATTAACAAACAGCAGGAGTAGTAGTGGGTCAATGATCGAACCTGTAAAACTCTAGTAATTTCTTACCATTCTGATGATGTGCCGTTGCTCTTTGTATTTCTCGAACAGCCTAGTGCAACTTTATGCATTTTATTTCTCAAATAAGGAAAGGGATTTTGTTTTGAGCGACATATGCCGTAAAACCCTGACTTTTCTGATAGAATACTATATTATGAGTGACAAAATCAAATGCGTTATGTAACTCGCAGAAGATCCTAGCTGGTGACGTTACCTGTTTTATAGTCTTTTATGTGTACTTTGTATAATGGCTGCTTAAGTTTACTATTACTTCACAGGTGGGTGACCTCCCTTGAGTACATTACTTTCTTAAAAATTTTAGAAAATAGTGTAAGGAGTAGCAATGGGCGATCGTTACTGACATCTGTGAAGTTATCCGTATGGCAGAGAAGCCTTACGATGGCTTATTTCACTCTGACTGGGAAAACGCCTTCAGTAATGATGGATTACATAAGTGACTAAGAGCATTAAACATTATACGTGTGAAACTCTGTAGTGTGTTACGTGAGATATTACCCGCTCCACTTGAACTTTTACTTAGTAGAATCACAATGATCTCAGTTATTTACGATGGGGGTGTGAGATTAATTTTTACTTTACTAAATGTCCTGTATATTGCTTCAAATTTTCGCTTATTTCTAAAAAGTAATTATCAAAAATATCTGCATCACACGAACTGTTTTTTACTATGCTTCCATCAACACAACTAAGTCATCATCTACGATTCCTTTTCTTGTCCCCCTTTTAACAATATTCCATAGTGATCTGATTTTATTGTCTCATTTGTCCATTTCAGACATGACGTGCATACTCATGGCTTATTTTGCGTTTCTTCTTGACACTGAACCGTAAAATTACTACTGGTTCACTGGTTATTAATCTCAATCAATAAACAAAATGTAAAGCGGAAGTAGGTGCCAAGGAATAACTGGTGAAATTACACACAATTTTCAGTAACACTCTTTATTCAAATTTGGTGCAAGACATTGGGGATATTTAAAAAAAAAAACAATCATTTAACAAATAAGTCACAATTTACGATAGGAAAGGACTTTTAAATTACTCAATTATTATAAAAAAATTTCACGCCAGTAAAAGGCAAGTACAGGCAAGCAGTTTAACGTATATAACTCGAAGCTGTATAATATTTCAGGCTCTGCTAAATTACAGGTGAATTTCACTCCATTCATTAAATGGCGCAGAATCTAACTTGTCTGCAATGTATAAAGACAATCCTGTTTACAAAAGTTCTCAAAACAGGAAAACCAAAACGCATGAGTCATGCACACTGGGGACACTCACAGTTCATAACATTAGCATTTCCAAAATATATAAAAAAACAAATTTTACAAATTTCTGCCAGTTAACTTACGGCAAACACGCACCCTCGCCAGGTAGGACTTGCGAACTTTTACAACATTCTCCTTTCAAGGCAACAATTGCTACCCGTAATGAAATGGCAAACCTTTGCACGGCAAGTAAACAAACTAATAACCAACTACCTGTATAAAACACATAAGCACGTTGAGTAAAAGCCTTAAAAGGTATTGAATTGGAAAAACACACAACAGTTTTTGCTGACTAGAAACAATATAAAAAAATCCACTACGGTGTACATTAACAACGTTGCTTGATTATAGCCTAATATACATAAACACAAATTTACGTAAGTTACACCTGCCAGGTGAGCAGGAATTCGTTATGCAATTGACTAGTTCTTACCACGAGGCAAAAGAAATTTCTCTTCTTTCTTAGAGTACCTATTCCACGTGAGTCTAGTAATACTAGTTATGGCAGGCGAGAGAATGGATCAGGTCTTAGTGCCTTGCATTTTAAACAGTACAGTCATTGGTGCCTTAGACTTTCACAGACGTATCAGAGGCTAACAGTCGAATAAACCCGTAGGCAAGCTGGAAGGGGAAAGAAGCAATCCGAACCACAAATTTACTCTGACTCCCCCCCCCCCCCTTTCGTCATCGAAAGCGGACAAACGGACCACCCTTTCTAATATTACCAACTTCCCGCGGATGGGCAGGCGAGAATCAATGGCGGGAAACCCCCCAAAAAATACGGCTGGTATAATTAACAAGAATAAGTAAATTGAATTCAATTAAACTTCATAAAATCTGTTAACAATCAATACTCAACTTCTGGTGCGTTACGACTCCCAGGACTGAACCAACGCAGCACCTCCAAATGCTCCGCCGGGCCGCCCGCTGCGAGCCGTTTCAACGGACACAGGAAGGCGCGCCGATTTTCAGACCCTCCTCGCCGGTCGACAGCATACGGCCGAACTGCAGATTAGGCCCCTCGCAGACCCACGCTCAGGAAGATTCCTCTCGCGACGAGCAGTTAACGCCCCATACCGCGGAGCCGCTGCTCGCGTCACTTACGCTGATGCCGCGGTCTGCGTGCTGTCCCTCTAGCACCAACAGAGAAGTCGCTTCTAGTTGCCCCGACTGCCAACTCTCCAAGAGCCCATACAGCCACCCCTTAAACCCACGCGAACAGCCCACTTTTCCCCTTTCCCGCTATAGGGAGACACCGATGCCTTCAATTGCGACAAAGGCGCCACCACCAGAAAACGGAGGGCGAATGCTTCATGCTACGCGCTTCGGCGCGCTTTTCAAAGCTAACTTTACTACGGCTCAGATACGTTTCGCTACCTTTTATAAAATAAGAATATTTCTGGATGTTATAGCTATTTTCTACATGTCCTCTTTCCATTGGGAAGAGACTAGGATTTAAATACATTGAAAACATAATTCTTTCATACTCTGATTCTGCGTTACCGTGAAATTAATGGCATCAGTAAGACACGTTGCAGAAATACATCGCCGTGGTGAAAATCGGGTTGCATGCGACAGCATGGGTACCTAACATGTTCCAAAACGTCGGGCTTAAAAAATCCCGATTCCCGTACTTACGGTTTTATTGGTGATAAAAAAAATAGTATCAAACTTTTGGGTACCACCTGGGCTAGGGGTCATTTGTATGTCGAACAGAAAGATCGTCTTAGTGTCGATATCCGGCAGTACAAGGTTGAAGCATTAACATTCCACACTTCTTCCTGCATAGGCAAATGGAGACTTTACCCGTGGTCTAGGGGTAGCGTCTATGATTCATAATCAAAACGTCTTCGGTCCCGGGTTCGATCCCCGCCACTGCCTAACTTTTGATAAATAATCAGCATTGGCGGCCGAAGACTTCCGGCATAAGAAGTCAGCCTCATTCTGCCAACGGCCTTGTCAAAGAGGGCGGGGGAGCGGATAAGGGGTTCAGGGCACTCTCTTGTCCTAGGGGTGGGAAATTGCCCCTAAAGGCGGAAGAATCAGCAATGATCAACGACATGAGGATACAGAAGGCAATGGAAAGTACTGCATTAATGACACGTAACGTGTATCCACAGGACATGTGGCCTGTAGTTGAAGAAGTGTCATGATGATCTCTCCATTGGCAAAAGATTCCGGAATAGTCCCCCATTCGGATCTCCGGGAGGGGACTGCCAAGGGGGAGGTTACCATGAGAAAAAGATTGAATAATCAACGAAAGGATAACGTTCTACGAGTCGGGGCGTGGAATGTCAGAAGCTTGAACGTGGTAGGGAAACTAGAAAATCTGGAAAGGGAAAGGCAAAGGCTCAATCTAGATATAGTAGGGGTCAGTGAAGTGAACTGGAAGGAAGACAAGGATTTCTGGTCAGATGAGTATCGGGTAATATCAACAGCAACAGAAAATGGTTTAACAGGTGTAGGATTCGTTATGAATAGGAAGGTAGGGCAGAGAGTGTGTTCCTGTGAACAGTTCAGTGACCGGGTTGTTCTAATCAGAACCGACAGCAGACCAACACCGACAACGATAGTTCAGGTATACATGCCGACGTCGCAAGCTGAAGATGAAGAGATAGAGGAAGTGTATGAGGATATTGAAAGGGTAATGCAGTATGTAAAGGGGAACGAAAATCTAATAGTCATGGGCGACTGGAATGCAGTTGTAGGGGAAGGAGTAGAAGAAAAGGTTACAGGAGAATATGGGCTTGGGACAAGGAATGAAAGAGGAGAAAGACTAATTGAGTTCTGTAACAAGTTTCAGCTAGTAATAGCGAATACCTTGTTCAAGAATCACAAGAGGAGGAGGTATACTTGGAAAAGGCCGGGAGATACGGGAAGATTTCAATTAGATTACGTCATGGTCAGACAGAGATTCCGAAATCAGATACTGGATTGTAAGGCGTACCCAGGAGCAGATATAGACTCAGCTCATAATATAGTAGTGACGAAGAGTAGGCTGAAGTTCAAGACATTAGTCAGGAAGAAGCAATACGCAAAGAAGTGGGATACGGAAGTACTAAGGAATGACAAGATACGTTTGAAGTTCTCTAACGCTATAGATACAGCAATAAGGAATAGCGATGTAGGCAGTACAGTTGAAGAGGAATAGACATCTCTAAAAAGGGCCTTCATAGAAGTTGGGAAGGAAAACGTAGGTACAAAGAAGGTAGCTGCGAAGAAACCATGGGTAACAGAAGAAATACTTCAGTTGATTGATGAAAGGAGGAAGTACAAACATGTTCCGGGAAAATCAGGAATACAGAAATACAAGTCGCTGAGGAATGAAATAAATAGGAAGTGCAGGGAAGTTAAGACGAAATGGCTGCAGGAAAAATGTGAAGACATCGAAAAAGATATGATTGTCGGAAGGACAGACTCAGCATACAGGAAAGTCAAAATAACCTTTGGTGACATTAAAAGCAACGGTGGTAACATTAAGAGTGCAACGGGAATTCCACTGTTAAATGCAGAGGAGAGAGCAAATAGGTGGAAAGAATACATTGAAAGCCTCTATGAGGGTGAAGATTAGTCTGATGTGATAGAAGAAGAAACAGGAGTCGATTTAGAAGAGATAGGGGATCCAGTATTAGAATCGGAATTTAAAAGAGCTTTGGTGGACTTACGGTCAAATAAGGCAGAATGGATAGATAACATTCCATCAGAATTTCTAAAATCATTGGGGGAAGTGGCAACAAAACGACTATTCACGTTGGTGTGTAGAATATATGAGTCTGGCGATATACCGTCTGACTTTCGGAAAAGCATCATCCACACAATTCCGAAGACGGCAAGAGCTGACAAGTGCGAGAATTATCGCACAATCAGCTTAACAGCTCATGCATCGAAGCTGCTCACAAGAATAATATACAGAAGAATGGAAAAGAAAATTGAGAATGCGCTAGGTGACGATCAGTTTGGCTTTAGGAAAAGTAAAGGGACGAGAGAATCAATTCTGACGTTACGGCTAATAATGGAGGCAAGGCTAAAGAAAAATTGAGACACTTACATAGGATTTGTGGACCTGGAAAAAGCGTTCGACAATATAAAATGGTGCAAACTGTTCGAGATTCTGAAAAAAGTAGGGGTAAGCTATAGGGAGAGACGGGTCATATACAATATGTACAACAACCAAGAGGGAATAATAAGAGTGAACGATCAAGAACGGAGTGCTCGTATTAAGAAGGGTGTAAGACAAGGCTGTAGCCTTTCGCTCCTACTCTTCAATCTGTGCATCGTGGAAGCAATGATGGAAATAAAAGAAAGGTTCAGGAGTGGAATTAAAATACAAGGTGAAAGGATATCAATGATACGATTCGCTGATGACATTGCTATCCTGAGTGAAAGTGAAGAAGAATTAAATGATCTGCTGAACGGAATGAACAGTCTAATGAGTACACAGTATGGTTTGAGAGTAAATCGGAGAAAGACGAAGGTAATGAGAAGTAGTAGAAATGAGAACAGCGAGAAACTTAACATCAGGATTGATGGTCACGAAGGCAAAGAAGTTAAGGAATTCTGCTACCTAGGCAGTAAAATAACCAATGACGGACGGAGCAAGGAGGACATCAAAAGCAGACTCGCTATGGCAAACAAGGCATTTCTGGCCAAGAGAAGTCTACTAATATAAAATACCGGTCTTAATTTGAGGAAGAAATTTCTGTTGATGTACGTCTGGAGTACAGCATTGTATGGTAGTGAAACATGGACTGTGGGAAAACCGGAACAGAAGAGAATCGAAGCATTTGAGATGTGGTGCTATAGACGAATGTTGAAAATTAGGTGGACTGATAAGGTAAGGAATGAAGAGGTTCTACGCAGAATCGGAGAGGAAAGGAATATGTGGAAAACACTGATGAGGAGAAGGGACAGGATGATAGGACATCTGCTGAGACATGAGGGAATGACTTCCGTGGTACTAGAGGCTGCTGCAGAGGGCAAAAACTGTAGAGGAAGACAGAGATTGGAATACGTCAAGCAAATAATTGGGGACATAGGTTGCAAGTGCTACTCTGAGATGAGGAGATTAGCACAGGAAAGGAATTCTTGGCGGGCCGCATCAAACCAGCCAGTAGACTGATGACAAAAAAAAAAAAAATCGAGAAAAACCCCAAAAACTTGCTTTTTGGGTTCCAAAAACCCAGCGGATGATTACGTCACGGCGATGCAGAGCAAATGGCTGCAATTTTGACAATGTATTCCTAAGATCCCGATCTCGAATGACCTTGAAAATTTTCTTCATTCCTTTATCCGTTTCCCAGATGCAGATATTCAAATTTACTTTACTTTTACACGTAAATATGCAAGTAAAATCCGGCGTGAGACGAAAACGTAGTTTATAAAGTGACGTCGCACGGAGAAATATGCTGTAAGTGTCATCGTTAACATTTGGGAACACCATGCTGTAGTACTGAAGCACATGCAATGTTTTTTTGCACGTAAAATCCGATCTGAGGTGTCAAATCAGTTTTGAATTATTTCGGTTTCACATAAGTAAACTACCTAAATTTTACTGACCAATAGATTTCTTTTCATGTGAGTTACGCGCACTCCTACAGCAACGAAAAGAGGGAAATTTTTAAAGGTGCTGAGGAGGGTAGAATGAGGCAGCTGATACCCCACTTTTCAGTCAGAGTCTTGTAAATGTACACAACATTCGCATTTTTTGTTCTCCGATAGGAACATTTTTCCGCTGGTAATATTAGGGTTCCGTTGATGAGATATCGTACTGCAAGAGGAAATTAAGTTGCCGACATGCTTGAGGAACGGTTCCAGGCGCTACAGTCTGGGACCGCGCGACCGCTAGGGGACTGATGCCCTCAGAAGTTAAGTCCCATCGTGCTCAGAGCCATTTGAACCATTTTTTTACTAAGATGCTATGATGTTCCTCTTTAAATAAATGTCCATGCAGATGTTGCTTTGTTTTGTATTTTGATATTGTTCAGTTGTGCTTCCTTGTTTTTATCTTATATAACGGATCCAAGTTTATCATTACTCTGTAAACACATTCCCTGTTTTCCCGTCTGGCGGCGCGACATAGTACGTTGTCGGTCACTTTGATTCGTAGCCCTGTAGCATTAGCCGTAAACGTGTGCCATAAAGACGCTTTGCGCACCTGCCCTGTGTTGTAAACATGCCCTGCGTTGTGTTAACAGCGAGTGCTCTAATATGATTCTATACCTCCATCACTTACATTCTTTATGAGTCAAGGTCTGTTAGCCTCAATAGTTGTTTCTTACCTCCACCCTTATTTACGTCGTTTCTTATGTTTATTCCGCTTACCCCTTTTCTTCTTGAAATATATTCTCGTTTATTTCCGTAGGTGGATGTTTCCTGTATATTTTAGTGGATGACGTGCCATTTTGGTGGCTGCCGAACTTTTGGCAGTTGGTCCTAGAGGGTTTTGATCCGTTGGGTTTGTCTTTGGTTACACTCTTTTCACAACTCACGTCGTGGTTTCTAAGTAGCTTTATTTAACTCGCAATGATGCTTTATAGCTGATTCATGGATCATAAATTTGTATTGAGGAAACCTGTTTTTTCCTTCAGATATCTGATGATGCTCCTGTGAGAGTGAAACGCGTCACAAATGAAATAAATTTAAAACAACCTGGAAACCGAGACTGTCTATTTTTTATTGATCTTTCTTCTTTTTCCGTCATTGTTTCTTCGACATACAGGTTGAACAGCGAGGGTTAAAGCCTACGTCCTTGCCTTATACCATTTTTAAGCCGATCACTTCCTTCTTGGTCTTTCACTCTTACTGTTCCCTCTTGGTACTTGAACATATTGTATATTATTCCTCTTTCCTTATAGCTTACCACAATTTTTTCTCAGAATTAGAGTATCTTGCACCATTTCACACTTTGGAAAGCTTCTTCCAGGTCGACAGATGCCATGAACGTGTCTTGATTTTTCGGCAGTCTTGCTTCCATTACCAACCGGAACGTCAGAACTGCCTGCCTATTGCCTTTTGCCTTCCTAAAGCCATTCTCATCGTCGTCTAACAGAGTCCCAATTTTCTTTTGCATTCTTCTGTATATAATTCTTGTCAGCAATTGAGATCCTTGAGCTGATAAGCTGATTGTACGGTAATTCTCGCACTTGTCGGCTCTCGCCATCTTGGGAATGGTGTCGATGATGCTTTTCCGGAAGTCTGATGTTATATCTCCTAATACATTCTACACACCAATGTGAATAATCATTTTGTTGTCACTTCCCCCGATGATCTTAGGAAGTCCGGTGGAGTATCACCTACCCCTATTGGTTTATTGATTCGAAGTCTTCCAAAGCTCTTCTAAATTCTGATTTTAGTACTGTATCTCCTGTCTCTCCCTATCGAATGCTCTTCTCACGTCAAAAGGTAAGTCTTCAGTGTGCTCTATACACCTATCGTCTCTCTCCTGTGCATTTAACACTGGAATACCAGTTGCATTCTTAATGTTACCGTCCTTTGTTCTATCCGCTGAAAATTGACTTTTCTGTATGATGTGTCAGTCCTCCCGACAATCATTTGTTTTCTGATTTCTTCAAATTCTTCACGCAGCCATTTCGCCTAAGCTTCCCTGCACTTCCTATTTATTCCAGTCCTAAGCGACTTCTATTTCTGCATTCCGAACTTCCCAGAAGTTGTTTTTACTTCCTTCTTTCGTCGAGCAACTATAGTATTTTTTTTCTTTTACGTCAGTATGTCACACAAATTCCAACTTGATTGGTCTATCCCTTACTGAGAAAAACGGGCTTAGCAGACCGAGGGGCACACATACAGTTGGATCACGAAGTGCAAAGAAAAAATTTTTCTTGTGGTATAATTACACATAAAGAGTTCCGAATTTTTTTTCCTTTGCTTGTACTGTGAAACATTTCTTCTTGCCAAATTTCATGATTATAGATCAACGGGAAGTAGAGCTACCCAATAGGTCTTGACTAGTGAGTTTTGCGAGTATAAAAATATGTGACGTCAATGGCTGCATCTTTTGGCTGCATTGGTTTAGAAGCTCTACTTTTTTACATCGACAAGGGATCGTAGACTTTGGTACGTCTAATCGTTCATGAGAAAAAGGGTTTTCAACAGTCGTACGAACAGACATACAGGCAGGCGGACAACACAATGAGCCTATAAGCGTTCCATTTATACCGATGAGGTTCGGAAACCTAAAAATAAAAATAAGTAAATAAAAGCTAACCGCTATTTAAAACGGCAACACGTTCCGTATCTTCATCAGTTAAACGGGATAAAGGGAAGCCTATTCGCCTGACGCCGTGACAAGGCGTTTGTGCCCCGTAAACGTATTGTCAACATCGTGCAAACACGGCGACGGTGAACTTCTCCGTGGAGCACATCTGGCGGCCTCCATGTTTTAGCGAGTTCTGCGGCCGATAACACGGCTGTAGACCCTCGCGGCCGCAAAACAACTAAAACTACTGCAATTAGTCCGCCCAGAGCCGCCACTCTTCAGCTTCCAGGGGAAACACTGTGTTTTGCAACGGCCCAGGCCGCAGCACCAGCCGCAGCGTATGTATTTTGTTCGGTGACGGTAGATCTGCGTAATGGGCCGTGACGCCAAGTAACGACTAAAAACTGAGCCCGCGCTCTCCTGGGGAACGCACTCCCAAAGAACTTGCAGCGCTTCATTTTGGTGCCAGTGAACTCCAGTAGATCACAGATGATGCTCATTGCTCACCTGCATAATACAGGGCGAGAAAAGGGACACAGGGTCGCGCGTGGGGCACATACAAAAAGTAAAACGTTGAACAAGTTGGCCTAATACACTGGACACCGTTTCTTCTGGAACACTTTTTGAAACTCAACTGTTCGTTGGCGGAAATGTTATGGAATAAAATACGAATGTTATGGTACCGAAGAAGCTACAAGACTTATTGCATAACATTATATGACAGTACACGTCAGGAGGATTAAATGAGGACCATAACAATTTAAACAAAAACATGGTTCAAATGGTTCTGAGCATATGCGACTTAACTCCTGAGGTCATCAGTCGCCTAGAACTTAGAACTAATTAAACCTAACTAACCTAAGGACATCACACACATCCATGCCCGAGGCAGGATTCGAACCTGCGACCGTAGCGGTCGCTCGGTTCGAGACTGTAGTGCCTAGAACCGCACGGCCACTCCGGCCGGCACAATTTAAACAGAGGGTAATAATGAAACACTTCTCTCACCGCGAAGTAGCGGTCATTAAGTGCTAGGTACTTTCTATAACGTTATAACAAGGAAGTATTCATATAATTGAGAAAAAATAAACTTGTGACACAACTTGAGTTCAAAAGGGATCGGTTAAAAGGACATATCCTGCGGCGTAAAGGGAATCGTTAATTTGATACGGGAACGAAGTGTAGGTAGTAAAAACGGTGACAGAGGCGAAGGCTTGAAGACAGTAAGGAGGGGTAGGTGCACGTAGGATGCTATAATTATGAAGAGGCGAAGAGGTTTGCACAGGGCAGACCAGCATGCACTACCCGGCCACGACCAATGTTCAAATGTGTGTGAAATCTTATGGGACTTAACTGCTAAGGTCATCAGTCCCTAAGCTTACACACTACTTAACCTAAATCATCCTAAGAACCAACACACACACCCATGCCCGAGGGAAGACTCGAACCGGCCACGACATTTTGCACTTGGCCTTCTGTAACCGTTTCCGGGAACGCAAGGTGACGCACTGCGTTATGAATGATTTCAAGACAGTTGTACATATACGCTGAAGTGACAAAAGCCCTGCGATAGCGATTTGCATATATGCAGATGGCGTTAGTATGGCGTAACAAGGTATAAAAGGGCCGTGCACTGGCGGAGCTATCATTTATGTTCATGTGATTCACGTGAAACTGATTCCTACATGATTATGGTCGCACGACGGGAATTAAAAGACTCTGAAAGCGGAGTGGTAGTTGGCTCTGGACGCACGGGACATTCCATTTCGGAAATCATTGACAATTCAATATTCCAAGCACCACAGAGTGAAGAGAGTGCCGAATTTCAGGCATTACTTCTCACCACGGACAATACAGTTGCCGACGGCCTTCACTTAAAGACGACAGCAGAGGCGGTTGCTTAGAGGCGTCAGAGCTAAAAGGCAAGGAACACTGCATAAAATAACTGCAGAAATCAATGTGGGTCGCACAACGAACATATCCGTTTAGACAGTGTGTCAAAATTTGGCGATAATGAGCTATGGCAGCAGACGAACAACGCTAATACCTTTGCTAAAACCACGACATCTCCTGGACTGTTGACGATATCGGTTGGACTCTAGTCGACAGGAAAACAGTAGCCTGGTCAGATGAGTCCCGATTTCAGTTGATAAGAGGGGATGGTAGGGTTCAAGTATGGTGCAGACAACACGAAGCCATGGTCCCAAGTTGTCATCAAGGCACTGGGCAAGCTGGTAGTGGCTATGGGCTGTGTTTTCATAGAATGGACTGGGTGCTCTGCTCCAAGTGAACCGATCATTGAGTGGAAATAGTTATGTTCGGCTACCCTGCAGACCATTCGCAGCCATTCATGGACTTGATGTTCCCAAACAACGACGGCCTTTTTATGGACGACAGAGCGCCATATTAGAACACACTGAATAATTCGAGCGAGTGATTTGACCACCCAGATCGCCCGACATGAATCCCATCGAACATTTATGAGACATAATCGGGAGGTCATTTCGTGCAAAAAATTATGCACCGGCAACACTCTAACAATTATGGATGGTCATCACATAACACTTCCGGGCTGAGATGCCGTGGTCCATACATAAGACTCTCCCCTGACGTTTCGCCTTCGACTGCGGAAGGCATCCTCCGAGGACAATCGGCGAACTGGTTGTAGAGCCCAGCATGGCTCAATATTTTTGCAGGAATCTTCCAACGTCTTGTTGAGTCTGTGCCACGTCAAGATGCTGCACTACACCAGGCAAACGGAGGTCTGACATGGTATTATGAGGTATCCCATGCCCTTTGTCACCTCAGTGTATGATGAGTGGTACAGCGTGAATTCGTTAAATATCACGATAAGAACTCGAGATAAGCCGATCGAAGCGGTCTCCCTGCAAGGTGCAATTAATTGTGGTCTACTAATAAATGTGCAAAATACCAGTCATCTGACCACAACAACTCAACGTCACAAATGTAACTAGACAGCTTTTAATCGATCGAATTAATATCATCATGAAACTGTCCACGTACACAAATGGCATGCATGGTGAATCACAGCAGTTCCCTTTATTTCCCTCCAAAATTTTTCAACTAGTGCCAAGCCCAGTTCATGCAGACTGCTCCCCTTCGTCCTTTTTGTACAAATGGCAACAAAACTGGAGCACTCATATATACAGCGTACGACGGCCACAGCAGACAGTTCCTCGATTTAAAACATTATTTCAATATACATGGTACCACATAAATATCACTAGGATATTTCAGTTCTTGTATAGACAAAAGGATGTTTAAAATGACAGTAAGATGAAAATGCATGATCAGAGATAGGCTCCTCACCACTGTTTTTGGGGACGTACGAGTTCAAGCGTCGGCCTGGACTGCTGGAAGGCCTTTTGTTAATCACTCGATCTTCAAAAACAATGAGGGGACAAATCTTTTAAAGACAAAAACTGACTTAGGAAACCTAAACAAAATTTCTTCAGTGATGACTAACGCCTACTGGATAGAATTCACACAGGCCAACAATTTTTTTTTATATTTGTTATTCACAGCACGATAAGGTCCAAACTGCGAATCGAAACGTCTCGCATTCCCTTCCCCGTTAGTCGTAGGAGTTTCGCCTGTCAGTTATCATTTACTTCACCTCTTCCAGTATTTATAAATGTCAAAAATTCCGAGGATGCAGTGAACTCAAGTTCGCGTTAACCCTCTGGGTCCCACAATATAAAAAAAAATTAGTTTTAAAATTTTAGACAAAATTGATCTATATCATCATAGCGAGAAACGAACAGAAGACGGATTTTAAAAAAGTAGACAATCATTTTAATGACGTGGCTTTACTTTGCAATAAAATTTTAAAGTATTCCAGAAATTTACTTTTACTATTATACTACGCAACGAATACAAGAAGAAAGTGCAAAAACTGAACAGTGAATTTTTTACCGTTTTGCTTTCACTTTGGAGCCACTGAGACTTACATTTTTCAGCCCTCATAATTTCGTGAGATACACACTCTAAGATAAAGAAAGGTAAGCGCCTCGAAATAACTCTCCGAATGGGATAGGAAATGGTAGACGTGACGTGCATGTACAGGCAAGCAAATTACTACAGTTTCAGAAAAAATTCGTTATTTATTCAAGAGAAAGTCCTTCTCAAATTGAGCAAGTCAACAACGTTTTGATCCACCTCTTGCCCTTATGCAAGCAGTTGTTCGGCTTGGTTTTGATTGATAAAGTAGTGGTATGTTCTAGTTAGGTAAATCGTACCAAATGTGGCACGACAGGTCGTTAAAATCCCGAACGGGCCTGATGATAATGCTCGAAACGTTCTCAATTTGTGAGGGATCCGACGACCTTGACGATCAAATTGTGTGGTAAGCACGAAGACAAGCAATAGAAACCCTCCCCGTGTCCGGAAGGGATTTAAACCCAGGATGGCTTGTGTCGAAGAACAACTAAACGGGGCATAGAATGTCGTTGCGAATGGCAACCAAAGCAGTCCTGGTGTAAAATGAAATAGCACTCATAGACCACCACTCTTGATTGTCGCGCCGTATGGCGAGCGACAGTCGGGCTGGTATTCCACAGCTGTCCGAGGGGTCTCCATGCACGTCTTCGCTTTTCATCGAGGCTCAGTTCGCAGTGGGACTCGTCTATGAAAACAATTCTACTGTAGATTCCAGGACGAATGAGGCCGACACCCCTGCAAAGGGGCTTGTTGGCGTACAGAGGTCAATGACAGTAGGCACAAGGGGCGCCGTGATCTCAGCGTCCTATCTGTGAGTCATCTGTTAGTTGGTATTGTGATCACTAAAGCATCAGTTGCACATCGCATGATGGATCTGTGGCTCTGAGTGCCTTTCTGACGACTGCTCGGTTCTCACATTCTGTCGTCTCTTCAAGGCGACCGCTTCTTTCTTGATGCTGAACTCGGCCATTTCACCCATTCCTGCCACCATCGTCCAACACTGGCGTCATTCCTAACAAATTATAAATAACGACAAAAACAGGCCTAAAATTTAACAAACTTTTATCACAAATGAATACTGCTCCAGTGGTTTGATTTCGAAACCTCTTATAACAGTAGTAGGAAAAATTCAAATTTACGTTACTGTAATTTTTTTTCTAGGTATGATCTCTTTAAAAACTATGTAACATCTCCTACAATCACGTAGCACTATCTCTGCGCTTTGAACGCTGGAAGTGACGGCTACAATGCACTACTTTTGTACAAGTACCTCAGTGTATCAGTAGGTGTCTCTTGGAGTAGTATCGGTGGTTTCATGCGAAAGGCACTGGTACCTCAAAACAATTCGTAAATAGTGGTTTCAGGCAGAAGCCACTGTTACTCAAAGGGTTAGACTGTAGGCTTTCTGTAACTGTAATTTGAAAGTAGAGGAAGGCAATAGCATACATCTTTCAGGACCATGCCTAATAAAGCACTGTGGTATTAAAACCTACTTTAGGGTTGGTAACGGCTCTCCCGATTTATTAAGCTGAATACTGTAGTTTTTCAGACACTGAGTCTATTTATTACCTCACCTTTTCTATCACTCATAAATTCGTCACGCTGTAACTCCAATGTAAATTAGAAAACAGTAAAGCACAAGTATCTGCAATGAAAAGTATTTTAATACTTAAATATAAACCAAAGTTTCATTGATACATATTCATGAAATTACCTTTTCATTACATAGAATTTGTTTGTCTAGTCGTTTATATTTCCTTTCTCTTGCCTCTTTAAAGCACCTAATGCAGTATCTTTCTCCAATAAATTGTCTGCCTTAGGTCTCATGAGCGATCAACGACAGACTCCCACTAAATTACCGATCTAGCGACATTCCATCACTTTGACGCAGAAAGAGCTCACATTTTTTCCTCACTGACAATACCAAAGTTTTCAACGAAGAAAACAAAGAGGTTACTGAAAAAGTGAATCTTGAGGTTCATCAAACATCCGATGTTATTTTGGCGATAGCAAAAATACACTGATGAGCCAAAATACTATTACTACCTGCTTATTAGCGTATTGGCCCACCTTTGGAACGTAGTATAGCAGAGATTCAGCGTGGCATGGATTCGAAAAGTCCTTGGTAAGTTTACGGATGTATTTTTCACTGGATGCCTACGTGACAACTCACGCAAATCCCGTTAATTATGGGCCGGTACTTTGTTGGTGCGGAGCTAGTGTCCGATAGCGTCCCATAATTGATCCATCATGTCTGGATCAGGTAAGTTTGGTGGTCAGGACACGACCGTGAGTTCACTATTACGCTCCTCAAGCCAATGCAGCACGCTTCCGGTCTTTTGATAAGTACAGTTATACTGCTGGAGGATGCCGTTGCTTCGAGGCGTATCCGGAGACGATTATAAGCAGCCGTTGTAGCTATAAGCGTGATTCATCGGACCATGCGACGCATTGCCAACGACGCACGGTCCAGTATCGGCGGCCGTTGCACCCACTGCGCTCGTAATTGACGATACTGTTGGATCAGCATGAGAAAAGGTAGACGTCCGCCTGCTGCGGATCCATTTCTTCAGCAATGTTCACTGAACGGTGTGCCGTGCAACGCTTGTGCCTGCACCCGCATTATACACCGTCGTCAGATCTGAGACAGATCGCCGCCTGTCCTACTTTACAAAGCAGGCAAGCCTCCGACCTCCACGTTCTGCAATGACGCGTAGACATCCAATACATTCCCGTCTACTTGTTGTTTCACCGTTCTTCAAGCACTTTCCGCGCAGACAGTGGCACGGGAACAGCGGACCCGCTTCACCTGTTCCAAGAAGCTCGTTACCAGGAGTCGAGTAACAACCCTTTGTCTAGGACGCTTATGCCAATGGATTTTCCCATTGGTGGTTAGTATCGTAGCTGGAATGATACGCCATTCGTCTCTGTTCCATTTACTTACTTTCCTTGCCGCATGACGTGCCTAACAGGTAGCGTCTAACTAAAATGCAAAATTAAAAACGCCTTCATCCGTCTCTGTTTCGGGTGTTATTTGTTTATTCGACCAGTTTCGCCGTTTCACTACGCCACCTTCAGGTCCCTTGACCAACATGTAAGAGGAACCCAATCACATGTGCAGTCGAAATAGGGGCCAACAGTAAGTAACGTACCTGTGAACTCCTGCTGCACATGGGGGAGGGTCCCTCATACACGTTGGTCAGGGGTTCTGAAGATGGCGTAGTGAAACGCCGAAACTGGTCGCATAATTAAATTACATTCAAAATAAAGCCGGCTAAAGGCGTTTTTAATTTTACATTTTATACTGAGCAGCCGAAGTCCCTTAACCATCTTGTAGATACATGGGCTTACGAGGAGATAGCGTCCAAAGTCGCCTTGGGAATTGGACATAATGTTTTGGCTACTCGGTGTGTAATATGAGTTCCTTTTCTTTCCCTAAGAGCTTAGTAACATACTTCTTCAATGTTACAGCATTTCAGATTCAAAGCCGGAGTAGAGCACCATTTTTCGAATGAAGGTCCAGCAAACACTCCTGTTTTCAATTTCGCTTCTCTTAGGTGAGGACACTTGTCATAGAGGTACTTGAAACATTCTCCCTCTTTGGATAAGGCTTCCAAACAATGTTTCGTTAGGCTCGGCCGAATGAAAAAAGGATGTAATACAATTTACACGTACCGTCGAGATGCCCGAAAAGACGAAGAGCTTGCCATTGGAGTTGCGATTTCCCTTGTTACAATTTCTATAAACCAATACAACAACTTATATCGAACATTCAATTTCATATTATTAGTACTTGAAATACCGTACGAAATAACTGAATGATCTCGGTTTTTCCATTGTTCGTAAGTTTCGAAACGATTGAATCAAATTTTAGTTTTAAAGTGGATTGATGGCGGCGTTGACGCTGATTAAAAAGCCAGAATTGGAAAAGTTTACCAGATTAACAGGTCTTGCGAAGCAGCCATCACCAGCACCTCTGGAGTCGCGTTGTTCGCACCGCCGGCCCACTTGAGTCTGCTGCAGGTGACGCGGCCTTACACGTGTCTCGAAGCCAGCGTCTGCTCTGAGCTTTATTTGTGATCGCAGCGACCCGACCGGCTGTCAGCCGGCGACCCCCCCAGAGGAAATAAATCCCTCCCTCTCCCCCGCCCCTGCCGCCCGCGCAGCCTCCTACTCCCACCCTTGTCCTCTACGAGACCGAAGAACTCGCGCAGTTCCGTCCCCGAGGTATAATAAACAGAGTTTCGCGAAGAACCAGTAATCCGTCGTGCACGCCTATTTTCCAGCTGAGGATGGCGATGCCTTCCGGATTTGTCGTCTCCTTCTTCACCTCCCTTTTCCCACTACCCCTTCTCCCTCACACCTACCTCTCATCTCCTTTGTCGGTTTCGACGAGCTAAGGCGACTGCGAAAATGGGTGCCGATCGTCATATAGTTCTTTCTCCTTTCTTTCGTTACGGCCAACCAGCTTCATTTTACACATACGGAGAGATCTGTACATCCTTCCCCTTTCCTTGTCCTACGAAATATTGTAGAGATGAGAAACAGCCAGTCAGTGACACGATAGTAGCGAAGACATGCCGTGGGGGAGAAACAAACACAAGTGTTGCCTTACTATATGGTTATTATGCCTATGACACCCACCCAAATATTGCATCCGGAACACAAAAATGAAGTACGTTTTAATTTAACTGAGTGTTATTGAAAACTGTAACAGTCTAGCTTAAGACAATCATTAGGAAGAATGTCGAATGAAATTAAAATATCTGTTGCGAATGTCTGTGAGACACCATTAGAAAGTCTAAAAGAGTTTCGTACAAATAAGTGTTTTAAAAAGGACAGCTACTCAAAGAAATTTAGATGAAAAGAAGAAAGAAACTTGACCAATTTTCAAAAGCAGAAATTTACAATCGAACAGAAGCATTTAATCTAGAAGAGCAAAAAAACTACTGTGTTCATGTAGGTAAGTAAGAAAACACAGAACATAGGACAAAGAATTAGTACAACTGAAACAACTAACGGTTTTACTAACGATTTAACTTGCTTAACAGTGTGGGAGAAAAATTTGTATGATCGTTAGATTCTTGGGGTGGTCAACGTGAAAGAACCTTTTGAGTGTAGTACCTGAGGACGAGGAACTTGTTCAATGTAAGCATAAACGAACTTGACAGGACAGGTACAGCCATTGGACATAAATGGCATTCGATGTTGGAAGCACTTTGTGAGTTGGTTTTCAGATCTAACGCAGCCATCTTGAATAACGGTACTTGCGTCATGATCTGACGTCACAGTGGCGCTCTCTGGTTGCGAGGATATGAACTAAGTCAGTTGGAGTCCAGACCCTGTGGCGAACACACATGCTTGAAACTGGTTAAATAATAAATACAAGTCCTTTTTTTCCTGCCATTTTCTTTGCTTAGTAGAGATAACCGGGGTGAGATGCATTATCATGTTGGAGTTTGAAGTTCCCGCCATTTTTCTGGGGAGGGGGCGTGGCACTTTCCTGCCAAATTTCAAACTTCCCGCCAAAGTCCGCCATCTTGTTTGACGTCATCGCCGTAATCTTGGATGACGTCGTCACCGCCATCTGGGATGACGTAATCGCCGCCATCTTGGATAACAGTGCATTGGAACAGAATTGGTGTTGTTCCAATACTGTTAGGGGCGTGTATTGTCAGCCAGTCAACAGATTTTAAAAATACTTAGGCAGTGCATTTCTTTTTTGAACATACACTTTAGTACTTCGTGCACTACGGACTGGACAGCCATTGTGGTGGTACCACAAGTTCCTCGTGGTCTGCAGAGGAACGTCTTCTGGCACCTGTGGAAGGTGATCTGTAAGGAAGCTGCGATTCTTGCGCGTCTTTAGTGTTCTGTCTATGAAAAACTGGCCTATGAGCTGATGGTTCACTATTCCGTAGCACACGTTTACACTCCATGGACGCTGACGTCCCAGATGACGAAGCCAACGAGGATTGTCAACAGATCAATAGTGCATCTTTTGGCGGTTTACCTGGCCATGTATGGAAAATATGGCTCCACCACTAAACAAGATACATGATATAACCGGAGGATCCTGTCTTAATGCCCACGTACAGAAGTTAACACGACTCTCGTAATCGTTGCCATGCAGCTCTTGATGGAGAAAGATGTGATAGGGATGGAACTTATGTCGACGGAGAATGCGTAGGACACTTGACTGACTAATACATAGTACTATTGCGCGGAAGCTAACGTGCGTATCAACTGCAACAGCAGCAAGAACATTAGTTCCCCCCCCCCCCTGTTGTTGTCACTTGTTTTCTTCTGTTACGTTGTCTCGGTGTTACAGTACCACTTTCAAATAACTGGTTAAAGAGGTTGATAAATAACCAACCGCTTGCAAATAACTGTTTGGTACACTGACCTAGGTTTCGAGACCTACTAAAGGTGTCTTCATAAGAATGAAATTTTGAGAAACCGTAAAATTACATTGCGAGAAAACACTGGTCAGAATTTAGAGCAGCTATACTTAAGTCAAAAATAAAATAAAACACGTTCCAACCTTTGACACATCAGACTGTTGTTCCCAGCTAGGCATACGTGCCAAATGCTGGAACCTAGGTCAGTGAACCAAACAGTTATTTGCAACCGGTTGGCTGTATAATTCCTATGTTTGAAAATTATATAGGGTTGCTAAGGACCAGTCATGATTAAAGGTGTTAATGAATAACTGCCGAGATGGTTGACGTCTATTGTGATATCTTGCCGCACACACCGTACAAGAACGAATTACATTATTCTTACAGTCTCCATACGCCATGAGCATGTTGACCTTTTCTGCATTGGTGAGTACCATTGTACTCGATGAACTGTCACACACTGACTAGCGAATCGCAATGCACTCAGGAGACCACAAGTACATTGTAAGCAAACATAACAAAATGTTCAAATGTGTGTGAAATCTTATGGGACTTAACTGCTAAGGTCATCAGTCCCTAAGCTTACACACTACTTAACCTAAATTATCCCAAGGACAAACACACACACCCATGCCCGAGGGAGGACTCTTGCCTTCGCCGGGATCAGCCGCACAGTCCATGACTGCTGCACCTAAGACCGCTCGGCTAATTGCGCGAGGCAAACATAACATCTTACCTAACAACCACTCATGTTGAACGGCACACACAAGTGTTGGTGCGGGAACTTTTCGAAATACGATATCTCACGCTAGAATCCTGCAACAAGCACCACTGACGTTCTAATTTACCCTACTTCCAGGGTGTTAATGTCAATAGGCATTGTTCCATTTAAAAAAGTGTATGTTTACATAAAAATAAACTTTCTAAGTATTACTAAAATCTGTTTATTAGCTAACAGCACCAGCCCCTGACTACCAATCCATTCTATGGAAACCACACATCAACACCATTTTCCATTTCCGCAGAATTTGGGGTGCATGTTCTGGGTGATTCGCCCTGTGTGCTTGGAAAGTATAATCAAGATCGATTATTTACATCTGGGGATGTTCCGTTCCAGATAAATTCACCCGGTCTCATCCATGACCAGGCGAATATGTGTGGCCTGTTTCCATTGTCCATTCAGTACGATTTTACAATCACAGGCTACATTTCGCTCGATTAAGTGATTAGGATATTAATTATTTCGGAAATATTCTACTCCATTTCCGAGAACATTACCAAACTCACAAGTGCATGTTCTGTCTCACTTATTTCTCCTAATTAAGTGTTGATTTTGTCCTGTATCCACTTAAGATTCATGTTAATGTTGTGTGTGACGTATGCACAATAAGAATGATTGTAATATTAGAGTGACTTGAGCCAACGTTGGAATTCAGTAGTCCATGTATCCCAATTTTATACCCTTAATGACTTTTACCAAGCCCAACACCCAAGGATCATTTATCAGGGTCACACCTTAACTATAGGCAAATCCACTGCGCAAAGTTCTGAACTCATATCCTAGTTCTTTGTGGAGCGATGAGCCTCTCACATGGGAACCTCCCCATCGCACGCCCCTCAGATTTAGTTATAAGTTGGCACACTGTATACGCATTGAAAAACTGAACACAGATCAATCGAGAAAACAGGAGGACGTTTTGTGGAACTATGAAACAATAAGCAAAATATACAAACTGAGTAGTCCATGCGCAGGATAGGCAACTTCAAGGGTAGCGTGAGGACAGGAGAGCAGTGGTCCCGTGGTTAGCGTGAGCCCTTGGTTCAAGTCTTCCCTCGAGTGAAAAATTTCATTTCTCTATTTTCGCAAAGTTATGATCTGTCCGTTCGTTCATTGACGTCTCTGTTCACTGTAATAAGATTAGTGTCTGTGTTTTGCGACCGCATCGCAAAACCGTGCGATTCCTAGACAGTAAAACACGTCTGATATATTCTATACGACACTGGTGACGGCATGTGCGTCACATGACAGGAATATGCTGTCGACCCACCTAACTTGTACACTTGGCGAATGGGTAAAAAGATTTTTCTACCTTGCCCGATTTAGGTTTTCTTGTGGATGTGATAATCACTCCCAAAAAAGTGATGAAAACATAAGAGTTTGTCACATAAACTGCAACAAATGAATGCAACAGTTTCACAGTCGCACAGTTTTCCATGTTCTCTGTCAAAATACATGTTTTTAACGTGTTCAAATTTTTCCGTGTGTAGACCGTCAAATCCTGATATGGCCAAGCAAATCTGAACATGTCCCGGAATTTTAGAGAGCGAAGTTGATTATGTGTGAGTGCCCGAACTTTGATAATTTACACACGATCATGTAAACAATACTGCTCTGTGTACTTGTGCAGCTTCGCAAAATAATTGTCTGAAAATAAAAAATTAAACATTTCACTCGAGAGAAGGCTTGAACCAAGGACCTCTCGTTTCGCAGTTGCCCACGTTAACCACGAAACCACGGCGCTCTTGAGTTGACATTAGCCTTGATGTTGCGTACCTTCCACATGGACTGCTCAGTTTGTATATTTTGCTTATTTTTGTCATAGTTCCAAACAACTTCTTGTTTTCTCGAGTGATTTGTGTTCAGTTTTTCAAGGCCTATCCACTGTGCCAACTTATAACTAAATCTGAGGGGGGTGCGATGGGGAGGTTCCCTTGTCAGTATCCCAGGTGATGCAGATCCCTGCAGCAGTGGGAAGGCTCGCTTTCCTATGCTTGTCATACTGAGTTTTTAGTCATGTTTTACCTTTCTTCCCTTTGCAGCAAGTGTTAACAGAAATGTTCTTCTATCTATTTTAGTAAGGCCCGAATTCAATTTGAGCTTTATTGACTTTATTTGAGTCAGAAAAATTATGTAAATGTCAGGGACTGGTATTCGTTTTGCATTTAACTGTGTTCTTCTGATTTCATGTATTAAAAGAAATCCTTAAAATTAGTTCGGAGATTTTTGCAAATAAATTTGCCTTTTATGGATTAAGTATTGTACTGTAGCACCCTGGCAGCTTGCCACTCCCAACTGCACCCTTATTAACGCACTTTACTGTTATTATACTAATGAATTAGTTCTACCAAGCAAATAACTTCCCAAAATATCCAGTAATGAAGAACCTTGTGTCTCTAATTAACGTTTACCCATACTTCTGTTCATTACAATTAAAACGACGGACGTTGAGGTCTGTTCTGTCTTGCAGCTAACTCGGGTGAAAGACTGAGCTCGTAGTCCAATATCGACAGGCATCTTTCCCCTTTCAACTTCATCGTTATAGTCATAAAATTTCTTTATATTTTTCTTACAAGTGCTTACTGCCATCTTAGCCTCTCTACCTATTGATAATAGTCCTGTATTGGCATCTATCAAAACTACGAGGGTTGGAGCTTTAATAGTGGCAAATATTTCTTTACAGCTCGTACAAAATGGATACGTGAAACTTCCTGGCAGATTAAAACTGTGTGCTGGACCGAGACTCGAACTCTGGACCTTTGCCTTTCGCGGGCAAGTTTCATATCAGCGTACACTCCGCTGCAGAGTGAAAATCTCATTCCTAAAATAGATACGTGTTTCAACGTTTTACTGACCTTCAAAGTAATCACCAGCATTGTGTATACCCCACTGCCAGCGATGTAGAAGTCGTAGGACAGATAGACTTAGCAGTGCCATTTGTGTTGACAGTTCGAGCGTCGCGGTCTATTACCCGATGAATTTGTAGCAGTTCTGAAGCGAATGCCGTGAAGTGTTTCCTTCAGTTTAGAAATCGAGTTGAACTCAGGAGGGCTTAAGTCAGGGTTAGTGCAGTAGGTGGTATAGCACTTAGAAGCCCCATCAGTCAAAGAAATCAGTAACAGCTTGTGCTGTACGTGCTTGAGCATAGTCCTGCAAAATGATGGTCTTGTCCTGCAGAAAGTGTCATCACTTCTGCCGGCCATAGTGGCCGAGCAGTTCTAGGCGCTGCAGTCTGGAACCCCGCGACCACTACCGTCGCAGGTTCGAATTCTGCCTTGGGCATGGATGTGTGTGGTGTTCTTAGGTTAGTTAGGTTTAAGTAGTTCTAAGTTCTAGGGTACTGATGACCTCAGAAGTTAAGTCCCTTAGTCTTCAGAGCCATCCATCATAACTTCTGTCTTTATGCTGTTCATTTTTCGAACACAACCTACGACCAACTCAGAAACAGAAGTGATGACACCTTCTGCAGGACCTGACCCTCATTTTGCAGGACAATGCTCAAGCCCGTGCAGTGGAAGCTGTTACTGATTTGTTTGATTGATGGGGCTGCTAAGTGCTATACGACCTGCTGCACTCCCCTGACTTAAGCCTTCGAGAGTTCAACTCGATTTCTAAACTGCAGGAAACACTTCACGGCATTCGCTTCAGAACTGCTTCAAATCCGTCGGGCAATAGACCGCGCCGTTCGAACTGTCAATACAACTGGCACTGCTAAGAGTATCCCACGACTTCCACATCGCTAGAAACGGGTTATACACAATGCTGCTGACTACTTCGAAGGTCAGTAAAACTTTGAAACAAGTATCTATTTTGTACAAGCTGTAAATAAATAGTTAAATAGTTACCACTTATCAAAGTTGCTACCCTCGTATTTACAACCACAGACAACATGCGGACGTCGATAGGCACTTGTCTGCCTCAAAGATCTGTTGTCAATTATTCGTCTGCTGTGGCCGAAACTATAGGTCACGTCTTACCGAACCGTGTGAACTCTGACGGGATTCAAACAAGTGGAAAGCTTGGCTTCAGAATCGCTTCGCGACCCCAGTGGGCGACGCAGAAAGACTCACTCTTACCGTCCGTCCGCCTGCTGCCGTAATCTCGATGTGGGATTTCACCCCATACTATAGATGCTTTGTGTTGTCATAGTGAGTTGGGAGTATTCAACCGATTTCGTTCAGGATGTTGGTGAGAAGCCGGCCGGTGTGGCGGAGCGGTTCTAGGCTCTACAGTCTGGAACCGCGCGATCGCTACGGTCGCAGGTTCGGATGCTGCCTGCCTCGTGCATGGATGTGTGTGATGCCCTTAGGTTAGTTAGGTTTAAGTAGTTCTAAGTTCTAGTGGACTGATGGCCTCAGAAGTTAAGTCTCATAGCGCTCAGAGCCATTTGAACCAATTGTTGGTGAGATGTCTACTGGCTCACACGTTTGTGCTGTATTTACGTGATCGGATATTTCATGATTTTCCATATTACAGAGCTTAGATTTCTCTCGGTGATGCATTTTGCAATCCAGTTAAACGTGGGTAATGTAATGTGTCTGTTTACGTATTCAACTTTTCAAAACACAAGGGATCAATATTATATTTTATTTCGGCCACACCAGGATTTCAAGTACCTTATCTCATTACTCTTCCACCGAACAGATAATATTTCGGCCTTAAATTCTAATGTGCAATTTTCGTTCGTCTATTGTAACCGGAATGTAATGTAAAGTCGTACGGGCGGTTGATTTGGCTTTGTAAATGAAGAATGATGTCTTGTGTTCAGGTACTGAACATTATATGAGCGTAGGCATAATTTGGGATTTTTACCAGCTTATTTTCATTCCCGTGGTCTGTCTTCATGCTAACCTTTCAGCATTCCATACCTTCACCAGTGATAATTTAAGAACAAAGACTTCGGAACTTCATTTCACCTGCATTTAAAGCTGTGAGGGATATGCTGCCTTAAGTAGATACGGCAATATTGTTAAATACAGAGTATATTTATCACGCTGCTGTACTTCGAGAGGCATGCCAGACAAGACGGAGACACCGAGATGATTCCTGTTACCAAACTAGCTCAGGTAGTTGCAGATCATTAGCTACTGTATTATATAGTGGGCAAACATTTGCATAGCACGATTTACATACATAAGGTGCAATTTTTACACATGTGTAGTTAGCAGCTGCATGAGGTCTATTGTAAGAATTATAGTTTCAGTATTGTCTTGACTCCCTTTGGTTAGTCTCCCTTTATTTATTCCTTTTGCATTTGACAGACGTTATTGCCACTACGAAACTTAAATCTAAATCATTCAGGTTGCATTTATTCACATATCTTTTGCATAAATGGTAGCATTTGAGGGCACAGAAAACCGGTTTCATAGTCCCTCATGCACTCGCCGGTTAAAGTAAACATTAGTAGCAGGCTTTCAGTATATTTTACATCATATGACTGCATTAGTACAGTTGTTCTAGGATAATTCTTCTCCATATATAATTAGATAATCTGTGAAAAATCTAAGTGACAATTTTAACAGTAGCTGCCAACGCATGATCAATACTGGTCCTATCTCACTATCCTTGGCGGTACATAATCTTACCTCTTCAGCGAATGGGGCCGGCCAGTGTGGCCGAGCGGTTCTAGGCGCTTCAGTCTGGAACCGCGCGACCGCTCTGGTCGCAGGTTCGAATCCTGCGTCGGGCATGGATGTGTGTGATGTCCTTAGTTAGGTTTAAGTAGTTCTAAGTTCTAGGGGACTGATGACCTCAGATGTTAAGTCCCATAGTGCTCAGAGCCATTTGAACCATTCTTTTTTCTTCAGCGAATGGTTCTTGATTCAGAGTAACGTAATGCTCTTTATAAGTCATAGAAGATCTCAACTCAATCGCCAATACGGCTTAGAACACTATCGACCGCTATAACTCCTGTTACCATGTTAACATAAGTATGACACTTCCCGCTAACACAGAAGAGTAAGTTGTCGATAAGGTTACTCTTGTGGTAGGGATGCTATACCATTCCAACTGCATAAGCCCCACAACATTACAGATCCTCCACCAGCTTGAACAGTTTCCTGCTGACACACAGGGTCCATGGATTCATGAGGTTGTCTCCATACCCGTACACGTCCATCCGCTCGGTACAATTTGAAATGAGACTCGTCCGACCACGCAGTATGTTTCCAGTCATCAACAGTCAGTGTGGTGTTGAGGGGCTCAGGCGAGGCGTAAAGCTTTGTGTCGTGCTCTCATCAAGGGTACACGAGTGGGCCTTCGGTTCTTAATGCCCATATCGATGATGTTTCGTTCAATGATTCGCACTCTGACAGTTGTTGTGGAACATCACTGAAATCTGCAGCAATCTGCGGAAGGGTTGCACTTCTGTCACATTGAACGATTCTCTTCAGTCGTCGTTGGTCCCGTTCTTGCAGGGTCTTTTTCCGGCCGCAGCAATGTCGGAGATTTGATGTTTTACCGGATTCCTTATATCCACGGTACACTCGTGAAATGGTCGTACGGAAAAATCTCCACTTGATCGCTACTTCTGAGAAGCTGTGTCCCATCGCTCGTGCGCCGACTATATCACCACGTTCAAACTCAGATAAATATTGATGGCCAGCTATTGTAGCAGTAGTGCGGATCTAACAACTGCGCCAGACACTTGTCGTCTTATAAAGGCGTTGCCAACCGCAGCTCCCTATCCGTGTGTTTACATCTCTGTCTTTGAATACGCGTGCCTATGGGAGTTTCTTTGGCGCTTCAGTGTATGTTGCTAAAATAAATTCGGCAAACGTACTCATCTCTCTTGATTTAGAAAAGTTCCTAAATATACCTTTTTGGCGCCGGTATCTGTGATTCAGAGCCAACCCGTAAATTTTATGAATAATTAGGCAGTAATATCCCACATACGAGGCATTATTAAAAAACACAGATGCTTTCCTAACCTAATTCAGCACACAAAACTTGAATTGTTTGCATGCTAGCTACCGACTGACTTTACCACAAAGCCTCCTGGTTACTATTCCCACCGTACGGATTTAGTAGCCGACTAACATCACTCCAGGATTCGCATAATTAGAAACCTACGTGCCATATACATGAACCATTTCTACAAATGTTGTTTTGCATTTAAGCAGAAATCAGCTTTGCGGACTGCATACACAGATTAATTACAGTGAGTTAAATTGACAAGAAATATGAAAAAAAAATTATGTAGGTGCTTAACCGATGAACATGGTGAAAGAAGTCACATTAAACACAACAAGACAAAGAATTTGGATGATTTGGCTATAGTCAATATTATACAAAAGTGTTTCAGGCTGTATAGTCATATCTCCTACAGGCTTATGCCACTAAGCAAATGGGATTTTGCTATTGGTTCGAAAGCTTTTGGGAAATCTGGAGACACTGGTGCACTTGATTACATCGACCCGTGTCTGTTATGATAGCGTAGGTGAAGGATCTGCCTATCAGTAAGTCTTAATTTTTCTTGGGTAACTTCGTTGTAGTCTTTCGTCAACATTAAATGCATTAAATGGCATTACATCCAAAGACTATTTCGTTACTGAACTGTAGAATTCGTACAACCCGTTTATATCCACTTCTGGCCCCTCTTTTGATAAGCGCAAACATTGCGCCCTCCGCGTCTCAGGAAACTTTGGCTCTCTCCGCCGCCGGCAGATGCGTTCGGCCCGAGACGCGGAGGGGCGAATCGCAGGCTGCAGACATCCCGGATAAGGACCCAATTACCGACAAAACTATCTCGCTTTGCAGTGATAAATTTCGCCGGGGCAGAAAAAAGTTGGCCGACCGCAATATCAGTCGCAAGCGGCCTGGGGAATGGCGGGGCAGTGGTGAGGGGCGGAAGGCAGAGGTCAACGCAGAAATTAGTTCACAAATTCTCGACGGCTGTGAGGAATTAGGTTCGCGCCGAAATGAATTGTGCGCTTTCTCTTCCTCGGACGGAAGTTAGAAAACTCTGTCAAATGAACCTGTTTTACAGAGCTGCATTTAATAATAGAAAGAAAAGCTCCCGGTTCTGCTGTAAATCACAGGCCCTTTATTAAAACTCCATCACGCCCGCGAGCTTCGCAACTCTTTCTCTCCCTCTCTCTCTATCTCTCTCTCTCTCTATCTCTCTCTCTCTCTCTCTCTCTCTCTCTCTCTCTCTCGCAGAGCAAACGTCTGTTTGCGCCACAGCAAGAGCAAAGGAGACCATGTATTGTGAAAATCCTCATTCATGGAAACATTCTAGAGCACAAGACCCTTTTTAATTATGCGAGTTGCACGATGAGTGCTCCAAACGACAAATGAAGATCTGCATCACCACTGCTAGTAGGTTCCTAGATTGGTTCTGGATAAGGGACCATACAGCATTTATTATACACATTTTAATGAAAAATAAAAATTGTGACTTTTTTATCCTTTGTGTAAGGCACTGAGTATCGCCTACTTTACATCCGCGTGTAAATTCCAAAAGGAAGAGCTGCATCAGTGGTTCCTTCGTATCAAAAATAGTAATTCATTTGTGCCATTCACATTCTGAGCAAGGGAAACCTGTCTATCCATCTGTATACGCTGTCATGACTATTAGATTTTATTAATGTGGAGAAGTGACATGACTGTAGTGAAAGGAGAGAAACTTTATTAAGAGGTACATCAGACGGTAAGTCCAGCGCTCCGTGTGAAGTCAGACTAGTTGGCAACTGAATAAGAAGCGGCGTTATGAGAACGGCTAAGCAAGAACAAAGCCCTCGAGCACCAAGAGATGAGCTAGACGCTGGCATACAGACAGAATGTTCGAGAACATTCTGGAAGGTTCCAGAAAATATTTAGGAAAACCTTCGGTAGTGTCAGGGGAAAGCAATGCTGGAAGAGAAACTCATCCGGAAGTCCCCGAGAAATCAGTTCATAAGTAACCGGGACACAGGAACAAAGCAGTTGTGATCAATACCATGAGTTAGAACCAGTCGTTACCAGTAATCAGATAAGAACAGATCAACAGCGGAATCGGTGGGAGGGGTCACTACAGAGCAAGAAATACGAGAAGTCTGTACACATTCAGAAGAGAACAACCGAATTTTCGGTAAGTATCCAGCAACAATTATTCAGTTTTCTGCCTGATGGAAAAGAACAAGCTCTGTAGAGTTTGCCCGTGATAGTATCAACGACTAATAATTGATGTTTTCTTTGTTGTGTGTCACAATGTAGAGAGGAACAAGCAATGTCTCGTTTTTGTCTCTTAGTGTGAGTAAGGTATCTGACGTGTAAGTCACGACGACTAATACTTGGAGTTTCTGCGTGCCACGGTATAGGAAGGAACAAGTGCTGCCTCTCACTTGTTTCCTTTAACTGTAGGCTGTCAGATCGACTACAAGCTGAGTGCTCTGATAGCGAAGGGCAGAACTGGGAGTTGCTAGAGACGACCAACATGCGGAGTGATACCGTGGAATATGAAACTACTGTAAGACTCTCCGAATAAGGTTGAACTATTGGGAAATAAATTGCTCTTAACTTTACCATACATCGTTTTCACCCTTATTCACTTTCTACAAAGACAGTAGCTTCTCCTCTCAGTTCCAAAATCACCTGTGCTAAGCATTCGGAGACTTTCTCTCTATCTCTCTCTCTCTCTCTCTCTCTATCTCTTATCCTGATAGCTCCACGCAGGCCCTACCTTTGTCCAGATTTAGTGATAGGCTCTGTGCCGGAACATGACAACGTGGCCTAATCTCTCTTGCCTTATTCTCATGATCCTTGGGATGAGTGCATCAGAATTGTTGCACAGTCTGCCGCTAACATTGGTTCTCTTAATTGTCCATATTGGATGTATCAAGAACAACGTTGCCTTCCTCTCCTAATCTCTCTTACAGTTTCTCAAGGGCTATAGTAGTAAGTTGCTATCTATGCTGTGACTCTGGTTGTCTATAGCGATGCTATTTGATAAGGACTCCAACCGCTAAAGTAGTACTGGAGAAACGGTAACACTGGCTTGTGTGGGTTTCCTTTCACAGATGTACCGCACTTTACTTGTGCCATTCCAACGTAAAGAAGTCTCCTGTCGCCTTGTCCGCAACTGACTTTACATGTGGAACTGTTGTCGTCACGTCTTAGTATCGCCTCAAAATACTCTTGGGTAAGCTTCTGAAGTTCATCGCTGACCTGGAAGTCGTTTGCTATCGAGATTTTTTCTCTGTTCTGATCATGTTCAGGAATCACAAGAGGAGGAATCATACTTGGAAAAGGACTGGAGATAAGATAGGATACCAATTACATTATATCACGGACAGGCAGAGATTTCGAAATCAGATATTGGATTTTAAGGGATACCCAGGAGTAGAGATAGATTCAGATAACAATTTAGTAAAGACGAAAAGTAGGCTGAAGTTTATGAGACTAGTCAGTGACAACCAATGGGCAAAGAAGCGGGATACGCCAATACTAAGGAAAGAAGAGATACACTTGAAGTTTTGTGAGGCTATACATAATAAAACATTTAAGTAGACAGTTCAGTTGAAGAGGAATGAAAAAGAACAATTACAGAAGTTGGAAATAAAAACGTAGATACGAGGAAATTAACTGCGAAGAAACCATGGTTAACAGAAGAAGTACTTAAGTTGAACGAGAAAGATTGGAAACAAAAACACAGAAAAACAGAAATAGAAGTCACTTAGGCTTGAAATAAATATGAGGTACAGGAAAGCTAAGGCGAAATGCCTACATGAAAAATGTAATTCTTCCGCTGACAAGAATACTAACCAGACGATTGGAAAGGAAAAGTGAAATTCTGGTAAATAAGGATCAACAAAATGGTTCAAATGGCTCTGAGCACTATGCGACTTAACTGCTGAGGTCATCAGTTGCCTTGAACTCAGAACTAATTAAACCTAACTAACCTAAGGACATCACACACATCCATGCCCGAGGCAGGATTCGAACCTGCGACGTAGCGGTCGCTCGGTTCCATACTGTAGCGCCTAGAAACGCACGGCCACTCCGGCCAGCAAATAAGGATCCATTTGGGGCTAGGAAAGGTAAAGGCGCCAGAGAGGCAGTTCTGAAGACACGCCCACAGGATCTGTCAAGCTCGGAACAAGTTCGACAATGTAAAATGGCTTAACATGTTCGAAATTCGGAGAAAATAATGGTAAAATGTAGGAAGAGACGAGTAACATACCATACGTACGAGAACCAGGATGGAACAATAAGACTGGATGACTAAGAACGAAGCTCGGCTTAAAAGCGGTGTAACACAAGGATGTAGCATTTCGCCACTACTGTTCAAACCACACGGGTCGAAAAGGCAGTGACAGAAATCAAAGAAAGGCTCAAGAGAATTTAAAATTCAGCGTGAAAGTATATAAGTGATAATATTCGCTGATGACATTGCTTTCCTCAGAGAAAGTGAAGAAGAATTACAGGATCTGTTGAATATAATTAACAATCTAATGAGTACAGAATATGGACTGAGAGTAAATCGAAGAAAGAAAGTAATGAGAAGTGGCAGAAATGAAAACAGCGAGAAACTTAGCATTAGGATTGGTGATTATGAAGTAAATATAGTTAAGGAATTCTGCTACCTAGGCAGCAAAATAACCCTTGACGGACGGAGCAACGAGGACATAAAATGCAGACTAGCACTGGCAAAAAGGGAATTCCTGGCCAAGAAAAGTCTACTTTATTAGACATAGGCCTTAACCTGAGGAAGAAATTTCTGAGAATGTACGTCTGAAGAACAGCACTGTATGGTAGTGAAACATCGACTGTGGGGAAAACCAGAATAGAGGACAATCGAAGCACTTCAGATGTGGAGCAACAGAAAAAGAATGTTGAAACATAGGTGGACCGATACAGCACCAATGAACATTATCTTTTCTTTACGTCGATGTACATGGTTACCCGTTTTTAATCCTGTTTATCGACCGTCACCTCCTATGAGTCGGCAGATAGTAATGAGGGTCATCATTTCTTCTTGTCTAAGAATAAATGGGTAATTTATTCTGATTAATGCAGAGAGTATTATACATGACGCGTATCTTGTAGTACTTGGAAATCATATCACTCTAATAAGAATTGGTTGAGTCTGTTAGCCTGGTCACAAAAGACAGAAACAGCCACTGGAAAATGGTCTCTGGGGCTGAAACAGATCGTGGCATTTAAAAGAAAAAGAAAAATGCATCTAGTGAGTTTATTCGATTCGGAAATGAATAGCTGGTCACTGTGCTCCTTAAGATGGAGAATAAATGAATAGCTTGAGCTGCGGTGAAATCATGCGACTTAGGTCATGGGAGCACTTATTGCTAGAGAAGGAGCGAAACGGCAGGCTGTTAGCAGTTCAAGAAATCAAACCGTCTCTTCCCCGAAGAAAAATTGGTTCTGACTCCTTTAAACGCAAGTCGGTAACTGACGAAAAGAGAGCGATGGCGTTTGATATTACAATATATGCTACAAACACTATTGAAAATTGCTCAAGAGGTGCAGTGCAGTGAACAGTACACTCCGTTCATATGTACCGCGTTAAGCACCCGTGCTCTAGTGGCAGCACTGAGTTTCAGCAGTATGGCTGTGATGAATTTTGAATCAAGTCAATCCGCATATAACTCTTAAAAATAATTATTTCCACTGCATTTTTGATCCTTGACCATCCATTGCATTGGAATTGCAATTAATATTTTTAACAGCTAACTGCAGAATAATTCAAGTGAAAATGGCATAAAATAACAATACCGTCAAATGGCGGTGTGTTCATTTAAAAATAGAGTGTAGCTAAGTACAGACCTTGATATTAAAACAAATCTACAAAACATTAAAAAAGTATATGTATCTCCCGTGATCTGGTCATTTAAAACATTTTCATTTTCCCAGCTATGTATCGTAATCTGTGTTCGTCTGACTCTCACGCGGAGCACGCGGGTTCAACTCCAGGTACGGCCAGGGATTTTTTCTTGGCAGGAGGACTCGAACGGCGTTCACTCAGCCCTGTGATGCCAATTAGGAAGCGGCTTGGTTCAAATGGTTCAAATGGCTCTGAGCACTATGTGACTTAACTTCTGAGGTAATCAGTCACCTATAACTTAGAACTAATTAAACCTAACTAACCTAAGGACATCACACACATCCATGCCCGAGGCAGGATTCGAACCTGCGACCGCAGGCTGAAGCGCCTAGAACCGCACGACCACACCGGCCGGCGAAGCGACTTGAATGAGAAGTAGCGGCTCAAAGGTCTGGTCACGAAGGCTTTTTTACTCTAATTTCTAACTTGTATTAAAACCACTTTTCACCCTTATCCCGTACGTGCGAACCTGAAAGGTCTTTATTTTCCAAAAAAGGTTGGCTTCTTTCATAGCTCTGCATGACTGCGCCGACATTTGGAATTATCGAGGCGAATAGCGTCCTTGTGTTCTTTATACCTTGAAGAAACTGTTTTCCTGCAGCATGCAACTGCCAAAATCACCATGATAGTAAAATTCGGGAAGTACAGTCTTACGCTGTGGTGTGTCTACATTCTTCCCGAATATCATCGTCAATGAAGTAGGAGGGAAGAGTGTCTTACGTTATGATCGATAGCCGCTGTAAATTTGTTAAACGAAGTCATATTTCTGCATTGGCTGCTCTTTTACTGAAATCACTCATGCTGAGAAATGAGACGGAGCGACCTGTTTTACTTGTGAAAAAGTTTTCCATGGACAAGATCCCATAAATATTTATTTTTTACAATATGTGTCGACAGGCTTTGCTGTCTTCTTCTGGTCTTCAAAAATTATTGTTACAAAACTTGCTCGTTGCGTGTTGGGACTCATACCGAATTGTCATAATAGTGGATTAAATGTAGCACATTACGCGAAGGATTTGTCAGAAATAAAACGTTTATAATCAAAAATGACATTGTGCACATGGTCTTGTCCGTATACGTAGATCTCACGTATGAATATTTTTTCTTAAAAAACACAATAGACAGTAAAATGTACAACAGCACATCTGTTTACGATAGTCTGACATTTTCCAATCATTGATGGACCATCTAGACGGTATATATGGTACAACTCCTTTTATAGTGCTCTAAATATTCTATTTGATCGTAAGGGACTGAATGTATCACATGTGTGTCAAACTCATTAGTTACGCTACCGTGTTTTAAAGTACTGACAAGACCCAAGTAGAGCTTAACATTTTTTCCAATTTACTTATGGACTCCACAGTTTGATAGTTACGCCCGTCTCTACTATTTTTGAGGAAAACTACAATTAGGGAGGCCGTCACATGATTTTTTCCGACAGCATTGTGTAGAATCGCAAGCCATAAGCATAACAATTTTTATTGTGACGTAATTTGATAATGCCCAACGGAATGAAATTATACTACTCGCCATTAAAATTGCTACACCATGAAGATGACGTGCTACAGACGCGAAATTTAACCGACAGGAAGAAGATGCTGTGATATGCAAATGATTAGCTTTTCAGAGCATTCACTCAAAGTAGGTGCCGGTGGCGATACCTACAACGTGCTGACATGAGGAAAGTTTACAACCAATTTCTCATATACAAACAGCAGCTGACCGGCTTTGCCTGGCGAAACATTGATGTGATGCCTCGTGTAAGGAGGAGAAATGCGTACCATCACGTTTCCCATTTTGATAAAGGTCGGATTGTAGCCTATCGCGATTGCGGTTTATCGTATCGCGACATTGCTGCTCTGGTTGGTCGAGATCCAATGACGATTAGCCGAATATGGAATCGGTGGGTTCAGGAGGGTAATACGGAACGCCGTACTGGATCCCAAAGGCCTCGTATCAATAACAGTCGAGATGACAGGCATCTTATCCTCATGGCTGCAACGGATCGTGCAGCCACGTCTGGATACCTGAGTCAAAAGATGGGGACGTTTGCAAGACAACAACTATCTGCACGAACAGTTCGACGAACTTTGCAGCAGCATGGACCATGGCTGCGGTTACCCTTGACGCTGCATCACAGACAGGAGCGAATGCGATGGTGTACTCAACGACGAACCTGGGTGCACGAATGGCAAAATGTAATTTTTCGGAAGAATCCAGGTTCTTTTTACAGCATCATGATGGTCGCGTCCGCGTTTGGCGACATCGCGGTGAACGCACATTGGAAGCGTGTATTGGTCATCGCCATGCTGGCGTATCACCCGGCGTGATGGTGTGGGGTGCCATTGGTTACACGTCTCGGTCACCTCTTGTTCGCATTGACGGCACTTTGAACAGTGGACGTTACATTTCAGATGTGTTACGACCCGTGGCTCTACCCTTCATTCGATCCCTGCGAAACCCTACATTTCAGCAGGATAATGCACGACCGCATGTTGCAGGTCCTGTACGGGCCTTTCTGGATGCGGAAAATGTTCGACTGCTGCCCTGGCCAGCACATTCTCCAGATCTCTCACCAATTGACAACGTCTGGTCAATGGTGGCCGAGCAACTGGCTCGTCACAATAAGCCAGTCACTACTCTTGATGAACTGTGGTATCGTGCTGAAGCTGCATGTGCAGCTGTATCTGTACACGCCATCCAAGCTCTGTTTGACTCAATGCCCAGGCGTTTCAAGGCCGTTATTATTGCAAGAGGTGGTTGTTCTGGGTACTGATTTCTCAGTACCCAGAATACCCGTTTATCATCTGCATTTCTTCTTGGTGTAGCAATTTTAACGGCCAGTGGTATAGATAATTACTAAATAATAAAACAGTGTTCATTTCAATATAACAGGGAATGCCTGTGCAGGGAAATGACTTCCGTTAAGGACAGAAGGCATCTGGTACAGTTCTCTACCATGTATCCTGCGCCATACGGGGAAGTGGACCACTTCTCAGCAGGGTTGGGTTGCGGTGCTGAGTCACGCCGAGGATGCAAGCCAGTGGCAGTTCAAGGCAAGAACACAGAAGTCAAGCAGTTTATAAAAACTTGAGCTAGTGAACTTGTACCGATCGTGTGAGGCAGGCACGCCCCTTCTCAGCACGTGTCAAGGCCGGCACGCCTTAAATTGAGGTGGCCAGATGGCGACCAGTGGCCGGCTGTGACGCCGGCGTCCAGGAGTGCTCACATTTGGAAGCAGACTCGGCAACGAGCGTTCCAGTTAATGCGGCATCGCTGCACACGGTTGATGCCATCGATGAATATATATATATATATATATATATATATATATATATGTATATATATATATATATATATATATGCCGAGAGACTTGTTGAGGGTGATGGGATCAGGCAGTAGATCTCTCCTGTCTAACTGTCAGTGTGTGTTGCCAGGGGCTGCAGCTGCGTAGGAGAGCCAACGGCTGCACCACACGGCCCTTGATCTGCTGCATATCACGGCAGGAGACCGACTGTTGTTGGAGTGCACCTAGAGTAGACCGCCAGTAAAGAGGCACCAAAGTCTGGAACGGTGTACTGGGTCCTAGAATATGGTATGGAGGCTCACCCATACAATGACTGCTTGCTGGCCCATACCGCTCCGGCGCCTGGAGTGGTTACTACGCCGTAGTAGCCCTTCAGCCATGGCAGGTGTTGCTAGACTGCTGATCACTCCGGTGAAATTGTTGTTGTTGTGGTCTTCAGTCCTGAGACTGGTTTGATGCGGCTCTCCAGGCTACTCTATCCTGTGCAAGCTTCTTCATCTCCCAGTACCTACTGCAGCCTACATCCTTCTGATTCTGCTTAGTGTATTCTTCTCTCATGTCTCAGAACATGTCCTACCAAACGATACTTTCTTCTAGTCAAGTTGTGCCACAAGCTCCTCTTCTCCGCAATTCTATTCAATACCTCCTCATTAGTTATGTGATCTACTCATCTAATCTTCAGCATTCTTCTGTAGCACCACATTTCGAAAGCTTCTATTCTCTTCTTGTCTAAACTATTTATCGTCCATGTTTCACTTCCATACATGGCTACACTCCACACAAATACTTTCAGAAACGACTTCCTGACATTTAAATCTATACCCGATGTTAACAAATTTTTCTTCTTCAGAAACGCTTCCCTTGCCATTGCCAGTCTACATTTTATATCCTCTCTACTTCGACCATCGTCAGTTATTTTTCTTCCCAAATAGCAAAACTCCTTTTCTACTTTAATTGTCTCATCTCCTAATCTAATTCCCTCAGCACCACCCGACTTAATTCGACTATATTCCATTATCCTCGTTTTGCTTTTGTTGATGTTCATCTTACATCCTCCTTTTAAGACACTGTTCATTCCGTTCAACAGCTCGTCCAAGTCCTTTGCTGTCTCTGACAGAATTACAATGTCATCGGCGAACCTCAAAGTTTTTACTTCTTTTCCATGGATTTTAAAACTTACTCCGAAATTTTCTTTTGTTTCCTTTATTGCTTGCTCAATATACAGATTAAACAACATCGGGGATAGGCTACAACCCTGTCTCACTCCCTTCCCAACCACTGCTTCCCTTTCATACCCCTCGACTCGTATAACTGCCATCTGCTTTCTGTACAAATTGTAGATAGCATTTCGCACCCTGTATTTTACCCCTGCCACCTTCAGAATTTGAAAGAGATTATTCCAATCAACATTGTCGAAAGCTTTCTCTAAGTCTACAAATGCTAGAAACGTAGGTTTGCCTTTCCTTTATATGTCTTCTAAGTCGTAGGGTCAGTACTGCTTCACGTGTTCCAACATTTCTACGGAATCCAAACTGATCTTCCCCGAGGTCCGCTTCTATCAGTTTTTCCATTCGTCTGTAAAGAATTCGAGTTAGTATTTTGCAACTGTGACTTATTAAACTAATAGTTCGATAATTTTCACATCTGTCAACATATGCTTTCTTTGGGATTGGAATTATTATATTCTTCTTGAAGTCTGAGGGTAATTCGCCTGTCTCATACATCTTGCTCACCAGACGGTAGAGTTTTGTCAGGACTGCCTCTCCCAAGGCCGTCAGTGGTTCTAATGGAATGTTGTCTACTCCCGGGGCCTTGTTTCGACTCAGGTCTTTCAGTGCTCTGTCCAACTCTTCACGCAGTATCGTATCTCCCATTTCATCTTCATCTACATCCTCTTCCATTTCCATAATATTGTCCTCAAGTACGTCGCCCTCGTATAGACCCTCTATATAATCCTTCCACCTTTCTGCTTTCCCTTCTTTGCTTAGAACTGGGTTTCCATCAAAGCTCTTGATATTCATGCAAGTGGTTCTCCTTTCTCCAAAGGTCTCTTTAATTTTCCTGTGAGCAGTACCTACACTCCTGGAAATTGAAATAAGAACACCGTGAATTCATTGTCCCAGGAAGTGGAAACTTTATTGACACATTCCTGGGGTCAGATACATCACACGATCACACTGACAGAACCACAGGCACATAGACACAGGCAACAGAGCATGCACAATGTCGGCACTAGTACAGTGTATATCCACGTTTTGCAGCAATGCAGGCTGCTATTCTCCCATGGAGACGATCGTAGAGATGCTGGATGTAGTCCTGTGGAACGGCTTGCCATGCCATTTCCACCTGGCGCCTCAGTTGGACCAGCGTTCGTGCTGGACGTGCAGACCGCGTGAGACGGCGCTTCATCCTGTCCCAAACATGCTCAATGGGGGACAGATCCGGAGATCTTGCTGGCCAGGGTAGTTGACTTACACCTTCTAGAGCACGTTGGGTGGCACGGGATACATGCGGACGTGCATTGTCCTGTTGGAACAGCAAGTTCCCTTGCCGATCTAGGAATGGTAGAACGATGGGTTCGGTGACGGTTTGGATGTACCGTGCACTATTCAGTGTCCCCCTCGACGATCACCAGTGGTGTACGGCCAGTGTAGGAGATCGCTCCCCACACCATGATGCCGGGTGTTGGCCCTGTGTGCCTCGGTCGTATGCAGTCCTGATTGTGGCGCTCACCTGCACGGCGCCAAACGCGCATACGACCATCATTGGCACCAAGGCAGAAGCGACTCTCATCGCTGAAGACGACACGTCTCCATTCGTCCCTCCATTCACGCCTGTCGCGACACCACTGGAGGCGGGCTGCACGATGTTGGGGCGTGAGCGGAAGACGGCCTAACGGTGTGCGGGACCGTAGCCCAGCTTCATGGAGACGGTTGGGAATGGTCCTCGCCGATACCCCAGGAGCAACAGTGTCCCTAATTTGCTGGGAAGTGGCGGTGCGGTCCCCTACGGCACTGCGTAGGATCCTACGGTCTTGGCGTGCATCCGTGCGTCGCTGCGGTCCGGTCCCAGGTCGACGGGCACGTGCACCTTCCGCCGACCACTGGTGACAACATCGATGTACTGTGGAGACCTCACGCCCCACGTGTTGAGCAATTCGGCGGTACGTCCACCCGGCCTCCCGCATCCCCACAATACGCCCTCGCTCAAAGTCCGTCAACTGCACATACGGTTCACGTCCACGCTGTCGCGGCATGCTACCAGTGTTAAAGACTGCGATGGAGCTCCGTATGCCACGGCAAACTGGCAGACACTGACGGCGGCGGTGCACAAATGCTGCGCAGCTAGCGCCATTCGACGGCCAACACCGCGGTTCCTGGTGTGTCCGCTGTGCCGTGCGTGTGATCATTGCTTGTACAGCCCTCTCGCAGTGTCCGGAGCAAGTATGGTGGGTCTGACACACCGGTGTCAATGTGTTCTTTTTTCCATTTCCTGGAGTGTATTTTACCCCTAGTGAGATAAGCCTCTACATCCTTACATTTGTCCTCTAGCCATCCCTGCTTAGCCATTTTGCACTTCCTGTCGATATCATTTTTGAGACGTTTGTATTCCTTTTTGCCTGCTTCGTTTACTGCATTTTTATATTTTCTCCTTTCATGAATTAAATTCAGTATTCCTTCTGTTACCCAAGGGTTTCTACTAGCCCCCGTCTTTTTACCTATTTGATCCTCTGATGCCTTCACTATTTCATCCCTCAAAGCTACCCATTCTTCTTCTACTGTATTTCTTTCCCCCATTCCTGTCAATTGTTCCCTTATGGTCTCCCTGAAACTCTGTACAACCTCTGGTTTATCCAGGTCCCATTTCCTTAAATTCCCCCCTTTTTTCAGTTTCTTCAGTTTTAATCTACAATTCATAACCAATAGATTTTGGTCAGAGTCCACATCTGCCGCTGGAAATGTCTGACAATTCAAAACCTGGTTCCTAAATCTCTGTCTTACCATTATATAATCTATCTGATACCTTTTAGTATCTCCAGGGGTCTTCCATGTATACAACCTTCTTTCATGATTCTTAAACCGAGTGTTAGCTATGATTAAGTTATGCTCTGCGCAAAATTCTACCAGATGGCTTCCTCTTTCATTTCTTAGCCCCAATCCATATTCACCCCCTATGTTTCCTTCTTTCCCTTTTCCTACTGACGAATTCCAGTCACCAATGACTATTAAATTTTCGTCTCATTTCACTACCTGAATAATTTCTTTTATCTCATCATACATTTCATCAATTTCTTCGTCATCTGCAGAGCTAGTTGGCATATAAACTTGTACTACTGTAGTAGGCATGGGCTTTGTGTCTATCTTGGCCACAATAATGTGTTCTCTATGCTGTTTGTAGTAGCTTACCCGTACTCCTCTTATCTTATTCATTATTAAACCTACACCTGCATTACCGCTATATGCTTTTGTATTTATAACCCAGTACTCACCTGACCAAAAGTCTTATTCCTCCTGCCACCGAACTTCACTAATTCCCACTATATCTTACTTTAACCTAATCATTTCCCTTTTTAAATTTTCTAACCTACCTGCCCGATTAAGGGATCAGACATTCCACGCTCCGATCCGTAGAATGCCAGTTTTCCTTCTCCTGATAACGATGTCCTCTTGAGTAGTCTCCGTCCGGAGATCCGAATGGGGGACTATTTTACCTTCGGAATATTTTACCCAAGAGGACGCCATCATCATTTAATCATACAGTAAAACTGCATGCCCTGGTGAAATTGGCAGTTGTTTATACAGTCTAGCGGCCCACTTGTTGTGCCGACGTGCTGTTACCAGCCGTGTCCTGGACAACATATCCGTGGCCTGGTTATGTAAAAACAGCTTGATCCAGCCTGCAATGCCATACCGTACCGCTGCGCTGGCGGGATTGCTGTGCTTGTCCGTTCGGTATTGTTTAATGTTACAGCCCTGTTCCTGCAACTAGCATGCCGGCTCCGTGGCGCCCGCAGGCTAGTTACGGCTTCCGAAGCTGCCGCAGGAGCTGCTACTTTCTGCAGTAATGTCCAGAAAATATCGGCGGCCTACAGGGTGCACCCATAAAAGCAGATGGAGCCCAGTAAGGTATTAAAGTTTATGGTGCACTACGCGGGCCCCTGCAATTGTTCGTACCCTGCGTCAGCGTTAATGACTTAGGCCTCAAAAAACACAGGCAACGGTGCCGTGGTCAACTCTGAAACGTGGATATACCTCATATTCGGAGAAAGCTGTCGTGTACAACGAATGAAACCGGCCTGCAAAGCATCGCCAGTGTGTGGAAGGGAAAAATGAGTCATTGTGTCGGTAGCGGCCGGTATCGTGGGGGCGACGTGTTTTATGCGTGTCGCTGAGTGTTTTTCTGTGTCCGCGGCCGGCCCCGCAGAATTCATTAGCGGCTGCGGGCGTTAACATTTCATTACGGTAATAGGACGCGAGCGATACGCTGTAACAAGCCCGGGCTAACAGCGCTTCGCTGCGCCGCTAACGGCCGGCGCTTTACCGCTTCTTCAGACCGCTGGCCGCACCGCGCAGTCGTAAAAAAAGAAAAAAAGAGAGAGCAAAAAAGCGCTAAACAGGCGGCTGGCGAGGGCCACTCAAAATTGTACCAAATGTGCAGCTTCGCGCAACCCTCCCAACGGACTCACCACGCTGGACATATTCATTCCGCTGTGCTAACTGAACTGCTTCCAGCCGCTGAATTTTTTTGGGCCACCTCTTTCAACATTCCAGCCTCAGAGCAAGCGGGCTGTACTTAGCCTACTAATAGTCTGCAGATTGTTCACACAGCAATACTCCCGTAGTAACATAAAGCAAAAAAAGTAATTATGTCTTCTTCTTTTTACTAATGTAAATCATTCACACTAACGTATATATGCAGTTCAAATGGTTCAAATGGCTCTGAGCACCATGGGACTCAACAGTTGAGGTCACCAGTCCCCTAGAACGTAGAACTACTTAAACCTAACTAACCTAAGGACATCACACACATCCATGCCCGAGGCAGGATTCGAACCTGCGAACGCAGCGGTCGCGCGGTTCCAGACTGAAGTGCCTAGAACCGCTCGGCCACTCTGGCCGGCATCTATGCTGTGTATCCACCCCCATACAGAAACTTTATTTGCCCTCTCTGATCAGTAAAGGATTCCAAGCTGTCCGACGTGGACAGAAATGCTTACAGGAATGAAACCAATGCCACTAAAGCAATACGTACTACTTGGTGAAAAGTGTTGAATGGAACAGGTATACATCAAACGCAAACAGAGCTGTGTATCTTTATCAGCTTCAGTGTCTTGAATTCGTGCCAGATAATCAAGATGATTCAAGTAGGCAGAAGCGTCACAACTCTTGAGTTTACACTGAGGTGACAAAAGTCATTGAATACCTCCAAATAACGAGTCGTACCTCCTTTTGCCCCGCGTAGTGCAGAAACTCGGCCGGCCGGAGTGGCCGAACGGTTTTAGGCGCTACAGTCTGGAACCGCGCGACCGCTGCGGTCGCAGGTTCGAATCCTGCCTCGGGCATGGATATGTGTGATGTCCTTAGGTTAGTTAGGTTTAAGTAGTTCTAAGTTCTAGGGGACTGATGACCTCAGAAGTTAAGTCCCATAGTGCTCAGAGCCATTTGAACCATTTTGCAGAAACTCGGCATGGACTCAGAAGGAAGTCGCCTACAAAAATACTGAACCGTGCTGCTTCTATAGCTGTGTCATAATTGCGAAAGTGTTGTCGGTGAAGGATTTTGTGCACGAACTGATCTCTCGATTATGTCCCATTAATGATCGATGTGATTCATGTCAGAAGATCTGCGTGGTCAAATCATTCGTTCGAATTATCCAGAACGTTCTTCAAACCAGTCGCGAACAATTTTGACTCAGGTGCATGACGCACTTTGATCCATAAAAATTCCATCATTGTTTGGGAGCATGAAGTCCATGAATGCTTGCGAATGGTTTCGAAGTAATCGAACCCAACCGCTTCCACTCGATGATTGTTTCAATTGAATCAGAGTACCCAGTAGATCCCACACGTCATTATGGAGCCACCACCACCTTGCACATTAGCTTGGCTCCATGGCTTTGAGGAGTCTGCGCCACACTTGAAGCCTACCATCAGCTCTTACCGACTGAAATTGGGACTCTTCTGACCAGGTCACCATTTTCCAGTCGTCTAGGGTCCAGCCGATACGGTCACAAGCTCAGGGGAGGCGCTGCAGGCAATATTGAGCAGTTAGCAAGGACACTCTCGTCGGTCGCCCTCTGCCAAATTTCTCCTCTGTGTAGTAACATATACGTTCGTCGTACGGCCCATATTGATTCCTGAGGTTATTCCAGGCAATGTTGCCTGTCCGTTTGAACTGAAAATTTTACACTATCGCCACTGCTCTCGACCACTGTGATGTCCGTGGTAATAAGTAATGCCTGAAATTTGATGTTATCGGCACATTCTTGACACTGTGGATCTCGGAATATTGATTTCCATAACGGTTTCAGAAATTTCCCATGCTTCTAGCTTCAACTACCATTCCACGTTCAAAGTCTGTCAATTCCCATCGTGCGGCCATAATAATGGCGGAATCGGTTTCACGTGAATCACGTGCAAATGATACCTCTGTCAATTCACTGGTCTTTTATTCTACCGCCAATGTATATGTGCATATCACTATTCCATGACATTCGTCACCTCAGTGTTCATTGTAAATGATCTGCGGCTGCAGTTTAACACAGAACACGTTGAAGAAATTAGGGTTTCAGGATAACCTAACCTAACCTAATCTAACCTAACCTGTGGACCGAAGCTGGTACCTCCCTTGATGTGAGTTTCCCTCAATCTTCCTGAAATGGTAGAAACCCAGGAAAAACAATTTATTTACATGTGATGATGAAAAGTGCATGTGCCTTCATTGTATGGGTTCTAAGAATCTTTTCATGGTATTATGTGGGACCCATACCAAGGAGGACGAGCAGGGATTTTGTATGCATACAGTGAAAGACAGCACGAATCTTTACGGGTTTGTTTGGCCCGCTGGAGAGTGTCACGAAGATCTACATCTACATCTGCATCTACATCTACATCTGCTTACATAACCCGCACGCCACCGTACTGTGCATTTCGGAGGGTACCCTGTACCATTACTAGTCATTTCCTTTCCTGATCCACTGGTAAGTGGAGCCCTAATTTCTCTTATTTTACTTTCTTAGTCCTTACGTGAAATGCACGTTGATCGCAGTAGAATCGTTCTGCAGTCAGCTACAAATGCAGGTTCTCTAAACTTTCTAAATAGTGTTCCTCGAAAAGAAGGTCGCCTTCCCTCCAGGTATTCCGTTTTGAGTTCCCGAAGCAGTTATGTAATAACCATGTGTTGATCGAACGCACTGGTAACAAATCTAGCAGCACGCCTCTGAATTGCTTCCAAGTCTTCCTTTAATCCGACCTGGTACGGATTCGAGACACCCGAGCAGTACTTAAGACTGGGTCGTACTAGTGTCTTATAAGCGGTCTCTTTTGCAGGTGAACCACAATTTCCTAAAAGTATCCCAATAAACCGAAGTCGACAGTTCGCCTTCCCTACTCCAGTCTTTACATGCTCGTTGCAGATATTTTGAAAGATCTGAACTGGCTGACTCTTCAAGACGTAAATTATTCAGAGAAAGCCTACTTACAGAGTTTCAAGAACCGGATGCAAATGATGACTCTAGGGATACAGTTATACTACGAACACCCACATGTTGCTCTCATAAGAATCGTGAGAAAACTATCAGACTAATTGCAGCATGCACAGAGGCATCTAAACTTTCTTCCCGCACTCCGTATGTAAACGGAACGGGAAAAAGCCCTAGTACCAGGTGAAATGGGGAGTGCTCTTTGCATGAACTACACAGTGGTTAGCAGAGAATGGATGTAGGTGTAGATGTAGATGCATATCGTAACATCTCTTCTTCATATCTCATGTTCAGAAACGAAAGAGACCAGAAAGTTCCGGTGTCTATTTTAGGATGACGAGGAAATCAATCAGCTTTATTTTACAGAAATTTGTCGTGCCATCAGCAGTGAACTTTGAGAGCACAAAGGAGTAAATATCTGGAAGACATCCGCAGCCATTAAAAAGTCACTTTGCTAATGTAAAATCGTACTCCCCTTTCGTAACAATCAACAAATTTGGCTCGTTCGTGCTTGGTGGATCTGGTGCTCCGTGGCATTTACTTGTGTGGTCCAGCGGAGTGCAATGATTTAATGACACGCGAAGCATGTTATGTAATTCCCCTACTTTAAATAAAGGAAGAATAACTGCGTGTGAAATTTTAACGCTCTACAGCAGTTTAAAGAAAACAAGCAGTTGGATATCACTGCTGCTGCGCTACTTTCGCTACAACTCTCGTACCTTTTGTGTCTCAAAGGATATTTTTTTCACAGAACGTGAGTTAACCATATGAAAATTTGTATACATTGTATCACAATGCATGCATTAATAATAGTCTTTATCTGCGTCTTTCGTTCTTCCAGCTTTGGGTGTATTCCCCGAAGTTGGTTTCTGGCTACATGACAGTAGTGGCGATACTTCGTACGACACTGGTAGCATGAAAATGAAATACTAGCATAGAAGATACGGTTAGCATGAAAATGTAATACTATCACAGAACATAATTCCAGCCTTTGTATTCCCTGTGAAAAGAGCATGCAGAAGAATGAAAAAGTGTCGACAGCGAATCACATATTGCCTTCTGGTGGGTAAATTATAAGCAGACTACAAATTTTACTAGAAACAAGTAGTAAAACGTACAACATGATTACCTCTGTGAACGAACGCCAAAGAATGGCCAAATTCCAAAAAATTGCGGGTGTACGAGTTAAGTTCATCATTCGATAGAAATCATAAACAGAAAACATGAACTTCATTATGTTAGACGTCTTGTTAACAACCAGCGTCTGCATATTGGTAACTAGTACAGTGGCTTTCGGAACTGAGGAAGCCAGTTCAAGACTTGGTTCATAAAAAAGATTTATAATCACTATTTGGCTCAAACATTGGTTTTGGTAAGTAGTAGTAGAGCCCGCGATACCAAGTTTACGCTTGCTAGATCCGAATAGGCAACAGTGTTACCCTGCAGGAAAGTTTATGACTTTCAGTCTTTAAAATAATTTCTGTAAACCATTACCAAGTCATTTTCATCTTTTGTTATTGTTCTAAACCTACTTTCTCTAAATTACACGATTGCTGGTTTTCATTCGCATTTAAATGTAAAGTGCACTGTAAAATTGTTCTGTTACAGTACAGACTGAAACATTTTGCTAGAAGGAAAATGTTTAACGGGCGAACGTATACTAAATGCAATATCAGCTCGACGAGTAAGCACGAATTAGACCACAATTTTACTTGCATTGACCATTATAAGAATTCCTCTATCATCAATATTACTATTAGTATTTTATTAGAGAAGGAAAGTTGCTACTCACCATATAGCGGAGATGCTGAGTCGCGATAAGCACAACATAAAGATTCACACAGTGTGGTTTTAGTTATCTGAGACTGCAAACTTGTGCGCAAGATGCGTTTGCTTGGGTGTTTGTGTGTGTGTGTGTGTTTGTGTGTGTGTGCGTGTGGGTGTGTGTGTGTGGGTGTGTGTATATGTGCGCGTGTGTGTATGTGTGTCTATTGCTGACAAAGGCCTTAATGACCGAAAGCTACAATTATGTGAATATGTTGTGCCTATCGCGGCTCAGCATCTCCGCTATATGGTGAGTAGCAACTTTCCTTCACTAATATTGTTACATTCCATCCTGGATTTCCATTGTTTGATATTACTATTTTATTATCGTTATAACTGTTTGTCGGACTAGATCCTCAAGCTCAGCCTCCGTCTTGGTGCTATTTGAGATGTGTGGTTCAAACGCCAATGTCGCATGCTTTCGCACCTTCCTCTCACAGCTATCCTCAATACGACAGCAACTGACACGGCATCACCAGAGTCATGTCGATCAAAGCGTCATGCCATGCAGCTGGTGTAAGAGGTGCCAAGCCTAAGTGTTTCAACTACGCCGTGAGCCAAGCGAAACAGTATTCAAAATAATCTTTATATTTACTCCACATACTTTTCGAGTGATGCTTCCTCTACATAAAGTAGCTATGTAACATAGTCTTCACTAAAATGTATCCAATTGAGTCATCTATCAACGCAAGCCTCTCTGCCGAGAGCCACGTTTGCACTGTCTCATCCACTTCTTGTCATCCACTGTGCTGTTTGTCTGTAATGGTGACTTCCTTTCAGTAAAATTTCTCATTCGCGTGTCCACATTGCTCTAGTCAATAGTACCATATTCGCACATATCCTGTATCTGGATGTCAAGCTTCTAAGTTGACAACTATGAGGACAGAAGATTCTTCTTGGAATCCCATTATCGCCTGAGGGAGTAACAAAACTCTGTACCTGCTGTATAAAGGGAGAACCACTCCAACAATATGTGCAGTACAACGTTTCGGCATTAGTTAATAACAATGTTATGGCCGTTTTTGCGTCACCTTTCAGCACACTCCTCGTATTATTAACGACGACGCTAGTACGTGCATCGAGTCCCTGATTCGAAGCGACAATCTGAAAGTTTGCCCAAATTTTTATAGCATTTATATTTATGAAGGGCTGATTTGCCCCTGTAATGTCATTCCTATGTCCTCGGTCTAGTTATAATATTTGGGCTAATGTTCAGACTGACCATTCTGTACAGGTGACAGAAATGTACGTCGAAAAACATTTGAAACGGCAGCGGGTGAAGATAAGTGGTAAGGTCTGGTACACACAAACCAAAACATAGCAACAAAATTTTTATTGAAACTATTTCCAGAATTTTCTAAATCTTTTCCTTTTGCGTGATTTTTCTTTGATACAGACAGTTTTTATAAAACCATTAAAAGATCTCTTTAACCAAAATATTAATCATACTAGCACAAATCATTCGCCTAAATCAGTCAAAGGTTATTGTACACAAATATCCTAAAACACAGACGACACGTGTGTCCCTTAAACAAAATGTGCGTTTACTTTAACTGCGTGAAAGTACAATTCACCAAAATGTGATTTATGTCATAGTGTAGAAAGATAAGATTTTACTTAAACTGAATCGAAGATACAAAACGTGAGATATGTCACTCTTCAGAAACAGAGATTGCTTAAACAGAACCAGGAGAGATAACGTGGTCGAGGGTGACACATGTCACTTTAAAAAGAAAAAAGAAAAGAAACCCAGATATCTAGCTGAACAGAATGAAAAGGTTAAAATAACTTACACGTTACGTATGTCATCCCAGGGTTTAATGAAACACAGCGTATTTAATTAAAATCATCTCAATCTATACGGTAATTGCCACGAGGTGCTGCGCCATTGAAGAGAGTAGATTTTTCCTCCTTACTCTTATTTACCACCCGCGCCTCAGTAGGATAGAACGAGAAACCTTTAACAGCCAAGCTGTCTGTGAGACACGTAACGCCAAATGTCAAATACAGGGTAAACATTAAAGCAATCTGACAAAATTTTGAAAATTATAACCATTCCACAGGGAGGCCTTAGCAATAAAGGCTTAATGCCAATTACTTCAGTGGAGTAATCAAATATCACAACAGGATTTTATCAAGGCGGAAGTTTTAATTGAGGTGGTAAAATGCCTACTGCTGGAATGATATTAGTTAGCCTTAAAACAAGACATTAAATCCTCAAGATAATGCTATTCAAGGAACTAAATTACTCACCAGTTCAGCTGCATCCGAGCCTCAAAAAGCATGTTCCCAAGCGCCTTATAAACAATTATTAATGCCAACGACAAGAAAACACGTGGCACTGCAAGGCAGAATGGCGCGAACGATACACGAATTCGAACTGAGCCAACGACCACCGACGTCTGGGCTCAACTCGCTCTTGTTATCTTACAACTGTGGTTTCGCACGTAAATGGGAGAACACAGAAATTACAGGATGAAGTACAATCAGAGAACAGAGTATCATCACCTTAGACATTGTCTTGCGCTAATACAGTTACTGCAAGTGCGTCTAAACATTAACATACTTCGTGCGTGCAAAAGGTCCATAAATCTAGTACAGATCCGTGACTCTGGCGCTTTCAGACCAAATGAATCAAACGTCACCTGAAAATTACAACGACAGAAATGGCCATAAAAAATTTTAACACCAAGGAGTAATCAAGAAACGCCTCCAAGGGCAAAATCCATTACAACCTATTTAGATACTGGTGCTATGCACGAGCTAATCTTTTCACTCACCTGTGTTATGTAATCGTGTCTCACATCTAACAATACAAACCCAAGCAATGAAGGTACAGTAATCAGACTGGCCGACGGACTTCCTCTAGGCAACCCTCATTACTGTGACACAGGTGGTGAACAGGAAGGCGAGCCAAACCCACGTACTTGACACATAGGTATTTTCAAAAGTGAGCTTCTCATTAGACTTAAAATTGCATGAGAGCAGTAGCGAGTAGCCCGGACTTGCCCAAGAGTCTATCAATACTAACAGAGTGTAAGTAGGCTGTTTAGGTTTTCTTATTGGTAACGCCATGTAGCGCTCTGTATGAAAAATCACTGGCTGTGCTGTGTGCAGTCTGTGGCTAGTTTGCATTGTTGTCTGCCATTGTAGTGTTGGGTAGCTGGATGTGAACAGCGCGTAGCGTTACGCAGTTGGACGTGAGCCGCCAGCAGTGGTGGATGTGGGGAGAGAGATGGCGGAGTTTTGAAATTCGTAAGAATGGATGTCATGAACTGCTGTATACATTATGACTTTTGAACACTATTGAGGTAATTACATCGTTTGTTCTCTATCAAAATCTTTCATTTGCTAACAATGCCTATTAGTAGTTAGTGCCTTCAGTGGTTTGAATATTTTATTTAGCTGGCAGTAGTGGCGCTCATTGTAGTGCAGTAGTTCGAGTAACGAAGATGTTTGGTGAGGTAAGTGATTTGTGAAAGGTATAGGTTAATGTTAGTCAGGGCTATTCTTTTGTAGGGATTTTTGAAAGTCAGATTGCGTTGCCCTAAAAATATTGTGTGTCAGTTTCAGCACAATGTATAATTGTTCTATGGGGACGTTTCATATGTCGACCCTTAGCCGAGGATACCTCACTGGAATCCTCTGATTTTTTCTTGCAGTTTGTGTAATTAGTGTAGATTTTGTTTAATGCTAGCGCGTAATGGTAGAGAGAATCTCCTTTGTAGTTGCAGTCTTTCATTGTTGTTGTGGCATGCATGTAGATTTGCACCAAGTATTTCGCAGCTGCGCTTGCAATTAACTAGATATTATTTTCAGTGCTATGTTAACGTGTTCCCTTATTTTTTCTCTTCAAGTTGTGTTTTTCTGTGTTGTCGTGTGAAATATTGTGACAATAATGGCGTGTGAAAAACGTAATACTACGCTTCAAAGTAAACTGAGAAATGACAGTGAAGACGACAGCAGTGTGTTAGTGCCACCATGTAATGAATTAACCAATGTTCAAAGTAGTAATGTGGTAATTGTGCATTGGGAAATGGAGCGGGCTGCAAATAATGGTGTAGGCACTGAAAAATTAGTGAACAGGGAAGCATTATCGATCGATCGGTCGGCAATAGCTCGCCTCAGGAATCCGAAATGACAGGACACAATTTCGCAAATACTGCAGATTCATGTTTTGGATCCTCACCGTTTTCTCAAATAAGTCAAGACACATTTTCTGCTTGTCAAAATGTGAATGTTGCCGGTGCAAATTTAATGCCGAAAAGCACTGAGGAACATGTTTCAGACACCAGTGCACTGTTATTACAGTTAATGCAACAAATTGGACAAAGGCTTCAAAAGTTAGACACAATGGAACAAAATCTTCAAAAGTTAGACACAATGGAACAACACCAGAGACAAACACAGCAACAGTTAGACACAATGGAACAAAATCTTCAAAAGTTAGACACCACACTTGAACAAACACGTAAAGATTTAACTACTGAGTTACATAATATCGAATCGAAATGTCAAAAAGTCTGTAATGACGTAAAAACACAAATTTGTGAGCATTTTAAACCTATTTTTTCGCAGCATGAAAATGCATTACAGAATCACGAAGCAGCCATAAAAGAACTGCAAATTATTGTTCATGAAATCATGAGACCTTGCAAGCTAAAATTGACTCAGTTGCATCTACCGATTCAGTTACGCAATATGCAAAAACTCAGGAAAACTTAAAGTACACAGTAGAAAGATACATGGAGGAAATTAGTTCATTATCAGAGAAAGTAGTTGAACTTTCGGATCAGCTAAATAATTTATCTACGAAGGTAGATGATAATCTGAATGACACAAAACCGGCAGTCTTTAATGACACAGAAGAGTGCGAACAAATTAGGAAATTCAAACAAAATCAGAATCAAATTAATACGCAACACCAAAGAGATATCCGGGAAGTACAAGATCAGCTGACACAAGTAATACAAAAATTACATATTTCAGAGGACACTCGCGCTCCAACACGGGAAGAGGGACTTAGAAATACGGAACAACCACAAAATAATAACACAGGACACTTCGGAAATTATGAAAGAAATTGGCAAGGCACACCGAATTTTGAGATGGAACCGCCAAAACGACGTAACAATGACCGACATATGACTCGCCGACATGATGTTTTTGACTATAAGCTGTTCATTACTATACATAAATTCAAAACATTTAAGAATTCTGGCAACGACATTCATCCACAAGTGTGGCTCCATCAATTGTCTCATTGTTTTCCTCCCAACTGGTCATTGGGGCACAGGTTAGAATTTATGTGTGGCTACTTAGAGAATGAACCAGCTGAGAGAATGCGATCGGTCATTAACGATTGTCACAGTGAAGGAGAATTTTATCATGCCTTCCTCTCAGCATATTGGTCTCAAGCTACACAAGACCGAGTAAAACATAGCATCATAATGATGAAACAATCTGAATTTTCCAGTCTTATGAAAAATTTTGAAGTCATGTTGCATAAGAATCAGTATCTTTCAAACCCATACAGCCCCTCAGAACTCATCCGCATTTGCTTAATCAAATTACCTGAACGTTTACGACATATTATTTTGGCAGGACGTTGCAAAGACGACATTGAAGCTTTTCAGGGACTGTTACAAGAACTGGAAATTGACACTGACAATCGCGGAACACGAAAACAGGAGCACAACAATTACAGGTCACATCCGTCACAATTCCGCCATGAAATAAATAATAACGGGACACGACAAGGCTATTCTTACAACGCAAATCGTGAACAAAACAGACACCACCCATATGACAACCACTGGCAGAGTAATAGTTACAGAGAAAGATCGCACTTCCGTAATTATGAATATGACAGAGATAACCAGAGAAACAGACAATATGGGAACCAAAATAAATATTATCAAGGGAGACAGAACAACTTTAGACGCAACGGACCAGCATGCAGTTACAATTCAGGGAGAAATTCTCCGCCACTTAACCGACAAGAAAGAAACTACAGGAACTACAGACATTACGACAGACGGTATAATCATAACGACAGACCTGAATTTCATCAGAACTGGCGGGATTTAAACAGGGCTGGGCTCTCTGGGCAAGGTGAATTTGTAGAAGTTAGGTCTCCAAATCCCTATAACAACGCACGCCAACAAAGAGATAGCAGACAATGACTCGCACCGCAGGCAGCCACGTGCGCCGGCTGGCTCAGAGAAAAATAACATAGACGCTAACCTCGAGAAAAATTTGAGCATTCTTTACCGAAATATTGTATGCCACATGATAATTGCGTTGAAGTTGAAACTCTGCGTACTGGGAAGAGTAAAGGTTTACACCACATTTCACATGTAAAACCGTTTATTGAAAGATAATCTGCTTTTTAACTTTGTCTTTGCCATAAAACTTTTCACTTCACATTTCTAGTATGCTTTGTCAGACTTAAGAAACTGTTAACATGCAACAATGTTTGAAGTTAAATATCCAGTCTAGAACCTAGGGAACATTTTTAAACAGAAATTATGAATGCATTGTTATAGTGAACAGACGACACAGTGTTGTATTTGTACATTCTTGCTTGTTAGTTGCACGATTACGTAACGACTATCAGGCTTACATACTTAGGACATATACTGGTACGGCTAATGAGATTTTAATGCAACATTTTGGTTTACTTGAAGGTACATTCTGGAATTAAAGTACTTTCTGTGAGATACCAGATGACACAGTGGTTAGTTTATGTGACAACTACACGATTTTATCACGACGCTACTAATGAGTGACAATTTACAATGTTGCTTTTGCGGTGTATCTGTTTTATATCTGCACAGTTTTTCTGTATTATTCTGGAAATTAAAACATGTTTTAATAATAACTTTTGTGGTATAGCTACAATGAGACAGCCTTTTTCATTGCACAACAATACGTTACATTATAGTACTTTCTTCATCATGGCAATAAGCATAATAACTACGATATCTGTACACAAGTATCTCACTTTTGTTTATGATGAGGTGAGTACATTGACTTCAGCAGAACTTTGCTTCCAGAGGAAGATAACTACGACACTTCAACAGAATTATCTTACAGCAAGACGCACATTTAGCGCTACAGGACACGCATTTCAGTGATTAATTTTGTACTTAGAACATTTATTTTTAAAGATTTTTGAATTACAAAGAAAGTTTTCTGTGATACATTTCATTCCATTGCTGTAATCTGTAACACCTGAGGGTATAATTACATTAATCCTCAGGGGGGTACATGTTTACTTTGTGTACCATGTGTTTGGCAAGCACAAGGAGCCCTAGCTAATATGGTATTTGCTTATGCAACTTAACACATCGGTACCATATTTCTCTAACACACAAATTACACAGCTATCTGATCATTTAACTGAGAGATGAACATTTTTTTTACTACATCAGTGACATGTTTACGCAATTACACAGTTGGGTAACTTCACACTCATGAAATTGTATTTTGTCTGTACTTTGTGAACTGTTCATATTTTTTCGGAACCACTGTGATACTATGAGAGCTTTGAATGATGTATTTGGTAAGGGAGCATGATTTTTAAAGTACGTTTGAGGTAGATGACACTATTGAAATGAGAAGAGAATTTTTTTTAGGTTTTGTCATTATTGCAGAAAGCTACCCCTTTTTTGAGATTTGGCTGAGGCTTTATGATGTTATGATGACGATGTGTATTACGCTGTTGCGGTATGTTTGTGATCAACAAGCTGATGCTATATGAGGAATTTGCTTATGCTACATATTTCTTATGATGAAATATTGAAGAAGTGTCGACGAATATGTATATGTGTAATAAGGTAAGGAATAATGAGTAGTGGTTAGGGACTCTGACTTGTGAAAAAGTATGTTGGAAACCAAGAATCGTACTTTAAGAATTAAGAAATGTGTCTAATTGCATGAATGTATCACAATGTCGACGAATATTTTTTGGACACTGTTATATTTATAGGATTTTGTTTGTACAGATTTGCTATGCAAATTCTCGAACCGCGAAATTTTTATATGAGACTGTCACAGTAGTGCAAACTGGTGTCGTAAATATTTCGGTAAGAAAGCCAAGTGACCTTGATGTAATGCGTCTTGAGCGGCCAGCTGTGTCAGACACCTGGAGAAAAAGCCATTAGTGTGTGCCTTTTCAGAGGCACAGGTAAAAAAAAAAGGGAGGCCATTATCCTCGCTATTGACATTGCTTTGTAGAGAGCATTGTAAATACGACACCCTCAAACTTGAAAACATGATTACACTGTAGAGTTCTTAATTTACGATATTTACTAAAATGCCTAATGAAACGATGAGAAAGATTTCATGGCTATTGTCTTCCTAGTTGAAAGATTGTTTACTGCATTATGAAATGCCATATGGCTAGTGAATGATGTTTCACGCCTTGCTTTGCCTATTTGTTTAATATCTAGTTTCTAGCTGCACTGCAGCATTGGTTAGAATAAAATTTTATAGATGTACTAATATAAATATTTTATGCCTACAGATCCAGTAAAAAATAACTTTATGATGGATGTACTCCAAAAAAATGAGGGCACACAAAAAGACATTTCCACTTCACAGGAATTGCATACATAATTTTTGTCAGTGACTTTGTAACTTGTCTGCTAGAGCAAGTTACAGTGATGCATCACTCTAGTGTTAAGATGTGACATAAGTATTAGACATGGCCATCTTTACTGTAATATTTTTTCTGCTTGAGCTTTTTCATGATTAGATATAAGTTATTGCATTTGCTGCTGCTGTTTGCTAGGCATAGTGTTATTAAATTTCACTTTGTATTACTCTGTTAATCTAGTTTTACTACTGATTTATTTTTCTTGTTTGCTGCGCATTGCCTTATATTAGTTGTAATATTGCATTTGCTTTGCTAATTTATGCTGCTTGCTTTGACATTTGTATTTTTTATCATTGCTGTTTGGTTAATTGTTTTGTGCTGCTGCATTGCCTCATTCCTTAGTTTAGCATCTGAGCTCAGTAGATTTAAGTTAGCTTAAGATGGGGTAGGCCATATAAGAGAAGAAGTTGTGATGAATTGGAAGAAATGCATTGAGAAGCTATAAGAAAATGCTTTGGTCAAAAAAGTATTTTGAAAGAGGATATGCACCAAAAAAATAGGGTTTAGGGACAACAGGTTTAGGTAGGATTTTCTTGGAAATAAATGATGAGGTAAGATAATGGAAAATAAATAATGAGGTAAGAAATGTGTGAACATATAAATACAGAAAGCATGCTTGGATAGAACTTTTTGGTGGAAACAAATGTTGAAATAAGAGGAAAGATATATGGAATGAAGTTTTGGGGTGGACTGCAGTACCAAATGTCACACTGAAAACAAACCCTGTCCTGTATTTTTGTGTTATTACACTATGTGAATTTGTGTTTTTCCTCTCTTAATGTGTTTAGCTAATAAGATTCTTGTAGAATTTTTCTGATAATATGTTGTTTTCTTTGTAAAGATGTTTAGACATTATTTATTCTGTTCTGTTTTAATGCTCATGTGTGAAGTTGATGTTTCGAAAGTTATTCTGATCTTTTACGTATGTACTCATGTCATAATTCCTGTAACACTGATGTATATGTTATTTCGATACTTTTGTAAAGCCTGTACTACAAATGTTATCTGTATTGTTATGTTCTTTAATGATGTATTTTGTACCTTTGTAATTGTATTCTTATGTTATAAAATTGTAATTCACACCAGTTCATCATATTATTAACTTGTAAGTTCCATTTCACTGCACACGTTTCTGTTGGTCATAGTACATGGACAATATGTGAGAAGTAGGGACTGTTAGTGTTTGCACGTGTGTTAAAAATACAGCAAGGGACTGGATAACAGCATTGCTGGTTTTCTAAGGACAATTCCAAAAACTTTGTGAGTGCACAAGTGGTGTTTATGGACTTGCTATATTATCCGAAAGACTCTTCAATGGTGATTGTGCACCTGCACAGTCACAACAGATGGCTGCTGGCCATCTCTACAAGGACTACAGTGGGTCTGCACTTCTGGTGGCCCATCAATACATCTCTACCAGGACTACAGTGGGTCTGCACCTCTGCTGGGCCACCAATACCGTAATCTCTACCAGGACTACAGTGGGTCTGCTCTGTGATGACCTACCTACCAATACTCTCCAAAACTTCGAATGACCCTGCTGTGGGTTTCCTCTGTTGTGGCTCATTACCTGTCTGCATGTCGAGAGTCAGCACTGTCTTTCCGTTGGAAGGATAACACTACTTCTTCAAGACTGCATGGAAATCCACTACTTCCATGTGCATTTTCTTTTATTGCTCAGACTTTGAGAAAAACACATCAATTTTACTGTGATGAATGATCAGGACTGTCTTTATGGACTGTGACAAAATTTTAGCTTTTGACCAACATTGTATCAATAAGTGTGTGCATTTGATATCTCTGTTATTGTAATTATGAAAAATATTATCAAATGATTATTGGCCACTGCCCAAAACAATTTGTAAAATTTTTTGTGGGGAGCATGGGGGCTATGTAAGTAGGCTGTTCAGGTTTTCTTATTGGTAACGCCACGTAGCGCTCTGTATGAAAAATCACTGGCTGTGCTGTGTGCAGTCTGTGGCTAGTTTGCATTGTTGTCTGCCATTGTAGTGTTGGGTAGCTGGATGTGAACAGCGCCTAGCGTTGCGCAGTTGGAGGTGAGCCGCCAGCAGTGGTGGATGTGGGGAGAGAGATGGCGGAGTTTTGAAATTTGTAAGACTGGATGTCATGAACTGCTATATACATGATGACTTTTGAACACTATTGAGGTAAATACATTGTTTGTTCTCTATCAAAATCTTTCATTTGCTAACTATGCCTATTAGTAGTTATTGCCTTCAGTAGTTTGAATCTTTTATTTAGCTGGCAGTAGTGGCGCTCGCTGTATTGCAGTAGGTCGAGTAACGAAGATGTTTGGTGAGGTAAATGATTTGTGAAAGGTATAGGTTAATGTTAGTCAGGGCCATTCTTTTGTAGGGATTTTTGAAAGTCAGATTGCGTTGCCCTAAAAATATTGTGTGTCAGTTTCAGCATAGTCATGTATAATTGTTCTAAGGGGACGTTTCAAGAGCTATGCGAGCTTCCACTGAGTGCCGTCCCAACATCGGCTGCAGCCGTCGGCACTCGTCAGCCCAGTTTACTGCATCAGCCACAGCGGCGCTGCCCAGCGCCTCCCCGGTCCACATTCTCGCTCTCCTCAAAACCCCTCTGGCCTTAGCCTGGCACCAAAGACCTCCGTAGCCTGTAACCACGGGTATATCGATACCGAAGAAACCATCGATATACACACCGCACAACACAACATTATAAATTATGATTCCACAAGGAGTGAGATCGAAACTCCACAGACCGAAAGCCTCACCATTACGAATGTTCGTATGCTTTTTGGCGAGCCCGACGAAGGGGGGAAAAAACAAGAATTAATTCCGGCACGCGCGCCGCGCTTCTTGGCAAAATTCCCACGGCTGCGCGGCGGTCGCTTTGCCCAGTTCGCCGCATTTATCTTGCGGCGCCGCACCGCGCCGTGCATCTCGAATACATCGCGGCAGATAATGATCCCGCTAGCAGAAGCTGATCCCCGTAGGTACACACGGCGCGGCTCGCAGACCATTCATCAAACGTGGCCCGCATGCCCCTCCACCCTTTCCACCCCCAATACGCGAAAGAGCGCGACGCTGGGTATAGAACCAACGGCAATTTGCTGCACGTCACCTTATCCCAAGTCTGCCGCTTTAGTGTAGCAGAAAAAAAAAAAAAAAAAACAGTCTGTCATATTCTGTTCACACGGGTTAGTACGAGGGGCGTCCAATAAGTAATGCAGCACTTAGTTTCCTCGGCCAGTTTCGGTTGAAAAAATACGGAATTTGTTGAAGTACATCGTGGAATAACCCCGCTGTTGCCCTATAGTTTCATGGAGTTCTCGTAGGTGGCGACACTATACGTAGTCTTTAAAATGGTGTCCTGCAACAGAGGTGCGTTCCAAGCAGAGAGATATTATTGAGTTTCCTGTGCCGGAAATCCTAGCACCGCAGACTAGCATTGAACAAAAGCACAGCGAGTCGTTGGGCGAAGCGTCTGTGATCATCGTAGCATGGTAGCGCAAACCAGTCCGAGCTTTCACGTGCCAGAGATTCACTCGGGTTGGTCGATGGTGAGCCGTGGCGCCATTGAATTAGTAGATTGTTTTGTCTGGCTTCACTGGCTCAGGTGGTTTATCAACTATCCCTCTTTCTACCCCAGTGCCAGTTTATATCAGGAAGAGTTGGTATCCGTGGATTGTGTCCTTAGAAGGTCTTTGCTTGGCGATATATACGGGGTGTGCTGGCCCGAAAGAGAGCCACGAAGTTTGGGGATTGGAGGTAGCGTCGCGACAAGAGGTGGTCACGAAGTCCGAGCTGCCGAAGCCACGAGCTTCACGAGGACGGCCTGCGTAGACCGAAGATATCAGAGTGCTTCACCGGGGTCAGCGTCGACTAGAGGCAGAAGATCAACATTCCGTCGGTTGGTTGGCAACATTCGTGTCGGACGACCGCTTGTGGCCTGGTTGCCCTCTTCTACCTGGCTTTCATCGACACCACTCAGTAACCGCTGCGACGCACCGTGGATCCATGTAACTGCTTGCTGATAAAAGGGGGGGGGGTAACATTCTGTAATCCTCGTGGTGATTTGCTTCATTGTCTACCTGCCCCCCCCCCCCCCCCCTCAATATTTTTTGGTTTGTACCCAACCCTCGGAGTTTTACTCGGTCGGTTATTTGGTCGTAAATATAGGCAGCAGTATTGTACTATGACACTAGTTGTCGTCTGAAAATTTGTCCTGCTATTATATTGCCTTTCCTTTCTGGTTTGTACCCGATCATTAATGTTCTAATTAATCAGCTCTTGGTCGTAAATGCAGCCGGAACAATTGACCTAAGGCACAGGTTGCCGCCAAACAAAAGAGGGTGCTTGTAGTTCGATTTACCTGTTAACCGGTTCAATTCCTTGATTGTAATTGCATTTCTCAGTCATTAGTTATAATCTGAACAACCTGTTTTACTAAGCTGCTCGTTTCTGTGTTTGAAATACCGGGTCACTATTGGTGTATTTTAGCTGGATCTTGACTTTCCGCCGAGTGCGTTCCGTTGTAATAAGTGTTAACAAGTAACGTTTTAAGACGTTCCTTCACAGCGGTCTTAATAACTGACAATCAGTTTAACATTGAAAATATTAACAGCCAAGCCCTGTCACCAGGGTTCAGTCAAAATAAAAGTTTCAAAGGGAACTGATTGGGATCCAATCGCACCTCGGGTGTCGTTGGTTGCTTTGAAGTAAGCCTTACCATTGTCATATTGTTTGCTAATCTGTTTAACCTTTAAGAACAAGTGACCATCTTAGCTCCAAACCTTTGCACATACAGCTTTAAGATTAAAAGTTAAGTCATCTGTTTTGAGTAACTGAACCACTCTTGTCATCAATGGTGCTTATATAGTTTTCATATGTTACAGAGGGGCATTTAATAAGACAGACTGTGTCCAGTGCGGTAGTAAACACCAGTGTTTCACCTGATAACGGGTGGGCTGCGGGTCCGGCCGTCTTGTAATCATTGTCATATTGTTTGCTGTTTTGCAACACATTACTTCAGACTTCTTTTGCAAAGACCTCTTGTAATCATTGTCATATTGTTTGCTGTTTTGTAATACAGCACTTCAGACTTTCTTTGCAAAAATTAAAAGCTTATTCAAATTAAGGTTTAAGGTCAAAAGAATTTTGCAAATTTGTTCATTTTGTTAAACAAAATTTTATGGTTAAATGCTTTGATTATCTGTAAAACACAGTATATATATTGTTAAATAAACGGGTTGTGTGAAAAGAAAGTTATATTGGTGGGTCCTGCCTTCCACGTTTTCCTTAATTTCAGTAAGACCATGTATCAGACGGATCACAATCAAACACTTTTCTGCACAATTTGGCGTTTCTGTTGGTAGTGCTGACACACTCGTCCATCAGCTGGGATAACAGAAGGTGTGTGCTCGCCGCCTAACTTCCGTCTGTTTCGCCCAATAAAGGATACATTACGTGGGAAGCAGTACGTGGACAATGGGGTGGTTGTTGATGCAGCAACACGCTGTCTCCGTCGTCGACCAGTAGAGTGGTACCGTGCGGGTACACAGGCTCTTCCAGCAAGGTGACGTAAGGCCGTCGCATTGAACGCAGATTATTTTCGAAAGAGTGAGGAATAATATGGTGTTTCTGGAATGCCAAATAAAACCAACCTGCTTTCAGAAAAAAAAATGTGTCGCATTACTTACTGAACGTCCATCGTAAAAAAAAGTAACAACGACAACGGTATTATCCGCGTATTCATCTACCAAACATTCCGTACGAGGGCGCTGTGCCACTGCATTTTAGTACGGGGCTACAAGAATCGAAACAAAAATAGTACAGTTCACTGGTAAAGTGAATTATGTATTATGCGAGAATCCGTTTTCTGCCTCTGAAGAGTAACAACACTGCAAAAATTCATGCAGATTTTTTCCTTCAGCATATAGCCAGCCATAATTTATAGTATAAATAACAACTGGAGCTGCTTCTCTATAGTAACAGGTATCATAGAAACAAATTTAAAGTTTTTAAATCTAATGTAGGTCAGCGTTATCAATCAACAGACCGGTGCATGGTAAACCCAGAAAAACTCATTTCATAAAACGTACTTATCCTGGTACATATTTTCAAAATTTCTACGTACTGTTATTGAGACTCTTCTTTATACTTATACCGACCTCAGTAAGTAATAGTAAAGTTTTTTCACGATGAGTTTACTCTTGTGCAAATGTCTAATTGTAATAAGGCATATCTCTTCGTTTAATTCCGCATCGTCCTTTGATACTGATATCTTATGGCATCTTTTACACTAACGGGGTTTTTGCTCTAGTTTCTTTCGGAATCATCCCTAAAATTTTGAAAATACATATCGGACGTATAATTACTAAAGGACAACATATAATTTCGCGTATTTAATGATATGAAATAACTACAGTGTACTAATGTACGCTATACGAAACGTTTATCGATTTACAGGATCAGAAATCGAAGAGTTATTTACATTTCTCCTTTGTATTTTGAATGGCATTATTGGACTCTAAAACTGAGCAATTATTTGCAAGAATTTCTAGTTTCGTATGAAGCAACCCGTTAAGGGTTTCGTTGTTAAGTCTTTATCTTTTCTCTGTTCCTCATTTTTGCAGACACTCAGTAATCTTTCTGCCTTAGTGTTTTAAGGCGGATGTGCTAGTTAAACTGAAATGAGTGCTTCAGTGTTTTCGCTAATAAAATTGCCACGATGATCTTTCGAGCTTAGTGCTTTATCCCAATAAATTTCTGCTTGCTGTTTTTTCTTTTTACTTTTTTTTTAATTTATCCTTCTCGCATACTGACATCACCTTGCGGCATGTCAGCTTTTCCTTTATACTTCACAGGCCCCGGTGCAGTCTGTCAACTTTTCGTGCGATTGCTGTAGGTATAATAACGACTAAGTTCCGATGTCACCATGAACAACGGCAATAGCACAATTAATACAGTGTGTAACAGGTGTAAGTGCAGATATTTTTATATGCGGTATATTAATACGCACCAACGCCAGTGCTTGTTTTCCTCTACGTCGAACAGTCTTCACACAAACACGTCACATAATTTACTGCCTGATGGTTTCTGCATGGTCGTAACTTCACCACTGAATGGACTGCGCCTGTCAGTATAGAGCTATCGTTTTGCGTCCACACTTCAACATCTGACCTGCCGCGCGGAGAAAAATAAACACTAATGGTTTGCTCTTGCGACAAGTACTTCGAGGTACTAACAGACCTCAGAACGTCTGACTTTTAATAGCTATAATTATTTGCCTAAATTACATTCAACGGGAGTTTGAGACAATCCTTTGTAATAAATCGGTGGAGCGGTGGAAATAAGTAACATATTGAGTGGTGGCTAATACAACTGATAGCTTTATCAACATAAATTTGATACTTCCTGGAGATTAAAACTGTGTGCCGGACCGAGGCTCGAACTCGGGGCCTTTGCCTTTCGCGGGCAAGTTGTCCACCAACTGAGCTACCCAAGCACGACTCACGCCCCGTCCTCACAGCTTTACTTCTACCAGTATCTCGTCTCCTACATTCCAAAGTTCTGCAAGGTTGGCAGGAGAGCTTCTGTTAAGCTTGGAAGGTAGGAGACGAGGTACTGGTAGAAGTAAAGCTGTGAGGAGGGGGCGTGAGTCGTGCTTGGGTAGCTCAGTTCGTAGAACACTTGCCCGCGAAAGGCAAAAGTCCCGAGTTAGAGTCTCGGTCCGGCACACAGTTTTAATCTCCCAGGAAGTTTCATATCAGCGCACACTCCGCTGCAGAGTGAAAATCTCATTCTGGATAAATTTGATTTACCTAAAGTTTCCCCAAAAGCCCTATTTAAAACAGCCATAAGCCACACATAATGTTTCGCATCAAAAAAGGGCGAAATTCCTAAAAATGGTAACACTGTCTTATGGCGGTCCTTAGCCTACCTCCTGCGAGGAACACAGCATTGTTACCCACCCTACAGCCCCTGCCGTGTCGCTTCCCTGACGCGCTGTCACCTCTCGTACTCACCTCGCGTACCCAGCGCGTATTTATCGGCGGCTGGCGCGACGCCGCACAGACGCCGACAGTATATTTGCTGGCTGAGCGGAGTGGAGTGGCCTCGGTTTGACCATAATTAGCCGGACTACGGTTCGCTGGCGGCGCAGAGGCTCCGGTATTGGAAATGTAATTACACGCCATTTATTACGTCGGAAAACAGCTAATAGTAGACTCGATCAGACGCATCTGTCCCCATGCGGCGTCCCATACGTCAGCTCTAGTCCGATGTTTATCAGCTAACGGAACCGACTCCGCCCTTGCATCAGCACGCGCAGTAACCCGCCTTGAGCAATCGTTTGCCAAGCAGATATGGTAGTTATTTTGTGTCGATTTCTGTTACCTTTTGCGCTTCTGCATGCGATAGTCAAGTCATTTCGTTACCTCCCATCTGTATTACTAACCGAGTATCCCAGTACCGGGAACCGAAAACCATTTGCAGGCTGCCTATATAATGCTGCCAGGGCAACAAAATTGTGACATTCAAGATTTCTCGTAATGACTGACAGAATTAAAAAATTTGAAATTGTGTCCTAATCTACTCATTCAGAGGTACAATAATATGTTAAAAGTTTAACACAATAAAATAAGTATTACAGTTAGGAACTGCGTGTTTGTCTTGAAGCGGCGTAACTGGCGGCGCACAAATACTTGGATTTTATTACTCCAGAATTTGAAAATGATACTTCCAACAAACTTTACACACAATTTCTTTACACATAATTTTCTCGCCGACATACCATACAAAATGACGAAGAGAAACAGTTTACCGCTGACTACATTTTTGCTGTTAACGCGGTAAAACTTCAGCGTCAGTCATGCCGTTTTAATTTGTTACTTCTTTACTGCCGAACTTATTCGCAACACAGTTTGCAGACAGTATCCAGGTACACCACTGAATATTCTAGCGAACTTATGTAACATTACGACACATATTTCAGGAGATACGACGTGATAGATTATGTGATCAAAAATATCCGGACACCTGGCTAAAAATGACTTACAAGATAGTGACTCTCTCCATCGGTAATGCTGGAATTCAGTATGATGTTGGCCCACCCTTAACCTTCATGACAGCTTCCACTCTCGCAGGAATACGTTCAATCAGGTGCTGGAAGATTTGTTGGGGAATGGCAGCCCATTCTTCACGGAGTGCTGCACTGAGGAAACGTATCGACATCGGTCGGTGAGTCCTGACACGACGTCGGCGTTCCAAAACATACCAAAGGTGTTCTGTAGGATTCAGGTCAGGACTCTGTGCAGGCCAGTCCATCACAGGGATGTTATTGTCGTGTAACCACTCCGCCACAGCCCGTGCGTTATGAACAGGTGCTCGATTGTGTTGAAAGATGCAATCGCCATCCCCGAATTGCTCTTCAACAGTGGGAAGCAAGAAGGTGCTTAAAACATCACTGTAGACCTGTGCTGTGATAGTGCCACGCAAAACAACAAGGGGTGCCAGCCTCTTCCATGAAAAACACGACCACACCATAACACCACCACCTCCGAATTTTACTGTTGGCAGTACACACTCTGACAGAAGATTTCACCGGGCATTCGCCACACCCACATCCTGACATCGGATCGCCACATTATGTACCGTGATTCGTCACTCAGCACAACGTTTTTCCACTGTTCAATCGTCCAATGTTTACTCTGCTTACACCAAGCGAGGCATCGTTTGGCATTTACCGGCGTGATGTATGGCTTATGAGAAGCCGCTCGTCCATGAAATCCAGGTTTTCTCACCTCCCACCTAACTGCCATAGTACTTTCAGTTGTTCCTGATGCAGTTTGGAATTCTGTGTGATGTTCTGGATAGATGTGTGCCTATTACACATTACGACCCTTTTCAACTGTCGGCGGTGTGTGTCAGTCAATAGACGAGGTCGGCCTGTACGTCTTTGTGCTGTAGGTGTCCCTTCACGTTTCCACTTCACTATCACGTCGGAAACAGTGGAACTAGGGATGTTTAGGAGAGTGGAAATCTCGCGTACAGACATATGACACAAGTGACACCCAATCATCTGACCACGTTCGAAGTCCTTGAGTTCCGTGGAGCGCTCCATTGAGCTCTTTCACGATGTCTAATGCCTACTGAGGTCGCTGATGTGTAGTAACTGGCAGTAGGTGGCAGCGCAGTGCATCTAATATGAAAAAAACGTATGTTTTTGGCGGTGTTCGGATACTTTTGATCACGTGGTGTGAACACTGTGATGCGTAAAAAACTGATTTCTACTTAAAATGGAGCGCAAATTACACACACCGTATTCAGCCAATGTTTCATAATACTTACGACTTGTAACAAACTTTAAGCATAACTCCAAATCTTTCCTAAACTTTTTCTTTTTCGTGTGCTCAACATCAAGCATTTAATATGTTAACTCATTTGTAGTCACATGTTTGTAGCTGTTTTATGCTTGGAAGTACGTTTTTAGCCTACATCTTACAAGCTTATGACGGCAAGATATTCTAAAGTAGTTTAAGATCGTCACATCTTGTTCCATCTCTTTTTGTGAGAATGTACAAAGAATGTTGAGTTAAGACTCTAATTATTTTCACATTTTCATAGGTTGAGGATTTAATCATTTTACATGAAGCTATATTTTGAAAAACAGTGTTCCTATTTATGTTTTATGACCATATTTTACACCACAGATTTGTTCCTCTAACAAGCTCAATAACGGTATCTGAAGGCCTCAACTTCGAGAGAGACTAATTACATGATAAAGAAATCGGTCAAGTGCGAGTAGGAATCGGGCACTCAGGGTTCCGAACAATCTTAATTATGCATACACATAGTTTATCCGTCGTCAGAATCGAGAATATAAACGATTTTTGCCGTTTTAGATATCGATACTGGCAAGATATTGGTCCCAGGAATTCCAAGACCGTATCAAAATCTCTACGGTAGTGCCTCAGAGTAGCCTGGACGTACAAAAGAAGCGAGCAGGGAACTTCTTATGTATATAGAAGATTTACGAAACACTTTTTATTTATTTACTTCAATATGACTACAACTTACATTTTATGTTTGCATGCAACAATGTTTGACTATTAAGCTTTTGACGAATGATGAATGCAATGTATGGTCAAGTCAAAAAATAGATAATTTTTATGTGATACCATTACAATTTAAAAAGTGGAGGATTTTTGACGTTACTTGTGCTGTGAAAACTTACTTCTTGCCGAGTTTCCTGGTTATAAGTCAATGGAAAGTAGCTTACCCTATAGGTTTTAACGAGTGAGTTTGAGAGTATCAAAGTATGTGACATCAATGGCCGTCTCTTTTTGTTACAAAACTTAAAAACTTGCAAATGTTTCTCTACCGAGGAACCATAGACCTTTATACGTGACATAAATTTGAACTTGATACGCTAATATGTTCCAGAGAATCTTAAGAGACGAACAGACAGACGGATAAAAAATGACAAAAATATTTTTTCGTGTTATATAATCGCAAACTGACAATTTTTGGATTTTTCCTTTAATTTCACTGTAAAATCTTGCTTCACGCCAAATTTCGCGAGTCTGGGTCAACGGGAAGCACTCAATAGGTTTTGATGAGTGAGCTTTCTAATATCAAAATACTTGACATAAATAGCCGTATCTTTTGATTACATAAACTTAGGAGCTTACAAATTTGGTTCCGCCAACGAACCGTAGACGTCAGTATGAGACATAAATCTGAACTTGATACGTCTACTCGTTATTGAGTACAGGGGGTCCTAACAGTTGGACAGGCAGACTCATAGACGGACGGACAACAAAGGGATCCTGTAAGGTCTACATTTTTACAGACTGAGGCACGAAACCCTAAAAACGATTTTTTTTAAATCGGAATTTTTTATCCCATAAGACAGTTAGTAAACAGCTGATACAGTGATTCATGGTCATACGAAGATCAGAAAGATTGAAAAACAGGAAAGAAAAATTCTGAGGAAAATAAATGGACTAGATGAAGAGGCCAACTAGAGAGATTTACAAAGACGTAAAAACAATAACAGACACCATTACAAAGAGAAGGATGAAATTTTATGGACATATCAGGAGGATGAATAAAACCAGGCTCACAAGGAAAATCTTTGAAATAGTAAAGAAGAGCAAAAGCAAGACAAAGTGTATCACTGAAACAGAGGAAGAGATTAAAGAACCGGGAATCACACAAGACAACATAAACAATAGAGAACAGTTTAGAAACATCATAACGAAACACACACTTAAATAAGAGCACGTGAAGAACAGAACGGGAAAAAGTTGGTCGGAAGAACGCAAGATAGAACACAGAATGAAGAGAATTTGGGAAGAATGAAGAAAGGAGAAGAAATTATGACTACTCAAGTTCAATTCGCTCTCTTAAAAGGGAATAATCGAAAATAATAAATAGTAATAAACAGAACACTTACGGTAATCTTTGATTAGCATAGCTATAATCTATATCACTTTAACACCTGTATTTATACACGTGAACTGAAAATATGAAACGATTCCATAGCTTGCTACTGGTACCGTTATCAAGTAATGACATTCGTATCTACTATGGGTTGTATATGTGTAGAGAACATTATGTGATGTATGTAATAAAATACGTAGAGAATAATTACAAACCTCGTTCACACGGTACGCTTCACTACTCTGAAACTTTGAAACCTTATCATGCACGTGCATTTAGTGAAGTTGATACTATAATGAATGAGCCGGGAAGCAGTGCAACGTCATAAGAAACAGATGATTGGCTGGTCGCGGCGAAAAGTGAACACTGTCTGCTGTGACAGCGTCCAGTTTGTCTGTTGTGTTGTGTATCCGAGTCTTTTACTGAACAACTCTTATTTTCACAGTGCCGCTTGATGTCCATCACGTCTTACGTAGCTTACGGGTATGTTCTTCCAATTGCAGTCCTTTCCAGCATCGACTTTCCCCCGACATCTATAAATCGCTGCACTTTGCCAGATTATTCAATATGTTAAATATTTTCTTTTAAACGTCTCAAAGTGTAACTAATCACAGCATTTACGTGCCACAGTCTTTCTTCACATAAACAAAGTTTGCGTACTCCATTTTGTAAGTAAATTTTAAAGTAAATAACAATTAACTCTCTCTATCAAACAGCGTTTTAAGTAAGTCTGCAGAAAGAAAATGATTTGGGCATCTGTTAGATTTCAGGCAATACAACTCATAAATCTCTGCACATAAATGAATGTCACAAATAACTGAGAACATAGTCAGCCCAATACCTTGTCAATATTTGCTAACCTACTTGTGGACAATGGTTTATATGTTTTGTACTAGTGTCTTCAGTTTGGAAATAATGAGCAAGTATATATTACGATATTTCTCGCTATTCTCATTTCTAATACTTTTCAGTACTTTCGCCTAAGTTCGGTTTAATCTCAGTCCTTCTTCTGTAGTTATTAGACTGTTCATTCTATTCAACAGATTCTGTACTACTTCTTCATCTTCAGCGAGGATTGCAATGTCATCTGCGAAAGTCATCTTTGATATCCTTTCACCCCGAATTTTAATGCCACACTTGAACCTTTATTTTCGTCATTGCTTCTTTGATCTATAGATCGAAGGGTAAGGGCAAAACACTAACTTCCTATCTTGACCTTTTTAATAAGAGCACTTCATCCTTGGTCTTCCAGTCTTATTGAGCCCTCTTGGTTCCTCTACATATCGTGGATTATCCGTCTTTTCCTATAGATTATCCTATTTTTGTCAGAATTTCGAATATATACACCATTTTACATCGTCAAAGGCTTCCTCTACAAATCCTATGAAAGTGCCTTGATTTTTCTTCGGTTCCGCTTCTTTATCTTGTCTTGATTTTTCTTCAGTTTCGCTTCTTTATCTTTCCTAAAGCCAAACTGAGAGTCATCTAAGAGATCCTTAATTTTCTTTTCCGTTCTTCTGTGTATTATCCTTGTTAGCAGCTTGGTTGCATGAGCTGTTAAGCTGATTGTGCGATAGTTCTCGCAATTATTTGCTCGTGCTGTCTTCAGAATTGTGTAGATGATCTTTTTCCAAAAGTCTGAAATTCGTCGCCAGTCTCGAAGTTCTTAGTAACAAGACGACTAATTTCTTGTTGCCACTATCCCCAATGATTTTAATAATCCAAAAAGAATTTGTGTGTACCTTCTGCCTTATTTGATCTTAAATGATCCAAAGTCCTTTTAAATTGTAATACTGAATCCCTTCTCACACTCCTATCACGTCATAAGACAATCCCTCCCTTTACAAAGACCTTCAGTGTACTCTTTCCACCTATCCTTTCTCTGCTCTACCTTTGACAATGGAATTCCCAATGCATCTTTAATGTTGCCGCCTCTACCCTTAATTTCAGCGAACGCTATTTTGACTTTTATATATGCTGGGTTAGACCTTCCGATTATCATTCCTTTTAGGATTTCTTCAGATTTTTCCTCCAGCCATTTCACCTTGGTTTCCCTGTTTATTTCATTCCTAAATGATTTTCATCATTGTATTCCTATATTTTCCTGAACATTTTTGTACTTCCTTCTTTTGTCGATCAGTTGAAGAATTAGTGCAATTATCCATGATTTAGTCTCAATTAGATTCCTACTACCCATGTTTGTCTTTAGAACATCTGTGATTGCTCTTTCTTAGAGATGTGCACCCCTCTTCAACTGAATTGTATGTTGTGTTATTCCTTATCACTGAGCCGTGCATGGCTCGTGTTCGTGCCATCCCTTATTTTACATCCTGTTTTTGTCATACTGCCACGTCGTTATGTTAGGTTCAGTTACTTGTTTCACTGAGTTATCGATATAATCCCTGCCGTATTATCTTTGCTGGACTGCTATCACTTCCCGGTCACCGTGTGTCGACCAGTCAGTTGGAACGAGCCAGTAGTTAGTTCGGAACTGGCAGTGTTTGAGTGGCACGCGGCACAAGTTCAGTGGGGTGCGGCAGCAGTGAGGTCGGGACCGCCAAGACTCGCCCGACGGCTGCCGACACACATGATTGGAGTGGCGACGACTTTGGTTGGTCATCGGTGGGTCGTCTTGCCGGACGACGTGTATTTGGCCGGCGATCGCTTATGGGTTGCCTGTGTGTGCCGACTCGTGATTCGTCCCTGTTATTGTACAGTTACTGTCGTTAGCATTACCTAGTTCTTCGTGCAAGTGTTCGTGAACTGTGTGTAGTTTGTGTGATGTTGAGTGACAAGTTATTTTAAATGTTGTCGGCGTACTGGCTCTGAGGATTCGGTCTGTTTGCGTGGAGCAGTGAGGAAGTCTCGGCGAGGTGTAGTTTGGCCGGGGCCCGCTGGCGGTCTTTACGCGGTGTCGGAGAGTGTGGCGCTGTTCCCATTGCTACGAGGTCCCTGGCTCACCGACCCTGGACACGAAGTTGAGTTTTGATTTAATCTTCCAGCAAGTCAAGACTGTTCACATTGTGTCGTTTGGAGATCGTTGTCGGCTGTTGGGATATTCCCGCGAGCAACAACGTGGTTTTCAAGTTGGAAAATTCTAGCCACCCTCCGGTGGAGTTTCACTGTATTTGGTTATTAGAATTGAAGTGCACCAGCGGAATCTTCTGCCTTATGGCCATTAACGTTCCGGTTACCTGCCCTGGGCACTGACATAAGTTTCAGGCAGTGTAGTTTTCTCACCGTGTTGTTGCTGTCCAGCACGGTGTGTAGTTTGACAGCTCCGTGTGTGATTGGTTGTGGGCGCCAGTATCTTCTACGTTGTTCCGTTGAACTCCCTGTTGTGCCTTGGTCGGGTGAAGTTATCTTGTCGGTGGGTCCACTGACCTGCTCGGTTGGGTTGTCGTCGGATCGTGAATGGTTGGCCCGAGTGCCTGTCTCATCTAAGCGAGCTTTAGTGTTTGAATTACAGGCCGGCCCTCGAACATCTGGGCGCCCTTGTGTGGACTGCCCTATTTTTTTTAATTTGTTCTTGTTGTTGGTACCTGCATGGCTTCTAGGCGCTTATGTGTTTTAAATTAGAGTTGTTTTACTCTTAAGGCCTCCAGCGTAGCTTAGAGTACTATTTCACGTAAGCCCTTTGGCATTTAAAAAAAAAAAAATCTAGTCTTCGGCCTTCAGCCGATTTACTGGCTTGTTCTTAAGGCCTTCAACCTAAATTAAAGAAGTGTTTCACGTACGGACTTTGTTATTTAAAAAAACTAATGTTTTGGAGTTTTAAGCGTTCGGCCTTCAGCCGATTTGAATTTAACTTGATTACTTCAGCCTAACTGAAGAACTGTTTTAAGATAAGGCTTGTCTTTTAAATCTCTGATTATGCTTGCGTTTTAAATTATTGGCCTTCAGCCGCTTTTTAAATTAAAGGGGCTTTCAGCCGGTAATTAACTCCCAAAGATTAAAGCTGTGTATTTTTTTAAAAAATTTTGGGCTCTTGTAATGTTAGATCGAATAATAAAGTTGTATGTTCGAGTGTAACTGACAGCCCTTATTTTGGCCCCTTTTCATAATTTATTCTATCTGTCATGTCCTGCGGGGTTAACAGGGCGCTTCAACCACAGTATCCCCATCTTTAGCAAACTTGAACGTGCTTCATTATTCCTCAGTACTTCAGTATCCCACGTCCTTCCACACTAGCTCCTCCGTACCGTTTTATTAAATGTCAATTCACTTTTCATAACTACCACATTGATCTGAGTCTATATCTGCTCCAGGGTATACCAATATCTGATTTCCAAGATTCTCTCTGATCATGATGTAATCCAGCCGGAATAGTCCCGTGTCTTCGGGTCTTTTCCTAGTGTACCTTCTCCTCTTCTGGTTCCTGAAAAAGAGTATACACTATTACCATATGCAATTTATAGCAGAACTCAATTACTGTTTCTCCTATCTCATTTCTCCTGCGAAGCCCATATTCTCTCGTAAACCTACCGTCTATACCTTCCCCTACGACCACTTTCCTGTCCCCTATATCTGTTAGATTGTTATCTCCGTTCGCGAGGCGGCCACAGTAAGGGCATCTCGCCACGACTTACATTAAGCATGCCAAATCCGCTAATAACCATTTCATCGCTGTATCTGTGCGAGAAAAAGGCAAGAAAAAATGGATGGTGTTCTCTGACCCCGTTTACGTAGCCAAGCAACAGAACATTGGGTAGTGAGAACAACTTAATTTGGTAACTGAGTATGGAAAATTTAAGCCTTCTCAATTGGTAGTGAAGGTAAGAACAGGTAAATCTCTGAAAACTGAAAATGGAAAGAACACGAATCTCATTTGCATCATGCAGCGCATGTTGTCTCTCTCTCTCTCTCTCTCTCTCTCTCTCTCTCTCTCCCTGACATTTTTTTACATCCATGTGAAACAGATGGTATGAATGTTAACAACTAATCTACGTAAAATGACGCCTGTTACAACGTCCAATTTCGCCAATGAAATGTCAATTAGTATTAGTGACGTATTTTAAATACCTTCGTTTTTAAAGCTACCACTTCTAGAAACATTGTCTTTTTTTAAAAAAAAAAATCAAATGCATTTGAAGTTGTAACTACTAAAAACAAGATTTTGTTGATTATAATTCACTTACTGTAGTTAACAATCCCAGCCAAAAAACGGCACCTATATCGAAGTTTCCTCTTACGCTATTTCGTCTCCCTCTTTGCAGCTTCTGGATCTCCTCGAACATATTGCAGGGGGCTAGCGTCCTCGTGTACACAGTAATTTCCCAGGGGCAGAATTGTCTTCATTCCTCGAGCCGTCGCAATCGACACCGTTCCTTTGCTGTGCCCGTCGCTCACTTCCCAACTGTTTGCTGACAAATGAGAGCTCATCTGGACATAAGCGGAGACTCAGTACTTGGATGAATTTTGCCATGAGGCGCTTGTTCCAGGAACAACGGATATCTGTTCCAATACGGATTCTGCATTGCTTAGGAAACGATTGTAGACTGGCGAGGAGACCGCACCTCTGGTCAACACCGATTTCGTACAAATTTCTGGTATATGCTGGGCTTCAGCAGAAATGAAAGTGGCGGAAGTGGGAGCTTCAAATGACCAAGCGTTTGGAAAAAAAAATTGTATTTATGGCGCGGGTCGGGTGACGCATGAGCCACTTATGTTACAGTGGTTTGCAGGCAGCCGTTGGCGCAGCGGGAAGGGTACAGAACGGTCTTCAGAGGGTCGTAGTTCAAGTCCCTATGCTCATTTCTTTATTTTCAATTTTTTTGCTTTGCTTACACAGCAAACCTATGTAATGCTCAAAGTGTTTATTAATAGTTTCATAAAACGCACGAAATGAAGAGGCAAAGGAAGGTCTGCGATTGCAAATAAAACCGTGTGTGCAAGGCAACAAATTTATTCTGGTAATTGACTCGTGCTGGGGGACAAACCACAATTATACGACGACAATTTTCAAGATAAAGAAGGATTGTCATCGTGCAGTATTTAACAGGTCCACCCCCCCCCCCCCCTCCCCATCCTTCCTCTCCACGCCCCTCCGCAGTTGCACTCCCTTAATGCATACCATGTGACGTTTGCTTTGTCTTCAAATGAAAAATTTGATCAAAAGGCTTGAAAACTGCTCTTTTGGAGAAAGGTTGTCACAAAATCCAACCGTTGTACATCGGCAGCTATCCTCTCCAATATTTGGCGAAGGATGTGTTACGCATAGTTTGTTGCCAAACTATGCGACAAGAGAGAACATTTTATAAATGTAAACTAAGTTTTTCTATAAAAACTTTTAAATAACCATGTAACTGTAAAAATGCGTAGCTTATAATGTGTACAAGATGATAGGATCATTACTTCTTCCCTTCGTTTTACAATGACTATCATCGCAGCACGTGCAAATCATAAACTCTAAAATAATAAAATCATCGAACTTTTTATAGGAAGTTCATGTGTACTCTCTACAATCCCATCTTTGAAATTTATTTGAAAATTCTAAATTTCTCATTGCCTTTCTTTTTCATGCATTTTATGAAAATATTAATAAACACAGTACATTGAGTATTATTTCGGTCTATTTGAAGTGTAAGTAATGTAAAAGTTGAAGATGAAAGAAAAGTTCCGTGCAGGGAGTCGACCCCACGATCCTGAGATTATCATTCTACAATCTTCTCGCATTGGCAAACCCCCACTGCAAACTACGTTCATGTAAATCGCTCATACCTCGCCTGACCCGCACCAAAACTGTTACTAGAATTTTCTCTAAAAACTTGACCATGTGGAGTTCCCACTTCTGTCACTTTCATTTCTGATCAAGCCCTGCATATACCATCAATTTGGAAGAAATCGGTCATAGCAAGTACGCGCGGTCACCTTGTGAGAGAACGTCAACCTCCTATGGGGCCACCACGTATGAGAGACATTCAGTGACGTGTGAATGGGCACAGTTGTTACCAGTCTTCTATAGCAACTGACAGATTGTGGTGAGACATAAATCTTAGCGGGTGAGTACCAAAAATTTTCGGGGGTGTCACAAGACATCTATCTCAACGCGTCGAAAATCCTCGACCCTCGGTATGGTATTTCTGCAGGGAATATTGCTTCACGTAGACGACGAAGAGACCTACACCAATGCTGATGAAGTCCTGCTCCGGAATTCCAGGCATTCTGTTGCGCTCTCACTTCGAATGTGAAGGACTTAGGGGACTCAAACTCAGCGATGAAATCAGAATCGTTTTGTTACTGAAAGACATTTAATTACGAAGAACTACTGTGTTTCAGTCGCGGAGACAAAGAGCGAAGATATTCCTTCTCAAAACGAACTAAGAACAAACAGGCACAGTTATACAGATTAGAGAGCAGAAAACACAAAATGAATAATAATGACCATGTCATCAACACGACCTGTTTTAAAAGGCCGCACCCACACATACTGATCTCCTCGTGCAAAGGAGAACGTAATGCATTTCCACCATCACCGTACCCAGCCAACATTAAAACTCTTTAAAGGGTCCGCACACTACAGATATGGAAAATGATCAGTAAACTCGGTTCTCTGTATCTCACTGCTCCCAAAGAAGAGGATCCACCTCGGTGTCGCTGTGGCTCACAAAAGACGGTCGTCCACCTCTTGCTCGACTCCCCACTTTTAGCCGCTCTGTGGATGAACTTTATAACTTTCCCAGCACCCTACCTTCGTTGTTGGACGACAATGCCTCAAGAGCACCTTAAGTTTTACGTTTTATTCGTGAGGAGGGTTTTATCATTTGATCGAAGTTTTAGCGCATGTCCTTTTTCGCTCTGTGTCCTCCATTCTAGTGCTTTTAGGGTGGAGGTTTTAACGTGTTGCCGGCCGCGGTGGCCGAGCCGTTCTAGACGCTTCAGTCCGGAACCGCGCTGCTGCTACGGTCGCAGGTTCGAATCCTGCCTAGGGCATGGATGTGTGTGATGTCCTTAGGTTAGTTAGGTTTAGGTAGTTCTAAGTCTAGGAGACTGATGACATCAGATGTTAAATCCCATAGTGCTTAGAGCCATTTGAACCATTTTTTTAACATGTTGCAGAGTGGCTGGATTTTCCTTTTTGTTCTCATTGTCAGCCAGGCATGGTAATCTGCTCTCTTGTTTTGATCTCTTCTACATGTTTCTTGCGTCTCTCTGTGGTTTTCTTGTCCAATTTTGCCCATTTTAGTGTTTGTTACCGTTCTCTCATTCTGGTGGTTTTCTTCTTTCTTCCAGCTGTGTTTTGTATGTCTCGATTATTTTACTCTCACCCTTGTGGAATTATTTTAATCGGAACGAGGGACCGACGACCTAGCAGTTTGGTCCCTCCCTGTTTTAAACCAACCAACCAACCAACCCCTGATCAGCAGGTGCTACCCTTCAAATTGCAGGGTTATGGTACTCTATCTTACGAAAAGTATTTGGACAGACCTGTGAAATGCGCACTAGACCACTATATGTCACGAGAGGCGGTCCCGCCAGTACAAAAGGAGAGAGAAAAATATCCGTTGAGAAGCAGTAACATCAGGCTTGGCCAATCAGGAGAATTCACTAACTTTGAATGTGCCCTAGTCATTGGATGTCACCCGAGTAACAAATCCATGAGGAACTTTTCAGCTTTCTAAAGCCATCCAGTCGACCGTTGGTGATGGGACTGTGAAGTGGAAACAACCACTGCTAACCCAAAACCAGGCAGACATCAAGGACCGTCACCAATTTCAGGACGGCTGCAAGAAGTCGACGGAATCAGTGGAAGGAATAGCTCGTGAGTTCAAAAGTGCTACCAACAGTCCAGATAGCATAATGACTTTGCGTATGGAGTTAAAAAGAAGAGTGTTTAATGATCGAGTAGCTGCACATGGACCACACTTTTCTGCAGTCATTGACAAGGACACTTCAGGTAGCGTAGAGGGCGCCGATGCTGGACAATGGATGTGAGCGATGAATCACAATAATTATTGTGGAACATTAATATTGTTCATTCAATTTTTTAATGAGTCTGTGTCCCTCCAAGAATAGACTGAATATTCCATAAAGAGACTACATTACCGAGACCCTGTGTCCCCCAGTTAAGATGGTGAACGTCAGTAACAACTTCAGATGAAAGGTAAAGAAGCAAAGCGCCAGAAATGACGGAGCCTACACGAAATCCACTAATCCAAGGAATCACCTTCCCAGCGTAACTCTGAAGAACTAGAGACCCAAGTAGGACATCAAACAAAATATGATGGCATGAGGCAGTTTATAAGTGAAATCCTGCTATAGTTCTGATGCTGCTTAGCATCTAAACACCCCAACCATCCACTCCCCCCACCCCCCCTCCCCTCTCCCAAATGCCGGGATTCTCCACCACCACTACAATGCGACATGCAGTCGCGACTTGGAGGTCATCTGCGATTATCTTAGAAACTTGTGGTAAGATCTTATGGGACCAAACTGCTGAGGTCGGGGGTTCCTAAGCTTACACACTACTTACTCTAACTTAAACTAACTTACGCTAAGGACAACACACACACCCATTCCTGAGGGACGACTCGAACCTCCGACGGAGGCAGCCGCGGGGACCGTGACAAGACGCCCAAGACCGCACGGGGTAGCTGCGATTATCTTATCACAACCTTGAGAATATAGGGAGTTAAATAATAAGAATAGGCCTATTTACGAGTAGCGATTTGCGGATGACATAATAGCAGAATGTAAGTGCTCTAACCACGTCTAGATCCGGAGTTATTGTCACAGTCGAATATATAACATTAAACACCAATGAAAGTCACCTTCTACTGGACTGTTCATAACTATACTTCGCAAACAGTAGAAAAACTAACAAAAATCGTATAGGGTCGCTAAGTTTGAACTGCCATCAGATATAAGTCTCTCATCAACCAATACCTGTCGCATTCCGAAGGCAACAAAGAAATGTGACTCTTATTTGCAACTTTTTTAGCGGACTCTGACGTCAGACCCTTCACTCTTCCTAACATGATTTTGATACTTCGGCGGTGCAACCTTGTACCTCACACGTAAGGTCACTCAGAACCTTTGTTGTAATTTAAGACTTTTGTTGGTTGACTATTTACTACAGGTAAGTATTTTGAAAAAAAAAAACATATCTGCACCATTAGCTGAACAATTGTATATTTATTCTCTACCGTTTTCAGTTACAACTATCTTGACAAGAAAAATGCGGTATACACCAATGGATCAAAAATATATTTTTATCCATTGAAGTATGCTGTTTTACTCCTGTGAAGACAGTTGTTATAACTGAAAACGATAGAGAACAAAAGTACAGTTGCACAACCGATGACGCTCATCGTAATTATCTGCAAGCGTTCTGTCTCCTACTAAACATTTTTACAAGAGGGCCACTTTGTTTTTCCCACTCAGTATAGCAACCGACAAGTCCATCCAACTACTGCTAAAACTGTATTTTACTTTTTAGTTTTGACGGAAGTGTTCCTGTGCCGAGCCTCCAAAGCATTCGAGACGCCTCGCTTTCGGCTCTTCTGAGGTCCTCGCTTCCGCCACGCTGAATGACTTGCGTCTTCCACGGGCATGCCTCGCCACCAGATTGTCAATGGTCGTATATGGCTGCTGCAAAACTCCCAAAATTCTGATGAGCTACTCAATCGAGATTCACATAATTCGTGAAACAAAAGTTGGATTCAGATGGGATCTGCACCAGTCAGTTGTAAAATACACATAGGATATATTCAGGACATGTCCCCCACAAGTTATACTTTCCCTCAGCTTAATAGATCTTTCAGAAACGGGCGTCGTCAATGAAATAGCATACCACTGTGATGTCTGACCCCACCTCTATTGGATTTCAAAATGGTTCAAATGGCTCTGAGCACTATGGGACTCAACTGCTGTGGTCATAAGTCCCCTAGAACTTAGAACTACTTAAACCTAACTAACCTAAGGACAGCACACAACACCCAGTCATCACGAGGCAGAGAAAATCCCTGACCCCGCCGGGAATCGAACCCGGGAACCCGGGCGTGGGAAGCGAGAACGCTACCGCACGACCACGAGATGCGGGCTATTGGATTTCAGACTCCATGAGTTTTCAATATCAATACATGATATAACCATAAATTTTATAAGCTGCTGAACCCAATTATTTCAATCCTTAATAATTTTGCATTTTGTGTTACTCCTTAATTTTATATTATTCTGAATTTTTTTGTCCATATTAGATTGCGTTTATCATATTGTCATACCTAGAACACACAAAATAATATGCAGAAGTTGCAAGTACTAGCAACAGACAAAACCAGATCATTAGCACAAATTTGAAATAGAATACACTTTACCTATGCAACTTTTTTTTTTTTTTTGCTCTTCACTGACAATGTCACTTTTAAATCTGTTGTGAGCCTGTCAAACAGACAGCCAAATGAGGAAGTGTTTACGTAGCTTGAAAAATTAAATAAAGACCTACAGAGGCATTTCCTTTTAATTTCACTAATAGACATGTATATCTTATATTTTCAGTTCTCCACAATTAAACAATTAACAAAATAACGCCAACGATTGCTGCAGCACCTGACCGGAGATCACTGAACAGTACGGTTTGCTCGTTATGGTTAGGTACACAGGGTGACTCACCTAACATTACCGCTGGATATATTTCGTAAACCACATCAAATACTGACGAACCGATTCCACAGACTGAACGTGAGGAGAGGGGCTAGTGTAATTGTTTAATACAAACCATACAAAAATGCACGGAAGTATGTTTTTTAACACAAACCTAAGTATTTTTTAAATGGAAACACGTTAGTTTTGTTAGCACGTCTGAACGTATAAACAAATACGTAATCAGTGCCGTTTGTTGCATTATAAAATGTTAATTACATCCGGAGATATTGTAACCTAAAGTTGACGCTTGAGTACCACTCCTCCGCTGTTCGATCGTGTGTATCGGAGAGCACTGCAACATACATCGCGTTTCTACAGAATGATCTGCCAACGTTGCTCGAAAATGTCCCACTGGAAACGCGTCGACGTATGTGGTATCAGCATGATGATGCACCTGCACATTCCGCAATTAACACTAGGCTGACCCTTGACAGGATGTTCGACGGGCGTTTCATAGGACGTGGAGGACGCATAAATTGGCCAGCCCGTTCACCTGATCTTACACCTCTGGACTTCTTTCTGTGGGGTACATTAAAGGAGAATGTGTACCGTGGTTTGCCTACAACCCCATAGGATATGAAACAACGTATTGTGGCAGCCTGCGGCGACATTACACCAGATGTACTGCGGCGTGTACGACATTCATTACGCCAGAGATTGCAATTGTGTGCAGCAAATGATGGCCACCACATTGAACATCTATTGGCCTGACATGTCGGGACACACTCTATTCCACTCCGTAATTGAAAACGGAAACCACGTGTGTACGTTTACCTCACCCCTCATGGTAATGTACATGTGCGTCAGTGAAAAAGACCAACAAAAAGGTGTTAGCATGTGGACGTAATGTGCTGTTCCAGTCTCTTCTGTACCTAAGGTCCATCACCGTTCCCTTTCGATCCCTACGTAATTCGGTGCTCTCCGATACACACGATCGAACAGTGGAGGAGTGGTACTCAAGCGTCAACTTTAGGTTACAATATCTCCGGATGTAATTAACATTTTACAATTCAACAAACGGCACTGATTACGTATTTGTTTATATGTTCAGATGTGCTAACAAAACTAACGGGGTTCCATTTAAAAAAACCTAGGTTTGTGTTAAAAAACATACTTCCATGCATTTTTGTATGGTTTGTATTAAACCATTACACTAGCCCTTGTCCTCACGTTTGGTCTGTGGAATCGGTTCGTCAGTATTTGATGTGGTTTACGAAATATATCCAGCGGTAACGTTAGCTGACTCACCCTGTATATGATGGTAATATAAAGAAACGTATTTTTGAGCTTCTGAAACATCTTAACTTCCTGGCAGACTAAAACCGTGTGCCGGACCGAGACTCGAACTCGGGACCTTTCACAGGCAAGTGCTCTGCCACTTAGCTACCCAAGCACGACTGATGGCCCACCCTCACAGATTTAATTCCGGCAGTACCCCGTCTCCTACCTTCCAAACTTCACAGAAGCTCTCCTGCGAACCTTCCAGAACTAGCACACCTGTAAAAAAGGATATTGCGAAGACATGTCTTAGCCACAGCCTGGGAGATATTTCCAGAATGAAATTTTCGCTCTGCGGCGGAGTGTGCGCTGATATGAAACTTCCTGGTAGATTAAAAGTGTGTCGGACCACTGCAGAGTGAAAATTTCATTCTGGATCGTAATTAAATAACTTTTGTTCTTTAACATAACTGGTAGTTTTCGAAAACAATAACGTCTTTAAATATTTGGAATTTTTCCACCTATTATCTCATGTAATAATTTTCGGCTTGTACCTCGCCATTTGGAAAGAGTATTAATCGTCCAGAAGCGAAGAGTGAGAGTAATACGTGGTACGTTCACCTACAGTTGCCCTGCAGCGCTTTCTTCCTCGACTTAGGTACTCTGACGAAACCTTCTCACTTTACAGATTCGCTATCGATATTTCATTCGAATAATTTCTCACAGTTTAAAAAGAATAGTAAAGTGCATTAATTGCTCATTACTGAGCTTTTAAGTGGTCTAAAAATGTGTTCGATTTCCAGTCACAAAAAATCTCCCATCTCAGACTCACGATCACAAAACTTCTGACATGTAGCAGAGAAAATTTTACGTCTATAATAAAACTTCTGTTTTATAGTTGAATTTTTAATTAATCATTAGTAGTACGAGTAGTATATGGCGACAAATACATTTACTTTTGCGTTGCGTTTAAGTATGTCTCACAAGTAATATGAGTAGCGTCAAAGAGTAATACGCCAATTTTCATTGAATTTAAGAGTCTGTGCGATATCGAAGTTTGTAAATGGCTAGTTTTTAACCAAACACACGTACATCTCGTGTATACGTAGCCTGTAAACATACTCGTTTCGTGTCAGGTGTCTACCAATTTATGCAGTGGTCTCTGGAAGAGGAAATTAACGAAAGCAAAAACCAAATAATGAGCTAGCTGATATGAAGAAGTCCCGAGAAAGTCACATGATATTGTAACTGTGAAAATACCTCCCAATGAGATAGCAGTAACATAAACGTAAATGACATCCAAATCAAAACCCGGCCCTAAAAATGCGTTAGCCACGTGTGGCCAATATTGAGCAAGCAGAGGACAACTGATTCCCCGCGAGAGGACCGCATAGAAGACTTCCACGCATTCGCAGTCTCCTTAATGACACGCAATTTGTTGTGCGTACTGTTACGTCATTCCACCTCCCAAAGCCGAAAAACCTTGCGGCGTAAGACAGAACGCGGGTTAGTTTCGGAGATGCCCATCTCCAGAAGAGGTTTGGTCGTAGCCTGTTTGGCCAGCCTGTCGGCAAGTTCGTTGTTTGGTCATTCGACCTGTACTGGAGTCCACACAAACACCACTGAACGACGGGACCGCTCCAGGCCATAGATGCACTCCTGAATGGACGCTACCAAAGGATGGCGAGGGTAGCTTCGGCCGATGGCTTGTAGGCTGCCCAAGGAGTCAGTAGACAGGAGAAATAACTCGCCAGGGCATGAGCGGATGTGCTCAAGAGCACGAGATATGGCCGCCAGCTCTGCAGTGAAAACACTGCAGCTGTCTGGCAAGGAATGCCGTTCAATATGTCCTCCATAATCATACCCAAGCCTATGTGAGCATCTCCCATCGAGCCGTCGGTGTAAACCACTTCATGGTCCCGGTACATGTCGAGAATTGAGAGGAAATGATAGCGGAGAGCTGCAGGGTTAACGGAGTCCTTAGGGCCATGCGAAAGGTCCAGAAGAATCTGCAGCCTAGGTGTACACCGTGGAGGTGTACGTGAATGGACCTCGAGTATAGGTGGTAACGGGATGGACTCCAATTAAGGCAGAAGGAACCGCAATCGTAAGCCCTGACCTAGGCCGCCGATGCGGGAGATGAACGGCTGTGGTTGGGAAAAGGAGACGGTAATTTGGATGCGCAGGAGAACTACGAACGTGTGCAAAGTAATTGGTGAGCAGTTCTGCCCGCCTAACCATCAATGGAGGGACTCCAATCTTCACCAGGACATTAGTCACCTGACTCGTTCTATAAGCTCCCATCGCTGGGCGAACGCCACAGTGGTGCACTGGGTCGAGTAGACGCGACGCCGAGGGCGCCGCTGAACCGCAAATCAGACTCCCATAGTTAAGGCGGGATTGATCAAGAGCTCTGTTGAGCTGCAGCAGCTTAGAGCAATCTGCACCCCCAGTTGGTGTTGCTGAGGCAGCGGAGAGCATTGAAGTGCTGCCAGCACTCCCGCTTAAGCTGACGAAGGATAGATAGCCAAGCCAATCGGACGTCGAAAACCAGTCCTAACATTCGATATGTCTCCACTACAGTGAGTGGATCGTCTGGTTCTAGGTAAACGGTGCGACGCTGACAGAAACGCGTGACACACGACTTCGCAGCTGTAAACTGGAAGCCATGGGCTAGAGCCCATGACTGTGCCTTGCGAGTGGCTCCCTGTAGGCGCCGCTCAGTACTGGAGGAGCCGTACGAAATGCAGAGTCATCCGAATACAGAGAAGGTAACACCGATTGCACTGCAGCTGCTGCTAGATCGTTAATAGCCACTAAAAATAGAGGGACACTCAATACAGTGCCCTGCGGAACGCCATTCTCCTGAATATGGGGGAAACTATGGGAGGCGCCGACTTGGACATGGGAAGTATTGAGCGACAGGAAGGTTTGGATAAAGATAAGGAATCGGCCCTGGAGACCCCGTTCATACAATGTGGCAAGGATATGATTTCGCCAGGTCGTGTCATATGCTTTACGTAAGTCCAAAAAGATGTCAACCAGTTGTTGGCGTCTGGAAAAGGCTGTTCGGGTGGCAGACTCGAGGGAAACAAGCCCTGACATGGAGCCAGTAGGCCACGTGACTACAGGACCAAACCCAACCGCCGTACGTACCAGCAGCTTATAAAAAAATTTGTGAGGCTGATGGGCCGTTAGCTATCCACATCAAGCGGGTTTTGACCGGGTTTGAGCACCAAATTGATGGTGCTCTCCCGCCATTGCGATGGAAAGAGACCATCGCACCAGATCCGGTTGAAGATGATGAGGACATGTCACTTGTAGTCAGACAAGAGACGCTTAACCATCAGACTGTGGATCCGATACGGCCCAGAAGCTGTGTCGGGGCAATGTGCAAGGGCGCTGAAGAGTTCCCACTCTGTGAATGGGACGTTGTAGGGTTCACTGTGGTGTGCAGTGAACGAGGGGACTTTCCTTTCCATCCGCTGTTTGAGGGTGGGAAAGGCAGGGGGGGGGGGTTTAGGGGGAGAGTTGGGGGGGGGGGGGGTAGTTCTCCGACGAAGAGGCTCGAGCATAGTGCTCAGCAAAGTGCTCGGCAATCGCGCCATTGATGTTAATGCCAGGAACACCTGTTGGGGTCTGGTACCCTAAAAGACGTCTGATGTTCGTCCAGACTTGGAGAGGTGACGTATGGCCCCAAGTGGTCGACACCTACCTCTCCCAACACTACTGTTCCCGTCTTTTTATAAGATGGCGAACGCAGGCACGGAGCCGCTTAAAGGCTACTAGGTGCTCTACGGAAGGGTGCCGATTATGTCGCTGTAGAGCTCGCCGACGCTGTTTAATTGCCTCAGCGGCTTCTGGCGACCACCAAGGGACTGGCTTTCGTCGGGGGCACCCTAAAGAACGAGGGATCACGTTTTCCGCGGCAGAAACGATAGTTGTAGTGACCTGCTCAACGAAAAAATCTATGGCACCATGTGGGGGAGATTCAGTGGTGATAGCAGAGGTGAATGCTTCCCAGTCTGCCTTGTTTAAAGCCCATCTGGGTAGGCGTCTGTGGGCATGACGCTGGGGGAGTGACAGGAAGATGGGGAAGTGGTCACTACCACACAGGTCGTCATGTGCTCTACAGTGGATAGATGGGAGAAGACCAGGACTGCAAAACCGAGAGATCAATGGCCGGATATGTGCCATGTGACACACTGAAATGTGTGGGGGCATCTGTATTTAAGAGGCAGAGGTCGAGTTGTGACAGTAAATTTTCGACCTCCCTCCCTCCCTCAGCCAGTAAGCATGGCGTCACCCCATAAGGAGTTATGTGCGTTAAAATCTCCCAAAAGTAGGAAAGGTTTAAGGGGTTGATCAATCAGTGCAGCCCATATGTTCAGGGGTACTGCACCCTTCCTCTCTCAGCCAGTAAGCATGGCGTCACCCCACCATCTGGTGGAAGATATACATTGCAAACAGTTATTTCCGGTGTCGACCTTATCCTGATAGCCACAGCTTCAAGAGGGGTTTGCCGGCCGCGGTGGCCGTGCGGTTCTAGGCACTGCAGTCCGGAACCGCGGGACTGCTACGGTCGCAGGTTCGAATCCTGCCTCGGGCATGGATGTGTGTGATGTCCTTAGATTAGTTAGGTTTAAGTAGTTCTAAGTTCTAGAGGACTGATGACCTAAGATGTTAAGTCCCATAGTGCTCAGAGCCATTTGAACCATTCACGAGGGGTTTGAAGGGGCACAGGTTCACTACATACTGAGTTCAGAACACTGACGCAGTCTCCACCTGACACTCTATTATAGTCGCTACAGTACCTATAATATTCCTTACAGCTGCGGAGGTCAGGGGTCCACATTTCCGGAAACCAGGTTTGCTTTAGGGCAATGCAGCAGCTTAACAGTTGCCATAGCTCAGCCAGGTGGTGGGAAAAACCGCCGCAATTCCACTGGAGGACGACATTATCATGAGACTGGGAAGGCATGAAACAAACACTCAATGAGGCAGTCTACGCCTCAGGGTCACCTGCTGCCACCAGATAAGTACCTGTGCAATCGACGTCCATCATGCCTGAGGGTCCAGCGAGATCTAGGTCCTCAGCGGATGCCAGAATCTCCACCTTATCCTCAGACGCAGAGCTTGTAGGTAGTGGTGGTTTGGGTGCCACTGCAGCGCCTTGGTTCTTGGGGTCTTTTTATTTTTAGATTTCTCTCACTGTTCCTTAGGTTTTTCCAGCTAGGAGGGCTTCACTGATTCAGTCTCAGGGACTAAGGAAAACCAGCTACCTGTGATTGTTTCAGGCACTGGTGGATGTCATCTATACTGGTAGGAACTGGGAGAGGTGCTAAATAAGACTGAGAGGTGGGGGTTAACACCCCTGATGGTTGGGGGGGGGGGGGGGGGGGAGGGGTGTTGCTCGTGAAGTAGGTTGTGCAGAAGCAACAGGGAGGGAAGTGCTCCCCATTATCAAGGGGGCAGGTGGAGTCTGTAGGCGATGGAACGGAAGATGGTAGAACTGTTGTCGTAGCGGCGGCGTAGCTGACGTCATATGCACAGGATGTAGCCTCTCGTATTTCCTCTTAGCCTTAGTGTAGGTCAGTCGGTCCAGGGTCTTGGATTCCATTATTGTTCTTTCTTCCTGGAGACTGAATCTGGCGAGCAAGGCGAATGGTGGTCTCCACAGTTGACACAAGTGGGAGGCAGGGCACAGGGAGTATTGAGATGTGAAGGACGTCCACAATCCAGACAGATGATACTAGACATACAGTTGGAAGACATTTGGCTGAACCTCCAGCACTTAAAGCACCACATTGGGGGAGGGATGTGTGGCTTATGTACAGCGGTTGACCATCACCTTGACTTTCTCAGGTAATGTGTCACCCTCGAAGGCCATGATGAACGTACCAGTGGCAACCTCATTACCCCTCAGACCCTGGTTTACGTGCCATACGAAATCTACACGTCATCGCTTTAAATTGGCGCGCAGCTCATCGTCAGACTGCAAAAGAAGGTCCCTGTGAAACATGATACCCTGGACCACATTTAAGCTCTTATGGGGCATGAAGGAAATAGAAACATCCACAGTTTGTCACAGGCGAGTAGTGCCCATGACTGAGTAGAGGATGCTTTTCTGATCAAGAACGACTCTGACCACATTTTGACCAAGCCCTCCACCTCCCCAAACTTGTCGTCTAAATTCTCCATTTAAAAAAAAAAAAAAAAACTGTTTCAATGGCAAGAAAGATTCCACATCAATTCTCGTACATGCGAGGTACAGGGCGGAATAATCTTTGCTGCCTTCCGCACCCTGGCGTTACTCCCATGGTGTGGCCGGCGGGGAGGGGGGGGGGAGGCATTTGGAGTCGTATTTCTTAGCATTTAAGTTAGACCTTGACCACTTAGAGTATGCTGGTGTTTGACCACCAGCAAGAGATGACGTACTACGCTTCATGGCGTGTCATCGGCTCTGCTGCCACCCACTCCGACCAGGAGTCCTCCCCATGGGCGCCAGTCATCTGCAACAAATGCCACCTGCCAGGATGGCCATTTATGGGAGTCCCGATGCCCCAGGGTGACGGAAATCTACTTCTTGGAGTACATGGAAAGTTAAGGGCACCGGCATCAGCAGAGTGATCCTTGTGTGGTCAGGTACATGGCGGCCCCACCACAACAGACTGGCTACCACGCTGGATATCAGGCGCAAACGAGCTACGAAGTCCATTATCGTAGACAGCGCAGAAAGCGACACTGCACAGAGGATGGAGGAAAACGCACCAAGGAGGGTGACCTCGCCCAACACATGGAGATTGAGCGGAAGTGCATATCGATGTCGACGAAGGATGTGAGAGGTCTCGGTGCATGATGGACACTATGCACCCTATAGGGGACCACCACCTCTGACGACAGGCTGGAATACCTCGGTCCTATTCTAACCCCCCACCCCCACCCCTGACCCACAGGGGGCTTTCAGTAAGTAATACGACACGTTTTACTAAAAGCAAGTTGGTTTTGACAGGAATCCAATACACCATATTATTCCCGACTCTTGTTGCTACAAAATCCTAATGTCAAACAAAATTTTCTTCGAATGCGACAGCCTTACGCCACTTTACTGGGAAAACGTCTTGCTCCACTAATAACCTTCCCACCATCCACGTATTTATTCCTGCAGAGTGCATCCTTCATTGGTCCAAACAGATGGAAGTCTGAAGATATGATAGCTGGACTGTACATTGGATGAGGAAGAACAGTCCAATGAAGTGAGCTCCTCTCTAGTGTGTGGACTTGTGCGAGGCCTTGCGTTCTCATGAAGAAGGAGGATTTCCTTAGGATTTTTGTGGGAACGAACGCACTGAAGTCGTTTCATCAGTTTCTTGAAGGTATCGCAATAGAACTTAGAGGTGATCGTTGCACCATGATGGGGACGTGAAACTGAATAACCCCTTCAGGGTCCCACGAGACCGTCGCCCTGACATTACCGGCTGTGAGTGTGGCTTTAAATTCGGAGGAGAGGTGGTGTGGCGCAACTCTATAGTGGCGTGCCGTTTTAGTTTCCGGTTCGGAGTGATGAACCCATGTTTCATCGCCTGAGAGTATGTTCGACAAAAAGTTGTTACGCTGGGGCTCATAACGAGCAAGGAATTCCGCACAGATGGTCCCCCGTTGCTCTTTATGGTTTTCTTTAAGGGGGCGAGGAACCCAGCACACACACACTGTTGAGTACCCAACTGTTGGGCGAGTGTGTCAGCAGTACCAACACATACGTCCAGTTATGCAGCGATGTGTTTCACTGCGATCCGTCTATCAGTTCGGATGAGAGTGTCCACACGCTCCAACGGTTTAGGTGCCACAGCGGTGTGCGGCCGGCAGGCACAGGTTTGCGCGACCATGTTGCGACGATGACAACCGCCTCTCCCAACGACTCAACGTGCTTTTTTTCACTGCTAGGTTTCTGTAGATATTCTGTAAGCGCCTGCGATGCTGCTTTTTTCCGCCAAAAGAAATTCAGTGACAGCTCTCTGTTAGGAACGGAACTCCGTTACAGAAGTCATTTTGAAGGCTACGTATAGCGTCGCAACCTTTGGGAACCTCTTGAAACTGTAACGGCTGAAGCGGCAATATTCCACGATGTTCCACAACGGATTCCGCATTTTTTCAACCGAAAGCAGTCGAGAAAAAAATGTGTTGCATTACTTACTGCATGTCCCTCGCAGGTTTTATCCTTGGATCTGGAATCTTAGAAGAACACTGTTTTGCAGTTAGCAGTTCCAAGTGGAATTTTGAGGTACAATAGATTAGACGTCACCGACTTTGAAATTGTTGTAGTGTCTGTTATGCTGCAAGATATCTCATTTTTCATGGTTGTTCACAGAAGATGTGCATTTTCTGTGTTACCGTAAAAACATTTTCCTTGAATAATTGAAATAATGTTAAAATGATATACTAGAACAGAATTTCCCTATTTGATCCACTCGTTGACGTATTCCTACAGCGCAGGACAACGATAAATTTTCTCTTGAATTTTTTTGGCTCAAATGGCTCTGAGCACTATGCGACTTAACTTCTGAGGTCATCAGTCGCCTAGAACTTAGAACTAATTAAACCTAACTAACCTAAGGACATCACACACATCCATGCCCGAGGCAGGATTCGAACCTGCGACCGTAGCGGTCACGCGGTTCCAGACTGAAGCGCCTTTAACCGCACGGCCACACCGGCCGGCTTGAATTTTTTTATTCAGGAGCTGCTTCAGCTTCGTGTTAAACAAATGATCTACATCAGGGCTCGCATCCAATACTCTTACTTTTTTAGGGTTCTGACGGCATAATGTAGAGTTTTAAGTACCATGTTGTGTTCGTGTGTCAAAATATCAGCGTATATGAAAGCGTGGTGTCTGTTTTTCCGGACATATCTGAAAGAACAGAGACCCAACGGAATTCGCAGCTGTGATTCACACCACGTAAGCTCAATGTGGAGAGGGCAGAAAGGAAAGGGAAGGAACTGTTGATGTCAGATGCATCTAACTTTGTGTATAATCAGCGGCGTGAAGTGTAAATGTGTGCCGGACCGGTATTCGAACGTTGGATCTCCTGCCTGCTAACAAGGGAACCTCCCCATAGCACCCCCCTCAGATTTAGTTGTAAGTTGGCACAGTGGATAGGTCTTGAAAAACTGAACACAGATAAATCGAGAAAACAGGAAGAAGTTGTGTGGAACTATGAAAAAAATAAGCAAAATATACAAACGCAGTAGTCCATGCCCAAGATAGGCAACATCAAGGAGAGGCTGAGCGCAGGAGCGCCGTGGCACCGTGGTTAGCGTGAGCAGCTGTGGACCGAGAGGTCCTTGGTTCAAGTCTTCCCTCGAGTGAAAAGCTTAATTTTTTTTATTTTCAGACAATTATTATCTGTCCGTGATCGTGTGTCAATTATCAAAGTTCAGGCACTCACACATAATCAACTTCGCTCTCCAAAATTCCAGGACATGTTCATATTTGCTTGAACATATGCAGGATTTGACGGTCTACACACGGAAAAATTTGAAAACGTTAAAAACATGTTTTGACGGAGCACAGGGAAAACTGTGCGACTGTGAAACTCTTATGTTTTTATCACTTTTTTGGGAGTGATTATCACATCCACAAAAAACCTAAATCGGGCGAGGTAGAAGAATCTTTTTACCCATACGCCAAGTGTACAAGTTAGGTGGGTCGACAACATGTTCCTGTCATGCGACGCACTTGCCGTCACCAGTGTCGTATAGAATATATCAGACGTGTTTTCCTGTGGAGGAATCAGTTGACCTATGACCTTGCGATCAAATGTTTTCGGTTCTCATTGGAGAGGCACGTCCTTTCGTCTACTAATCGCACGGTTTTGCGGTGCGGTCGCAAAACACATACACTAAACGTATTACAGTGAACAGAAACGTCAATGAACGAACGGACAGATCATAACTTTGCGAAAATAATGAAAGTAAACCTTTCTCTCCAGGGAAGACTTGAACCCAGGACCTCTCGTTCCGCAGCTACTCACGCTAACCACGGGACCACGGCGCTCTCGATCCTACATCATCCTTGATGTTGCATATCTTGCGCATGGACTACTCAGTTTGTATATTTTGCTTATTTTTTTCATAGTTCCACACAACTTCTTCCTGTTTTCTCGATTGATCTGTGTTCAGTTCTTCAAGGCCTACCCACTGTGCCAACTTATAACTAAATCTGAGGGGGATGCGGTGGAAGGTTCCCTTGTTAGCAGTAGCGTTAACCATGCGCCACCCGTACACAGCGCTTGTCGCGATTGCGCGGACTGTCTCGGCGCGCCTCCCGACCGATTCAAATTCCCACCTAGCGCCACCTATCTGCAGTCCATATCCATGTCCTTCATTCTCACTACTTTAAGATTTCCACAGAATGTCTACATCTACATCTACATCTACGTGATTACTCTGCTATTCACAATAAAGTGCCTGGCAGAGAGTTCAATGAACCACCTTCAATCTGTCTCTCTCCCGTTCCACTCTCGAACGGCACGCGGGAAAAACTAGCACTTAAATTTTTGTGTGCGAGCCCCGATTTCTCTTATTTTATCGTGATGATCATTTCTCCCTATGTAGGTGGGTGCCAACAGAATGTTTTTGGAATCGGAGGAGAAAACTGGTGATTGAAATTTCATGAGAAGATCCCGTATCATGTCTGTGACGCTGTCTCTCCTATTTCGGGATAATACAAAACGAGCTGCACTTCTTTGTTCTTTTTCGATGTCAACCGTCAGTCCCACCTGTTGTGGGTCCCACACCGCACAGCAATACTCCAGAATAGGGCGGACAAGCGTGGTGTAAGCACTCGCTTTAGTAGACCTGTTGCACCTTTCAAGTGTTCTGCCAATGAATCGCAGTCTTTGGTTTGCTCTACCCACAATATTATCTATGTGATCGTTCCAATTTAGGTTATTTGTAATTGTAATCCCTAAGTATTTTGTTGAATTTACAGCCTTCAGATTTGTATGACTTATCGCGTAATCGAAATTTAGCTGATTTCTTTTAGTACTCATGTGAAAACTTCACACTTTTCCTTATTCAGCGTCAATTGCCACTTTTCACACCATACAGATATCTCACCTAAATCATTTTACAAGTCGGTTTGATCATCTGATGACTTTACAAGACGGTAAATGACAGCATCATCTGCAAAAAATCTAAGACGGCTACTCAGATTGTCTCCTATGTCGTTAATATAGATCAGGAACAATAGAGGGCCTATAACACTTCCTTGGGGAACGCCGGATATTACTTCTGTTTTACTCGTTGACTTTCCGTCTATTACTACGAACTGTGACCATTCTGACAGGAAATCACGAACCCAGTCGCACAACTGAGACGATACTCCGTAGGCACGCTATTTGGCTAGAAGACGCTTGTGAGGAACGGTGTCGAAAGCCTTTTGGAAATCTATAAATATGTAATCAATTTGAGATCCCCTGTCGATAGTACTTATTACTTCATGGGTATAAAGAGCTAGTTGTGTTTCACAAGAACGATATTTTCTGAAACCGAGCTATGTGTCAATAAATCGTTTTCTTCGAGGTACTTCATAATGTTCGAATACAGTATTGTTCCAAAACCCTACTGCAAATCGATTTTAGTGATATAGGCTTGTGATTCAGCGGATTACTCCTACTTCCCTTTTTGGGTAATGGTGTGACTTGAACAATTTTCCAGTGTTTAGGTGCGGATCTTTCTGTGTGCGAGTGGTTGTGTATAATTGCTAAATATGGAGCTATTTTTCAGCATATTCTGAGAGGAAGTCAAACGTAATTGTGCATCTGGACTAACTGTGGTAGATTCATTGCTCATCGAGTTGAATCAGTTATATGAATAAGTGGTGTCTGTTCTGTCGGGCATGTCTAAAGGAACAGAAATCACACATTCATTTAATTGATTCGCATTGATCAGTAATCGATCCATGACCTTCAGTATGAACATATCTGAAAGAACAGACACCAAGCATTCATATAACTGATTCACCTCGATGGGCAATGAATCCACCACCATCATTGGGGATGCACAGTTACGTTCGACCTCCTGTGGCAAAATCAAAGTAGCGAGGGTGGAGGACGTGGTAGGAGACTGCTGATAGGTGACGCTAGTTGGGAATGTGGGCACCCGGGAAGGGTGCGAAGATGGTCCATGCAACTGAAATAAGCACTGTGTCTGCGTGGCGCAGTGGCTGACGCTGCAGCCTACTGACAAGGGAACCTCCCCATCGCACCCCCCTCAGATTTAGTTATAAGTTGGCACAGTGGATAGGCCTTGAAAAACTGAACACCGATCAATCGAGAAAACAGGAAGAAGTTATGTGGAACTATGAAAAAATAAGCAAAATATACAAACTGAGTAGTCCATGTGCAAGATACGCAACATCAAGGATAGCCTGGGCACCGGAGCGCCGTGATCCCGTGGTTAGCATGAGCAGCTGCGGAACGGGAGGTCCTTGGTTCAAGTCTTCCCCCGAGCTAAAGGTTTACTTTCTTTATTTTCGCAAAGTTATGATCAGTCCGTTCGTTCATTGATGTGTCTGTTCACTGTAATAAGTTTAGTGTCTGTGTTTTGTGACCACACCGCAAAACCGTGCGATTAGTAGACGAAAGGACCTGCCTCTCCAATGGGAACCGAAAACATTTGATCGCAAGGTCATAGGTCAACTGATTCCTCCACAGGAAAACACGTCTGATATATTCTATACGACACTGGTGACGACATGTGCGTCGCATGACAGGAACATGTTATCGACCCACCTAACTTGTACACTTGGCGAATGAGTAAAAAGATTCTTCTACCTTGCCCGATTTAGGTTTTTTGTGGATGTGATAATCACTCCCAAAAAAGTTATGAAAACATAAAAGTTTGTCACATAAACTGAAAATAAAAAATTAAACGTTTCACTCGAGGGAAGACTTGAACCAATGGCCTCTCATTTCTCAGCTGCTCATGCTAACCACGGGACCACGGCGCTCCTGAGCTCATACCATCCTTGATGTTAACTATCTTGCACATGGACTACTCAGTTTGTATATTTTGCTTATTTTTTCATAGTTCCACACAACGTCTTCCTGTTTTCTCGATTGATCTGTGTTCAGTTTTTCAAGACCTATCCACTGTGCCAACTTATAACTAAATCTGAGGGGGGTGCAATGGCGAGGTTCCCTTGTAAGCAGGAGATCCCGGGTTCGAGTCCCGGTCTTGTTCACGTTTTCTCTCGTCGCCGCTGATTTTAATTTGAACAGGCTTCATACATTGTCAAATTTTCCGATAAATAGATATTCTGTAATAATTCTGTTGTTTCCCTTCCTCCCATCCATCTCTCACATTAGCCGGTGACGTTATCACTGCTAATGTTTCCTAAGGCGAAGCTACGCAGCAGCAGATGTTTAGGAGGATCAGAACAACGATGAGACGCAAACAGCATCCACGCGGCTAGTAGGGCAGGGTTAGGGGGAGGGGGGTTGAGTGTGGTTGGGTAGGTTGGCACCACTGCCAGCGACGGAGCGTCGCCGGCTTTGGCGGGTAGCGTGGGGTGGCCGCCATCAGTATGCACGGCTCGGAGGGATGCGAGCGCCAACTGACTCACACTTCGTTAAACTATTATCTTCGTACGGGCGAAATTTTAAATATTAGCCGAAATTTGGCCTGCGCTTTGTATAAACTGCGTAATTAATTCAGCAGCTCGCGCGGGCCGCAGCCGAAACTCAGGCCAGTTTCCCCGTCCGCTATAGAGCCCGACGCGTTGTTTACTTGCATGTTTAAACACGTGTGAGGCGAGAGTTACTCTAATGAAATACGTAGTAAGCTGAGAGCTCGCGTAGCGTTGGAAGGAGTCTGTGGATCGGTATCCGAGAGAAACGTTTGCGTTCTCTACATATCATTTCGTACTGCACAGAATCACACAAGTAAATTTATTCACTACCAAAATAGGATCTGACACTTGTTCAGTTGCAAATTCTGGAGCTAGGCTCTTCCTTCCTTTTTTTCCTTTTAAAGGAATCAGGAAGACTGTATTGTTTTAACTTTGAAATGGAACAGTTTAATGATGTATGAAGATAGCTCCACAAATTAACCCACTTAGTACCACTGGGCTCAATAAGACCTCACAAGCTCATTGGAAATACTTATCTCCCTTGTTTCCAAAACGATTGTTTTCAAACTTTTTGACGTTCTCACTCTGAGTCAATTGTATCCAAGGATATTTCGCTCTTTTTTATAGTAACAATACATTAAAATTTATTTGTGGTTTTTGTACAGGGTACCTCTGGGGTTAGCCGGCCGGAGTGGCGGTGCGGTTCTAGGCGCTACAGTCTGGAGCCGAGCGACCACTACGGTCGCAGGTTCAAATCCTGCCTCGGACATGGATGTGTCTGATGTCCTTAGGTTAGTTAGGTTTAATTATTTCTAAGTTCTAGGCGACTGATGACCTCAGAAGTTAAGTCGCATAGTGCTCAGAGCCATTTGAACCTCTGGGGTTAAGATGACTCCAAGTTAAGTTGCGTGTTGGTTTCTTGTATGTAACATTTATTAAAATAGAATGATGAGTGTTACGTTGAATAGCTGTTACACAAAACACCCGCAAGAGTGAAAATATTATTTCCCTCTAATTTTGGAATCCATTGTTAGGATTTCTTGCATCAGCTGTTGTACCCTTCCTAAGACCACTGGAATCAATATGACCCCATTCGAATACTGGAAGATCGTATCTCCAGCGCTTTGAAAGTTAATTTTTTCAACATCGTATCTCCCTTGCTATGAAAGCTAACTTTTTTCAAAATATATGACTTTCTGTCTCTGCGTCAATTGTATCCAATGATGTTTTTTTTTCAGTTTTACATTTACAACACACTAAAATTTACTCATGGTTTTGCACTGAGTGTCACTGGGATGAATATGGCCCCTACATAAATTCCCTTTAGTTTCTTGAAGGTAATATTTATGAAAATAGAACCACTAATGCTAAGATTGTAATATGTCTTTACGCCAGTATCTCCAGTATAAACTACTTGGGGCCTATTTGACCCCAGTGGTACTTAGTGAGAGAAAACATCCTGGTAGTATGGAGGAACAAAAATTTAGCCAGTACAATATTCCCCCATAATTCGGGATTTCGTCTACTTAATCGTACTCTGAGCGCAGCAAATACTCGGTAAGGCCGACACGGATTATAGGAAAATGCATAAGAATGACGCGGGACCACTACCCAAGAAGTTTTAGCATAGTCTATAAGGACGGCAAAAGCCTAAATCTTTAACTTTATAACATTACAGCGACAGCCCAGCCTCTATACTCTTTGATGGAGATTGGGTTCAAGCTCCGTCAACTGCAGCCACCAAACCCATATACGTCAACAATCTGCACTTTACTTATTTTTTAGTGTGTTCTCAGAAAGCATGTTTGTATATGTACTTGTATAAACCCAGTTTTCAATAACCTGCAAGTGAAAATTAGAAACGTAATCGTCAAGTCTCACTTATGAAAATATCAATAGAAAATACTAAAGAAAAATCTGAGTCTTTCATGACAAAGGAAATTAAATTTATAATATACCTTCTTCTGTTAGTGATTTTATCAGTTACATTGCTAACCGTACAGAGAAATGAATTAGATGTCACTTTAAGGCCGGCCGCGGTGGTCTAGCGGTTCTGGCGCTGCAGTCCGGAACCGCGGGACTGCTGCGGTCGCAGGTTCGAATCCTGCCTCGGGCATGGGTGTGTGTGGTGTCCTTAGGTTAGTTAGGTTTAAGTAGTTCTAAGTTCTAGGGGACTGATGACCATAGATGTTAAGTCCCATAGTGCTCAGAGCCATTTTTTGTCACTTTAACTTTGTTTGAACTAACAAGTGTGGTTTATCTTGGTTATGAACAACACTCCTCAAAGGTCACATCAGAGAGGGGGCTACCTGACTGAGGCATCCTAAACAGGACAACGAGATCTAGATTTTCTGTGGTCACTTGAGGCCAATGGAGGAACGATTCGTTCAACAACATTGTTCTTTGAGAACTGAGCTAGTGATCAGTTTGTAATGACAGTTTCTAACCGAGGAAATGCGTTTTGACGTTCTTTTCTTTTCATCACCCACGCGGGTCGGAAAACGTAGCTAAAATTTATAGGAATTATTTAAGGCCCCGATTTAAGTCAGTACCCAGTTCAGTTGTGAAAAGACTGTACAGAGTTCTTCATTTGTGTACCAACAATGTCCAGCCGTCCGCAGCTCGTGGTCGTTCGGTAGCGTTCTCGCTTCCCACGCCCGGGTTCTCGGGTTCGATTCCCGGCAGGGTCAGGGATTTTCTCTGCCTCGTGATGACTGGGTGTTGTGTGCTGTCCTTAGGTTAGTTAGGTTTAAGTAGTTCTGAGTTCTAGGGGACTGATGACCATAGATGTTAAGTCCCATAGTGCTCAGAGCCATTTGAACCATTTTTGAATGTCCAGCCGCTTCACCATTATTGTGTGTGTGTGAAATCTTATGTGACTTAACTGCTAAGGTAATCAGTCCCTGAGCTTACACACTACTTAACCTAAATTATCCTAGGACAAACACACACACCCATGCCTGAGGGAGGACTCGGACCTCCGCCGGGATCAGCCGCACAGTCCATGAGTGCAGCCTCCTAGACCGCTCGGCTAATCCCGCGCGGCCGCTTCACCATTATTAAAGGTATGTCAAATTCGTATTAGTATCTATTAAAACAGGGTATTTACTTTACTATACGCTTTTCATTTCACTGGTTTAAAACACTGTTGGTGTTGTGTTTCTGTGTGATTTCCGCGTATATCTGGCAACGTTATCTGCTTGCACATTTTCCTGGTGTTTCTGCGTTTGGTGCTAATGTTTTCAGCCTACGTTCACATTGCTTGAACCACTACACATTTCCCCAGCTGAAATACGATAAAATATTGAAAAACGTGTTTGGTTACGTTTTCATGGCTAAATGTTTAGCCAGCGAACATAAATAAAGAAGCATAACAGACTTTAAAACTCAGCGGAAATTAGACAAGAACTGTACCACTGGAGATGTTTTAGACTAATAAAACGAAACCAATATGGGAAAGCAAATACATATTTTATACAGGCTGCAGTGCCTTCAAATATTTGAAGTATCCCTGTGTTCAAGCATCTGCCTGTTTACACACTCTAATATCTATTTATTTTTCTGCTGCAGCGTTTATATGAATCAAATCAGTAGTTCCGAAATAAATAAAGCAATCAGCAATGAGTAAATACAACCTAAAATTAAACAGATCACAAATAATAATGATAATAATGTTAATAATAATTTGCGGATAGCGTGGAGACAGCAAGGCAGTGGGGTTGAGGACCGTCAACGTCGAGTGTGGTCCGCTGGTAATGTGAGGCATCATTTGGTGTGGGCAAGCAGCAGGGAGGCAAAAAACGCTTGCGGAATAAAGAATTGTGTTACGAATATTGGAAGGTGCACATAAGTGACATGTGCCATTTTTTTCGACTGGCGTCCGAGCCTGCGGTGGCCACTGTGTATTTCCAAGGTTTTGAACTGATGAAACGAGGCTGCTGTTGGGCCTATAATTTGATGAACAGTGATTGTAATGTCGTGTTCTAACGCAGGATGGACGAAAGACAGGGTGTTTAAGGTCAGACTGCAATTTCCGAGCGGTGAGGAGCAAATGCAGAAAGAGAAAATCCGCATTGAAGGTAGGTTAATGACTTGAATCAGCACCGAATAGTCACATGGAATATACGAGAGATGCAGACTTTGGGAGTCGACAGGATACTTGCAGCAGAAGACTCATTGAATTGAGAGGGTCTGATTGGCAGTATCTATTTGTGACCGGGCTAAATACTGCACTGAAGTCTAATTCTAAACATTAGATAAAGCAAAGGAGGCTGTTGGTTTCACAACAGAAATCAGCATCTGAAGCCACGGGGCGGATGCTAAGAGAAGTAGCAAACACCAGCAGCACGTTAAGAAGAAACTTGAGAGCAGAACTCCAAGTGAGAAAAACAGACATCAGACTAAGAGCAGCCGACCAGTTGCAAAGGATAAAGTAATCTTTACCTAGGTTTCAATAGATATAAATCTACCTTCTTCAGAAAAAAAAATGGTTCAAATGGCTCTGAGCACTATGGGACTCAACTGCTGTGGTCATAAGTCCCCTAGAACTTAGAACTACTTAAACCTAACTAACCTAATGACAGCACACAACACCCAGCCATCACGAGGCAGAGAAAATCCCTGACCCCGCCGGGAATCGAACCCGGGAACCCGGGCGTGGGAAGCGAGAACGCTACCGCACGACCACGAGATGCGGGCTTCTTCAGAAGACGGCAGTATTATAACAACATGAGGTGATATGTCCTTATCGTTTAGGCAAACATCTGCATAGTCACATTAATCATATAAAATATAGCCCTGAAAACAGGGTTTGTCAGACAAATAAAATAGGTACATGGAAGTTGGAGAGCGCCTAAGCGCCTAGGCGGCCCAGCGATCAGATTGCGAACTCTCTCAGAATAACAAACATGGCTTTTTGAAAGAATCGTGGCGGCGCACCGTTTCTCCCTTCCTGTAGCCGACGCACCAATCCACCTGTACTTAACAATCTTCGGCCAATCCGGTGAGTCGTTCTGCCCTCCAGGGCGCCTCTGGCCACCCACATTTAGATTCCTCCCCTACTCCTAGTAGGCAGGTAGGGATGTTTCTAGATTTTACATTAACAAAGTTTGCTATCAACAGCGTTCAGCTGAAGGCTAAATGTCACTGCCACACTTATTGTTACCTGCAAGAAGCGTTTTACGTCACCCGGCCCCGCCCTCCGCCCCTCGGTGGGTGGGGACTGCTGTAGTACATAGCACGATTCCTAATTCTTAATACAAAGGGCAACCAAAATGTTTCCGTTTGAAAGCCGTACAATCCAAACTCTGCATGGTGATCAAGTAAAATCGCCGTGAACGTTGAGGCAACCATCCCACTCACGCACCAGGTTTAAAATACCCGATTGATAAAACACCACCTCCAGCTGCGTGAAGAAGACCGTAACTGCCTGCTGCAGCTCCTTGTCCGACAGGAATCCTCGACCCTTCAAGGCCTTCTGTAAGGGACCGAAGGAGTGACAATCGCAAGGGGTGCTCGACTGTCTCCCTCTTCAGCGTTACAGCATTGGTGATATGCGGACGTGTGTTATCATGAAACAGCAGCCTCCCCCCTATCGGAACTTGGCGCACCATTACACAACGGCGGTTTTCGACAGGCATGCTGCCATATACACATTCCTCATTCTCCAATGGATGTCTACCTGTATTTCTCCTTCGGTAGACAACGAAAGAGTAACAGCATGTCGGTCCTTCTTGTATGCATTTTTGAATGTCCAGCCGCTTCACCATTATTGTGTGTGTGTGAAATCTTATTGGACTTAACTGCTAAGGTCATCAGTCCCTGAGCTTACAACGTTTCCGCGTCTACTGCACGCACGTCGGAGAGATACGAATGCCACACTAATCGATTGCCAACGTGTCGGTACTTATTTACCCACACCGGAGTCGCCTTACGCTGTGCATACGCTGCAGCCATACCCTCAAACGATAACTTTTTGGTCGCCCCTTACAAATTAAATTACAGTCGGTTTAGTGTCCATGGTTGCACAGTCCTCAGGCAAACCCCACTCCCACCAAAATGCTTCGCCGCCAAACTACTACCGTGGGTCAGTGAAAGTTGTGACGTTTTGTTGTTTCTGTGAACGTTCGACATTCTTCTTAATTACATTTGGCTCTGTTCCCACGTACACAAGCAATTTTGTAGAATAGGTCGGCCAAATGTTTTGCAAGCAGTCTGCTTTTTCGCAGTACCCCACGGAACAACCAAAGTCTGCCACCTGTTTTACCTACGAATGAAACTACGCAATTATTAAATCTCATATCTCTACAAATTGTGACACCCAGAAATTTTTAAGAGTTTTCTTATTCCAATTGTTATACATTTTATTATCACAGTCTGAAGAAAGAAATTTCTTTTATCCAGAATGGCGGTTTATTTCAAGTATCACATTTAGTTAACGTGCATGTTTTGATGTTAGGGGAGTCGGTGAAAGGGTAGATAAGAAAAAACAACATAAGAAAAATCTGAGAGTATTTTGTTGATGCTCTACGGAACATCGATACGATATATAAGCGTTATTAAGGAAGAAAGACTTTATTATTATTGACTAGGAAATCTAGTATTCCATGATCTCATATGTCGTGGATTGGCCAAAAATAAAGCGAGACATCGACATTTTTCACAAATGTACGGCGAATGCCTTTTGCTTCTCGTTAAGATGGCTAAATACACAATTTAGAGAAGAAACTGAAGGATAATGAATATTTGTTTAAATAAAGATACGTTTATACTATGCTATGTTGTTAAAGTCGGCTAGAAAGTGTAAAAAATATCTCCGAGCCCCATACACATTCGTAACCCCATACAGGTAGTTCTGATAATTTATAACAGTGAATCTTTAATAGCTATGAAAATACTTGTAAGAGTTGAAACGGAAAACGTGAAGTGCATGCAATAGCTATGAGAAAGGACGTGAAATATTAGTGCATCAATTAGTATGTTGTGACTTGGCAAGACAGCCAAGCCACTATGAGATAGCCGAAAGGCACGCGTTTAAGCTCACGCAGGCTGGCGTGAGGTCTGGAACAGTTAAAGGAGTTGAGTCTAGTAAAAAAAGTACGTTGCTTCTGGACTTTAATCCATAACGGGTGAACATCAGTCTGACGGTACATGCATCACAAGATAAATAGCAAATGATAATGGCGCCTTGCTAGGTCGTAGCAAATGATGTAGCTGAAGGTTATGCTAACTATCGTCTCGGCAAATGAGAGCGTAATTTGTCAGTGAACCATCGCTAGCAAAGTCGGCTGTACACCTGGGGCGAGTGCTAGGAAGTCTCTCTAGACCTGCCGTGTGGCTGCGCTCGGTCTGCAATCACTGATAGTGGCGACACGCGGGTCCGACGTATACTAATGGACCGCGGCCGATTTAAAGGCTACCACCTAGCAAGTGTGGTGTCTGGCGGTGACACCACATAGTAAATAGTCAGGAGGTAAATTATTCATGTGTCAGTTATGTATCTTACCAGTCTCCTAAAAAATTAAATAAAATTGTCAATAGTTGCCTTACACCAGCGGCTTCTCCGTCAATAAGTGTATGGCACATATATTGCACACATCAACTCCTGTCCCCACTACCTTTCCTTCTCGCCCTTCCTCTCTGTCCATCTGCTCCTCACGCATCTCTCTGTCTCCTCCTCCCCCTCGGTCTCCTCCTCTCCCTCTATCTCCTCCTCCCCATTTCTCTGTCCATAGCCTCCTCGCCCTCACTCTGTCTTTTCCATCCACATTTCTCGGTCAATTTTCTCCTGTCTCCCCCCCCCCCCCCCCCGCTCTGTCCATCTCCTTCTGCTCACCTCTGTCTCTGGCTGTCCTCTTCTCCTCCCTTTGTCTAATCATCTTTTCTTACCTCCTCTCTCTGTCCATCTCGTCCTCCAACATCTCTCTGTCCATCTTCTCAGTTCTTCTCCCTCTCTGCGCATTTCCTCCTCAACCTCTCTGTCCATCTCTTCCTACCCTCCCTCTCTGTCCATCTCTTCCTCCAACCTCTCTCTCTCTCTCCATCTACTCAGTCCATCGCTCTCCGCCCATTCCCTCCTCCCCCTCTCTGCCCATCTCTTCCTATCCCGCCCCTCTCCGTCCACCTTCTCTTCCACCCTCTATCTGTCCATCTGCTCCTCCATTCTTTCTGTCCACCTCATCCTCTGCCCTCACTTTTCATTTCCCCTCACTCCTCTCTCTGTTCAGTCGTGTCCATCAGCTTGTACACGATCTACAACGCATCCTGATACTCGTAGGTATAAGGTGTTAACAATCTTTTCCACCGGCACATCGAACAGGCTGACAAGATACGAATTAATATTAGATAGTCATCAAGTTCTGAAATAAGTTTACAATTTCAAGTCTGTGGCTGATCAGAAAGTTAGTTTAAAATCAATTGCGAAATTTGTACCAAGCAGACAACAAGAAAGCAATCTGTTGAAAACGTGGTGAAAAAGGGAGAGTCATTAATAAGAGAGAAAAGTCGGGAAAACTGGAAATTTCTTTTTGTTTAACACGCATAGAATTAGCCTCAAATGAGTTACACGGAGGGCGGAGAAACAGCACCTCCGTGCCAGTCGGGTAAGGGAGAAGCGAGTGTTAGCTGATAACGTCAGGGCCGCTTTGCTGCGCGTCCGAAGGCGCCATTCGCAAAGTTGCTGCTCGTCTCGGCAGGCGACAGCGCCAGGCGTGGGGGACAGCGGTGGGTGTGTGCGGCGCCTTATCTGCAACTCGCCGGCGGCCGTCCCGTCCCTCACAGCCGCGCTGCAGCCTGAGCCTGGTCCCGCCTGCCGGCCTCCTCCACACGATAACCTGGCACCTGCGCCTCCCTCCGCTCCACGTCTTTCATCACGAGAGAGAAAAAGAAAAGAACATTTTTGCGAGTTTTGCTTCAGAACGTCATGAGAGACTAAAGATAAATTTTAGAGTTTTACGGAAGAGAGAATTAAACGAAGCAAATCACCTGGAAGACGCGACATTGCCTCATAATTATTCAGATCCTTAGGAGAGCCAACGACGACAAAATAAATCTGCTGCTGCGCAAGGTTAATGAGACACACTTTAGGAAGTACATAATAATCCCAATTCCAAAAGAAGACAGGTGCCGATAGGTGTGAATATTGTGGAATCAACAGTTCAATGAATCATGGTTGCGAAATACTGACGCCAATTATTTACAGAAGAATGCAAAAATTCGCAGAAGCCAACCTGGCGGATGATCAGTTTGGACTATGTAGAAACGTAGAAACACGCGGGACAATGCTGAACCTTCGACTTATCTTAGAAGACAGACTGAGAAATGCACACCTACGTTTGCAGCATTTGCTTGTTTCTATTTCTCGTTCAAAATTTTCTTAGATTATGGGGGTATCGCTCCCTGACATCCGCACAAGAACACCGCAGAAATGGAGAAAAGGAAGCTGGAAATCGATCCGAGACATCCCCTGTTCGGACGTCAACCACGAAAACCTAGGCTGAGGTCGAGGAGGTGCTTCACACGAACAACGTCAGCAATTCTGTCAGCACCTGCAAATCGCTCAACACAGCTATGGCGTAATTGGGCAGAGTGTCAAGCTTGCTGTCCATCTATTAAAAAAGGTCAGTAGTGTCTCGCAGAATTTTGTTATTATCTTATTGTTTTTTATTACTGTATTCCACATTTAATGTATTGTATTTTTATTGTTTTGTGAGTCCTAAATCCTGGACATGTAAAATAAACAAACTCGATCCACTTTTTTAATGTTCAGGTCAGCTACGTTACCAATTCGCGTCAACCACTTTTTTTTTTTTTTTTTTTTTTTTTTTTTGCTAACAAGGATAGGAACAGTTACTTACCACAATTTATATAGACGAAAATATATCTTAGCCTACCGGTAGCATTAGTTTTATAGAAATACAGAACCGCCTTCTCAAAGTACAGAATGAGCAGGAACTTGTCGGTATACAAATTGTTCGTGAATGGTTCTCGGATGGCTCAGACTGTAGAAAGTAGTGTGCACAGAGATTTAATGTGTCATGTAATGAACCACAGTAACAATATATTCACGTTATGATTGGCTGAAAGACTAGGTAGAGCAGAAAAGACTTATGTGTATGATACACAAGAAAGTTAGTCTGGAGTGCGTACGGTTTCAGCTTGTTTTGAAGATGGAGCAAGTGAGATACTGTTCTGATATTCACTGCCGGACGCTGGTTCGTTCTTGGCATCAAAGGCGGCTTTCCGACCAGTGGTGGCGTGCAGGGTGGCGTTGGGATGGGGACGGGACTGCTCTGGTATTCATAGCGCCACGGCGTCAGCAGTAGCAGCAGCAGCAGCAGCAGCAGTGTGCGTAGCGCCTACTGAAGACGAGGCAGAGCAGAGGCGAACCGAGTGATGAGTCTGTACAGGCGCTGTCGCGGCTCATTCACCTCGTAAACACGTTCTAGGAGCTCGTCAGCGACCTGAAGAGGGCTTGGAGGTAACAATGACTGTGCGTGGCTGAGTGGAAGAACTGATTGTCGATTCCCAGACGACTTCAAAACGTTCTGAAAGGAACATCATTATTCAATATTACGGTATATTAATAATTTTTACTTATGGACCGTCTGACAGCAACTGAATAAAACACAATTTTAGTGCCATACGCGTTTCGCCTTTATTTTCTGCAAGGCATCATCAGTGGCCTGGAATATGTAGATATGTTAGCTATTTTATTTACATTTTTGTCATTGTGCCTATAGGTTATAAACAGTTCTGGTGGTTGATATTTCCTATTAAGTAGTAATGTTTTGAACTGTACTTACAGGTTGCGTGGACAATTCCCTACATATTACGCTCCTGTTGCAGTTTTGGTGTTGTTCTTCTTCTTATGAACGCCAATTTGCGGTTTTTTCCCCATTCCACAACACTACGCACTGAACGCTTGTTTTAAAGCAATGTTCTGGTTTCTGTTGCCGACTGTCAAATGTTTTTGCCAAAGATCGAATGTTATTGCCAAACTTATGAGTGTAACTATTGAAGTATCTGTGGTCTGTTCGTGTATGCATTTGTGTGTGCGTTTGTGTATGTGTGTGTGTTTTGGTGTGATATATATTTTTTTGTGCTGTGTGTGTGTGTATTTTGGTGTATATATACGCGTTTATATATATATATATATATATATATATATATATATATATATATATATATATTTTTTTTTTTTTTTTTTTTTTTTTTTTTTTGCTGTGTGTGCATGTGTGTCTCCAGATGATGTGGGGAAGAGGTTTTTTTTTTTATGTTATCATTTCCTTTACTAAGTGTAGTAGGGAGCCTGTGCTGATGTGTGTTTGTTCATTTATCACCTGTTTGTTTTCTGCTATGGCTTTCTGGTTGTGGAAGTTTTCTTGCATTTGTATAAGATGTTTGTCATGGTTGCTTATTCTCATTATTTTCATTTCTTGTTCCATGTTTGTAGGATGATGGTTGTAGTGTTTTAAATGCTCTGCAAATGTGGAATGGTTTGTTTCATACTTCCAACATCTGATATGTTCTTTGTATCTTGTTTGAAATTTCCTGCATGTCATGCCTATGATACTGCATCACAACTTTGACATTCAAGTTTATATATTCCTGATTGTTGGAATTTGTCTTTCTTGGTAGCTGGTTGGCTTAGGTGTGATTGAAGGGTTTGCCCAGGCTTGTATGCTATTTTGAAGCCCTGTCTCTTTAGGATGTTTGCAACTCTGTGTGTTAGTTTATGTGTGGTGTTGTCATTGTGTGTGTTTGTTGAGTGTGTTTGTAAGTTTTCAGCTTGTGAGTTCTTTTGTATTGTGGAACTGTTGTGTTTGTTTTTTATTTGTGTTTTTATTTTTTGATTGAGCTTGTGTACCGCATGTGTGTCATACCCTTTGTTCCTAGCTATTTATATGATTGTACTCATTTCTTGTTCATAGTTTCTCTTGCTGAGTGGGATTCTGTTTAATCTATGTAACATGTGTCTTAGTGCTGCAAGTTTCTGGCTGTGGGGGTGGTTGGATGTGGAATGTATTACTGTGTCTGTGGCTGTTGGTTTTCTAAATATTTAAAAGTATGTTTACCATTTTCTTTTTTAATTGTAATGTCAAGAAAATTTATTTGATTTTCTTTTTCTTTTTCTTTTTCAAGTGTGAATTTTATGTTCTGATGAGCTTTGTTTATTTCTGAATGGAGTTCATCTATTTTTTCACTTGGCTCATCTACCAGACAAATAATGTCATCCACGTATCTGTATCAATATATGATTTTGAAACTTTCATTTGTGGTTATCTTATCAAATATCTGATTTTCTAGGTGACTGATGAAAATGTTTGCTAGTGTTCCTGATATTGGGGATCCCATGGGCAGTCCATCAGTTTGCTGTCAGACGGTCCATAAGTAAAAATTATTAATATACCGTAATATTACACGCAACTGAGGAAGACAGGACCATAAAAGTTGAAGATATCATTATTCAACTTTCAATCGTTGTTAACCATTCCTGCGTTCTCCCACATCCGCTCAGAGACACGGAAACAGAAACTGTTAATATTTCTCTTGCATTATATTCGTGGCAAAGTTAACCAATGAAATAAGTGGATGAAATATTTCGTGAAAGTGGAATTAAGTTAATTTTATCATTCCTTCAGAAAGTATTCTCTCATACGACGGCTATCCTATAGTCAGAAAATGCTGTGCACTCAAACTGGAAGTGAAAATTATCCGAAGCTATTTATCTATCTCCTGCCTGCATATCACGTTACAAGTGTTTCTCTTGCGTTGATCTGTCGATAAAAGAATATGTTGTATAATGGGTCGTTAAAAAAATCATAAAAGGGAATGTCCTCTAGTGGCTCATGACCAGTAATTCGCCAAAATTTTATTGAGGAGTTTATTACATTTATAAGTTCGTAATATGTTTACGGCTCTCATAATAAAATGTATGTGTTATTTTACGTTCTTCATTTTCTTCATTTTTACGAAACACTTTATCGCACGTTACATGAAGAATTTTTATTGCGTCCTCTCCAATTTTTGATCTTTACCTGTTGGTGGTGGCTCAGTTCTACTACATGAAGCTTAGAAGAATACTGTTCAAGTTACATCAACTACCCTCACTTGTAAAGACCGTAGCGGTCTTGCGGTTCCAGACTGAAGCGCCTAGAACTGCTCGGCCACACCGGCCGGCGACGATTTTCATGCTGCACCAGTATCGCCATTTTACCATAGGAGCAGCAATACATCTTCTAGGTTTATATCACAGGGAACTAAGAGTAGTGTTGTCTTTTTACGTTAAATTCAAACAGATAAATTGTCGACAAGTTTGTATTTTTAAGCTCTCATGTAATAACCCTCGTCATCAACTTATTTCCTTTACAAATTTTCAATTGCGAACTGACAAATATCAGTTGGTTTTAAACAAAATATCTGGAGATGACATTCTGGACATTATCCACATTTTTAAGTGCTTTGCTACTTAGAAAATGTTTTAGCGATCGGGAAAAATGGAAATTCGATGGCACAATATCTGGCAGGTATAGTAGATGAGGAAATATCTGCCACCACAGTTTGTTAATTTCTTCGAAGTTTCGCCTTGCGCAGAGCGCGGTCTTGCATTATCATGTTGCAGAATGACACCATTTATGTTGACAATCGCTGGGCATTTTTCAATTAAAGATTGATTTACTCGATTCACCTGTGCACACTAAAGATCTTAGTCAAAATGTCTCCAGGTTCCAGCATTTCAAAATGAACGACCCCGAGAATACTCCACCAAACACACAACAGCGACTTTTTGGGCTGTAAACCTGGCTTAGTTGTACTTCGTGGCGATTAATACAGAGACATAAACTGCCTTGTGCGTTTTCGATAGTAAAGAGTATTCGTTTGTCATCTGCAGTGACCAGTCGATCAAAATCCTCTTTTGTATCGTGCCGCTGAAGCAATAAGTTGCAAGTGGTGGATGTGCAAATGTTTTTGGCAGGTCGATAAAGGTAGGTTAAGAGTGTTTGACAGTTCTGCGATTGACTGGCACACATCTGCTTCTGTTTTCGCCCTTAACATGTCACTGCTTAAGTTGTGGATTTTCCTGATCGATACGAGTCGGAAAGATACAAAATTACTGCATTTGAAATTAGAAAATCAGCTTTGGCGTTTACGAACCTCTAATGCACTCGGATAAAAATAGCAAATGATTTTGGTAGCAACTGCTGCGTTTTGCGTTACTGCTCTTGTGAAACTCAAAAATTTTAAGATGCCGAATATGTACCTCTTCTGGTAATGTCACTGATCATTTTTCCATAAATTACAAATTGAAACTAGTTATTTACAAATAAACAGGCCACCCTGACCTTAAATGGCTTTGGAATGACTTTGCAGTAGACAATAAGATGACAGTGACCCATCGACAATCGCCCTAATGCATTGATTGTTGTGTAAAGTCATCTAATATAGTTTTAAAGGCAATAGAATTAGAAATCTTTGTTCAGCATGTAAACCCTTTGACTGGAGAGTAAGTTTACGATCTTCTAGCCCACTTGGGATATTTTAATAACTATATATACAAACTAGTTCAAATTAGCGAAAATATTACAGTTTTATTATTTAGCATAACACTCAATTTATTGTATATGTCATATGCTAAACTATGTACAAATTTTAATAATTATTTTAAAATCTGAGACTGACCATTCAGGTTGATCGAAATCTCTAATCTAAAAATATAACTATTATTGTGCCTGGGAATTAAAATTATTTTAAGAATAATTCCAATCACAATCGTTTCCAGTGGAAAAATGTAATATTTTAACAAAATTATTGTTCACAAACAAACATAGAATGTTTGGCATAGAAATCTTGAATTCACACCCTCGTTAAGAGTTCAAATTAAAATACACATAGATGAAGTCCTGTTCACCTGAGTGTCAACAGCATTAATTTTCCAACATACTACTTACACAATGAACTCGATAAAAAATAAGAACATTTTACAGTTTTCATCAATTCTACAGAATAAAAAACAGTCATGCCTTCGGTAGACTAGCCATGGCAACGAAAATACCGAACGTATGATGTTAAGCATCACTCGACATCAACAGTTCCTGAAAACATGTTTATTACAAAAGACAAGTTTTACGTCCCAAGAAGGTGAACGCTGACGATGCGCTGGAAAACTGTGAATTTTAGCAGCAGTCCTGTTGTAGCACCAGTCCTATTTCTAAATTTAGCTCAATTATAAACAGTAGCGTGACATCAATATTAGTTCACAGAGTACTTCTAGTCCAGCCAGCAACAAATGCTTGCAGTACTTGAATGTTGTGCATGAAAAGGAATAAATAGTTTGGATGTACACTCGAAACCACACAGCAAACAATCACGCCGAGAAAGCCCGAGAGCTCGCAAAATGTAGTTGTTGATTACATTGAAACTGTAACTTAGATGTCAGGAGCGGTAAATGAAAACGAAATATGTAAAGCAAATATGAGAAAGAGTGTATTAATAGCAAAAAATATGAAAATACGAACATACAAGTGTAGGAGAATAATAAAAGAATGTTGTTCTTGTGGTCTTCCGTCCAGAGACTGGTTTGATGCAGCTGTCCACGCTACTCTATCCTGTGCAAGCTTCTTCATCTCCCAGTACCTACAGCAACCTACATCCTTCTGAATCTGCTTAGTGCATTCATCTCTTAGTCTCCCTGTATGATTTTTATCCTCCACGCTGCCCTGCGATACGAAATTGGTGATCCCTTGATGCCTCAGAACATGCCCTACCAACCGATCCATTCGTCTAGTCAAGTTGTGCCACAAATCTCTCTTCTCACCAAGTCTATTCAATACCTCCTGATTAGTTATGTGATCTACCCATCTAATCTTCAGCATTCTTCTGCAGCCCACATTTCGAAAGCTTCTATTCTCTTGTCCAAACTATTTATCGGCCATGTTTCACTTCCATACATGGCTACACTCCATACAAATACTTTCAGAAACGAATGGCTTACACTTAAATCTATACTCGATGTTAACAAACTTCTCTTCTTCAGAAACGCTTTCCTTGACATTGCTAGTCTACATTTTACATCCTCTCTGTTTCGATCATCAATAGTTATTTTGCTCCATAAATAGCAAAACTCATCTACTACTTTAAGTGTCTCGTTTCCTAATCTAATTCCCTCAGCATCATCCGATTTAATTCGACTACATTCCATTATCCTCTTTTTGCTTTTGTTGATGTTCATCTTATATCCTCCTTTCAAGACATTGTCCATTCCGTTCAACTGCTCTTCCAGGTCCTTTGCTGTCTCCGACAGAATTACAATGTCATCTGGGAACCTTAAAGTTTTTATTTCTTCCCCATGCGTGCGGTTCGAGGCGCTACAGTCTGGAACCGAGCGACCGCTACGGTCGCAGGTTCGAATCCTGCCTCGGGCATGGATGTGTGTGATGTCCTTAGGTTAGTTAGGTTTAATTAGTTCTAAGTTCTAGGCGACTGATGCCCTCAGAAGTTAAGTCGCATAGTGCTCAGAGTCATTTCCTCTCCATGGATTTTAATTCCTACTCCGAATTTTTCTTTTATTTCCTTTACTGCTTGCTCAATATACAGGTTGAATAACATCGGGGATGTTATTCAACCCTGCCTCACTCTCTTCCCAACCACTGCTTCACTTTCATGGCCCTCGACTCTTATAACTGCCATCCGGTTTCTGTACAAATTGTAAATCGCCTTTCGCTCCCTGTATTTTACCCCTGCCATCTTCAGAATTTGAAAGCGAGTATCCGAATCAACATTGCCAAAAGCTTTCTCTAAGTATACAAAAGCGAGAAACGTAGCTTTTCCTTTCCTTAACCTATCTACATCTACATGGTTACTCTGCAATTCACACTTATGAGCCTGGCAGAGGGTTCATCGAGCCATTTTCGTACTACTTCTCTACCATTCCACTCTCGAATTGCGCGTGGAAAAAAGGAACACCTAAATCTTTCCGTTCGAGCTGTGATTTCTCTTATTTTGTTATGATGATAATTTCTCCCTAAGTAGGTGGGTGACAACAAGATATTTTCGCATTCGGAAGAGAAAGTTGGTGATTTAAATTTCGTGCATAGATCTCGCCGCAAAGAAAACAGCCTTTGTTTCAGTGACTGCCACCCCACTCGCATATCATATCAGTGACACTGTCACCAATATTGCGCGATAACATGAAACGAGCTGCCCTTGTTTGCACTTTTTTGGTGTCCTCCTTCAATCCTACCTGGTAAGGATCACATACCGTGCAGCAATATTCCAGCAGAAGACGGACAAATGTAATGTAGGCTGTCTCTTTAGTGGGTTTGTCGCATCTTCTAAGTGTTCTGCCAACAAAGCGCAGTCTTTGTTTCGCCTTCCCCACAATACTATCTATCTTCTAAGATAAGTCGTGAAGTCAGTATTGCCTCACGTGTTCCAGCATTTCTACGGAATCCAAACTGATCTTCCCCGAGGTCGGCTTCCACCAGTTTTTCCATTCGTCTGTAAAGAATTCATGTTAGTATTTTGCAGCTGTGGCTAATTAAACTGATAGTTCGGTAATTTTCACATCTGTCAACACCTGCTTCTTTGGGATTGGGATTATTATATTCTTCTTAAAGTCTGAGGATATTCCGCCTGTCTCATATATCTTGGTCATCAGATGGTAGGGGTTTGTCAGGGCTGGCTCTCCCAAGTCTGTCAGTAGTTCTAATGGAATGTTCTCTACTCCTAGGGCCTTGTTTCGACTTTCAGTACTCTGTAAAACTCCTCATGCAGTGTCATATCTCCCATTTCATTTTCATCTGCATCCTCTTCCATTTCCATAATATTGTCCTCAAGTACATCGCCCATGTATAGACCCTCTATATACTCCTTCCACCTTTCAGCTGTCCCTTCTTTGCTGGGTTTCCATCTAAGCTCTTGGTATTCTTACAAGTGGTTCTCCTTCCTCCAGAGGTCTCTTTAATCTTCCTGTAGGCAGTATCTATCTTACCCCTAGTGAGATATGCCTCAGCATCCTTACATTTGTGCTCTAGCAATCCCTGCTTAGCCTTTTTGCACTTCCTGTTGATCTCATTTTTGAGTCGTTTGTATTCCTTTTTGCCTGCTTCATTTACTGCATTTTTAGATTTTCTCCTTTCATCAATTAAATTCAATATATCTTCTGCTGCCCAAGGATTTCTTTTAGCCCTCGTATTTTTACCAACTTTTCCTCTGCTGCCTTCACTATTTGATCCCTCAAAGCTACCCATTCCTCTTCTACTGTATCTCTTTCCCCCGTTCTTGTCAATCGTTCCCTAATGCTCTCCCTGAAACTCTCTACAACCTCTGGTTGTGTCAGTTTATCCAGGTCCCATCTCCTTAAATTCCCACCTGTTTGCAGTTTCTTCAGTTTTATTCTACAGTTCATAACCGATAGACAGTGGTCAGAGTCCACACCTGCCCCTGGAAAGGTCTTATAATTTAAAACCTGGTTCCTAAATATCTGTCTTACCATTATACAATCTATCTGAAACCTTCCAGTATCTCCAGGCCTCTTCCATGTAGACAACCTTCCTTCATGATTCCTGAACCATGTGTTAGCTATGATTAAGGTATACTCTGTGCAGAATTCTACCAGGCGGCTTCCTCTTTCATTTATTACCCCCATTCCATATTCACCTACTACGTTTCCTTCTTTTCCTTTTCCTACCATCGAATTCCAGTCACCCATGACTTAAATTTTCGTTTCCCTTCACTATCTGAATAATTTCTTTTATCTCATCATACATTTCATCAATCTATTCGTCATCTGCGGAGCTATTTGGCATATAAACTTGTACTATTGTGGTAGGCGTGGGCTTCGTGTCTATCTTGGCCACAATAATGCGTTCACTATGCTGTTTGTAGAAGCTTACCCGCATTCCTGTTTTTTATTGAGTATTAAACCTGCCCGATTAAGGGATCTGACATTCCACGCTCCAATCCGTGGAACGCCAGTTTTCATTCTCCTGATAACGACGTCCTTCTGAATAGTTCCCGCCCGGAGGTCCGAATAGGGGAATATTTTACCTCCGGAATATTTTAGCCAAGAGGACGCCATCATCATTTAACCATACAGTAAGGGTGCATGCCCTCGGGAAAAATTACGGCTGTAGTTTCCCCTTGCTTTCAGCCGTTCGCAGTACCAGCACAGCAAGGCCGTTTTGGTTAGTGTTACAAGGCCAGATCAGTCAATCAATCAGACTGTCACTCCTGCAACTACTGAAAATGCTGATGCTCCTCTTCAGGAACCACAATTTGTCTGGCTTCTAAACAGATACCCCTCCGTTGTGGTTGCACCTACAGTACGGCTATCTGTATCGCTGACGCAAGCAAGCCTCCCCACCAACGCCAAGGTCCATGGTTCATGAGAGGGGGGGGGGGAGGGGGATAAGAGAATACATGAACCAAAAGGAATACAATACAAAAAAAATTTACCAACTGTGATGAAATCTATAGCGGGAGTTCAGACTCAGTTTCCGTTGATAAATGAGAGGAAAACCATGGCTCAGTGATACACTGAGGTATGGATTATTCTTAACAGTGGATGGACTGATTTGCAATTTAAAGTGCATGCCATAACGCAACGGACCATAGGTGGCTTTGGAATTAATGGTAAATGCCTTTTTTCAGTCGTCACTCTTATCAGATCAAGTGTCGGTGTGATAATCAGCCAACCAGTATAATACTATCAACACGCTGTGAAAATACATCTCCTCACTGTATGACCTACTTCGAATATTTGTTATTTGATTGCTCGGCTGCCAGGGAGAAGATATTAATCATATTATATTTACTTAAAAGTGTACTTACCAATTTCGCTGGTGTTTCCTTGATTTTTAACCACCGCACTGTCAGCGAAATTGAAATAGAGGCCAACGCTATAACTGTTATGAGTATAAAAGAGTTCGAGTGTAGAACGGTAATCCGATAACACTACCTTCCTTACGTAAGTTGAGGCAGTATAACAAACGATCGCAAGTCCAGTTTCCACATGCACTTTCATTATGCACGCGGCTAAAGGTAAGTGCTAACTTTCACTATAATTTTAAGAACTGTCTTTCAAATGACTAAGAATGGCGATGATCCAAAACAAAACGAAAAAAGACTTCAGTCACTGAGTAAACTTTGCTATGCATTTCTGATCAATCACATTCCTACTGTAACGTTTACTTCTGTGAATCATTAATATCTTAGTAATATACTTTCTAACATAATTCTGTATGTGAAGTAGTAACTCCAGTATAAAAACGATGAAGTAACGACGATAAAACCACATAGTGCATGAAATGAAGTTAAATATAGGGGAGAGATTTGTATCGTGGAATACTTTCCAGGCTTTCACCACTAGCCAGTACCGTATTACAAGTTCAGTATATTTCATAACATCATTATTAAATGATGGCCTTCAATTTTTATGTGCTGCAACCTTTTTCTGAAATTAAAAAAGTTACTTCAAAAAATTAAGGTTTTTCAACATGTGGAAACATATTCCTAAGTGCAAAATGATCATGTACCGTGGAACAAATATCCTACTGCAACGTAAAAGATTTGCAATCGAGAAAATCTTGTCAATAGTGTATTTAACTGTCTCTCTGTTACGTTATTACGGTATTGTACACCAATGGTTTGTCAGGAGGACTGACTCAGCATGTAGAAAAAGCAAAGCAACCTTCGGTGAAATTAAAAGAGAGGGCAGTAACATCAAAGAGTGCAACAGAAGTTCCTCTGTTAAATGCAGAAGTGAGAGCGGATTGGTGGAAGTAGTATACCGAATAGGGCACACTTGTCTGATGCCGTGATTCAGGAAGAAATTTTCCTTCATGCTTGCGTGTCCCAAGGAACTTTGCATCGTAATTCAAAATAACACAAGCACTAGAATATCGTATTTATCCGCCGACACTACACAAGCGACTTTCAAGTAATATCTCACACCTGTATGGGAATATGGATATACGAGTACAGGGTGTAGACACTTGGTTGGCGGCATATAGAAGTTGGTTCTGGCCGTGACTCATGCATGGGTAGCCAAATGATAAGGCAACTGCTCGCGCTAAGCGAGAAATCCGGATTCAAAACCTGGTCCAGCACAAATTTTCATTGCCATAATTCCACTCTACAGCTAATGATTGTCCATATTTGCAACCGTAAATCCATTTAATGGACTATATGTGGTTAACCAATGTACGAGTATAAACTGACGTCAACGATAAATTTCTTTTTGTTTATTATATGCTTCATAAGTTTTGCGGCGTGGCTGGGTTAGAAATTCCGTGTGCTGTGCAGTCTCAAAATTAGAAATTCACCTACCTCAGTACGGCGTCTGCTCGATGACACTTCACTAGGCAACGTAGACACAAGTTGATGTAAAAGCAGCATTGATAAAAAACACCGTCTAATATCTACAATTACTGAGGCCGCGCAATTCTAGTAATGACATAAAGTTCTGTAGAAAAACTGTCAATAAGAAATTTATCGGGCGGTTGGATAATGGATTGGCTTCTGGAAAATAATATCCGAAATTTGCACACAAAAATGTTTATTTGTTCTAACAACCAGAGAAACGGTACTATTCAGTCCACATTCGAACTACTGGTTATTTTGGTCAAGTTCACAATTCATACAATCATTTCGCACGCACAGCAGTCAGGAATCTGTCCACATCCGACCCGAGTTAAACAATGTTTCCACAGTCATTAATTCCACCACTATCGTGAGTTATACATTCGGTCCTTCTGGTAGATTTCAAAAAAGAAATTGCTCGCAAAAATGCTCAGTGGCTGAACACTGAAACATGCCACGCTGATACAATGAAGGCCAAATTTTCACACGCGAATGTCATTCCAACAATACAGTTCTAAAACTTCCTAACTTCACAAAACTGTCCATAACCACATCAGCGTTATTCACGGCATATATCAAACGCGAGGAACTCAATATTACTTCATTTTACACATTATTTTGACTCGCACTAGTAACATGACCGTCCGCGTTCAAAGCTAGCGAGAGACACCTTTCTTGTGGCCTCACTCCCAGTAGATCTATCAGGTAACAAGCGGGAACCGTCTCAATTCTGACTGGCTAACCATAGTCGCTGCCAATCAGAATGCTCGCTCATGATCATACTCGCGCCAAAACTGGCCTGCACCAATCCTTACATACAGACGCATCTACGTCATTCTGATACACAAATATTAAAGTAATGTTTAGTAAACGAACACGAAAAGTCAATAAATCTGGAATTATCCTTTAGATACAGATAATACCCCAGCTGACTTTCCGGCTGTTCTGTTACAATAGCAGTCACGCCTAGACATAAATCATCAGCAAAGTGAGTTAATTCCCTGTGAACATTTTCCCACGTCAGGCATGCGCAACTCTTGCAGGTTTCTTAAGACGGTATATAATGCAACACTCAAATTTGAAGAATATCCGATGTACACACTCTCATTCACTCACATATACTCCCAGAACAATCTTAGACACCAATAATAATTTTGAATTATTTTTATATTACCAAAACGAAAAATAATTAAAGTTTTAATATGAAAATCTCAATGAATTAATTCAGCTCCCTGAGAGTTCTGTTTATGTTTTTAGATAATACCAAAGGATAAACTATTATGTTTCCTAACAGAATTTGGTTTCCTAAGTATTGGTTTTTGACTTCTTTAGCAATTTCTTTATCTTTGAAAATATGATAGTTATAAAGCTGAAATTTGGATACAATCTTCTCCAAAATTTCAAAAGGTAGTGTACTGATTTTGAAAATGATTAGCCGGTCGGTGGTGGCCGAGCGGTTCTAGGCACTTCAGTCTGGAACCGCGCGACCGCTACGGTCGCAGGTTCGAATCCTGTCTCGGGCATGGGTGCGTGTGATGTCCTTAGGTTAGTTAGGTTTAAGTAGTTCTAAGTTCTAGGGGACTGATGACCTCAGATGTTAAGTCCCATAGTGCTCAGAGCCATTTGAACCATCATTTATTTAGGTTCTTATAGGTGGAGAATGTACGCATCCAGTAAGAGACAGTGGATAGCTTTCCCAGGTAGTGACAGATGCACGTGTGTCTCCCGGTTAGGCCAGCAGGTGTCAGCCCCCGAAGTTGCATGCAGCTAGCTATCCTAAAACAAACGTTCACTCGGAACAAACTTGTGACGCTACAGTCTGACATGATAACATTTAGAGATTATAGTTCCAAGGATGAAAAAAAAAATCAGCATGTAAATACAGTGTAGTATACATCTCCAGTATGTGTATCATAACTAAAGTAAGAAATACTGGAAGCGTTGCTACATAAATGAACTGAATCCTCTAACGTTTTAGTCCTGCCAGGAATTGGATGATTTATTCTCCCACCCACTATATTGCAGATTTCTAGGTTTTAGTGTAGTAAAATTGTCGATAAATTACGATTTACCACTTTTATTTTTACGACATTGGTCCAACACACTGCTTCGTTGAACTTGATCAACTGCACAATAACAGCTATCTTTTGTATTTCATCTGGGAACAGTCTTCTGGTTGGCACGCACCGGGTCCGGATGAGCGGCGGAACAGACGCTATAAATAGAAGTGTTAAATGAGACAATTACGGGAATTGAGGGTGGTCGGCCGGCGCCGCCACCCCGCCGTGCGCCCTAAGAGGCCTCGCCGGCCGCGAGCGCCCTGCCTGCAGCGAGGGCGCAGCGACCGGCGCGATTACTTCCGAGCGATTAACCCGCGCGGCACAAGTTTCGCCCGCCTCCGCGACGGCGGATACGCGGAAAATTACAGCGTGCCGCGGGCGGCGACACCGCCGCCTCCGACGCCTCCGCCGCCGCCTCCGTCGCTCGGCAGCCCCATTGTGTTCAGGAGCTTCGAGTGCGCGTATGCCTGAGGACAGCCTGTCGCTAGCGCCGAGGAAACGACGAAGCTACGAGGACACTGCTCACTGGACCGAGCACTAGGAAGGCTACAGCAGAAGTGGCGGGCGTAGGCCAGTACATCTACGTCTATAGCCCGCAAGTCGCCTTATGATACGTGACGTAGGATAATTCTCGCACCACGGTCAATTCCCCCTTCCCACTTCCATTGACGAATGCTGCATGGGAAGGACGGTTGTGGATAAGCCTCCAAATGAGCTCTAACTTCTTGATTTTTCATGTTGTCGTCATTTCGCAAGACATGTGTGGTAGGCAGCAATACGTTGCCTGACTTTTCTGTAAACTTTCACTTTTGGAATTTCAGCAGTAAAACTCTTCACGATGCACAATGCCTCTCTTGTATTTTCTCTATAAAACTCTCGCACTTATCCAACGATTCCATGATGATACATGCCGCTCTTTGTGAGATCTTCTCTGCCTCTTCCATTTCTCCAACTTGGTAAGAGTTCCATATTGATGAGCAACATTCAAGAATAGATGTTACAAGTGTTTTAAAAGCCACTTGTTGCAACGATGGGTTGCATTTCCATAGTATTCTTCTAATGAAATTAAGCTTGACAATGTAAGCCCGGCATCTGCTCTTCCTGCAGCTAGTTCTATGTAGCCATTTCAGTTTAAGTCACTCCTGACTGGTACTCTTAGTTATCTCGTGGTTCCTTGCCCAAATGGTTTATTCCCAACAGCGAAAATATAATGTAATGGATATTATCGCCTATATATTTTCAATAATTTATACTTGTTTGCATTTAGGGTCAATTGCCAGACCTTGCACTATTTACTGATCCTGTCCAGGTCTTTTTGCATTTTTCTGTTCTTCTGATGTTGCTACATTTCTGTAGAGAACTGTACTGTCTGCGTAGAGCGTCAGTGAGTTGCCATTTTTTATCCACTAGATCTTTATACGTGTAAAGAATAACAGACCTATAACACTCTGAATGTGTACAATTTCCTCCCATCTTCTGAAAAAGTCATAAAATGTCAATATAGTTGGTGCACCTGAGTGAAATCTACATGTTACAGACTGTAACTTTTTTCAAAAGTCATAAAATGTTGTGCAGTGTTGTTGAAGGGTCCAAAGATGGCTGCCTTCGACTCTTTTGCAAAGCATGCAAGGAAACAGCAGAGTGAGCATCACTTAGTTCAGAAAAGAAGCCTGTCATTGGTGCAAAACCTGAGAGGCCAATTCAGAAGAAAACCTCTTATTTGCAAAAACTGTTTTACTGTATTTCTTGCTCAGTAAGATTGTAATGTTTTATTCTAGACTAGGAGGATAAGTATAATTTTGTATGATTTTGAGCCATGTAAGGCTTTAAAATATTAATATAAAAATAAGTGCCTATGGTGGTCTAGTGGATAGATCACTAGATTCTAGTCCTGGAGATCCCAGGTCCATTTTCATAGAGGTGTGAGGAGTACCCTTATTCCAGTTGCTCCCATGTCCTCTTAACCTGCAGTCAGAATCAGTACCAGCTATCTTTCCTGGGGATGAGGGCAGTCAGGCTGGGAGACCTGTGACGCCTCCCCCTTCTAGTACTGTGATGAACAAAAGGGCTGCACTGCTCCCACATTCAAACGAACAGTCTGGTCAAGTGGCTGAACCACAGACTGTGCCTAACGTAACAGAGTAGGATATAATTTTCTTATTGGAGGCAGTGGAATGGTGGAAGAATTACGAGAATTGTTGGTTGGTTTAAAAAGGGGGAGGGGGGGGGGGGAGGGACCAAACTGCTTGGTCAAAGGTCCCTTGTTCTCAATAAAACAATCATACAAGGAAGAAAAGAAAATGAGGGGTACGTACAGCACAATTCCAGGAGAAAGGAAAAAACAACGTGAATGACAGACGGTCAACAAACACTACAATGGACTAAACAGGACAAGAATATCACAGAGAGACGCAAGAAACTGGTTGAAGGGATTAAAACAAGAGAGCAGATGACAGTGGCTGGCTGATCACAAGAATAAAAAGGATACGCCAGCCACTCCGCGACACATTAAAACCTCGAGCCTAAAAGCACTAGGCTAGAGAACACAGAGGACGAGGACAGGCACCTCAACTTAGGGAGAATGATAACACCCGCCGTCATGTATAAAACATAAAACGAGAGCAGCCGATGAGGAGTTGTCTGCCAAAATGAATGGCAATGATTTCAGTAATTGAACATTTTGTCGCAGGGTAGACAAAGCAGGACAGCACAATAGTATGTGGGCCACTGTCAACCGGGCGCCACACCGACTCCGAGGGAGGTCTTCACGCTGCAGGAGAAAGCCATTGGTCAACCAAGTGTGGCCGATGCGGAGCCAGCAGAGAACCACAGACTCCCAGTGAGAGGCTGACATAGAGGATTTCCACATATTCGTAGTCTCCTTAATGACATGCAGTTTGTTGTGCATGCCAATGTTATGCCATTGCGGAATAATATTGAATGCAGGTCAGTTTCAGAGATGCCAAAGTCCAAAAGTGGTTGCCACGTAGCCTGTTTGGCAACCTTGTCAGAAAGATCGTTGTCTGGGATACCGACATGTCCTGGGTCGACAGAAACACCACGGAATGGGAATGACTGGACCATGCCAGGGTATAGATGGACTCCTGGATGATCGCTACCAAAGGACAGCGAGGGTAGCACTGGTTGATAGCTTGGAGACCGCTAAAGGAGTCTGTACAGAGAAGAATCGACTCACCAGGGCATGAGCGGATGTGCTCAAGAGGTCCTTAGAGAAGATGATACAGGCGCCCCTACAGCTGCTGCTACACCGTTAATGGCCACTAAGAAACAGAGATACACTCAATACAGAGCCATGCGGGACCTCATTCTCCTGGATATGAGGGAAGCTATGGGAGGCATTAACTTGGACATGGAAAGTACGGAGCGACAGGAAATTTTGGATAAAAATCGGAAGCGGGCCCCGGAGACCCCCCCCCCCCCCCATATAATGTGGCAGGGATATGATGTCACCATGTCGTGTTTTAGGCTTTTAATAAATCAAAACAGACGGCAAACAGGTGTTGGCGTCTGGAAAAGGCTGTTCGGATGGCAGACTCCAGGGATACAAGATTACTAGTGGCAGAGCGACCCTGGCGGAAAGTTGCCTGGCATGGAGCCGTTGGTAAGCCATGTGACTACAGGACCCAACCCAACTACCCACACACCATACGTTCTAGCAGCTAACAAAGAACGTTGGAGAGGCTAACGGGCCGATAGCTATCCTCATCAAGCGGGTTTTTACCGGGTTCTAGCAGCGAAATGATGGTGCACTCCCGTCATTGCGATGGAAAGACGCCAACGCACCAGATCCAGTTGAAGATGATGAGAAGATGTCACTTGTAGTCGCATGAGAGATGTTTAATCATCTGACTGTGGATCCAGTTTGACCCAGGAGCTGTGTCGAGGCAATTTGCAAGGGCGCAGAGGAGTTAGCACTCTGTAAATGGGGTATTATAGGGTTCACAGTGGCGTGTCGTGAACGAGAGGACTTTCCCTTCTATCCGATGTTTGAGGGTGCATAAGGCCAGAGGTAATTCTCCAATGCAGATGCTCGAGCACAGTGCTCAGCAAAGTGTTCGGCAATCGCGTTTGCGTCGGTAGATAACACGCCATCGATGTTAACGCCAGGGGGACCTGTTGGGGTCTGGTTCCCAAAAACACGTCTGATCTTGGTCCAGACTGAGAAGGTGTTTGTTTGTAAGCTGGCGATCGCGGGCTCAGAGTCATTTCAAAGCTGTTAAGTGCTCCAGAGAAGGGTGGCACTTATATCATTGTAAATTCCGCCTATGCCCTTTAAATGCCTCAGCAATTTACAACGACCCTCAAGGTACTGTCTGTCGCCGGGGGCACCCTAAGGAATAAGGCATCGCTTTTTCCGCCGCAGAAACGGTCGTTCTAGTGACATGCTCAACCGCAACATCGATGGTACAATGTGGGGGAGATTCCACAGTGACAGCAGAAGTGAAAGCTTCCCAATCTGCCTTGTTTAAAGCTCATCTGGTTAGGCGTCCGTAGGCATGACGCTGGGGGAGTGACAGATGGGGGTCATTACCACACAAGTCATCGTGGGCTCTCTAGTGGACAGATGGGAGAAGTTCTGAGCTGCAAACCGAGAAATCAATGGCCGAGTGAGTACCATGAGCCACATTGATATGTGTCGGGGCCCCAGTATTTAGGAGGCAGAGGTCGAGTTGAGATGATAAATTTTCGACATTTCTAACTCGCCCAGTAAGTATGGTTCCACTCCACAAGGGGTTACGGGCATTAAAATCTCTGAAAAGTAGGAAAAAGAAAAGTAGTTGAAGAATCAGTGCAGCCAATACTTTCAGTGGTACTGCACCATCTGGAGGAAGATATATGTTGCAGACAGTTATCTCCTGTGTCGTCCTTATCTTGACAGCCACAGCTTCAAGAGGAGTCTGAAGGGGCACAGGTTCACTACATATCGAGTTCACAAACCCCACCTCACACATGACACTTTGTTATATATGGTTTTTGTAATATCCCATATAGCCACAGAGGGCAGTGATCTGCATCGCCAAGTTTCCTGGAGGGCAATGCAGGAAGCAGGCGTAAAGCTTAACAGTTGCCATAGCTCAGCTAGGTGGTGGAAAAAAAAAACGGCAGCAATTCTACTGGAGGATGACGTAGTCGTGAGGCACGGAAGGCATGAAACGCTCAATGAGGCAGTTTACGTCTTACGGTCACCTGCACCTGTATGATCAACATCCATTGTGATTTATAAATTATAAAGAGCAGCAATTAGTCGTCCTTTTTGAATGTTTTATTACACAAATCCAGGTTTCGGCTACTGCCTAGCCATTATAATGCACTATTTTCTAATCTTGGTGCATGTCAGTTCCCTGTTGTTCGGGCCTTTGAATACTACTGTATAATGAAGGTAGGCCGCCACATAGTAGAGCTCCTCAGTTGACGCCAGAATCTTCATACTCAGACCCAGAGCTTGTAGGTAGGAGTGGTGTGGGTGCCCCTGAAATGTCTTAGTTCCTGGGGGTCTTTTCCTTTTTTGGTTTCTCTCGCTGCTCCTTAGGTTTTTCTGGCTGGGAGGGCTTCACTGATTCAGTCTCAGGGACTGAGGACGACTGCGACACGCTACAACTAACGACCTGTGGATGCTTCAGCGACTGGTGGGTGTCTGCTTTACCACTGGTAGGAACCTAGGGAGTGACCCAAGGGACCCCTTCCTGTTGAGAGGAGCCAAAGAAGAATGACGCTTCTCCAGCTGAGAAGTGGGGACTGACGTCCCCAATGGTCTGGGGACATTGCTCCTAAGGTAGGTGGTATGGAAGCAACAGGGAGAGAAGTGCCTCGCCCCCCCCCCCACATCAAGGGGGCAGGCATAGCATTATGGCTATGAGAGCCTACTGCAATTGGCAGAATGGATGGGTCTGGAGCAGTCGTTACAGTGGCAGCATAAGATGATGTCATGTGCACGGGATGGTGCCTTACAACTTTATTCTTAGCGTCAGTGTAGGTTAGCCAGTACAGGATCTTATATTCCGTGATTTTCTGTTCTTTGTGGAGATCCTGCAGTCCAGAGAGCAAGGGGAATGTGGCTCGCCGAGGTTGACACAGATGGGAGGCGGTGAACATGGGGCATTGGGATGTGATGGATGTCGACATCGCGACATATGGCGTTGGGAGTACAACAGGAAGACATACGAGTATGTCTGAACTTCCAGCACTTAAAGCACCGCACCAGGGATGGGATATATGGCTTGGAATCACACTAGTATACCATCACCTTGATCTTCTCAGGTAATGTATTACTCTCAATGGCCAAGATGAAGGCACTGGTGACCACTTGGGCCCCTATGTAAGATCTGGACAAAATTAACACGTTGTCGCTCTAAGTTGGTGCGCAGCATGTCATTAGACTGAAAAAGAAGATCCCTGGACCATATTTAAGCTCTTATTGCGCATGATGGAAGCAGAAACATCACCCAGCTTGCCATAGGCGAGTAGTGCCCTTGAGGGTGCTGTTTGATCAACACTGACCCAGATCGCATTTTCCACATCCCCTCCACCTCCCCAAACTTGTCCTCTAAATGCTTCACAAAAAACTGAGGCTTCATTGACATGAAGGATTCCCCATCAGCTCTTGTGCATAAGCGCTACCAGGTAAAATAAGATTCACTGCCGTCTGTAGCCTGGCATTCCATGGTGTGGCCAGGGAGGGGAACGATTTGGGGTCGTACTTCCAAGCATTAAATTGAGCACTTGAGCACTTAGAGACTGCTGCTATTTGTCCATGAGCAACTGATGACATAGTACGCTTCATGGCGTTTCATTCGACCTGATGCCACCCACTCCAACGAGGGGCCCTCCCCACAGGCGCCACCCAGCTGTAGCAAAGGCCAACTGACAGGGTGGCCATTGCTGGGAGTCCCAATGCCCCAGAGTGACGAGCATCTACTCTGGAATATGTGGGGAGTTAACGGTGCAGGCATCAGCAGAGCGATCCCCGTGTAGTCAGGGGGCTACAACCAACAGGGTACATGGCGGCCCTACCACAATCGACTGGCTACCATGCTAGATATGAGGTGCAAAGAAGTCCATGGTCATCGTCAGCGCCAAAAACGACACTGCTCAGAGGATGGAGGACAACACACCAAGGAAAGTGTCCTCACCCAAGAGATGGAGAATGGGCAGAACTGCAAAGCCACGATAATAAAGAATGCTGAAGGCCTGAGTGCACGATGGACATGGTGCGCCATGTAATGCGCCCTTCCCCAATTGGCTCGCCCTTCGGGAAAATTTGGAAAAATGGATGCAGACCCTACAGGGGACCATCACATAAAGGCCGAAACGTGTGAGACTTCTTTTAGTCGCCTCTTACGAGAGGCATGTATACATCGGGCCCATTCTATCCCCCAGCAGAAGTAAGGTGTAATATCTTATTGGAGTCAGCGGAATGGTGGAAGAATTACGAGAATGGTTACCTTATGACAGAAGCAGTCAAAAGGTTGCAAGAGGCAGATGCTCATTACCACGTGTTGTCGAGATATGGGTTGGCAATAGCAGCCAACAGGGAGTCATCAGCACGGTCCTGTGAAGTAACTGATGGACATCTGCTCAGATGATGCATCCATTCCCAGCTTGGAAATAATTTCGGGCTACTTCGGTTCATAAAATAATGGTTCAAATGGCTCTGAGCACTATGGGACTCAACTGCTGTGGTCATAAGTCCCCTAGAACTTAAAACTACTTAAACCTAACTAACCTAAGGACATCACACACATCCATGCCCGAGGCAGGATTCGAACCTGCGACCGTAGCGGTCGTGCGGTTCCAGACTGTAGCGCCTTTAACCGCTCGGCCACTCCGGCCGGCACTTCGACTCATACCCCCTAGGCTGTAAGGACTAGATATGCACTAAACTAGAAAGCAAAGATAGCCGTTTGGAGCCACCACCATCTTGTAAAACGAACCTGTAGCTTCAAAGACTTGCTAGAAGAATGTTTTACAAGCTGATATTAACGCTGTAGTGATGGTTCAGAATATTATTTGCGTTTCCCTCCATTTTTTGCTGAGAATACTTTCATAAAGTTATTAGAACCTATGAGTTATTATCTCTATGAGTCATTATTATTTACTGACTTTGTGCGCACTGTAAACTTTTTTCTAGAAAATTTTGCGGGGAACGGTATCAGAGCAGAGAGGGAGTTGCCAGTTGCCAAATCCCCGAAGTCATAGCTATGCGTACATAACAAGTAAACGAACTTTCCGACTACTCAGAACTGTGAGCATCATAATTCCAATAATTGACTTAATTGTCTGAATTACTTGACTGTGTAACTGTTGCAACTTATTGCTGGGATGTAGATGCTTATTTATTATTTTTTGTCATCAATGTCTCAGTAACAGAATGAATGAGAATCATCTTATTCATCTATTTGTTTGGCTCTGCTTCGTCCATGAAGCCGAGAGTGGCCTGTCAGCTTTGTTGGCCAAAGAATTGTGTTCATTCCTCAAGTTAATGTGGACAGGTGTTATGATGTAGCAAGCTTATCTTTCCAACCAAGCAGTTTCATCTACTATGGCCAAGAGTGAGAAAGAGAAGAAGGACCACAGAGAGTGAAAGCAGCGATGGTAACAGCCCAACTGTTAGCAGGCACTTACTACCCCCAGTGTAGCGGAATTAGGGAGGGTCGGTTGTCCACAAATTTTCAACCAATAACTTTTTATTTCGACCATGCCGCCTTACAGCCGAAAAATTTGTAACCTGAATAATAAAAAAAAAAAATTGGGGGAAAATTAGTGTTTATTGCATTAAGTTGTTGCGTTGAAATATCCCAAGCGTTAGTTGACACTACGAGTTGGTTTCACACCTTTATGTTGCTGGTCTGCTGAACTGTGTTGACGAGGACATACAATTTACCAAAATGGCATGGCGGAGAAAAGCTTGTGATACGTTGCGCTTCCGTTCAGAATTATGAAGCAACGAGCATTTAGTGACGTATATACCACAAACCAGTACCATAACAGGATGTGATAACTCAAAAATGGCTCAAATGGCTCTGAGCACTATGGGACTTAACTTCTGAGGTCATCGTCCCCTAGAAATTAGAACTACTTAAACCTAACTAACCTAAAGACATCACATCATTCGAACCTGCGACCGTAGCTGTCGCGCGGTTCCAGACTGTAGCGCCTAGAACCACTCGGCCTCCCCAGCCGACGATGTGACCGCGGCACATTTATTCATATTGGTACTGTGCATAAAGTGCAGTGCAGACACATTTCGCCTTTTACGTTAAGACTTCTTCAGCGGAATCTAGAATGATAGAGTTTTATTTTGATACGCGATATTTGTAGAATATAATACAGTTTCCGTCTTGTTTTCTACATATTGTGATTACTTACAGTTCTTCGCGTTTCTGGTTGGCACCTACATTTCCTGTCATCTGGCAGATGCTGGACGGGCAACTGCTGTGGAAGGCTACTGGTTTTCTGTCACTAGTTGTAGATATCTTACCGAAAACTGTGATTTACAGTCGTTACTAATGTGGGTTCACTTTACATCTCCTCCTGTTTGTTTGTATGAACGTTGCCTACCAACGAAGTATACGCTGAAAACTAACGTCTGTTCATTTCCGTTCTGTTTATATCTGTGTGTGTGTGTGTGTGTGTGTGTATGTGTGTGTGTAGACGGTTGGATGAATGGGTGGGTGAGTGTGGGTATGAAGTGTGAGTGTGAGTGTGATTATTCAGGGCGGGTTGTAGAAAGTTCAATATAAATGTAGTAGCTTTCAGAGAGTGGTTGACAGCTTCTCTGTTCAGCTGATTTGAGTTTTGGTTTAAGCTTTTTGTGGAGGGTTTCATGAACAAGTGCGTGGCAAAAGTGGTTGGATGGTGTTATTATTATGACAATAATCTTCTGTTGGAATGTGACTATTACTTATTGCCGGCCGCGGTGACCGTGTGGTTGTAGGCGCTTCAGTCCGGAACCGCGTGACTGCTACGGTCGCAGGTTCGAATCCTACCTCGGGCATGGATGTGTGTGATGTCCTTAGGGTAGTTAGGTTTAAGTAGTTCTAAGTTCTAGGGGACTGATGACCATAGATGTTAAGTCCCATAGTGCTCAGAGCCATTTTGGTACCCTTTAAAATGTGAATTTTATATTTTTATGTACCTTGAGGATGTCAGTACGTAATTTTTCAATTTATATTTGCGGTTCATATACTAAGCGGAGATTAAAGACCATTTGGCTCAATAGTTATGGATTCTAAAGAAATATTTGTTATAAACCACACTGAACATATCAATTTCACAGAGATAGTAGCGAAAGAACACGCCATATTGTATTGGTTTAGGTATATCGATGACATCCTCTGCTCAATAGATGAAAAACATACAAAAATTGAAGAACTACGCTCTGACATCGACAAGGTACTTAAAAATATATAACTCACAGCTGAAGAAGAACAGAATATCCATATTAACATTCTGGGTATAACAATCGAAAAACAAAACAATAAGCATAGGTTTCAAATTCTTTGTAAACCCACAGCAGGTGACATTGTCACTCCCCAATCCTCGAACCACACACACTCACAAAAGCAAGCAGCACTTCAACACATCGTCCATCGACTCAACACAGTGCCACTCAACAAAGAAAACTTACAAAAAGAACTTGACATAATAATGTAGATAGCCAAAAACAATTGTTACGATGGTAACACATTCGCAGAGCTAAATGACAAAATTGAAATGAAAAATAAAAGCAGAAAATATAAAGCCACAGACAATTACAAATAGTTCAAATGGCTCTGAGCACTATGGGACTCAACTGCTGAGGTCATTAGTCCCCTAGAACTTAGAACTAGTTAAACCTAACTAACCTAAGGACATCACAAACATCCATGCCCGAGGCAGGATTCGAACCTGCGACCGTAGCGGTCTTGCGGTTCCAGACTGCAGCGCCTTTAACCGCCAGACAATTACACAACAGGTCGACACACAATCAAAACAGTACCATAACAACTACAGCAAATAATCCAGAAAATACGAGGGCTATCCACAAAGTACATAACATTTTGTAATTAAAAATAAATAAAGTATTGGAATTTTTTTTTATTATATATAGATGAAAGCCACACTTAAATACTACGTTTCTACACAGTTGCCATTCAAATTAAGGCACTTATCGTAGCGATGGACGAGCTTGGAAATTCCTTCGTAGTAAAATTCGGCCGCCTGCGCCTTCAACCACGTGATTACCTCTTCTTGAAGCTGTGCGTCGTCATCAAAACGCTGCATAGCCAGCCACTTCTTCATTGCTGGGAATAAGTGGAAGTCGCTCGGTGCCAGGTCGGGACTGTACGTCGGATGAGGAAACAACTGCCACTTAAAAGATTCGAGAACTTCACGAGTGGCATTTGCCGTGTGGGCCCGGGCGTTGCCGTGAATCAGCAAGGTCTTTGAGCCCAACTTTCCCCTGCGCTTGTTTTGTATTGCTATTCTGAGGTTGTGCAGAGTTTGGCAATACCTTTGAGAGTTTATTGTATTGTCTCTGTCCAGGAAATCCACAAAAATCACACCTTTTCTGTCCCAAAAGAAGAGGTAACCACGTGGTTGAAGGCGCAGGCGGCCGAATTTTACGACGAAGGAATTTCCAAGCTCGTCCATCGCTACGATAAGTGCCTTAATTTAAATGGCAACTATGTAGAAAAAAAGTAGTATTCAAGTGTGGCTTTCATCTGTACATAATTAAAAAAATTTCCAATACTTTATTTATTTTTAATTCCAAAACGTAATGTACTTTGTGGATAGCCCTCGTGTAAGCTCACACATAAAATTATCAACATTTTCAAAAGACAGGCTTTAAACATAGCATACAGAACAGGCAATCATATCCAAAAATTCACACCAAAACTAAGAAAAGAAATAGACATATACCATACAGGATATATATAGGGTGAAACGAAATTCGCGTACTCGGGCTTCGCAGCGCAACTGCTCACATGCCAGCGATAAGAAAATGTCTCTCACAAAATTTCGTCCAGAGAGTACATCCAGCAGAAAAAGGACGTTAAAGAGTGGCAATCTGGCAACAGTGTAACCACCTATATGGTAACTACCTCTGGCAGCAATGTTACTCGTGTTTTACAGTTGGTGCAGTGGATAGAGTTTTGGGCTAGCATGCAGCAGGTCAATGGTTCGATCCTGAGTTGAGGAATGTGGTTTTTATTAGGTAAATGTAGTCCAGATGGTATGGTATCTGACATCTTAATCGTCAACAGCGATTGCAGCGGGTCCCTCTAGAAAACATTTGCACTTACATACCACAATCTCAGAAGTGGAAGACTGGTCAGCTTTGAAAGAAGCCCTTTCCACGTCGTGGGCGTGAATTTATTCGCACCACTTCATCTACTGAATGCGAAACCCGTTTTCTTTGTAACCTCCTCCAACTGTCCTATAGATTAGTACCAACTATTATTCTTACCTCGTTCAGGTCCATTACATTTTGCTAGGGCCTTACGTTGCCAGTAGGACTAGCAACGTGCTTTGCGAATAATGTCCGAACTCCGTTACTGTTTGTATGTGTTATCAACATGGTCCCATTAATTATGCATTTCAACATTGAGTCTGGTAACAGCATGCAGTTTAATACATATTTCAATGCATTATAATAGTAATAATAATAATTATTATTATAATTATAATTATTATTACTATTATTATTACTATTCTCCCGTGTGGATTTGATAGTCTCCCATCGGGCGCCTCCCCAGGTGGCGGATAGGGGAATGCTCTCCAGATATGGAGGGTGCCGGGGAAATAAAATACCCGTGGTGGACCAAAACTATCAACCGAAATCCACTAACGTCTGCCTGGTATCCAGCGGTTAGGGGTCAGCGTCTGTTCGCCTAGGTGGTGCGGCTGCAGCAACCTTCTTGATCTCAACAATCAAGTCGTATTCCTCGTGATCTATCCTCGGAAGGACCACCACCAAGTTAGTTTTCAACTTGAAAACCAAACATGATGATAACACAAGGAATGAATCCACTACCCCGGGCACCAGTCGCAAGGCTGGCTTTACCTGGTCATCGGATTCCGGAGGACCAGGAGCATCTTGTTACGCCTAATGTTAAGAACCAGACGACGTCCAAATTATTACACACAAAGCAAAGACACTTCATCGGTACACTTAATACTAATACTCTTTTCAAACTGGGCAAGATGAAACAACTTACAGACGTGCTGCAAAAATTCCAGATCAAAATCCTTGCAATCCAGGAAACACGATTTACGGACGAAAACCATTTTGATACAGACAACTACAGGATCTACAAAGGAAAACCAGCAGTTAAAACTAATGAGAAAGGGCAAACAGTTTGGCACAGCATTTGCAGTCCACAAATCTGTCAGCGACTCTGTCATTGGCTTCCAGTCTGCCTCAGAACGTATATCAACGCTCTCCGTCAAATCGGCCAACAAAGTATATACCTTGATCAACGCACACGCACCCACAAATACCTATAACAAGAAGAACCGCCAGAAAGTGGATGACTTCTGGAATGACCTTGAAGAGACGACAAACTAAATTGCCAAACACCATGTAATAATCTTGTTAGGCGACTTTAACCCACAATTAGGTAAAGAGGAAAAATACAGGAAAATCACCGGAATCCATACAGCTCACAAGAGAACTAACAAGAATGGGGAAAGATTGATAAGCTTTTGCGAAAATTTCGGCCTCGTAATTATGTCAACGCAATTCAAAAAACCCAACAAGAAATTGTATACTTGGAAGTCGCCCAACACAATGTTGGGTGAATTCCAGATAGACCATGTGGCCATCTCCAAGGGTAACACGGCAGAAATTCTGAATGTGAAAACGAGAAGAGGATTTTTTGACTCAGACCACCATCTTCTACAGATAAAGACCAGATTACAACCCAATAGAAAAAAGCCAAAACTAAACGAAGTGCTGAGACCAGACCCCGAATACATAAAACTCAACAAGGAAAACATCTTACAGGAAATTAGTCAGACAAACACCACAAACTGGACAGAACTTGTGGACGTCCTCAAATCTACGATGAAATTGGGTCAACCCCCGAGAAGGAGAAAACACAGGTGGTGGAATATAATATGTGACCAAGCAATAAAAGAAAGGACCAATGCCTGAAAACCTTCAATAGTCACAAAACATCAGAAAAATGGCAACAATTTCTAGTAATCCGAAAACAAACATCGAAAACTATTCGGAGGGAAAAAAGGATTTATGACAAACGGCGACTAGATGAGATAGAACAAGACTTTAAGAAGAACAACACCAGGAATTTTTATAAGACATTTAAAGAACATATTGCAGGATACCAGCCACCCAATCTTTGCTTCAAGAAACCGGATGGTTCACTAGAAACTAACACGAAGAATAACTGCCAAATCCTCGCAGACTATTTCAACAAATTTCTCAACTGCGAAAGACCTACAGAGGATATTCACTACGAGACATCTACACCAAATCCTGACGCTAAACCGCCAACCATCAACGAAATAGTAGAAATTATCAAGACACTGAAAAACAATAGAGCCCCAGGAGAAGATGGAATTATTGCAGAACTATGGAAACTAAATGATGAAAGATTAACAGGAAAAATTCACAAAATCATATTAAACATCTGGGAAACAGAACAGATCCCTTCCGAATAGAAATGCGCACTCATCCATTCACTCCACAAAAAAGGGGACAAAACTGAACCAAATAATTACAGGGGTATCTCACTCGTACCGGTCACATGTAAAATCCTATCAAAAGTTCTCATGAATAGATTAGAAGAACAAGCTGACCCACAAATAGGAGAATACCAGGCTGGTTTTCGCAAGGGACGATCATGCATAGCAGATCTTGAATCTGAAAATGATTCTCCAGATGAGAAACACCCGAAACACAGTGGTTACTTTTGTAGATTTTAAATAGGCCTACGACTCACTAGACAGAGTAGCGCTCTGCAAGACGCTGGAAAAATTCAGCATTGACGGAAAGACAAGAGCAATCATTCGGGAAACATTAACTGACGCAATCTCCAAGGTTAAATTTATGGGGGATATCTCGGAACCATTTGAAATCCAAACTGGAGTGCGACAGGGTGACGGACTTTCACCATTACTCTTTAATATCATTCTTGAAAAAATTATCAGGACATGGGAAAAAGAAGTCAAAGGAATCCAAATTGGCATTAGAAAAGATAATAGATTCAATGTGAAGTGTTTAGCTTTTGTGGATGACCTTGCAAAAAACACAAATAATAGAAAAGAAGCCACTAACGCCATAGAGAAGTTACACGAAATTGCACACAGAACTGGCCTGCAAATCTCATATGAGAAAAGCCAGTACATAGAAAGAGTGCCACAAGACAAATTGCCTATTGTGACAACCCATGGGAAAATCGTACAAGTACCACATTTTAAGTACCTGGGAGAAATCATCCAGCCATCAGGGATCAACCTAAAGGCCAATGAGGAAAGAATAAAAAACTACAGAAAGCATATAAACTCACGTGGAACTATTATAACAAAAAGTCCATATCCATTAACGCAAAATTGAGGCACTACAACACTGTCGTACTTCCGGAGGCACTGTATGCATCTGAAACAAATAGTTGGGCAAACCAAAATCAAAGAAATAGAGAAACAAGAAAGGAAAATTTTCAGGAAAATTTTTGGCCCGATACAAGAGCAAGGAATCTGGAAGAAGAGACCAACCTCAGAATTATATAAATACACAGACAAAATTACGGATACAATAAGGAAAAGAAGAATGCAGTTCTACGGACATATCCACAGGATGAATGAAAACAGAATTTCAAAGCGAATTCTTAAAGTCATCAACTCAGGCAGGGGAAAAACAAAATGGATAAAAGAAGTTGAAGAGGACCTCAGACAAGCACACATAACAGTAAACGAGGCAGAAAATAGAACTGAATTCAGGAACATCATCAAAAAACATAAATTTGACACCACAACACAGAAGAGACCAGGATGCAAATGGACAGCGGAGCGAAAGAAACAACACAGTGAACACATGAAGAAAAATTGGGCTCAGAAAAAACATAAAGAATCATCATAAAGGAATTCAAGTTCAAACGCTCTCTTAAATGGGAATAATCGAAAATAATAATAATAATAATAATAATATTACTATTCTATCGGTGGGATAGTGGGAACGTCACGTCTACTACCGTTAGGTGCTGTAGAGAAACAGTGTAACCTGAAACCGAACATTTCACAATTAGCAGTGCCGGGATGAGTCGTGCAGAACAATATCGGTCAGAGGGGAAACGCGCGTTAGGTGGAAAAGTGAGCAGGGCTGACGGCGTGTTTATACTGTACGCGCTGTCCACCACACAGGGACTAGTTGCGACCGGAGTAACGCGCCCGTGACAGACTCCTATGTACTTGCGTACACGTCTCGAATTTCCTCATTGTAAACCTCTAAACCACTATGGAAGACGTATGGCAAACACAGACGATGAATATGTGGATATGCTTCTGGTCCTTGGTGCATCTGATAACCGGGCCGGTGTTGCCGACCGTGAATATGCTGCTAGATATCCTCGTCGACGCCATCCAGTTAAAAATGTGTTTCGTCATCGGGAGCTGCACCTTTGAGATTCAGGTACTTTCCCTCCACCATCGCATGACAGGGGTCGTCCACGGACTCGCCGTGTTCCAGCTACTGCGGAAGCTATTCTGGAGGTCACGCACCAAGAACCTCAGCGAAGTACCCGTAGCGTAGAAGGGCAGCTGCGTGTCTCGCAACACCGGTGCACGTGCTGCACGAGCATGGGCTGCACCCCTATCATTATGCTTTCACGCAACACCTGCATCCTGCATCAACGGATGCAATTCTGTGAATGGTTCCAACAACAATAGGAAACCAATAATGACTTCGTGAACACCGTAATATGGTCGGATGAAGCAGCATTCAGTCGTGAGGGTGTCTTCAATGAGCACAGAGCTCACCATTGGTATAAGGTTAACCCGCACGTCACCCGTTACCGTGGATATCAAGTTCCCTTTGGTATCAACGTCTGGGCCGGAATATTGGGCGACAGTGTTTGGGCTCCTACATGATGCCTGACCAGTTGACTGCATGAAGCTATCATACATTCCTCTGAAACTATCTGCCTGATGCGCTGGAAGATATTGCACTACATGTTCGGCAGCTGATATCGTTCCAACATGATGGTGCACCTCCACACTCTGGAATTAATGTGCGACAGTATTTGGACAGAACATTTCCAGATAAATGGCTCGGACTCGGACGTGGAGGTCCAGTTGTATGGCCACCGCATTGACCTGACCTAAATCCCCTGCATTTTTTCCTGTGGGGACACCTGAAGGAGCACATTTACTCTACTCTGCCGACGAATGTGGAAGAATTGGGCTCATGCTGCTCTTATTACTGTGGACGCAGCTTTCCTGCGAAGGGTCCAGAGCTGTATGATACGGCGGGTTGCGCAATGTTTGGACGTGCAGAGAGGTCGTTTTGAGAATCTGTGGTTTTGAGGACAACGTATTCTGTTGTGAAGGTCATGCAGTCATTAATATGGACATTATTACTGTCATTGGTTGCTAATGTGCGACATCTGAGCGCTCATCTTACATGTAGTATAAAAGACAAGTAGATGTTGTGTTATTGTACTGTGCTATCATCTTTAGCATCTCGAAATTGATATTGTTTTTGTGGTTATTCTGTCCTATGACAGGTCATTTGTTCCAGCTGTCTATTTCTTATCTGTCTAACCACGTGTTTGTTATTTTCGGCGTTACAAAATGTTGTAAATATAGAATAAATGCGACCTAAGAAACGGTGTATATTACAGTATCAAATGTCAGAATGAAATTAGCAAATAAAAAAAAATTCGTCCCACCCCAGGATTGAACACTCGATCTCCTGCATGTTCTCTCAAAGCTCTCTCCAATATACCAACTTTACAACGTAAGTACTGACAGAGGTAGTTACCATACATGTGGTTACAGTGTTGCCGGATTGCCACTCTTTAACGTCGTTTTTCTGCTGGATGTGTTCGCCTGGCGAAATTTTGTGAGAGACATTTTTTTATCGCCGGCATGAGACGAATCGCGCTGCGTAGCCCGAGTGCGCGAATTTCGCTTCACCCTGTACATAAATTGCAGTTACAGTGTAAGGCTTGTGAAGACAGATACATAGCAAAAAAAAAGCAGAACATTTGGTGCCAAAACCAAGAACACATGAGAATCTGGAAGTATGGGACAAACCACACCAGATTTCTTGAACACCTAAGAGCGCATAATCACAAACCAACGTCTAGAGAAACTGACACGAAAGTAACAACAAGAAAACACCTCGTAATCATGCAGAATACCTAAGCAGAAAAGGAAGTCCCGTTCAGTTATCAAGTACACATGACTATCATCTCATTGTTTACACTAATAGATAAAATAACAGAGTCACATTCCAACAGAAGATTATCATCATAATAATAACACCAGCCAACCCCTTCCCACTCACTTGCCCATGAACTCTTCCACAAAAAATTTAAACCAAAACTCAAACCAGGTGAACACCATAATTTTCAACAACTATCTGACAGCTATTGCATTCGTATTGAACTTTCTACAGCTCGCCTTAATCACCACCAACACACCCACACTCAAGCCCACATCCACCCGCCCACCCACCCCTCCACCCACCCATCCATACACATACCCACAGAAACGTACCTATTCACTTTTTCTCTCTCTTAAACATACACACACAGACACACACACACACACACACACACAGAGATATATAAACAGAACGGACATGAACAGACGTAAATTTTCAGCGTATACTACATTAGGTTGGTAACATGTACGTAAACAAACAGGAAGAGATACAAAGTGAACACGTATTAGTAACGACTGTAAATCACAGTGCTCGGTAAAATATCTACAACTAGTGACAGAAGACAAATAGTGCTCCATAGCAATTAGTGCAAACTATATAAAAATTGTGAAGAAAAGAAGTTCATAAGAAAAAATATTTACGTTTCGTATGTGAAGTTATAATGCGACCTTCAGCATGTGATCACATGAGAGGAAAGACAGATGCCAACCCGAAGAACTGTAAGTAACCATTAACTGCACTGTTTTATAATCTACTTTCTCGCATATCAAAAGAAAACTTTACCATTCTAGGTTCCACTAAAGAAGTCTTAAGTAAAACGCTTCTGGAAGAAGCAAAATACATTGCAGCAAGAAAAGGCACCTTTTATTTACAAAACGTATATTAATCAACCTTGATTCCATAAGAAATTTTTGCGCATAGTGACTGTGGTCTGTAAGGAAGGAGAGGCACACAACAGTCAGTCGCGATCCCATTAGTTTTTTATTATTCTTGCATATCTAGATATCGGCTATAAACAGCCATTTTCAGAGCCATAATGCAAGGAAAATTTCAGGTTAAGAATTAATATACTTATTGATGCATGTACAGTAACATTAATCCACGTATGATCACTGAAAAGAAAACTGCAGGAGGGAAATTTGATTCTGCTGCGCGCAAGATAGTCCTTTCCAATCCAAATAGATGAATTTTTGTTATTCATGTAGTCACGTGCATTAATATCGAAGTTCGGTTGGTTGGTTGGTTTGCGCTGTAAAGGGACCAAACTACAGGGTCACAGTCCATTTTTCCTGACGCAAGCAAGGCTCAAGATACAAAAACACCAACACCACACCTAAAAAGAAAACGAATGGAACGAACAAAAAACGGGGAAAACATACATCACAAGGAAAAGTGGAAGAAAGTATTAAAACCGTAGAGCATATGGTCTGGGCTGGCTGATCGCAATAATGAAAGAGGATGAGCCAGCCACTCTGCAACACATTAAAATGTCACACCAAAAAGACAAGGCGATATGGACACATGTAGGGAAAAGACGACCACCAAGACAGACAAATGCAAAGAAAGTCCGAGAGAATCAAAATGGAGAGAGGGTGGCGACCTCAGAGAGAAGGCTAAATGCCCGCTCTTAGATGGTACGATAAAAAAAACCTCACGAATAAAACATAAAACTAAATCTGTTGTTGAGGCATTGTCGCCCAACACCGAAGGTAGGGTGCTGGGAAGGTTAAAAGTCAACAGCAGAGCGGTTAAAAGTGGGCAGTCCAGCAGGAAGTGAACGACAGTCATATGTGGGTTACAGTGACAATGAGGTGGGTCCTCGCGACGGAGGAGGTAGCCATGTGGTAGCCACGTATGGCCAATGCGAAGCTGGCAGAAAACCACAGAGTCCCTGCGAGAAGCCTGCATGGAGGTCTTCCACGCATTCGTAGTGTCCTTAAGGACAAGCACTTTGCTGTGCGTACTGGAGGTATGCCATTCCGTCTCCCAAAGCTGGAAAAGCTTGCGGCGTAATAATGATGGCGGGTCAGTTACAGGGATGTCGATCTCCAGAAGTAGTTTCCGTGTAACCTGTTTGGTCAGCCTGTCGCCAAGCTCATTTCCTGGGATTCCGACATAGCCTGGGGTCCACACAAACACCACGCAACGATAGGACCGTTTCCATCTATTGACTCCTGGATGGTCGCTACCAAAGCATGATGGGGGTAGCACTGGTCGATAGCTTGAAGGCTGCTCAAGGAGTCAGAACAGAGAAGAAACGACTCGCCAGGGCATAAGCGGGGGTCCTCAAGAGCAAGAGAAATGGCCGCCAGCACCGCAGCCACACTGTAGCCATCTGGCAAGGAGTGCTGTTCAGTATGTCCTCCATGAACATATGCGAAGCCAACGTGACCATCAGCCATGGAGCCATCCGTGGGAACCACTACACGGTCCAGTACATATCAAGAATGGAGAGGAAGTGACAGCAGAGAGCTGCGGGGTTAACTGAGTCCTTAGGACCATGTGAAAGGTCCAGGAGAAGCTTCGGACTAGGTGTACACCATGGAGGTGTATGTGACAGGATCTCGAGTGTAGGTGGTAAAGGCAAGGACTGCTCTTCAGACAGAAGAGATCGGACGCAATCCGAAATCTTAAGTCCTGACCTGGGCCTCCGATGCGGGAGAAGAACCGCCGTGGATGGGAATAGGAGACGGTAATTCGGATAGTCAGGAGAACTATGAATGTGGGCAATGTAACTGGCGAGCAGTTGTGCACGACTATCCTTCAATGGAGGGACTCCAGCCTCCACCAGGACACTGGACACCGCACTCGTCCTAAACGCTGCTGTTGCCAATCGAACGCCACAGTGGTGCACTCGGTCGAGTTCTCGCAATGCTGAGGGCGCCGCTGAACCATAAACCAGACTCTCAAAGTCAAGGCGGGATTCAACAAGGGCTCAGTAGAGCTGCAGCAGTGTAGAGCGATGTGCACCCCAGTTGGTATTGCTCAGGCAGCGGAGGGCATTGAGGTGTTACCAGCATTGCCACCTAAGCTGACGAAGGTGAGGAAGCAAAATCAATTGGGTGTCGAAAGCCAGTCCTAACAATCGATGTGACTCCACTACAGTGAGTGGATCGTCATTAAGGTAAAGTCCTGGTTCCAGATGAACGGCACGAGGTCGACAGAAGTGCATGACACACGACTTTGCTGCTGAAAACTGGAAGCCATGGGCTAGAGCCCATGCCTGCGCCTTGTGTATGGCTCCCTGTAGGCACCCCTCGGCAACCCCGAGTACTGGGGGATCCCAACCTCCTGGATATGGGGGAACTACGGGAGGCACGAACTTGGGCACGTAAAATACGGAGCGACAGGAAATTTTGGATAAAAATCAGGTGCGGGCCCCAGGGACCCCACTCATATAATGTGGCAAGGATGTGATGTCGCCAAGTCGTGTCATAAGCTTATCGTAAATCAAAAAAGAAGGCAATCAGGTGTTTGCGTCTGGAGAAGGCTGTTCGGATGGCAGACTCGAGGGAAACTAGGTTATCAATGGTAGAGCGACCCTGGCGGAAACCGTCCTGGCATGGAACCAGTAGGCCACGTGACTTCAGGACCCAACACAACCACCGACTTACCATACGTTCTAACAGCTTACAAAGAACGTTGGTGAGGCTGATTGGTGATAGCTATCCACATCAAGCGGGTTTTTACCGGGTTTGAGCACTGGAATGATGGTGCTCCCCGCCATTGCGATGGAAAGACGCCATCGCGCCAGATCCGGTTGAAGATGACGAGGAGATGACGCTTTTAGTCGGACGAGAGATGTTTGATCAACTGATTGTGGATCCGATCTGACCCAGGAGCTGGGTCGGGGCAATGTGCAAGGACGCTGAGGAGCTCCCACTCTGTAAATGGAACATTATAAAGTTCACTGTGACTTTCAGTGAACGAGAGGTCTTTCTTTTCCATCTGCCATTTGAGGGGGATAATTCTCTGACGCGGAGACTCGAGCATAGTGCTCAGTAAATTGTTCGGCAATTGAGTTTTCGTCGGTAAATAACAAGCCATTGATGTTAATGCCAGTAACACCTGTCAGGCTCTGGTACCCACAAACATGTCCGATCTTTGTCCAGACTTGGGAAGGTGACATGACACCCAAAGGTAGAAACGTACCTCTTCCATCATGCCTGTTTCCGTCTTTTTATAAGCTGGGCCTTCAGCCGTGTGTATACCTTAAGATAATTTTAATAACTTGCGTTCGGGCCTTCATCCGTATTGTTTCTGAATGCTACTGAGCGCATGTCTGATTAAGTGTATCTAGCAAATAAAGTTTGTGTGTTTCTGCAACTAATAGTAACTGATCGTGCCCCCTTTCCAAGGCCACAACCTGATCTGCTCTGTCCTGCGAAACAAGATTTCAGTTGTATTCGGTAGCACATAACATGCAGTCAGGCCAACCAGTGCAGGAGCTCCAGTCACTGCATGTTTCCAGAAAGTCTCCGTCGCCGGACAGCCGCATGGTAGGAACGCCAACCACTATCCCGGACCATAACTCCGGGTGTAGGTCCAATGTGTCTAGGATGCAGGTGGGTTGTTTGGACACCCTCGACGGCCTCCTAATCAACACGCCGCCATTATTGGCATCGAGGCGGAACCAGCTTTATTCAGAAAATACAAGAGTCTTCTAATCCTGCCCCGCCCCGCTCCTACCAATGAGCTCTTGCTTCACAACACTGAAGTCGCAAATGGCGCTACAGGGCTTTTGGCTCGGAGCTGTCCTTGGAATTAACTGACTTGCAGCAGTTAGTTGTGTCACAGTGGTGCCAAATCCTGCTCAAACTGCAGCTGCAGATGCAATGTGATGCGCCAGAGCCATACACCGAACTCGACGGTCTTCCCTTTCGGCAGTGCCAAGCGTCTACCGGGTGCCCGGTCTTCTAGCGACCGTACATTTTTGTGATCACCGCTGCCAGCAATGATGTACAGTGCTTACACTGCCTAGACATTCTGCAATATCGCGGACGGAACATCCAGCTTCTCTTAGGTCTATTACACTATATCGTTCAAACTCAGTGGGTTGTTGGTAATGGCATCATCTTCGCCTTAAAGGCATTCTTGATTAACGCCAAGTCACCACTTCCAGTCTGGAAGGTAACTGGCGCTAACGACCGTTACAGCGTTTATTTAAAGCAAACCTGGTTTATATCCTCATAGTAGCACTACTAAAGGCAAACCTATACGACTGACGCGAAATCTTAATAGACGTCATCTTACAGATGTAAAACACTCCTACCAACCTTCGTTTATGTCAGAGATCTCCTTCCTGTTGCGTTTTTATTTTCTGTCATTGTCAAGTACTTAAACGAACCATCTGATAATGTAACATGGAGTCTGATTTTGAAAAATAATAATTCGTTTATATCAGTGAAACAATTTGGCACCTTACCTGCAACAGCGGGTCTGGAATTTCATACTGTTCCTAATTTTGATCAAGTAATATGATAAGTGTTGACAGTTTCTCGAAAAACAGATACGTGAATTGATGCGTCTGGATAATACAGTTAATTTTACATGCGTTTTGGTATTTTAGTTTACTCTTACAATTTCTATACAGATTAAATTTACGACACAGTACGGTAACAACCAACGTTTTGATTTAATAGTCATGTATTGAGGCGTGGTATCTCAGGGCGTGTGGTTTGTATGACTGTTCCAATTTTGTGTCAGTTAGTTTCATGTGCCACCCCATGAACCATGGACCTTGCCGTTGGTGGGGAGGCTTGCGTGCCTCAACGATACAGATAGTTGCACCGTAGGTGCAACCACAACGGAGGGGTATGTGTTGAGAGGCCAGACAAACGTGTGGTTCCTGAAGAGGGGCAGCAGCCTTTTCAGTAGTTGCAGGGGCAACAGTCTAGATGATTGACTGATCTGGCCTTGTAACACTAACCAAAATGGCCTTGCCGTTCTGATACTGCGAATGGCTGAAAGCAAGGGGAAACTACAGCCGTAATTTTTCCCGAGGGCATGCAGCTTTACTGTATGATTAAATGATGATGGCGTCCTCTTGGGTAAAACATTCCGGAGGTAAAATAGTCCTCCATTCGGATCTCCGGGCGGGGACTACTAAAGAGGACGTCGTTATCAGGAGAAAGAAAACTGGCATTCTACGGATCGGAGCGTGGAATGTCAGATCCCTTAATCGGGCAGGTAGGTTAGAAGATTTAAAAAGGGAAATGGATAGGTAAAAGTTAGATATAGTTGGAATTAGTGAAGTTTGGTGGCAGGAGGAACAAGACTTTTCGTCAGGTGAGTACAGAGTTATAAATACAAAATCAAATAGGGGTAATGCAGGAGTAGGTTTAATAATGAATAAAAGAAATAGGAGTACGGGTAAGGTACTACAGACAGCATAGTGAGCGCATTATTGTGGCCAAGATAGACACGAAGGCCCCGTCTACTACAGTAGTACAAGTTTATATGCCAAGTAGCTCTGCAGATGATGAAGAAATTGATGAAATGTATGATGAGATAAAAGAAATTATTCAGGTAGTGAAGGGAAACGAAAATTTAGTAGTCATGGGTGACTGGAAGTCCAGAGTAGGAAAAGGGAGAGAAGGAAACATAGTAGGTGAATATGGATTGGAGCTAAGAAATAAAAGAGGAAGGCGCCTGGTAGAATTTTCCGCAAATCATAACTTAATCATAGCTACCACTTGGTTCAAGAATCATTAAAGAAGGTTGTATACATGGAAGAACCCTGGAGATACTAAAAGGTATCAGATAGATTATATAATGGTTAGACAGAGATTTAGGAACCAGGTTTTAAATTGTAAGACATTTCCAGGGGCAGATGTGGACTCTGAACACAATCTATTGGTTATGAACTGCAGATTAAAATTGATGAAACTGCAAAAAGGTGGGAATTTAAGGAGATGGGACCTGGTTAAACTGACTAAACCAGAGGTTGTACAGAGTTTCAGGGAGAGCATAAGGAAGCAATTCAGAGGAATAGGGGAAAGGAATACAGTAGAAGAAGAATGGTTAGCTTTGAGGGATGAAGTAGTGAAGGCAGCAGAGGATCAAATAGGTAAAAAGACGAGGGCTAGTAGAAATCCTTGGGTAACAGAAGAAATATTGAATTTAATTGATGAAAGGAGAAAATATAAAAATACAGTAAATGAAGCAGGCAAAAAGGAATACAAACATCTCAAAAATGATATCGACAGGAAGTGCAAATTGGCTAAGCTGGAATGGCTAGAGGACAAATGTAAGAATGTAGAGGCTTATCTCACTAGGGATAAGATAAATACTGCCTACAGGAAAATTAAAGAGACCTTTGGAGAAAGGAGAACCACTTGCATGAATATCAAGAGCTTTGATGGAAACCCAGTTCTGAGCAAAGAAGGGAAAGCAGAAAGGTGGAAGGAGTATATAGAGGGTCTATACAAGGGCTATGTACTTGAGGACAATATTATGGAAATGGAAGAGGATGCAGATGAAGATGAAACGGGAGATATGATACTGCGTGAAGAGTTTGACAGAGCACTGAAAGACCTGAGTCGAAACAAGGCCCCCGGAGTAGACAACAGTTGAGTTATAAGAACATTACTCTATATGACATTATCCAACGAAAATAATCAAAATATGTCAACTTGCCGATTTTTCTCTTACTGAGATTTGCAATGGTTCTAAGTGCAAATGTAGAACTAAGCTGTTTTAGCAGGTCGAAAATATGTTTTTTACAGTTTAAACTCTCATCAATATGGTCACTGCAAATGTTTCAAATTTCCACCCTATTTATTGTTTCCTCACCATGTGCTCCACATGTCATTAGTGCAGTAGCTTCAGATGTGCAGACCTGAATGTGTTGTGACTTTTTGAAATTGAGAGAGTGAGCCAATCTGCAGAAAACTACTCAATAATATTTTTAAGGGAATTATTTATGGTTTCTTTCTGTTGCTGCATTGATACAATTTTGTAGAGCGTTTTCCTCAAATTGTTATTGTTTTCTCACCACGTGCTCCACATGTCATTAGTACAGTACCTTCAGATGTGCAGACCTGAATATGTTGTGACTTTTTGAAATTGAGAGAGTGAGCCAACCCACAGAAAACTACTCAATAATATTTTTAAGAGAATTATTTATCGTTTCTTTCTGTTGCTGTATTGTTACGATTTTGTAGAGCGTTTCCCTTAAATGTACTTTTTAATTATGATGGTGATACCTAAGGATGGCCTGTCGTATGATGGAAACTGGTACTTCCACTAAAGAATATTGACATACTGTTATGAAAGTGTTACTTCGCGATTTGTAAAATGTTCTTTAAGGTGTGAAGCATCACCTTCACTTTTGCCCAGTAGTAAACTATTTCATTGCAATGTATTAGTCATACTTTTTGTGCATACTATCGCAGGTATCTTGTTTTCTATAGAAACTAACACAAGAACATATTCTCTGTCGTTGACATAAGCAGACGAAATCTGAAAGAAAACTTGAATAAACTGTAAATTGCCACCATATTCATCCACGCAGTACCACCGATAAAATTCGTGAAACAGTTCGCAAATACGCCAGCTACGTCCTGCTGCTTGCTCCTTTCTTCCATTCCTCATCTCCTCCTCACATACCTACCCCCCCCCCCTTTCTCTCTCTCTCTCTCTACACCCCTCTCCCCCCTTCCCCCCTCCCCTCGTCTGCAAGCCGTATAAGGCTACTGCTGCGTGTGGTAATTTGCGATTGTACTCCTCCCGAAGGTATTCCACTTGTGTTAACATCTGCGGCAGGTCTGTTTAGTATTCAGCGGTAGCAGAGCGGCAGTGAGCTTAATTGTCTTGTGGTTACTACTCCTCAAAGGCAAATGTTTCGATAATTATTGTATTGTGGAAGTCTTAACAATGTGTAAATTTGCTTCACTGTTCCAGATCTCGTTTGTGTGTGAGTTCGCTAAACAGACAGAACTCCATACGCAGCTTCCAGAATCCCTAATGTGGTGCAGTCCAATATTATCCCTGAAGATTAGGGACAAATTATTTGCGAATTGACAAACACAACGGTTTCATTTACATTTCGTTATAATTATACAGTAAGGCAGCATACTTTAAGTCAATTATAGTTTATAATAGCCTTTTACAGCGGTAAATCCCTAGAATACCGTTTACACTACCTTCATGAACGTTAGTATAAATGAAGAGAGAAAAGATATCATTAGCACACCTATTAACTTAAGACGACAAATAAAATACATGAGCAATAATAATGTTAATTTTACGTTGCTCTACAGAAATAACGAATTTGACTGATAGTATGAACGAACAACAGTGTGTAGCCCACCTTGTCATTGTCAAACGATTGCTACAACACTTTAGATTGTCATGCTCCGACAGGAATCGGCACATGTGAAATTCGAAAAGATTTGGATACATAACGGTATACGTAGTTATTTTTAGTGGTCAGACGTTCGACAGTGGTTGCTAATCTCTTCAGATTAGTGTACGTTTCAGATATTATAATTTTTATTTGTCCTAATTAATATGGCCGTCTGTTACTTCTTTCATTGTATTTCATGGTACTGAAAACAGAAATACCAGGTGTTCAGTGGATGTACATGTCTAAAATGTACAATGTTGTTGGTCTAGGGGTAACGTCTTCGGATGGCATGAAAACACAGAAATGTGAGTCAGATGGAACGCAAAGGGTATGTTGTGTTAACGACAGAGTTTAACAGAGTGTTGGAAGATTTGCGATAGAATAAGGCACAAAGAATGGTTCAAATGGCTCTGAGCACTATGGGACTTAACATCTATGGTCATCAGTCGCCTAGAACTTAGAACTACTTAAACCTAACTAACCTAAGGACATCACACAACACCCAGTCATCACGAGGCAGGGAAAATCCCTGACCCCGCCGGGAATCGAACCCGGGAACCCGGCCGCGGGAAGCGAGAACGCTACCGCACGACCACGAGCTGCGCACAAAGAATAGATAATATCCCTAAGGAATTTCTAGATCATTAGGGGATGTGGCAAGAAACGAGTGTTCAAGCTGGCGTGTAGAACCTATGAGACTGGAGGCGTAAACATCAGACTTTTGGTAAATGGAATAGCCAAATAATGCCGGACATATAAAGGACAGATAAGTTGGAGAACTACTGCACAATCAGCTTAACGGGTCATGCGTCCAAGATGGTGACAAGAAACATATGTAGAACAATAGAAAAGATATGAAACTTCCTGGCAGATTAAAACTGTGTGCCAGAGCGAGGCTCGAACTCGGGGCCTTTGCCTTTCGCGGGCAAGTGCTCTACCAACTGAGCTACCCAAGCACGACTCACGGCCTTCCTGACAGCTTTACTACTGCCAGTACCTCGTCTCCTACCTTCCAAACTTTACAGAAGCTCTCCTGCGAACCTTGCAGAACTAGCACTCCTGAAAGAAAGGATATTACGGAGACATGGCTTAGCCACAGCCTGAGGGATGTTTCCAGAATGAGATTTTCACTCTGCAGCGGAGTGTGCACTGATATAAAGTTTGGAAGGAAGGAGACGAGGTACTGGCAGTAGTAAAGCTGTGAGGACGGCATGAGTCGTGCTCGGGTAGCTCATGTGGTAGAGCACTTGCGCGCGAAAGGCAAAGTCCCGAGTTCGAGTCTCGGTCCGGCACACAGGCTTAATCTGCCAGGAAGTTTCATATCAGCGCACACTCCGCTGCAGAGTGAAAATCTCATTCTGGAATAGAAAAGATAAATGAGAACCTGCTGATGACTATCAGTTAGGCTTTACCTAAGATAAAACCTTCGGAGGGTTAGTTCAGACGTTGCGCTTATAAGGAAAGCAAGGCTGAAGAAAAATCAAGGCACGTTCATATGATTTGTAGACCAATAAAAAGCGTTGGGCAGTGTAAGTGGTGCAATATAATCGGAATTCTGAGACACACGAGTAAGTTATCGGGATAAATGGATAGTATTTCCGAAAGAGTAAAATAGAAACGAGACAGATGGAAAAAACTAAGTTAACCCTTTATTATTACAAAAGTAATCGCCGTAACTGTAAATAAATTTATCCCACTATGAGGCAAGACGGTCAATGACTTAATCGGAAAATATTTGCAGTTTTAGAAAGAGCCATGATCGTACCCAGGCGTGCAAATCTTTATACGAAGCAAATCGGCCTCTACGAATGTCTTTCTTCACGGCTCCAAAAACATGGAAAAAGGTTTGGGGAGTGTTCGGGACTATATGGAGGCTGTGTGAGGGACTTTCTAACGAAACGTCTGCAACGTAATCGAAACAACATTGGCAGCACATGGGCTGGCATGTATTACCATGCAAGAGAATGTCGTTAAATTTGATTCGACTGCGCTGCAGAAGTTTGGACGAGAAAGCTCCATACAGTCTCGACCTTTCCACAAGCGATTGCAATAGTCTTGGGGCCGAGACGTCAGACAATCGTAGCCATAGATTGGCTTTGGGCGAAGAGGTGCACGCCTGGGCACAATCATGGTTGCGTACACAACCACTAACACTTTTCCATCAGGGCATTCAGATGGTTCAAATGGCTCTGAGCACTATGCGACTTAACTTCTGAGGTCATCAGTCTCCTAGAACTTAGAACTAATTAAACCTAACTAACCTAAGGACATCACACACATCCATGCCCGAGGCAGGATTCGAACCTGCGACCGTAGCAGTCCCGCGGTTCCGGACTGAGCGCCTAGAACTGCTAGACCACCGCGGCCGGCATCAGGGCATTGACTGTCTTGCGTCATAGTGGGATAAATGCATTAACAGTTATGGTGCTAACCAGTTTACTTACTTTTTTCTTCATCTGTCTCGTTTTCATTTGTCTGCCCTTTAAGCAATACGCACAAGAACGTACAGGATACAGTAAGACTGGGGGACCGAGAACGAGGTATTCGGATTACCCTTCCACCCCTACTGTTCAATCTACATACATATCGCAGAAGCACTGACGTAAATAAAATTCAAGGGTGAGAGTAAAATTCAGGGTAAAGGATATCAATGATAGGATTCGCTGATAACGTTGTTAAACTCCGTCAGAGTGAAGCAGTGTTACAGAAACTAAAGGATGAGCAGTCTAATGAGTACAGAATACGGATTGAGAGGAAACTGAAGAAAGCTGAAAGTAATGACGAGCAGCAAATTAAGGTTAGCGATAAAGGAAACATCAAGATTGCTGCCTTCTAAAAAAAATTGCTCTTGACGTACGAAGCAAGAAAGACATAAAAAGTGAACCAGAAAAGGCAAAGAATGCATTCCTGGCCTTAATCTGAGGAAGAATTCTCTGGGAATGTACGTTTGGAGCACAGAACTGCGTAGTAGTGAAACACGGATGGTGGGAACACCGTGTCACAGAGTGATGTACTTCGGGCAAGTGAGAGACTGTTTGTTTACTCTTAGGACAGTGTATCTTTGACGTGAAGAATCCTACACTCATGCCTCGCATGCAAGATCTTGAAGAATCCACGAGGGCAACAGATCGAAGCACCGCTGCCACCTGAACGAGTTTCACCCGCCAAACCATTTACTGTAACCGGAACAGACTTTGCTGGCCCATTATTCATCAAAGTGGTGAAGAAAACGCACAAGTCATACATCACTCTTTTCACATGGGCTACCACACGAGCTGTACACCTCGAACTGCGTACAGACTTGTCAACGGACAAGTTTCTTATGGCACTTCAGCGATTCGCCGGAAGACGCGGACTACCCCACACGATATTTACAGATAACGCGAAAACATTCCACGCCACGAATATCGAACTAGCCCAACTTTGGAAGGCATTAACCACCACAAAAACTTATCAGTTCCTCGCCCACCACGGTATTACTTGGAAATTTATTGTCTCCCGAGTGGCTTGGTGGGGAGGATGGTGGGAAAGAATGGTGGGCACTATAAAGCGTTGCCTGCGGAAGGTATTGGGACTCGCAAAGCTCACTGAGGAACAACTGAACACCACCTTGATCGGTATTGAAGCCGCGGTGAACTCCAGGCCCATCACACCAAGAGATGATTGTGATGCACTCACACCTTCCCATTTTCTGACGGGAGAAAAACTTACGACTTACGACGGGACCAGAGCCTTCAGCGAACGCCAATTTAACAAAGGAGTTCCGACTAAGACAGCAACTCTGTGACAGTTTTTGGAAGCGTTGGATTAAAGAATACCTACTGGAGCTCCGGAACTACCATGAAGTTAAACGCCCGTCGGGACGAGTCATCCCCTTTCACCCTGGCGACATCGTGCTGATCCAAGAGGACCTTCGTCCGCGACATATGTGGAAGAAGGCCAGGATAGAAAAGGTACCACCAGGAAGAGACGGCAGGGTAAGGACGATAATACTCCGGACACCAGAAGGTCACATCATTAGTCGTCCTGTGCAGCTGGTCGTATCTTTGGAGGTCGACCAGGGTGGGGAGGACTCCGGCAAAGTCTATCCCAGGTTTCGGCACCAAATTCTTATGTTGTGAATCACAGTAGAGCAGCGATTAGCTTCTGAAGTGCATTTAATTCACTGGGGAGGAATCTCTCTGGCCCACTCGAATCCAATACATTTTGGCAGCTGATAATTCGGTGGCTGTAAGTTCTCCTGAAGATTTATTCTTCTGACGAATGTTGTGTAGGAAGTGGAGAGTCCATGCTGTGATACGAATGACCTTCCAGTAAGAGCTGAATTTATGTAAGTTCATAAGGCTGGTTGGCGTAGATATCGATAAGACTTGGTTCTGGGTTTTCTTCCTCTTTTCTTCGGGAGGAAGTCGTACCATCGTTGGAGTATCGTTGTTTGGCCAGCATTCAGGAGGGCGTGTAAGCCAAGGCGGCCCATGCCACCAAATATCCAGAGAATTCATTCGGTAGCCGAGGGGTCCACGTGAGAGGTGGTTGGCAGGATTGTCTGGTCCTGGGCAGTGTTTCCATTGCGTGGGAGTCGTGTGTGTTTGTATCTCAGTTACCCATTACAAACGAAGGCCGTCCATCTGTTAGGATCACAGCGAATCCAACTTAGTATTATTGTAGAATCCGTCCACAATATCGCATGGGCAATTTTAAAGTCTGTTGCGCGGCAAAAGTAACACAATAGTCTGGTCCCAACTACTGCCGCTAAAAGTTCGAGTCGAGGCAATGTCACCTTCTTAATAGGAGCAAGTCTGTTCTTGCTGCAGACTAAATTGGTTACGACGTCATCATCTAAGACAGTGCGAATGTACAAAGCTGCTCCATATGCCTTTTCCAAGACGTCACAGAATACGTGCAGCTGTGAGTCTCTTCCATGAGCTGTAGCTATCCATCTAGGGACACGTATATGTGACAGTGAAGGTAAGTTAGATATCCAAGTGCGCCATCGTGCCCCTAAGTCCCAGGGCATAAGTTCATCCCAGCCAATTCCTCGGCACCATGTGTTCTGGAATAGCAATTTCCCAACGAGAGAAACAGGGGAAAACAGTCCGAGTGGGTCATAGAATTTAGCCTTACATTGTAAAAGAAGTCGTTTGGTGGCTGGCTCTTCTGACGACCTTCTGATGATTTCGCTAGGATCGATACAGAAGTAGTCACCTGCGGTGTTCCAGTCTACACCTAAAACTTGAGTCTGGGTGTGGAGTTCTCGCCCTTCTGCCCTCCAGATAGTGTGGAGTTGTTCACAGTTGGTAGCCCATTTTGATAAGGGGAGACTGATCAGTTTCATTAGGGTTACAAGTTCATAGTATATAGTTATCACCAAATTATCACCTTCTACTGAGACCACAAAGTCGTCCATGTATGCAGTCTTGTTTGTAAGTGGCGCTACGGTGGGAAATGCTGTCATACACTTGTCGGCAAGTTCTCTTAGTGTTGCAGAAAGTAAAAATGGGCTGCAGGACAGGCCGAATGGGAGTCTGTTAAAACGGTATTCTGTTAGTTCTTCCGTCGTTTGAAGATTTCCTGTTTGATCCTGGCTAATCTTGTAATAGAAGAATCTGGTCAAGCCTTTGCCCTTTTCGTTCAAGGTTAATTGAAGGAAGGCTTGTGTGATGTCCGCGACGATAGCCGTAGAATATAGTCTGAAACGCAGTAACATTTGCAGAATCTCTGGTAATATGTTCGGTCCTACTTCTAATACCTCATTGAGAGAAGGTGCATTGTTTTCGTGAGATGAAGCGTCAAAGACTATTCTCCACTTAGTGGTTCCGTATTTCTCCTTCCTCATCACACCGGAACAGAAGAGAATCGAAGCATTTGAGGTACGGTGCTACAGAAGAGTCTTGAAAATTAGATAAACTAATAAGATTAGGAATGAGGTGGTCCTCCGCACATGCGGCGAAGAAAGAAACATATGGAAAATACTGACAGGAAGAAGGGACAGGATGATAGGACGTGTGCTATGACATTAGGGGATGTCTTTTGTGATACTAGAGGGAGATGCAGAGGGTAACAGCCGCAGGGGAAGATAGAATTTGGAATATATCCCACAAATAATTGAGAATTCTAGCTGCAATTGCTACTGAGAGGAGGAGAGGTTATCACAAGAGAGGAATTCGTGGCAGGCTACGTCAAACCAATCAGAAGACCGATGACTGAGACAAAAAATATGTTTCTCTACCAAACTTATATTTCATTTAATATTATACCCCTCTCCTTTCATTTCGCGTAATGGACAGTAATTTCCACCGATAAAAAATATTGTTCGTTATTGGTTCTACGCAAAATTTCATTTTATTAATATTTACAACAGTATTATTTTTTGTAAACAAAAATAATGCTATATTTGGTGGGTAATCAGTCCTGTGACTGAATTGATTCGACCCGCCGTGTCTGTCTTTCCTGTGCCAATCTCTTCATCTCACAGTATCACTTGCAATCTTCAACAGATCTACACATCGCAGAAACAGTGCTGTCCTTGTCACCAATCTTCTCAGTAACTTGCTTCTAAAATTAAGGCCAATGTTTGATATCAGCAGAGTTCTTTGGGTCAGGAGCGCATGATTTGCCTATGGTAGTTTTCTTTTTGAGTCCTGTTTGCTTCGTCCGTCAAAGGTAATTTTGCTTGGTACATAACAGAATTCTTTCACTTCACGATGCTCAGTCAATATCTATCACGCGCGGAGATCCTCCTCATTCACTACCTGATCAGTCCACCTATTTTGTTTCTTCTGTAGCATCACATCTCAAATGCTTTGATTCTCTTCTTTTCCGTTTTTCCCAATGTCCATAATTCACACCTACCAGCCTAGTAGATCTGCAGGGAACATCACATGACACAGTGCGACATTCTCCTGCAGTCTGTTATATCGCTGCGCGATGCAACTGTGGGTGAAGGGGTAGCTGACAGTGAAGCACAAATAACCTGCGGTCGGTGAAACCATTCGGCCGTTTCGTTTCTCGTACCTGTCACTCCTGCGATATCACATGATCCTGACTCACATCAGAGCTGGGAATTGCCCCCTAACTCATAGCTTCATACCCCCAGCCCTGTTTGTGGTGCCTAAGGCATGCAAATTAATATGCACCACATTTAATTTAGCGCACTTTGTATTCGGATGAGAGAGAAGAAGCAATTTTAGGTGGGTATCTGCCCTCTGTTTTAGCTGATGACCGGATGAGTTTGATAAAGACTTTAAAGTTTTGTGAAGTGCCTGTACCTGAGCGCCAGCCTATGCTTTTAGTGTGTTTCAGAGTGACTGGCTCATCCCTGTTACTCCAACTTTCAGCCAGAGACATATTTTGCCATGCCACTGTAATTCCATTGCTTTTTCCTGTTTCTCTGTACAGCGTGTTCGGAAATTCCCGTTACATACTTCTAAAACTTCTAGATAATACTCTCCGTAGCAGATCGGTTTGACGGAGGAGATAGAGAAGATCCAAAGAAGAGCGGCGCGTTTCGTCACAGGGTTATTTGGTAACCGTGATAGCGTTACGGAGATGTTTAATAAACTCAAGTGGCAGACTCTGCAAGAGAGGCGCTCTGCATCGCGGTGTAGATTGCTCGCCAGGTTTCGAGAGGGTGCGTTTCTGGATGAGGTATCGAATATATTGCTTCCCCCTACTTATACCTCCCGAGGATATCACGAATGTAAAATTAGACAGATTAGAGCGCGCCAGACAGTCACTCTTCCCGCGAACCATACGCGACTGGAACAGGAAAGGGAGGTAATGACAGTGGCACGTAAAGTGCCCTCCGCCACACACCGTTGGGTGGCTTGCGGAGTATAAATGTAGATGTAGATGTAGAATTGGAACCTACCGTTTGAAAACATTTCGGTAACTCGACCACTTTTACAGGTAATTGAGTAGGAGTGACCCTGTCCATCACTTGTTTTACAGTTCTACTCATTAGCGAGCACACGAGCAGTTTCGCTCATGTGCTCGTCGGCGGGTTCTCTTCAACGCGATGCAGTGCGACCTCTGAGGTTCGGGTGTGCGGCGTACCTTTACCCGAAGCCGCTGCGAAGTTGTGGCAGAAAGGGTATGCGATAGAGACGGACGCAGCGGAAAACGATCTTGCTAAGGCGACGAGCAGATCTATCATTACAGGGAGCTTAACCATTCAGAAGGATCATGTCGGTGTGTTCTGCAAACACGTACTCAACCTTATTGATGTATCACTCACTGAAATTACATTAGGTATTCCACAGATTTCGATCATAGGGTCCCCTTCTGTTCTTGTTATACGAGGGCAGTTCAATAAGTAATGCAACACATTTTTTTTCTGAAACAGGGGTTGTTTCATTCAGCATTGAAATACACCAGGTTATTCCCCAATATTTTAGCTACACAACACTATTTTTCAACGTAATCTCCATTCAATGCTACGGCCTTACGCCACCTTGAAATGAGGGCCTGTATGCCTGCACCGTACCATTCCACTGGTCGATGTCGGAGCCAACGTCGTACTGCATCAATAACTTCTTCATCATCCGCGTAGTGCCTCCCACGGATTGCGTCCTTCATTGGGCCAAACATATGGAAATCCGACGGTGCGAGATCGGGGCTGTAGGGTGCATGAGGAAGAACAGTCCACTGAAGTTTTGTGAGCTCCTCTCGGGTGCGAAGACTTGTGTGATGTCTTGCGTTGTCATGAAGAAGGAGAAGTTCGTTCAGATTTTTGTGCCTACGAACACGCTGAAGTCGTTTCTTCAATTTCTGAAGAGTAGCACAATACACTTCAGAGTTGATCGTTTGACCATGGGGAAGGACATCGAACAGAATAACCCCTTCAGCGTCCCTGAAGACTGTAACCATGACTTTACCGGCTGAGGGTATGGCTTTAAACTTTTTCTTGGTAGGGGAGTGGGTGTGGCGCCACTCCATTGATTGCCGTTTCGTTTCAGGTTCGAAGTGATGAACCCATGTTTCATCGCCTGTAACAATCTTTGACAAGAAATTGTCACCCTCAGCCACATGACGAGCAAGCAATTCCGCACAGATGGTTCTCCTTTGCTCTTTATGGTGTTCGGTTAGACAACGAGGGACCCAGCGGGAACAAACCTTTGAATATCCCAACTGGTGAACAATTGTGACAGCACTACCAACAGAGATGTCAAGTTGAGCACTGAGTTGTTTGATGGTGATCCGTCGATCATCTTGAACGAGTGTGTTCGCACGCTCCGCCATTGCAGGAGAGACAGCTGTGCACGGCCGGCCCGCACGCGGGAGATCAGACAGTCTTGCTTGACCTTGCGGCGATGATGACACACGCTTTGCCCAACGACTCACCGTGCTTTTGTCCACTGCCAGATCACCGTAGAAATTCTGCAAGCGTCTATGAATATCTGAGATGCCCTGGTTTTCCGCCAAAAGAAACTCGATCACTGCCCGTTGTTTGCAACGCACATCCGTTACAGACGCCATTTTAACAGCTCCGTACAGCGCTGCCACCTGTAGGAAGTCAATGAAACTATACAAGACGAAGCGGGAATGTTTGAAAATATTCCACAAGAAATTTCCGGTTTTTTCAACCAAAATTGGCCGAGAAAAAAAATGTGTTGCATTACGTATTGAACTGCCCTCGTATGTGAACGACCTCCCTTCATATCTGAAAGAAGAGGCTAAACTGTTTGCTGATAATGCAAGCATCATTATTAATCCAGTAAAAGAAATTCCAATAGAAAATGATACAAATAATGTATTTGGAAAAGTTATTGATTAGTTTTCTGCGAATGGGCTTGCTCTGAACTTTGAAAAAACACAGTACATCCAATTTTCTACTGCAAGGAGTACAATTCGTTCAATAAATATAACAAATCAACGGAAGTCAGAAGCTGGGGTAGAGCATACTGAGCTTTGGATGTACATCTAGATGAGGATCTTAACTAGAAAGTTCATATTTTGGTTCTCCAGAAACTTTTGCAATCAGGATAATTGTTAATTTTGAGGATATAGAAATTAGCAAGCTAACATACTTCGCATACTTTCACCCTCTGATGCCATACGAAATAATATTTTGGGGTAACTCAACACTAACACGAAAATTATTTGTTGCTCAAAAGAAAGTGGTTAGAATAATGTGTGGGGCTTTCTATTTGAACGGTTAGGAATTCTTACAACAGCCCCACGGTACTTTTACTCAGTAATAATATTCGTTCTCAACAACATGGACCAGTTTAAAAACAACAGTGGCATTCGTGATTACAATACCAGAAGAAAGAAGGCACAGAAAGGGGTAAAATATGCTGCTGTAAAACTTTTCGATAAATTACCAGATGAAATAAAATGTCTGACAGACAGCAGTAATAGCTTTAAAAATAAATTGAAATCATATATCCTTGACAACTCCTACACCATAAATGAATTCTTGAATAAGAATAAATACGTATATAGGTATAATATACGCATTTTGTGCCATTTAAGGGACTGGGGTATGTAATAAAAGTTTTAGGCTATTTTTTTAAAAAAAAACTTGATTCATTTGTGCATTTCTTATGCGCTTGAAACGGTAACACCATAACGATTGTCGTGAGATTGATCAATGGAACAAGTAACTAACTAACAGTGAAAGAGGTTCAAACCAGGTCACAGAGGTAGGATGGATTTCAGATGACATCAGCCGATCTGACGTAACCACCATCTCCCAGCCGTAAATACCCTATTGCAAATCTACCTAGCAAACATGGTTTCAAACGGCTGTAGCACAGAAACGCTACGTTTCCGGACGTGGGTTCCTATTTAAAATATTATGTACTCACTCCTCTCTCAGGTCCTAGAAGTTTGTAACGGATATTTCCAAATACCCTATATGTACCGGTGCATGAAAATCACATATTTTGTAAGATCTAAAACTGACAGTGAAAAGAAAGGTGTCTGGGTGTGTGTGTCCGTGGGTGTCCATGCATGCACATTTTCAGCACTTTTTTTTTATCTTTGTTGGTAGTTAAAGTTTTACTGTTCAGCTGTCTTCATTCAGGCCCTAAATTTGAATAAGAGAGCTACAAATATTACTGCCAAGCACCCAATCCGTTATATCATCACCCATCTGCTGTGCCCCTGTGTCTGCTGTTCTTGTTATACATTGATGGTTTAGCGAATAGCATTAGCTGCAATCTCAGTATTTTCACATTTGACACGGATATGTAGGAGAATAATCCATCGGTAATAATTGAATTTACGCTAGATATCGATAAAATATAAGCCTTGTGCAAAGTCTGGCAAATTGCTCTTTATATAAAAAAGTACGAAGTTCTGCACGTCGTCGACAGTGCAACCTTGGTATCCGTTGATTACAGGATTAGTCAGTCACAACTACAGTAATTCCATACAAATATTCTAGAGTAATGGTTTGCAGAGATATGAAATGGAATGATGTCATAAGGTCAGTTTTAGGTGAAGCAAATGGAGGGCTACGTGTTATTAGTTAATTCCTCCGGGAAGAAGGAAGGACAGGAAAGGCTAAAAAGGAATGAGAGGATAAGAAGAGACAAAGAAGAAGATGAGGTCTCGAGAGTAAAAAATTGTCAAAGGTTTAGATGGCTCTAAGCACTATTGGACTTAACATCTGAGGTCATCAGTCCCCTAGGCTTAGAACTACTTAAACCTAACTAACCTAAGGACATCACACACATCCATGTCCGAGGTAGGATTCGAAGCTGCGACCGTAGCAGGCGCGCGTTTCCGGACCTAAGCGCCTAGAACCGCTCGGTCACAGCGGCCGTCAAATACTGTCAGGCAGTAGGAGAAGCTAGCTGTATCTTTCGCGAGAATCTGCTCATAAAACTGCGAAACATCTTTCGGGGCAAAAAATACGAATATTCTTCAGCCTCCATAAGTAACTATGCTGCAGTGATCACGCAGACAAAATTAGGAAAATAACGTCTCTTACAAAGGCGTACGAGCAGTCATCCGTTCCATGCTTGATAGGACAATATAACGAGAATACAGCCCTCTGCCAAACCTCACGATGATTTACACAGGTGTACAAATCTAATGATATAAATAATATCTTATAAAAAATTTTTCTTCTAATGTAACCTGTCACCGTTACTTGAAGAAATACAGGAACCAATCATTTTTCACGTAGTTTTATTTATGCCAAGGCGTCTTTCCGATGCTCATCCATCTTACATTTATCTAGATCAACATCATACTCCGGAAGCCACCTAATGGTGTGTTGCGGAGGGTACACTTTGCACGACTAACTGAGCCCTCCAACACTGTTCCACCAGCGAACAGCGCGCGCGTGGGAAGAATGATTGTCGGTAAGCCTCTGTATTGACTTTTATTTATCGAATTTTATTCTCATGGTCATTACGCGAGACGTATCTAGGGGGAAGTAGTATGTTGTCCGACTCTTGCCGGAAAATGCTCTCTCGAAATTTCAACAGTAGATCTCTCCGTGCTGCACAACGCCGCGCGGGATTAGCCGAGCGGTCTGTGGCGCTACAGTCATGAACTGTGCGGCTGGTCCCGGCGGAGGTTCGAGTCCTCCCTCGGGCACGGGTGTCTGTGTTTGTCCTTAGGATAATTTAGGTTAAGTATTGTGTAAGCTTAGGGACAGATGACCTTAGCAGTTAAGTCCCATAAGATTTCACACACATTTGAACACATTTTTTGATGCACAACGCCTCTCTTGTAACGTCTGACAACGTAGTTCATTATCTCCGTAACGTTCTTGCGCCGGCTGAACGATCCAGTGTCGAAACGCGCCGCTCTTCGTTGGATCTTCTCTCTCTCTCTCTCTCTCTCTCTCTCTCTCTCTCTCTCTCTCTCTCTTCTATCAGTCCTACCTGGTAGAGATCCAAGATAGATGAAAACTATTCAAGAATTGGTCGAACAAGTGCCTTATAAGCCACTTTCTTCGTGGCTTTCCTGAATTAGTATCTCTTATTGAAGGAAATAGTGCGCATATAGTATTAGGAACGGAAAGTTGGTTAAAACCGGAAGTGAACAGTAACGAAATCCTAGACACAGAATGGAATATATACCGCAAGGATAGGATAAACGCCAATGGTGGAGGAGTATTTATAGCAGTAAAGAATTCAATAATATCCAGTGAAGTTATTAGCGAATGCGAATGTGAAATAATCTGGGTTAAGTTAAGTATCAAAGGTGGGTCAGATATGATAGTCGGATGCTTCTATAGACCACCTGCATCACCAACCGTAGTAGTTGAGCGCCTCAGAGAGAACCTGCAGAACGTCGTGAAGAAGTTTCGTGATCATACTATTGTAATAGGGGGAGACTTCAATCTACCAGGTATAGAATGGGATAGTCACACAATCAGAACTGGAGCCAGGGACAGAGACTCTTGTGACATTATCCTGACTGCCTTGTCCGAGAATTACTTCGAGCAGATAGTTAGAGAACCAACTCGTGAAGCTAACGTTTTAGACCTCATAGCAACAAATAGACCGGAACTTTTCGACTCCGTGAATGTAGAAGAGGGTATCAGTGATCATAAGTCAGTGGTTGCATCAATGACTACAAGTGTAATAAGAAATGCCAAGAAAGGAAGGAAAATATATTTGCTTAACAGGAGTGATAGGGCACAAATCGCAGAATATCTGAGTGACCACCATCAAACGTTCATTTCTGAGGAAGAGGATGTGGAACATAAATGGAAAAAATTCAGAAACATCGTCCAGTACGCCTTAGATAAGTTCGTACCGACTAAGGTCCAAAGCGAGGGGAAAGATCCACCGTGGTATAACAATCATGTACGAAAGGTACTACGGAAACAAAGAAAGCTTCATCATAGGTTTAAGAGTAGTCGAATCATAGCTGATAAGGAAAAGCTGAACGAAGCGAAAAAGAGCGTAAAGAGAGCAATGAGAGAAGCATTCAACGAATTCGAACATAAAACATTGGCAAACAATCTAAACAAGAACCCTAAAAAGTTTTGGTCATATGTAAAATCGGTAAGCGGATCTAAATCCCCTATTCAGTCACTCGTTGACCACGATGGCACCGAAACAGAGGACGACCGAAGAAAGGCAGAAATACTGAATTCAGTGTTCCGAAACTGTTTCACTGCGGAAAATCGTAACACGGTCCCTGACTTCAGCCGTCGCACGGACGCCAAAATGGAAAATATTGAAATAAACGATATCGGAATTGAAAAACAACTGCTATCACTTAGTAGCGGAAAAGCATCCGGACCAGACGAGATACCCTTAAGATTCTACAGTGATTATGCTAAAGAACTTGCCCCCTTTCTATCAGCAATTTATCGTAGATCGCTGGAAGAACGTAAAGTACCTAGCGACTGGAAGAAAGCGCAGGTCGTTCCCATTTTCAAGAAAGGTCATAAATCAGATGCGAATAATTATAGGCCTATTTCGCTTACGTCAATCTGTTGTAGAATAATGGAACATGTTTTGTGTTCTCGTATTATGACGTTCTTAGATAATACAAATCTCCTTCATCATAACCAACATGGATTCCGCAAACAGAGATCATGTGAAACTCAGCTCGCCCTATTTGCCCAAGAAATTCACAGTGCCGTAGACACTGGCGAGCAGATTGATGCCGTATTCCTGGACTTCAGGAAGGCATTTGATACGGTTCCGCACTTACGTTTAGTGAAAAAAATACGAGCCTACGGAATATCGGACCAGGTTTGTGACTGGATTCAGGATTTCCTAGAAGAAAGAACACAACATGTCATTCTTAACGGTTCAAAATCTGCAGATGTAGAGGTAATTTCAGGAGTACCGCAGGGAAGCGTGATAGGACCTTTATTGTTTACAATATACATAAATGACTTAGTTGACAACATCGGTAGCTCCGTGAGGCTATTTGCAGATGACACGGTTGTCTACAAGAAAGTAGCAACATCAGAAGACTCGTACGTACTCCAGGAGGACCTGCAGAGGATTAATGCATGGTGCGACAGCTGGCAGCTTTCCCTAAACGTAGATAAATGTAATATAATGCGCATACATAGGGGCAGAAATCCATTCCAGTACGATTATGCCATAGGTGGTAAATCATTGGAAGCGGTAACGACCGTAAAATACTTAGGAGTTACTATCCGGAGCGATCTGAAGTGGAATGATCACATAAAACAAATAGTGGGAAAAGCAGGCGCCAGGTTGAGATTCATAGGAAGAATTCTAAGAAAATGTGACTCATCGACGAAAGAAGTAGCTTACAAAACGCTTGTTCGTCCGATTCTTGAGTATTGCTCATCAGTATGGGACCCTTACCAGGTTGGATTAATAGAAGAGATAGACATGATCCAGCGAAAAGCAGCGCGATTCGTCATAGGGACATTTAGTCAGCGCGAGAGCGTTACGGAGATGCTGAACAAGCTCCAGTGGCGGACACTTCAAGAAAGGCGTTACGCAATACGGAGAGGTTTATTATCGAAATTACGAGAGAGCACATTCCGGGAAGAGATGGGCAACATATTACTACCGCCCACATATATCTCGCGTAATGATCACAACGAAAAGATCCGAGAAATTAGAGCAAATACGGAGACTTACAAGCAGTCGTTCTTTCCACGCACAATTCGTGAATGGAACAGGGAAGGGGGGATCAGATAGTGGTACAATAAGTACCCTCCGCCACACACCGTAAGGTGGCTCGCGGAGTATAGATGTAGATGTAGATGTAGATGACTTTCATTTCCTGAAGATTCTTCCCACGAATTACTGTGGCATCTGCCTTTCGCACTATTTGCTTTATGTGGTCATTCCACTTAAAGTTACTCCGGATAATTACTCCTAGATATTTTGCGGTACATATTGTTTCCAGCAGTTTCGCATCAATAGGGTTTCTGTACAGTAGTGGATTTCGTTTCCTGTTTACGCGCAACATGTTACATTTCTTTGCGTTCAGCGTCAACTGCCAGAGCCTGTACCATTCATCAATTCTCTGAAGGTCATCCTGATAATCGTTACTATCTTCTGGCGTTGCTACTTTTTATAGACAACTGCATCATCTGCAAATAGCCTTAAAGAGCATCCGACGCTTTCTACTAGATCATTACGTATATTGTAAACAGTAATGGTCGATCACACTTCCTTGAAGTACTCCGGAAATTATCTTTACCTCTGTCGATTTTGTTCCGTTAAGAGCGATGTGTTGATTTCTGTCTGCAACGAAGTCTCGAATTCAATCGCAAATCTGCTCCGATACTCGATAAGGTCGTATTTTTTCACGAAACGGCAGTGCAGGGCGGTGTCAAACGCCTTCCAGAAGTCAAGTAACACGGCATCAAACTCAGCGCCATTGTCTACGGCACGGTGGATCTCATGGAGGAACAGAGCGAGCTGAGTTTGGCAGGATCTGTGTTTGCGGAATCAATGTTGATTTTTATACTTGAGATTTTCCTTCTCCTAGAACGTCATAATTCTTGAGCATAAAACATGTTTCATAATTCTACAACAAAAAAAATGGTTCAAATGGCTCTGAGCACTATGGGACTTAACATCTATGGTCATCAGTCCCCTAGAACTTTGAACTACTTAAACCTAACTAGCCTAAGGACATCACACACATCCATGCCCGAGGCAGGATTCGAACCTGCGACCGTAGCAGTCGCGCGGCTCCAGACTGAGCGCCTTAATTCTACAACAGATTGACGTCAACGATATAGGTCTACATTTATATGTTCATCAGTACCACGTTTTCTTCTACTCATTTTTAAACTTTATGGCTGAATTTTACTCCGCAACTTGTAACTCCTAGTTTTGCATGTATCTACACATACACAGATTCTTGAATTCGTTGATCCACTGATGGAGAGCAGTTTTTAACATATGGCCGTAAATAAATGATAAACCTGACGGTCCATGTTTCAGAATACAACACTGCTGCAGAATTAAAAATGCAGCCCACAGAAGCGTACTGCTGACGAGCTATAAAATTATTACGCTAATCGTAAATCGGATAAAATTATTTTCCCAAATAATTTAATCCGCAGCAACGGAGCACTACAATCATTATCTTAGAAAATTAATGGGTTACTACGTCGATAAATGCTACGACACTACGAGCTCTGAGAACAAAATTTTCGCTTTTCATCGCAGAAACAACTCCTCAAAGACTACACCATTGCAAACTTCCAGCATGCTGGAGTAGCTATGCGTCAGCAACGTCTTTTAATCAGTAGAATGAAAAATCAGTCAAAAGTTGCAAATTTTACTTTTTTACCCACTCGATTACTAGTTTCGGGCCGAGACCCATTTTCAAATAATTGTAACATAGTTAAAAATGGCATTTCTTAGTTATGTCGGTGCTGTTTCGGTTGCGCGGCCATTTTAAAATTGTAGAACTGAAGCAAATTGCGGGTTTTTGGAAATTGCACAGCGTCAGAGACACACATACAAATTGGTATACAGTCCATTTCCAAATCCGTGACTACTCAGAGTAATAAGAGTCACGCAATACAGTGGTAGTCAGGGTTTATCTGTTCATGTTGCGTAATTTGCACGAGTCAATGTATTAACAGAGTTTCTTTCCGTTCAAGAGTTTGAAACAGGGTTGTTGTAATTTATCCCGAAGAAAAAAAATGAGTTTTTAAAAGAACACAATCAAAAAAACCAACTACATTTAATTATGAAAATTTAATTAATACAAGAAACTCTCACATAGTTGGCCTTAAATGAAATGATAATTAAATGGACACCCTAGCTGCAAAGAGGCGTTGGTATACTTCATTGGGGACATGCTGAAAATGTGTGCCCCGACCGGGACTCGAACCCGGGAGCTCCTGCTTACATGGCAATCAATCTATCCATCTGAGCCACCGAGGGCGCAGAGGATAGTGCGCCTGGAGGGACTTATCCCTTGCACGCTCCCCGTGAGACCCACATTCCCAACATGTCCACATCACTACATCTCTTAGGCGCACTACGAATGTAGTGATGTCATGTTGGGAATGTGTGTCTCACGGGGAGCGTGCAAGGGATAAGTCCCTGCAGGGGCACTATCATCTGTGCCCTCTGTGGCTCAGATAGATGCCGGCACGGTAGCTCAGCGTGTTCCGTCAGAGGGTTAGCAGCCCTCTGTAACAAAAAAACTGAGTTAACCGATGAAAGACGAACTTAAGCGGATGTCTTACGACGTCAGCCCCGAGTACATACAACGAACGAAAACTAACAAAATGAGAATTAAAAAAAAGAAAGGATAGAGCGTCTGCAATGTATGCAGGAGAACCCGGGTTCGAGTCCCGGTGGGGGATGCATTTTCAACATGTCCCTAATGAAGTATATCAACGCCTCTTCACAGCTAGGGTGTCCATTTAATTATCATTTCATTCTAGCAAAGCTGTATGGTCATCAACGGTAACTGTTCTTTCGGGAACAGATACTACCGTCATATATAGTTAGCCTTACACAGATTATAAATGAGGCATCACGGTTATTGCAGGTAAATATTACTATCAAAAGAATTAATATTGTCTTTTAACTCTTCTTGCAATATAAGAAATATAGTTAAATAACAAACAATGGAAAATCGAGTATGGAATGTAACAATGTTATGGGAAGGAAAATTGCTACCCACCATATAGCGGAGATGCTGAGACAAAGATAGGCACAACAAAAAAACTGTCACAATTAAAGCTTTCAGCCACTGGCTTTCGTCAACAATAGACACACACACACACACACACGCACGCAAACGCAACTCACACACAAACTGAATCAGTTGCCTGAGACTGCAGTCGTGAGCTGCGTTTGCGTGAGTGTGTGTGTGTGTGTGTGTGTGTGTGTGTGTGTGTGTGTGTGTGTGTGTGCGTGCGTATGTTTGCCCATTGTTGACGAAAGCCAATGGCCGAAAGCTTCAATTGTGAAAGTCTTTCTGTTGCGCCTATCTGCGACTCAGCGTCTCCGCTACATGGAGAGTAGCAACTTTCCTTCTCACAATATAGTTAAATAACATTTACACTTCCAGAAAAAAATAGCTTCATGTAGAATCGTAATGACTGTTAAGTACGATTTACTACTTTTCAGAAGCATGCAGAAATTTATTGGTCTTGACTGATTTATCGGATCTTTTCTCTCTTAAATTTGTTCTTAATTTTGATCAAACAAGCCTATATGTGGAAAAGATTCTCTCAATGGATACAGTGCTGGCAGGGCTATACAAGAACCACCAATAAAGTAGTTGTAAGAACAGGTTAACATTTTGAATAAATTAATCGTGGGAATTTAAACTGAACTAGTTAATCCTTATGGGGCGGCGGGTGGAATTAATACTTGTTAATTAATGTTTAGTTTGTAATGTAGAAATATTTCCCGGCCGATTAACCATATGTGGGGCGGCGGGTGGAATTTAATTGCTGTTATTTATTTGAATGTAGAAACACTGCAGAAAAGATGCATTTCCTGGCCGATTAACCATATGTGGCCGGCGGGTGGAATTAATTGTTGTTTAAATATAAATAGAATGTTATGTAGAAAAGATGCATTTCCCTGCCGATGCACCAATTGTGGGCGGCTGGTGGAATTAATTGTTATATAAATGCTCCTATTATTTATGCTATCTTTTGCCGTTCTCAACACTGGCTCTCTAACTACAATATTGGCAACCAGAAAGTGATTAGCAAAACGTGAAGCCTGTAATTAGAATTCCTAGTGCCCACTTCATCTGAGAAATACACCTATAGCTACAGCTTATAGCTCTGAGGAATTAGGAGATTGTCTGGGATTCATAATCAAAAACGATCCCGTAAAATCGAAAAAAAAAAAAAAGAATCCACACAATCCAACTACCAGAGCAGTTCAGAGTCTAATGCGCTGATGCAACTATAACTGTCCAAATTAAATGTTTAAGTGAATGCTCGCCATAATTTGATGATAATGTTCATCAAACGCCACGCTAAATAATGGTAGAATGTCTGTCCCGCGGCGGCACGTGAAAATACGACATACGTAAACTGAAGATAGATCATTAAAGTCATCCCAGAATTAACACTTCACTCGAAAATGATTTCATGGTTACGCGTATCCCGAGTTACTTATTACGGCATCCGAGGTTGTATATAGCAATGATACCGACGCGACGAGACTCCCGGCACAGGTGGTGTGCTATTCAGCATCTGGAGAGAACTGGGGCCTTTCTTCCTCGCGCAACGTTCTTATATATAAAGCCGCGGTGTGAACGGCTAAGGGAACGCCTGATCAAATCGGCTCTCCCAACTAGCCGCTGGGCAAGTAATGCACCACTTTAAGTTATTGAATAAATCATCGCTTTCTTTGGTGATGGCCAATGAAGCTCTCAATTTAAATGTGCAATCAGCACACAGGTAAGTAATCATAATAAAAGTCTGACATGGCTAAGTCAATTATTTTGGGCGAGAAAAATAATTTAATTACACTACACGCAGTAGACGAGCTCTGTACTTGCTCTTTGGAGATACGCTATCGCTATAGTTTTATAGTTATTCAGTTCAAACTTCTCACATATTTATGATTATAGCGGATCTCCCTTCTACTTAAATTTAAACATCCTAGCCTTATTTATGCGCCTACTTAATCTATCTTGCTTCCTTAATCTCTAAGACAAAAAGCAGAAAATTATGAATTTTAACTAAAATTTTAATTTGTGAGATCCAAAATACTGTTTCTACTAAATTATTATGAAAAAGGAATCTTAATATACATTTTTAACTTTCTAGCTCTTTTCTGTTGCGCCAATGATTATTACAGAAAAACGTCCAAATTTCGAAAATGGTTAAATTTATTGAACTGATATTCAACACATATTAATTTAGTATTACTCCTGACATGCTAGACACGTTTCAGGTTATTTACTTGATTTTAAAAATTATTGCGCAACATTTATGACGTCAGAGCTAGGCTGGCACACAATGGAAAGACTGATGTGAATTTTATACAGCGTGAGTAGGCTGCTTCCCTACACCCTGAAACCAATAAAATCTCAATTTAACGCAATGACTGCCTTTTTTTTACATATCCGGGTTTTATTCCTCAATTTGTACAATCAAGACAACTGTGAAACCATGGTGTCATTTAGTATCGAGCATAATTTATGTTCCACCTCGTACATCGTGCTCCTTTCTTAGTTTGCCCAAGGAGGTTATCTAACTGCGTCACTCTAGAGGAACCAGCCCGAGTTTCGACAGACTATATACTTCCCTTCTTCGGTACTTAGCGCAGAGGCTGACACTGGGGCGAGACAAGAGGAGGAAGGCCAGATAAGAGCCATCCGTCCGCCGAGTGCCGCGCCGCGTCGCTGTTTCGGCGGGCCGGCGCTGCCACCTCGTCGGGTTATTGCGAGCCGCGGCAGCGCCGATCCCGGGCCTCAGATAGCCACCAAGTTGCGCCGCCAGCCGCGATAAGCCTTTATTGTTTCCTATAAGGCCGCGGCGCCGTCATCCTCAGCCGGAGGCGCGCGCCGCGGCGCTGCGCACCCAGACGCCGCCCCCGGCGAGCTCCGCCTCCCTTCCGCCGCCTCGCCAGCGCGGAAACTCGCAATAAATTCCGCGCAGTGTTTTCATAAGCCTGGCAGATACTCAGGCCTGCGGTTCGCGCTTTCGGGTCACGTAGCCCGCGCGCATGACTTCACCGTTCCCGTGCCGGCGCTGCCGCTGCCGCTGCCTGTATCGATACAGCGGCCTCCGCTTGTGTTCCGCCTCCTCCTTGCGGCCTCCCTCAGCCCGCCGCGCCTCATCCGACTACCGCAGACGGTACGCCTCCCCCGCGTGCCGCCAGCCGCCTCTGCTGGCAAATTGCTCTGCCTCTCTTCTCCTAACTGATATACTAACCGCAAACAGGAGGATCATCCGGAGACACTGTTATGACAAGGAAGGCCCCGAGGAACCTACCGTAATGTCACTGCGGCTTGGTAAATGCTATTCCGTGCTCTTATGAACTTCGTGGGACGTATTCTCTCTCGTGGGAAGAGCAGCCCCACTACCGTCAAGTCCCTTTACGGCCTACTGGATCGTGTCACGTTCCCGCAGTCGATTTCTAGTGGCCGGAAGGGATATGAAGGCTGGAACGGGATCCGAATTATTCGCAAGAACAAGCGATACGCCACTCGAGGAAACAGGCTGTAACACGGATTGCCACAGTGGTGTCAAATCTAACAAGTTGTACCAGCATGGCAGCCACTCAGGTCAACAGGTTCAATCGCTATTACCTATAAGTGATCACTCAAGGAATTTTGTAGGATATAATTTTGGCTGTGTGGAGGAATGTGCAATAACGCACGTATTCACAACACGTAAGTACACCCGAATATTGGTCACTCTCAAGAGACATTGTAAGTATGCTGTTTAGGTTTTTATGTTGGCAACACCATGAAGCGCTCGGTATGAAAATCACTGACTGTGCTGTGTGAAGTCTGTGGTTGGTTTGCATTGTTGGAATATTTGCTATTGTAGTGTTGGGCAGTTGGATGTGAACAACGCTTAGCGTTGCGCAGTTGGAGGTGAGCCGCCAGCAGTGATAGATGTGGGGGGAGTGAGATGGCGGAGTTTTGAGAGAGGATGATCTGGACGTGTGTCCATCAGAGACAGTAAATGTGTAAGACTGGATGTCATGAACTGATATACACTCCTGGAAATGGAAAAAAGAACACATTGACACCGGTGTGTCAGACCCACCATACTTGCTCCGGACACTGCGAGAGGGCTGTACAAGCAATGATCACACGCACGGTACAGCGGACACACCAGGAACCGCGGTGTTGGCCGTCGAATGGCGCTAGCTGCGCAGCATTTGTGCACCGCCGCCGTCAGTGTCAGCCAGTTTGCCGTGGCATACGGAGCTCCATCGCAGTCTTTAACACTGGTAGCATGCCGCGACAGCGTGGACGTGAACCGTATGTGCAGTTGACGGACTTTGAGCGAGGGCGTATAGTGGGCATGCGGGAGGCCGGATGGACGTACCGCCGAATTGCTCAACACGTGGGGCGTGAGGTCTCCACAGTACATCGATGTTGTCGCCAGTGGTTGGCGGAAGGTGCACGTGCCCGTCGACCTGGGACCGGACCGCAGCGACGCACGGATGCACGCCAAGACCGTAGGATCCTACACAGTGCCGTAGGGGACCGCACCGCCACTTCCCAGCAAATTAGGGACACTGTTGGTCCTGGGGTATCGGCGAGGACCATTCGCAACCGTCTCCATGAAGCTGGGCTACGGTCCCGCACACCGTTAGGCCGTCTTCCGCTCACGCCCCAACATCGTGCAGCCCGCCTCCAGTGGTGTCGCGACAGGCGTGAATGGAGGGACGAATGGAGACGTGTCGTCTTCAGCGATGAGAGTCGCTTCTGCCTTGGTGCCAATGATGGTCGTATGCGTGTTTGGCGCCGTGCAGGTGAGCGCCACAATCAGGACTGCATACGACCGAGGCACACAGGGCCAACACCCGGCATCATGGTGTGGGGAGCGATCTCCTACACTGGCCGTACACCACTGGTGATCGTCGAGGGGACACTGCACATCCGCATGTATCCCGTGCCACCCAACGTGCTCTAGAAGGTGTAAGTCAACTACCCTGGCCAGCAAAATCTCCGGATCTGTCCCCCATTGAGCATGTTTGGGACTGGATGAAGCGTCGTCTCACGCGGTCTGCACGTCCAGCACGAACGCTGGTCCAACTGAGGCGCCAGGTGGAAATGGCATGGCAAGCCGTTCCACAGGACTACATCCAGCATCTCTACGATCGTCTCCATGGGAGAATAGCAGCCTGCATTGCTGCGAAAGGTGGATATACACTGTACTAGTGCCGACATTGTGCATGCTCTGTTGCCTGTGTCTATGTGCCTGTGGTTCTGTCAGTGTGATCATGTGATGTATCTGACCCCAGGAATGTGTCAATAAAGTTTCCCCTTCCTGGGACAATGAATTCACGGTGTTCTTATTTCAATTTCCAGGAGTGTATATATATTATGACTTTTGGACGCTATTAAGGTAAATACATTGTTTATTCTCTATCAAAATCTTTCATTTGCTAACTATGCCTATCGGTAGTTAGTGCCTTCAGTAGTTAGAATCTTTTATTTACCTGGCAGTATTGGCGCTCGCTGTATTGCAGTAGTTCGAGTAACGAAGATTTTTGTGAGCTAACTGATTCATGAAAGGTATAGCTATTGTCAGTCAGGGCCATTCTTTTGTAGGGATTATTGAAAGTCAGATTGCGTTGCGCAAAAAATATTGTGTCAGCTTAGTGTTGATCACAATAAGTAAAGAGAGAAATGTCTGAGTACTTCAGTTCTGCTCAGCTGTTTGAAAATCAAATAACGTAAGAGGTTTATCAGCAAAGTAATTCATTAATTTTTCTAAGGGGACGTTTCAGCATCATCCTAACACTAAGCAAAACCGACTCTAACTCTGACGATGACCTCAATTCGGCGAGGAAGAGGCTGAAAACATTCTCCAGGTACACCTCATTTATTTGAAGATCAGTGATGATTAAATCCCATAGAGCAACCGCATTAGAGAAATGTTTTCATGTCATAGGTTATAATGTTACCTAGGCATCAGTATTCCTTAATTCATATACTTCGTGACCACCAGTTCTGATGTTAAGTTTCCCGCTGTTCTCGTTTTTGCTACTTCTCATTACTTTCGTCTTTCTTCCATTTACTCTCAATCTGCACTCTATACTCAGTAGACTATTCACTCCATTCAGTAGATGGTGTAAATCTTCTTCATGTACTTCTACATAGATACTCTGCAAATCACACTTAAGTGCCTGACATACACTTTCACTGAGGATAGCAATGTCGTCAGCGAATCTCGTTGTTGATATCCTTTCACCCTGGATTTTAATTCCACTCTTGAATCTTTCTTTTATTTCTATCATTGCTTCTTCGATGTATAGATTGAACAGTAGGGGCGAAAGACAACATTGTCTTATACCCTTTCTAATCCGAGCACTTCGTTCTTGGTCATCACACTTGCCTCTTGTACATATTGCATATTAACCGTCTCTCCCTATAGCCTGTCCGTATTTTCGTCAGAATTTCGAACATCTTGCACCATTTGACATTGTCGAACGCTTTTTCCAGGTCGACAAATCCAATGAACTTTTGTTGATATTTCTTTACTCTTGCTCCCATTATCAACCAGAAAGTCAGATTTGCCTCTCTGATGGCTATATCTCCCCTAAAGCCACACTGATCGTCATATAACATCCTCAGTTTTATTTTCCATTCTTCTGTTTATGATTATTGTCAGCAACTTGGATGAACGAGCTGTTATGCTGATTGTACGACAATTCCCGTACTAGTCAGCTCTTGTAGTCTTCGGAATTGTGTGAATGGTGTTTTTCCGGAAGTCAGAGGGTATATCACCAGACTCATACGTACTATACACTAACGTGAATAGTCGTTTTGTTGCCACTGCCCCAATGATTTTAGAAATTATGAAGAACTGTTATCTACTTCTGCTTTATGTGATATTAAGTCTTCCAAAGCTCTTTTAAATTCTAATACTGGGTCCCTCATCTCTTCTATATCGACTACTGTTTCTTCTGCTATCACTTCAGACCAATCTTCCGACTCATAGAGGTCTACAATGATCTCTTTTCACTTACCCGCCCTCTCCTCTGAATATAACAGTGGATTTCCCATTGCGCTTAAAATGTTATCACCCTTGCTTTTAATTTCACCTAGGATTCTTTTGCGTTTTCTGTATTAGTCAGTCCTTCCGACAATCATTTCTTTTTCGATTTCTTTACATGTTTCATTGAGCGATTTCATCATAGGTTCCTTGCACTTCCTCTTTATTTCATTCCTCGGCCACTTGCATTTCTGTATTCCTGCGTTTCCCTAAACATTTCTGTACTTCCTTTTCTCTTTGCTCAGCTGGAGTGTTTCTTCTGTTACCCAAGGTTTTTCGCAGTTACCTTATTTGTACCTATGTTTTTCTTTTCACTTTCTGTGATTGTCCTTTTTAGAGACATGTATTCGTCTTAAACTGAACTTCATACTGAGCTATTCCTTATTATTATCTATAGCCTTAGAGAACTTCAAGTTATCTCTTTATTCCTTAGTATTTCCGTATTCCAGTTCTTAGCGTACTGATTCTTCCTGACTAATCTCTTAAACTTCAGCCTACTCTTCATCACTACCACATTGTGATCTGAGTCTATATCTGTCGCTATGTGCGCCTTAAAATCCAGTGTCTGATTTCGTAATCTCTGTCTGACCGTGAAGTAATCCAATCGAAATTTTCCCGTATCTCCCGGCCTTTTCCAAGCATACTTACTCCTCTTGTGATTCTTGAACAAAGTATTTATTGCATTGCACCACTCAATTACTCTTTTTAATCTCTCATTCTTAGTACCAAACCCATATCCTCCTACAACCCTCTCTGCTGCTCCTTCCCTTACAACCACATTCCAATCCCCCATTTTCGTCTCTCTTTATACCGTCATGTACTTTCTCTTCATCTCGATCCATCATTGTGTTGATTTGCTGTCTTTTCTGATAAGAACAGCCCTATCTCTCAACTGCTCACAGTAACTCACTCTCCGTCCTTCGTCCCTATTCATAAAGAATCCTGCTCGTTATACCATTCTCTATTATTGTTGTTATTACCCTATAGTCATCTGACAAGAATTACTTGTCTTCCTTGCATTTCACTTCACTGAGCCCCAAAATATCTAGACTGAGCTTTTGCATTTTTCTTTCCAGATTTTCTAGCTTCTCTATCACTTTCAAATTTCTGACATTCCACGCTTCAACTCGTAGAATGTTATCCTTCCTGCGCTTATTCAATATTTTCATCATGGTCACCTCCTGCTTGGCGGTCCTCTCCCGCCGATCCGAATAGGGGACTCTTCTGAGACCTTTTGTCAATCGAGAGATCATCATGACACTTTTTCAATTACGTGCCACGAGCACTGTGGATAAACATTATGTGTCTTTAATGTAGTGGTTTCCGTTGCCTTCTGCATTCTCTTACCACTGGTCATTGCTGATTTTTTCACCTTTATGGGCAGTATCCCACCCCAAGAGCAAGAGTGTGCCCAGAACCTCTTTTCGCTCTTAGAGATAGCAACTTCAGCTTGGAGAACTCATTAACCCGGCGCTCTCAGTAATAAAATTGCAAAGACGTCGCAGCATTGTACCTTACTGTGGTACATCGATATCCCAGAGTGGATTGACCGCGCAGCCACGGATCTAATTAACACACTTGTGTTCTTCTTTGCCGCCGTTCAAGGTGTCCGGCGTTGTGCATCCATCTCTCACTGACGTCACGATCTTTTCCTATCTCTGAAAAAACACCAAGAGTTTCTTAGTTCCATCCATCAGCCACTCGCGTAAGGTCATAATTACGTCATGATTGGAACATTTGTTTCTGTTATCCTGTCTCCCCCTAGTACTTCCCAAGATGCGGATCCTCATGTTCCAGTGAGCATTCTTCAGTTTTTGAAAATTTTTATGTATTAGTAGTCCATTGTCATAAGTAGTCTTTCCTTTCAACGCACGTGGGGAATTTCATTTTCAATCCCAGGTCATTTACCATAAATACTCCAACGCATTTTTACTTTTTTGTTTACTTCTTTTCTGGTCCATCCAGTGACATATACCCTAAATACAAAAACTCATTGCCACTTTCTATCATTGGAATGGGGAATTACGGCCTCTTAAGTGGCACTTTCTATCATTGGAATGGGGAATTACGGCCTCTTAAGTGGCCACAAGTCTTTATGGGATGGTCTGGTCCAAAGGTCTTTCAAATACTTCATTCACTGGTTTAATACATACACATTATTGATGAACCAATCTTCTTTACAAATTACGTAAACTTTTTGATAAAATTTAATATAAGTTAAGAAATGCAGAGCAATTATCACAAGTAACAACTTACTTTAAAAAATTATAACGATTTATAATACAAGTGATTAAGAATCTTAACAACAGCATTTGCTTAGAACTTATGGATTAGCAACATCCAAATGCCCCTGGATAACATGAACACACAGCACCTAATAATAATCACAGTACAACTTTCAAAACTTACTTTAAGATAACACTGGACAAGAGCCGTCCTTAAACAAAGCCTTTAAAACGGAAACTTTCGGTTTGATTTAAATAAATAATAACTTACAATGCAGTTTACAATCAACAAGGAATTAAGTTAAATTCCCCTACCTTAGAGAAAATGACCAGATTTTACTTTCAAATAGCTTTTAATTTACTAAAAACGAACTTATCCTTGATAGAACTGCAATTACAGTGGCTGAGGACCCACTTGAACAGATTAATCGTCAGAGAAATCAGCAAGCCCTGAAAGTTGACCTTTACGGAGTGCCCAGAAAACCGATCTCACCAAATCATGCCGGCGGTTGTGCCCGAGCGGTTATAGGCGCTTCAGTCTGGAACCGATCAGCTGATACGGTCGCAGGTTCGAATCCTGCCTCGGGCCTGGATGTATGTGATGTCCTTAGGTTAGTTGGGTTTAAGTAGTTCTAAGTCTAGGGGACCTAAGTTGTTAAGTCCCCTAGTGCTCAGAGCCATTTGAACCTTTTTTTTTTTTTTACCAAATCATGGTAACTTAACTTGTCCACAATATAGGTGAGCGGATCTGTGGCTGGCTCGCCGCCTTGGCCAATGCAGAATGTCGCGAATGTGTGGCGGCAAGAGAGTGAACACCGCGGCCTTGCTTAGGCAGCAGGACAACACACTAGCGAGGACCAGCTTGGCCGACAGCCTCAGGTTGAGTGGACCGCTTCCATATGAACCTCGGCGCCGATGATCCCCTTAGAGAACTGATAATGACACATTCCCGCAGTACAGAATAGTTTCCGTAAGATCTGGATTACTACAGAGACACTATCAAATGAGCCCCTCGCCGGCCGAAGTGGCCGTGCGGTTAAAGGCGCTGCAGTCTGGAACCGCAAGACCGCTACGGTCGCAGGTTCGAATCCTGCCTCGGGCATGGATGTTTGTGATGTCCTTAGGTTAGTTAGGTTTAACTAGTTCTAAGTTCTAGGGGACTAATGACCTCAGCAGTTGAGTCCCATAGTGCTCAGAGCCATTTGAACCATTTGAACCAAATGAGCCCCTCCTGAATTTATATTCCAACGTCAGCCACACCAAGAGGGTTTTTTTTTAATTTGAAGCCTTAAAACAAAATTACAACTAAGATACTGAATTTTTATCTCACAATGTACTTCATGGAGGCGTAGATCGCTCCGACAATCGGCTCAGCACCTCATAATCAAGTCAGCTCTGTGGAGAAACCCTGAAATAGACTGGTCACTACCTGAGTCACTGTATTACAATAAGCACGTACAGCGTATTCAGCCGCTGCAGCAAAAACACAACCCAGAATAATTTTAATTCAAGGTTGGTGTTTAAGATAAATAGTATACCGTGATTGATCACCCATTAAACATGCATTAACTAGTATGGCCACATTAGTCGCGTTACATAATTTAGTGCCGACATGCAAATCCGAAGCCTACCCGAATATGAAACATCATTCCCCTAAAATAATTGGCACCGGCTAAAGTTTACGACATTAATTCATAACTCGTGCCTCAGACGTGCACGAGAATAACGACTTGAAGTTTCTTTAAACACCAAGCTGAGTTACCAAGTTACCAAAATGCTATGAGGGAAAAAGATGGCACGTTTAAGAATGCAGTAACAGCCAGGGCTGCTTAGCATAGTGGCCTCCTCCTTTCGACAATACTTGACGTCAGTTAAAGGCCAGTAAAGTAATCTAATAAGGCAGTAAAAACTTGTACTCACGACAGGTGACAGCAAAAGTGCCAATACACGGAAACAAAATTTAACAGACCTTGTCAACTTGCTCTCCACAGCAACCACAGAAAGCCACTGCACTCTACCTCCATGGAGACGAGAATAGCCACGAACTCAGCGGAAAAATACCCTTCCATCATGGTGAACACGCCTCTGACAGACCGGTACCTTCCTCGTAACCAACTCCACATTCCCCGAAGATGTCGAACGATGAATACAAGGTCTCTTCACGCCGCGATACTAAGAGCATTTTTCCCTATCGCAGCGGACGACGCCAGAAGGCTTGGTTTTGATTCCGCTCCACAGACCATCCTGCTATTTTTAATAGTTATTACAAAGATCTTGGATATAAAATCGATCACAATACTCTAATGAAACAGTAATGAATACTACGATAATCGCGAAAAACCTGTTTTATGATTGCGTGATCTTTCTCATTATAGTAATATTTATTAATGAGTAGCGTGGTAATTATACATTCTATGGTTGTATAATGCTTCGTCGTACAGCTGTAAAAGCTGTCTAAGAATTCTTTATTTCACAGGTCCTTTTGTTCAATTAAAAACTGATTGAACTTTAAGATAGAAGTAAATTTCAATTTCTTCTATCATATCCATATTTTTACCTTTCTGTAACTTAAATAATATTTGTAGTGGTTCATCTATATTACGTATTAGGTGGTTGCCGTCTCCTAAGTGTGCAGCAAAGGTGGATGGGCTATTGTCGCTTGTCGCGTGTTGTTTAAATTGTGTGCCAACTTCCCTTCCTGTTTGCCTCATATAAAATTTTGAGCATTCTTCGCAGTTAATTTGGTAGATTCCTGATTGCGAAAAAGGCTTTGATGCCTATGGTATGCGTCTCAATAATCATTGCAGATTGTCAGTGTCACTGCAGCTAGTGTATAAATTTGTTTTCTTGAAAATCTAACAATTTTATCGGAAACAGTACCTAGATAACGCCATCCAAAAACCTTGTTTCTCTGTTGTTCATTTGTTACACTGATTAAAGTTATTTTTCTACATGATCGGGTTGGTTTGATTGGTTCTCTTTCTGAATGTATCCACAAGGGTTTTAAGATAAGCGTTATTTATAGCCACGTTTCGGAGAAAATTTAATTGTTATTTTCAATTTTTGTTCTTTTCCCAGACGTAAGTTGATCAGCCTGCGTATCACACATTGAAAATATGCGAGCTTACGTGTTCTCAGGTGACATGAGAGTTTCTGGATAATTATTTCTGTTGTCCTTTGTTTACCAAATATATCGAATGTGTGTTCAGATTTCTCGTTTGAAATTTTTGAAGCCAAATGGTTATACACTTTTTTTCTCCTTCCACAGTGAAATTAATTTTTTATGTAAACTATTTAATTGGTAAAGCATGATGTTACTCTCTTCTATTGCACCGTCGAATAGGATTTAAATGTCATCGACATATTTATAGTAATAAACGGTTCTTTCGGTTGTTTGAGAAAACTTGCTAAAAACTCTCTTATAGTCTTAAACGAAAATATCAGCTAACGTGCCGGCTAGGCCGCAGGCATCGCTACCCCAATTCTTGGAAATAAATTTTGTTCTGGCGTGAGAAGCAACTGCAGGTAGTGATTAACTGTACAAGTTCTACTATTTTGTAAACTTCTGCTTGAGTTATTTTCTTATGTTTGAGAAGGTTGTTTTTTTCGTCATTTCTATTGTCTCTGTTACTGGAATGTGAGTATACATATTAGATGTATAGAGTGATAGGAGCATTTCGTTTTCTGTATTTCTATATTTTTACCTTTATTGAAAGTTTTGTAACAAATTTTTGTAGTGTATTCTTATATGTGTAATATTCCTTAAGGAATATACTAATTGTTTTAGTGACTGCGGGCGATGGCCTATTAACCACGTTAACAATTGGACGAATTTGTATCCGTTGTTTATGTATCTCGGGCTGGGTACGCAATGGCGGTGTTGTTGAATTAACTACTACGGAATGTCGTATCTCTTTTTGTGTGACTATGGAATTACATCATTTTAGTTCTCTGTTTAACTGTGCATTAAATTTGTTAGCTGTGCCCCCATAAACACTTTTAATATTAACATTTGAACAATAATACTTTTTTGATACTGCTTCCCCCAGAAGATTACATATACAATTATTCGTTTCTGTCTTCAGTTTGCCTTTCCGGCGGTGTAAGCTCTAATGTAACACTGACGCACAGCGTCTGGTAAACTTTACTGATAAGGAGTTGGCCGATATGCCTCGTGAGTATGAAAGCAATGGAAGAGCGGCAGATCGACGCTCTGTGTAGCTATACAAGCAACGACGACAAACAAATACAGTGCTATTGCGTCTATAGAGGACTTTGCATTAATCTGTGATTTGTGTTGTACGTAGTGGTGATTGTTTATTACGGGTTTCTCACTGTTGTGAAGGTTCTTTCACAGAAACAAAAGTAATGGGGACAACAAACCAAATAAAGCATAATGCGACAGCATATGCTGCGTAACACACCGACGGAAAAAACCTCAATAAAAAAAAATTAATGTAGTGTAATGAAATTTCGGGACTACATTTGTCTAGGTAACATATTCAAGTGATTAACGCTGCAAGATCACATGTTAATGTAAGTGCTTGATAAGCCACTGCAAATGTGAAATTATGGCACGTTAACCGGTGCAATCACAACAGTGTTGTGCGCAAGCCCGCAAACGTGCATGCTTTGTGTTGTACAGGGGCCGAATCTCAGTTTATGGGATGGAGTTCCATACCTGTTGCACGTGGTCGGTCAATACAGGGACGGTTAACGCTCTTTATGGATGACGCTGGAATTGTCATCTGATGATGTCCTGTGTGTGCTCTACTGGAGGCAGATCTGGTATTCGAGCACTCGGTAGAGAATGCTGGGTTACAACAGCGGTAAGTGGACGAGCGTTATCCTGTCATAAAACGCCTCCTGGAATGCTGTTCATGAATGGCAGAACAACAGATCGAATCACCAGAATGAGGTACAGATCTGCCATCAGTGTGCGTGGGATAACGAGTGCTCCGGCTTTCGTACGAAGTCGCATCCTAGACCTAAGGCAAGATGTAGGTCCAGTGTTTCAAACATGGAGACAGGTTGGTTGCAGACCCTCACTGGCGTCTTTGAACTCCCTACATGGCCGTCATTGGCACCGAGACAGAACCAGCTTTCACCGGAAAACACAGCAGACCTCCGCTCTGCCCTCCAATGAGCGCTCGCTTTCTACAACTGAAGTGGCAGATGGAGGTCGTTTGGGGTCAGTGGAATGCATGCTACAGGGCGTCTGCGTCAGAACTGTCCTTTCAGTAACCGATTTTTAACACTTCATTGCGTCACTGTGGTACCAACTGCTGCTCAATTGCTGCTGCTAATACAGAACGATGCGCCACGGCCATACGTCGATCACGATGGTCTTCCTTTTCGGCAGTGCCCTGCAGCCGTCCAGGCTAGTGGAATCATTCGTATACTCAACAGAAGGCTCGTCTTAGTCACTGTTCTACAGCTCAGAATCAAAATATGAATATTATACACTACGTCCTGCTTAGGCAAATGGGGAAAATCCGTTCGCTCCTTTGGCATGGTGCGTTGTCTACAGCGGGCCTTAAGGCGCTTATTGAGGTATCATTAGTTCATGGACGGTGGCGTAGAAAACGCCAAAAAAGACATTGCTTCCCACTTTTTCTTACCAAAAATGAGCCACAGTTTCCAAGATCGTTAATGTACAGCAAAAAAGCTGATATTCTTACGATATATTCTTAAATTTCAGAAATTGAACAACCTTGAAATTTTATTTTTTATATCTTCATCCGTTTCTGAGATAAAGAGTTACCCTACTTGTACAGTTAAAACTAGCACGTGCAACCCGGTGTGAGACGAAAACGTAATAGCACGGAGATATATGCTGTTAAGTGTCTACGTTGGTTCTTTTTATACTGAGAAAAAAAGGGACGGTGATAGTGTAAAAGAGACGGAAAAATAATAAATACTCGAAGATAGTAGACAGTAAAAGTGATACAGAAAGAGCGATGGAGACAATGACAGTTTGAGAGAAATAGAGGGACACAGTGGCCGTGGAACATTGTTGACAGTGAGATAACAGTTATAGGAAGAGAGTGAAGGAGATAGTTCCAGTGGGAGAGGAATAAGAGAGACGGAGAACGGTGAGAGCCAGTGATAATGAGGGACAGCCAGGACAATGACAACGGGGAACAGAGAGAGAATGACTGTGAGTAGAGTCAGCAGCAGTGGGAAACAATCAATGAAATAGTAGCAGTAGGATAGAGCAAGAGGCAGACTGTGACCGTGAGAAGAGACAGTAGTAGTAGTAGGACTGAACGAAGACGACTGTGGCTGTGACACAGGGGACAGTGACTGTTATAGAAACACAAAGAGATAATGACAATGAGCTGGAGTGAATGATTGACTAAGAATGGAGAAGTGGGAGTGGACGGGTATAGGCGATTTGCAGCGACGGACTAGTGGGCGTGTGCAAGTTACAGTTAGGAGAGCTTGTCGGAGTGGGAGGTGAGTTGCATGTAAAACAGCTCAAATATGTTTGCATATCAACATTTTTGGGAACATTTTTAAAGGTGCCGAGGAAGACAGAATAAGGCAGTTGGTGCCCCACTTTTCAGTCAGTCTTTTAGATGGAGCATATTCGGGTTTTTTTTTGTGCTCTGATAGGAGCAGTTTTCCTCTGGTTATATTATTACTCTGCAACAAGCCATTGGAGAGATGGGTTCCTTTTACCAATATACTTACAAAATATCCTGGTACAACCTGCGAGTGTTATCGTTAGAGTTCGTGTTCAGCATGTATCATAATAAATGCTGAACAGCTCTCACATCGCTTATATGTATTCCACGGTTATCGGCCCTACCATGGCTTGAAGGAAGTGTGTGTGACGTCTCTCTCTCTCTCTCTCTCTCTCTCTCTCTGTGTGTGTGTGTGTGTGTGTGTGTGTGTGTGTGTGTGTGTGTGTGTGTGTTTGCCACCACTCTGCATTCATAGCTAAGCGTGACGAAAGAAATCACACACCTGACTGCGATCAGCGAACTCAAGTTATTCACACAGAAACTAACATCCACATATTTGATATCACTGCACTCCTGGCATTTGTGTCACCATGTTGCTGGTGTACGAACTGTTGTTATAACTTTCTGTTTTTAATCTTCAGTGCTTTATTGATACACTGAGAGACCTGAAATGTACTCCATCATACAAACGGTGCATCTTATACAGCAACGTAAGTTACCACTTTATTTACAATACCTGTAATTTATTTCCGGTTATTTCGGTTAATTTTATCTTCGGTAAGTAGAGAAGTCGAATAAATGAATTAAAATTTGTGCCACAGACAGGATTTCATTTTTTGTTTTTTTTAGTTATTTTTATCTAATCTATATATTTAATTTTTTATTCCTTGTTTATTTCTGTATATTATGAAATGCGTCATTGCCAGGCCGTTGGCGGCAAAGAGGCTAGGATTTACGAATTTTAAGGCCGGCCATTATGCTCCTCCGCACCTGTCACCTATTATTTGCTCCTTTTTAAAATATTTTTAAACTATTTCTGAATTACTTTCTATTTTCTTCCGGAAGCAGCTGGTCAGCACCAGGCAGGCCGAGGCAAAGAGTACAGGGGTCGAGCACTCCGAGAATAGCCACGAGCCCGCCCCCATTCCTGTCACCGAATCTCTCCTTTATCTCGTAAATGTGATTTTTTTAAAGACAAAAGAACAGGGTTTTCACGATTACCTTAACAAAGGACCTTCAATGAACTGGAAAGAAAAAATGTATATCTGAGTCCTCAAAGGCGATGAAAAATCACACTATAAGGATTTTACCTTTGAAGGGAAGGGAAATAAATTCAGATTGCAGAATATGACTAGTGAAAAACAGTAACACCTTCTGCGACAGCAAAAGGTAACGTATTTCCTCTGGAAATAAAAGGAGCACTCCATTCTCTCCATAACGGGACCAAAATAAGATGACTGTTAATATCTGAAGCAAAACAAAATTCCGTTCGTGGATGGTAGTTGCGAAAAATTCAAATTTTGTAAAATCTCTTCATGAAAAATACTAAAATAAGAGCATTTTGTGGGGTACTCAAAGCAATTGATCTGAACTTAGGTCTCCTGTTTATTAGGCAGAAGTGCTAACCAGTAGGTCACCACTGCATAATGGCTGCTATGTCTGCACAGACTACGCTATTTCGATGTCTTCTTTAAGACAAACTCGAGTTCACACCTTCAGCCCATTTTCCCCTACTTAAATCGTAAGTATGGCCAACGCTCTCCCACAACGGAATAGCATCCAAGCTTTGTACGTAATTGGAAAATCCTGCCTGTACCTCAGGTGTAGGTGATCTATCGATCTATGGAATTACATTTAACTGGAGACATATGAACCTCAGTTCACCCGCAATGAGGGTAGAAGCTTAAGAAATGAATTAAAATATGTGCCTCGTGCTTACTAAGCATATGTGCTGAATCCAGATCTCCTGCTTGCCAGGTAGACGTGCTGATCCCTTGTCTGCTGCTTGCTGGGTAGATGGACATCAGATTAATAGATCACCCACGCCTAAGGTACAGGCACAAAGCCTGCGTGCTATTCCAGTGCCAGAGAGCCTCAGTAATATCGATTATTTAAGAAGGGAAAAATGAATGAAGATGTGAACTGAAGTTTGTGTTGGAACCGCACTGGACTAGGTTAGTCTGTGCAGCTGTGGCAGCCACAGTGCTGCGTTGTTGCAGTGGTTAGCACATCTGCCTACTAAACAAAAGAACTCCCTTCAAGTCCCAGCCAGGGTGCTAATTTTAATCCATTGCTTCAGTTTCTATCCTTGTTGAAGATAAAGTTGTGACTCATATGTCTTGAAGAAAATGTAATTCCATGAGAGTAATATCTCGGTTAAATTGAGAGCTCCGTTGATTTCTTTGTCACTAGAGTTCTCACGTTCGGGTGTTGCGGTAGCTCTCACCCAACAGCCTTGTCCATTTCCACATGATTGGGTTGGATATTTTCCAGAGCAATACAAAAGAGCAAATAATCGATACTGTTACTGATACAGACTGATTATCTTCCCAAATACTACATGAAGAAATACATTCATTGTGCCACTTACTCTGAGGGTACTTTTCTTTATTTTAATACACATTCAGGAATCTTGCTCTTCTATTTACGAAAGTAGTGTGATTACAACAAAGGCCTATTCCTTCAGGTTGTTACGCTAATTCTACCCTCAACGTCCCTCTGTGACAGTGTGAATAAGTCGATGAATAATCCTAGAAGCTACCCTGCTGTTTCAAAGTAATTTTGTTTCTAGCGAGCTCTCCAAATAACAACTGCCACAAATTTTCTTAATTTACTCACATTTCTCTTCTACCCTGTCCACCTAGCATTTTAATATCTGGTTTGCCACTGGCGAATGCATATTGTGTCTAGAGCCATATAGGAGTGCTGTTTCCTCTCACTTCTCCCTGAATTAAAATAGGAGTCCACTCCATCTTTGGAAATTCCAAGCCTTTTACAAATTTATCTATTCCCTGCTAGTTGTAGAAAAGTACATGGCGAAAACTATATTTTATTAAAGATCCTCCGGTTGCAATTCTGGGTATTGCTTACACGCCTCTCTCGTTTTTAATCAAAATAGTCCACTACGGAGTTATGTGTGCAAGGTCTTAAGAATTTTGCTTAGTATCCACTCCGAGAAACACTACATGGCAATATCTAATTTTGTCTAAGCCACTTATTGTTCATCTTTCTTCAAGCGTCTCTTAGTCAAGATTTTCCAACTTTCTTGTACACTAATACGGCCGGCATAAATGCCTGTCATCGCCCACAATGTTCTGCTTCTTAAACGATCGTCGTATTGATACGGGTCCAGGACGCACTGTTGTTGACGACCTACAGTTCCCCAGTAACCTATCTATGGTTGAAAGTCCGTGTGGTCCGTCCAACGACAACTAACAACCTCGAGTATTTAATTCACTCCATATCGCAACGGATAGTATTGTATCGACTGCATTTCTGCGTCACTAGTAACACTGTGCAACAATGAAAATGTGAATCGAATGAAAATAGCCAATTCCCGTCTATTCTAATGTGCTGATCGCGAATATCACAAAGACAATTCAAAATTAGGTCCAATTTAAATTTTACAGCGTTTTAATACTGTGAGATAATTATATACGGATTTTCATGTTAAGTTTAAAATAAAATATTACAATGGTTTGTCAAAGTCATAGTAATTAGTAACAACGGATTACATTATTGTCCCTAGTCTTACTTGTGTGCAGTATTTTGCATATAAACATTTTGATAGCAATTTTAGTGATCTTTTTGTCTCCCTCCTATTCAACTTCAGTGACTTTATTAATGCATGTAATAATTTTTACACATTTGTTTCCACATTAACTACAGGTTGTTCAAATTGACTGCTGCTGAAGTCAACAAAAATGCTACGAATTTGTGTTAACAGTGCTGACACATTTTGCTACGTGTGTGGAGAAGTGACATTTCCCTCACAAAAACAGCGAATAACTCCATTGATTAAAAAGGCTTATAGTTGTTATTTTGGGTGCAAAATAGATAATCAGGATATACTCTGGGCACCACATGTGATCTGCAACACTTGTGCCAGCAACCTCAGGAACTGGATGCATGGGAAAGGACGTTCAATGCCCTTTGCAGTGCCCATGATCTGGCGTGAGCCAAGTATCCATGTCAGTGACTGCTACTTTTGGCCGGCCGAAGTGGCCGAGCGATATAGGTGCTTCAGTCTGGAACCGCGTGATCGCTACGGTCGCAGGTTCGAATTCTGCCTCGGGCATGGATGTGTGTGTGACGTACTTAGGTTAGTTACGTTTAAGCTAAGTTCTAGGGGACTGATAACCATAGATGTTAAGTCCCATAGTGCTCAGAGCCATTTGAACCATTTTGCTACTTTTGTATGGTTCCTCCTATCAAGAAAGGAATATCTAAGAACACGAATCGGACAGTGATCTATCTTAACATCCCAGCTGCCATACGTTCAGTTCTACATGGGGAAGGATTGCCAATACTTGAACCACCGACAGAGTACTTCTGATGGGATTCTGAATGTCCTGAACCATGTACATCACAAGATCCAACTTTTCTTACAAACATATCATCAACTGATGAGCCACGAAAATTGTCTCAAAATGAGTTGAGTGATCTCATTAGTGATTTGGAGCTCTCTAAATCTAAGTCTGAGATTTTAGCATCAAGAGTGCAGCAGAGCAATTTTCTGGAAAGCAATGTAAATGTTTCATTCTACCGCAGAAGAGAGCAATAATTGACTCATTTTTTTAACATGCAAGATAGTCTTGTGGTGTATGTAGACATAAATGGTCTAATGAAGGCTCTCAGAATTAATTACAACCCTGATGAGTCGAGACACTTTATTGATTCGTCACAGTTGAGCTGAAAAGCAGTGCTTTTACATATTGATAATGAGCTTCCTTCTATTCCAGTTGGGCATAGTGTGCATATGAAAGAGTCATACCAAAAAATGAAAATTTTACTGGAAGCCATCACGTATAATGACTCTCAATGGCAGATTTGTGATGACATGAAAGTGGCTGCACTGCTCTTAGGTATGCAGTTAGGGTACACTAAATATTGCCGCTTTCTCTGTGAATGGGATAGCCGAGCTCGTGCATCTCATTACAGTAAACATGAATGGCCCACCAGACAATCTCTTCAACCAGGTATAAAGAACATTAAGAGTGAACCTCTAGGAGACCTTAAAAAGATTCTGCTCCCACCCTTGGACATCAAGTTTGGTCTCATGAGAAACTTTGTTAAGCGAATGAACAAAGATGGCGAAGCGTTTAAGTACTTAAGGCAAAACTTCCCTTACTTACGAGATGCCAAAGTAAATGAGGGCATCTTTTTTAAGACCACAGATTCGAGAGATTTTTGGAGACCATACTTTTGATGGGATCATACAAGGTAATGAGAAGCAAGCATGGGAATGTTTTGAGACAGTCTGTTTACAGTTCTTAGGGAACAAACGAGCGATAAATTACAAGGAGATTGTAGATAACATGTTGTCATATTATGAAAAACCTGGTTGCAACTTGTCATTGAAAATGCGTTTCTTACATAGTCATCTTGACTTCTTCCCGAAAGATTGTGGTGCAGTAAGTGATGAACATGGGGAGCGATTTCATCAAGATATTGACACATTTGAGAAGAGATATGCCGGAAAGTGGAGCCCTACTATTTTAATAGATTACTGCTGGTATGTCAAAAGGGATGTTCCTGAGTATGTGTATAAACGTCAAGCCAAGCGAAAACGGTCATCTTCTGAATTTATCTCTGAACAAAATATGTAATTGTATATACTGTACATATGGACATTTAACATTTGTAATCCTTTATATACATTTGTGACCATTTAATTTATACTCTATATTTTGTGCTTTACATAGTTCTGGTACAAAATAGACTTAAGAAAGCATTTTCATTCATGTAATATTATCTTCATTTTTCTTAATATTTTACTTTTGTACTTCCAGAATGGCACAAATTTATCAACACATAACGCATAACATAATTCAAGTAATTATTCACTTAAAATTTGTTATGCTGAATTTTGGAACATGAATGCATATTAGTTAGTGAGTTAGTTATACAAAAATGTAGATTGCTTTAAAAAAAATAGAGCTAAATATTTATGAAGATGATGATTTTGCGTCATTTTATACTGAAATAAACATAACTAACTCAAAATCATGCCATTTTACTCACTTTCACTTCAAATTTGTTGTTCAGTGTAACCAAAGGCAGTTTTGTTTCTGCAATTAAAGTCCACAGCCATACAATTCTGTACATCAGTATCCAGTTATCAAAGTTAAAACAGGATTTTTTAATATATTATTTATTGCAAACTTTGGTACAGTACATCCGGTAATGCAGAAACAAATGGTAAATGTATCATCGTCATTTACATGTTGGTGCTCAGTCGGTACCATATTTTTGTTGCAGATATATTTTTTTCTACTGTACCGATCTGCGTCTGATATTTTCATCGATTCATCCATCATGTAAGACCTTATTAGCTAGACAGAAAAATTCTTTCAAGTCCGCCAGTACGGTGTCGTTTCCAAAATTTATTAGTTTCCTTTGTGCTATATGTTGTCGCCTTCGTCTTTGTGTTAAATGTCCGTAACAACAGGTTGCGCACCACCGATTAATGGATAAATTAGGAGCGTACGGAACGTAACCAATTGTTGGATTGGACCAAACTGTTACCAGCAAACTGAACGCAGCACGTCATATTCAACGGAGAGACATCTCCAGAAGAGAAAGTAGCTTGGAGAGTGCCCCAAGGGATTATTATAGGGTTATTACGTTTCACAGTCCGTAAAATGATCCTATAAATGACCTAGTGGATAGCGTCAGAAGTTCCGTAAGGCTTTTTCCGAGTAATGTTGTTGTGTAAAGCGAAGCTGCAAAGCTAGAAAATTGTAACGAAATGCAGGAAGACCTGTAGAGTATCGACTCTTGGTGTAGAGAATGGCATTTGATCCTTGACACAAATAAATGAGCAACGTATTGCGTGTAAATCGGTAGAAAGACCAACTGTTGTATCATTACACAGTAGCAGAACACTCACTGAAAGCAGTCACCTCCACAAAACGCATAGGAGTAAGCGTATGGAGAGATTTAAGTCGAACTACCACATAATACTAATCGCAGCCAAGTCAGATGCAAGTCTGAGATTTACTGGAAGAATCCTCAGAGAATGACGTCCACTCACAAAGAAGGTAGCTTACAAAACAATCGTTCGACCAATACTTGAATACTGCTGGCCAATTCGGGATCCGTGCCAGATACGACTGATACAGGAAGTAGAGAGGATCCAAAGAAGAGTATTGCGTTTCGCTACAGGTTCGTATAGCAAGCGCGAAACGCCACGGAGATGCACCGTCTACTGCTGTGGCAGACGCTGCAAGAGAGTTCTTCTTCACCATGGTGTGGTTTACTGTTAAAGTTTCGAGAGCGTAAGTCTTCTAGAAGCGTCAACTGATGAACTGCCTCCTCCTACGTGTATGTCGCGAAAAGACTGCGAAGATAAAGTAAGAGGGATTCGAGCTCACACGGTCTACCAGCAATACTTCTTCTCGCAAACCATTCTGAACTAGAGCGGGAACTGGGGGAAGTGGCAGTGATACAGAAAGTACCCTCGGAAACGCACAGCAGGATGGCTTGGTGAGTGGAGACGTCCATGTAGAGGTAGTTTATTTGCTAAACATGCTGTCCAGATCTTCGAACAGTTCATTTGTATTCTTTACGTATTGTCAAAAGGGCCACGTTTTCTGTCCCTTGTCCTCGCACTTTGATTTCCGAATTTTCTTTCACTGCTTTCATTGCTTCTTCGACGTACAAGTTGAACAACAGTGGTGATAGGCCTATGACCGGTGAAAGACTGAGCCACAGCACATCAAAAGTCGCACATACTATACATCAATGCCTTGCTAGTTTATATACATCCACCTGACAATGGAGGTACAAAACTCCGAAACGCGCAGTGGAAAAAATGTGTATTCGACTGGTTACAGTAATCCGAGATTGAATTGGTTTCTGTAGCGGCACATCCACCGCAAATTAGCTCTGTTTCTTCAACTGCAACTTCTTGGAATCGTTCCGTTACTATCGTGCTTTTGCGTGTACACAAAATAAGATCTCACAGTGAGTTGCATTTCATAACATAGTAGGATAACACAGTATCACTGCTCCCGCCTCGTCGATTTGAGAGTTTTGTGGTTTCTTGTCAGCAAGGTGTAGTGGGTGGGATACCTATCTATCTCGACGTGTCCTAAATAATGATATCTGGCAGGTAAAGTACAAGGGGTCATCAAATGAAAACGAGATACTAAGTAAGTTAACTGTTTATTCCAGAATGAGATTTTCACTCTGCAGCGGAGTGTGCGCTGATATGAAACTTCTTGGGAGATTAAAACTGTGTGCCGGACTGAGACTCGAAGTCGGAACCTTTGCCTTTTGCGGGCAAGTGCTCTACCATCTGAGCTATCCAAGCACTACTCACGATCCGTCCTCACAGCTTCAATTCTGCCAGTACCTCGTCTCCTACATTCCAAACTTCACAGAAGCTCTTCTGAATGGATACTGCGGAGACATAGCCTCGGGGGTGATTCCAGAATGAGATTTTCACTCTGCAGAAGTGTTTCATTCAGCCCTACTGCATTAAGAAAATGTGTCGCACTTTTTTTTGTTAGTACTAAAACATTCGATCCCAGATATCACAACCAAATTATTTGCTACTTAACTACTGCATTCATGCTGCTTCAGCTTCTTGCCAGAGTTCGTTAATGGTTATGGGTGGCGATGGGCAGCGTGTCAGAGTCTTTACAACTCATTCGATGACTGACAGACCCGAAGACTATGCTGTCCTGGGTAAAATTCGACACCCTCTCTATCAAAGTTGGAGAAGACAAGCAAAATAGCCGTATGTCACGGAGGGTCGAAGACAGGGCCCAACAACTGCTCTTAACAGATTATAAATGTAACTTCCGCCGTCAAAATTGCCGGCTATGCAAACCAGTGGTAATCATGTTGCGTACCCATTTGTAACCCATACTACGACACCAGATGATAGACCCGAGTGACGATAACGAGTGGAATTAGGCAACGTTTGTTCTCTCCAGATCTTCCACTTACGGATACGTCACCGTGACGCTGCACGCACAACTAGAACTCATGTATCCAGTATTGTCGAAGGGTCCACCACTGTCGACACATCCTTCTCTACTGACGCGTCAAGGGCAGACGCAAAAATAGTCGCCATGCTAACCATCCGTGGTGCTCCTGATGTCGTTCCACTGTCCATGTTCATGGTTGTTTTCCTGCAGACAGAACCAGCCTGCAGAGATCCATTTCCTCACTCAAAATACATGACACAGCTGAACCATCCTGCATAGCCGTACGATCAATAACATCTGTCCTATCGAGAGCTAGACTTTCAAAGCCGTTGAGATACTGCATGGCTACACAGTATGTTCGTAGTATAGGTACAGATATTGTATGACTGGAACCTTAATATATACTCATTTCAGTGTGTTACTTGTTTTTTCCATGCGTCTAACAATCTTTTTCAAAAACGTCACCTAATTTACTAGCTGATGTGTTCTGTACGGTCGTATTTGTGCCACAAAATGAACTAAACTTGTCAGTATACTAATTCACTAAGGATGAGTAGGAAAAACGAACCCGTAATGTTCAGGCACAGCATTAGTAGTGTCCTGCTTGATACAGTCCTACTTGATACAGTCATGTCGTTTAAATATCTGGGCGTAACATAGCAAAGCGATATGAAATGAAACGAACATTTGAGGACGGTGGTAGGAAACGCAAATGGTCGCTTCGGTCTACTGGGACAATTCTAGGAAAGTGTGACTCATCTGTAAAGGAGGCCGCATATAGAACGATAGTGTGACCTATTCCTGACTACTGTTCGTGTGTTTTGGATCCGTACCAGTTCGGATTTAAGGAAGACATCGAATCAGTTCAGAGGCGGGCTACTAGATTTGTTATTAGTAAGTTCTAACAACATGGAAGTGCTACGGAGATGCTTTAGGAAATCAAATCTGAGTCCATGGAGGGAAGGCGACGTTCTTTTCGAGGAACACTATTCAGAAAATTTAGAGGACCGGTATTTGAAGCTGACTGCAGAACGAATCTGTTCCCAACAACATACATTCAGCTTAAGAACCACGAAGGTAACATATGAGAAATTAGGGCTCATTAGGAGGGATACACACAGCCTTTTGCCAGCCGCTGTGGCCGAGCGGTTCTAGGCGATTCAGTCTGGAACCGCGCTGCTGCGATGGTCGCAGGTTCGAATCCTACTGGGCATGTCCTTAGGTTAATTTAGGAGTAAGTAGTTCTAAATCTAGGAGATTGATGAGCTCAGATGTTAAGTCCCATAGTGCTTAGAGCCATTTGAACCATTTGAACACAGCCTTTTTTTTTTCCTCGTTCTATTTACGAAAGGAAGAGGATAGGAAATGACTAGCAGTGGTTCGCCACGCGCTGTAAACTGGGTTGAGGAGTAGCGATTTAGATGGAGATGTTTCCATTTTAGTCCACGTGTCCACACTTTAATACCTGACCTACCGCCCAGGCAGAAAGAAAAATTAGTGGCTTGGTTTTCCCACGGGTACCTGGAGATATTAGCCAACCTAAAAGCATACTTCTCGTAATGGCTGTTATTATTAGTCTGCAAGTGAAGTAAATACTGATCTAATTTTGTTCAGTACAGTGTCTTCAGTTATCAACAGAAATATCTGCATTGATACCCCTGTAATGACCGATTCATGAAAGTTAGCCAGTAAAAAGAAATCGCCCGTATATTAATATTAGCTATAAGCCTAGGAACTTACGTAGATTGGTTTGTGGGATTAAAGGGACCAGACTGCAGTGGTCATCAGTTCCTTGTTCCAAAACTTAAAAACTACCACACAGAGTAAAAAAACGGATAATAGAGACAACAGACAACACAGGACAAGAAAACCTCAGACAAAGAACAGACATAACAAATTAAAATCACACGGAGTGTGGCGGTGGTTGGGCGACCATAGAATAAAAAAGGAAAAGCCGACCACCAAGAACATATTAAAAACTCAGTTTAAAACCGTAGGCCAAAGGCCAGAATCAACACAAAACAATAAAATAAAACATAAACACTAAAATTAAATGATAAAACCCCCTGCCCGAATAAAACGTAAAACTAAGCCAGCCATAGCAGGGTCATCAGTTAAAAGGGCAGGGAGCGTACCAGGCAGCGCAAATGTCTGCCTAACCACAGCTAAAAGGGGGCAGGCCAACAAAATGTGGGCCACTGTCAAAGCCGCCCCGCAGCGACACAGAGGAGGGTCCTTCCGACGCAGTAAGTAACTGTGTGTCAGCCAAAAGTGGCCAATGCGGAGGCGACAAAGGACGACTGAGTCCCTGCGGTTGGCTCGCATGGATGACCACCACACAGTCATCGTCTCCTTAATGGCACGGAGTTTGTTGGGCGTGATCCGATCGCGCCATTCAGCGTCCCAAAGCGCAAAAACTTTTCGGCGGAGGACTGCTCGCAAATCAGTCTCTGGGAGGCCAATGTCCATAGATGGTTTACTGATGGCCTCTTTCGCCAGGCGGTCAACATATTCATTGCCCGGGATACCGACATGACCAGGGGTCCACACAAAGACCACAGAGCGGCTGCAATGGGCAAGAGTATGCAGGGACTTATGGATAGCCATCACCAGATGAGAACGAGGGAAACACTAGTCGAGAGCTCGTAAACCACTCAGGGAATCGCTGCAGATCATGAAGGACTCACCTGAGCAGGAGCGGATATACTCTAGGGCACGAAAGATGGCGACCAGCTCAGCAGTGTAAACGCTGCAGCGAGCCGGCAATGAACGTTGTTCGGAATGGTCCCCTAGAGTAAGCGCATAACCGGCACAACCAGCAACCATTGAGCCGTCAGTGTACACAATGCCAGAGCCCTGATACATTGCAAGGAGGGAAAGAAAGCGGTGGCGGAAGGCCTCTGAAGGGACTGAGTCCTTTGGGCCTGTGCCAATTCCAGCTGAAGGCGAGGGCGAGGCACGCACCATGGGGGTGTACGCAGAGGTGCCCTGAAAGGAGGCGGAAGAAATAAGGCCCCAAGCCCGGAGAGAAGCTCTCGGACGCGGACCACGATCGTACTGCCAGCCCTGGGTCGACGTTCTGGAAGATGGATGTGCGACTCTGGGAATAGTAGCCGATAGGATGCCCGGGCAAGCTGAAAACATGGGCAGCATAAGCGGCCAGCAAACGTTGGCGCCGTAACCGCAGTGGAGGGACACCTGCCTCCACTAGTATGCTGTCCACAGGGCTGGTGCGGAAAGCACCAGTGGCAAGGCGTATCCCGCTGTGGAGGATTGGGTCCAGCACCTGCAACGCAGATGGGGATGCTGAGCCATAAGCCAGGCTCCCATAATCCAGACAGGACTGGATTAACGCCTGGTAGAGCCGTAACAGGGTAGATCGGTCGGCGCCCCAGCGGGTGTGGCTCAAGCATCTCAGAGCATTTAGATGCCGCCAACACGCCTGTTTAAGCTGCCGAATATGAGGAAGCCAAGTCAGCCGGGCATCAAAAACTACACCCAAAAACCTGTGGGTCTCCACCACAGCAAGGAGTTCGTCGGCAAGATAAAGCCGCGGCTCAGGATGGACCGTTCGGCGCCGGCAGAAATGCATAACGCGGGTCTTGGCAGCCAAAAACTGAAAACCATGCGCTACAGCCCAAGACTGCGCCTTGCGGATAGCGCCCTGTAGCTGACGTTCAACAGCTGCAATGCCAGTAGAGCTGTAGTAAAGGCAGAAGTCGTCAGCATACAGGGAAGCGGAGACAGAACTTCCCACCGCTGCAGCAAGCCCGTTTATTGCGATTAAAAACAGGCAGACACTGAGGACAGATCCCTGTGGTACCCCGTTCTCCTGGACTCGGGAGGAACTATGAGAGGCCGCAACTTGCACGCGGAAGGTACGATACGACAGAAAATGTCGGATAAAGAGCGGCAGAGGGCCCCGAAGACCCCATCCATGAAGCATAGAAAGTATGTGATGACGCCATGTCGTATCGTACGCCTTCCGCATGTGGAAAAAGACAGTGACCAGGTGCTGACGGCGGGCAAAGGCAGTACGGATGGCCGACTCCAGACTCACCAGATTGTCGGTGGCGGAGCGGCCTTTACGAAATCCACCCTGAGACGGAGCCAGAAGGCCCCGAGACTCCAGTACCCAATTCAAGCGCCGGCTCACCATCTGCTCGAGAAGCTTGCAAAGAACGTTGGTGAGGCTAATCGGGCGGTAGCTGTCCACGTCCAAAGGGCTCTTGCCCGGTTTCAAAACGGGGATGACAATGCTTTCCCGCCATTGCGACGGAAACTCACCCTTGACCCAGAGACGGTTGTAAAGGTCGAGGAGGCGTCGCTTGCAGTCCACTGAAAGGTGTTTCAGGAGCGGTATCAGGGCAAGCGGCAAGGACGCTGTGAAATTCCCACTCACTGAATGGAGCATTGTAGGATTCAGAATGGTGGGTGCGAAAAGAAAGGCTCCGATGTTCCATCCCCTCTTTAATGGAGCGGAAGGCCAGTGGGTAATTGGAAGAAGCGGAACTAAGAGCAAAATGCTCTGCCAAGCCGTTGGCAATTTCGTCAGAGTCTGTACAAACTGCTCCATTCAGTGAGAGCGCAGGGATGCTGACAGGGGTCCGATAGCCATAGAGGCGTCGGATCTTGGCCCAGACCTGCGATGGAGAGACATAGAGGCCAATGGTGGACACATACCCCTCCCAGCACTCCTGCTTGCTTTGGCGGATAAGGCGGCGGGCCCAGGCACGCAGCCGTTTGAAGGTAATGAGGTATTCAATGGAGGGATGTCGCTTGTGATGCTGGAGCGTCCGCCGGCAATCTTTAATCGCTTCAGCGATCTCAGGCGACCAGCAAGGCACAGTCTGCCGCCGAGGGGACCCAGAAGAACGGGGAATGGCAGATTATGCAGCAGTAACGATGCCGGTGGTGACAGACTGAACCACCGCATCAATGTCATCATTAGAGAGAGGCTCAATAGCGGCAGTGGAGGAAAACAAGTCCCAGTCAGCCTTATTCATAGCCCACCTGCAAGGGCGCCCAGAAGACTGACGCTGTGGCAGTGACAGAAAGATCGGAAAGTGGTCACTACCACACAGGTCGTCATGCACTCTCCACTGGACAGACGGTAAGAGGCTAGGGCTGCAGAACTAAAGGTCGATGGCGGAGTACATGCCATGCGCCACACTGAAGTGTGTGCAGGAACCATCATTTAAAATTGAAAGATAGAGCTGCGCCAATAAATGCTCAATGGTGGCGCCTCGACCTGTCGCCACTGACCCACCCCACAGAGGGTTGTCGGCGTTGAAGTCTCCCAGTAACAAGAAAGGTGGCGGCAATTGGGCTACCAGCGCAGCCAGGACGTGCTGCGCGACATCACCATCTGGTGGAAGGTAAAGACTGCAGACAGTAACAGCCTGTGGCGTCCACACCCGAACAGCGACAGCCTCTAAAGCTGTATGTAGAGGGACAGACTCGTTGTGAAGAGAGTTAAGGACATATATGCAGACGCCACCAGACACCCTTTCATAAGCTGCCCGGTTCTTATAATAACCCCGATAGCCACGGAGGGCGAGGGTTCGCATTGCTGGAAACCAAGTTTCCTGAAGTGCAATGCAGAAGAAAGGGTGAAGGCTGATAAGTTGGCGGAGCTCAGCTAGATGGTGGAAGAAACCGCTGCAGTTCCACTGGAGGATAGTATTGTCCATGTCTGAGAAAGGCGTGACGGGACTGGGAAGGCAGATTACGCCGGTGGGTCACCTGCTGCCTCCGAATGAGCACCTGTGCTAGTGCTTTCCATGGCATCTGAGGGACCGGCGAGATCGAGGTCCTCAGCGGACGCCAGAATCTCCACCTCGTCCTCAGACGCAGTACTTGTAGGGAGCGGTGGGATGGGTGCCACCGCAATGTCGTTAGCCTTGGGGGCTTTCTTCTTCTTCTGTTTCTCTCGCTGTGCCTTCGATGGTTCAGGCTTGGAGGGCTTCACTGGGTCAGTGTCAGGTACGGACGACGACCGTGAGGCCCTACGACCAGGGATTGGTGGTTGTTTCAGCCACTTGCAGGTGTCCGCTTTTTCCACTGGTCGGAACTTGCTAAGGTAGGTCCCCAAGGGACCCCTTCCTGGCGAGAGTAGCCGAAGAAGTCTTACTCTTCTCCGGCTAGCAAGGGGGAACTGATGTCCCCAATGGTTTGGGGGGTGTTGCTCCTGAAAAGGATGGAGCAGGAGCAACAGGGAGTGAAGTGCCCCCCACAACCAAGGGGGCCGGTTGATTCTGACAGATCTTAGAGCCAACGATAAGTGACGATGGGAGAACCGTTGTTGCAGCAACAGCGTAGGTCGACGTCATTGCCACAGGATGGAGCCGCTCATACTTCCGTTTAGCCTCAGTGTAGGTCAGGCGGTCCAGGGTCTTATATTCCATTATCTTTCGTTCCTCCGCAGTTAACACAGATGGGAGGCGGAGCACATGGAGTATTGGGATGCGAAGGACGTCTACAATCTCGACATGTGATGCCGGAAGTACAGCGAGATGACATGTGCCCGAACTTCCAGCATTTGAAACACCGCATTGGAGGAGGGATATATGGCTTCACATCACAGCGGTAAACCATCACCTTGACCTTTTCGGGTAAAACATCACCTTCTAAGGCCAAGATAAAGGCACCGGTGGCTACCTGATTATCCCTCGGACCTTGATGGACGCACCGTATGAAGTGCACACCTCGTCGTTCTAGATTGGCGCGTAGTTTGTGGTGTCACCGCCAGACACCACACTTGCTAGGTGGTAGCCTTTAAATCGGCCGCGGTCCGTTAGTATACGTTGGACCCGTGTGTCGCCACTATCAGTGATTGCAGACCGAGCGCCGCCACACGGCAGGTCTAGAGAGACTTCCTAGCACTCGCCCCAGTTGTACAACCGACTTTGCTAGCGATGGTTCACTGACAAAATACTTTCTCATTTACCGAGACGATAGTTAGCATAGCCTTCAGCTACGTCATTTGCTACGACCTAGCAAGGCGCCATTATTCAGTTGCTATTGATATTGTAAAGAATGTACAGACAAGAGCTACGTTCAACATTAATGGATTAAAGTTAAGTATTGCACCAAGTACCACCTTTTTTCTGAAGTCCAAATTCCTTGTCCTGTTCCAGACCTCACGCCAGCCTGCATGAGCTTAAACGCGTGCCTTTCGGCTTCCTCCAACCTCCGTGGGTTGGCTCCTGGCAATCCACAACATTTTGGCGTCCAGGTTTTCCGCGTTCATATTGATATTGCCCTGATTTACTTGTGTAATGGCTTCGCCACAATCTCCAGATGTAGTGTCCGAATTTTGTCGCTTGCAGAATCAGCAGACGCAGGCCTTATTGGATGCCCTTGGACAGCTCGTCCAGGGTCAATGTGCAATGCAAAACGATGCGGCAGCCGCCGCTCCACCGCTACCGCAGCCACAACACGCTGTTGCACCAACTTTTCGTCCTTTTGATGCTGCACTGGAAAGCTGGACGGAGTGGTCACGCCAATTTGGATTCCATCTCGCCGCCTACAGAATTCAAGGTAATGAGTGGCAGCTTTTTCTCCTTTCCTCCGTAGGCGTCCAAATGTACCGTGTGATAGTCAAATTATTTCCATGATGTGACGTAGCAACTCTGCCCTACGACGAAATTTTGTCTGCATTAGATGCATATTTCACAGAATCAGTCAATGGTGTTGCAAAAAGTTATACCTTCTTTCGTACAAAACGTACGGCTGGTCAAACTAATCGGAAGTGTGTTGCAACCTTGCAAGGCCTTACTAGGGATTGTGCTTTTGAGTGTCAGATACTATGGTACGTGAAGCAATTGCACAGAATGTTTCTGATGTTCGTATAAGGGAACAGATTTTGAAACTAGTCAACCCCTCCCTTCAACAAGTGATGGACAAATTGGATCGGCAGGACACACTTAACTTTGCTCAGGAATCATTTGAAACTTCGCCAGCCTTAAGTCACGCTAACCGGCGCGCCGGGGGAGCTGCACGGAGCGGTAAACAGCCCTCGCGCCTGGCTGCGCAATGGCCGCCTGGCTCTCAGCCACGTGTGCCGTGCAGGCAAGCAAATGCAGTGCTGAAATCATGCCCGCGGTGTGCTACTAGACATTCGCGTGAGAATTGCCCGTCACGCCAGGCTATTTGCTTTTTCTGTAATAAAAAAGGCCATGTTCAGAGTGTTTGCCAGAAAAAGCTCAGATCGGACACTCACAACCATTCCAGGCCCCTTGCTTCGCGCCGGAATCGGAATCGGACCAAGGACACTCTGGCTCGTGAACTTTTGCCCATGGAAATTCATTTAGTTCATCCCACTCCGCCCAGTGCCACTCTCTCTACCAATGACTGTGTTCGTCCCACAAATAGCGTGCGTCGACATCGCCGGAAATCCCGTCAAGTCGCAAGTGATTTTGTACCAGTGTGAGTTCACGTTGCACAAGACAGTCGCTCTTGTCGTCAGCAGGACAATAAACTTTCTGTTGACTTGGACATTAACGGCAAAGTGATACCATTCCAGCTCGATACCGGAGCTGCGGTTTCACTGATCAATCATGACACGTACAAACAGCTGGGCACACCTCCGTTGTGTGCCGCAAATGTTAAGTTAAATAGCTATTCAGGACAAGCAATCCCTGTGTTAGGACAGTGCAGCCTTCTTGCAACATACAAGGGACAAACGAAACTTGTGTCATTTTACGTCCTTCGATCTTCTTCTGCAGTAAACTTGTTTGGTTTCGATTTATTTCAGTTGTTTAACTGGTCTACAGTAAATCAGGTCCTATCAGTGAACCAGACTGTGCCTTCAGACAGTGTTTCTCGTCTATGTGAAGAGCTTGCAGACATTTTTGCACTGGGCCTTGGTTGCGCTAAGAACTATAAAGCACATTTGGAACTGAAAGTAAACGCGCAACCGAAATTTTTCAAAGCACTAATGTTCCCCACGCATTGCGTGATGAGGTCGCAAGAACATTAAACAATTTGGAATCACAAGGTGTGAGTGAACGTGTGCAGGCTTCTCTCTGGGCATCACCGTTAGTAATTTTGCCAAAACCTTCCGGAAAATTGAGACTTTGTGTGGACTTCAAGGCAACCGTGAATCCACAACTAGTGATTGCAACTTTTCCTTTACCCCGCCTGGAAGATCTTTTTGACAAACTGTGCCCGGGTAAATATTTTTCGAAGTTGGACGTAGCAGATGCGTACTTGCAAATACCGGTGGACGAAGAATCCCAGTGCTTTTTGGTGGTTAACACGCATCTTGGTTTGTATCGATTCAAACGACTGCCATTCGGGTTTGCATCCGCACCTCCATTGTTTCAGCAATATCTACAAACTGTTTGTTCGTCGGTCCCTACTGCAGCAAACTATCTGGACGTTATAGTGATCTCCGGACAGACGGAAGAAGAACATTTAGCCAATCTCAGAACATTATTTCAGGTCTTGCGACAAAATGGTCTTCGCTTGCGGAAGGACAAATGTGTGTTTTTTGCTCGTGACTTACCCTACCTGGGACACGTACTTAATGCCCAAGGCATACATCCCAGTCCCGAGCACCTCCGTGCCATACAAGACTTGCCTTCGCCGCAGAATTTGAAGCAGCTACCGAGTGTGCTCGGAAAAATTAATTATTATAACAAATATGTGCCGCACGCCTCTTCCATTTCAGCTCGGCTTCATCGCTTACGCCGTAAAGGTGTTCCGTTCGTCTGGACGACGGAATGCGAACGCCCCTTTCGCCAGTTGAAATCGGCGTTGCTTTCCAATACTTGCCTTACGCCATTCGATCCCCAGAAGCCCCTTTTGTTGATGGTGGATGCATCGGATTTCGGGATCGGTGCTGTGCTTGCGCACAAAGATGGATCGCACGATCGCCCTATTGCCATTGCGTCCAAATTGCTCTCGTCTGCGCAAAGAAATTATTCACAGAACGAGAAAGAAGCTTTGGCTCTCATATTTGGTGTTACTAAGTTTCATGATTTCTTGTATGGTCGTCACTTTACCATCATCACAGACCACAAACCTTTGACATCGCTTTTTCATTCGAACAAGCCTGTACCTCCACGTACAGCGCAGAAATTCATTCGCTGGTCTATTTTCCTCTCGCAGTACCGCTACGATATCTTGTATCGGTCCACTGCTAAGCACGGAAACGCCGATGCGTTGTCCCGTTTGCCTGTTGCTTGCATGTTCATTGATGAGGAAACCGATGACGTGGTCGAATCGTTTCCGACTGATTTTCGTCGTGTAGCTACAGCCACAACTGCTGACCCTGTCCATGCTACCGTTCTGCGTTTTGTTGCTACGCAATGGCCCTTGTCAAAGTCACGGATCGGGGATCCGTTGGTTCGCCGATTTTTTGCTCACAGGGAGAGACTTTTTGTACGACGTGGTGTTTTGCTGTTGCGTTCTGATAATGATCAGTCCAGGGTCGTGGATCCTCGTTCGTTACAGTCCTCTGTCTTACAGCTTCTCCACCACGGACATTGGGGTATAGTGAGACCGAAGCAACTTGCTCGTCAACACTGTACTTGGTTCGGAATCGATGCTGCGACTACGAATATGTGCTCTTCTTGCATGGCGTGTGCCGAACAACAATCCGCACCACCACGGAAATTCTTTGCATGGCCAAAAGCCACTTCCCCTTGGCAACGCTTACACATCAATCTTGCTGGTCCATTCTGGAATGCTCGATGGTTGGTTCTGGTCGATTCATTCAGTAATTTTCCTTTTGTTGTCCGGATGTCTTCCACGACGTCATCTGCCACCATCCAAGCGTTATCTGCTATCTTTTGCATTGAAGGTCTGCCACAGACTATTGTTTCCGACAATGGCCCACAATTCATGTCCGCCGCATTTCAGTCATTCTGCAAGGCCAATGGTATTCAACGTCTGACAACCGCGCCGTTTTCGCCACACTCAAACGGTGCCGCTGAACATTTGGTCCGGACTTTCAAGTCACAGATGTTGAAGCTACAAGAGTCGCATTCTCGGGAGGACGCGTTATTGCTCTTTTTGTCCTCGTATCGCTCTCAGCCCCGAGATGGTCGCTGGCCGGCTGAGTTGCTCCACGGTCGTCCTCATCGAACCTTGATGTCTTTGCTGCATCCGCCGCATCAGGTTCCTGTGCAGCAGCAGGCACCTGCTTTTGCTCCGGGCGACGTTGTCTACTATCGTAACTATCGAGGTTCACGGCGTTGGCTCGAAGGGCGCATTCTTCGCTGCCTCGGCCGCGCTATGTATCTGGTTTTGGGGGCCTCTGGTGAGGTGCGTCGGCATCTCAATCAGCTGCGCCTCTGTCGTCGCACGGGTTCTGCCGCTCCCCATCTGCTTTCAGCGACGGTGCCGTCCGGTCAGCGCCCTTGCCGCCCATCTCCTGGCTCGCCTCAGCCCCAGGTGTTACCGACGCTGCCTTCCACTTTGCCCCATGGCGACGCGCCGCCGCCGCCGCCTGTTCTCCTGCCGGCGACGCCCGCAGTGGACGCGTCGCTGCAACCGCCGATAGCCTCCCTGGGTTACGCGCTGCCTATCGCTTCCCGTGACCAGATCTCCTCCGATATGGAACTCTTGCCCGATCCGGACCATCGGTGCCGGCCGCGGTGGTCTAGCGGTTCTAGGCGCTCAGTCCCGAACTGCGGGACTGATACAGTCGCAGGTTCGAATCCTGCCTCGGGCATGGATGTGTGTGATGTCCTTAGGTTAGTTAGGTTTAAGTAGTTCTAAGTTCTAGGGAACTGATGACCACAGATGTTAAGTCCCATAGTGCTCAGAGCCATATGAACCATTTGAACCGGATCATCTGTCGTCTTCGCCCGTTGGGTGCCCCGGCCCGATGGAAGTCGACCCTTCGGCCCCTCCTGTCTCTCTACGGGCGCATACACCGCATGTTGGGGTGCACCCTGGAGTGGGTTTTCAGGCGTTTCCTAGCTCCCCTCGGACCGAATGGCAGGGTGCGGGTGGCACAGCCTCGCCTGTTGTTAGGCTCCCCACCTCGTCGCATACGTCAACATGGGGTCCTCCCCACAGCGGGCGGAAGCCTTATAACGCAACCGTACACCGATTTGCGGGGGAGGAATGTGGTGGCACCGCCAGACACCACACTTGCTAGGTGGTAGCCTTTAAATCGGCCGCGGTCCGTTAGTATACGTCGGACCCGCGTGTCGCCACTATCAGTGATTGCAGACCGAGCGCCGCCACACGGCAGGTCTAGAGAGACTTCCTAGCACTCGCCCCAGTTGTACAACCGACTTTGCTAGCGATGGTTCACTGACAAAATACGTTCACATTTGCCGAGACGATAGTTAGCATAGCCTTCAGCTACGTCATTTGCCACGACCTAGCAAGGCGCCATTATTCAGTTGCCATTGATATTGTAAAGAATGTACAGACAAGAGCTACGTTCAACATTAATGGATTAAAGTTAAGTATTCCACCAAGTACCACCTTTTTTCTGAAGTCTAAAGTCCTTGTCCTGTTCCAGACCTCACGCCAGCCTGCGTGAGCTTAAACGCGTGCCTTTCGGCTTCCTCCAAACTCCGTGGGTTGGCTCCTGCCAATCCACAACATAGTTCATCGTCGGACTGCAGAAGAAGATCCCTGTGGAATATAATACCCTCGACCATGTTTAAACTCTTATGGGGAGTGATGGTGACGGAAACATCCCCCAACCTGTCGCAAGTGAGAAACCTCCATGACTGGGCAGAGGATGCTGTTTTGATGAGAACTGACCCAGAGCGCATTTTGGACAAGCCCTCCACCTCCCCGAACTTGTCCTCTAAACGCTCCACAAAAAACTGGGGCTCGGTCAACATAAATGATTCCCCATCTACTCGCGTACACACGAGGTACCGGGGTGAATAATCTCCACTGCCTTCTTTGGACAAACGTTCCTCCCATGGAGTGTCCAGGGAGGGAAATGATCTCTGATCAAATTTCTTTCCATTGAGGTTAGACCTCGATCGCTTAGAGACTGCTGGTGGAGGCCCACCAGCGAGAGATGATGTACCACGCTTCATTGCGGATCATCCACCCTGATGCCACCCACTCCGACCAGGAGCTCTCTCCACGTGCGCCACCCAGCCGCAGCAAAGACCACCTGGCAGGATGGCCTTTGCCGGGAGTCCCAATGCCCCCTAAGGGATAGACATCTACTCCTCGGCATACGTGGGGAGGTAGCAGCTCAGGCATCAGCAGTGCGATCCCTGTGTAGTCAGGGGACTACCACCAAGAGGGTGCATGACGACCCCACCACAATGGACTGGCTACCGTGCTGGATGTCAGGTGTCGAAATATCCATGTACATCACGAGGGCAAAGTTGGAAGTGCACAATGGAGGGAAGGGATGCTATCCGGAACACACCGCAGCGGATGTGGCCGGAAGCTCGATGTAAGTCCAACTCCATGAAAATATCAGGTGTTAGTATGAAGGCTTTCACGACCGGATGACATATCTTCTGGTAAACCTTCCGGGATGTAAGGTCGTGGTCCATGAAACTCTTCAGACTCACCGGAGGAGAAACACCCCTCTGAAGATGTCCAGCGCAGCTCTGGACGAAACGTTAGGAGCTGAAGAGTTTCATGGACCACGACCTTACATCCCGGAAGGTTTACCAGAAGAAATATCAGGTCTGCCAGATCTTAGGGCAAGGTGGATTTAAGATGCACCACGTAAGGTGTCCTTCCCCAAATGGTACGCACTAACGGAAAAATTTGGAAATAGAGTGGTCAAACCCCTCAGAGGACCATCACATTAAAGGCCGAAACAGTTGAGACTCCTTTTAGTCGCCGCTTACGACAGGCAGGAATACCGTGGGCCTATTCTTACCCCCAAACCCGCAGGGGGGTAACTTACGTAGAGTCGCACAGTGCAAGCCGCTTTCGTCAGTCCATTATGAGGTCATATGCATTGAGAAACCGCTGATTTCAGAGCCACTGATTGCGAATTCGAGACACAAAGTGACGCAGTCATGTACCAGCAATAAGAAAACAGCCTCAGTGTTAATACAGACGCCCTCAAACGCCAAGCAAGGCAGAGTTCGGTAAACTTGGAGAGTTCTAGCGAACAGAAGAGATGCAGCAACAACCGCCTCGGTTGGACGAGCCTACAGCAGATGTTATGTCAATGAGTAGTCAGAATCAATTAACTGTGTGCACTAAGAAGGACTTGCAAAGCCTGCCTCTGGCCTATGGTTATTGGTTTCCATCCTACATACACTCCTGGAAATGGAAAAAAGAACACATTGACACCGGTGTGTCAGACCCACCATACTTGCTCCGGACACTGCGAGAGGGCTGTACAAGCAATGATCACACGCACGGCACAGCGGACACACCAGGAACCGCGGTGTTGGCCGTCGAATGGCGCTAGCTGCGCAGCATTTGTGCACCGCCGCCGTCAGTGTCAGCCAGTTTGCCGTGGCATACGGAGCTCCATCGCAGTCTTTAACACTGGTAGCATGCCGCGACAGCGTGGACGTCAACCGTATGTGCAGTTGACGGACTTTGAGCGAGGGCATATAGTGGGCATGCGGGAGGCCGGGTGGACGTACCGCCGAATTGCTCAACACGTGGGGCGTGAGGTCTCCACAGTACATCGATGTTGTCGCCAGTGGTCAGCGGAAGGTGCACGTGCCCGTCGACCTGGGACCGGACCGCAGCGACGCACGGATGCACGCCAGGACCGTAGGATCCTACGCAGTGCCGTAGGGGACCGCACCGCCACTTCCCAGCAAATTAGGGACACTGTTGCTCCTGGGGTATCGGCGAGGACCATTCGCAACCGTCTCCATGAAGCTGGGCTACGGTCCCGCACACCGTTAGGCCGTCTTCCGCTCACGCCCCAACATCGTGCAGCCCGCCTCCAGTGGTGTCGCGACAGGCGTGAATGGAGGGACGAATGGAGACGTGTCGTCTTCAGCGATGAGAGTCGCTTCTGCCTTGGTGCCAATGATGGTCGTATGCGTGTTTGGCGCCGTGCAGGTGAGCGCCACAATCAGGACTGCATACGACCGAGGCACACAGGGCCAACACCCGGCATCATGGTGTGGGGAGCGATCTCCTACACTGGCCGTATACCACTGGTGATCGTCGAGGGGACACTGAATAGTGCACGGTACATCCAAACCGTCATCGAACCCATCGTTCTACCATTCCTAGACCGGCAAGGGAACTTGCTGTTCCAACAGGACAATGCACGTCCGCATGTATCCCGTGCCACCCAACGTGTTCTAGAAGGTGTAAGTCAACTACCCTGGCCAGCAAGATCTCCGGATCTGTCCCCCATTGAGCCTGTTTGGGACTGGATGAAGCGTCGTCTCACGCGGTCTGCACGTCCAGCACGAACGCTGGTCCAACTGAGGCGCCAGGTGGAAATGGCATGGCAAGCCGTTCCACAGGACTACATCCAGCATCTCTACGATCGTCTCCATGGGAGAATAGCAGCCTGCATTGCTGCGAAAGGTGGATATACACTGTACTAGTGCCGACATTGTGAATGCTCTGTTGCCTGTGTCTATGTGCCTGTGGTTCTATCAGTGTGATCATGTGATGTATCTGACCCCAGGAATGTGTCAATAAAGTTTCCCCTTCCTGGGACAATGAATTCACGGTGTTCTTATTTCAATTTCCAGGAGTGTATTACTGCTGTCTGTTAGACATTTCATTTCATCTGCTAAATTTTCGAAAATTTTTACAGCAGCATATTTTACAAAGATAGGCTTTTTTCTTTCTTTCTACTGGTATTATAATCATGAATGTCACTGTTGTTTTTAAACTGGTCCATGTTGTTGAGAACCTTTTAAACAGATGCCTACAAGATGTGCGACTATGGGCCCTGCACGTTTTTCTAATCATTTTTTTTTTTTTTTGAGCAGTGAATACATATTGCCCAAGTGTTGAGTTACCCCAAATATTATTCCATAAGACATCAGAGTATGAAAGTGTACAAAGTATATTACTTACTAATTTCTGTAGCCTCAAAATTGTCAGCTATTCTGATTTCAAAAGTTGCTGAACCTAGTCGCTTTAGGAGATCCAAAATATGAATTTTCCAATTAAGATTCTCATCTATATCTAAACCCAAAAACTTAGTATGGTCTACCCTGGCTACTGATTTCTGCTGACGTGTTATATTTATTGAAGGAAATGCTTGCCGTAGAAAATTGGATGTACTGCGTTTTTTCGAAGTTCAGAGCAAGCCCACTCGCAGAAAACCAATCAATAACTTTATCAGAGACATCATGTTCTATTGCAGTTTCTTTTACTGGATTAATAATGACGTTCATCAGCAAACGGTGTCGGTTTAGCTTCTTGTTTCAGATAAGAAGGGAGGTCATTCACATACATCAAGGAGAGAAGGTATTCGCGCACCGTATGCTACGCTGCTTTTTCTCCCCCACCTCACTCCTTTTGCTAGGCAGCGATTCTTTCCAGACGGTAACTAATATGTGTACTAAGTTTGAGTGAAATTGGTCCAGTGGTTTAGAAGGGCAGATGGAACATACGTACATACATACGCACGTCAATTTTATAACATGAATGGATCATATTCCTTTAGATTGTGCATATCATATAAGCACGACATAAGCTACTCGCTGCAGGTCTCAGAACAGTACGGCTCGATAGGCAATGGAGAAACGACAGTTTGCGGCACTGCGCGACTGATGTACTGCACCAGGTTTGCAGTAAGTAGCTCTTTCCCATTCAGGCGAGAGCTCTGCTACACACACAAGCACACGCACGAGCTCTCCAACGAGAGTGGGTAGTTGTACGGACGGTGAGACAAGCAGTTTTCTAGAATGCAGCGTCAAACTGGCCGTTAGGGTCGGCGTTGTGCTTAGTGCCCGGCAGGGTCCTGCTCTAGGCAGAACTACTTGCTAGCTGGGCTGGGCTGGGCTGGGCCTGGCTCGACACGCATCAGCGCTGAGCGGCGCCTGGAGGAGGCGATTAGCGTGCGGCCGTGGAGGACCCCTCAGCACGGGGCAGCCTCGTTACGGGCTGCGCTCACACGACCCGCCGCGCTGCGCGCAAAGTGCGGCCCAAGACGGCGCCTGCGACACCGACGGCAAGTGCTCTGCTTTGCAAGTGACGACAGTCGAACGAGTCGTTACGAACGAATAACGTAAAGGAAACGTGAAGTATGGAGCTAGAGAAGAGAGTGGCGGAGAGAACGAGGAAAACAAGGAGGATTGGTGTTTAACTTTCTGCCAATGGCGAGGACCAGTAGGTTATCAAGTGCGAATATGCTACAGTACGCTGCAAATTTCGCACTAAAATTATGCCAATTTGCTTCGAATGCAAGCCGGAAATCTCACTAAAATCACGCCATTTCTCTTCAAATGCGCGCCGGTGTGCAAATAAAATGGACGGAAAGTTTTTTTTTTTTTTTGTAGCGCTGTCTCCACGATAGCTGGCAACCAGGGTCGAGTGCTGAAATGAAGGTCAGCCGGGCTATCATCAACTTCAAGTTACAGAAGGGACGCTGTGTCTTTTCTACTGGACACACTCTGATGTGACGTCATCCCTTTTGGCTACGTTGCTGACTGCTCCATGTCAGTATTTGTCCTCGAAATTGCCTGTAGCGTATTGTGCAAGCCTAGAGTATGAGGGGTTTTTGAAGATGTGGGCGAGTGGTCTAAAGCGGCGTCTGATAATTTGGGGACCTGGATTCGATTCCATCTGATAATAATGTATCTTTTTCGGTTTATTTTATTGCCACCAATGTTAAACTATTGATTACAAAACTTTAAATATAGTTAAGCAGTTTAATTTACGTAGTTAAAATAAATGTATTCAATTTAGTTACAATTACTACACTTATACGTCAAAAGGCTAGGCTATAGGCTACCACACTGTAGCACATAGGTATAATTTTGCACAACGTTAGTGACGGAGCCCAGATCAGACTGGGAAAGTACTAGGAAGGAAATGAACATATCCATTGTAAATTACATGTCTCGTGTTGTTAAGAAGACGTGCGTAATTAACTGATTTAATGCACGAGAAAATGAACTATGAAGCATGCAAATGTTTTTGAATAGGTCAAAATAAGGCTCAATAGCTTGTTCAGCAACTACTACTGCTATAAAAACATAAAGGTTTGACAATCGTTAGCACCACCGCATCTCTCAGATCTTTGAAATCAGTGCTTGGGCACTGCAGTCAACAGCACCTCGGCACAATGAAGCACCTTAGAAATGCAGCTGGCTCATCTAACTAGAGGAAAGTTATTGGACATAGGAAATCTCAAATATAAATCAGATCAAGAATACAAATCTGTAATTTAACCTAATCGAGTCAACATCTGACAATGAACAGTACAGAGAAAAATGCAGTAAACTAAAATAAAGTGACTTCAATCTCCGTAGGACTCGCGTTTTATTGGAAGACTACAGGAAACAAAAATGAATAACACTTCCACATCTGGACAACTGACAAAAGCAAGATAAGTGAGATAAATATTTAATATGAATAACTGAGCATTCAAAACGCATACCCAAATGACTTAACTACAAGCTGCTCAGGAGATGGATTACGCTACTACCTGAGCGGAACACATGTTTTCCAAGTACAGCGAGAGAGCGGTCGACGGCACCAGAAGAGAGCTGGGGTGCGAATCCTATCGTCTCCTTCCTGAACTTCCACAATACCCAAACTCCCCTTGGTACGAAGACTGAATGCTGTCGCCAATCTGATATTCCCTTTTACTACGCAAAAACAGGGAAAAGAGCAGAAACTACCCACTCAAACCTTTGCAAGAAGCATCATTATGAGTCCCGATGTTGCTGCCGATTTCAAACAGTGTCACTCCATGAGATCTGGTGTGAGGGGCGTTAGTTTGGATTCCACACTCCATAATTTTGGAGGGAAGTAACGAACTTTCTCACGCCAGAGAGGCGCCGCTAGGCGGCACCTCCTTGATAGGGGCACAGAAAGGCAAATTTAACCCTAAAGCACTCTCAGTGGAAAGCTGTGACGACTGGTGGCACCTTGTCTGTGGCATGTGGATTAGTGCCGTGAAATGACCACAATAAGAATTCCCGAAAACCCATTCCGCTGCACTACTTCGTGAATAGAACAGAAGAAAAACGTAGATGAACAGATAATACGTAGATAGACAGAGAGAGAGAGAGAGAGAGAGAGAGAGAGAGAGAGAGAGAATGAGCAAAAGCGACATAGATGAAACTATTGTGTTTTAATTGTTCTCGAGCTATTTATAAATTTAAGTTGATATGTTATATCTGTTTTCTGCAAGACCCGAGGTGTATGGTAAGGTGTAAGTCCAGCGGAACCACTTTGATACATGGGTCAATTTCTTAATCTTTTTTTGTCATTGCGTTTCCGTGGCCTTTAGTCTGGAGACAACTTCGATGAAGTCCTGTACGTCAGGCTATCATATGAACCTAACTTTTCTTTTCTTCACCTATTGCTATAAAGCTCTTTTCACTCCAATGTGATGCGTTACCTCTACATTCGCTGATCCACCCATCCATCAATACTTCAGCAGTCTTCTGTAACGTCACATTCCAAAAGCTTCTGTTCACTTCACTATTTATCGATCGCGTTTCGCTTCCAAAGAAACCTACAGTACAGATAAAAATTCTAGGGTCCTTCGATAAATAATACGCCATAATTTTTTTCTCAGAACATATTCATCCTTAAGATTTAGTGACGCTATGAGTCAACATTTCTTTCACATATGTGCTATTTTTCTACCTAGTCCCCATCATGTTCTTTGGTCTTACCCCCTCACCGTCGTGTAAGAGCATGTATTCCTTATTGGTAGAATCTTTAGTCCTATGCTCCTCGGAATTTCTTTTATAGACGGTCACATTTTTGTGTCAGTTACATTGCCTCACCAGTCTTTGATAAATTTTCGGGTTCTGCCTTCCCCAAGGCTAGATTGTTTAGATGGTTTCACCTTAAATCAGTCCACAATGACATACCTACATACTTAACGGCTGTCGCTACACCATGTGAGTGAACGTCGATCTTGTAAGCAAACAATATCTAGATACTTGTTACAATATATATTCATTTACGATGAGAGGTAGGCGTTAGCCTGTGCAAGAAGCGGCGATTATCTTCAAGTAATCGTGCAATTACGTAATCTACGAACTTTTTCTACTTTTGTTGGCCATTTGTATACATTATGAATGATATATACAAGACACTATTTTCTCTGCTAACGATGCTTTTACATTAAGGAAGATCTCTGTTAACTATGATGCCCTCGTTCCTATCGTATAACCGTTCCGATTTACCTAAACACGTATTTTGTTTATCAGGTGAAGATACGAAGCGATACCCAGAAGTCAAGAGACAAGTCATCGTTGTGGTTTTCTCTACTTACAGACTTCTCTATCTCAAAAACGAACACTATGCCTGAGTTTGCTTGAGAAATCCGTTTTGATTTTATCATACGGATTTTCCGTTCACAAAAAAATCATAAAATGCGAGTATAAACTTATTCCACAATTCTAAATTAAATGTCACTGGCACAGATTTCTGTTGGTGCAGCCATATTACAAGGATATTTCGTTTTGTTTTACCATGGGAGATTTTATCTGCCTCTATAAAATTCTACAAGCCTTAAACTCGCGGTTTACACGTTTACAAATAAACTATTGCGGAAAAATTCACATGTCATGTTAAAAAAAAAAAAAAAAACTAACGAACAAACGACTCACGTGTGAAGAAATTACTACTTTGTTTTAGGGTAATGTTACTGACGCGGCTTTTTAGATGCACGTGAGCCGAAAAACTGAGACCACTGTTCACTGTGAAATTTACTGCCGCTTGATGGAATCGCGTTGCGAGCATAGACGAATGGAGAATCATTTTAGCGACGATTCCCGCCACAAACCGGGAAATCCACAAACATAAGCGGCTTTCCGAAGGGACAGATTATTATGTTTCGTCATCTTCGAACGAGCAACTCGGAAACGGCGAGGGTTGTCGGCTGTCCGCGTACTTCTGTCGTATCAATGGAAAGTGATTAGGGGATGATGAAACCATGAGTAGGCGACAACATGTTGTCCACGTCTCGTCAAAGAACGTGGAGGCCAGAGGCTTGCCCGAGCTGTAAACCAGGACAGGAGGCGACGCGTGGCATATTTGACGACAGAGTACAACGTTTGTGCAGGTACAAGTTCTTTGGAGCACACCATGCAACGCACGTTTGTGAATATTGAGAGGTACCTGTTGATATATTGTGACTGCAGGTTGTATAAATATTTGGACAATCTGGAGCTTATAAAGATAAAGCCTAGTGAATCAACAACAGCTGCTTGATCCTGTTCTGCGGGAAGACATCAATGAGTTTCCTCACCAGATATCCCATCTTTCACAATTTTTTATTGATCATCAACTGTAAGTGCAATGAGTAAACTGAATTTTATAACAAAAAAAAAAATCACCTGAACCTTGAATTGACCAGACAGAGTTTGGAATCCAGCCCTGCGCAAGGTAACGCTAAATCGGTACAGCCTTATGGAATCGGATACTTGATCTTCAAACGTAATTTTTATCTTTCTGATTTATACTACCGATCATGACCATGGGACTGTAGAAGTAGTAATTTAAAAGGAACATTCCAAACTATAACATTTATAGACATTGTCTTGAACGAATGACACTGAATTACATAGCAAAATTATGGAAAATTAGTCGGTAATATTGTCCCGCTTAAATTCCTATTGGAGTGAAAACTGATGGGAAGAAAGATCAGCATAGGGCGGACTCTGTGCAGTGAGTAAATGGATACTACATTGGGATGTTAGCCATGCAAGCATCAGGGATGCTCAGTTAAAGGAATTATGGTAACTGACAGAGAGCACTGGCACGTTAGCACAGAATATTACGAAGCATGTGCGGGCCAGTCGAGGAGTGGCCAGTTAGAACTCGACTAATTAAAACCTGGTCAACAGCAGGATGGACGTTCCCGGCACTTCGCTTTTCTGCAAGGGCAAATGGTCACTTACGCAAACTAAAAGAATGATTGAGTTAAATCATGATCTACGTGCTCATCTGAAGATGAAAGTTGCCATACCAAAAATGATGAGTCTAGCCGGCCGGAGTGGCCGAGCGGTTATAGGCGCTACAGTCTGGAACCGCGAGACCGCCCCGGTCGCAGGTTCGAATCCTGCCTCGGGCATGGAAGTGTGTGATGTCCTTAGGTTAGTTAGGTTTAAGTAGTTTTAAGTTCTAGGGGTAGCGTGGTCTAGGGGTAGCGTCTTCGGTCCCGGGTTCGATCCCCGCCACTGCCTAAATTTTGATAAATAATCAGCATTGGCGGCCGAAGACTTCCGGCATAAAAAGTCAGCCTCATTTTGCCAACGGCCTTGTCAAAGAGGGCGGGGGAGCGGATAGGGGTTCAGGGCACTCTCTTGTCCTAGGGGTGGGACATTGCCCCTAAAGGCGGAAGAATCAGCAATGATCAACGACATGAGGATGCAGAAGGCAATGGAAACCACTGCATTAGAGACACGTAACGTGTATCCACAGGACATGTGGCGTGTAATTGAAGAAGTGTCATGATGATCTCTCCATTGGCAAAAGATTCCGGACTAGTCCCCCATTCGGATCTCCGGGAGGGGACTGCCAAGGGGGAGGTTACAATGAGAAAAAGATTGAATAATCAACGAAAGGATAACGTTCTACGAGTCGGGGCGTGGAATGTCAGAAGCTTGAACGTGGTAGGGAAACTAGAAAATCTGAAAAGGGAAATGCAAAGGCTCAATCTAGATATAGTAGGGGTCAGTGAAGTGAAGTGGAAGGAAGACAAGGATTTCTGGTCAGATGAGTATCGAGTAATATCAACAGCAGCAGAAAATGGTATAACAGGTGTAGGATTCGTTATGAATAGGAAGGTAGGGCAGAGGGTGTGTTACTGTGAACAGTTCAGTGACCGGGTTGTTCTAATCAGAATCGACAGCAGACCAACACCGACAACAATACTTCAGGTATACATGCCGACGTCGCAAGCTGAAGATGAACAGATAGAGAAAGTGTATGAGGATATTGAAAGGGTAATGCGTTATGTAAAGGGGGACGAAAATCTAATAGTCATGGGCGACTGCAATGCAGTTGTAGGGGAAGGAGTAGAAGAAAAGGTTACAGGAGAATATGGGCTTGGGACAAGGAATGAAAGAGGAGAAAGACTAATTGAGTTCTGTAACAAGTTTCAGCTAGTAATAGCGAATACCCCGTTCAAGAATCACAAGAGGAGGAGGTGTACTTGGAAAAGGCCGGGAGATACGGGACGATTTCAATTAGATTACATCATGGTCAGACAGTGATTACGAAATCAGATACTGGATTGTAAGGCGTACCCAGGAGCAGATATAGACTCAGATCACAATATAGTAGTGATGAAGAGTAGGCTGAAGTTCAAGACATTAGTCAGGAAGAATCAATACGCAAAGAAGTGGGATACGGAAGTACTAAGGAATGACGAGATACGTTTGAAGTTCTCTAACGCTATAGATACAGCAATAAGGAATAGTGCAGTAGGCAGTACAGTTGAAGAGGAATCGACATCTCTAAAAAGGGCCATCACAGAAGTTGGGAAGGAAAACATAGGTACAAAGAAGGTAGCTGCGAAGAAACCATGGGTAACAGAAGAAATACTTCAGTTGATTGATGAAAGGAGGAAGTACAAACATGTTCCGGGAAAATCAGGAATACAGAGATACAAGTCGCTGAGAATGAAATAAATAGGAAGTGCAGGGAAGCTAAGACGAAATGGCTGCAGGAAAAATGTGAAGACATCGAAAAGACATGATTGTCGGAAGGACAGACTCAGCATACAGGAAAGTGAAAACAACCTTTGGTGACATTAAAAGCAACGGTGGTAACATTAAGAGTGCAACGGGAATTCCACTGTTAAATGCAGAGGAGAGAGTAGATAGGTGGAAAGAATACATTGAAAGCCTCTATGAGGGTGAAGATTTGTCTGATGTGGTAGAAGAAGAAACAGGAGTCGATTTAGAAGAGATAGGGGATCCAGTATTAGAATCGGAATTTAAAATAGCTTTGGAGGACTTACGGTCAAATAAGGCAGAAGGGATAGATAACATTCCATCAGAATTTCTAAAATCATTGGGGGAAGTGGCAACAAAACGACTATTCACGTTGGTGTGTAGAATATATGAGTCTGGCGATATACCATCTGACTTTCGGAAAAGCATCATCTACACAATTCCGAAGACGGCAGGAGCTGACAAGTGCGAGAATTGTCGCACAATCAGCTTAACAGCTCATGCATCGAAGCTGCTTACAAGAATAATATACAGAAGAATGGAAAAGAAAATTGAGAATGCGCTAGGTGATGATCAGTTCGGCTTTAGGAAAAGTAAAGGGACGAGAGAGGCAATTCTGACGTTACGGCTAATAATGGAAGCAAGGCTAAAGAAAAATCAAGACACTTTCGTAGGATTTGTCGACTTGGAAAAAGCGTTCGACAATATAAAATCAAGCTGTTCGAGATTCTGAAAAAAGTAGGGGTAAGCTATAGGGAGAGACGGGTCATATACAATATGTACAACAACCAAGAGGGAATAATAAGAGTGGACGATCAAGAACGAAGTGCTCGTATTAAGAAGGGTGTAAGACAAGGCTGTGGCCTTTCGCCCCTACTCTTCAATCTGTGCATCGAGGAAGCAATGATGGAAATAAAAGAAAGGTTCAGGAGTGGAATTAAAATACAAGGAGAAAGGATATCAATGATACGATTCGCTGATGACATTGCTATCCTGAGTGAAAGTGAAGAAGAATTAAATGATCTGCTGAACGGAATGAACAGTCTAATGAGTAAACAGTATGGTTTGAGAGTAAATCGGAGAAAGACGAAGGTAATGAGAAGTAGTAGAAATGAGAACAGCGAGAAACGTAACATCAGGATAGATGGTCACGAAGTTAATGAAGTTAAGGAATTCTGCTACCTAGGCAGTAAAATAACCAATGACGGACGGAGCAAGGAGGACATCAAAAGCAGATTCGCTATGGCAAAAAAGGCATTTCTGGCCAAGAGAAGTCTACTAATATCAAATACCGGCCTTAATTTGAGGAAGAAATTTCTGAGGATGTACGTCTGGAGTACAGCATTGTATGGTAGTGAAACATGGACTGTGGGAAAACCGGAACAGAAGAGAATCGAAGCATTTGAGATGTGGTGCTATAGACGAATGTTGAAAATTAGGTGGACTGATTAGGTAAGGAATGCGGAGGTTCTACGCAGAATCGGAGAGGAAAGGAATATGTGGAAAACACTGATAAGGAGAAGGGACAGGATGATAGTACATCTGCTAAGACATGAGGGAATGACTTCCATGGTACTAGAGGGAGCTGTAGAGGGCAAAAACTGCAGAGGAAGACAGAGATTGGAATACGTCAAGCAAATAATTGAGGACGTAGGTTGCAAGTGCTACTCTGAGATGAAGAGGCTAGCACAGGAAAGGAATTCGTGGCGGGCCGCATCAAACCAGTCAGTAGACTGATGACAAAAAAAAAAAGTTCTAGGGGACTGGTGACCTCAGAAGTTAAGTCCCATAGTGCTCAGAGCCATTTAACCATTTTAACCGAAAATGATGGCAGTTACACTGGGGCCAAAAACTCCTCACTAACAACGAATTACATGTTTCTTGCAATTTCAGCTTGTGGACTGAAGCAGCTCCGCATAGCTACAATCTTTGTGGCCTCCCATCATCCATCTGCTGCATCCGTCAAAGATCTGATTCAAGCAGCACCCACCATTTATCTGATACTCTCAGCATCGAAGTTAGTCGCTACTAATCCCCACTGTTATATGACTGTACTCTGCAGCAAAGTTAATTTTAATTTCTGTTATTCACCATCTCTATCCGACTGAGCTTTATGCAATTCTGCAACTATATGTCTACATGTTCCAAGATCTCAAGTGTACCTGACTGATCTCTCCACGACCCCAGAGCTATCTGATTTCTCTCCAGGGAAAAAGACGGCTCAATGGCCGCCCTTCCTGACCAATCCACTATCACTCTTTTCTGCAAGACAGTCCAGTGCAATCAGACTCCGAGAAGAGGGCGCAGTACTTCTTTGGCTTCCTTCCACAAAGAGAAACTACCAGATACTCCTAGAAGACATCCGAAGAGCCAATCAAACGCCTCACCTAATAATCTGGAAGGAAAGTCCGTTTATCCACTTACGCACATTCTAGAAGTCACGTAGGCCACAAAGGAATGTACCGTTGTTCGTTATTCCATTCTTTTAAGTGCGCCCATCTCGTTGCTATGCCACGAAAGCGAATGGGCGATCCCTGTCTTCCTCTATCAATCCAGAGCGTAAATTCGTCTGAACACCTAGCTCAACTTGTATTCTCATGGAATACAGTGGACAACCACTGAGTACAAAACTGTTAATCAGAAAGGACACTTAAAAATAAAATAAAATACAGCTTGCTGACACTTCCTCCGGGCATCGGTATCACCCCATAAAATGAAAACAGGCAAAGAATTAGTGTTTTCTAGAATGCATGAAAGAGGTAAAAAAACTACATACGTCTTTCAGTCTCCTCACAGCTAATAACTCCTGCGTTGCAGGTTGACCAAACACCTTCAGTTACGACTGCAGTGAGCAAGGGATCTTCGAGATTGATCTGTGAAGCGTGGATCGATAACGGCATGTCGCCTGGTCTCATGAAACACGTTTCTTGCTGCACCACGTCGATGTTCGTGTCTGGGTACGCCATCATCGAGTCGAATGTCTGATCGAAACATTCACTGCACCACAGAGGCAGGCATTTGAGGGCAGTAGTATGCTACGGGGCACATTCTCCTGAACTTTCAAGGAACTAGTGGTAGTAATCGAAAGTAACATGACAGATGTGGATTACGTGAACAGTACAGAAGACCATACGCTTATCTTGGCGCCTGTTGTCTTTCCCAAAGCCGGCCTCTGTGGCCGAGCGGTTCTAGGCGCTTCAGTCCGGAACCGTGCTGCTGCTATGCTCGCGGGTTCGAATCCTGCCTCGTGCATGGATGTGTGTGATGTCCTTAGGTTAGTTAGCTTAAGTAGTTCTAAGCCTAGGGGACTGATGACCTCAGATGTTAAGTCCCATATTGCTCAGAGCCATTTCTTGTCTTCCTCGGGGAGAATGACATCTTTCAGCAGGATAACTATGTCAAGGCCAGAATAGTGTTGCAGTGGCTTAGGGAGCATAAGATTTATCTCATGTTCATGTCGTGACCGCCAAATTCATCCGATATGAACAGGATGAAATACATCTGGAGTGCTATCGGGCGCCAAATCTTCGCTCGCAAACCACCGCCTCTTAATTTATGCATGTGACGTATTCGATCTGGTGCCCCATACCTCCGAAATCCTACCGAGGACTTGTCGAACCTATGTTAAGCAGAATCGCTGTTGTACTACGGTCCAAAGGCGACACAACACGCTATTAAGCAGGCGGTGATGTAATTGTAGCTCATCAATGCATACTGTGTACTGTGCTGAGCGAAACAATGGCCGTTACCTGTTTTTCTCCAGTATAATTATTACATACGTTTCACATGCTCACGTACTCGTAAAACTCGTTAGAAAACCTCATGCTATTCTATTAAGGTCAACCCAGTCTGAGTTCATTACAACTTTACTTTCACAGAAGTTAAATTCTGATGTCTTAATAGAGGTCCTATCATACTGTCCCTTTTTCTTGTCAGGGATTTCCATATATTCCCTTCCTCACCGTTCTTCGGAGAACCTTCTCATTCGTTACCTTATTTTCTTAAGTGACAAATCTGCTACCGTATTCATTTTAGCATTATAGAACGGATCATTCACTAATCAGTTCATTCTAAACCTCATTTTGTAGCGTTATCACAACACTAGTTGCGCCCCACGGTGTTTCAGTTATTTATAAACAAATGTTAACGTCGACACTCACTATTCACGTGTATGGGCCATCAAAAAAGTTATTTCTGGGGTACTGAGGTGGGAGTCACTTGCGATGCAGCAAACCGAACGACATCGAAAACAAAAAAACTCCAAATTTTGATACGATGGGAGAAGCTGAAAGAAAACATGTCGCTCAGAACTCAAGCAATCCAAGTTGTCAACATGGATTCTTCTGAACAATAGAAAATCTAGAAGCAAACGAAATCTACAAAGAAATACAAGCCATTCAAACCCAAACAGAAAAACCAAGTCACTGCTTAAGAATTCCGATAATATCACAGTCCAGTAACATTGCAAAACTTTCTACGTACCGCGAAATATTTTCGTGCGTATACGTTACATTGCTAAGGAGCAGAGTGATTGTCTTACGGGAATATTTCTGCTGTCCACGATTTAGGTACGTTATTACTTCATTTGTCAGAATACTTAAAAACTAACGTAAAAAAAGCTTCCAAAATATAAGTTTTATCGCCCATATCGCAATTGATACATATCATGTTTCAACGAAGTTATATTGCCATTTTCAGATAATCGGATACGTGAATTATAAAGCCCCTACGATCCCATTACCTGAATATGGCATTATTACTTATCCAAAACTACTAATCAGAATATGTATCAACTACGACTTGGGCAATGAAACTATTTTGGAAGCTCTTTTACACTGGTATAGTAATGACTCTCCTTCTGACAATGTCAAGTAACCACAGTTAAAAACTAATCGCTACGCTAAACTGGATGCATTCATTTGATACTTAATTTTCATGGACGACTTTTTAGTCAAGTTACCCACCTACGGTGACCAGCCCAAGGGAACAATAATTCAATATTTTAAACATAGCTGCACAACAGCAACGGTTCCACGTAATAAAATTATAAACAGCCGACCAGTTGCAATGGACAAAGACTTCTTTACCTAGGTTTCGACAAATATAAATTTGTCTTCTTCAGAAGGTGGCCTAAGGACAATGAACATCATAGCTTACATTAGAAAAGTATGACACTTAAGCCAAGAATAAATTTTAACACAAATTAGAGAGCTCTTGCATTACAGAAATATGAGAACGACGACTGGTACTTACAATTTTACATTGGTAAGGACTAATGTACCATCGCCGTTTTTACAAATGTCGGCATAGATCCATTTGTCAAAAATGAAAATAGCCCTAGAATTAGGGTTTGTCACGTAAATATAAATTAGTACATGGATCTTGCAGAGCTCACAACCGAGTATGTTGACATATACGATACAGTTCAAAAGTGAAAGAGTAAACAGATTCTTCAAGGAGTAATTACTGTTCCATAATTCGCACTATAATCTTCAAATCATTAAATATCTTGTACTATAGTTTTAAGAGTACCCTATGCGTTAATTCAGGATTTAACCTGATTCAGCTCGAAACATCTTCGCCGGCCGCTGGTGGCCGAGCGGTTCTAGGCGCTTCAGTCTGGAACCGCGCGACCGCTACGGCCGCAGGTTCGAATCCTGCCTCGGGCATGGATGTGTGTGATGTCCTTAGGTTAGTTAGGTTTAAGTAGTTCTAGGGGACTGATGACCTCAGATGTTAAGTTCCATAGTACTCAGAGCCATTTGAACCATTTTTTCGAAACATCTTCCAAATCCGTCCATCCGATTCATCGTGAATGAGTAACGAACATCACATATAAGCTTTCGCGTTTATGATGTATGTGATATTATGTGTGAGCAGCACATGAAACATTAGGTAACAAGCTCATATTATTGTGGCTTTAATGCCACTCTCACTTACAAAAAACGTTACTACGGTAGCGTAAGAATTGAGCTGTGTCTAATAGCGGAAGCTCTTGAGTGTAAGCTGTGTTGCTTTACATCCAAGTGAAATCTTATCAGTTATCAGTGGATGTGGGAACGGCCTTTAACTATACACCACAACATTGTAATGATATTCACGTAATCTTTCACTTCTGTCAGTGCCATCCTTTATGCAACAAGTTTGCCTTGCAGAGTAGCTTCTGCACAATGTGTAAACCTCATCGTTAAAACTGCGACTCGCTCGTACTTCTTTGCGTACTACGCGGCCACGGCAGTATACGAGTATTCAGATAGTTAGACTTATCGACATGTTCTCAGTTCAATGGAAACGAATACGGAGCAACGTCCAAACCAGTTTTCCGAATAATCCGTGTTATACTGTTGAGAACCTAGTTAGGAACGACTCCGAAATTTAACAATCACACTGTCGCCAAGCTTTGTAGCCCTTTCGCAGCGAACGCTTACTCCACACAAAAACAATGTCCCATTAAATGAAAGTGGCAGGCGATTCCAAACGAGTTCGCTTCGTTGCCCAGCAACAGTTGGAGCTTCAGGATTGCCTGAATTTCGTTCGAAAATTTCGCCCCTTCCTGAGCCACGCGGCATAAAAAAACTTCTTCCTCTGTCTCGCCCGTTCCACTAACTCCGTTGGAACAAACTCTACGTAATTAAACGACACCAGAAAGAGCGTTGGAAACATCCGCAGCGGCTTTCACTGGGATCTCTGGCAAACTGCATGCCTAATCAACAGTCTAGCTTTCGCCAGAGCTAGCAACACGTCTGTTTATTTTCTTTGTTCAACGCAGACCGAAACGCAATTACAATAATTTTCTTCCTACCACTGGTGGCAACATCTTACAGTTGCCATGTGTTAATGTGTTTCGTTCACAGGAAATTGCTTCTGGCTCAACTCTTTGTCTTATAGAGACGAAAACGAAGAGATACATCCGCAGAGTAGAATGTGAGACGGAATGTCTGGAGTGGCAGCTCACGACGTATGTAAAATCCTCGTAATCGTGCATTTTACAGTACTCGCACAGACTCCGCGCAACAATGTTAAACTGATTACAAACTAACATTATAGAGCTGACAATAAGCGACGAGAAGTTGTTGAATACACAGGGTGTTACAAAAAGGTACGGCCAAACTTTCAGGAAACATTCCTCACACACAAAGAAAGAAAATATGTTATGTGGACATGTGACCGGAAACGCTTACTTTCCATGTTAGAGCTCATTTTATTACTTCCCTTCAAATCACATTAATCATGGAATGAAAACACACAGCAACAGAACGTACCAGCGTGACTTCAAACACTTCGTTACAGGAAATGTTCAAAATGTCCTCCGTTAGCGCGGATACATGCATCCACCCTCCGTCGCATGGAATCCCTGATGCGCTGATGCAGCCCTGGAGAATGGCGTATTGTATCACAGCCGTCCACAATACGAACACGAAGAGTCTCTACATTTGGTACCGGGGTTGCGTAGACAAGAGCTTTCAAATGGCCCCATAAATGAAAGTGAAGAGGGTTGACGTCAGGAGAGCGTGGAGGCCATGGAATTGGTCCGCCTCTACCAATCCATCGGTCACCGAATCTGTTGTTGAGAAGCGTACGAACACTTCGACTGAAATGTGCAGGAGCTCCATCGTGCATGAACCACATGTTGTGTCGTAATTGTAAAGGCACATGTTCTAGCGGCACAGGTAGAGTATCCCGCATGAAATCATGATAACGTGCTCCATTGAGCGTAGGTGGAAGAACATGGGGCCCAATCAAGACATCACCAACAATGCCTGCCCAAACGTTCACAGAAAATCTATGTTGATGACGTGATTGCACAATTGCGTGCGGATTCTCGTCAGCCCACACATGTTGATTGTGAAAATTTACAATTTGATCACGTTGGAATGAAGCCTCGTCCGTAAAGAGAACATTTGCACTGAAATGAGGATTGACACATTGTTGGATGAACCATTCGCAGAAGTGTACCCGTGGAGACCAATTAGCTGCTGATAGTGCCTGCACACGCTGTACATGGTAGGGAAACAACTGGTTCTCCCGTAGCACTCTCCATACAGTGACGTGGTCAACGTTACTTTGTACACCAGCAACTTGTCTGGCGCTGACATTAGGGTTATCGTCAACTGCACGAAGAATTGCCTCGTCTATTGCAGGTGTCCTCGCCGTTCTAGGTCTTCCCCAGTCGCGAGTCATAGGCTGGAATGTTCCGTGCTCCCTAAGACGCCGATCAATTGCTTCGAACGACTTCCTGTCGGGACACCTTCGTTCTGGAAATCTGTCTCGATACAAACGTACCGCACCACGGCTATTGCCCCGTGCTAATCCATACAGAAATGGGCATCTGCCAACTCCGCATTTGTAAACATTGCACTGACTGCAAAACCACGTTCGTGATGAACACTAACCTGTTGGCCGGCCGAAGTGGCCGCGCGGTTCTGGCGCTGCAGTCTGGAACCGCGAGACCACTACGGTCGCAGGTTCGAATCCTGCCTCGGGCATGGATGTGTGTGATGTCCTTAGGTTAGTTAGGTTTAACTAGTTCTAAGTTCTAGGGGACTACTGACCTCAGCAGTTGAGTCCCATAGTGCTCAGAGCCATTTGAACCATTTGAACTAACCTGTTGATGCTACGTACTGATGTGCTTGATGCTAGTACTATAGAGCAATGTGTCGCATGTCAACACAAGCACCTAAGTCAACATTACATTCCTTCAATTGGGCCAACTGGCGGTGAATCGAGGAAGTACAGTACATACTGACGAAACTAAAATGAGCTCTACCGTGGAAATTAAGCGTTTCCGGACACCTGTCCACATAACATCTTTTCTTTATTTGTGTGTGAGGAATGTTTCCTGAAAGTTTTGCCGTACCTTTTTGCAACACCCTGTATATCACGCAATTCTTCAAAATTTATGGATTAGTTTTCACAAATAATATTAGATTGGTGCATAAGTTCATAGCGTGTTTTCATAAGTTTAATAAACACAACAGATACACATAAAACAGACTTTGGTCATCAGTAACATATTTTCCTTCTTTATTTCCAACAGTCTGCCAAAACTGGGGTAACTTTTCGATTCCACGACTCGAAAAATGACATTGTTTTTCGGCCGTTAACTCATGAGCGCACTTTCATTCAGAAAGTAAGTTCCTTGATGATTTTTCGACAGAGAGCGGAAAAGAAGAAAATATGAGGATGCAAAATGAGAAGAATGACTCCCCAATCCAACTGCTGTATAGCGTTTTCTGTCAATGTAGCAGAATACGGGCGGGCGTTATCGTGGAGAACAGCGCTATCGTGGAGATGCATCGCTTCACGCGGTGTTCTTGGCCATTGTTCTTGGATTGCGTCTGCAAGAAGAGTCCCAGAAGTCTCATTGGTTGACAGTAAATGTTGTCAGTGATGGCTGCATCTCGGGAAAGCAATTCGTAGTACACCACATCATCGCTGTTCCACCAGATGCCTGACATTATCTCTTGTGGATGCGCTCAGGTGCTGCTTTGTTTGGGTTCAAGCATTTCTCCTATTGCTTATGTTAGCGTAAAGACACAATTTCTCTCCACCAGTAACAATACAGGGCAGCAATGGTCTGTGTTGCTCACGAGCCAACTGATGACGAGCAAGCAGAGATGCACATATGGCCACCCCCTGATTTTTGTGATTTTGACTTGGAGCGTGCTGTACCAATGCACTCGATTTCTGAACCTTCCCCAGCGCATGGAACTGTCGCACTATGGTAATGATGACGGTTCATCACGTTTACGAGTTCTCGAGAGCACTGACGTGGCTCATTGTGGATCAACGCTTTTAAACGATCTTCATAAAACCCTGAAGCTCTTCCTGAAAATGGAGAGTCACTGATGGCCAAACGATCTTCCTTAAAACTAGAGAACGATTTATCAAATTCTTGTCGGGTTTGCAGCCGGATCAAACTGTCATCTGAACACAGTGTTTCAGCGGTCCAACTCGCCGCCTTCATCAGGTGAGAAAAGCTACGCTGCTCTCGCCGATAACTGATTCCGCTCGCAAATGACTGCACCTTTACACGCATCGCTAGATACAGTGCGGACGCGCTCAATCATTCCTGCTGCACCAAAAAGTGTTGCAGCGCTTCCGCAGGTGAACACTGTAGAAAACGATATATCGTTACAAATGATTATTCATAACCTACTTAGCAAGTATCCATTATCACGATTAATGATATTATCTGCTAGTCTCATTTCGACAGATTCTTTTAGAATACAATCCCAATACCCGCGAAGCGTCTCATTATATAGCATCCTGTGTCCCTCTGTAAGGCAATGCTCAGTCACCGCAGATCTATCTGGTTGTACACTCCTGGAAATGGAAAAAAGAACACATTGACACCGGTGTGTCAGACCCACCGTACTTGCTCCGGACACTGCGAGAGGGCTGTACAAGCAATGATCACACGCACGGCACAGCGGACACACCAGGAACCTCTGTGTTGGCCGTCGAATGGCGCTAGCTGCGCAGCATTTGTGCACCGCCGCCGTCAGTGTCAGCCAGTTTGCCGTGGCATACGGAGCTCCATCGCAGTCTTTAACACTGGTAGCATGCCGCGACAGCGTGGACGTGAACCGTATGTGCAGTTGACGGACTTTGAGCGAGGGCGTATAGTGGGCATGCGGGAGGCCGGGTGGACGTACCGCCGAATTGCTCAACACGTGGGGCGTGAGGTCTCCACAGTACATCGATGTTGTCGCCAGTGGTCGGCGGGAGGTGCACGTGCCCATCGAAGTGGGACCGGACCGCAGCGACGCACGGATGCACGCCAAGACCGTAGGATCCTACGCAGTGCCGTAGGGGACCGCACCGCCACTTCCCAGCAAATTAGGGACACTGTTGCTCCTGGGGTATCGGCGAGGACCATTCGCAACCGTCTCCATGAAGCTGGGCTACGGTCCCGCACACCGTTAGGCCGTCTTCCGCTCACGCCCCAACATCGTGCAGCCCGCCTCCAGTGGTGTCGCGACAGGCGAGAATGGAGGGACGAATGGAGACGTGTCGTCTTCAGCGATGAGAGTCGCTTCTGCCTTGGTGCCAATGATGGTCGTATGCGTGTTTGGCGCCGTGCAGGTGAGCGCCACAATCAGGACTGCATACTACCGAGGCACACAGGGCCAACACCCGGCATCATGGTGTGGGGAGCGATCTCCTACACTGGCCGTACACCACTGGTGATCGTCGAGGGGACACTGAATAGTGCACGGTACATCCAAACCGTCATCGAACCCATCGTTCTACCATTCCTAGACCGGCAAGGGAACTTGCTGTTCCAACAGGACAATGCACGTCCGCATGTATCCCGTGCCACCCAACGTGCTCTAGAAGGTGTAAGTCAACTACGCTGGCCAGCAAGATCTCCGGATCTGTCCCCCATTGAGCATGTTTGGGACTGGATGAAGCGTCGTCTCACGCGGTCTGCACGTCCAGCACGAACGCTGGTCCAACTGAGGTGCCAGGTGGAAATGGCATGGCAAGCCGTTCCACAGGACTACATCCAGCATCTCTACGATCGTCTCCATGGGAGAATAGCAGCCTGCATTGCTGCGAAAGGTGGATATACACTGTACTAGTGCCGACATTGTGCATGCTCTGTTGCCTGTGTCTATGTGCCTGTGGTTCTGTCAGTGTGATCATGTGATGTATCTGACCCCAGCAATGTGTCAATAAAGTTTCCCCTTCCTGGGACAATGAATTCACGGTGTTCTTATTTCAATTTCCAGGAGTGTATTAATCGCGTATGGCTATGATGTTCAATACACCTGTCGTTGACGGTAGGAATAGTTTGGCCAATGTAAATTTTCCCGCACTCACACGGTATTTTGTAAACGCCAGACTTCCTCAAACCTGAATCATGTTTGACAAAGCCAAGAAGTTCTCGAATCTTCGCTGGCGAACGAAAAACACATCTGATCTCGTATTTCTTCTAAAGTCTACCTATCTTGACGGACACATTCCCAGCATACGGAAGAAAAGCCACACCTCTGAAACATTGTGCTCAGATGACAGTTTGATCCGGCTGGAAATCCGACATGAATTTGATACCACAATACGCCGGGAAAGTCTACATAGAGAACGATTTTCTTGCCGTGCTCTGGCCTATGGTTTTATCCCCCGAAACGTAGATCAAATGTTTCTGACATACACTCCTGGAAATTGAAATAAGAACACCGTGAATTCATTGTCCCAGGAAGGGGAAACTTTATTGACACATTCCTGGGGTCAGATACATCACATGATCACACTGACAGAACCACAGGTACATAGACACAGGCAACAGAGCATGCACAATGTCGGCACTAGTACAGTGTATATCCACCTTTCGCAGCAATGCAGGCTGCTATTCTCCCATGGAGACGATCGTAGAGATGCTGGATGTAGTCCTGTGGAACGGCTTGCCACGCCATTTCCACCTGGCGCCTCAGTTGGACCAGCGTTCGTGCTGGACGTGCAGACCGCGTGAGACGACGCTTCATCCAGTCCCAAACATGCTCAATGGGGGACAGATCCGGAGATCTTGCTGGCCAGGGTAGTTGACTTACACCTTCTAGAGAACGTTGGGTGGCACGGGACACATGCGGACGTGCATTGTCCTGTTGGAACAGCAAGTTCCCTTGCCGGTCTAGGAATGGTAGAACGATGGGTTCGATGACGGTTTGGATGTACCGTGCACTATTCAGTGTCCCCTCGACGATCACCAGTGGTGTACGGCCAGTGTAGGAGATCGCTCCCCACACCATGATGCCGGGTGTTGGCCCTGTGTGCCTCGGTCGTATGCAGTCCTGATTGTGGCGCTCACCTGCACGGCGCCAAACACGCATACGACCATCATTGGCACCAAGGCAGAAGCGACTCTCATCGCTGAAGACGACACGTCTCCATTCGTCCCTCCATTCACGCCTGTCGCGACACCACTGGAGGCGGGCTGCACGATGTTGGGGCGTGAGCAGAAGACGGCCTAACGGTGTGCGGGACCGTAGCCCAGCTTCATGGAGACGGTTGCGAATGGTCCTCGCCGATACCGCAGGAGCAACAGTGACCCTAATTTGCTGGGAAGTGGCGGTGCGGTCCCCTACGGCACTGCGTAGGATCCTACGGTCTTGGCGTGCATCCGTGCGTCGCTGCGGTCCGGTCCCAGGTCGACGGGCACGTGCACCTTCCGCCGACCACTGGCGACAACATCGATGTACTGTGGAGACCTCACGCCCCACGTGTTGAGCAATTCGGCGGTACGTCCAACCGGCCTCCCGCATGGCCACTATATGCCCTCGCTCAAAGTCCGTCAACTGCACATACGGTTCACGTCCACGCTGTCGCGGCATGCTACCAGTGTTAAAGACTGCGATGGAGCTCCGTATGTCACGGCAAACTGGCTGACACTGACGGCGGCGGTGCACAAATGCTGCGCAGCTAGCGCCATTCGACGGCCAACACCGCGGTTCCTGGTGTGTCCGCTGTGCCGTGCGTGTGATCATTGCTTGTACAGCCCTCTCGCAGTGTCCGGAGCAAGTATGGTGGGTCTGACACACCGGTGTCAATGTGTTCTTTTTTCCATTTCCAGGAGTGTATTTATGGCTGTGTTCCTTACTGTCAAACGTTTACTGAACTCAAAAAGAAGCAATGCCGGAAACTGTCCGATTCCTCCACTCGGTATTACATTTTCTAGTGTCCACAGCTCCACTCCCTGTATATAAACGACAAAATGACAATATTTAAGCACAAATAGCAATAGTGAACTACAGATAAAAAAACGACCCTCGGTAAATAAACCCATAGCAACTGGAATACCGACATGCAAACCAAAAACGCTTTGAACCTATGCAGCAATCTGTCAGACTGTCATTTATTTCTGTTTTACCACATGAATCATTTGAGTGAAATTAAAAAATTAAGTTGTTTGAGGATAGTTCTCTTCTCTTTAAATTTCATTTCGAGAGACTGCTAGATAAGGCAATGGCAGTGCGAGATCAAAGAGCGCCTGCTCCTCTGCGTATTGTTGGTCCAGAACGCTGTTCCTGCGGGCAGTGGCGGCCCGTTTCATTAGAGCACCACAGAACATCACAGCACAGAACAGCACAGCACGCCACACAGCAGGAGCGCTGAAGGCCGACAGCGCAGATCTCGCCTCGCTGCCGAGAGTCGGCTGCAGCTGCGGCGCCCTGCCATCCTTGCCGCCGCGTCCGCTTTTAGCTGCAAATTACTTTCGCTCGTTGCGTAGCGGAGGCAGCAAATTGAGAGACGATTACCTATTTTGGGAGTTCATTTTGCGCCCCAATATTAGCAGCCCTGGGACTCTACTACGGAAGAGAATGGCTGTGAGGCGGTCAGCTACCACTCGCTGCTGGATCTGCTAGGGAAGGATGTGACTGTGGTCTTCTGGCGAAGGAATATTTTAGGTGAGGGACCGCAACGCATTACACCCACAAAATTGTTCTCTCAGCGGCTTCTTTATTTTCTTGTTTCGTCTCGTATTAGGATTTGCGGCCTTCTACTTCATACCGTCTGTGTACATGTTTTATAGGGACTGAGAGTAATTTTCTGTGTCCTAAATTCCTCTCGTGAATTTCCCGCGGTACCTGCTTATTTCTTGATGACAAGACGTGTTCCAGCAACATGTTCTATGTACATGACTGCACGTCTTTTTTCGATTACCCTTTCCTCGATTCGTGCTTTCTTCGACTATCCTCTCCTCGTTTCGTGACTTAAGTTCGACTGAGGATACAGCGATTCTTCGGCACTAACATTGCTAGTACCTTTCTCGGTGGTTGCGGGTTTTTCTTCGTTCTCCTTAGTCTCGAACTTCTCCTGTGGCCAATGGGACTTACATAGCTCAGCATAATTAGAGGAGCACTTTATCGGAACCATTTAACTGTCTTCCACTACGACACAGCAGTTTCAAATTTGGCTCAAAAGTGACTATATCCATCTTCTGTAATGGTGCAAAAGCGTCGAGCCCAGAAAGGTCACCCTCGGGCTTTATGATACTTCGAACAGCAAAGTGTAGACACATGCAAAAAAAAAGGCCAGCGCCATGAAGTTGATGTGACATGTAAGGTGGGTTGATTACTGAAATGCAGTTTGTACGTGTTGCTAATGAGAGCCTTTAGCCATGCATTTTGCGTCAGTGACCATAGGGGTTCTTGCAGGTAATAATAATGTGCTAATTCAAGGAAAGACACAAAGCTATGAATCCCGCTTCCTTCCTTCCATGATAACCTCTTTGATTTCTCTGATGTGTTGCTCACATGCTCATAAAATGTAAATCATTTCATACCGTAGATGCGTCACTATGGGTAGAACAGCAGCAAAGACGAGGAAGGACAATTTTCTGTTGCAGAGATCTGAGGGTAGAGTCGTGAGACTATTTCTGGTGTTATTAGGGGTGTAACGATCTAAAATAATATTCCTTCATCATTGAGGATAACCTCTAAGAATATATTATAATAACCTTTAGATCACTAAAACATCTGGGTTACATGCCTCACTCGGGAGGCCCAGCAGGTGCTATCCGAACTCGAATTAGAGCTATCGGTGGTCGAAACCTGCTCAAATTTAGGGTTTTTGATGTATCAAGCCATTCAGGCGGTAAGAGAGAGATGTGTGTTCTAGAAATTCACCTGTTACCACAAAGAAGTCCGAGTTCGTGACCTCAACATAGAGGTTTGCCGGGTGGCTGAATGACGTTCAATTAGCGTGAAGAAACCGGCCATTGCCTAGAGGACGGGCATAAAATAAAAAATAAAAAAGTCTGTGAAACTCTTGAATAATCGATGAACCGCCCCTTGCAAATACTTATTAAATGACACTTGTTGTCAGACCAAGTTGAAATTTTACAATTACTGTAATGCTCCCGGATCCCCTAAATTGATAATAAACATTTGTGTAGTAATCTTCTACGGACATGCGTAGATAAACGAGAAAATAATATAAATAGAAACAATAATCGGATTTCCAATACGAGACTTTTATTTCACAAAGCAGCCACTTTACCACTTTTTTTACAAGGTAGCTGCGGTTTCTTTCTCCAATCTGGGGACAGAGGGGTAGCGGGCAGAGTGGGCAGGAATTTCAGCCCGAGTCCTGGCCACGATGTCCCCGTCACATCTTGAGGAAAACGGACGGAAGGGGAAGTATGTGGCAAACCAAAAACAAAGACAAATATAATAGTTTACAGCCATAAAGCCATAACTGTGTTATTTTTGTATTTCATTTTATTTTAGTTTTATGTATACATGAAGAACCAAAGAGGAAGACCTATGGTGCACCGTGCTAAGTCGGAGGGGGAGAACTAAATCACGCTTCTAGCGTTTGGTGGATGTTGAAGAGAAAAATGGAAAACGCGATTGGAACACACACCATCGTCCGTGACGCCGGTTCACCCGGCGTGTCTTCTCATTTACGCCCGTGTTGTTCCACGTTCGTTCGTTGAAGTACATGATCGGTCTTATCAACTTCTCTCGCCAGATACGTTCCACCTATTCGATGGATGGTGCAAAACACTTCATTAGTAATTTAAAACAAGTCGACCTTATTGTGGGTGGCAAACGATGGCATGGTGCCGCTCGTCGAGATAACACCAGAAATCGAATACGTGTTAGGGGTCGTCGCGTAGAGATATTTCAAGGCCTGGCACGGGTCCACAAGACTTATTTGGCCAAGCCCTGGAGCAGAAGGTTTCATCCGGTAGGAGAATCATGTGTGTACCGATATGGAACAGCGCTGCACGTATGATACATGTTAAAATTTGGCACACAGCGTGTCACACCTGCCCCGCGTCCTCATAGAAGAGGTGGTTTTCGCCCGGTATCTACCTCTAGTCAAGTGGGTGAATCCACCATGTGGACCTTAAAAAGGTGTTCATGTTTCACACGCTTGCTGTATTCAGCCACATACCATATGGCTTGTGCACCGTTCTCCATACCACTTTCCGCCGCGTAGTACGATATTTGGATTCGATCACACTAAGCCAGCGATACCACTGTAGTTCACCGTTGAATTGTTTCACCGTCGACAAGGGCGGTGTCGGGGTCACTTGGCGTAGATGACTGTGATCCAAACAGAATCACCTGAAATGACTAAAGGGAGCCAGGATGCGTCCTAACGTAATCTGTAGGTTGCGATTAGAAACGAGCGCGTAAGGCACAACAGCCATCTAGGCCGCAGCTTTAGGTGGATACATGTAGAGGGCCACCGTCACTAATAGACGTTGATGGGTCCAAACCCCTATCCGTCCTTGGATAGAGTGAGGGAGTCGTATCTAGTTTTAAACAACGTTCCTTTGCTGACAAAGGAGCCGTAAGCAGCCATAATGTTACGAGCCTCATGGGCGGAGATTGTGGGACATGTGGAAGCCTCGATCTTAAATTCACATTGGCGTAATATGCTCGTTGTATGATATTGAGGGACCATAATGTTGATCCATTATGCTGGCCCCCGTACCTGTTGCAATAGGTGTCTATAGTTCACTATTATCTCGCACAAGATGTCGCCTGTGATGTCTAATCCCAAGCATCATAGTGTGTCGGTAAGCTGAAAGTGATAAATCCGCGAGTGTCTTGTTGATGTTGAGTTTACTTCCCGACGCCACTCCATAAGTTGTGATGGAAATGGTCTTTGCACATCATCAGTGTACGCCGTGCAAACTGGAGTCCTGTTAATCATTGGCATAGGTCACACAGCAATGGTTCCAAAGACAAAGCATTATGCACCGAAGATAGAGTGCAGCCCTGGCGAACTGAAAGCGTACCCATAACGCGGCCACCGACGAGTACTTATGACAGCTCCACCTAGTACTGCAGTGAGATGAGTGCTGTGGACACATGACTAAAATCCTGTAAGGTCAGTATGCGTGGGAAGCACTGGAACCATGCTAGGGAGATTAAGCCCCTATATTGTCACAGAGCAGACCAGATATTCTATGAACCTCCTAGGGGAGCTCTTTCCGTGAAGATTAGGTGGCGTATCGAACATGATATACAGTTTGCCAGGAGCCATGTGAAAATTTTCGTTACTGTTAAGTATCGTCAAAGGTAGGTAGCCTCGTATTGGGCTCCCACCTTTAGGTTTGTGTACTGGTACCATTAGACCTTAGAGGAGACAGTGATTCCTTACAAATCTCTATACCAACATGGTATCAACAAACACTGGAAAGTCCTATAGAACTCCACTGGGAGCCTGTCGGATTCTGGGGATTTGTTACAGATAGCGTCGAGAACTTCATCTATCACATTCTGCCATAAGTCTGTTGCCGTGTCTAGTGGGACTGTACCATGGAGCAATCTGGAAACGGTGGCTACCGTTATAGAATCTATGCCCACTGAGCCGTGAGTAATGTGCGTGGAAGGCCCCTACAATATCCTGTTGCACCTCTACAAGTAAACCGTCGTCGGTAACTGTGGTGTCACCGCCAGACACCACACTTGCTAGGTGGTAGCCTTTAAATCGGCCGCGGTCCGGTAGTATACGTCGGACCCGCGTGTCGCCACTGTCAGTGATTGCAGACCGAGCGCCACCACACGGCAGGTCTAGAGAGACTTACTAGCACTCGCCCAGTTGTACAGCCGACTTTGCTAGCGAAGCTACACTGACCAATACGCTCTCATTTGCCGAGACGATAGTTAGCTTAGCCTTCAGCTACGTCATTTGCTACGACCTAGCAAGGCGCCATTACCAGTTTATATTCAGTGTAATAATGTCTAAACAATAGCGATGTTCTCCACTTGTGGATTAAAGTTAAGTATTCCAAGAACTACGTTCTTTTCTTTATAGGATAATTACTTTACCTTGTTCCAGACCTCACGCCAACCTGCGTGAACTTAACGCGTGCCTTTCGGCTACCTCCGAGTGGCTTGGCTGTCTTGCCACGCCACTACAGTAACCAAGTTATGCACCATCGTTTACGTGCACTTTTTACGCTCCCAGCTCATGTGGTGCATCGGTCACTCCTGAAGTATCCCATCATGAGCTCGTATCATTATAGTGGAACCGTGTAGCTGAAAGCTCACCAGGCTGACGATCTTAGTTTTGGCGCAATTGATCAGCATCTGGCGATCTGGTGAGGGTGGCAGACTGGAACATTCTCGTCGGATGGTATAACAGAAGCTGACAGTGATCCAGCCAACCCTGGCAGAGTTTAACTATGTCCTCTGTAAAGAATCGCTTCTCTCCATTGTCCCGAGCCAGAAGGAGTATAGATGTTAATGGCTCCATGGCACTGCCTGCCATGTTGCTGCCTTCCTGCCATACGCCATTAATGTCTGCTGGAGAGCAGGCTTTGTGCATTTGATGCACCAAGTTAATCTTGATCTGAAGTGAGGGCAATGGCTTGGTGCCACGTGGTCTCTAGTGCATCCCTTTATACTTGTGATGCCAGATGGTCGGTGTTTACCTTCCAGGGCCGCCGATTTCTTCAATCACAGAGAGGACCGAGAGCAATAGCACAGATATATCCCATGTGCTCAGTGAAGCCTATAGACTTCCGCACCACTTACCGCCGGCATTTGGGTATGTGTAACGTAAAAACTGATCTATCCTGCTAGATGAGCTACTGGAAGGGTGGGTGAAACTCGGGGTGTCACCATGTCTATTCCTCCACATGTTGATCAGTCAAAGGTCTTGTATGTGGTTCTTGAGTTCTGGGCAAGGTGAATAACGCAGCGGGTGGACGGTAGGCGTTTGTGTGCAGCTGAAGTCATCCAGCCAACCCTGGCAGAGTTTAACTATGTCCTCTGTAAAGAAACGCTTCTCTCCACTGTCCCGAGCCAGAAGGAGTATAGATGTTAATGGCTCCATGGCACTGCCTGCAACGGCACGTCGGTAGTCGTCAGCCCCTCATGGAGGAAAAAATACCCTTTGTCCCTGGGCGACGTGTGAAGTGATTCAGTATCATGACAAAGGTGGGCAACCAGTCGTGTAGCAGCGTCTTTCAGCGTATCTTCCAGATCACCATCATCATCGATGCCCTCTTTCAGCCCAGACATGCAGAGGAGATATTGTCAGGTGGAGCCCACAGCCATTTCTTATGGTGACGAAGTGACCACTGTTTACGGACATGGACGTACATATTGTCGTGCAGTGGACATTTTGTTGGTACCTTATCGTCCATAAGGAAGGCCAGTGTCGGGACACCCTAGCGTCCACATCCATCTCCTCCTGACATACAGCCACTGGAGGCTGTTGTTTTGTGGTCGCATTAGACATCGCCTGAGTCGTCGAAGCTCCAACATCGTGGCATCTTGCAATCCTGCGACTCCTCTTTCCTTTAGCACTTCGCTCCTTTCGCCGCCCTCCGGGTATGACGTGCGAGATTTGACATAATAGAGAGGGAGAATGGTCGTCTCCGTGGGTACGACAACATCTTGTGTTGGAGAGCTCGAAAGACGATGCTGAAGGCTCGCGAACTAGCATGACCTTGTAGTTCGCAGCGAGAAGACATTCGAGCTTGGCCATCATCCATGTTGATGACATGACATCCGCGTATTCCCAGGAACGACGGGACATGTTTTGAGAGGTACTCCGTTGTATATTTTGTATGTTTCGAAAGTTTTCCATGTTTCTGCTATATGGCTGATTACATTGCCATACGGCCTAAAAGCTGCCTTGACAACATCTTTTGGTACCTCTAAAGGATGCTCAAATACTCGCAGCGGCCGTGGGCCAACTCCCGTGTGGGCCATCATGACGGCTGCAATATGACCGTCGGAGTGTTTCAACTTAGGGCCTTATTGATCAATCAGTGCACGCAGGTGCAGATGTCTTCTGTATTTAAATGATGCTGGCCGTGATGTAAAAATATACGCCCAAAATGAGATAAGGATCCAGTCTGAGTTGGTCTCGAAGCTATAGCTCAACTTCGTAGGCACCTGGTCATGCGTTGCTGGGTTGAAAATTGATCTTAATCGTTCCTGCCTATAGGAATGTGCCATAGCGCGCTGATCGTATATATATTATTAAAAAAAAGTAAAAAACCAGTAAGTGACTAGGAAGTAAACATGAACCATTCGCGTGCTGCCCCACTGGAGGGACGCGGAAGACGACCTCGCCTCACCGCTCTTAAAATGGTCCCCATCACTCGAACTACGCTTGTGTCGCGCTAAAAGGCATCTAAGTTGCGTCGAAACCTTTGACTGTCATTTTTTCAGAAATGGCCGTGTATCTACAGGTGAACCAAGACACATGTTCGATCAGTTTGGCTCCTCATCCAGTGAGCGAAGCTTCTGGGAAATCAGGTTATGCCACGGCAGTGTTCCCCTCGTAAGAGGACTACTCGTGTATAGAGTTACAATTTCACGTCCATGTGTCCACACTTCAACACGTGAATGTTGCCCAAGGAAAATAAACATTAATCCCATTCTCTTGCCACATGTAGTTGGAGGTACATTTGACCCTGTAATAGCTATGATTATTAGTTTGCAAATGACGTAAATACTGATGTAATGTTAATGGCTTCCTCTTGCCACATGTACTTGGAGGTATTTGAACGTGCATTCGACGGTTATTGCGCAGATATTTTGCACTTTGTCACAAAATGTGAGCATCAGTGCTTGTCACGTCTGTGCTCTTTCATGCCTTTGTCCCCACTCTGTGCAGCTCTTTTATGTTTCGCTTATAACTTTTTTGGCGCGCGGTTGGCTGAGCTTCACGGCTGGGCGGGCGCCACAGAACCTCGCGGCTGGCGGCGCCCAGGTGGCGCGGCGCAGGGCAGAGCTTACTGACGTCGGTACTTCAACCCCACTCTGTCTCTCATGTTGATCATCTGGTTATGCTGTGTGAGAGCTTCGTGGAAAAGAATTTACACATTTAAGTTTATAGAGATGTCTGTTTCTATAAATGAGATATTCGTCAGTCTCGACACGGTATGAAGGTAAGTAGTAGTTCTGGTGTTCTGCTGCACTCGTGAATGAAACGCCAGGAGAACGATCGCCTTCAGTTTCCATATGCACTTTATTTCATTTCAATCATCGTAGCCCTCAAGCGAGAATGTTTCAGACAAAAGCAATATTAAATGGCAGACATCTAAGAAAATCTCCCTTCAAATATTTACTTACTAACACGAAATCACTATAAAGCTTTTTATTAAGTGAAAGGTAACAGACTTCCTCGCGCTTCAGTCAGTTGATGTTGATTGTTCATAAGACATACGCGATCGATTTCGGAATACAATTCCACTATCAGACGTACCTGAGAAATATACACAATTAAACTGATTTAGTAAAATACATCCATGCATGGAGAGCCTAGAGCGATCCGTAAGTTTGTAATCTTGTAGACAGTAGGAAACACAGCAGCCGTGTGCCTTGTGGATACCACTGCCAACAACGGTGGAGATATTAAAATTTGGTTCAAGCTTTCTTAATTCATGTTCAGTGGTGGCAGGCATACATATAACGCAAAATCATTTCAGTATGTACACTGAAATTTCACGTTTCGCCGTAATGATGTAAAATTTTTGGTTGTTTTCAGTCAAAACAATTGATTAAATGTGACATTATGGAGGAATAAGTGCAATGATATTGGTTCTCCTTATTTGCGATGCAGTAACGTTGTGTGAACCGTGTAACGTCTCCAAAATATTACAATATACTCGTTTTTGTTGAGTTACCGAGCAGAAATGCTAATCACTTTTGAAACGCCTACGCCTCGCTGCACCTTTTCGTGTTGCTTTCGGGAAAAGAAAGGTTCCTCCACTCTCTCGTCATTCCGAATAATGAACAGCACGTAAGCTATTAGACACGGTTCATTATCTACAGCTGTTAATACATTATTTTGCATTGCAAAATTTTTTAATCTCCAAGACGACTTCTTATCCCTACAAAAGGCAGTTTCGTTACTTCTTCTAGAAAGTGTGTAATTATTCATAGAAATAGATTCCGTCATGTCACTCGCATCAGACCCCACCTTGTATTATTATTTACCTTATATGTTGGTAATGCAAGAGTTTTTCGTCATGCCGGTGATTTACTGCTGTTCGCTATTAATGACACTTCACGAGAACCAAGCACTCCTCCGGTCGCTGCACTCTAGAGTTTTCGAACACAGTAACACCAATATTACGTTTCACAAATTATGATTTTAAAGCTAGGAAAAACGTTATGTCTTACCTGTGTTGTGTGAATGCAATTCTCCAAGGTAATCAGTGTTGAAGGCTTCAAAGCATAGTTTTAAAATGTCTTTTCACAAGTGAAGCACAACAGCAGATTCCTCTTGTATGTCTAGAGACGCACCCATGTATCAGCTACTCATTCTAAAGTTGAACGCGTGTGTTTTTAGTATTTATTTCAAAAATAAAATACACACATTAAAAAAACGTTTTGCATCACTTCCGTTCCGAGAAATCCGGAGCCTGTACAGAAAATTGGAATAGAGATCAACATAAACATCATTTCCGCCCTTTTTATTGCTCATGGAAACCACACATTGCATGTTGTACCACCCTACAATGAGATCTTCAGAGGTGGTGGTCCAGACTACTGTACACCCCAGTACCTCTAATACCCAGTAGCACGTCCTCTTGCACTGACGCTCGCCTGCATTCGTCGTGGCATACTATCCTCAAGTTCATCAAGGCTCTGTTGGTCCAGATTGTCCCACTCTTCAACATCGATTCGGCGTAGATCTCTCAGAGAGGTTGGTGCTTGACGTCGTCCATAAACAGCCCTTTTCAGTCTCTCCCAGGCATGTTCGAGAGGGTTCATGTCTGGAGAACATGCTGGCCACACTGTTCGAGCGATGTCGTTATCCTGAAGGAAGTCATTCACAAGATGCGCACGATGGGCGTGCGAATTGTCGTCCATGAAGACGAATGCCTCGCTAATACGCTGCCTACATGGTTGCACTATCGGTCGGAGGGCGGCACTCACATATCGTACAGTCGTTACGGCGGCTTCCATGACCAACAGCGGCGTACGTCGGCCCTTCATAATGCCAACTTGCTGCAATCGATGGGCAGTGTGTCTAAGGCGATCAGCCTTACCTGGTTGCCCCCAAATACGTCTCCGACGATTGTCTGGTTGAAGGCATAAACGACACTCATCGAAGAAGAGAACATGATGCCAATCCTGAGCGGTCCATTCAGTATCTTGTTGCTCACCTGTACCGCGCTGCGTGGTGTACTGTGTGCGAAGATGGACTTCGCCATGGATGTCGGGAGTGAAGTTACTCATGATGCAGCCTAATGCACACAGTTTGAGTCATTATACGACGTTCTGTGGCTGCACGAAAAGTATTATTCAACATGGTGGCGTTGCTGTCAGGATTCCTCCGAGCCGTAATCCGTAGGTAGCGGTCATCCACTGCAGTAGTAGCCCTTGGGCGGCCACAGCGAGGTATGTCATCGACTGTTCCTGTCTCTCTGTATCTCCTCCATGTCCGAACAACATCGCTTTAATTCACTCCGAGACTCCTGGACACTTCCCTTGTTGAGAGCGCTTCCAGGCACAAAGTAACAATGCGGACACGATCGAACCGCGGTATTGACCGTCTAGGCATAGTTGAACTACAGACCGTGTACCTCCTTCCTAGTGGAATGACTGGAACTGCTTGGCTGTCGGACCGCCTCCGTCTAATAGGCGCTGCTCATGCGTGGTTGTTTACATCCTTGGGCGGGTTTAGTGACATCTCTGAACACTCAAAGGGACTGTGTCGGTAATACAATATCCACACTCAACGTCTATCTTCAGGAGTTCTGGGAACCGGGGTGAAGAAAACATCTTTCTTTATGTGTGTATAAGCGCTTTCATTGCTGCTGTACTGAAAACTGGAGGAAATTATCCTGTTATTGATGGTGTACAGCAACCAGTCACAAATTGATTTTAGGTTAATTTATTAAAAAAGTACCGTTACCGGTTTCGACTTTTTCACAACTCATCATCAGACGGTTTTTTCATGCTTTCATCAAAACAAATTATATACTGGCTTCCTGTGAGTTGCTCTAGGATAAACGATAATTTACAATTCCAAATCTGTATCCAAAATAGTTGCGCTACGTATTTGTGTTGGAATCCAAATTACGTGAAACGTCCATCTGGCGCATTTGTATTTGGAGTTTTCTTGTAATGAAATAGATTCTGAAGCAGCTTTGACACCAATGTACTTTGTAAAATGTGTATTTGTTTTCGTATGTTGTAAATCAAAACATGTGATCCACACTGAAAATTCGTTTTGTGATCGAACGAAAGTGGCTTGAAATGCAGTGCAACATTTGTGACTGTGAAAATACAGACATATGTGAGAATGAATTTTATTGCAAGAAAACTGCAAAAACAAATGCTCCAGATGTACATTTCATCTAAGCTGCATTCCAACACAAATATGTAGCGCAGCCATTTTGGTTACACGTTCGTAATTATTTATCGTAGGGCCACTCGCAGGAAATCAATGTATAATTTGTCTTGATGACAGCATGAAAAAACCGTCTAATGATGAATTGCGAAAAATTCGAAACCGGTTAGGACACTTTTTTAGTAACTCATCCTAAAACCAGTTTGTGGCTGGTTGCTGTATACCATCAACAATTTATTTCATAAAACAGGCACTGTGTCCAACCACGTCTTTATTTGCCAAATTTTAATTTCCTGTTGTTTGCGCACAGAAGCGCTTAAATTAATATTCATATTCAGTCGAAAATAGTATGGAAGAGACTGTTAACAAGCAATAATAACATCAATTTATAGTAAAACATTAGATAAACCTCTGACTTACTAAGGAGAAGTGGTTCACACCGAACTAGTCAGTGCCAAGCCCGATGACATGGCGTTAGGAAAATGGTTCAAATGGCTCTGAGCGCTATGGAACTTAACATCTGAGGTCATCAGTCCCCTATACTTAGAACTCCTTAAATCTAAGGACATCACAAACATCCATGCCCGTTGCAGGATTCGAACCTGCGACCGTAGCAGCAGCGCGGTTCCGGACGGAAGCGCCTAGAACCGCTCGGCCACAACGGCCGGCATGGCGTTAGAAATTGCGCAATTACACTCGGTCATGTTGTGGGCAAAGCAGATATTATTATTAGCTCTGCAATGAGTAATTTGTATCTCAGTCAGAACATAATGAAGGATTGTGTTTTGACTAATGACAATGGCTGTCGATTTGCGAGTGATTCTTATTGACGCTCACATTATTACGGAACATTGTAGTACAGTTTTCCATTCTATCTAGAGAATGTCAGTAAGAACAAATAGCTAGTTAGCATTCCTATGAGCTACTAACTTCATTAGTTAGAATGAGATCAAATTCTTAGTCTGTTTCACTGTAACTTCACATAAGTCTCTCATCAAAAGCAACGGGCCTTAACGCCACTTGTGTGCTGCGGCAACCCACCGCACATCGTGCTGTTCCAGTAAAAATGGAGACAGTGGCGTGCTGTCTATGGTAACACAGAGAATGCAAAAGCGCACTGATTCCTGTACAACGTGCCAGTTACATGCCGCATATGTTATCGCTGGTGAAAAGGTGCGCTACTTGATTTCGCCGTACGTGGAAGTAAGTGTTCTGTTTGTGACTGCCGCATACTAGGTGGATTGCGAACATTAGCGAACAATTCCAAACATGAAATACTCGTAAAATGGCGATGTGACGAAGTGAGTTTTAGGGTAAGTTTGATCTCAGTGGTACTCGATGACTTCCAGTAAACAAATCAGTGGAGTTTACTGCCGTAAGTCCACGGTCTGCAAAAAAAACTGACGCAAATCGTAGTAGATAACGAGAACCATAAAATAAAATAAGAGGAATTAGAACAGCGTTAAAAGAAATAGAAAGGCTACAGGAGAAGATGGAAAAAATGCAGGATTATGGCGATATGTTATATGTTATATGTTATGGCGAGATTTCTGGACTAATTAATAGATGTTGGAACGAATGTCATATTTCAAGATTCTAGCCGCATGCCCACATTATGTCTGTATTCAAAAAAGGGCTAGAAAAGGGTGTGAAAATTATAGGGGAATATGTGTTGTGAAACAAGATATAAAATGTAAGCCAGAATATTAAGTAAAAGAGTACGATCCATGACAGACGGTTTATTACTAGAACACTAAACGGTTTTAGAAAAGGACGATCCTCTACAGAATCTGTTTTCACGGTTAAGCAGTTAACAGAAAACAGAACGGAATATAACCTTGAAACTCATATAGCTTTTACTGATTACGAAAAAGCATTCAATCGAGTACGTAGAGAAAAATTATGGGAAATCATGTTTCAAAGAGACTGTCCGAACCGCCTAACCGAAGTATTAAAATGTGTACATAAAGAGGCAACAGTCATCGTACATTTGGAAACGGAAGGTATAGTAAAAAGATAAGTATAAACCAAGTTGTAAGGTACGCTTTTAGCTTGTCTCCTAATTTGTTTGCAGTTTATATAGACGACCTGGTTAGAGAATGGATGTATAAGATTAACAGAGGCATTTGTATTGCATCGAATTTCACGCTTAAGACGATACTATTTTCTAATGATCAGATTATTTTTTTGAGTAAAACTGAAGACGAGCTGCAAAGAACAGTACTTATGCTACAGAAGGTATATGAGAATTATAATTTAAAAATGTACATAAATAAGACAAAGACAATGGCCCTCAAAGATAAATATACTGTTAGAACAAAAATTCTAATCAGTGTCACTATATTAGGACAAGTTACGGGTTTTAATCACGCAGTATGTCAGTTATAAATACGAAAACTGTTTTAAAAAGAAATTACCACGTTTCGGCAAACATGCAGTACAATAAATTGTAGCCTAGAAACTAAAAAAAGAAAATAAACACGAATGAAGAATTACGAAGTAATGGCTCTGTCTGCCTTTCTGTATGGATCTGAAACAAGGACGTTGATAAAAAAACTGATAAAAATAAGATAAAGGCCGACGAAGTGAGCTTTTAAAGAATAACAAAAGGATGTATTCTTTCAGGTAAAATTTCAAATACAAAATAAGGAAATAACTAGGAGTAAACTCTTTGGAAGACAAAATAGTAAACTATAGAGATGACTGGAGAAAGCTTGTTGATAGAATGACGAAGGAAAGGATCCCAAGAAGAGTGTTGTACTATAGGCCCGAGAGAACAAGAGATCGGGAAGACCAAGGAAACTGTGGTCAGACATGTTTTGAAACCGGAACATGCGGCATTGCCTAATCCATGAAATGCAAAATAAGTAGACAGTTAGTAACATATGTATCGAGTATGGTCGAAATCATTCCAGGAGTTTAGAGGAGCTTTTCACCAGCATCTTTGCCCAGATTCGCACATTTCACATATATTCCATCCATATTTAGCGTATTTGCACACATATTTCACCTGCTTCTGTAGTGAATTTCGTCCTGCAGTTTCTTATTCACCAAGCTCAGTGTCTCCTGGTGTTGTACAATGATGTAATTTGCAGATATTTAGGGATATATTTAGATGCTACGAAATGTATGAATAGAATTAGTAGTAAAGGAGTAATAAATTAAAACGGCATGCTTGATGCGACAGTTTTACAGCATGAACAGCGAAAACTTAGTAAGTTAGAAACCTTCTTCTTTTCATCATTTTTTTGGGGTGTCAGATACCAAAAGTCTCTCAAAGGTTTGAAATTACGTGTAAAGTTTGTTTCAGGTCGCTAAGTTCTCACATTCTCAAATACTGGACGAATGTGCTCTGGATATTTGCGCGTTGTGAACTACGCTTCTTTTTTACCTCTACCCCCGGAGGTATGTGGTACTTACTCGTACAGTGTTTCTTTCCAGACAGTTAACTGATATGTGTACCAAGTTTCGTTGAAATCTATCCACTGGTTTAGGAGGAGATGTGGACTATACAAACAAACAAAAATATTCATTTTTATAATACGTATGATTAAAAGTACTCCCCATCGTGCAGTTTATAGTGCAAAAGGGTAAAGGTAGATGAAGGTGTAAATAATTTCAAACGAAGTTTCCTAATGCTGTTTGTTACGTTTAATACTTTGAATTTCACTCGTGCAATGAAACTGGTGCTCCACGCGACAGAATCACTGCCAGATCCACGGATTACACGTACGACGCAGCCGGGACATTATTAATATACCGCACGTTATAGCGTGGAGCTTAGCCAAGCTTGTTTATGAGCTGTAAATCTGACATTTATGGCAGCCGATCCAGAGCTGTAACTGAATGCGTTATATCGACGAAACTACAGACCGCTTTACTGCGAGCACATTGTACGCAATTTATATTTTCTCATGACGCCGACACTAATTATTCCCCTTGAAACACGGTTATAATGTATTTTGATTCTGCACTGATAGAGAAAAAAAATTGTATTTTTTCTTCAAACAAAAAAGGAAAATAATTCATTGTGAGATACAGTTAAGCATCAGTACCACGAGTCTAGGTCAGATAAATATGTCCTGCAGAAATCTTTGCTATTGCCAGCAACACTCAAGTTGTGGTTGCGGATTAGGATGCACACGTCTTCCGTGAGCGATTAGCCAGACATACTTGTTGCTTTCTCTTTGTACGACTGTTAGCTAACAATGACAATAAATTACTGTGTGTGAGTTTGGCCGGCCGGAATGCCCGAGCGGTTCAAGGCGCTACGGTCTGGAACCGCACGACCGCTACGGTCGCAGGTTCGAATCCTGCCTCGGGCATGGATGTGTGTGATGTCCTTAGGTTAGTTAGGTTTGCGTAGTTCTAAGTTCTAGGGGACTGATGACCTCAGAAGTTTAGTCCCATAGTCCTCAGAGCCATTTGAACCATTTTTTTGTGTGAGTTAGATCGACGATTCTGTTTCTTTATGCAGAGGGTCATAATGCGGCCGATGCTCTACTTGTACTGCGTGACACTTACGGTAGCTCTTCTTGGGAAGAAAAGTACGATAGTTATTGTTTTAGGGAGGAAGGAAGGCTCATAAGAGTCTTACGAATCTTCGATGAGGTCCCTGGGTACGGAACGTGTACTCGGCATGGACAAGAAAGTGACCGGAAACCGACCGTAGCCTTTTCGAGGGAAACATTACGATATGTGCAGTAAAAGATTTTCGGAAAGGAAAGTTGTTTTTGGAGAGGCCGCTCCATAGTTCCTAGTGAGGAGAGGCTTAGATTCGAGGAGTATGGTACCTGCTGATTGTATGAATAAAAAATATTGTCAATTCACGTTGCTGCCTCTTGTTATGGAATTCACAGAAGTTTATTAAGAAGCACTGCGTGTTTCGTTTCCGGACATTGAATTACCTGCGGGACGTTTCGTAATATCGGACGGCAATTTACCAATACGAACTTGCAACCCTGTAGCCACTGTTTCCTCTCTTTACTTCCTAATTAGCTAGGTTCACGACACCCGAATTGTGAAAACAACTTTTATGTATGTTTCCTCCCTATACAATAGATACGATGGTTGGATCTTTAATAGCGGCAACTATTTATTTACAGTTCGTACAAAATTGATACGAGTTTCAAAGTATTAATGACCTTCAAAGTAGTCACCAGCTTTGCGTATAACCCGTTGACAGGGATGGTGAAGGTGTAGGATACTCTTAGCAGTGCCAGTTGTGTTGACAGTTCGAGCGGCGCAGTCTATTGCCCGACGAATTTGTAGCAGTTCTGAAGCGAATGCCACGAAGTGTTTTCTTCAGTTTAGAAATCGAGTTGAACTCATGAGGGCTTAAGTCAGGGGAGTGCAGTAGGTGGTATAGCACTTAGCAGCCCCATCAGTCAAACAAATCAGTAACAGCTTGCACTGTACGTACTTGAACATTGTCCTGCAAAATGATGGTCAGGTCCTGCAGAGAGTCTCTAAGCTGGTCGTAATTTGTGTTCCAAAAATGAACAGCATAGAGACAGATGTGATGACACTTTCTGCAGGACCATCACTTTACAGGAAAATGCTCAACCACGTACAGTGCAAGCTGTTACTGATTTGTGTTCCAAAAATGAACAGCATAGAGACAGATGTGATGACACTTTCTGCAGGACCATCACTTTACAGGAAAATGCTCAACCACGTACAGTGCAAGCTGTTACTGATTTGTGTTCCAAAAATGAACAGCATAGAGACAGATGTGATGACACTTTCTGCAGGACCATCACTTTACAGGAAAATGCTCAACCACGTACAGTGCAAGCTGTTACTGATTTGTGTTCCAAAAATGAACAGCATAGAGACAGATGTGATGACACTTTCTGCAGGACCATCACTTTACAGGAAAATGCTCAACCACGTACAGTGCAAGCTGTTACTGATTTGTTTCACTGATGGGGCTGCTAAGTGCTATATCACCTACTGCACTCCCCTGACTTAAGCCCTCGATTTCTAAAGTGAAGGAAAAACTTCACGGCATTCACTTCAGAACTCTTACAAATTCATGGGCAATAGGCCGCACCCCTCGAACTGTCAACATAATTGGCACTGCTAAGAGTATCCTACGGCTTCCACATCGCTGGCAACGGGTTATACACAATGCTGGTGACTACTTTGAAGGTCAGTAACACTTTGAAACACGTATCTATTTTGTAGGAGCTGTAAATAAATAGTTGCCACTATTAATATTCCAACCCTCGAATATGGAGAATAAATGCTCTACGTACAGATTGGATTGTATGAAGTATAAACTGAATCGTGCCTCCCCTACGCAGCTGCTGCCGCCTTAAGTGTCTTCCGATTCAAAACTACGGGCTGGCTAACAATGATCAACCAGAACTTTATGACCACCGATGTACTCGATATAAACCGTCCAGGCGATATCAGCGTCATCGGGCGAGGAATGACTATTAGTTAGACACACACACGGTGCCTGTAACAAACGTGGTGTCAAGAGGTGGAATGGGGAAGGTGCGTGATCTATCTGAGTTTGACCGTGGGCAGACTGTGATGGCCCAGAGGCTCACTGGGAACATTCCGAAAACTGCACGGTCTGTCGGATGTTCGAGTAGTTCTGCTGGTGAGTGTCTCAAAATGCGGCAAAACGTAAGTGAAACCACATCCAGACATCGTAGGGTCGGGCGGCCACCCCTCATTAGACGTCGCAAGTCCCGGAAGCCGACCAAATTACCTGTTATGCAAACCAGAGATGATCCTTTTGTGATCCCAACGGCACCCCAGGCAATAAAGATAGGTTCTGGGCCTGTACAACACTGAATGAAATCTGGCAACGGTCTCTCTCCTTGGAGCTTCCACACACGTAGCTTCCTCATTAATTTCATCGTGATTCCATACGCAGGATCGAGACTCGTCTGATGACATGATGCCTGTACCCAGTGATGTGTGCACAACTGCTGGTGCGCCTCTCTCTGCTACGGCGTCGAGGGAAGCCGCAACTGTGGTCACCATGCCGACAGCCCATGGTGCTCCAGACGTCGTTGCGCTGGACGTGATGAAAATTGCCTCTTATAAACAATCCCATTTCATACCTCAAGAGGCGTGCGGGGATGAACAATCCTGTACTGAAGAGAAAACAACAAGTGTTTCGTTTTCTAGTCGCATGGTGGTTTTGGATTCCTGCATAGCGTTATTATCATGCTAAACACATCGACACCACACAAGTATGCCAGTCGTGGGACCCTGTCCGACATGAGCGGAAGTACAGAGTCCAGAAAAATTGACGTGACCAGCTGTCAAAAGTCTGAATAACCATCTTTTCGCTGTGCAGTCCTGTTACAAGAAAGTGAGGTTGTGCATGGTACCAACATGGATGCAGAGTCACGTCGACTTGAGTGCCTTCGCCAGCTGCGCTAGATTGCACGGTTGAGAATCCATGGCGCGAACGGCCTGATCGAGATGATCCCACAGATTTTCGAATGACCTTTGATTCAGGGGGTGGTGGCCAGGGAAGTGTGGTCAGCGTATCCTCGTGCTCTTCGAACCACTTATGTACACTGCGAGCTGTGTGACATGGTGCATTGTCCTGCAGGTAGATACCATCACGCTGAGGATAAAACAAACTGCGTGTATGAGTGGACATGGTCCCCAAGGACACACCCATACTTGAGTTGATCCAATGTACCTGGCAAAATAACGAGATCACGAAAACATTCCCCAGATCATAACGCTCCCTGCTCCGGCTTGAACCCTTTCAAATGTTGTTGCACACAAAGACGGCCATCTGTCCGACGGAGTATAAAACGAGATTCATCTCCAAGTGCCGCCTGTCTCCACACAGTGGACGTCCTGTTGTGACACTGGCGCGCAAATTCCAACGTGCACTGTGCAAGGGCGCATGAACCACGCGGCTGCCGCGGAGGCCTTTCAGGAGACACTCTCCATCCACTAGGGCGGTCAGTGGCTCAACAGTTGCAAGTATAATCAACGTCTCATGGTCAGGGTTCACAGAGATGTAGAATTTTTAGAGGATATCATTTTCGACATTAAATGTAGAAATTATCTATTTCACTGTTGCAACTTTGGCATTTGTGTAATTTGCCGGCCGCGGTGGCCGTGCCGTTCTAGGCACTTCAGTCCGGGCATGCCTCGGGCATGGCTATGTGTGACGTGCTCAGAGCCACTTGAACCATTTTTTGCGCAATTTTCAAGTGCTACTGCAAAATATTTTGCTTCAGTACATGCCAGACTGTATAAAGGTCGAAGGGTCTTAAAGCGTCCTTTAAAAAACTGCACGTTTGTTCGCCCATACATACACTGAAGAGCCAAAGAAACTGGTACACCTGCCTACATCGCGTAGGGCTCCCGCAAGCACGGAGAAGTGCCGAAACACGACGTGGCATGGACTCAACTGATGTCTGAAGTAGTGCTGGAAGGAGCTGTCGCCATGAATCCAACACTGCTGTCCATAAATCCGTAAGAGTACGACGGGGTGGAGCAAGTTGCAAGGTATTCAAGATATGCTCAATAACGTTCATGTCTAGGGAGTTTGGTGGTCAGCGGAAGTGTTTGAACTCAGAAGAGTGTTCCTGGAGCCAATTTGCGGCAATTCTAGGCGTGTGGGTTGTCGCATTGTCCTGCTGGAATTGCCAAAATCCGTCGGGATGCGTAGTGGATATGAATGGACACAGTTGGTCAGACAGGATGTTTACGTAAATGTCACCTGTCAGAGTCATATCTAGACGTATCAGGGATCCCATATCACTCCAACTACACATGCCTCACTCCATTACAGAGCTTCCACCAGCATGAACAGTTCCCTGCTGACATGCAGTATCCATGGACTCATGAGGTTGTCTCCATACCTGTACACGTCCATCTGCTTCATACAATTTGAAACGAGACTCGTCCGACCAGGGAATATGATTCCAGTCATAAACAGTCTAATGGGTGTTGAGGGGCCCAGGCGAGGCATAAAGCTTTGTGTCGCGCAGTTATCAAGGGCACAAATATCAAGCGCTCCAAAAGCCCATACGATGATGTTTTGTTGAATGGTTTGTACACTGACAACAGCACAGGGTGGCTGTACGGTCTGAGGCGTCTTGTCATGGTCCAGATGGCTCCCCCCATTGGAGTTTTGAGTCCTCCATCTGGCATGGGTGTGCGTGTTGTCCTCAGCATAAGTTAGTTTAAGTTAGATTAAGTAGTGCGTAAGGTTAGGGACCGATGATCTCAGCAGTTTGGTCCTATAAGACCATACCACAAATTTCCAAATTTGCACACTGTGAGAGAGGACAAGTTACTCTCTCACCTATTTTTCATAAAGATTTTGTTACATTGTTACGCAACTTCAGCGAGACCCTAGAAAGTTAAGGGCCTGAGCAGGAGCTGATGGAGCCTGGTAGGGTGCTAAAAGCGTGAGGTATTTTTATGGTTCTTATATCATAGGAATGGCATGTTGGAAGTTGAAAGCAAGTGGCAGGGAGCCCATCGCTCAGTAAATCTTGCCAGATAGGCCCACAGCTGGAAGGGCAGACAAAGCACTCGCTAGTCGAGACAGATCTCCAGCAGGACAAAGCTGCTATACCTATATTGGCACCAGCCAAAAGCTGGGCTGGGGGCGACAGACTGAAGGCACGCATCTACACAGTGGAGTCATAAACCGGGCATTGTATGCAGCGACGCGCCTAATAAAAATTCGTGTTCACCGATACTGCAAATAGGCCTGTGACCCACTTCTATCGGCCGCCCCGGTCGTATAAGCAACTCTGTCATCTGAGAAACGTCTAGGGAGTTGGAATCTTTATTACACCTCATAGCTATTACTAACATGCTCCAAGCCAGTAATTGGCGGTTCCTTTTTTTACAGAGATGTAGGTTTCTTAACTCTTGTGCTGGTTCGATGTGAGTTTTATGCTGTCATGTAGGAGCGGCAGATTTAGTGACTCTAAAGCCCAGTGATTGGCTCAAGATGGGGTGAAAGCAGTGTCGTGAAATGACTATGCGGAAAAACGGAATTGTTTTTATCTGAAGAGTTGTGAGGCACACGTGTATAGGACTTCGGTCTGGAAGCATCTTCTGGTTGAAGTTCTGGCATGTGTGGTTGGTACTTGGGACCTGCCCTAAGACTGAGTTGACTTGCGAGTAGTTACACCAGGGAGCATGTGGTGAAGTTCTTACTGTACCGACAATGGGACTTCAAACATCTCGGACTACTCGTTTGCTGAGGGCACACTTATTCATTTTTATTTTACCAGTCTTGACGTTGGTATCCTGTACGCTCTGTCATATAAGTGAGCCAAATTGGTTCTTGGTACGACCAGTGAACGGGTGTGTCACAGACTGAAATCAACCGTGATTTAAGGGCTCTGTTAGAGAGTAAATAGCGATCCGTCTGCCTGATCGCTAGACCGTGAGATTTTGCATTTTTTTAATGGCCGCGATCGATTTACAGGTGCCGACTTACGCCTCGCCCCCGCTGCAAACATCTCGCCAGCTGCAAGTTACATTGCTGCACGAAGCAAACAGGTTATGTAATGCTGCTCTGGCCTCGTCAGGGCGTACAAATCACAATCGCCACTTGTTCTCAGCTGCACCTATATAGACTTCTGTAGATTATCGATCAAGGTCTGCTCAGCCTCAGATCAATTCAGACTGCGTTATCCACATTTTTAGGGCCAGAGTATTTGACTCACTTTTGCCACCCAGGATCCTTACCCATTGTGGTCTTTAACCTCTTGTAAGTTGTTTACGATATTCTATCATAGCGTGTTTTGCATAAATTGTGTCGGTCTTTGTTTATGGAAATGTAAATGTTGTCAGTAAACTACATTTTGCATACATTATTAATTATTTTTATATAGCCCCAAAACAGTGTTAACTTTCAGCTGACACTTGTTGATGGCCCAGCACTGAAATCTGCAGCAATATGCGGAAGGGTTGCACTTCTGTCACGTTGAACAATTCTCTGCAGTCAACGTTGTTCCCGGTCTTGCAGGATCTTTCTCCGGCCGCACCCATGTCCGAGATTTGATGTTTCACCGGATTCCTGACGTTCATGGTACACTCGTGAAATCGTCGTACGGGATAATTCCCACTTCATCGCTACCTCGGAGGTGCTGTGTCCCAATGCTCATGAGCCGACTATAACAGTACGTTCAGACTCAGTTAAATCTTCATAACCTGCCATTGTAGCAGCAGTAACCAATCTAACAAGTGCGCCAGACACCTGTTGTCTTATATAGGCGTTGCCGACCACAGTGTCGTATTCTGCCTATTTACATATCTCTGTAGTTGAATACGTATGCTGTACCAGTTCTTTTTCTGCTTCAGAGTATTTCTCAGCCCCCCTTCACCCTTGTCATTTATATATACAGACACCATATCCATATAATATGCAGTTCTGGCAATACCGGTCATGACCTTCCTCTTCTGTGCGGATGCATACATATTACCCGAACTCCTACGGGGCTTGGTAATAATGTCTTCCATGAGTAATGAGTGTGTTTGGTTAGGTTCACCATGTATGTAATGTGTGGATATATAAGGCGAGAATGTGGTTCTGCCGGCCGGAGTGGCCGCGCGGTTCTAGGCGCTACAGTCTGGAACCGCGCGACCGCTACGGTCGCAGGTTCGAATCCTGCCTCGGTCATGGATGTGTGTGATGTCCTTAGGTTAGTTAGGTTTAAGTAGTTCTAAGTTCTATGGGACTGATGGCCTCAGAAGTTAAGTCCCATAGTGCTCAGAGCCATTTGAACCATTTGAACCAATGTGGGTCTCACGGGAGGCGTGGACGAGACAGTCGCACTATCCTCTGTGCCCTCGGTGGCTTAGATGGATAGATCGTCTGCCACATAAGCAGGAGATCCCGGGTTCGAGTCCCGGTCAGAGCACACATTTTCACCTATACCCTTTGATATACACCAACGCCCGTCAGCAGCTGATGGTATTTATATATAATTCCAATTTCGTGTCATTTATGGCCTGTAATGCACCACAGCTGCCCCGGCGCCCGGATTTGAAAGTGCCGTTTTGCCGCTCACAGTACGCATTAAGTATGGCGGCATGCGAACACCTTACAAACTTAGCCGTTTCGGAAATGCTGCCACCCTTAGCCCGAAAGCCAATTATCATGCCATTTTGTACGTCAGTTAACGACTACACTGTTTTCCGTGTATCCCCCTCCCCCCACCTTCCCGGCTGCTTCCGCCACCTGCTGGCTGTGAGTGGTTATTGCTGGTTGACATCGGAAGATAGGTGGTGGTCACATTAATGCCATATCCTTAGTAGATACTAACATGAGAATCTCTTCCACTTGTCAGCTGTCGTTAACCGGGCGGTCTGATTGGGCACGCTTTGCGAAGCCGCGACGGAGCACTGCCGCCACTGGCCCCAGGGGCAGAGTGGACATAATTTGGCGGCGTTCGCGCCACAGAAATTAGCTGCGCCGCGCGGCCGTCGTCAATATTTGCTGGCGCGCCGCCCCCGCCGCCTCCGGAGACCGCAGCCACGGACAACAACGACGGAGCCGCCAAACAGCGCTCTATTAGCTCAAACATCAGCGGCCAAGAGTTCTATACATGGATCGACCTCCGAAGTGCACAAATACTTTGCAGATGAACGCCCGCATTCGTCTGAAATGATACTGAAGCACAGTGTTCGAGATGTGCTACGTGTTCAAAGTGAACCAGTGCTTAGTTTCGCAGACGATGTAGGCCTTCATTCTGAAAACAAAGGTTTGTTACACTACTGGCCATTAAAATCGCTACACCACTAAGATGACGTGCTACAGACACGAAATTTAACCGACAGGAAGAAAATGCTGTGATATGCAAATGATTAGCGTTTCAGAGCATTCACACAAGGTTGGTGCCGGTGGCGACACCTACAACGTGCTGTCATGAGGAAAGTTTCCAACCGATTTCTAGTACAACAGGCGTTGCCAGGTGAAACGTTGTTGTGATGCCTCGTATAAGGAGGAGAAATACGTACCATCACGTTTCCGACTTTGATAAAGGTCGGATTGCAGCCTATCGCGATTGCGGTTTATCGTGTCGCGACATTGCAGCTCGCGTTGGTCGAGATTCAATGACTGTTAGCACAAAATGGAATGGGTGGGTTCAGAAGAGTAATACGGAACGCCGTGCTGGATCCCAACAGCCTCGTATCAGTAGCAGTCGAGATGACAGGCATCTTACCCGCATGGCTGGAACAGATCGCGCAGTCACCTCTCGACCCCTGAGTCAACAGATGACGACGTTTGCAAGACAACAACCATCTGCACTAACAGTTCGACGACGTTTGCAGCAGCATGGACTATCAGCTCGGAGACCATGGCTGCGGTGACCCTTGACGCTGCATCACAGACAGGAGCGCCTGCGATGGTCTACTCAACAACGAACCTGGGTGCACGAATGGCAAAACATCATTTTTTCCGATGAATCCAGGTTCTGTTTACAGCATCATGATGGTCGCATGCGTGTTTGGCGACATTGTGGTGAATACACATTGGAAGCGTGTATTCGTCATCGCCATACTGGCGTACCACGCGGCGTGATGGTATGATGTGCCATTGGTTACACGTCTCGGTAACCTCTTGTTCGCATTGACGGCAGTTTGAACAGTGGACGTTACATTTCAGATGAGTTACTACCCGCGGCTCTACCCTTCATTCGATCCCTGTGAAACCCTACATTTCAGCATGATAATGCACGACCGCATGTTGCAGGTCCTTGTACGGGCCTTTCTGGATACAGAAAATGTTGAACTGCTGCCCTGGCCAGCACATTCTCCAGATCTCTCACCAACTGAAAACGCCTGGTCAATGGTGGCCGTGCAACTGGCTCGTCACAATAGGCCAGCCACTACTCTTGATGAACTGTGGTATCGTGTTGAAGCTGCATAGGCAGCTGTACCTGCACACGCCATCGAAGCTCTGTTTGAATCAATACCCAGGCGTATCAAGGCCGTTATTACGGCCAGATGTGGTTGTTCTGGGTACTGATTTCTCAGGATCTATGCACCCAAATTGCGTGAAAATGTAATCACATGTCAGTTGTAGTATAATATATTTTACCAACTGCGACATGGTCGCGTATACAGTGATCCATTACTGTCAAATGTTTTTTTTTCCAGTCTTTGATCACAATATGAATTCTTTAGACGATGACCGGTTTCAGACCGTAATGACCATGCTCAGATCTTTTTTACACGATGTCCTAAAGTGATTAGGGCCTTATTACTTTAGGACATGGTGTATAAAAGATCTGAAGATGGTCATTACGGACTGAAACCGGACACTGTCTAAAGAATTCATATTGTGATCAAAGACTGGTATAAAAAACATTTATAATATATTTGTCCAATGAATACCCGTTTATCATCTGCATTTCTTCTTGGTGTAGCAATTTGAATGGCCAGTAGTGTAGTAGAATGAAGATTACATTAATCAAAAAATCTGTTTACGTATAAAAATTAAAAGGCCGAAAGAAGGATTGATGATATGGAATAAAAATTTCTAGTCATTATAATTGTGCAGAAAGCAATCAAATAAGCTAACAAAGTCTGATATACAAACAACAAGATTATACACACTGAGATGACAAAAAGTCAGAGGATACCTCTCCATACCGTGTCGGGCCTCCTTTCGCAGGCGTAGCGCAGCAGCTCGATGCGGCCTGCGCTCAACAAGTCGTTGGAATTCCCCTGCAGATATATTGACCCATTTCGCCTCTATAGGCGTCCATAATTGCAGAAGAGTTGCCGGTGCAAGATTTTGTGCACGAACTGACCTCTCGACTATGTTGCATAAATGCTCGAGGGGATTCATCTTTGGCGATCTGAGTGACCAAACCATTTTCTTCAAACTATTCGCCAACAATTGAGGCTAGGCGACATGGCGCATTTTGATTATTAAAAAATTCCGTTGTTGTTTGGGAACATGGTCTCAAAGTAGATGAACATAAGCGTTTCCAGTCAATGATTGGTTCAGTTTGACCAGAGGACTCAGTCCATTCTTTGTAAACACAGCCCACATCATTATGGAGCTACCACCACCTTACACAGCCCCTTGTCGACAAATTGGGTTCATGATTCTGGGGTCTGTATCACACTCGAACCCTGCCATCGCCTCTTACCAACTGGAATCGAGACTTATCTGACCACATCACGGTTTCCCAGTCGTCTAGGGTCCAATCGATGTGGTCTCGAGCCCAGGAGACGCGCTGCAGGCGATGTAATACTATTACTATACCATTACTCGCGTCGGTCGTCTACTTCCATAACCCGTTAACGCCAAATTTCGCCGCACTCTTCTTTTGGATACGTTCGTCGTTAGGTCCCAAAATGATTTCTGCGATTATTTTACGCAGTGTTGCTTGCCTGTTAGACTGACAACGCACCGCAAACGCCGCTGTTCTCGGGCATTAAGTGAAGGCCGCCGGCCACTGCATTGACCATGGTGAAACGTAATGCCTGCTATTTACTATTCTAGGCACACTCTTGACACTGTGGAGCTCGGATTAATGAATTCTCTAACGATTTCCATCATGAACTGTCCAATGCTTACTCACGCGTCAAGCTCCAACTACCATTCCTTGTTCAAAGTCTGTTAATTACCGTTATGCGGCCATAGTCACGTCGTAAACCTTTTCGCACGAATCATCTGAGTACAAACGACAGCTCAGCCAAAGCACTGGACTTTTATACGCAGTACTACAGCCATCTGTATATTTACACACCGCTATCACATGGCTTTTATCACTTCAGTGTAAGATGGTCTACGCATGGAAGTTATCAGAAACAGAACGGCGCAGGTGCAAAACAACAGCAGAACTCTATTGGTATCAAATATTGACACAAATGAAAGTGGTGTAAATTTTCCTAATCATAAACTGCGGTGATGTAACTTCCGAGACTGGGAGTTAAGGCAGAACAGGAGGCGAATTCGCGTAGCAGGATAACGACCATTGATTTGATAAGTTGGGGAAAACGAGTGTAGTTTCTCTGTGGTTTACTACGCCTGTTCAAGAGCCTCCTGGTCTGGTAACCCAATCTCCGCCACAGGTAAAACGACACACAACCAGTTAAAATGCGATAACAAAAAAAAAAATGGTTCAAATGGTTCTGAGCACTATGGGACTTAACTTCTGAGGTCATCAGTCCCCTAGAACTTAGAACTACTTAAACCTAACTAACCTAAGGACATCACACACATCCTTGCCCGGGGCAGGATTCGAACCTGCGACCGTAGCGGTCGCGCGGTTCCAGACTTTAGCGCCTAGAACTGCTCGGCCACCCCGCCCGGCCAATGCGATAACACACGGACACGTGATTCACAGATAGGAGGCGCAGACTACTTCCCTCCCTTAGGTTAATTGACGTCTTTGACGACGGAAAGCGCAAGCTGCCACAAATTAAGGAATTAAATAATTTTCGTAAATCGTGATAAAGGATGGATCCCATATGAAGAGACAGATGTTACGAAATAGTGAGAGATAAAGGCGCTTCTGACTCAACACTTTTGAAGCTCGGTGTAGTATCGAGGTGAAAAATTGAAGGTGAAAATACGAGAAATTTGAAGAATTTGAAAACCTAGAATATGAAATATGTTACCAATGAAGTGAAAGCACAACACTAAATAGTGATGCACTAAAAATAGACGAAGAAATAAAACTGTGCGTAAAACTCTTGAAAAGGAAAGAAAAGTTAGCGGTACATCTACTTAGACATACAGCTATTACGCAATATATGATGAGACGTTTGTTGCCATCAAACCAATGGAAACGTTGACGATCAGGGAAAAATAAAAATAAATGCGTAAATGCCCCCAGATGAACGCTGAGGAAAGTATTACGACACAGTGACGTCAACTGCTGCGTGAAACTGTGAGTCCACAGTCGTAAAAAGAGAGCATGGCCATGTAGAGCGAAATGAGAAAACTTTATTTCCATTGCGGAACAGCTGCTCATAATGCACACAGCTGCAATCTTGGTGCCACCAGCCGTATTTCACAACACACCACTTCCTATATTTATTATAAGGAAAGGAGCCTACTTCAAGTTATTCGTATTATAGATTGATTTGCTACAATATCAACTCTATAAACGAGATATTTTTTTTTACGTTATGAATTTGGCCAGCTACGGACCGCATACAACTTAAGACTTATGGTGTTTCTTTTTCTTCCGTTCTTCCCAGTACTTCTTCATTTTCTCGCCAACTGCTCGTCCCTGCTCATCTGTTCACACTCTCTTGGGTCGAGGTTTTGGCGCATCTTCTTCATAGTTTGCGTATTCTATAGGTAGCCTAAAGGTATTCCTGTCACGTATTATTTCTTCTGTAACACCTATTTTGTTGGCGTCTTTCTTTACTGCTTCTATCCATCCTACAGTGTTTTTCAGCTTACTAACGTAAGTAAAAATTTTCTTTGTAATCCGTGTTTCTTCATTCTTTTTCAATGTCTTCCTCATTGTATCTGTGTTCTTTTCTGTATTTTTGTATAGGTCTTCATTTCTCCTTTTAATCCACCGATTTTCCTTGTTTTTCTCAGGACCTAGAATTTTTCTTAATATTTTTCTCTCTCTTTTTTCTAGTTCTCTTAATTCGCCTTTCTTATTCAATGTTGCTTGTGTCCTAATAACTGAATTATAATGTTTAATCTTTGCTTGTGTGGATATTGATTTCTTATTGTAGTAGTTTTGTGTTAATTTATATGCAAATTCCAACTTTTTTATTCTTTCTTTATTTGTTGTGTTATCTAGTCCATTGGCTTGGATCAACTCCCCCAGGTATTTGAATCTATCAACTCTTTTAATTTTTCCATACTTTGTTTTCATAAACTTTTCTGTATTATGTTTGTGTTCTATATACTCGGTTTTTTCGTAGGATATTTTTAGAACAGTCTTTTCAGCAATCTCGTGTAACATATCAAGCATAACTGTTGCATCTGTTCGGTTTTCAGTTATCAATGCCATATCATCCGCAAAGGCTAAACATTTTACTTCAAATTTGTTCTTTCCTTGGCCCATGCTTATACCCTTTGTGCCTCTGTTTTTTAATGTGTTTTCCCATGTTTTTACTACTTTATCTAAAACCAAGTTAAAGAGAATTGGGGACAGTCCGTCACCTTGTCGAATTCCTGTTTTGATTTTGAATGGTTCAGAAATTTCGCCTTGAAAGTTAATTCTTGATGTTGTATCTGTGAGCGTTTGTTCAACAAGTCTTCTGGTGTTTTCATCTATCCCTGATTCATAAAGTATCTGGAATAGTGTTTGTCTGTCAACAGAGTCGTAGGCCTTCTTGAAGTCTACGAAAGTAACTACTGTATTTTTATTTGGTATAGCTCTTACTCTCAAAATTGTTTTTAAATTAAGAATCTGTTCTGCACATGATCTACCTTTTCTAAATCCTGCTTGATAATTTCCTATATTAGGTCCTGCTTGTTCCTCTATTCTTTTTAGAAGTGGTTTAGAAAGTATTTTGTATGTCACTGGTAACAAGGATATGCCCCTGTAGTTGTTGGTGCCTGTTTTATCTCCTTTTTTATGGAGAGGGTGGATCAATGCTTGTTTCCAGTCCCTGAGTATGATTCGTTTTGTCCAAATGTCTTTAATTACTTTGTGAATTTTCTGATATGCGAATAAGCCCCCTAGTTTCCACATTTCTGCCACTATCCCATCCTCACCTGGTGCTTTGTTATTCTTCAATGCTTTGATAATCTTTTCTATTTCTTCTACTGTAGTTGTTTCCGACGGTGGATTTTCATGTTGTGGTTTTTGAAATTGTAACCTGTCATTAGGCTCCTCACAATTTAATAGATTTTCAAAGTATTCAGCTAAGATTTGGCAGTTCTCTTTATTGCTTAAAACCATTTTTCCATTTTTATCTTTAAAATATAAACTTTGGAATCCTGTTAAAACTTCCCTGAATGTCTTATAGAAGTCTTTAGTGTTGTTCCTTTTGAAATCAGAATCCATTTCTTCTAATCTGTCTTTGTCATATTTTCTTTTCACTGATCTGATGATTTTTGCTGTCTTTTTCCTTTCTTCTTTAAACTCTTCCCAGTATTCGTGTTTCTTATTACTGTTCCATTTTTTCCATGCCTTTAGTCGATTGTCAATTGCTTCATCACACAGCTCATTCCACCATCTGTGTTTTGGTATTCTTCGTGGCTGTCCCATTTCTTTAACTGACTCTATCATTGTTTCTTTAATTTCTTCCCAATTATCCATTTTTCTTGTGTATGAGTATGAGATATATGAATATTAGATATATTAATTCTAAGATAATAGGTAGTCGAAGTCAGCACGAATAACAAAAACTTTCGAGAGAATGAAGTAATATTCTTCAGCTGCACGTATGATTAGCCTACTTGAATGAAAAGTGAGTTTCTTTACGGTGAATCATAAAAATACCTTGGAGAAAGTACTGAAACCTCCAATTTTACGTAAAAATGTGGGAACGTGTTCCATATACGGGCTTTGGGAAGGTTGAACAACATTGCCTTTCGGACATAATAGTATCTGTGTACGTCACTGAGGTGAACAGTGACGAATAAGGCGGTCCAAACTCTGGAAGTAATGCTAGTCTTCTACATTGATACTTTTCTATGGTAGCTCCACGTTTCGTTTTGTCTTCGTCAGATGCATACATGAGCATTAAATCTACGAGCTCAAGCTACAATGCCTCCTCAAGCATTTTGTATTCAAATCATTATTTGAAATGGCTGTAGTTCTAGGAACAACATTGGATCAACTTCTCATGATAGTAAGCAGCATCTAACGCAGATGCATACAATCTCCTGCCGTAATATGCAAGGAATGATTTGTCAATGAGCAGCAGCCACAATGTGTCGACATGATCAATGCAGTGCAGGAACCAGTATCGCAACTACTATAGTCTTTGAGGGAAGTGCGTCTTGTCATAGCCTGAACTCGAATCGTTGTCTTAGTGATACATCTCAAACGCTGTTGATAGGCGAGTGTCTGATGCATGTTGTGAGGGTACTCTTTATTGACTTTGTAATACAATAAATTCTATTTACCGTGCAAATAGACCACTATATACCTCCCAGTCTTCCTGCAGTGATTGCTGTACTGTTCATTGTTGTTTATGGCTCCTTGGCTTTGCGTCTGTAAAACATTCCTACACCAGTAATAAAATCCCCAAAGACTTTCTGAGATAAGGACGTGCCAGTCGGCAGGAAACTGATACATTCTGTCTATCACAACAGGCACTGGAGTTGAACTGTACGTTGCGACTGGAGAGCGACGATTAAGTGATAAGGAAGTCCCAGAGACACCCGCTACAGTGCGCAGTATCCCCGTTCGGTTCAATTTATTTTATCCTAATTAGGATATAATAATCGCTTTATCAGTGTGTGGCAATCGGACTCGTAAATTACGCGAGACAGTCGCTATGTGACGGCTAATTACTCTCTTGTGTCTGGGAGGGTTTGCAATCTACCACACGAATTGATTTAATTGATAAACAAATGTTAACAGCAAATGAATGTAGAGAAACCTAGTAATTTTAATATTAAATACCTTTGAGGTGAAGATCGTACTAGATGATAGTTCAGCATAGAGCACTTAAATTCTCAGAAATGCATAATATTAATGTGTCTGTCTTCACACTTACGAGAATATTTTAAATATCGCATCACTTCATCAAAATTAATGAAATAAAATTTTAACGAAAAACCTGATAAGCAGTAAATAAACTTAGCCTATATTACTTAACATTATTATTTTAAAAGTATTTCAGACGAGGTACGAAAAAGTATAGGTCACTTGGCAAAATGTAATCGTAAATCACGTAATGTGTCTCAGTTACTACCTGTACCTGACTTTAATTAACATAAGCTCAGATTTCGTGACACGCCACAGGTTTCGATTTCCAAAATACACAAGCCACCACAGTTTTCTGACAGAAAGGAACAGTTAACTTCACCGTGTGCTGTCTTCTCAAAAGTTACAGCGACCCACAGTACCCATTACGAAATTTGGCTGGTTTATAACTTGTATATGAACTCTCAGTGTAAGTCGGCGAACGATTTTGTATTCAAATAAATACAAGCTTCGATCACTGTAAAAATACTTAGTTTAAAACATTGAAACTATAAAGATGTCGATTTTAAATACATACATAAACACACGTGATAAGCACTTGCTTTATGAATAAAAGGTATATTATTACTCAGCTTGCAGTTCCAGTTATGTCATGGTTTTTACACGTTTCGCTAATATGGCTTCCCTACACGAAGTACACTATACGTTGTAGCATAGACAATATAAGGCTGTTACATGTTGTAGCACGGACCATATGTGAAGTGGCAGCTTGCTATTTGTGGCTCTGAATACCACAGGATCTTCAGTTGTATGTATAGCCAGCAATATGTCTATTGCAGAGTGCAGAACCCCAAGAGCCACAATACAAGTAGTTTTACACTCCGCAGTAAGTCAAAGCAGACCTAGTCTTCCGTAACACACAGTTTGGCTACACTCTTTATAAAATAGTAGCAAGGGTCGTCCTAGGCTAATTTTACCAGTGCTCGATTTTCACCACGCAAACACCAGACAAGTGCACTGTGCTATCAATACTACTGACTACTTCGACATCTTTGTTCGAGGCTTATCTCTTCTCAAAAAAGAGGGGGATACTGCTGCTCAGATTAATATACGAGAATTCAAAATGGTTCAAATGGCTCTGAGCACTATGGGACTTAACATCTATGGTCATCAGTCCCCTAGAACTTAGAACTACTTAAACCTAACTAACCTAAGGACATCACACACATCCATGCCCGAGGCAGGATTCGAACCTGCAACCGTAGCAGTCGCGCGGCTCCGGACTGAGCGCCTAGAACCGCTAGACCACCGCGGCCGGCCGGCATACGAGAATTCCCTTAACATTTATTACTTATTTATAAAGCCATGACTGTAATACTTAATACATACTTTTACAGTCGTTTTAACACGTTAAGCTTTTCAACAAAATAAACAGAACATAATATATTTAATTATTTCTAAATAGAGTTTAGTAAATGTGTAACTTAGGTCTTTTCCCATTTCCGCCACGAAGTGGCAGCACACTACGTGATTGGTAACCTACTCGTTTTTACAACCAGCCTGCATCACAGCGACCAGTAAATGGCATGACCGTCTACATTAGGCTTGTCTCATACAGCGCCTCATTCAGCGCCAGCACAGCACTCCTTCAGCGGTGTCAACTGTTACTTTTCAAAGTAACAAACGCTACCCAAGGGATAATCTTCTATTTTGATCGACTTTGAATATGTTGTAGTGTAGAGCAAAGCAAGAGAGATATTTTTATATGTTCCCATGTGGCCTTTAAAAGGGTGAAACATCCCCTTGAAGAGAATTTCTGAATGAATACCCTCGAAACCGTACTAGATATAAAAAAAAACACTTCAAATAAAAGTTCTTTAGTTTTCAGTGTACACTACAACGGTGCATCCAGATTTGTCGAAAAACTTGTTTTGATTTTAGATCCTGCCTCCACACCCACTAATTTGTTTTTCATTTTGGCAACTAACTAATAGCAAAACGTATTACATCGTTAATAACAAATTCAGTTGTATAGTGTGAAGTGTTATTCCGAAGACCCATTTGCTAGAAATAAGCTGATACATTAATTTTACAAAGTATAAAATATTTTGCTTTGTATTTGGTTTTCTCTTTACATTTGCTGTACTTTCCATATTTTCAAGTTGAAATCTTTTCAGACTTAATTATGTTATATTTGAAATTGTTTGTACATCATTGTCGTAACATTACTGTAAATCTTTAAAATAACGAGAACGCCGCAGAATTGTTCGGGTAAAAAAAAAAAATGCTGAATGCACTTTCATGTAGAGAATTTGTAGCTTATTTCTGACAAACGCATCTTTGAAATACAACTTCATCACATATGATTAAATTTGATATTAATCAGGCTATGGCTGCACCAGTGCAATCTACATTAGAAAACCATAAACTTCTGTTTGAACTTTTTTTTCATATGTGTTACCGTTTCAACGTTATTCATTCACGAATATTAAACTCATATGTCTTGTAGGGTGTGTTTCACCCTCTTAACGGCCATATGGCACTTACAACAGGATTGGTGTCTCTTAATTTGCTCTATACTACAAGATATTCAAAGCCGATCAAAATCGAAGTGTAACACTTGGGTGGGTTTACTTGTTAGAAGATGAGACTTCTGATATACAAATATGGTAATCATGTCAACCATACATAGCCAGTCTGTGCTGTTAGAAAGAAAAGCAGCAGTGCCACATTAGGATAAGTAGAATTAACGTAGGGTAGCGCTGAAGTGATTAATATTTTTTTCAGTCATAGTTAGCATAAGTAGAATTTTGCACAATTAATTCAGTTCGTAGTGTGAAAGTGGTGAGGCTAATTATAGATAATGAGCTAGCTACGTTAAATGAAACTTGCAATAATTTATTTGGTGTGAAGATCGTAACTGTACAGTAAGTTCATGTAGAATAACTTAGATTTTAAATGAACTATTCATCACTTAGTTTAACTTTCTTTTACTTCCTCATACAAAGACACGTAGTGTGAGGATTGGATTGGATTGGATTGTTTGGGGGAGGAGACCAGTCAGCGAGGCCATCGGTCTCATCGGATTAGGGAAGGACGGGGAAGGAAGTCGGCCGTGCCCTTTCAAAGGAACCATCCCGGCATTTGCCTGGAGCGATTTAGGGAAATCACGGAAAACCTTAATCAGGATGGCCGGACGCGGGATTGAACCATCGTCCTCCCGAATGCGAGTCCAGTGTGTAGTGTGAGGAAGCAAAATGATCGGCGCACTAAGGCGCTTTCTTTGAATATCCTGCTGATCAAATATCATACAGTAAACAGCGTGCAACACAAATACGTAATTTTGCAATGCGGGCACGACAAGCTAGTAGAAGGCGTAGACCCGGAGAGCAACGCAGGCATATGCTGAATGAAGGGTTGCGCTCTGTGAGGAGGGGGGGGGGGGGGGGTAATTAAAGCAGTGAGCTGTTCTCGGCCGTAGGAGGAGAGTTTTCGAGTCTTCGGGTTCAGACATACTGTGGTGCTTTCTTGTTGCTGGGGTGTCGAGGGCGGCAGACCTCCTTCGCAGGTGTCGCGCTAATAAGTAATTGTGAGACAATTAATCACGGGTAGCAGTAATGAATCGTGTAGTCTGTTTAGTGACCTTCACAGTTGCTTCCAGCGCTGCTGTAACTGTGTTACCCATATGAGAATAAATGCAAATTTCAACTTGAATACTTCTGTGTGGACTACCATACGGATGGTTTCTGAAATCAGACTTCTCGTTTATATAACCAGTTAGCTAATCTGCCAGGAAGTTTCATATCAGCACACACTCCGCTGCAGAGTGAAAATCTCATTCTGGAAACATCCCCCAGGCTGTGGCTAAGCCATGTCTCCGCAATATCCTTTCCTTCAGGAGTGCTAGTTCTGCAAGTTTCGCTGGAGAGCTTCTGTAAAGTTTGGAAGGTAGGAGACGAGGTACTGGCAGAAGTAAGGCTGTGAGGACGGGGCGTGAGTCGTGCTTGGGTAGCTCAGTTGGCAGAGCACTTGCCCGCGAAAGGCAAAATTCCTGAGTTCGAGTCTCGGTCCGGCACACAGTTTTAATCTGCCAGGAAGTTTCAGGATATTGCGGAAAAATGATATAGCCACGTCCTAAGGAATTGTTTCCAGGATGAGTTTTCCATTCACGGAAGTTAAGTTCCAGGCTCAAGTTGCCGTCCAGCACACAAATCAACCAGGAATTTTCAAAACAGCAGAGTGAAAGATGCATTCTGCAAACAATTCTCTAGGCTTTAGCTAAGCCATTTATTCGAAATGTTTTTTCCTCCATGAGTATTATTTCCACAGTTTATGCACGAGAACGTCTTTGAAGTCTTTGAGAGGTACTGGAGGAAGTAAAACGGGAGGACAGGCCGAGTGTTGTGCCTGGATATCTTAGTGCTCGTGAAAGATGATGTTCCAAGTTCAAGTATGGTCGGCACACTCATTTAATCTTCCAGTTAGTCTACATTGGTTTGTAGAATAGCTATGTAATTAACAAGTTAGTGAATTGATCTGTGGAACCATGAGAGGACCCTCAAAAAATTTCCCAGAAAAGAAGGATATCTTTTCTATCACTGAAGAGGATATCTTTATAGATACCATAGCCTGAAAACATAGACTCCGCACTTAATGCTCATGTATGATCAGACCTGTGACAAAGTTTCAAAAATAGTATTTCTCTCGTGTAGAAAGAACTAAAGCGGCAGCGAGTTTTCAAGGCAGCTTCCTTGCAGCTGTCTGTCTTAGTGCCCGAAGGATCCACCGGACTCACCAACGAGCTTTAAGGTGCGACCCACACCGTTGAGAACGGACAATGACTGAGCGCTGCCGAACAGGTGCCAAGTCCCAAGTAGTCCAAGATGGCGCAGTCCGTAAGCCGCGGAGAGGCGGAGTCAACGATAGTCGTAATGAATATTAATGGCCTCCCAGGCCGGGAGCGGCAGCGGCAGCGGCGCGGGGGCGGCGGGCCCGGCGTCTGCGCCCGCGGGCGCCCCAGGCGGAGGCGTCGCCGTCGCGCAATTACGGCTGAGCCCAGCTGGCGTCACAGCGCCGGCCGACGCTCCGGGCACGGCGTCACGACGGCGGCGGACGTCCGCCCGCCTCCATGCTGTCACGAAAGCCGGCAGTGAGTCGACACCGCGTCCGCGGGCAGTCGCAGCTCGAGGACGACAAGTTGGACCATCGCTGTTCTCTCCATATTGTACTGATAGGAGTGCCTCCAAACACAAAGCTCTGTTTCTTCAAAATATGACCCACTTCTTGTCCGTAGATGCATAGTAGCGCGCAATTGCTTCAGCCTGCAGTTCCACTGTACCACTTCATCTACAACCACCAGTTTTGTCTCACTGGAAGACGAAAGCGTATGTTTCAGTTAAGGGTTAGATTTCTTCCTCCGAGTCTGAGAGCAGTCCATTGTTTTGCAGAAAAGACGATCATCGCTCTAAGACATTCACATGATTCAGGAGCCATCACTGGAAAGGAAAAAGCTTGTCAGTGTGTCAAAGAGATTACCAAGAGACCCGAACTACAAGTGTTTACGGAATTCTCTCTCTTGCGATTAAATTACTGTGGAGTTTGTGATCTTCTGGAACTGATTATCCTGGTTGCACTGAGGCCGTCAATGATCGTCCATAGAAAAAAGATTCCAGTGTCTTATGGCAACATGTTAGACAAAAAATTTAGACCAACATTTGTTTGTGTTATATTTAACTCTAATACTTTGGACCCGGGTTTGATTCCCGGCTGCGTCGGGGAATTTTCTCCTCCCAGGGACTGGGTGTTGTGCTGTCCACATCATCATCCTTTCATCCCCATCGACTGCAGGTCACCGAGGTGGCGTCAAATTGAAAGACCGGCACCCGGCGAACGGTCTGGCCGACGGGGGACCCTAGCCATACGATTAAATAAACAAACATTTTTAAGACCAATCCTGAGAAACATATTGCGTAATATTAGCCTACTGTTTTGTTAAGTACACTTTGGGCAGTTATTTGTCTAATCTGGAATTTACTGGACTTTTTACTTTGTTCCGACAGGTAAGGTAATTTACAATAAATACACACAAGCAACGAACTTACACATAGCATTTGTCAGCAATAAAAATAAATAGAATACGGGCGTCATCTCCAGGAATTCACTATGTCATACGAAGTATCATGTGATCAAAAGTTTCCAGACACCACCAAAAACACACGATTTTCATATTAGGTGCATTGTGCTGCCACCTACTGCCAGATACTCCATGTGGTCATTACACATCGAGAGAGAGCAGAATGGGGCGATCCGCGGAACTCACGGACTTCGAACGTGGTCAGGTGATTGGGTGTCACTTACCACACGTTTATACGCGAGATTTCCACACTCCTAAACATCTCCACGTCCACTGTTTCCGGTGTGATAGTGAAGTGGAAACGTGGAGGGACACGTACTGCACAAAAGCGTACAGCGCGACCTCGTCTCTTGACTGACAGAGACCACCGACAGTTGAAGAGAATTGTAATTTGTAATAGGCAGACATCTATCCAGACCATGGCACACGAATTCCAAACTGCATCAGGATCCACTGCAAGGACTATGACAGGTAGGCGGGAGATGAGAAAACTTGGATTATATGGTTAAGCGGCTGCTCATAAGCCACGCATCACACCGGTAAATGCCAAACGACGCCTCCCTTGGTGTAAGGAGCGTAAACATCGGACCATTGAACAACGTGAAAACGTTGTGTGGAGTGATGAATCATGGAACACAATGTGGCGATCCGATGGGAGGGTGTGGGTATGGTGAATGCTCGGTGAACGTCATCTGCCAGCGTGTAAAATTCGGAGGCGGTGGTGTTATGGTATGGTCGTGTTTTTCATGGAGGGGCTTACACCCCTTGTTGTTTTGCGTGCCACTATCACAGCGCAGGCCTACATTGATGTTTTAAGCACCTCCTTGCTTCCCCCTGTTGAAGAGCAATTTGGAGATGGTGACTGCATCTTTCAACACGACCGAGCATCTGTTCATAATGTACGGCCTGCTGCTGAGTAGTTACACGATAATAACATACCTGTAATGGACTGCCCTGCACAGAGTCCTGACCTGAATCCTATAGAACACCTTTGGGATGTTTTGGAACGCCAACTTCGTGTCAGGCCTCACCGACTGACGTCGACACCTCTCCTCAGAGCAGCATTCGGTGAAGTATGGGCTGCCATTTCCCAAGAAACCTTCCAGCATCTGACTGAACGTATGCCTGCGAGAGTGGAAGCTGTCATCAAGGCTAAGGGTGGGCCAACACCATATTGAATTCCAGCATAACCGGTAGAGGGCACCACGAACTTGTAAGTCATTTTCAGCCAGGTGTCCGGGTACTTTTGATCATATAGTGTATCATCAGGACACTTTATAATTATTAAAATTACTTTTACTCCCAAAACTTCCAGAACATAGTTAAATTTATTATAGTTGCAAACTTACTTTATAGTTTATTCGGAAAAAATAAACATCTGTCCATTGCACATAAAAAGTGAAAAGGTCGAGGGAAGTACCTTGTACACTGACTGACATCAAATTAAAATGTTTAAAGAGTTTAGTTCCTGGGTAGTAAAGAATCATGTGGTGCAAAATGTGAGACAGATATACAACATCTGATCATGCAAGGAAGGACGGCTGTCCAAAAATTACGTCCTGTACATCAGTCCTCAAAAATTAGTTTCAAGATTATACTGCGATTATACAGATCTATCGCGGAACCAATAATAAGCTATGGCAGTATAAAGGAAAGGAAACTGACAGCCTTAGAAATGGACCACTTCGGAAGAACATGTAAGATTTCCCGTCATGGGCGCGTAAAAATTATATAGAGAAAGGACGCAGACCCGGTGTTGTTTTCCGTACAGAACTGGAGAAAGGCGGCTTAGATGATTAGGGCATGTCAAAATAATGGGAGAAGACAGGTGGGCAAAGACATCACTTTCATAGCAACCTCTTGGAAGGAGAAAAAGAGAATGACCTTGAAAAGGGTGGCTAAGAGGTATCCAAGAAGCGATGGGGAGAAGAGGAATATGATGAGGATGAATGGCGTTTTGCTACAGAGTGGCGGGACACCTGCGACAAGAAGAAGATAATCATAAATCTATTCCTTGAATGATGATTCTGATGATCCTCTCAAGAGTAAAAAGAATGCAGCGTGTTATTTTATTTTTGAGAGAAACTGAGCCTCGGCTGATAGAGTTCTATTCATATGGCTTAGTACATTTTGTTACCAGGAGATGTGCAGCCAATGAGCTGACGTTGAGAGCGTTTCTGAGCGGCGGGTATAGCTCGAACGCGGGCTACTGCTAGACAGTATTGTTAATTTACCACAAATTAGTTGGGCTGAACGTCATTGATCACATTCATGATTAACGTGTCGAGTAACCTTTCACTAGAAATGGTAGTGTCTTACAGCAAAAATATCATTCAGTCTCCTCTTTCCCGGCGTTCTCAAAATTTGACACGACCTGTGATCTTTGAATGGGTAGTTCGTATACTTCTTATCACCAACCAAATTATTTTTTCGCAACTCTTCTCCTCTTTCTCCATCTTAAAATCCAAACACTTGGTACAGACTGTTTAATCTAAAAACATTCGCTAATATCTTTCTAAGAATATACAAATATCTTGTTGAGCTGTAAACTTTATTGTCCTGGCGCCTCCGTTGTTCATTGGTGTTCTCACCTGGATTCGAAATAAACGAAGTCCCTCTCCTCCCTTGTGACGTCTTTATATGACTATATGCTGCTGTTCTTGTTCCTCCTCATACAGTCCAAAGATGGTTCCCATGCTCCGGTCAAAGCTTCGATATCCCGTTTTCTATATCACCATTACAAAATTCCTAATTGCACAGCAAGAGCAATTGATCATTGTTCGAAGATTGGCTGAAATGGTCTGTTCAAATGCGTGTGAAAAATTCTTGGTGTGTTCTACATTTTCAGTAAACTGACAATTCATTTCACCTAAAAATTTTCACTATGTTTCGCTGTATCAAATTTACGTGCGAAGGCTCCCTGAAAAATAAAGAGAAATAGTATAAAATTTAGCGTTACATGTTAATAAATTTACATCTAGGCTCATCGAAAAAAGCGTGAACAATTTTGAAGTTCGGACGCCATGGCGTGTAGTTTTTACCAGTACTTTGTTAGTTAATAACTCAAAAACTTTAATAGATATTTGAAAGAAACTTTCATCAAACAATTTGTATATTGCGACCTCTGTGTGAAAATACTTAAAAGCTGTGGAATACGTAGAGGGGTGAATAGTGATTTTTATCTTATGTACTGATTTATGTGTAATTTTTATTTTGGTTAGACTGTACATCCACACAATTCAAAATAAAAGGTGAAACATATTTTATTCTTTTCATTATTAACTCATTGAAACAGTAAACCAGGTATGTTTACCAGTTTGATGCTTTTGTTAATTTTTTCTCCTAATAATTTTAAAACATATGATATGCTCCAGGTAAATATATTTAAATACACTGTTCTGTTATGTATTTCACTACGTAGGCAAGCGCTATATTATTATTCATATAAAGTTTTGTGTTTTTAGCTTTAATATGGGATGAGATAATGATACCTAAGCACGAAAATTCGTTGATTACGGGAAACAAACTAGACATCTGCATGGTATTTTCTTCTCAATGATAACATGTCAAAACCTTCCAACTCCATAATCCTGTTGATTCTGAGTGTCCTGTTCATCTTCTTTCTTTTCTTTGTTATTCTGGCCACTGTGACATGTTTCCAGCAGCTTTTCCAGCTTCAGCGACACGTTGCCTATCCACTCGTAGCAGCCTACTTTCCATATTGTCTCTGTTTTTGATCCCTAGTCTGTTCACGGTTTTTAATCTGTTTGTTCCTCCATCGTTAAAACATATTATGGCATCCATCACTGCAATCTGAAAAGCTGACACACTAAAAAAATACAGCTATTGAAGTTTTGCGTTTTTGCCACGTAAACATTTCTCCAGGTGTTGAATATAGTTCCACCAAAACACATAACTTCTGGCATGAGGTGTGCATGTGCGTGTTTTTGTCCATTTGCTTCACACCTATTATACATTGATGCGCCAAAGAAACTGGTACAGTAAAATGGTTCAAATGGCTCTGAGCACTATGGGACTTAACATCTATGGTCATCAGTCCCCTAGAACTTAGAACTACTTAAACCTAACTAACCTAAGGACATCACACACATCCATGCCCGAGGCAGGATTCGAACCTGCGACCGTAGCAGTCGCGCGGCTCCGGACTGAGCGCCTAGAACCGCTAGACCACCGCGGCCGGCAACTGGTACAGTAGACAGGCAGAATACGGCGCTGCGAGCGGCAACGCCTACATAAGATGAATGTCTGGTGCAGTTGTTAGATCGATCACTGCTGCTACAATGGCACGTTATCAAGATTTACATGAGTTTGATCGTGGTGTTATAGTCGCCGCACGAGCGGTGAAAGACAGCATCTCCGAGATAGCGATGAAGTATGTATTTTCCCGTACGAAGTGGGAATTTTCCCGTACCATGAATATCAGGAATCCGGTAAAACATCATATCTCCGACATCGCTGCGCCCGGAAAAAGATCCTGCAAGAACGGGACCAACTACGACGGAAGAGAATCGTTTAACGTGACAGAAGTGCAACCCTACCGAAAATGCACCAGATTTCACTGCTGGGCCTTCAACAAGTGTCAGTGTGTGAACCATTCAACAAAACATAGTCGATTCATCGATATGGGCTTTCGGTGTCGAAGGTCCACTCGTGTACCCTTGATGACTGCACGGCTCAAAACTGTACGCCTCGCCCGTTCCCGTCAACACCGCCACTAGTCTGTTGTTGACTGGAAGCATGTTGCCTGGTCGGACGAGTCTCATCTCAAATTGTATGGAGCGTATTGACGTGTACGGGTATGGAGACAACCTCATGTGTCCATGGATACTGCATGTCAGCAGGGGACTGTTCATGCTGGTGAGGCTCTGTAATTGTGCGGAGCGTGTGCAGATGGAGTGATAAAGGACCCCTGATACGTCTGGATACGACTCTGACAGGTGACACGCACGTAAGCATCCATTTTGGTCACCTGCGTCCATTCATGTCCATTGCGCATTTCGCAGGACAATCTGACTTCCCAAACGCCCAGAATTGCTACAGAGTAGCTCCAGGAACAATCTGATGAGCTTAAACACTTCCAATGGACATCGAACTCCCCACACATGAATGTTATTGCGCATATCTGGATGCTTGCAACGTGCTGTTCAGAAGATATCTTACGGATTTATGGATAGCCCAGCAGGATTCACGGTGTCAGTTCCCTCCAGCACTACTTCAGACGTTAGTCGAGTCCATGACACGTCGTGTTGCGGCACTTCTGGGAGCTCTCGAGGGCCCTACACAATATTTGGCAGGTGTACCAGTTTCTTTGGCTCTTCAACGTACCTGCGCCATGAGGTGTTTCCTTCTAAGCAGAAGCCATGGTGTACATGGTCATCAGTGGATATTCTGTGAAACAGAGTTGCTCATATTGCTTCTCTTATCTCACTGACATTTTCGTTGTTTCTCCTTTCTGATTTTGTGAGTCTTCCTTGTTCACCAAGTGCTTCACCATCAAGGAGTTTTTGTCGAACAATATATGTATGTTTACGACTCCTATTAAACTTCTGTGTTTTTTTTTTTTTTTTTTTTTTTTTTTTTTTGCATTTTACTATGTAAAATGGGATAAATACCCTGCCACGAAAAGTTTAGCACACGAACGATATTACACAAACTAGTTGCTGTGGAAACAGGAAATAGCAATGCCAAAATTAAATAGCGAGACATCGTAAGCGATGTTCTGTGTTCGCCCATAGTGTGCTGTCTAGATATTCAGGTGCCGCATTTCCTTTGGAAAGACATTTAGACATGAAAAGGCACTATACTTTAAATGTAGATTTTCAGGGGCAGGAAAAATCAAAGAATTTTATGAAGTAGAAAATTTCCATTTTTTGGCACTTATGATGTCCAGGTCCCTTAACAGTGAAGGTATTCTGCAAGGGTGTGTTGAAAATTTATTGGTGTGTAAACGAGTAGCGTTGTTTCAACCAAATTTTGTTTCTATTGAGCTATTACCTTTCGCCCAGTAGAATATGTCAAATAAGAGGGTCGTTCAATAAGTAATTTTTTTTCAATAAGTAATTTTTTTTCTCAAAACGCATTTATTGTTGAGAGTCAGAGTTCGGTGACAATATACATGAACATATCTTGTCCGTGTTCTATTTTTTCTGTTTTTCTACGTAGTCTCCATCACGTTCTATGCCCGTACGCCAAAGTTGTGGAAGAGCATGTATTCCCTACTGGTGAAAGCTCTTGTCCTGTAGGCGTAGGCCATGTTTTCACTGCATGAGTGACACTCTCGTCATCTTCAAAGTGTGTTTCCCGTAGAGAATCTTTAAGCAGCCGAAAGAGACGGAAGTATGAGGGTGCCAGTTCTGAACTGTAGGGTGGATGAGGCCATGATATCAAACCGAATTTGGAGATGTGATACCCAGTTCTCAAACTTGTGGGCGTGCGTTATCGTGTTGGAGCAAGATTTCTGCTGGATTCTTGTTTGATCGAACATCTCGAAAACGGTTCTTGAGTTTATTCAGAGCCTTCACGTATGCCTCTGAATTGATGGTTCACCCTCTTGGTATCACATCATGAGAATGACGCTATCACAATCCCAAGAGACTGTCACCATGACTTTACTGGCAGAGGGGATTTTCTTGAGTTTCTTCTTTTGTGGCGAACGAGAATGCTGCCACTCCATGGAATGCATTTTTGTTTCTGGAGCAAAGTGGTGCATCCAGTTCTCATCCCCCGTAAGCATACGGTCCAACAATTCAGATGAATTGGCATGAAACTTCCTGGCAGATTAAAACTGTGTGCCCGACCGAGACTCGAACTCGGGACCTTTGCCTTTCGCGGGCAAGTGCTCTACCATCTGGCGCCACCGAAGCACGACTCACGCCCGGTACTCACAGCTTTACTCCTGCCAGCACTCCACACAGTTTTAATCTGCCAGGAAGTTTCATATCAGCGCACACTCCGCTGCAGAGTGAAAATCTCATTCCAGATGAATTGGCCTTTCTCTGAATCTTGTGACACACTGTGAGCATTCGCGGAGCCCATCATGAGCACCTCTTTGAAAATTCGAGAGTTTAAATCATTGCAGACGCCCTTAGAATGCTGACCGACAACTGTAGAGCCAATTGTCGAGTTGTGATGCGCCGGTCGGCACAAATAACGGCATCTGCATGATTCAGCATATCTGGACCAGTGGCTGTGGCAGGAATTCCCGAGCGTGGCTGATCATGGAGCTCTGTTTCCGCATTTCCTGAGGCTGTAACTTTCCTTACTCGTAGCCCAGCTGTACTCCTATCAACTGCAGCATCACCATACACTGCACACAAACGTTTATTGATGTTCACCACGTTTTCTTTTTCTGCACACAAGAATTCAATAACAGCATGCTGCTTGTAACGTAGGTCGTATGTAGACGCAGTTTTGATGCTGTAATATGGCTCTGCAATCTTCCAGAACGGTTGGAAACTTCACAGTCGCACAGAACAAACATCAGATGTGAAGCACCAACAAAAACGTTTGTCTATGTATATTAATGGCTTGTTAAAAAAACTTACTTATGGAACGACCCTCGCATCAACATGCGCTGCAGAAACGCTACTCTTAATCGGCATTCTTGAAATTTGTTCCTTGCGTTTCTTTCAAAGACGTAAACTGGAAAGTCTTGCCAACGTGAAATGAAACTGTTTTGATTTACAAGGAGTCTGCTCGTTCATTTAGTAGTAGGAGCGGCTTTCCAAAGTGGCCATAATTACCTTGAAGATGACGCATGTAAAGAACGTCCGAAAACAACATACGTAGTGTGAGGTACCAATAAGGCGCACAATTATGCTATGTCAATTGACTGTTTCTTATTACCGTACTGGCACGAATGCACTTTTCCCAAAATAAGGTCATGAAAACTAGGCTGCGGCTCATCTGTTCAAACCTCTAAAAACTGGCAAAACGTCTGGTTTGGATTAATCTTAACTCAGCGGCAGTTTCGGTTGGTGCCACAAGTTTATGCGCAAAAGTGGCTTCTCTGTCCATAGGAATACACTGATAAGGAAGAACATTATGAGCACCTACCTAATAGCCAGATACAGGTAACAGGTAACAGTGTCGAAGTGTGGTGACATGGAAGCAGTGGGGCCTTGGTAGGTCGCTGGATGGAGCTGGCACAACATCTGCGCACAGAAGTCACCTAATTCTCGCAAATCCCGTTGAGGTGGCGATAAGCTCTGCCGTCACTTTCAGTCACATCTCCTATGTGTTCGATCGGGTTCATATCCTTTGAGTTGGTGGGCCACCACAGCGATTGGAACTCGCCACTGTGTTCCTCCGGCCAATCCACCATACTCCTGGCATTGTGACATGGCGCATTATCTTACTGAAAAATCCCACTGCCGTCGGAGAACATGATCATCATGAAGGGATGTACGTGGGCTGCAACCAGTGTACGATACTCCTTGCCCGTGATGGTGCCTTGCAAGAGCTACACTAGTCCAATCGACGCCCATGTGAATGTTTCCCAGAACTTAATGGGGTCGCCGCCGTCTTGTCTCCGTCCCGCAGTACATGTTTCGAGGAGTTGTTCCCCTGGAAGACGTCGGATTCGCGCCCTCCCATTGGCATGATGAAGAATGTATCGGAATTCGTCAGACCATGCAAAACTCTGCCACTGTGCCAACGTCCACTGCCGATGGTCACGAGCTCATTTCAATCGTATTTGCGGATACTGTGGTGCTAAGATTGGCACAGAATGGGTCATCGGCTGCAGAGGCCCATCATTAGGAGTGTTCGGTGCACTGTGTGTTCAGACACATTTGTACTCCGCCCAGCATTACAGTCTGATGCTAGTTCGACCACAGTTCGCCGCCTGTCCTGTTTTACCATTCCGCTCAGCCTAAGACGTCCGACAACGCTAACGAGCGGTGGCCGTCCAACCCCACGAAGTCTGGATGTGGTTTCACCACGGGCTGGAGACACTCACTACGGCTCGCCTCCAACACCCGAAACGTCGCGCAGTTTCCGAAATGCTCATCGTTAGCCTCCGGGCCATCACATCTACTCTCGGTCACACTTTTTTGATGGCGACGAACGAATCGTCGCCAATGTGAATGAGTGGTGGCCAATGCTAAATAGAAACATACAAATCATTTCTTTGCATATACAGCAGGTTTGTCAATGAAGTCGATAAGGAGCTGGCTGCAAGGTCTGGGTCTACAACAACTGAAATAATTAGAAGTCGTTGGTAAAAAATAACACATTGTACTTAACTGGTGGTACAGGAGTCTTCATAGTCAGGAGGAATATAATTACAAACAGAGTGCTATAGAGGCATCACATAGGCCACAAATTATCTAAGCGCCTTGTTAGAGGTTGCTTCCTATAAGCTGCATTCCTACTTGCCGTCCCGAGCAAGAGTGGCCGAGCGCACGCTAGACACTTGGTGCAAAACGCGAAGCGGCGCTAGTCTCGACTCGCGGGTCCAGCGATACTAGTACGGACCGCGGTCGATAACTGCAAACCCTGACAAGTGTGGTATCGAACGTTGACAGCACACACACTCAGACATATCGAGCGCCTTTCCCATTCTAAATATAGACAGCACGCTCACTGATACTATATGCACCGTGCATGTATCAGCTAGCTGTCATTCCTCTCCTGGTGACGCTGCTATTGCTTGCGCGGGGTTATATCGATAGTACGTCGGTGTTTGTCATAATTTTCTAGCTGACTAGTGGACTTCACTAGCACAGGACATGTTACCAAGAAATTTATCAACTACCAGGGGCATGCAATCCAAACTCGGCTGGACGCCCTTATGTCACACAGCAGACGTGTCGGGCGAGCAAAATACGATTGCAGAGAACAATAAGGAGCGGGAAATGTCTCACTGAGAGCAATTGCCGACAAAAAACAAAGTACTGCAATGTTTTGTTAGTATGATACGGGATACTAAAACCGTATTACAATACTAAGAGAGTTTAAAATCTTTTCGAATCTAGGAGTATAGTTGTTAGTTACAAGCTAGGAGAATAGCAGTTCCATAATGGCTCATGGTATTACCTCAGTGGCGACACAGTTTCATAGCCCCATTTAAGATTCATACGGCCTCCCTTTTCAGTGATGAGCGGAACGCTGGATGCAGAACATGTCCTCTGGGCGCCAGAAGGGCATAAGAAGCGCTCTCCGCCGACAAATATGAGAATGTCATCGCGGCAGTCACTCGCACTCTAGGCAGAGCGCGCTGCTCCTGACACTTGTCGCTCCGGGCGCAGAGGGGAACCCCCTGTGGGCTCCGCCGCTGCTGCTGCTGCTGCTGCTGCTGCGGCAGCGCCGCTTTAAATGCAGCGCAAACAAAAGAATGAGGCGGGTCGCTCCGCGGCGCACGCCTAAAAGCGAAAATATTGTTCTTTATCGCGACCCCCTTTAAGAGAAAGCTTTGCACAGCCACCAAGCGAAATCGATATTTGGAGCTGCTGCTTGACTTCAACTGAATGTTAAGTAACGTACAATGAAATGCGTTCTCATATATAAGGGTTTTTCCACGTTTATTCTGGTAATGAGTCTGAGCATTCTTGTCAGATTTTCTTTTTCTTTCGTCATGTTAATCAAACTGAATCGTATTAAATTAAAAAGTACCTCCAAGCTAGAAGAAACATTCAGTACAGAGATCCCTATTCACAGGAAAACAGGGGGTCAGAATACTATTACAAATTCATTTGCGATTTCTGCAGGAAAAAGCTGTCGTTTGGCCTTTCGTGTATACCTGTTAATAAACCTTCGATTATGAAATCGCACACAGACATTTATTCCAAACTACAATAAGAAATTTTCTAAGTTACTTCTATCATTGACATTGTGAGAAACCGAAATAACTACCATTTTTAAATAAAAGTATTCACTGTATTTCTTGTGGTTGAAATACAATAAGAAAATACAACTGAAATTATCACAGTTACACACGAAAAGTAAGTAAAACAGAAGCATAATAGTTAGTGAGTACCGTTTTGGACAACGTTCACGACAGACGAGATAACTCGTCATGGCATTAAAAACTGTACTCAAACATGTTCCTACTAAAAGGTGAGTGTCCACAGTACGTCATACCTTCCATATATGTGCGTTGTAAGTCTTGATAATAACATACTCTAACGCTCGTGCTAACTCTACAAATATATCCTAGCATTATAACAGTCGGCTTCCCGTGAAACGAGAGATTTTTGAACTGTTTTCACACGGGAAAGAGCAAATACAGTTGCAAAAATATAAGAAAACAATTTATTACATATTGTTGTTAAGGAGGAATATTATTCAAAATGACGCAAGAGTATCACCGATCTATGGAAACAGACGAAATGATGCACTACGAAGGATACACTTAACATAGTTATATGGCAAACTTTTATTACGTCGATTGTGGAAGTTCGGTAATAACCAAAATTGCTCTCCATTGGTAATTGTACGTTGCTAAACCTATTTACAACAAATACAAATCCGTACTCGCTACATAATAAGATGACTGGTTAGAAAGCTGTTTCAGCTTAACTTCTCATTTTGCTGTTGAGGAAATGTCTTGTTCTCATTTTATCCGAATTGGAGAAGGAAGCAAATCAGTCCATCGCTGGTATCAGAGCGTCTATAAAGATATTCCACGTCTGGGGAGTGAATATTTGCACCGAGTTTTGTAATTTGATGTCAAAAATCGTTGATCTGCGCTGATTAGCCGGCCGTTGTGGCCGAGCGGTTCTAAGCGCTTCAGTGCGGAACCGCGCTGCTACTACGGTCGCAGGTTCGAATCCTGCTACGGGCATGGATGTGTGTGATGTCCTTAGGTTAGTTAGGTTTAAGTAATTTAATGTCTAGGGGACTGATGACGTCAGATGTTAAGTTCCATTGTGCTCAGAGCCATTTGCGATGAATATTTGTAAAATCTTTCTTCACCGGCGAAAATATTCCTGTTGAGATGGATGTGGAAAATAAATACGAATGTGTGAAATAGTGAGATTCCTTATACATTCTCCATTGCATGATTTAGTAAAGTATTATTTAAAAGAGCCTACCTACGATGTCGTCAGGTATCAAACTAATATGCAACGCCTACAATGAAAGAATAATGTTGCTTGGGACCGTGCCTCAGTAGCCAGATCATTTACAGTGATGGTAGTGTTTGCTATCTCACAAAAAAATAATAAAAGTGGTTAGAGAGGATTCATTAAAGTTAGTTAGAGTTTACAAGTCATGTTTTATTGTTTGATAACAGATCCTGACTGGCTGAAAACTTGGTACTTGTCAGCTCCGAGACTTCTTCTCTAGCATATCACGGAAAGCAATACACGTAATTTTGTGGACAATCATCATAACTCTGATAGATATTACCTCTGATTTCATTACATCAAAACAAGCTAGTACTAGTAAACTGCATTTGATGGCCGCCGGCGCGGCCGAGCGGTTCTAGGCGCTACAGTGTGGAACCGTGCGACCGCTACGGTCGCAGGTTCGAATCCTGCCTCGGGCATGGATGTGTGTGATATCCTTAGGTTAGTTAGGTTTAAGTAGTTCTAAGTTCTAGGGGACTGATGACCTCAGAAGTTAAGTCCCATAGTGCTCAGAGCCAGTTGAACCATTTTTTTTTCATTTTTTTTTTTTCATTTGGTGAACCAAGCAAGCGTGGTTGACATTCCGAAGTGAAAGTTAAATTTCTGACATGGTGAAACTTTCAGAAGTAAGGATGTTACTCCCACACCTGGAGTAAAATGTTTACACTGCCGTACAAGGATTTTCATGTACGAGTAAATGAAACACTGCCGTGGTAGAGATTCCTGCGTTTATTTGCTTAAAAAATGATCCACTCTTCTTCTGTCATAAAGTTCAGTTGTTTACTCGGTCATCTGGGACGTAAAAACGTTAGCACAGTTTTGTTGAGCTCTTTTGGAGTGCCTTCACTAGCAGGCAGTCCACTCAGTCTGCACACACGCAGACCGCCTACAGCCTGACGTGTTTTGTGCAGCAAGAGAGGCGGGTGTTATACGGCAGAGAATATCGAATTCCAATAACCTTTCCTCTTGTGAAACGCGGTTTGTTTATTATTTTTAGGAGTTCGCATGTTGTGCACGTATTAATGTGAACGAAAACACCAGCCTTCATTAAGCCGACAGGGAGACTTTAATTTAGTTCGGAGCTAGCTATACACGATTATATACGAACTGTTTTCTCTATGGAGCTAGCTATACATGAACGACTTTCTTTTTAGCTTAAGTGTAATTTATGCCGACAGGAAAAGATCAGAACAATAAAACATATTAACAGTAGATTGAATTGTTGTTGTTTTTAAGTTCTTATGAGGCGAAGATTAGTCTGTAGATGAATTAGCAGTAATTACTAGTAGTAAAAAATCAGACATTGGATCTCCAGCAGAAGAGAAACGTGAGATGCTGCTGGACAACAAAATATTAATGAAGAAAGTTCGTGGCAATAACGTGCGCTACAGGTAATTTTATATGCTTCCAAATGCCGTAAGTAGTAGTAATACTTCCTGGCAATGTGTGACACTAATCCAGTAATACTTCTCAATTTTGTTGGAAATCCAAGAATACTTTGACGTGAAATCTGTTAAACGAGGAGTATAATTACCTTTCAATAACAGAAACTTATTTGTGAATAAAATTTAAACCAACTGAACTATAAAAATAAAACTTTGCGTACAGTGATTCACTACAGATATGAGGTGTTCGATTATGGGATAGCACCGTTATAATCTACAAGCACTGCTTCATTACATCCTGTAGATACGTTCCGATTACAAGAATGTAGCAACTACTAAAACAATATTCTCAACAGACAGAGGGATCTACAAGTACGTATCTTGTTGAGCTATCCATACAAACCTCTGACACCAGTACAATTACAACAGTTGTTGACAGAAATTGATGTCACAGGACACACTCTATCCTTAAAGACTTCACATATGTCAGTGAATAAAGTTCCTCAGAACGTAATACAGAAACAGTTTCGTACTAAGCGTTGTGTAGCAGCTGTCCAGCGTACATCCACATAGTATTCAGTAATTTGGTGACTGTGAAATGTAGAGTGATATTGTTCAACGAAGAAAATTGCGTTCCTACAGAAGAACTGTCAGATCTGTACGATATTGGTATCAGATGTGACTGAATATTTAGGGAAAATATTGGACATTTACTTCTCGTCGACATCAACGTCATTATAACCGAATTGCTAGCATATTCATGGAGCATGGGGAAGATTGTGAGTGTAGCTGTTCAAACACCCATCACTAAGTCTAACATTTTAGGGGAAAATTTATATGAAAACAAATACAGTCATCAGTTTCGAAGCTTGTTATGATATTTAATAATAACTATCGTCTCTACCTTAAAGCCATGTATAATGCACTTACAAGTATTTGGTTGTGAGGTTTGTTCGGTTCAGATTCATATTTCTCGCCAAGAGACGAAAATGGATCTTATATGTCACCATGTCGCACTCCTATAAAATAATTCAAGCTAGAAGAATATGACGTTAATCACCAGTGATAAACACTCGCCCTTTGCAACGCTTGATGAAACGTTGCTGGTTTAAGTGACTTGGAATGGCGGTATTGAATGCCTTGCCATACACGAGTACCTACTGTACAGCGAATCGAATACGAATAGCTAAACTGGTGGCCACGTACGTCTGACGTCGTGTATACGTTTTTGAACGAATAACTGTCGTGATGGCTGTTGTGTATGTAATCTGCGACACACATCTAGTTGGATACATGTGTTATGAAGTCATACCAATCCTTACGAATTTCCAGCATTTTGGAGTAGCTGTGCGTCAGTAACTTCTATTAATTGTAGAACGAAAAACTAGTCTAAAGTCGCAAATTTTACTTTTTTTGTTCACTCGATGACTAGTTTCTGGCCGAGACCAATTTTCAAACCATTGCAACAGTCAAACATGATATTTCCGAAGATGTGAAAACCATGTCAAAAATGGGAACGAATACGCTGTAACTGTTCGTTTCACATTTTTGACATGGTTTTCACATCTTCGGGAATACCATTTTTGACTATATTACGATGGTTTGAAAATGGTTCTTGGCCCGAAACTAGCCATGGAGTGAATAAAAACAGCAAAATTTGCAACTTTGGACCTGTTTTTAGTTGTGCATAACGATTCTTATCTTATATTCTTCGATATAGTTATTTTCGCGATGTCCCGAGCTTCTGTACTGATATTTTATTGTGATTTACGGTTCCTGAAAAGTAGGCTATTATACGAACTACCTTCTTCTTATCCACGACGTATAGACTCATGTGAATAGGGGCAACAATTAGAAACAGATTATATATTACCTTTATACCGGTGAATGATGAGAACTTTCTTCATGAATTTATGCGTCGCAAAAGTTTACAGGCATCTTGTTTTTGGAACTTCTTGTTATTCTGGTGCGCTGTGCATTGAAAGACTGACTGATTGATGCTGTTCTATTAGACGTCTACAAAAACATTTCTGAATATAAAACCAGACCAAATGTGAGAAAAGGTCTTAAATTAACTAGCTTCCTAGCTTTTAAATTCGACGATGAAACGATGTTTCCGTGAAATCAAGTACCTCGAAATAAAAATTCAGAGAAACGGGTATTGAAGTGAATCGACTAATAAATATCAATTGCTCGCATGCCTAAGACAATGCAAATATATGTCAATCACGGACACTAAAAGAAATTAAGGATGTCCTTTCGGCGAAATACATACTACTATCAGTATTTTCACTACACATCGATAAATATGTGTGTGTGTGTGTGTGTGAGTGAGTGTGTGTGTGTGTGTGTGTGTGTGTGTGTGTGTGTGTTGAGGGAGGGGGGAGGGACTGCGGTTTCGTTCCCCTCAACCACTAGGTCATCAGCGCTCATACGAAGATTATTAGAAACGAATGTCGTTAAAAAGTAGAAAACGTGCTAAAAGAAGTAAAAAGCAGCCTCAGATAAAATCGCATTCACTCTTTCCCAAGTTGTACAAGGCGTCTGCGTATTTAGTTCATGGCGTAAAATTGCTGGATTTTTTATGTCTGTGAAAGTGGTTGCTGCAGAACAAAATACAGATACACCGACCTGCTACATAACAAATTCTTACTATGTTGCTTGTACCTCGAATAGTCTTTAAATATTATCAGTATCCAAAGATGATCACATTACTTACACGAACTAATTAAACATGGATACATAACTAATCCTCAGTTCTACACACCAAGTAGTTATGAATAGGCAGCTACGGAATATTTGAAAGGGTATTCATGACACTATTGCTTTAGCTTATTGTTTTGCGAATCGTAATTTCATTAAAAATGTATGTAATCGCAGTTATTTATTGTCTGATAAATTGATTGTAGTATTTTAGTTTACTAGTAACGTAATACACTTACAAAACTTGAATTTTTTAAATGCCTATGGGAACGATTGATACCTGTAATAGAGCCAAGGCCTCGAAGGTAAGTTTGTCACTTTTCCAGTCAACAAAGAAAATAAATTTTTAGACCAGTTACACACAAAATAAGTTTCTTGAACGTAGAGTTGTAATCATTAATACACACATCTATGGTCACAAGTGTCATGTACAAATGTTAATTAATGAAGAATGTTTAGTAATGGAGTATTTTGTGAAATATTTGTAAAATAAATGACTGCTGGAGTGATAGTAGCAGTAACTCCAGAGACACTTGATATGTCTCATATACGGACATGTACTGCCTCTCTTTTTCGTAACATTGAGAAATTATTTTCAGTCATTAGTTTGAGCTCGTAGCTATTTAACAAATTTGGAGCATATGAAATTTTCGTTAGCATGTACTCGGCGATAATGCAGGAAACATGTGAAGTGACAGACATGGTATCACACTGGAGTCACATTTTGGACGACCTGTTTTCAACGACTCGTCCGGAGATCCAAATTTAGGCTTGTTACAATAACCCTCAATTCCAGATCCAGTCGCATTCTCCTTTATTTTCTAATTTAATAATTTCTCTGATTACTTTAAAAGGTTGTTCTGCAATCACTTGCGTCCGTAGATCTCTTTTCATTCACATGCTTGGTTCTCAACCGATAAATCTTCAGAAGCGAAAGGTTTCTATCAGCACCACTTGTAATCAAGGCTGTGATTCTGAAGTGACGAAAGTAATGTTGTTCGCGACGTTCAATCATAACAGAACAAATAAAATTTATGAAGAGGAACGGCAAATAGGAGACTTTTTATGGGTAGACGTTGCATAAGACGTCGGAAAAATCTAATTATATTTACCTAGGGCAACAACTGATTTGTCTCCTTATATCTGACGCTCAGTAGTGTATCGTACGTCCAGAATAAGGGGGTTAGCTAGCGTTATATGAAAGATAGGAATGTGGCAGTTCAGAAATCTGTAGTTAGTAAATCATGTACTTCCATGTCAGCCTGTCGTATGTATTTCTAGTAACAAGCAAATAAAGTTCCTAACTCCAGCGATTCAATACTGTTTATGACCAAATACGAGGGCTATTCGGAAATTGAGGAACGATCGGTCGCGAAATGGAAACCACTGTGAACATCCGAAGAGGCTTTTCACAGACGTTTTGGGTAGTGTCTCTAGTACGCCCTTCGATCGCACCAAGACGCTCTTTTCAGTTGTGAGCACACCGTGAGCGAGTAAAGATGCCTAGAACAACGATGTCTCCCGCCTAGTAGGAGGGCCCGCTGAGAGGCTTCGCCTTAATGAATGCAGCCCACCTAACACAACTGACACGCACTTCCTTCTTCATGGAAGTTCTCAGTCGCACTCGGCAGGGGCAGTGAAGACGCTCCTACAGCCTTTCCGATGGGACGTATTCGATCACCCACAACACAGCCCTAATTGGCTCATCCTGAGTATCATCTCTGTTCACATGAAACGCTGGATACGAAGACAACACTTAGGCGCAGGTTAAGCGCTATAGACCAGCGTAGCGAATTATCGGAAAGCACACCTTCTATGACGATGGTGTTGGAAATTTGGTATAACGCTCCGGCAAATGTCTAAGTCGGAGCGGCGACTACGTAGAGAAGTACCTGGAAGGCGTAGCTAAATGTGCAAAGAAAACAATTTTGATTTCACTGTGGTTTCCATTTCGCTACTGATCGTTCCTTACTTTTCGAACAACCCTCGTATTACACAAACGCAGTGATCCCGAAATCTAAATGTCCTTATGGAAATCAATACCGATTCGTCTATCGTTACGTGACACTGAGACTGTAACAACAGTCTTCAAGTGGAGATCTGGTTCATTTGGTACGTAGGAAAGCGTGCACTTGGAGACACGGCCGCAGAGCGGAACGTACTCCCAGGTCATGCTGATCACGGCTGATCCTACAGTCTGACCGTAGTTAATGAAGGGGGAGTGACAGTAGGCCATAGAGACACGCAGGCTCGTACGAAGCACCCTCCGCCGCCGGCCGCAGGCGCCGACCACGCCCAGCCTGGGGCGGTACCACTTCCAGCCGACGGCCACATGCGCGCCTCACTGTCTCCAGCGTCAGACATGGGTCTGTAGGACTGAACGTGCCTCCTGTCTGACCCAACCTCTGACCCAGTTCCGTACAGCTCTGCGTTCAACGTCCACCTCGTCTCGATACAAGAACAATGAAACTTGATTGTCAAACTACAGCGCGCGATCCGTTTGGAAAGTTACTTTTTTCTGTTCGTGAATGTTTCCGTATTTGGTAGTCTGAAATATTGATTCTAGGCGACCACGATGAGCATCACACGACAACTTATCGTGTGATTCGTGAAAAGGCACTGATTCGGATGATGACTCTTTACAGTTCAAATCGGTTAAAAAGCTACGAAATGCGATCAACAAATTTGCGATTACAAGTCGATACAAGGATCCTGAAATAGATCTTCCTATAGCCACTGGTATAGTGTTTGAGATATTAAAACCCGATACCTATGTTGGAGTCCTTGAGCACCACCGGTCGATAGATAAACTAGCCACTATAATTAAGTTCAAAATGCTCGAAGGTATCTCATCTTCCACTTATACAACTTTCGGATTATAAGAAACTGTTCTGCCTCCCCTGTGCCGAGAAACTATTGCTCGTGGCAGCCTATGCTGAAACCTTACAACGATATTAATGTTTCCGCTCATAATTTTTAGAAATATTAACATGAGACAGATTAGAAGTAAATCTCAATTCTGCGGATTACATATGCTCCATTCCTAGCTCCAAGCGATTTCTGAAACAGGTACCGAATGCTGTGTAACATGTTCTCGTGGCATTTTCCCCAGTATTTCTCAGATCTACAGTTATTAGCTGTTCATTCATAACGAGTTGATATCGGATGTCTAGTGAATATTAAAGAAACGAGTGACGAATGCGAAACAATAAATTTTATCGGCGTAAACGTAAAACCTCTCACCATAATACTGAAAGTGAAAATTATATAGCGAAATCACTAATTAAAATCGATTTTTGTTAGCAGAAAGAACGCTTCAAATGCACACCAGATTTTACGAAGTCACAGCTCTGGAACTGGGACGTAAACATTGCGCTGGAGGATTCAGAGAATGAACTGTAACATCGCTAAAGTCTTTGTTGCCTTCAAAATATCTTTCTCAATTTTTCTGCTCTGACGTATTTCACTATTTCATACTCAGTGAATGGGAGTGGATTGGATTCTAGCACCTAAAAATGAAGGAACACGCTCACATTGGTTCGCTGCAACACAATATAATTCTTTATGGCTTTACATAAAATATTTTCGAATTTTACAGCAGACATATTAGGTTTGATCAGTGTTTATAGTAAATTATCTACGAGGGGAAGGAAATAATTATTTGCAACATAAATTAGAACTTCTGAGAATGCATTGTACCATAGCGATAACATTTTAATAATGCATTTGGAATGCAATGCTCGAGTTATATTTATATGTGGCAGAAATTTATGCCGCTGGGCACAGATTTGGCAAAGGGAAAATGAACCGTTCTTCTCATGCTGGTTTCCTTAAAATTACTAATATTTCCGAGTATCACTGTCAGTAATCATTTATTAAATTATGTTGTAAGGGTATTATATCCAGTAATAACAATTCATACACTAAACAAGGCACACAGAACAGTGCAAAACGAAGTGTTAGTGGAAGACCATTCTCGCTTGAGAACGATCTTCAGATTTAATGGACTCTTTCGTGCGTTATCTGCAGGGCTTGTCATACACATCAGTAAATCTGAGTATAGCACACGACGTAAATAACTAAGCTGTCCCATGGTAGACTAACTTCTGTAGCCCATTTCCGTACACTTCACTGTCGCAGCAAGTGCCTGTCCACAGAACATTTTCCTTACCTTAGTGAAGTTGGTCCTTTCGCTAACACTGGGAAGACAACAGACACCTGCCAAATCGCACCTGCACCAGAAGACTCTTGCGTACGTACGTTAGTTTATACGCGTTTCGGCACTACGCAGTACGATACGGTACGGGGGCGCAGCGTGAACACAGTCCACTGGAGGGTAGGCAGCCCGCGCAGCGGTAGCCGGCACTACCGGGACCCGCGACCCGCGACCCGCGACGTGACGCGACGCACTGGCACGGCGAGCGTGGCGGTGGCGCCACCAACCTGCGCCGGCGCTGGCGCCTGCGTACACGCTACCTGCTCCCCACCAGGGTCCACACAGCTGCCTAGTTGACTTCAGCGCGTGGAGACTTCATTTTTGAGAACTTTCAGTACAACTGAAGAAGTTCGACGAAAGGATATTTTAATGACTTGCGCCGCTAGTACAAAGAAGTGAGGCAAATCCATCTGTCGCGAACCTACGCAGCTATTATCAGCAACTATAAAATATTCTGAAAAACTGAGAATAACAAAATTTTATTTTGCTTTGGAGTGCTGAAGCCACTTGACTTGAACATTTTGATTGAACAACTAACTGTGCTGTCTTTAGGTGTTCAATCCTAAACTTCGTTGCACTGAGCCGCCTAATTCTATATTAATTTGGCTTATATGGCGAATATTTCATCTTAATTTATCGTAGAGGGACATATTTATGTAAATTCTTCCATAGAGTATCTGAATGATAAGGGTCAAGTACGAGAAACGTATTTAGGAAGTAAGGTAGCAACTGTTGGCAACCGTTGACGGATAGTCGATCGTCAAGGAAAATAAGGACATTAAATATTTACAATTCTATTAGTTAAGGATTATTTCATAGCTTACTGCTTGTTATCTCTGAATCAGAGGCTCAGACAGTTTTGCGACCGTGTTGGCTGCAGATTCCTTGGCTGCAGATTCCTTGACTTGCGCCTTAGGATGGTGGGGTTTCGGGTTACGCTGAATAGGTCAGGATTTCACTACACTCAGCTGGCGGATAGACGGGTAGCGGAAGCTGTGTGGCGTGGACTGGGCGGTTTTTTTAGGTTAGAAGGCCTCGGGAAAGTACGGGGTGGGCTGCAATCTCAAAGGGTGCATGGCAAATACAGGACGTGCTCGGATCAAGGAACAGTCGGAATTGTAGTTGGAAATTGTTGTAGTTGTGCTGGCAAAGTCCCTGAGCTTCAAGCGCTAATAGAAAGCACAGAAGCTGAAATCGTTATTGGTACAGAAAGCTGGCTAAAGCCTGAAATAAGTTCTGCAGAAATTTTTACGAAGTCTCAGACGGTGTTCAGGAAAGACAGATTAGGCAGAATTGGTGGTGGAGTGTTTGTGTTTGTCAGTAGTGGTTTATCTTGTAGTGAAGTCGAAGTAGATACTCCGTGCGAATTGGTATGGGTGGAGGTTATACTTAACAGCCGATCTAAGTTAATAATTGGCTCCTTCTACCGACCCCCAGACTCCGATGAGTTGCTGAACAGTTCAGAGAAAATTTGAGTCTCGTAACAAACAAATACCCCACTCATACCGTTATAGTTGGTGGGGACTTCAACCTTCCCTCGATATGTTGGCAAAAATACTTGTTCAAAACCGGTGGTAGGCAGAAAACATCTTCCGAGATTGTCCTAAATGCTTTCTCCGAAAATTATTTCGAGCAGTTAGTCCACGAACCCACGCGAATTGTAAATGGTTGCTAAAACACACTTGACCTCTTAGCCGCAAACAATCCAGAGCTAAAAGAGAGCATCATGACTGATACAGGGATTAGTGATCACAAGGTCGTTGTAGCTAGGCTAATACCGTTTCTTCCAAATCCACCAGAAACAAACGCAAAATAATTTTATTTAAAAAAGCGGATAAAGTGTCACTAGGTGCCTTCTTGAGAGACAATCTCCATTCCTTTCGAACTGACTATGCAAATGTAGACGAGATGTGGCTCAAATTCAAAGATATAGTAGCAACAGCAATTGAGAGATTCATACCTCATCAATTGGTAAGAGATGGAACTGATCCCCCATGGTACACAAAACAGGTCCGAACGCTGTTGCAGAGGCAACGGAAAAAGCATGCGAAGTTCAGAAGAACGCGAAATCCCGAAGATTGGCTAAAATTTACGGACGCGCGAAATTTAGCACGGACTTCAATGCGAGATGCCTTTAATAGGTTCCACAACGAAACATTGTCTCGAAATTTGGTAGAAAATCCGAAGAAATTCTGGTCGTATGTAAAGTACACAAGCGGCAAGACGCACTCAATACCTTCGCTGCGCAGTGCCGATGGTACTGTTACCGACGACTGTGCCGCTAAAGCGAAGTTACTGAACGCAGTTTTCCGAAATTCCTTCACCAGGGAAGACGAATGGAATATTCCAGAATTTGAAACACGAACAGCTGCCACCATGACTCATAAATTATATGGCATGATTACTTCAAACCAAATTAATCATCAATTATTTTACAACGTTTTTCACTATGTGCATGGGTATTCTGATACGACAACTTAAGAGATGCCACCATTTCCTACGTAACAGAGATTTAACAACTCTTTATTCAAAAATAATTTATACATTTAATAAAAATACTATTCACTCTAATAAATGGTTTAGCACTCCACAGCATAAATTATACTGTATAAACATCTGTTTAAATGTCAAAACCCAAATTATAATTTTGATGTATAGTGTAATGCAGATCACCAGTACTATGATAATGCGACGTCACTCTTCCTAATTATCAAGTATTTTGATATCTGTTACCCTGCTCCGTCAAAAGTCTGGGCTGAAGCTGCAAAAAAAAAAACACTTCTGCACACCCGAAATGTAATGAAGCAGTCACTACACTGCGAAAACATTGCGATGCACCTCTAATGCCTTGGCCAGCATATGGAGCATGTTGATGCAGCTCCCGCAACTGTAGTCTCGATTTTGAACAAAATGCCAGCACCAGTTGCACTTTTATTTTTATTTTAGAAACCACCGATGGCTTTGATCCCGAATGCAATTGTCCAACGCTATCTACACAGCACTGAGCAACAAAGTACAACAGAATTAGTCAAATGGAGAAGATTTTCAGCAACAGCCATCATCAACAAGTGTAACACAAATTTTCAAAACAACTAGTTCATGTACTTCATACGACTAACAAATTAAAAAATAATGTAGTGTAAAGTCATCTACTATTATAAGAAGTTATATGTTATGTAGACTAAAGAAGGTTCAGGAGGAACTTGTCAACAAACATTGTGTGAATTCGTTTACGGTCATGAATGTCGACATATGTCAGGTAAACTTACATGTCTGGCGTCCTTAGAGCGACTGCTGATATATGCCAGCGGGCTAGGAGGTAGCTCTTAATCAGTGGAGAGACAAGCTACGAGTGGGCGAGGTGAGGGAAGGGGGGGGGGCTGTAAAGGGAAGGCGGTAAGGAAAATTAGCGTGAAGTTAGCTCATCTTACGAGCTAGTAGATCAGTCCAATATTCACTTTACTGCAGAACATCAGCAAAATATGTTTATTAATTTTCTTTATTTACGTATTGCTGACGTCAAGCAAAATCATTCGTTTGACATTTATCGCAAGCGTACAACTGATGTCATTATTTCTCAGAATTAGTAAATGACTTAAATTACGCCTTTATAATACAGAAAATAACAAACAAATATATATTGAGCCTCATTGTCTCCAGAAAATGACTATCATTTTTCCGTAGTTGATAAAACATAAAATTCTAAATTCGAGGTTCTTCAAAAAACAGGTGACAAATTATGTGATGACGCTGCAAAACATTACGACTCATCTCGTTTCCCTTTTATGGGAACGCATCTTATAAACTCAGTGCATTATTCTGCAGATTTGATGTTACAGTTGCTTCCCAACCGATACCACAGCAGTTGTACACATTATTAAATCTAGAAACAACAAGTTTACAACTCTGCTCATTACAAAACCTTTTATATTGGCCATAAAGACATAGATATTAAAAATAAGATGAAATGGCACACAGAGGAAACTTAAGCCGGTAGGGAAGAGACAGGGGAAACCGTATTAGAATCAAAATTTAGAACGGCTTTGGAGGACTTAAGATCAAATAAGGCAAGAGGGATTTCTAAAATCGTTGCAGAAAGTGTCAACGAACCGATTATTCACTTTGGTGTTTGACTGTATTATATTGGCGATACACCATCAGACATTCGGGAAAACGTTATCCACGCAATTCCGAAGATTACAGGAGCCAAAAACTGCGAGCATTATTGCGCGTTCAGCTTAACAGTTTATTCATCCAAGTTGTAGAGCCGAATCGAGAAAAAAATTGGGGTTGTGTTGGATGACAATCAATTTGACTTTAGGAAAGGAAAAAGCCAGAGAGGCAGTTCTGACGCTATGGTTGATAATGGAAGCAAGACTGAAGACAAACCAAGATGCTTTTATAGGATTTGTCGAAGTGGAGAAAGCGTTCGACAATGTATAATGGTGTAAGGTGTTCGAAAATCTGAGAAAAAGAAAGACAGGTAATATACAGTGTGTACAAGACGCTAGAGGGAACGATAAGAGTGGAAGACCAAGAACGAAGTGAACAGATTAGAAAGGGTGAAAGACAGGGCGGTAGCCTTTCGCCCTTACTGGTCAATCTGTGCACCGAAGAAGCAATGTAGGGAATAAAAGTAATAGTGAAAGCATATCAATGATAAGATTCTCTGATGACATTGGTACCCTCAGTGAAAGTGAGAAATAATTGCAGAATCTGTTAAATGGAATGAGCAGTCTAATGAACACAGGATATGGATTGAGGGTAAATAGAAGAAAGAAGAAAGAAACGAGAAGTTTCAGAAATGAAAACAGCGAGCAACCTAGCAAAATTGGTGATCACGATGTAGGTGAAGTTAGGGAGTTCTGCTGCTTAGGCAGTAAAATAACCAATGGTGGACGGAGCGAGGTGGACATAAAAAGCAGACTAGCACTGGCAGAAAGGGAATTCCTAGCCAAGATTAGTCTAAAAACGTCAAACATAGGCCCTAATTTGAGGAACAAATTGATCACAATATACATTTGGAGCACAGCATTGTGTAGTAGTGAAACATGGATCGTGGGAAAACCGGAACATAATAGAGTCGAAGCATTTGAGATTGGTTGCTACAGAACAATGTTGAAAATCAGGTGGACTGATGAGGTAAGGAATACGGAGGCTCTTCACAGAATACACGAGGAAAGGAATGTATGGAAAACATTTACAATAAGAGGGGACAGGACGTTAGGACATCTGTTAAGATATCAGGGAACACCTTCCATGGTACTGGAGGGAACTATAGAGGGTAAAAACTGTAAAGGAAGACAGAGATTGCAACACGTCCAGCAAATAATTGAGGACTTAATTTGCAAGTGCTGAGATGAAAAGGTTCGCACAGGAGAGAAATTTTTGGCTTGACGCATCAAACTAGTCAGAAGACTGATAACTCAAAATAAAATAAAAATAAAACTTAAAAAAATCAGCACAGTTTCGTTTCATTGTATAGTATGGTATCCCCGTTTATTGTAATCAATGGACCACGCTCATTTCTTCATGGCTGTATGTTGTATTAATATCGTGTTTGTAAGCGGAGTTACCCTTTGCTGCTTCCGTGTGTTTACCATCCATGGCTTCCTAAGTCAAGTTTTCGTTCATCAAAGGATCACCGAGAGTCGTCTGCAGTCCTCTCTTCGGAATACCACTTTTACGTGACGTTTTATAATAGAACTATGTTAGTCATTTAAATGTCATTCTGTTCTGTATTTTATTTTACTTTTAATGCATTTTATCAACTTTTCTGTCATCACTTGTCTCTGTGCCTTTCTCGTAACTTCCCTCTCCCCGAGTTAAACGCCACCTCCTGGTACGACTCATCAGCAGCCTTTCTGTGTTCTCTCAGGATGGCAGACATGTACGTTCACGTGATGTACACTCCTGGAAATGGAAAAAAGAACACATTGACACCGGTGTGTCAGACCCACCATACTTGCTCCGGACACTGTGAGAGGGCTGTACAAGCAATGATCACACGCACGGCACAGCGGACACACCAGGAACCGCGGTGTTGGCCGTCGAATGGCGCTAGCTGCGCAGCATTTGTGCACCGCCGCCGTCAGTGTCAGCCAGTTTGCCGTGGCATACGGAGCTCCATCGCAGTCTTTAACACTGGTAGCATGCCGCGACAGCGTGGACGTGAACCGTATGTGCAGTTGACGGACTTTGAGCGAGGGCGTATAGTGGGCATGCGGGAGGCCGGGTGGACGTACCGCCGAATTGCTCAACACGTGGGGCGTGAGGTCTCCACAGTACATCGATGTTGTCGCCAGTGGTCGGCGGAAGGTGCACGTGCCCGTCGACCTGGGACCGGACCGCAGCGACGCACGGATGCACGCCAAGACCGTAGGATCCTACGCAGTGCCGTAGGGGACCGCACCGCCACTTCCCAGCAAATTAGGGACACTGTTGCTCCTGGGGTATCGGCGAGGACCATTCGCAACCGTCTCCATGAAGCTGGGCTACGGTCCCGCACACCGTTAGGCCGTCTTCCGCTCACGCCCCAACATCGTGCAGCCCGCCTCCAGTGGTGTCGCGACAGGCGTGAATGGAGGGACGAATGGAGACGTGTCGTCTTCAGCGATGAGAGTCGCTTCTGCCTTGGTGCCAATGATGGTCGTATGCGTGTTTGGCGCCGTGCAGGTGAGCGCCACAATCAGGACTGCATACGACCGAGGCACACAGGGCCAACACCCGGCATCATGGTGTGGGGAGCGATCTCTACACTGGCCGTACACCACTGGTGATCGTCGAGGGGACACTGAATAGTGCACGGTACATCCAAACCGTCATCAAACCCATCGTTCTACCATTCCTAGACCGGCAAGGGAACTCTCTGTTCCAACAGGACAATGCACGTCCGCATGTATCCCGTGCCACCCAACGTGCTCTAGAAGGTATAAGTCAACTACCCTGGCCAGCAAGATCTCCGGATCTGTCCCCCATTGAGCATGTTTGGGACTGGATGAAGCGTCGTCTCACGCGGTCTGCACGTCCAGCACGAACGCTGGTCCAACTGAGGCGCCAGGTGGAAATGGCATGGCAAGCCGTTCCACAGGACTACATCCAGCATCTCTACGATCGTCTCCATGGGAGAATAGCAGCCTGCATTGCTGCAAAAGGTGGATATACACTGTACTAGTGCCGACATTGTGCATGCTCTGTTGCCTGTGTCTATGTGCCTGTGGTTCTGTCAGTGTGATCATGTGATGTATCTGACCCCAGGAATGTGTCAATAAAGTTTCCCCTTCCTAGGACAATGAATTCACGGTGTTCTTATTTCAATTTCCAGGAGTGTATGTCGAATTCCTAGACTTTAAACTAATTCATACAATATTTAGGCTATTATTGTGTTTTCATTATGCTTGTTGGCAAGTTGTTTCTCAACATTATTTAGTTTACGTAAGATATACATACTTGTAGTAATAGATTTCACACTACATTATTTTTGAGGTCGGTGCTTTTATGCAGTGTATGAATGAGGTGGAACATTTATGTGTAATATTTGTTTTTGGTGATGCGTGTTGTTGCAGTCTTCACCATTTGACTAATTTTGGTGTACTTCGTTTTTCAGTACTATCTAGATATCACCGAATAATAACGTTCAGGACAGAAACCGTTCGTGCTTTTCAAAACAAAATAGGAAAGTGCAGCTGGTGCTGACATTTTATTTAAAATTGTAGTATCTGTTCAAAATAACAGACAAATCTCTTTTTACAAAAGTTACAAATTTTTACTGCATTTGCTTTATGGTTTCTACGTGAACGTGCAAACACCGTGGTCTAGGGGTGCCGGAACGGTAGCTCAGCGTGTTCGGTCAGAGGGCTAGCTGTCCTCTGTAATAAAAAACTGAGTGAACGGCTCAACGAACAACCTGAATGGGTGTTATGGGACGTCCGCACCGAATATATACCACGAACAAATAGAACGAAATGAGACAAAAAGAGACATACGTCTTTGATTCATAATCAAAAAGCCTTCGGTCCTGGGTTCGAATCCCGCCGCTGCTTAAATTCTGATTAATAATCTTCATTGGTGGCCGAAGACTTCCGGCATAAGAAGTCACCCTCATTCTGCCAACGGCATTGTCAAAGAGGGCGGACAGAGGTTCAGGGTACTCTCTTGTCCTAGGGGTGGAAAACTGCTCCTAAACGCTGAAGAATCAGCAATGATCAACGGCATGAGTGTCATGATGATCTCTCCATTGGTAAAAGATTCCGAAACAGTCCCCCATTCGGATCTCCGGGAGGGGACTGCCAAGGGAGAAACATGTGAAAAAGATTGAATAATCAACGAAAGGATAACGTTCTACGAGTCGGGGCGTGGAATGTCAGAAGCCTGAACGTGGTAGGGAAACCAGAAAATCTGAAAAGGGAAATGCAAAGGCTCAATCTAGATATAGTAGGGGTCAGTGAAGTGAAGTGGAAGGAAGACAAGGATTTCTGGTCAGATGAGTATCGGGTAATATCAACATCAGCAGAAAATGGTATAACAGGAGTCGGATTCGTTATGAGTAGAAAGGTAGGACAGAGAATGTGTTATTGTGATCAGTTCAGTGACAGGGTTGTTCTTATCAGACCCGACAGCAAACCAACACTGACAACGATAGTTCAAGTATACATGCCGACGTCGCAATATGAAGATGAAGATATAGAGAAAGTGTATGAGGATATTGAAAGAGTAATACAGCATGTAAAGGGGGATGAAAATCTAATAGTCATGGGGTACTGGGATGCATTTTTAGGGGAAGAAGAAAAGGTTACACGAGAATATAGGCTTGGGATAAGGAATGAGAGAGGAGAAAGACTAATTGAGTTCTGTAACAAGTTTCAGCTAGTAATAGCGAATACCCTGTTCAAAAATCACAAGAGGAGGAGGTATACTTGAAAAAGGTCGGGTGACACAGAAAGATTTCAGTTAGATTACATCAAGGTCAGATAGAGATTCCGAAATCAGATACTGGAATCTAAGGCGTACCCAGGAGCAGATATAGACTCAGATCACAATACAGTAGTGATGAAGAGTAGGCTGAAGTTTAAGACATTAGTCAGGAAGAATCAGCACGCAGAAACGTGAGGTACGGAAGTGCTAAGGAATGACGAGATACGCTTGAAGTTCTCTAAGGCTACAGATACAAAAATAAAGAGTAGCTCAGTAGGCAGTACAGTTGAAGACGAATGGACATCTCTAAAAAGGGCCATCACACAAGCTGGGAAGGGAAACATAGGTACAAGGAAGGTAACACGAAGAAACCGTGGGTAACAGAAGAAATACTTCATTTGATAGATGAAAGGAGGACGTACAAAACTGTTCCGGGAAACTCAGGATTACAGAAAGACAAGTTGCTGAGGAATGAAATAAATAGGAACTGCAGGGAAACTAAGACGAAATGGCTGCAGGAAAAATGTGAAGACACCGAAAAAGAAATGATTGTTGGAAGGACATGCTCAGCATACAGAAAAGTCAAAACAACCTTCGGTGGCATTAAAGGCAAGGGTGGTAACATTAAGAGTGCTACCTGAATTCCACTGTTAAATGCAGAGGAGAGAGCGGGTAGGTGGAAAGAATACAATGAAAGCCCCTACGAAGGGAAAGATTTGTCTGGTGTAATGAAGTAGAAACGGGAGTCTATTTAGAAGAGATAGGGGATCCAGTATTAGAATCAGAATTTGAAAGAGCTTTGGAGAACTTAAGATCAAATAAGGCAGAAGGGATAGATAACATTCCATCAGAATTTCTAAGATCATTCGAGAAAGTGGCAACAAAACGACTGTTCACGTAAGTGTGTAGAATGTATAAGTCTGGCGACATGCCATCTTACTTTCTGGGAAGCATCATCCACACAATTCCGAAGACGGCAAGAGCTGACACCAGCGAGAATTATCGCACAATCAGCTTAACAGTTCACACACCAAAATTACTTACAATAATAATATACAGAAGAATGGAAAAGAAAATTGAGGATCCGCTAAATGACGATCAGTTTGGCTTTAGGAAAATGAAAGGCACGAGAGAGGCAATTCTGACGTTGTGATCAATAATGGAAGCAAGACTACAGAAAAATCAAGACACATTCATAGCATTTTTGGATCTGGAAAAGGCGTTCGACAAATGTAAAACGGTGCAAGATGCTAGAAATTCTGCAAGAAGTAGGGGTAAGCTACAGGGAGAGACGGGTCATATACAATATTTACAACAGCCAAGAGGGAGTAATAAGAGTGGACGACCAAGAACAAAGCGCTCCTATTAAAAAGGGTGTAACACAAAGTTGTAGCCTTTCGCTCCTAATGTTCAGTCTGTACATCGAGGAAGCAGTGACGGAAATAAAAGAGCTATTCTGAGTGAAAGTGAAGATGAAATACATGATCTGCTGAACGGAATGAAGTCTAATGAGCACACAGTATGGATTGAGAGTAAATCGAAGAAAGACGAAGGTAATGAGAAGTAGCAGAAATGAGAACAGCGAGAAAACATCAGGATTGACGGTCACGAAGTAGATGAAGTTAACGAATTCTGCGACCTAGGCAGTAGAATAACCAGTGACGGACGGAGCAAGGAGAACATCTAACGCAGACTAGCAATGGCAAAAATGCATTTGGCCAAGAGAAGTTACTAATATCAAATATCGGCCCCAATTTGAGGACGAAATTTCTGAGAATGTACGTCTGGAGTACAGCATTGTATGCTAGTGAAACATGGATGTGAGAAAACCGGAACAGAAGAGAATCGAGGCATTTGAGATGTGGTGCTACAGACGAATGTTGTAAATTAGTGGACTGATAAAATAAGGAATGAAGAGGTTCTACGCAGTATCGGAGAGGAAAGGAATATCTGGAAAACAGTGAGAAGGGACAGGATAAAAGGGCATCTATTAAGACAAGAGGGAATGACTTCCATGGTACTAGAGGAAGCTGTAGAGGGCAAAAAATGTAGAGGAAGACAGAGATTGGAATAAATCCAGCAAATAATTAAGGACGTAGGTTGCACATGCTACTCTGAGATGAAGAAGTTAGCGCAGGAGAGGAATTCGTGGCGGCCCGCATCAAACCAGTCAGAAGACTGATGACAAAAAAAAAAAAGAAAAAAGTGAACGTTTCTTATTAGGTCTAGGTGGCTCCCCGATACTTCTTCCGTTAAGCAACAGGAGAAGAATAACAGCTACTACGTAAATAACAGCGTAACAGCTACTACGTAAATAACCACTGGTTTGAGAAAGTTACAGGCATGATGGATCCTTATTCTTGAAAAAGTATGGCGTAGTATAGACTTCTGATAATAAATCTACTATGATAGTCTGGTTATTCGCCAAGTCTACCCGAAACTTTTCATAAAAATAAGGATAAAGGAAGGGCTCCCTGGATCGCCTCTACGGCGTTTTGAACTACCAAAAATGAAACCACCCATAGACAATTAAACATTCACCCAATACCAACGGACAACAATTACGAATTTAGACTTGGCCAGTATCCACAAATACTGAGGAAGGAAGATTAATATTTAACGTCCCGTCGACATCGAGACCGTTAGAGACGGAGCACAAGCTCGGAATGTTTCAAGGATGGCGAAGGAAATCAGCTGTGCCCTTTAAAGGAACCATCTAGGCATTTACATGAAGCGATATAGAAAAACCACGGAAATTCTAATTCTGCATGGCCGGAAGCAGATCTCAAACGTCGTCCACCCGAATGCGAATCCGATGGGTTAACCACTGCAGCACCTCGCTCGGTGCAGCTACTGAGATAGAAGTCGTCTTAAACGAAACCAGTATGCCGGCATACGTGTCTGCGGCCACAACATGTTTCCTCTCTTCTACGTCTCAACGTTTCTGAAAGAGGAGCTGAAATTCATCAAATCTTAATGTGCTGTGGTTACTGACTTTTATCTTCGTGGTAATGAATTCTCTTAGTGAATATGTTACCTTACAGGACTAAATATTGGATGTTTGCTTACTATTACAGTTTTCTAACGTAATTAGTTGTCTAATCACTTACACGAAACTGTCTTTGATCAGTCACCTTCAAATGAACTGCAGGTTCCTCTGCTTTCGTAAACTGTAGCTTTCTCCTTGCATTCCAGTAATTTTACACGTATCGATTACTCAGATGTACGTACAAGACGCAGAATGATTTTAGCCTGTTGATGTTGACGTTGTCATGGTCTTCAGTGAGAAAACGGTTTTGATTTAGCTGTCCACGCTGCTCCATCCTACGCAAATCTCTGGGTAAGTTCTCCAAGCTACATCTACTTAAATCTACCTATAGTAGTCAAACCTTCAGTCCTATATTCCATTCAATATTTCTTCATTAGTTACCCGATCCAACATTCTAACATAATTTTCAACGCACTTCTGTAGCTTCACATTTAAGAAGCTTCGCTTCTCTTCTTGTCTTCACTGTTAGTCGTTCCAGTTTCAATACATTATGTATAAGGTTACACCGCTGAGAAATACACTTAAATATCTGCTGAATGTAAACATTGTTCTCTTTGTCGAGAAAGATATTTTTAATACTGCCAGTTTTACACTACTGGCCATTAAAATTGCTACACCAAGAAGAAATGCAGCTGACAAATGGGTATTCATTGCACAAATATATTATACTAGAACTGGCATGTCATTACATTTTCGCGCAATTTTGGAGCATAGATCGTGAGTAATCAGTACCCAGAACAACCACCTCTGGCCGTAATAACGGCCTTGATACGCCTGGGCATTGAGTCAAACAGAGCTTGGATGGCGTGCACAGGTACACCTCCCCACGCAGCTTCAACACGATATCACAGTTCATCAACAGTAAAGGACCTGCAACATCCGGTCTTGCATTATCCTACTGAAATGTAGGGTTTCGCAGGGATCGAATGAATGGTAGAGCCACGGGTCGTAACACATCGGTAATGTAACGTCGAATGTTCACAGTGTCGTCATTGCGAACAAGAGGTGATCGAGACGTGTAAACAATGGCACCCCATACCATCACGGCGGGTGATACGTCAGTACGGCAATGACGAATACACGCTTCCAATGTGCGTTCACCACGATGTCGCCAAACACCGATGCGACCAGCATGATGCTGTAAACAGAATGTGGATTCATCCGAAAAAATGACGTTTTGGCATTCGTGCACCCAGGTTCGTCGTTAAGTACACCATCGCAGGCGCTCCTGTCTGTGATGCAGCGTCAAGGGTAACCGCAGCCATAGTCTCCGAGCTGATAGTCCATGCAGCTGCAAACGTCGTCGAACTGTTCGTGTAGATGGTTGTTGTAAACGTCCCCATCTGTTGACTCAGGGATCGAGACGTGGCTGCACGATCCGTTACAGCCATGCGGGTAAGATGCCTGTCATCTCGACTGTTAGTGATACGAGGCCGTTGGGATCCAGCACGGCGTTCCGTATTACCCTCCTGAACCCACCGATTCCATATTCTGCTAACAGTCATTGGATCTCGACCAACGCGAGGAGCAATGTCGCGATACGATAAACCGAAATCGTAATAGGCTACAATCCGACCTTTATCAAAGTCGGAAAAGTGATGGTACGTATTTCTCCTCCTTACACGAGGCATCATAACAACGTTTCACCAGGCAACGCCGGTCGACTGCTGTTTGTGTATGAGAAATCGGTGAGAAATTTTCCTCATGTCAGCACGTTGTAGGTGCCACCGGCGCCAACCTTGTGTGAATGCTCTGAAAAGCTAATCATTTGCATATCACAGCATCTTCTTACTGTCGGTTAAATTTCGCGTCTGTAGTACGTCATCTTCGTGGTGTAGCAATTTTAATGGCCAGTAGTGTACTTGTATGTATTCTTTGCTTCCCTATTAGCAACAATCGTTTACTACTTACGTGTCTCAGTTGCTACCACAATGCCGTCATCATTGCCTAATGTAAATTTACTGCATTTCATTTACTTTGCTTCACTTTTGTTGATATTCATCTTATAACTTCTTTCCAAGGAACCATTTTCGTTCAAATGATTATTTAAGTTCTTTACCGTCTCTGACACAGTCCAAAAGACATTAAAACGTTTTTTTACTTCTCCTTTCTTAACATTCCTTTTCAAAATTTCTCCTTAGTTTCTTTTTCCACTTCCACATCAATATGGGTGGTGCGAAGCCTAGCGTGACGACATAGTGTTGCTCATACTGAAACGTTCCGTCTGTCATGTCTTCGGAGTTTCGTTGACGTCACTACTTCAGCCGCAGACGCGGTGAGAAACTATGCCATCTTAGCGACGTCCAACGCACGAGACAGTTTACGTGACGTATTGTGGATTGACAAACAAAAATTTATTGGAGGAACCCCATTAATTCTGCACTTTGTCGAATAGCACGATTGTTTCTGCCAGCTCCAGAGAGTCATTCTGAGTGGAGTGTCGCGCTGGAGCGCGAGATGGCAGACGCCGTGGCCACGTGGTTTCCGGAGCGCCGCCATGGCTGTGGGTGGTGAGCACATCGGTAGCGTGGTGAGTCGCTGCGCGGAGACCAAAGAGCGAGCTCTGGGCAGAGCCGTGGCGAGGACCCGGTTTGCACGGAGCATGACCACAGTGTAGACATAACGGCCTAGTGGAGCGGTTGGTGTCTTTTTACTAGCCGGAGGGAACAGCGATCTCAGACGAGGCAGAGAAAGGAGCTTCTGTATGAAAAGAGAAGTACCAGCTGACTGCTTTTACAGCTGGCGGTTTCAAACTGGTTGTTTTATGGTTGATACAGTGAACTGTGTCCTATGCACCGGATTTACATAACAGTGACAACATTCTGCAAGGCAGTCCAGTGAGAAGTTATGGTTGTTTTCTGATGGAACGCAGGAGTGCGGGTGTATGAACTGTGATCGAGAGCAATTATGCGAGTTAAGTACATGCTACGAGTGTGTTTTGTTTACACTACACCATCGACGCTACTTCTGAGAATTCATCTCTTGCTTGTTTACGTCGAAAATCAGTTGTTGGTGGTAAATTGTACAAGAATTCATTAAGATATATATGCAGCTAGTTCTGTAGAAAGTTTTGTGCAGCCTGCGGTGGTAGATATCGCGTAGTAGTAGACCGATGCATAGATATTTGTAATGCTCCCCGTTGAGCATAAAAGTTGTTTTACATCTTATGTTTTACTGCTTATGTTGTCTCATATCTGATGGCTTTCTAAAGTAAGATAATTTTATCTTGATTATGTAGAGCCCTATTTAAGGATCTTTACAGCCTAGAGAGAGATTCTGTTTTGGTGAAAGTGTATTTCTCCTCTGTTGATGTCAAATAAACTGATTGTTAAATTGATCCCCACGCCTAAACAACCCCCAGCCCGCTCCCACGCCTTCTAAATTTTACGCTAAAGTTATCGGCACTGATACACTAGTAAATCACGTCAAATAAGGATCATCAGTTTTGCTTTGTCCAATAAGGCAGGCATAAAATTTTCTTCACTTGAGCGAAAAATGGTTCCATATATGAGACTGGCAACCATTCCAAAGTGGCACACATTGAATTGTGGAAAGTCCTAGCTGCAAATTAAATTATTGACGCCTTCAGTAGCTTCATCATCTGACATAATTCTGGTAAGAGCAAAGAAATGTAGTGTAACTAGATGCCCCAGGAAAAATATATTCACTGAGGACAGCAGCTTCTATCAATACTTGAAATGAAGTATAAAAACAAACCCCATAAAAGTGGGCACATAAGGTGCCAAATTGAGTGTACATCGACAAATGTGTGGAAATGAAAACAGCTTCAGTCAAGAGATGAGGTTGGCAACCATACTGACAATAATTGTCTGTCAAAGAACTTAACCACTAGGAAAGTATAAAATGAGTGTACCAACCATGTACTGATAGCATTTAAGGTACCATGCAGGCATAAAACTTGACTATTGTATTGAGGTTAATTTATTTTGTCCTTAGTTTACGTATGAAAGTGGTATATGACATTGTATGGCAGGATGATTTTACTGAGTATAGTAGCCCTTGACACGCAGTACTTCCTATTCTGTACATTGAAGTCACTCTAGCATTATATTTACTTCTTTATCATAGCTTTTTGTAAGTTATCGTTTGTCATTTTATGTTTTAACATTTGATATGTCACATGCTTTTACGATTGCATATATTTGTTTAACATTTTACTATTGTATATCATTGTGTAAGAAAACAACAGCTTAGTCATTATTAATTATGTAATTATATCATATCACATTCTTATACTGCAATATTTTAGGAAACTATGTCACAATATTTCTACATTTATAGCTTGCACTATGTTATCCTTTACGTTTCATTTAATAATTCCTCTATATTTTATAACTTGAACAGCTAACATCCCGAACGAAGTCTGTGTAATTTTTTACGTTCATTTATTTTTCAGTCTGTACATTACAGAACGCGCATTTTTAAAGTTTTATGCTTGCATGGTTTCTCCATGGCTTTCAAATTCATATAGTACATAATCGGTACAGTAATTGTATTCTTTCGTGGTAGTTTCGTCCTTCGATAGCCAACCATTGTATGTATGGTTGCTAATGCCGTCTGTAGACGACAGTTGTTTACCTTCCCGCGCTACATTCGCAGTACCTTTACGGGCCCACCTCTCTATGGTTTTTTTTTTTTTTTTTTTTTTTTTTTTTGTAATCATTAATGGACTTGCTGTCTTAGGGCATACATTGTTACTGAGGCAACCTTTTTATATTGCATTTATCACAGCTGTGTCTCCTGATGTCCATCTAAATAAATTAATTTGCGACCAATACCTTCCACAATTCATTGAGTGCCCAGAGATAAAATTGTTACTACTACCGTACGAATCATAAATTCCGTGTAGCAATTCATTAGAGAAACATTCAGATCCGGTCATTCGATTGGAAAACAAACACTGCATGATCAAATATTTTTAAACGGTGTGAGATCTGGAGAACGGGCTGACCAAGGTAGCATTCGAACACTCTTTCCATTGAGATAGGTCAAGATAGTGAGGGAAACATACGGCCTTGGTTTCTCTACAGTTTTTACCATGTACTGCTCCCTCGAGTAAAGTGGAAGTTATTCCTTGTGCCTAAACATATGTCTTATCATCCTCTCTCTTCTTCTCGTCAGTATTTTTCACATATTCCTTTCCTTGCTATTCTGTGGAGAACCTCCTCCTCATTCCTTACCTTATCACTCCACCTAATTTTCAACAGTTTTCTGTAGCACCACACCTCAAATGCTTCGATTCTTTTCTGTTCTGGTTTTCCCGCAGTCCATGTCTTACTGCCATACAATACCGTACTCCAAACGCACATTCTCATATCCTCAAATTAAATCTTATATTGGATATTAGTAGACCTCTTTTGGACAGTGCTAATCTATCTTTTGTGTCCACCTTGATAGTCCGTGATCGTGATTTTGCTCCATAGGTCGCAGAATTCATCTACTTCGTGACCTCAATTCTGATTTCTGCTACTTCGCATTACTATCGTCTTCCTTCGATTTACTCTCAGTCCATATTTTGTATTCATTAGACCATTTCATTCAGCAGATCCTGTAACTCTTCCTCACTTTAACTAAGGATAGCAGTGTCATCAGCGAATCCTATCATTGCTATCTTTTCACTTTAAATTTTAATCCTACTCTTGAATCTTTCTTTTATTTCCGTAATTGCTTCTTCGACGTATGGACTGAACAGTAGGGGGTATAGACTATATCCCTGTCTTACACCCTTTTTAATCCGAGCAGTTCGTTCTCAGTCTTCCTGTCTTATTGTTTCCTCTACGTTCTTGTGCATAATGTATATTTGTACATTCTATGTCACCCCGGAAATAGTAAAATACAATACGTAGTCAATAATAAAATTTTCCAACGCTGTTGGTCTTCGACTACGTAACTTTTCCTGTGGAGGTGCGGTACATCCCTGTGGCTACAGAGCTGATTTCTGTTTAAAGGTAGGTTCTTGTAGTATTCCTCTAACATTGAAACAGAAGTGCACTGTACCCCACACAAAGCTTATATTTTACATATATTCTTGTGCTCTGCTAACATTAAAACAGTAGTCTCCTTTTCCTCAAAGGATTCTTTATTTTTGCGTTGCTACAGGAGGCTGCTGCATCTTAGGTGGATATATCAGAAAATAAATGAAAATTTACTGAATCGATTTGGAGAAGAAAAACTGTATGTAACAACTTTACTAAAAGGAGGGTTTGGTCAATAGGACATATTCTGAGGTATCAAGGAAGAGTCAGTATGATAATGGAGGAGTTGTAAGTGGTAAAAACTATAGAGGAAGACCAAGGCTTGAATAAACAACGCTTACAATAAATGACTGTACAGATGTTGCAGTAGTTATGCAGAGATAAAGAGACTCACACAGGATAGTATAGCGTGGAAAGTTGCATCAAACCAGTCCTCGGACTGAAGATCACAGCAGCAATAGAGTACATCTTGACAATCCCAACACCTACTGTGACTCTGAAAGTCAACATAATGTATGAGGACATGGCATGTACGCTAGACGTCGAATAATACGGTTCACAGAGGCGATAGTGATTCTCGCCGTCCTTCCCTCCCTCCCTCCCTTCCCGCTCTCTCTCTCTCTCTCTCTCTCTCTCTCTCTCTCTCTCTCGGTTTCTCTAACACAAAGGTATCCGTAATAACTCAACTGCTCATCACTGAACATTCAGCCAGAGAGACAATTATATGGTATTCTATAGTGTTGTTTGTGTTGGCTATTGATCGGACCTGCTTATATTACTTACCGTGTGCTTTAAAGCGCACGCTTCTGGGACGAGGAGATGCAGTGTATCCTGTCGAATCCGGCCGGCGGTTTAACGAAGAAGCCTGTTATACCGGCTAGCCTGGATGTGGTTTATAGGCGTTTCCCCACATCTTTCTAATTGACTACCGGCCTGGGACCCATGTCCCGCCTAAGATATACGCTACACAAACCTTCAGAAAACTTTCTCATACCTGCAACAGAACTTACACTAGACACAGACGGCCTGGGTACACTGATTTCGTACTTGGAGATGATTAGGAGACGAGTGACATGGTAAGTTCAGCCTTCTCATCTTCTTAAACCTTTAATTAGCGGCAGCAAAGGGCTAATTCAAAATTTTCATTTGATGTCATTAATAGTTTACAGAGATTAACCTTGTCTACGAGTTCACACAATCATGTATTTCTGGCACTTAAACTGTAACGGTCTGAGCTAATCTGCTATACTATGTGGACGTTCATAACTTCATAGTCAATGAAGAATACATGTCCCAGAAATCAGCCTGAAACAGATATATTCTAATTTAAAAAATAATATCTTCAGAATAATTATTCAGACTACAGAGAATGAAAATCCATAGACTTCGTATCTGTTAAATCACAAATGAAGCCGTGAATTCTAAATCAACGGACGTACACATTTTGACGCTATACGAGTTTTGTGTATCACTGGAATCGTCTCGTCTTAAGATTTGACTTGATTTTGTGGGAATGTATTTCGAGTAATGAGAGTCAAAACACCTCAACATTACGAGCAAAAATTATTCTGACCATAAACGCAAATTCTTGTAATGAGCGCTGCTCATTTCCAGAACAGTGCATGTCCGCACCTCCTCTGGCTCTTACTACACGGGAGCATCTTCGCATCATCTACCCGCTGCGTTCCTGGGAGAACTGTGGAGTGTTAGTACCGATAATATTAGTTAGTTATGTGTAGTGTTTTATGAAATAGAATTTGAAAATTAGTGACGAGTGTGATTTACGCTGTATGCCAGTTCGCAAACGAAAATGTCATCCGCCCAAAATGGAAGAAAAACATTTCCGAAAAGTAGTTGACTGTCTGGCAGAGCATCAGTAGAAGACTAAAGTAAGTAAAGAGTATAGTTTAAAAACCACAGTAGCAAATACTAGACTAAAGTAAGTAAAGAGTATAGTTTAAAAACCACAGTAGCAAATACTGTAACATATTAGAACACAGACATTAATCGTGTTATTTGTTTTAGAGGTAGAAGACAATGCATTTTGGATCTGTGACAGTCTATGAAGGCAATATAATGATTCTGTTCAATAACATGGAGTCTAAAAACGCGCAAGGCCGGTATGTGGTTTGACTAGTAAGTGTGAACCTACCAAGAAGGAAAAGGACTATGTTTCACGAACCTACAGACCCTCATCCTACTGTTATTCGCTACAGAGTGACTGTTTTCAATATATTTGACATTTAACATATAGCGTATATATCCGACATTATCCACCAATGATCATTAGCACTATTTTCCTCATCAGGACGCTTTAAAAATGTGTTTCTAAGTAGTTATGAATCTTGTCTTCGCCTAAGTGAAAGTAGGAGACAATGTGCAATCAAATCCACTACACGGGATCACCACATCACGTTCAGGATGCATCTCGTCCCTCGCTTGTGAAGAAATGCTGTCTCTTCTTGATGAACGTGGAGGACGCCGTGAAGCCTGGTCCAGAGCAAGGAAGACACGTATATACCATCCCTTCCGGGTGCCATATTACGTCCAGGGCGTCAAGGTAACTACAGACTTCGCTTCAGATCTGAATGTCAAAACAATGTAGACGATATATCTACAGAAATACACTATGTGATCGAAAGTATGCGGACACTCCCAGAAACGATTTTCATATTAGGTGCATTGTGCTGCCACCTACTGCCAGGTACTCCATATTAGCGACCTCAGTAGTCATTATACATCGTGAGAGAGCAGAATGAGCCGCTCCGCAGAACTCATGGACTTCGAACGTGGTCAGGTGATTGGATGTCACTTGTGTAATACGTCTGTACGCGAGATTTCCACACCCTAAGCATCCCTAGGCCCACTGCTTCCGATTTGATAGTGAAGTGGAAACGTGAAGGGTCACGTACAGCACAAAAGCGTACAGGGCGACCTCGTGTGTTGGCTGACAGAGACCGCCGACAGTTGAAGAGGGTCGTAATGTGTAATAGGCAGAAATATGTCCCGACCATCACATAGGATTTTCCAACTGAATCAAGATCCACTGCAAGTGCTATGACAGTTAGACGAGACGTGATTAAACTGTGATTTCATGGTCGAGCGGCTGCTCATAAGCCACACATCACGCCGGTAAATGCCAAACGACGCCTCGCTTGATGTAAGGGGCGTAAACATTGGACGATTGAACAGTGGAAAAACGTTGTGTGGAGTGACTAATCTCGGTTCACAATCTGGCGATCCGATAGCAGGGTGTGGGTACGACGAATGCCCGGTGAAGGTCACTGCCAGCGTGTGTAGTGCGAACAGTAAAATTCGAAGGAGGTGGTGTAATGGTGCGGTCGTGTTTTTCAAGGAGGGGGCTTGCACCTTTTTTTGAGTGGCACTATCACAGCAGAGGCCTACATTGATGTTTTAAGCACCTTCTTGCTTCCCACTGTTGAAGAGCAATTCGGGGTGGCGACTGCATCTTTTAACACGATCGAGCACCTGTTCATAATGCACGGCCTGTGGCGGAGAGGTTACACGACAATACCATTCCTGAAATGGACTGACCTGCACAGAGTCCTGACCTGCATCCTATAGAATACCTTTGGGATGTTTTGGAACGCCCACTTCGCGCCAGGCCTCACCGACCGACATCGACACTTCTCCTTAGTGCAGAACTCCGTGAAGAATGGGTTGCCATTCCCCAAGAAACCTTCCAGCTTCTGACTGAACGTATGCCTGCGAGAGCGAAAACTGTCATCAAGGCTACTTATGGAGGGTACCACGATCTTGTAAATCATTTTCATCCAGGCGTCCGTGTACTTTTGAACAAATAGTGTATGAACCTGAGGAGTATCTATGTTTTCATACAAAAGAATTCAGTCCATAGTAAATAAGTATTTTTTCCGCTACTATGAAGAGATTTTTAACCTTCCTTTTAAGTCTCGAAGAACAGAGATCTGAGCCCAGTGTGGACAGTTAAAGCTCCATGTAGAGTGTGAAAATGTTGCTGCACTCTGGGATGATTTAAGGAAAAAGCTTGAATTACGTAAAGGTAATAAACTTCCTGGAAGAGTAAATCTATGTGCCGGATCGAGACTAGTACGCTGGACATTTTCCCCTTGCGGGATGGTGCTCTACCGGCTTTCTTTTAAATAATTTTTTTTAACTTTAGAGGGAAATGTAAACTTTATTTAAAGACAAACATACATTACAATTGCAGATAACGCCAAGAATTACGAATGGAGGAAACTGACCGTTCCTTGTATGCAGACAGAAGGTAGAGATGATGGGAGATGAGTACGGATAAGTCGCCTCCGGCTCAATGACAGGGCGTTGGGCGGCGTGAGCAGGGGTCGAGCAGATCTGACCATGGCGTACCCAACGCCACCAACCAACCGGCAGACAACAACAGCGGACAGTTGAGGAAAGTTATACTTAATTGTAACCATGAAATTTCATCGTGTGACATAGCAGTGATAGGTGGGGCAGACGGGAACACAAAACAAGGACAGTGCGGTATCAGGCGCTGCGCCCGCCAGTGGGTTGAAACAACGAGAGATCGTATTAGTAGTGCACCTAGAAATGAGTCGAGCCAGGCACATTCCCACTGAACGGAGGTTCGTGCAAAATCGCACGGAGGTAATTGGCGGGACTGGTTCATATCGAGAACGTCGTTCAAACACCTCCGTAGGAGGATCCGAAGGCCGATCAGCGATTTGTCCCAGACTATCGCATGAGTTTTCGCTGCAAGGGAACACACGTCCTCCGGGCGAATGAAAGCGTACTGTTTGACCGGAGATGGAGGGTCGCGGCGGAAACACACTACCCCTTGCCGCCCCAGTGCCCAGACTTCATGAACACCGGCGTGGGTCAGGCGATGGGAGTCGTCGTCCACCGAGTGACAGGAGGAGCATGAAGCAGTGTGTATCATGTAGCTGAGACTGACTGCGGAAGGTACGGCTGATGAGGTTTGCGCCACACCACCGTCCACCTCGTTAATGGATACTTGTTCCAAGGTACGCCACGTAGTAATTGAATGTGCATACATGGGAAGCCAGCGCGGACATAACTGAGGTCCACAAAAAAGCCAGACACATGCGTGAATAGAGGCAACATATCCTATTGAGCCGGCCGCGGTGGCCGTGCGGTTCTAAGCGCTGCAGTCCGGAACCGCGGGACTGCTACGGTGGCAGGTTCGAATCCTGCCTCGGGCATGGATGTGTGTGATGTCCTTAGGTTAGTTAGGTTTAAGTAGTTCTAAGTTCTAGGGGACTGATGACCTAAGATGTTAAGTCCCATAGTGCTCAGAGCCATTTGAACCATTTGAACCATATCCCATTGACACCGGCGTGAAGATGGAGGCCGGAATGTGAAGTTACCCAAGCCCGGCTCATGACTTCTCCTTGAAGCTGTGCCTTCCAAACTTCAGAGAAGCTCTCCTACGTAACTTGCAGCCTTATCACTCCTGGAAGATAGGATATTGCGCAGACGTGACTTAGCCGCTGCCTGGAAACAACATTCTGGGAACATCCCCAGGCTGTGGCACAGCTAAGTTATGTGTGCGCAGTATATCTTCCAAGAGTACTAATGTTGCAAGTTTCACAGGAGAGCCTCTGTGAAGTCTGAAAGGTAGGAGATGAGGTACTGGTGGAAGCAAAGCTGTGAGACTGTGCTTGGGTAGTTCAGTCGTTGGAGCACTTGCCTGCGAAAGCCACAGGTCCCGAGTTCGAGCCTGGGTCCGGCATACAGTTCTAATCTGTCAGGAAGTTTCATATCAACCCACATTCTAGATAAAGCTGAAATTAAACAATGGGAAATATTAGTCAGTGTGAGAGAAGAGGAGTATGGGAAGTCAAAGCGTGTGGCGTTTGATTACATGCAGGTCATTTCCTTCCCATTCACGCCTATATCTGTGATGTTCTATACAAGCATGCTTTGCTTATATGCATGACTGACAATCGAGTTTTCATGTTCCCATCCAGAGAATTTACAGGAAGAAAAACCCCAAATGAAACCGTTTATTTTTTGGATCCTTTCATGAAACGTTGTGTTGGTCGGAGTGCGAAAAATCTATGTGTTTTCACCGCTGCAGGTATGACTCAAAACCAAAGCAACGCTATGGTAAAATATCTACATCACTTAAAGAAATACGTTTATCCGACAAAAGACTACTCCTATCATTCCTACGGCAGAGATTCTGTTCGCATACAGTTATAGAAGGAGAAGCAGGTCACTGTGTACATTCTTCAACAATGGAGCGATGTAATTCAGAAGAGTTCAAGTAATGTACACGTTGTTCACGTCCATCAGTCCATGAATATGGATTACAAAACCTTCTTCTCAAACGTAAAAGAACTTTTGCCACTGTCTGAAGATTAAGGAAAGTGGAAAGCAGCATCATGCAATCTTACTAAGTAACATAACAATGATGTGACTGTTAACAAACCAACTAGTGGACTAGCTATACAGACATTTCAGTGTAAAGAATAGCTTCTTTTTATTTTGCCAACTTTAAAAATGGGACTTAACATCTGAGGTCATCAGTCCCCTAGAACTTAGAACTACTTAAACCTAACTAACCTAAGGACATCACACACATCCATGCCCAAGGCAGGATTCGAACCTGCGACCGTAGCGGTCGCGCGGTTCCAGACTGAAGCGCCTAGAACTGCCCGGCCACAACGACCGGCTCAACTTTAAAGATTGAGGACAAGAGTGAAATTAGTTTTAAACCTACGAAGGCAAGAAAGATTTCGAACACATACTATCCATTGAAACACACCGTCGGGTACACTTTAAGCGTCTATTTCTTTTAGAAAATCGATGATACCTCATAAACGCAGTTTAGAATTCAGACTGAAAATTGTTAGCACTATATATTTGCTGATATCTTTGTGAATATGATTTTACCATAATTAAACTTTATTATGTATTTGTGGGCAATTTGACAACAGTTAATGAAAGTAATAATAAAAAGATTTCAAGTTATAACATAACAGCACTAAAACTCCAGTTTTTTTAATATTTTAATCTTAAATCTGACACAGATTTTATGTAATATTTTGCCAGACGCAAACGTCTCGTAATATCTATGCGTAGAAAAAAGATCAAAGTAATAGCTTCAGTAGGTTTAAAGCTATACAAAGAAAATTGTTTATGTGGATATCTTAGTAAGTGGACTTTTGCTGTTTTGGAATTCACGGCTCCAAACAGCAGATAATACAATCATTCGGACGAAAACCACGTTGGGTGAATAGCTTTATAATTTATATTGTTGTAATAAATGACGAAATGTCGTCGAATGAAGACTTCTTTACAGCTCATTTGGGTTAAAACAGAATTACTATATCTTAAACGGTTCCGGGAACGTTTGAGATTGTCATTATAGGTTACACACTTAGTATGTGTCTCCGGGCCGACTTTACTTCTGGCTCCTCTGAAAACTTCCTTCAGTATTTAAAGATTTCCGGGAAGTTTCGAATTGTTTGGTGTTGTTTATGCTACTGGCGTAGTCCTGTAATCCAAGCTACTGGGAGGCCGTTGTGTGGGCGAGAAATGCAGATCTTCTGCCTATCCCACCAGATGCGAGCTCTGGTACAACTGCATTTATCCCACTGTTCTCTACGTCCCCTTGGCAGAGCGAGGAATTTCGTACAAACAGTGAAGTCACAATGAACCATGTTCGTTGACACTGCGTCCTCTGTATGCTCAGGATTTCAGCAGTCACTTCCGTACCCTGTGACAATGCGATCAGAGGCAGAACCCTTCAATAGCCACACGCCACCTTAAGTAAGTTATCTCTGAAGACTGTGATATTATGACGTTATACAGGGTGTTCGGGAATCCCTGACACAATCTTCTAGGACCTGAAGAGTCGAGTGAGTACATAATATTTTGCGTAGGAACCCATGTCAGGAAATGTGCCGTTACCATTCTACGACGGTTACAATTCAGATGTGTCAGGCGTCCACGTCTGCTGAGGGAAACAGAAAAGTGTCAGAGTTGCTTGTCCGGAGATGCAATAGAATAGACAGGATGACGTATACTTCTTGTGGGGTCGTACGTGAAGTTGAATTTACGAGACTCCTGTAGAGACAGAGGAAGATCTGGTGGCACGAGTTCTGGCTGCTGCGCTAAAGACTGGAGAGATATCAGGTGGAATGAGCAGCGTGTACCAGAACCGCTGTTGTAATGCATCAGTACTGTTCTGTGCGTACAGTTGCTGGGTTCTTTTTTGTTCTGAAGTAATGCAAACAAATGTCTAAGGTGATACATGGATATTTCTTTTTGTTTCCCTTCGAACTCTTACCTAATACTTGCACGACCCATGCCTAATTCAATTCCCCAAGCAGACGTGGACGCGTTACACAACTCAACTGAAACCGTCATTAAACGAAAATGATAGGTTTCAAAAGATTTTGTACTCACTCCCCTCTACAGGCCCTAGAAGTTTGTATCTGGTATTTCAGGACTCTCTATATACAGTAGATATTTTGTCTTAGTACTTCCATAGACACATCGAATAAACAGACACTCTTTTCAAATTCATAATGTCCGTCATGATAGACGAATACAGTTCTACAACTCTGTCCGCTCACCTACGGAAGCACGTATCTATAGATCTTACATTACAAAGGAAAAACGTAAAACTATATCACTGTGTGATATATAATTGAAAAAAAAAACTGATTATGTGGCTTTCTTCCAAGATAATTACATTATTTGTCAATCACCTGCACCATGCTGATAACTACGATGCAGCAATGTAGGAAACAATTGTCGCATGTTGTGCTGGTTGAATGTGGCACCAGTGTACAACTGTACAACGGTGCTACATCATTGTCCAAAGGTGGTAATTTGTTAACACAGCTTGCCTGAAATCACCATCAATGCTCAGAGCACCTGCAGTCCGTATCAGCAGCTATCAGCGACGTTGCGCTCACAATGACGCTTGTTAATCGCGCAATATGACACGGCTAAAACATCGCGCTCGTCCATTATCGGCTAATGCATATAGCGTACGTCGATCGTTGTCCTAATCCCAAGCGAGTTTCTCTCAAAACATGACCTGTTGCTACATCAGCAGACGGAGCTCCTCTGAGCTTTGCAAACTAAATAAAATTGAAACTTCCTGGCAGATTAAAACTGTGTGCCCGACCGAGAATCGGTCCTCACAGCCTTACTTCTGCCAGCATCTCGACTGCTACCTTCCAGACATTACAGAAGCTCTCCTGCGAAACTTGCAGAACTAGCACTCCTGAAAGAAAGGATACTGCGGAGACATGGCTTAGCCACAGCCTGGGGGATGTTTCCAGAATGAGGTTTTCACTCTGCAGCGGAGTGTGCGCTGATATGAAACTTCCTGGCAGACTTCCTGGCAGATTAAAACTGTGTACCCTAACCGAGACTCGAACTCGGGACCTCTGCCTTTCGCGGGCAAGTGCTCTACCATCTGAGCTACCGAAGCACGACTCACGCCCGGTCCTCACAGCCTTACTTCTGCCAGTATCTCGTCTCCTACACAGTTTTAATCTGGCAGGAAGTTTCATATCAGCGCACACTCCGCTGCAGAGTGAAAATCTCATTCTGGTCAAATAATATTATTTCATCGACATTACAAGCTATATTATTTTACAAATTATCTTCTGCGGCCAGTGCTTCATAGCTCTTAAAATACTTTAAGAAGCTTATCACGCTAAAAGTAACTTTTCGATCGTACCCTAAGGTCCAAGCTACGCCGACATACCGCTGTGCCATCCTCTGCCGAATGACGTCATCTTGATGCTGTGTACACGGCCACGGGGTCAGCTCACCGTTCCTCTGCCCGTTCTCAGTTTCACAGGTCTTCGAGGTGCTACTTCTCGTTCAAGTGGCTCCTCTCTCCTGGACTCACGCGACAGTACGGTGAATGGCCGGCTGCTGTGGCCGAGCGGTTCTAGGCGCTTCAGTCCGGAACCGCAGGTTCGAATCCTGCCTCGGGCATGGATGTGTGTGATGTCCGTAGGTTAGTTAGGTTTAAGTAGTCCTAAGTTCTAGGGGACTGATTACCTCAGAAGTTAAGCCCCATAGTGCTCAGACCCATTTGAACCATTTAGTACGGGGAATGTAACGCGGGTCCTCCACATGACACCCTGCTCACCTAAGGAGGCAGAAATTTCTTGATATGTCAGTCAATCTTATTATTGGTGTCAAGTTACTAACGTAAATCATCACCAGTTTCGCAAATACACTCCTGGAAATTGAAATAAGAACACCGTGAATTCATTGTCCCAGGAAGGGGAAACTTTATTGACACATTCCTGGGGTCAGATACATCACTTGATCACACTGACAGAACCACAGGCACATAGACACAGGCAACAGAGCATGCACAATGTCGGCACTAGTACAGTGTATATCCACCTTTCGCAGCAATGCAGGCTGCTATTCTCCCATGGAGACGATCGTAGAGATGCTGGATGTAGTCCTGTGGAACGGCTTCCCATGCCATTTCCACCTGGCGCCTCAGTTGGACCAGCGTTCGTGCTGGACGTGCAGACCGCGTGAGACGACGCTTCATCCAGTCCCAAACATGCTCAATGGGGGACAGATCCGGAGATCTCGCTGGCCAGGGTAGTTGACTTACACCTTCTAGAGCACGTTGGGTGGCACGGGATACATGCGGACGTGCATTGTCCTGTTGGAACAGCAAGTTCCCTTGCCGGTCTAGGAATGATAGAACGATGGGTTCGATGACGGTTTGGATGTACCGTGCACTATTCAGTGTCCCCTCGACGATCACCAGTGGTGTACGGCCAGTGTAGGAGATCGCTCCCCACACCATGATGCCGGGTGTTGGCCCTGTGTTCCTCGGTCGTATGCAGTCCTGATTGTGGCGCTCACCTGCACGGCGCCAAACACGCATACGACCATCATTGGCACCAAGGCAGAAGCGACTCTCATCGCTGAAGACGACACGTCTCCATTCGTCCCTCCATTCACGCCTGTCGCGACACCACTGGAGGTGGGCTGCACGATGTTGGGGCGTGAGCGGAAGACGGCCTAACGGTGTGCGGGACCGTAGCCCAGCTTCATGGAGACGGTTGCGAATGGTCCTCGCCGATACCCCAGGAGCAACAGTGTCCCTAATTTGCTGGGAAGTGGGGGTGCGGTCCCCTACGACACTGCGTAGGATCCTACGGTCTTGGCGTGCATCCGTGCGTCGCTGCGGTCCGGTCCCAGGTCGACGGGCACGTGCACCTTCCGCCGACCACTGGCGACAACGTCGATGTACTGTGGAGACCTCACGCCCCACGTGTTGAGCAATTCGGCGGTACGTCCACCCGGCCTCCCGCATGCCCACCATACGCCCTCGCTCAAAGTCCGTCAACTGCACATACGGTTCACGTCCACGCTGTCGCGGCATGCTACCATTGTTAAATACTGCGATGGAGCTCCGTATGCCACGGAAAACTGGCTGACACTGACGGCGGCGGTGCACAAATGCTGCGCAGCTAGCGCCATTCGACGGCCAACACCGCGGTTCCTGGTGTGTCCGCTGTGCCGTGCGTGTGATCATTGCTTGTACAGCCCTCTCGCAGTGTCCGGAGCAAGTATGGTGGGTCTGACACACCGGTGTCAATGTGTTCTTTTTTCCATTTCCAGGAGTGTAGTACCAACATAACGGTTCGTTTTGTGTGTGTGTGTGTGTGAGAGAGAGAGAGAGAGAGAGAGAGAGAGAGAGAGAGAGAGAGAGAGAGAGAAAGAGAGAGAGAGACGGACAGACAGACAGACCACACCCGCCGCAAGTCCATCTGTGTCAGACTCTTCATCTACGCGTAGCCTTTGATTATTTGTTGAATTTATTCCAATCTCTGTCTTCCCTTAATAGTTTTCGCTCTCTACCGCTTGCTTTAGAACAATAGAAGTTGCTCCTCGATGTCTTGAGACACGTGCGATGATCCAGCCCCGTCTACTATTCGGTGTCTTCCACACATTTCGTTCCTCACCGGCTCTGCAGAAATCTTCTGCGGTTCCGACCAGTCCACTTAATTTGCAGCGTCATTCTCTAACACCACACATCAGAAACTATGATTCTCTCCATTTCAGGTTTTTTTCATAGTCCCAATTTTGCTTCCATACAATGCTGTACTCCAGACCCACATTCTCAGAATTGTTTTCCTCAATTTAAGGCCTATGTTTAATAACGATAGATTTCTTTCACCGTGGAATCCCCTCTTGGTTTTTGCTTGATGCGCTATGCATTCTTTGCGTTCAGGGAAGAAGAACTGCCTTACTTCACCTAGTACCTTGGCCTCAATTTTAATGTTAAGTTTATCGTAAAATAATAACTCTGCTACTCCTTAGTTTTCTCTCTATCTATATTTTAAGCTCGTTAGTTCATTTATTCCACTCAGTGGGCTCTGTAATCATTAGGTTCACTGAGAATAGGATGGTCATTAGAAATTATGAATTTTTAATTTTACATCTGAACATTTTTTTTTATTAGAGTCTCTACTTCTTCCATGCATGAGCTGACCTGTTGGAGAGAAATACTGCATTCTTGCTTCATATCCTTTTTAGTCCTAGCACTTATATCTGGCTCTTCGATTCTTATGGTTTCCTTTTGGTTCCTGTACGTATTGGATATAATGAGTCTTTAAATACAGTTACACTTTTTTTCTGAGAATTTTAAACATAATATACAATTTCACGTTGCCGAATACTCTCTAGGTTGCTAAATCCATTGAAAGTATTTCCAGTTTTCTTTAGTCATAGTTCCGTTATAACGCGCGTTATCAGAACTGGTTCTCGGTTCATTTGCCGTTGCTAAAGCAAAACATATTATCGTCTAAAAGATCAGCAATTTTCTTTTCCATTTTTCTGTATATTAATCCAGTGAGCAATTTGGTAGCATGAGCTATTAAGCTGACAGTGTGATAGCTCTCGCATTTATTTGTCTTTGATATCTTCAGGAGTACGTATTTTTCGAGTATGAGAACAATCTGTTTGTTTCCCATTTCCCTCGATAATTTTATAGCTTCGAATGAAGGGTCTGTATACCTCGTGCCTTGTTTGACAGCAAGTCCTCCAAAGATTTTTAAATAATCTCACTCTAATACCTGATATCCCATGTGTTCGAAAACGATAACCGTTTATTCTTCTATCACGTCATCAAACAGTTCCTCCTCCTCCTCCTTCTACTACTGGCGATCGTCTGTACACTCTTCCCACCTACCCGTTCTCTTCTCCCAGGTAATGTGGATAACTTTTGTCGACATTTTGACTTAGCTAATAAAACGCAAAAATAATAAAAATAATCCATATAACAGCTTTCGGTGTTTTTAAGACGTATTATTTTCTGGAATATTATTTTACGCTTAACAATGCACTAAGAGCAATGCTTTGATTATTTTTCGCTGGATGAGTAGTCTCATCTCTGTCTCGGAAAAGACGAAAGAATCGGCCAACCACATGCTTAACACCGGGTTGTTAGAACACGTGACCTAGGTTTCGATAGTTATAAAATCATCCTTTTCCGATGACACTTAGCCCATAATACTTGTTACACACTGTGCTGAAAACGTACGTTTGAATAAATAGCTTTCATCACACTGCTTTATTTTGATGTGCCTTTTCAACATAATATGTAACGAGGGTTACAGTATCCTTCTGAAAAAGATAATTTTATTGCAGTCGAAGCTTAGGTCAACTGTTCTAATAAACCTGTGTAACGCAGCTGACTGTCTGCTTCTTTCAACCATACCAAGACCATCGGTTTACAGCTGCTATTTACAATCATGTTCAAGATTCTACACCTTTCGTTAAAGTGAGTGTTACCAATAACTTACAAATTAAGATTTGTTTCGGGTTGTCCAAAAATATGCTATGAGAATCCTGTTCCTATGAGAAGCTTTCACTCCCTCTATAATTTCTCACACGATTAAAAATTAAGATGGCTCTGAGCACTATGGGACTTAACTTCTGAGGTCATTAGTCCCCTAGAACTTAGAACTACTTAAACCTAACTAACCTAATGATATCACACACATACATGCCCAAGGCAGGATTCGAACCTGCGACCGCAGCGGTCGCGCGGTTCCAGACTGTAGCGCCTAGAACCGCTCGGCCACTCCGGCCGGCAACAATTAAGAAACAGGGATATTCGTGTAATGCAAATCGGTTACACTTAATATCATTTGTTGTGACAAACTGTTTTTGGAATGCAGACGAATATGCTGCCGTGAATAAAGAAACTAAAGGCTTTAAATTGAACAAAATTTGTGCTGAGTAATCCATCCACAAAGAAACCGTAGATTTTCATCACTGTCAGGCAGAACCTTACAGAAATGAATGAAGAAAAAAGAACGCCGCGTGGAGATTGAACTCCATAAGAGCGCAGGCTTTCACGGCCAGAGTCATTTTCAGTAAAATTCTTCTAGGTGGTATTTGCAATAAAACCACCGATCGTTCCGCTCCTATTGAAGCCAGCTTAATCAGAGTAGCTGTATCGGGAAATCAGTACTAGTCGAAACGTCGACAGTATTACCATACATGACGCAGCTACAGCCCCATGTGAGTTATATGGAAATAGGTTTAATTTTGTTTAATTGTACGTGGAATCTGAACAGATAAATAAAAATCCGCACTCAGCTGTAATTTGATTTTGCTTTCAAACAAAATGATTAATTTTACAAACAAAAAAATAGTACAACCGATTATAAAAGTGGAACTGAAAGAGTATTGAGGCAACGGCTGGATTGTGTCTAACCGCCTACTGGCTGAACTGGCGCGCATTGAAATGTGGTTAAAGCATCGCACTATTTCACACTTCGTCGTACACCCTCGCTTGGATGACTCCGTCTCAGTCATTTAATTAGCCAAACGCTACGTTTGCTGCATAGTAAGTGCCACCATTATATCCCAATAACTGATCCGTGCTCACTGACATTTTATGTGTACAACGTTATTTATTGTAACCATTTATTACATTACGTATTGGCGTCCATTCTTCGAGACATACTCGTATCTCGCCTACGTGTTTTCTCTCGTAGTGAGGGGCCACTCACGCTGCCGACCTACTGTAAGCAACACATGTCGTGTTTGAGCCACCTCCAGCCATGGGAACAGCCTCACACTACGAATCTTACTAATAATTAAAAATCTCTTTGAAGGAAAGTTAAAAGGATCAAATTAGGATAACGAACGTCACAAACGTCGCCAAGTCGCAAACTCATTCTTACTTGCTTACTTGATTTTTATGTTATTATCTTGTCTACGTTTGATTCATACCTATTAGGGGTGCTTTTCTGACACATTTTTGATGGTTATAAATTGTAACTCTTACTGCTTGCTGTGGGTAGTGCCAACACGATATAACATTCCAATTACGGTGTGACTAAAATGAATAATATTATTAACCTTCATCACTTATATTAATTGAAATAATGCACAACAGATAACGCTCCCTGACACTGCCATTAGCCAGCACAATCAGGATAGATGGGTGAGAGGGCGAGACGTTTGCTTTTACCCATAAACAGTTTTGATTCTTTATCATTCTGACCTTAATTTCCTTAGTTATTTAATTACCTTCCTGAATCAAATACTATCAATTAATGAAATTTACTCCGTCTGGGAATGAAGATTTTCTTCATGTAGAGCAACACAGACTGACAATTACTTTATCCCCTCCAGATTAGAACTCTTACATTTGCAAGATCAGATGCAATAATTCCCAGTTGGGATTAATTTTGGTCTCCTAGCGCTAATATAAGTTAGTAGCACTATTCGGTAGCGGGAAGGTTTCAAATAATGTAAGTAATGCCGTCTCACAACGCACAATCGTCACTGGCGTGCAAGATACTTTGTATATTAACTACTGCGATCGGAATACCACTGTCAGTGGGGAAGGTTAAGCATATCAGCGGAGTACTACTCTGAAGATCAACAGTGTATGGTTCTGACTATCAGATCCCACAACAATGTAACTGCACTCAAGATTCTATCGTGCGCCTTGAGTGATTAAAGAAGGCACCAGTTAATGGAAAACTTCTCTTGATTACTTTAGCAGGAACTGAATAAAATTTCAGTTTAGTAACCACTTCAAAGAAGGTCTTCAAACATTAATTCGCTATACGATCACTCTCGTGATTTATGTTAAATGTAGTTAATTCATACTGTTCTGTTCTTAGAGAATTTAGTGTGGCGGTCTGCCGAATTTAATTGGCACAAGCATTACAAAATTCTGTCTTATGTGAACTACCACAATGATTTCGAAATTAAACTAAAATTCTAGCTACCAAAATTCAAGCACAATTCATCACACAATGGTGGTTGCATAGCCAAACTATAAGGATTCCGATATTTACTGAAGTAATATTGCATTCTGAACTTCTGTACAGCCAACCAACGACAGGTAGTCACACGTAGCAGACCACGTAGTGTCGCAACCCATTATAAAGAAAAAGTGAAAAATAATCACTTACCAACAAAGTTACACTCATTGGGCTCCTATGTTCCTTAGCAATGACAGAACATTAGTAAAGAACACACAGTGATGATTCCTGGTTACTGAGAACTGGTTCCCAAATTTGGCCTAAAACACAAGTACAAAGAAAACTATACCAAATTCGTAAAATAATACTAGAAGATTATATCAGTGCTGTTTATATGCCATCCAATAACTATTCCAGTAAATGTTCTCACATAATTACAGCGATTTCTAACAGTTACTTTCTGCTACCAACAAGGATGCAAACAATTATTCACCGCGGAGTCACCAAGAAAACCCACGAAATGCTAAAACTGAACCCCTTAAGCTACTCTGATTAATCTTCTAATACCTATAACCATTATTATCGATTGGTGACAGCCCGTAAAACTTTGAAACTATATAGCGTAAGACTCGTTTATGTTATCAGCGTGAATTGCACTCAACACTATCACACAAGAAAAAGATCATCAAAACCAAGTATAGTTTATAAACCCGTATATAGAAAAGAATAATTTTATCTGCTCTCTTAACTGAAGAAGTTTTAACTACTGATTTCCAAAATAAAGGTGCCATGCTGAGAGCCAGCACCACACCCTAACTGTCGTAGCTACACTATTACAATCACCTATATTGTCAAAAACACGAAAATTGCCACGTCTTCTAGCATTTAACTATTTATGTCGTCTTTAACTAATACGTTTTGAGCATGTCCCGAGATAATATAGCACATTTTTTACCTAGATTTCTTTTCATACCAGTACAGACGACGTGGAGACATGAACACTCTGATCCTCCAGCGACACAGTGCCTAAAAATGGCACAGCCCGGAGTCAACGTCTTCTAGTTTGAATCACTGGTGGAAAGACGTCTCCCATTGGCTGAGCTAGATGACGCCCTCTAGACTGTCGTTACGTTGTGAAAACCTCCGGAGACCTCTCTGCCCAACCTTTCCCAAAGATTTCTCTTCGCAAAACTGCCACTCGTCACTGGTTAATCCAATCTTTTCTACAGCCCAAACAATCACTCTTTCATTCAGTCATTTTCATGGGAGGGTTAAGAGAGGACTAAGGAAGTATGACTAGCAAAATAAAAGTTTAAATGCATATTCGAATTCTTTCACATAGTTTCTCCTTTTGCTACCACAGACTCCGATCACCAGTGTAACGATCTCTGACATCACCAGCCAAAGAGCTTAAATGAAGCGTACGAAGAGTACCGCTTCAAATTTCATCGTCTTGCTCATTAAATGCCCAGTGTTCTCTTCACTTCAACATAGGTTTCTTAGTGCTAACACGTATTACATTTTTCTCCTAGCCTGATAATTCTTCGTCACTTCTTTTATATATTAAATTCGTTCAGCATTTGTGTTGATCTTAGAGCTAACACACTGACTTACGTATTACATTTTTCTCCCTCGCGTGATGATTTTTCGTAACATCTTTAAAATGTTATTTTCGTTCGGGCATGTGTACTGATGTCTCTTTGGCTTATAGCCCCAAGCTGCCTGTTGGGGTCCACTTATTATTTTGTTAGCATATTTTCCTACGTTCCCTCCGTATACTTTCTCTGCCTTCAAGTCCTTTCGTAGATGATGGTGCTAGGAGCGTATAGTTTTGCAGTTACGTCAATTTCCTCGTTCTTTGTCCTCAGGTTTCATATTATTTTATATTGCCTTATTGATTAATTCTTCTCGCGAGCATCTATTGCTGATTATTGCGTTCAGCGTCAAACATTCTGCACTTGTGTCTCTGAATTTAATGTATTAACTAATAATTGTTCGTACATTTTTCATTCACGGAGCTGTTATATACTTTATTCTTCTAGTAGTTGTGATATACACAATTAGCTTGGTAAGTATTATGGTCACGGATTTTAAGTCATCACTTTTTTCCACAGGTCACTTCGTATCTCGCAAACATTGATGTGTGCCGCTATGCTATCATCTGAAGACTTGCACTCTTTCAATTCATGGCGTAACTTACGATTAATTAGAAAAATTATTGTTATTGAACTATATACTCATTGACATCACATACATTTGTAAATCTATTTTCGGCCAAAAGAGTTTTGTGATTTTACAGGATTCATTGAAGAAAATACGAGAAGTTTATTAACATTATAAATGGACTTTTCTCCCCAAATCACTCCTAATGTTGTTGCATTATCTACTCTTGTATTAACATCTTCAAATAAGATGAGACGGTCAATTTTATTAATTCAATCAATCCTACCAACCTACTACGCTGTCGTAGCAGGAAAAACGTGACACTCCTCTATGTCGCATCCCAAGTGGCGCACAGGGGGATCCTAACAGATGTACCGGCGGACTTGAAAGGAACAAAATAGTCCTCGAGGAACAAACGCTCCCCCAACGGTTAACGACCGTAGTTGTAAATCGAAGGTTTCCCCAGCTAAGATTAATTACCTTTTTAAAGTTAAATATGGAAAGAAAAAAAATACCACACGTCTGCCCAAAAGGGCAGGTAAGGGCTACACCGGATTCGGTGGGTAGAATACAACTAGAATACAGGACTGAATCGTATCGTTTCAAATCACCCAAAATGATCATTCAACATAAGTTGATAAATTATATAGCAACACACATCATAAACTCCCTACTTAAGACCGGAAAAACTCAACAATTCCACAGATGAAATAAATTTAAAAAAATTTAATAGTGGGGCTTCAAGAAATGAGAAACACTATAGAGGATCCACTCGAATCACTAGGACGTAGAACTTATATTGGAAAACCAGGACAGAGGGCTATGAAGCAACGTCCCAATCTGTAACAGAATTTATAGTGAACATAAAAATAACAGATTCAGTAAATGATTTTCAAGCAATATCACCAAGAACTCTGACTCTTAAAACGATGAATAAAACCTACACAATTACAAATGCTCAAGCTCCTACAAATGAAAATATTTTCTACAGAAAACAAAGGAAGACGTAAATAAATTTTAGGAACTTCTCGATCAAACTGTGAACTGAATAACTAAAAGGAATGTAAAAACCTTATTGAGAGAATTCAACGACCAGTTTGGGTTCAAATGGTTCAAATGGCTCTGAGCACTATGGGACTCAACTGCTGAGGTCATTAGTCCCCTAGAACTTAGAACTAGTTAAACCTAACTAACCTAACTAACCTAAGGACATCACAAACATCCATGCCCGAGGCAGGATTCGAACCTGCGACCGTAGCGGTCTTGCGGTTCCAGACTGCAGCGCCTTTAACCGCACGGCCACTTCGGCCGGCGACCAGTTTGGGAAAGAAAGTAAATATAAAGCTGTAATTCCAGAATGGAGTCAACGTAACTTTACAAACAAGAATGGTCAAAGATTTGAAGAACCTGCATAGAACATGTGCTTATATCTAAATCAACATACTTCAAGACGAAGCCAAATAAAATAAAAAAATGGTGACACTGAGACTGGAGGAATGGGGAGTGCCAGGTAGACCATGTATGCATGGACAAAAATTTTCATAAGGAAATCTACAATGTTAAAATAGTGACAGGCTCAGGCCAATACTTAGTTAAAAGTAAAATCACATTCACTCCATTAAAGACAATGAATAGAAAAATTAATAAAACAAGAAGGAGGTATCACCCACATCAGCTAATTAAAAATGACAAATACCAATAAATAACACAAACCATTAAAGTAAAAGATGGCCTAGAAGAACTGGTACCAACTTTCAAGAAACAAACCGAGAATCTAGCTCCCTTGAACCCGTGAAAAAACATGCTTGGTGGACTCCAGAATATGACAAATTCTGTGAAGAGAAACACCAAGCAATATCAATGTTTCAAACTCGCAAAACAGAAGAAAATTCCATGAACCTTAAAATTGTAAAAAGAATCGCAGAGTGGATTCCAAAAGAGATAATAAACTCTGCAGAAGATAACGACCGCAACACCAATTCCAGGAAATACTACAAAACCTTCGGGAGACAATTACAACAGTATGAACCTCCTACGTTATTACTGAAAGATGAAGATGAAAAAATAGCACAAAGAAGATGCTGAAATTGTGGTTAAAGAATTTAATAAAATTTTGAATTCTGAGGAACCCAAAGAACTTACACATCGACCTAAATGCACCATTTAAAAACGAACCTAACAAATCAGACCCCAAACTTTATAAAAAGAAGAAAAAGTTCTCAAAGGACAAAAAATTATAAGGCGTATTGAGAAGTCGGGTTTTACTTGAAACCAGGAAATATTGAATCGACACATTCAAGACCTCCTTACACAGATCTCTAAAATAATTTCGATAACAGAAAAATGCCCTGAAAATCGGACCGCGGCCTCAACCACCCACTGCACAAGGAGGGGGATAAGATGAATCCGGACAACTACAGAGGAATCAGAATGCGCATACGAAACTGTATCCAAGAACATACATGAAAGAATCAAGGAACAACTAGAACATAAGTCAGGAAAATACCATAGAGGTTTCAGCCCGTGGAGAAGCTGTTATGAGCAGATCATTTGTTTAAAATAGATTATGGCATACAACAGAAAACGAAACAAACCTCTGCCAATAACATTTGCAGATTTTAAGAAGGCATGTCACTGTCACCTTAGACCTTCAATACTAAATGTTTTAAGGAATATGGGACTCCATCCAAAACTAATTAAATTAACAGGACTTACTCTAGCCAACCTCAAATCAAAAGTGTAGTTTGGAAGAGATATTTCGAAACCATTCCTTACAAAATGAGGCCTAAAATAATCACCATCACTGTGCAACTATTTACTGGAATGCAAAATGAGAGAGTGGTACAAGGATAACCCAAAAACATGAAAACTGGAAGTGATAAAAATATTATAGTTTTGAACTGCTTGGGATTTGCTAATGATCTTGCTCGCAAATAGGGGTAATGAAGGAGTAGGTTTAATAATGAATAAAAAATATGAATGCGGGTAAACTACTGCAAACAGCATAGTGAACGCATTATTGTGGCCAAGATAGACAAGAAGTCCACGCCTACTACAGTAGTACAAGTTTATATGCCAACTAGCTCCGCAGATGACGAAGAGATTGATGAAATACATGATGAGGCAAAAGAAATTATTCAGATAGCGAAGGGAGATGAAAATTTAATAGTCATGAGTGACTGGAATTCGATAGTAGGAGAAGGGAGAGAAGGAAACGTGGTAGGTGAATATGGATTGGGGGTAAGAAATGAAAGAGGAAGCCGTCTGGTAGAATTTTGCACAGAGCATAACTTAATCATATCTAACACTTGGTTCAGGAATCATGAAAAAGGGCTGTATCATGGAAAAAGACTGGGGATACTGGGAAGACAGAGATTTAAGGACCAGGTTTTAAATTGTAAGACATTTCCAGGCGAAGATGTAGACCCTGACCACAATCTATTGGTTATCAACTGTAAGTTAAAACTGAAGAAACTGCAGAAAGGTGGGAATTTAAGGAGATGGGACGTGGATAAACTGACTAAATCTGAGGCTGTACAAGGTTTCAGAGAGATCATTAGGGAACGATTGACAAGAATGGGGAAAGGAAATACAGTAGAAAAGGAATGGGTAGCTTTGAGAGATGAAATAGTGAAGGCAATAGAGGATCAAGTAGGTAAAAGACGACGGCTAATAGAAATCCTTGGGTAACAGAAGATATATTGAATTTAATTGATGAAAGGAGAAAATACAAAAATGCAGTAAATGAAGCAGGCAAAAAGGAATACAAACGTCTCAAAAATGAGATCGACGGGAAGTGCAAAATGGCTAAGCAGGGATGGCTAGAGGACAAATGTAAGGATGTAGAGGCGTATATCACTAGGGGTAAGATAGATACTGCCTACAGGAAAATTAAAGAAACCTTTGGAGAAAAGAGAACCACTTACATGAATATCTAGAGCTCAGATGAAAACCCAGTTCTAAGCAAAGAAGGGAAAGTAGAAAGGTGGAAGGAATATATAGAGGGTCTATGCAAGGACGATGTTCTTGAGGACAATATTATAGAAATGGAAGAGGATGTAGATGAAGATGAAATAGGAGATATGATTTTGCGTGAAGAGTTTGAGAGCACTGAAAGACCTAAGTCAATACAAGGCCCCGAGAGTAGACAACATTAGAACTACTGATAGCTTTAGAAGAGCTAGCCACGACAAAACTCTACCATCTGGTGAGCAAGATGTATGAGAGAGGCGAAATACCCTCAGAATTCAAGAAGAATGTAATAATTCCAATCCCAAAGAAAGCAGGTGTTGACAGATGTGAAAATTACCGAACTAACAGTTTAATAAGCCACAACTGCAAAACACTGACACGAATGGAAAAACTGGTAGGATCCGACCTCGGGGAAGATCAGCTTGGATTCCGTAGAAATGTTGGAACACGTGAGGCAATACTGACCCTACGACGTATCTTACAAATTAGATTAAGGAAAGGCAAACAAACGTTTCGAGCATTTTTAGACTTGGAGAAATCTTTTGACAATGTTGACTGGAATACTCTCTTTCAAATTCTGAAGGTGACAGGAGTAAAATACAGGGAGCGAAAGGCTACTTACAATTTGTACAGAAACCAGACGGCAGTTATAAGAGTCGAGGGGCATGAAAGGGAAGCAGTGGTTTGGAAGGGAGTGAGACAGGGTTGTAGCCTATCCCCGATGTTATTCAATCTGTAAAGTGAGCAAGCAGTAAAGGAAACAAAAGAAAAATTCGGAGTTGGTATTAAAATCCATGGAGAAGAAATAAAAACTTTGAGGTTCACCGATGACAATGTAATTCTGTTCAAATGGCTCTGAGCACTATGGGGCTTAACTTCTTTGGTCATCAGTCCCCTAGAACTTAGAACTACTTAAACCTAACTAACCTAAGGACATCACACATATCCATGCCCGAGGCAGGATTCGAACCTGCGACCGTAGCGTTCGCGCGGCTCCAGACTGCAGCGCCTAGAACCGCATGGCCACTGCGGCCGGCAATGTAATTCTGTCAGAGACAGCAAAGGACCTGGAAGAGCAGTTAAACGGAATGGACAGTGTCTTGAAAGAAAGATATAACATGAACATCTACAAAAGCAAAACGAAGATAATGGATTGCAGTCGAATTAAATCGGATGATGCTGAGGGAATTAGTTAGGAAATGAGTTTTGCTAAACTAACTAATGATGGTCGAAGTAGAGAGGATATAAAATGTAGACTGGCAATGGGAAGGCAAGCGTTTCTAAAGAAGAGAAATTTGTTAACATCGAGTATAGATTTAAGTGGCAGGAAGTCGTTTCTGAAAGTATTTGTATGGCTTGTAGCCATGTATGGAAGTAAAACGTGGACGATAAATAGTTTAGACAAGAAGAAAATAGAGGCTTTCGAAATGTGGTGCTACAGAAGAATGCTGAAGATTAGGTGGGTAGATCATACAACTAATGAGGAGGTGTTGAATAGAATTGGAGAGAAGAGAAATTTGTGGCACAACTTGACTAGAAGAAGGGATCGGTTGGTAGGACATATTCTGAGGCATCAAGGGATCACAAATTTAGTATTGGATGGCAGCGTGGAGGGTAAAAATCGTAGAGGGAGACCAAGAAATGAATACACTAAACAGATTCAGAAGGATGTAGGTTGCAGTAGGTACTGGGAGATGAAGAAGCTTGCACAGGATAGAGTAGCATGGAGAGCTGCATCAAACCAGTCTCTGGACTGAAGACCACAACAATAACTTGCTCTCCTAGCCAACAGTGTTGAAGAAATGAGGCAACAAGTTAAATCAAGACATAGCACAGAAAATTGGCCTCAGAATATCGTTCGAAAAAACAGAGAGTATGGTAACTGACCCACCACTTGCAACAAAATTACAATAGGAAAACAAGAAATCTATATTGATGATAAATTTAAATATTTTGATGAAATCGTAACTTTCAATCTAAATTAGAAACCATCATGGCAAAACAGAACAAAAAACTGAACAAAGGAAATGGCATTACCAAAACATATACAAGAGAAATAGCCTGTCCATAATGCAAAATTAAAACATTATGAAACAGGCATTCAAACCAGACTACAAACGAAAAGGACTACAGATAGAGTGATCTCAGACGAAGAACGAAAGAATATATCTGAAAGAATGAAGAAGTATTGGGCAGACAGAATACTAAAACTCCATTCACATAACAACAAATTACAATAATCCTTGTATAACCATTGCGCTATTGAATTGCGTTACTGAATTGTTATTGAACTTTATTGTATTATTGAACAGTAGCAACTTACATAAACCTTTGTATAGCTGAGTAGCGTGGTCCAAGGAAGCACATTAAAAAGAATTGAAAACAATATAAATTCAATAAATCGGCTTTCTTTCTTTACCAGTATCCCTGTCTTGAAGTAAAGATGTATCTTTTCATCAGAATGTGAGAACGGTGAAATTGTTTGATTCCTAATACTTATTTCCACACTTGTAAGCCCCGTTGAACTCGTCATCAGAATAAATCACACGAATCAATCCATCTTTATTTAAAGTAATGGAGTAACGTTCTTTTCATCCGAAAAATCAACGAAACCTATGTCTCTTACTACAGCTAATAACATTCACAAACACCTATCAGACGAATCCTCTCTACTAACTGAGTGACAAGTGTAAGTTAGCCCACTAAATAGTCGCTGACTAACACACCGCAGGATGAATAAAAGCAGGCTCACAAGGAAAATCTTTGAGATAGTAAACAAGAGCAAAAACAAGACAAAGTGGATCACTGAAACAGAAGAAGACCTTAAAGAACTGGGGATCACACAAGACAACATAAACAATAGAGAACAATTTAGAAACATCATACAGAAACACACACTTAAACAAGAACACACGGAGAACAGAACGGGAAAAAGACGGTCGGAAGAACGGAAGAGAGAACACAGTGGACGTATGAAGAGAATTTGGGAAGAACGAAGAAAGAAGAAGAAATCATTACTATTCAAGTTCAATCGCTCTTTAAAAGGGAATAATAGAAACTAACAATAATAATAATACGTATATATGGACGTATAGCCGTTTTACTTTACATTTCGGACATTGTTTCGAGCGTGTATCCAAACTTGGGCAGCCAGTTAGTCCCCCACGGCAGCCTAAGGTCCCATTTCCGTCTCCTTCCGGTAACTCAACGTCAAATGCCAACGACTAGCACCGTGAGAGAGAGCAGTCTCATTAATCTGAACCCTGATACCACTTCCCAGGATGTTACGTCACCGTCACGGACGTTATTGAAACCATCGTCACATCCATCACTCGAAACAAAGGGTTTTTTGCGAACAGGGCCTGCCAGCTACGGTAATTATTTTTAACGGCGCGTTATCGACCGGTGTAAACTGACACGAAACGCCGCTTTGTGTACCAAATGTCATACTCGAAATCTATATTCACAAATGACTCTCGACAATATCTACGGTTAAAATGGCGTCTTTTTTTTGGAGGGGGGGGGGGGATGGAAGGAGCCCTGTAAATACCAGTAGGAAGAGGTGTAAATCAGAACATATTATGTAGTTTATAGTTCGTTGTATTTGTTTGATGGCTCTTTTCTAGTTTCTGGAAACAGACTTTCAGAGAATAAAAATAGCTGCGTGCGTCGGTGTTACCGACGGTTAAACAATAATATACATAAAAAAGTTAATGCCTAAACTTATTGTACGCGTATGCGCCGTGACGAAAGTTGTCTCTTGGAAGTCTGACGGTCCGAGTCAGTTGCGGCCCGTCAAATCACGCGACAACGGAAAGGAAAATCGCAATATTTTGAGGTTACTGGAAAGCCTGACAAAGATGCTGGTAAAACTTTCGTGATGTGAGGTCTCGGTCAAAGAAACTCTTCTGTTCCTGACGTTTCATCCAGGACTGAACTGGATATCCTCAGAGGCGCTCCTCCGCTGAGTCTTGCTGTAAAATGATATATTTTTGCAGGGAAATCCAGTAGTAGACTACTGTCTGCGAATTTTTTTGTGAATAGAGAAGCGGTAAAGCAGTAATAAAACATGGACGATGCGGCAGTTTTTCACGTATCTCTGTAGTTATGACACCATATCTCCTGAAATATGTGTTGTACAATGATAAACATTCACCGGCATATGAGCATACTGTCTGCAAAATGTGTTGCGAACAGAATTAGTAGTAAAGAAATAATAAATTAAAAAGTCATACATGATGCCGCAGGTATTCATCCATCTCTATATTTGACGTCATATCTCCTGAAGTATGTGTCGTAGAATGATGTAGTTTTGCAGGTACTTTCAGCGGCGGATATGGGTAGGCCCTATTGTACGCGAAAAGTTCTGCGAATAGAGTTAGTAGCAACGATAGAATAAATTTAAACGTCATTCATGAGGTGGCAGTTTTTCATGCATTAATGGCGTGACATCTGCTGAACTTTGTGTCATACAGTGACATATTTTTTCTGCTACATTCAATGGGATACGAGAATATTGTGTGCAAAATGTGTCGCGAATATAATTAATACTAAAACGTCATGTTTCATGAGGTAGTTTACTGCATGATTAACGAAAATGTAGTGAGCTATAAACGTTTTTCCCTTTCGTCATTTTGATAGGGACGTTAACGAGAAAAAGTTTCGTAATGGTTTGGAATTAAGTATAAGGTTTGTTCCAAGTCTCTAAGTGCTCTGATTCTCAGATACTAGGTAACTAAAATATGGGTATTCGCAAGTCGTGGCTTATACTGCTTTTTCATCCCCACCCGCACCCCTTTGATAAGCAGATTGTCCTAGCCTACAGCGATGCTCTCCATACACTAAGTGATATGTGTACCAAGTTTCATTGAAATCGGTCCATTGATTTAGGAGGAGATGTGGAACATACATACATACATACATACGCGTACGTACGTGCATCCATTTTATAATATTTATGGCTATAAGATAATTATTCGTAAAGATAGCCACACTTACAAGGTACCTACCGTCCCCGTTTGAAAAGAAAAATACTTCTAAAATGAAAAACACTAAACGTCACACACCAAAGGCAACTAATGACTAGGAGAGAAATTCCACCATTTAGAAGTCATCGAAAAGGATCATACAGACATACCATCATCTAACCCAGGGGTCTCTAAACTTTTTAGTCCGCGGGCCACATTGACTCCTCCTCGAAGTGATAAGGGCCAAGATCTACGTAGCGGGATTAAAGCACCCTAGCACTCCATGATCACCGTAATGTAAAGCTAAAGGAAAGATGAAATCGCAAAAATCTAAGGTTGTGGGAATAGCTAGCACTGAAACAAACTACGATTTTTATTTAATTACATAATTTTGATTGGTGGACGTACCTGACCGAAATTCTGGCGTATTTTATTCTGCCGAATTTCACCGACAAAAAAGTATGTCACTGCAAATTCTTCACGAAAGCGTCCTGCAAAGTTAACGAAATCTCAAAATCCGACATTTTCGCGGTGTATTGGTCGCGATAGGCCTCGAAACTCAATTGTTGGCAGTGTAGGTAGCACCGCAAACATTTGGCGGGCCGGATACCGGGGGTGTCCGGCCAGCTAACGCGGGCCGGTTTGCCGGCCCTCGCGGGACGGTTTCGGCCCGCGGGCCGTAGTTTGGAGACCCCTGGTCTAACCGACGCACAGACATACGTAAGACATGTAAATAGGTATGCCTGGCGTTGAAAGCAACTGAAAGAATTGAAAATAAACAATTAACCATGTCCAGAAGGAATTGCAACTCGATTTTACAGAGAGCATTCTAAGGCACTGGTTCCTTACTTAGTTTACATCTGTCGCGATTCTCTCGCCCAGCCAAAGTCCCAAGCGACTGTAAAAAACGTAGGTGACTACTGAATATAAGAAGTGTAAGAAAAGGGACCTCAAAACTTACAGACTCATATCCTTAACATTGGTTAGCTGCACAGCTCTCCAAAGTGTTCTAAGTTCTAATATAGTACGTTTCCTTGAGACACAGAAGTTTTTGTCCAGAAAGCGGCACGGATTTAGAAAGCATCCATCTTGCGAAACTCAAATCGTCCTTTTCAGTTGATATCATGTGAATCATGGATGAAAGGCAACACGCAGATTCCATATTCCTAGTTCTCCGGAAAGCCTTTGATACCGTACGCCACTGCAGTCTGTTAACGTTAGTCCAAGCATACCGAGTAGATTGGCAGATACGTGAGTGGCTCAAAGACTTACGTAATAGAGCCCACTACGCAGTCCTCGAAGGCGAGTATGCGTCACAGACAGGGTTATCGTCAGACGTGCAGTGGAGAAATATGACAGGAACGCTCTCATTCCTTATGTACATAAACGATCAGACGGACAGTAAGAGCAGCAATCTGAGATTATTTGCTGTAAAGGCTGTAGTATATGGGAGAGTCTTGTAGTTATGTGACTGTGGAATAATACAGAATGACTTAGAATTTATATATGATGTGACGAATGGCAGTTTGCTCTGAATGTATAAAAACGTAAGTTTTTGTGAATGAGTGGGGGAAACAGTCCTGTAATGTTCGAGTAGGTGTAGCTGAATATTGCTTGACTAAGTCACGTCAATTAAATATCTAGACGTAACGTTTCAAGGCGATATGAAGTGGAAAGAGCACGTAACGACGATAGCAGGGACGGCGAATTGTCGACTTCGATTTCTTGGGAGAGTTTTAGGAAAGCCTATATCATCTACACAGGAGAGTATAGAACGCATACACGACCCGTTTTTGTGCTTCTCGAGTGTTCAGACTCCCCATGTGGTCGAATTAAAGGATGACATATAAGCAGTTCAGAAGTGTGCTGACAGATTTGTCAGCGGTAGGTTCGAGCAACGAGTGAGTGTTACAGAGATGCTTCGTGACCTAAAAACGGAAATCCATGGAGGTAAGACGATGCTATCTTCGCAAAACACTATTGACAAATTTTCGAGAATAGGCATTTTCAGCTGACTGCAGGAAGATTCTACTGCCGCCAACGTAAGAGCATGTTTCGCGTAGGGACAGCGAGGACAGGAGAAATTAGGACTCATACAGAGACATACGGATAGTCATTTGTCCCTGACTCCATTTGCAAGTGGAACAGGAAAAGTGATGGCTACTAGAGGTACGTGGTGCTCTGCGGCATACATCACACGGTAGCTTGCGGCGGATGTAGGTAGATGTTGATGTATCAGGTGAATTGAGTGTAATCAGTTCTGGTGTTTTATGTAATGCAAAACCACATACGACGCATTATACGTCGCAAGAAATGAAATTATGTTGGAAGTAAGTGTCGCGTACAGATTAGCACTACTCCGATTGTATGATCGTATCTCAAACATAACTTCTGCTTTTTCTAGCCATAGAGGAAGGCAAAAGTTAATTAGTGCTGAAGAAACACATAAAAAGTTTTCTGAACGTTAGCTACAAAACAACAGATACCATGTTAGATTACAGACGACCTGTCGTTCCAACGGATGGTCTGTCTATTAACGGAGAGGCAGTCGACGGATGTAGCTCCCAAACCGCCACAGAGAGAGCAGAAATTTGCGACGAGTTGGACAACAGTATTTGTCAACTTCAAGGCGGCGGTCCTTCCGCTTTTAGCAAATAACTGCCACAAGAACCCGGCCACTAGCCTCCACCAGGCAGAACAATGGATTACCTGAAAGACTGAATGTTAATCAGACTCAGAAACGCCGCCGTTGATAACATTGCAACTTCTCCTGAATCAGAGAATAGAAGTCATGTGTACCAAGTAGCATCGGAACAGACAGTAACAGATCAGTTACGAACATCTTTGTTCGGAATGATGACGTATGGTTGTTGCATTTGGTCAGAAATTTGGTGTTTGCGATGTTATGTATTCATCTGCCTACTAAATTCATATCCTCTGGTGTCATTACGGTGCCCATAGGAGTATCTGGGATCGGGACTCTATTTAAATTACAGTGAGACGAGTGCTGTATGGACTTTTAAATTTTACGAGTGTAACACGAACATATCTGAACGTGGCTGCAAGAGACAGTATTTATTTAGGTCAAACACATACAAACGAATCTTATTTATTACAAAATTGCACTTAATTTTCGACCATTTAGGTCAATGCACTTTCTCCACATTGTTTCCAGTGAGTAGATTTCATCACTGAAGTAATATTCTGTAAACTGTACAAAACATTCTGTGGCGGCTACCGTAACTTCACCTTCGATTCAAGACGTTTTCTCTTAGATATACAAATAGACAGAACTGAAGTGTTACAATATCTGTTCAATAGATTGCATGTTACCATTCGTTGCTGAACTCCCTCAGCTTCCCTTTGTCAAAACTCTTTGGTAGGTAGTTACCTTGTCTTGATGACACACGATTTCTATTATAATTAGGTGTCTTCTCACGTATACTTTCATCCAGCTTCACCGGAATACTTTCGTATTATTTTTGACATATTTTCAAGCCAGTCAGCCTGAAGAACTCCTGTTGGAATTCAGAAAACACCTTCGCGGCAAATTTTCACGTAAAATGTATAGTGTTCTTCTTTCTGAGACGCGAGAATTCTTTCCTACTCCACTACGTCTGTACGCAACAAAAATTGCCATTTATTGATATCAACGTCATATGTGTGTCCCGCCGAGAAATTTGCACGTTGCTTTCTGGGCCAGAAGTTTTACTGTCCTTCAAGGCTCCCACTTCACATAACCACCTTTCTAATTTGTCACCTCACCATATCCACCTGTCACACAAATTCATTGTATGCGTCTCATCACAGATGGACTACAAAATTAAGAAATATGTAGTAGAGCAAATAAAATTGGTTCCAATTTCAAGCGAAGCCGTTGCCGTTGTTTCGGGCTTGAGAATTAAATTTTATTTTTAAAAGTCTGCTTTTTTGCCAAACACGATGATTTTCTGTTTTACTTATTATTTATCAATATACGTTTTGACACGTATGTCTTATCTTCTGTGGGCCTCGTTTTCACTTATGAACCTACATAATGCCCACCGCACAATCTTAACCACGTATAACAGCGTCATTCGTTTTTCAACAATGATTTTTTAACGTAGTTTCAAACGTAGCAAACTGAGCAAATTGTCTAGCGAGCTTTTAGAAGATAAAATATGCAATATTATTCGTAGGCTGATATTTTACCGCCAAGAACGTGCATAAAATATTACTGTCTTGACTTTTAGTCGTTAGGCTTACAGAAACTCTATCTTCGGAGCTATAAATAATCAGTAAGGATCTTTTGTGGACAAGGTATCGCAACTGTTGCATTAAACTAATGTAACACATGCTCAGGACGCACTACCGAACTGAAGTTCTGAGCTGCTAACTCGTAACATTCTTCCTTTTTAATCATGCTGCATCTCTCCCCATTATTTTCAGGATAACCGGTACTTGAGTACCATCAACGATTTTATCTGAAGCTTGCCGTTTTACGTTCTGTTTGTCATTTCAGGCTCGTATTCATCAACCGCAATTAATCTCCCTCAAGCATCATAGCCGCAAAGAAATTTAATTTCGTGATTTGCTCTTTTTGTGCGCTCATAAAACTTTAATCTTGTAATTTTTGCAAGCATCTCAATCCGAGCTCGAGATTTCTCGAAGGATTTTGTTGTGAGAACATGATGTACGTTATGATACTTCCATCTTCCAAAAAGCGATTACCATGAAAGTGAAGACCCTAAATTTGTCAAGACTACACTTTCTTTCTATCTACCTGAACTGGAACTATGTTCGCAAAATAAGATGATTCATTGCACGTGAAACCGTTATCACAAGAATGAAAGAATACTTATCAATAAAGTAACCTAAATTACCTTAGTTTCTATGTAATTAGTAATTTAGATCCTCTTAATGCAGGTAAGGTGAAAATGAAACTGACCTCTTTTCAAAGAACTCTTACTTACAAGAGGAGGGTCCGACAGCTGGTCATCGATTCTGACCAAGTTTTGCAGAGACGTTCTGTGTTGAGAAATAAAGAGAGACCATTTTGGCTTCTAAACACTCCCTTGTTTTTTAAAAAATCGAGTTAAATTTTATGACGGAAAATCGTATTTTCAATGCTATACATAGAAATATCGTCTAAAAGCAACCAGTTTTTATCAGTATGATATGGAGTCCAAAGTTCATGTTATTCAAGTTATTGATGTGTTTGTATTTTCATGCTATAGCTTGGGTACCTGTGTAATTCTTTGTATCTAGAAGAGCGAGATCGGCGGTAGAGCGTTGCCGGCACGGTAGCTCAGCGTGTTCGGTCAGAGGGCTGGCTGCCATCTGTTGTTGCTGTTGTTGTCTTCAGTCCTGAGACTGGTTTGATGCAGCTCTCCATGCTAGTCTATCCTGTGCAAGCTTCTTCATCTCCCAGTACTTACTGCAACCTACATCCTTCTGAATCTGCTTAGTGTATTCATCTCTTGGTCTCCCTCTACGATTTTTACCTTCCACGCTGCCCTCCAATGCTAAATTTGTGATCCCTTGATGCCTCAGAACATGTTCTACCAATGGGTCCCTTCTTCTTGTCAAGTTGTGCCACAAACTCCTCTTCTCCCCAATTCTATTCAGTACCTGCTCATTAGTTATGTGATCTACCCATCTAATCTTCAGCATTCTTCTGTAGCACCACATTTCGAAAGCTTCTATTCTCTTCTCGTCCAAACTGTTTATCGTCCATGTTTCACTTCCATACATAGCTACACTCCGTACAAATGCTTTCAGAAACGACTTTCTGATACTTAAATCTATACTCGATGTTAACAAATTTTTCTTCTTCAGAAACGCTTTCCTTGCCATTGCCAGTCTACATTTTATATCCTCTCTACTTCGACCATCATCAGTTATTTTTCTCCCCAAATAGCAAAACTCCTTTACTACTTTAAGTGTCTCATTTCCTAATCTAATTCCCTCAGCATCACCCGACTTAATCCCACTACATTCCATCATCCTCGTTTTGCTTTTGTTGATGTTCATTTTATATCCTCCTTTCAAGACACTGTCCAATCCGTTCAACTGCTCTTCCAAGTCCTTTGCTATCTCTGACAGAATTACAATGTCATCAGTGAACCTCAACGTTTTTATTTCTTCTCCATGGATTTTAATACGAACTCCGAATTTTTCTTTTGTTTCCTTTACTGCTTGCTCAATATAGAGATTGAATAACATAGGGGAGAGGCTACAACCCTGTCTCACTCCCTTCCTAACCGCTGCTTCCCTTTCATGCCCCTCGACTCTTATAACTGCCATCTGGTTTCTGTACAAATTGTAAATAGCCTTTCGCTCCCTGTATTTTACCCCTGCCTCCTTTAGAATTTGAAAGAGAGTATTCCAGTCAAAATTGTCAAAAGCTTTCTCCAAGTCTAAAAATGCTAGAAATGTAGATTTGCCTTTCCTTAATCTATTTTCTAAGATAAGTCGTAGGGTCAGTATTGCCTCACGTGTTCCAACATTTCTGCGGAATCCAAACTGATCTTCGCCGAGGTCGGCTTCTATCAGTTTTTCCATTCGTCTGTAAAGAATTCGCGTTAGTATTTTGCAGCTGTGACTTATTAAACTGATAGTTCGGTAATTTTCACATCTGTCAACACCTGCTTTCTTTGGGATTGGAATATTCTTCTTGAAGTCTGAGGGTATTTCACCTGTCTCATACATCTTGCTCACCAGATGGTAGAGTTTTGTCAGGACTGGCTCTCCCAAGGCCGTTAGTAGTTCCAATGGAATGTTGTCTACTCCCGGGGCCCGGGGTCTTTCAGTGTTCTGTCAAACTCTTCACGCAGTATCGTATCTCCCATTTCATCTTCATCTACATCCTCTTCCATTTCCATAATATTGTCCTCAAGTACATTGCCCTTGTATAGACCCTCTATATACTCCTTCCACCTTTTTACTTTCCCTTCTTTACTTAGAACTGGGTTTCCATCTGAGCTCTTGATATTCATATAAGTGGCTCTCTTTTCTCCAAACGTCTCTTTAATTTTCCTGTAGGCAGTATCTATCTTACCCCTAGTGAGATAAGCCTCTACATCCTTACATTTGTCCTCTAGCCATCCCTGTTTAGCCATTTTGCACTTCCTGTCGATCTCATTTTTGAGACGTTTGTATTCCCTTTTGCCTGCTTCATTTACTGCGTTTTTATATTTTCTCCTTCCATCAATTAAATACAATATTTCTTCTGTTACCCAAGGATTTCTACTAGCCCTCTTCTTTTTACCTACTTGATCCTCTGCTGACTTCACTACTTCATCCCTCAGAGTTATCCAGTCTTCTTCTGCTGTATTTCCTTCCCCCATTCCTGTCAATTGTTCCCCTATGCTCTCCCTGAAATTCTGTACAACCTCTGGTTTAGTCAGTTTATCCAGGTTCCATCTCCTTAAATTCCCACCTTTTTGCTGTTTCTTCAGTTTTAATCTACAGTTCATAGCCAATAGATTGTGGTCAGAGTCCACATCTGTCCCTGGAAATATCTTACAATTTAAAACCTGGTTCCTAAATCTCTGTCTTATCATTATATAATCCATCTGATACCTTCTAGTATCTCCAGGATTCTTCCATGTATACAATCTTCTTTTATGATTCTTGAACCAAGTGTTAGTTATGATTAAGTTATGGTCTGTGCAAAATTCTACCCGACGGCTTCCGCTCTCATTTCTCTCCCCCAATCCATATTCACCCACTATGTTTCCTTCTATCCCTTTTCCAGTCTCGAATTCCAGTCACCCATGACTATTAAATCTTCGTCTCCCTTCACTACCTAAATAATTTCTTTTATCTCGTCATACATTTCATCAATTTCTTCATCATCTGCAGAGCTAGTTGGCGTATAAACTTATACTACTGTAGTAGGCATGGGCTTCGTGTCTATCTTGGCCACAATAATGCGTTCACTATGCTGTTGGTAGTAGCTTACCCGCATTCATATTTTTTATTCATTATTAAACCTACTCCTGCATTACCCCTATTTGATTTTGTGTTTATAACCGTGTATTCACCTGACCAAAAGTCTTGTTCCTCCTGCCACCGAACTTCACCAATTCCCACTAGATCTAACTTCAACCTATCCATTTCCCTTTTTAAATTTTCTAACCTACCTGCCCGATTAAGGGATCTGACATTCCACGCTCCGATCCGTAGAACGCCAGTTTTCTTTCTCCTGAAAACGACGTCCTCTTGAGTAGTCCCCGCCCGGAGATCCGAATGGGGGACTATTTTACCTCCGGAATATTTTACCCAAGAGGACGCCATCATCATTTAATCATACAGTAAAGCTGCATGCCCTCGGGAAAAATTACGGCTGTAGTTTCCCCTTGCTTTCAGCCGTTCGCAGTACCATCACAGCAAGGCCGTTTTGGTTAGTGTTGCAAGGCCAGATCAGTCAATCATCCAGACTGTTGCCCCTGCAACTACTGAAAAGGCTGCTGCCCCTCTTCAGGAACCACACGTTTGTCTGGCCTCTCAACAGATACCCCTCCGTTGTGGTTGCACCTACGGTACGGCCATCTGTATCGTTGAGGAACGCAAGCCTCCCCACTAATGGCAACGTCCATGGTTCATGGGGCTGCCATCTGTAATAAAAGAAAAAAAGAAGAAACAAAGTGAATGAGGTATTCAACTATGAACTTGAAGGGGTGTTACGTGACGTTCACCAGAACTAAATACCGACGACCATGACGAACAAAATGAAGGGAAAAAAAGCGGTCAATGCATTTCTTTTTCATTCGACTTTTTTTCGGTGTATATGATAAATTTCTGATAACCGGAATGCCTTTCTTTTTTGGAAGTTAAACCTCTGGAGGACTGATTAAAAACCAAATAAGTACATGCGATACATGACGCTCCACGACAGAACTTTCGTAGATGATGATGCTCAGCCAACCTGCATCTTGAAAGTGATGCCATCGAAATTGTACCTCTCTTTATCAACTGTGTGACGTGTACTTTTCCCGCCTATCGTATGACTTCAACGTCAAGCGCCATCACGGCAGAGTAGCGGATTACAAGATAGGACAGACGCTATTAAAATTCATGCGTTGGTAAAATAACCAGTTGTCCTTGTCTCCCTTTCAAGATATGCTTTCATATGCTTAGTATGCATCCAAATTGGTATCTGAGAGTTCTGTTGTTAGCAACGTGAATCAGAACAGTGTACCGGAAAACATGTCAATGAGGCGAAATTTCGTTCATGTGTTTTGCACTGTGCGAGAGATATTTATGTTTGCCTCTTTCTACGATTAATTTCACCCAAACTCACTGCGATAACACTTACGAATACACTATCAGTCAGGATTAAGCAATAAAATATTTTCGATGTATTTTTGTACATTGTATCACGATGCAAATAACTGTCAATATACCCTGATCAGCCGGAATATTATGACCACCTACCTATTAGCCAGTTTCCACCTTTGGCACGGATAACAGCGGTGACGCGTCGTGGTAAGGAAGCAATAAGGCCTTGGTAGGTCGCTGGAGGGAGTTGGCGTTACATCTGCATACAGAAGTCATTTAACTCCCGTAAATTCCGGTGACAGGGGCAATGAGCTCTGGAGCCACGTTCAGTCACATCCCAGATGTTTTCGATCGGGTTCGTACCTCGCGAGATAAGGGCTCAGCACATCAATTGGAACTCGCCACTGTATTCCTAGAACTACTCCATCACACCCCTGCCCTTGTGACGTGGCGCATTATCTTGTTGAAAAATGCCACTGCCGTCGGGAAACGTGATCGTCGTGAAGGGGTGTTCCGGGTCTGCAACCAGTGCACAATATTCCATGGCCGTCGTGGTGCATTACAAGAGCGCCGCTGGACCCATGGATGCCGACGTGAATGTTACCCAGAGCATAATGGAGCCGCCGTCAGCTTGTCTCCGTCTCGTAGTACTGGTGTCACTGAGCAGTGCCCCTGGAAGACGACGGATTCGCGTCCTCCCATCGGCATGACGAAAAAGGTATCGGGATTCTTCAGCCCATCCAGGCTCTGCCACTGCTCCAACGTCCATTCCTGACGGTCACTTGCCCATTTCAATCGTAGCTGCCGACGTCGTGGTGTTCACATTTGCTTGTGCGTGGGTAGTCGGCTGCGGAGGCCATCTTTAGGAGTGTTCGATGCACTGTGTATTCAGACACACCTTTACTCTGACCAACATTAACGTCTGATAATAGTTCCGCCACAATTCGCCACCAGTTCTGTTTCACCAGTCTCCCCAGCCTGCGTCGTCTGACATCCGTATTGAGGAATGGCCGCCCAACCCCACGACGTCTGGACGTAGTTTCACCATTGTTCCACCACGTGTTGAGGACACTCACAGCAACACTCCTCTAACTACCGACAGGTCGTGCATTTTCCGACACGTTCGTGCCGAGCCTCCGGTCCATCACAATCTGCCATCGGACAAACTTAGATCGCGCGCCTTCCCCACTCTACACACGGACAGCAAACTCACTCATACTACATACACCGTGCGTGTGTCTGACTAGCAGTCATTCATCTTCGGGTGACGCTGTTACCCGCTTGGTCGGGTTTATATTGATAGTAGGTCAGTGATCATAATGTTCTAGCTGATCAGTTATTATATATACTTATTTATTATGAATCACACCTCTCGAAGTTTTACTTCGAAAAAAAGAAATGAAAAGCATTCCGATTTCCACAATGTTATCAGATATACCGAAGAAATATCGAATGAAAGAAACCATGACCAGGAATCGAATCGGGGGTTTGGTAGTGTTATGCACTGACCGCTCGACCGCTCGAACGCTGACCTCATGTGCTAGACATGTAGAATGACGGGCTCCCAAGTTAGAGCATGGAAACACAAAAATATTAATGACACAAACATCATTAACTGTGGACCCCGTATTATACTTATAATAATGTTAGTTTTTGAACAATTTTTCGTTGTGTAGCATTGAAAATACGATTTTTTGTCATTATTTTCGACCTAGATTTCTTCAAAAACTTGGGGTGTCTGACAAAAAGCGGAAACATGTGTCTCTTTTTTTTCCTTTAAAACTTTCTCAAAATCAGTGGCCCAAATGTAAGGCCCTCCCCTTATTACAGAGCAGTTCACTCACACGGTACTGGCAAGAGCTCTAGTAAATGCAGTAACACCCAGAGTTTTGTCTGCTTCATAAGAAGCAGAACACCTGTTGACTGCAAAGTAGATGTTTATCTTAACACAGGCTTCTTTGTACATTGCTACTTTCAGTTCGTTTCATTTTGATATTTCCCTTTATCATCACTTTTCCTATTAGTTTGATTCTACTGTCCCTCGCGCGCAATGCTGAGCCTTCCTTTTCGTATCTATGTACCTACTGTGCCCGTCATCTTCAACGATTTTGTCACATACTCTAATATCATTGGTACTTTTATATTTTTGTACATCTATTGTTCCTACCAACGTCAAGTGAACTATTCATATATGGCGTAGCCTACGGATCACCAATCGGCCCATTGCTCCATTAAGGGTGTGCACTATAATTCTTTCCTTCCCGTAAGCCGACTGCTCATTGTCTGCGGGATTTGAACAACGGCCGCTATCGTTCATAGCAGTGCTGACCGCCGTGCGCGCCCTGGCGGCAGTGTCCCCCGGAGCTGAGTGCCGAGAAAGTGAGTTCCTCTAGCGCCGCTGAGGAGAGGAGGAGGGGCCGGTAGCAGGTACGACCTGCTACGCTGCGCAGAAATGTAGCTTCGCATGTGATTGCTGGTGTGAGGCGTGGGTTGAGTGATTTCCATGTATCACTTTAGTGCGAGAGAGCGTCTAACGGACTTGGTATGACGCTGGCTCAAGGACAATGGTCCTTAGTCCGTTGGTGGTTAGCGAACTGCCTTGAGTCGCCCGCATCAGGCAAAGTAGGCCACCTTGTTAAGTACTTGCCTCTACGTTAAGAAGGAACCTGCTGATTTCCATGCGACGCGGCCAGTGCGTGCGTAAGTGCGCATCCTGGAGCACAGTGCCGTCGCATCTTGGGAAATGAAGTTGTACTCGGCGGTGGTATTTCCACAGTTACGTGAATTTGAGGTTTCGGGCACGTTAATTGTTGCGTGCCAACCACCTGAAAGCGCATTTGCTTATTGAATCAGTTACTTTTTGAGCATTTTCTGCTGTCGACTGATGCCTTTGCATTACGGACTTTGGCGTCGCAGCTTGGCAGTATTCCTCTATTGCGGTGGCTGTGGGTCTTGTGCAGACTGTGGATCGACCAACACGTGTTCTGCACATCGCACAGGGTTACGCAATAATTGTGTTAGTGAACGCCGTAACTGAGTTGCTTGTTTTTAATTTAAACAATTAGCAACACATTGGTGTAGTCAAACCATCGTTTGCTAGACTGTTGTTCGGTCACTTGTGCCCCCGTCTACTGTCTGTGGAAGCTAAGTCTCAGGGACTTGCAGTTCCTTAAATTCTCTTTTATGTAGGTCGATTTACTGTCTAGATTTTTTTAATGTAATTTCGTTTTTAGTGAGAATATTTAAGAAACTGATTGCCTGCCTGTTGGTGGCTCATTGGTGTAGTCAAACCATCGTTTGCTACACTGTTGTTCGGTCACTTGTGCCTCCGTCTACTGTCTGGGCAAGGCCCATTGTGGAAGCTAAGTCTGAGGAACTTGCAGTTCCTTAAATTCTCTTTTATGTATGTCGATTTACTGTCTAGATTTTTTTATGTAATTTCGTTTTTAGTGAGAATATTTAAGAAACTGATTGCCTGCCTGTTGGTGGCTCATTGGTGTAGTCAAACCATCGTTTGCTACACTGTTATTCGGTCACTTGTGCCTCCGTCTACTGTCTGGGCAAGGCCCATTGTGGAAGCTAAGTCTCAGGGACTTGCAGTTCCTTAAATTCTCTTTTATGTATGTCGATTTACTGTCTCGATTTTGTTTTATGTAATTTCGTTTTCAGTGAGAATATTTAAAAAACTGATTGCAGGCCTCTTGGTGGCAGAGTGGTTGTCGTCAGTGGGAAGAAAGGGGCTACTCCCCACAGTTGACTAAGGTAAATTAAATATTTCAGTTTACACAGCCTTAGAATGAACAGCCGGCCGCGGTGGCCGAGCGGTTCTAGGCGCTTCAGTCCGGAACCACGCGACTGCTACGGTCGCAGGTTCGAATCCTGCCTCGGGTATGGATGTGTGTGATGTCCTTAGGTTAGTTAGGTTTAAGTAGCTCTAAGTCTAGGGGACTGATGACCTCAGATGTTAAATCCCACAGTCTCCGAGCCATTTGAACCATTTTTTAGAATGAACAGGCTAGTGCCCGACAGCTTAAATAAAACGTAGTATTATCGATGGTTGCCGTCTAGTTACCGATACTTGGTACTACGTTAAGAACCATCTGCTGAGAGCTGTAGAATATGAACTACTTGTGTCACTGGTTGTGGTACTAGGATTATGTTACCGATAACATAACTCCAGACATCGTAGTGATCTAACCAACCATGCTGTTGATGGTTTTGACCAATAGTTACTTGTGTTCATCATCCGTCTGCGCTGCCTTGTGTTGGATGTGTGTGTGAGTGTGTGTGTGTGTGTGTGTGTGTGTGTGTGTGTGTGTGTGTGTGTGGCCGCCGTCCAGCAGAGGTTTCAACTATGTTATCGAATGAAGTCGTCTTAGGTGGTTTAGGGAAATGTGCTGATGTTAAGAAAATACTGAAAAATTTTATTTGCTTAAATCTTGCAGTTATCAACACATTCTTGTTTTATTGTGCCACTGAATTTCCACCTGTTGAATTTACAAAGATACGGTAAGGAGTGTGTCAGTTAGAAAAAGGTCACATTATTTACACAGTTCTCAGTTTCAGAGTAAACATCCACAGCCATTCTGCAGCTGCGCCGTCGCTGGCCCCAGAGACTCTACTACACTACTGGCCGTTAAAATTGCTACACCAAGAAGAAATGCAGATGATAAACGGGTATTCATTGGACAAATATATTATACTAGAACTGACATGTCATTAATTTTCACGCAATTTGGGTGCATAGAGCCTGAGAAATCAGTACCCAGAACTTGGTACACGCTTGGATGGCGTGTACAGGTACAGCTGCCCATGCAGCTTCAACACGATACCACAGTTCATCAAGAGTAGTGATTGGCGTATCGGGACGAGCCAGTTGCTCGGCCACCATTGACCAGACGTTTTCAATTGGTGAGAGATCTGGAGAATGGGCTGGCCAGGGCAGCAGTCGAACATTTTCTGTATCCAGAAAGGCCCGTACAGGACCTGCAATATGCGGTCGTGCATTATCCTGCTGAAATGTAGGGTTTCGCTGGCGTCGAATTAAGGGTAGAGCCACGGGTGGTAACACATCTGAAATGTAACGTCCACTGTTCAAAGTGCCGTCAATGCGAACAAGAGGTGACCGAGACGTGTAACCAATGGCACCCCGTACCATCACGCCGGATGATACGCCAGTATGGCGATGGCGAATACACGCTTCCAATGTGCGTTCACCACAATGTCGCCAAACACGGATGCGACCATCATGATGCTGTAAACAGAACCTAAATTCATCCGAAAAAGTGACGTTTTGCCATTCGTGCACCCAGGTTCGTCGTTGAGTACACCGTCGCAGGCGCTCCTGTCTGTGATGCAGTAGTGTATAAATCGCGCAAGAAAAGAAGAGAGTGAAATCCAATAATATTACAAGACCAGAAAGCTGACGTCCCGAAGACGCAGGCGAGTTTATTTTCTATTACAGGTCTAAATAAAAGAAATATTCAGCCGAACCGACTATCGGTCAATAAAACGCGGCCCTCCACTCCCCAACCACGTTAGATGGCACGTCCTATTCCTCCTAATGCTCACTTTCACTGTATCCGCCCACTTAATTTTTAACTTCTTTCTACAGCACCTCATTTTCAGTGTCTTCCTCTCCTCCTCTTCAGGTCAGAAAATGGAGGTCTGTGTTTAGTTAGGTCTGAGACAGCCCTGTATAATACGGACTGTTTCACTAGGTATGAAACTTACTGCTATTTGTCCAACGTATATAACGTATGCTTGAGAGCCAATAATAATAACTGTGGAATGGAATCTGTTTCTCATGTTCCATTTTTGTAGATATCACCCCTTTTGAGACTGGAAAGGAAAAAAAATCTGCCTTGACCTTGTTTCGAATTTCATTTCTATAAGCCTGCAATTTGAATTTTGCCGTTTCGCTTGGAACTTCCTTCGCTAGATTAACGATAAACCTTAAGATCCACCCTTTTGCTAACGTTAAGTCAAAGCTACGTATACCCAAAAATTCTCGTACCCTAAGTTACAGCAAGTCTGAAACAATAAGTTGACTGCTTGTTAGTTTCATATTCTCAATAATGTGCTCTGATACGCATTTGAAAACCGTTGACCATTATTTGCTCTTGAAAAATTCCACTTTCGTAGGATTCTTTCGAGAGTACGTTTCCATTGTTTATACTTTTTACAACATTCATAAAATGTAAAGGCAATCGCTTTTCTCGTAACGCAGCTATGTAATAAACGCTACGTGAGACAGCATGAATAACACGTAACCCGTAAACGCAGTGCAACGTACGCATGTAAACAACTCGTGGCCGACAGTTACGACCGCCGAGGCGGAATTGTCCCTAGAATGCTGATGAGTTACTAGCTAAATAATTCAATAAATTATTAAACTGTGACGAGCCAAAAGAGAGACTTCCCACCTCAAGCCCTAGTGTGTAGCTTTCGGAATCGAAGTTGCCAAATTAGGAGGAACTGTTAGAAACCATTCAAACCATTCACCATATGAAACGCAAAAAAGCAACAGGTGAAGATGGAATTGTGGAAACTGGCTGACGGATATCTACTGCAAACATTGAAATGAATTATGCAGAATATATGGCCAACAGAAGAAATTACACAATATTCGAAGTGCTTATTAGCTCATCTTTTAAATAAGAAAGGAGATAAACCATGCTAAAACCTATAAAGTGCCATCACTGTTCCCATTTACCTGCAAAATCCTTAGTAAAACGCTTCATAATAGATTAGAGAAGCAAGAGACCGGGGAGTATCGAAGTGGACTTCAGAGAGAAAGATCATGTGGGGAGCAGGTCGTTGAGTCATAATCTCGTAGAACGTCTATGTTTTAAATGTTGAAGAGGTTTGTTGTAGGTGATAAAACAAGAACCAAAATTTGGTAAACAGTAATAAACACTAAATCTAATGTTAAATTTTTTGCAGAGATATCTGAAGCTTTCTATGTACAAACACAGCTAATAGACAAGCAGGTCTGATCATTGTATAGTTTACTTTGCTAGAAAAATGTTACGAAAATGGGAAAGAGAACTCAGAAAGAACTGAGTAAACCAAAAACAATTGAACCACAAAAACAAATATCTTAGTATTCAGTGTGTAGCTTTTGTCGACAGTCTTGCAGTACTGTACGAAGACATACCAAAGGCAACAAGAAAAATCAACATTTTGAAAGGAAATGCGGAAAAAAACAAACCTCCAAGTTTTATGAACACAGATACCAGAAAAATTAAAGAATCGATAAATTTAAATATCTTACTGAGATAATACAGACAAAATGACGGTGAAGAAAAGGCTAATAAACTCAGAGCGTGGGAGACGGAACTGGCCTTTCAGTTGACTAGAGACTTGTGCAATTAGCGATCTATCAAGCTGCGGCAGCGCGCCCACGTACGCTGCCACCTCGACCGCAACGTTCGTAGTCGGCGCCGCCCGCGAGAACGCAGTACAGGGGCGCCTCGCCTGCCTCACTCGATGGCAGCGCCACCGCCAGACGAGCGCCGTTGCGGCTTCGCGCTGCTATGCATCAGCCGTGCTAGGTGGAGGTTCTGCTCACAGAACTGGGCAGCTTCGTGTTATGCATGTGATCAGCCTCGACCTGGTTACTGTTCTCATAACTCTCACTGCAATTCTTGCGCTCGCCTCTCTGTCGTTGTATATATTTGTGTGTTGTTTTTGTCAATGAAGAAACGTAGATACGCCCCAAGTAAAGTGACCGCACTGTATTTCTCTGAAACGAGGGGCGTTCAATAAGTAATGTAACTATTTTTTTCTGGAAAACAGTTTTGTTTTATTCAAGATTCCAATACACCATATTATTTCCCACTCTTTTTGCTATAAGACCCTATTTTTCAACATAATATATGGTATGGGGGGACTGGACTGGGCAGTGGTAGGTACCAGGAATAATCTTTTATTTACCAGGAATGTCAGGTTTCATTGACAATTGCTTTGTGCTTACAAATTAAGGCATAAGTCTCAAGGCATTAACAAAATCCAGAAGAACACAAATAATGAATGATTAAAGTTTGGCTGTGGAACGTAGCACACCCCCAAAACGGTAATAACAGCTTTCAAGAAAATGTAACTGTAGGCTTTCCTGGCGTAAACTATTGATGAAGGTTTCTCGGGTCTCCAGCCGGGTGGTAGCGTTGATATCTCGCCACGTTTGGGGAAGTGCCATACTAACCATCTTCTGGTGAAGTGTCGAGATTCGTGGAGAGCGGGCTATTTATATGCGCGGTCACCCCCCTCCACTGGACCTCCGGTGGCTGAGGTGGACCACTGGCGTGCGCGCAGTGGTGGGGATGGCGGTCGTCCCCGGCGGCCGCGTTCAGTTCTCGGTGTAAGCATTCTGTCTGCGTCCGCGGCGGAGGACGTTGACGGGCGCGCTCCCGACGGATCGCCGCTAGCGCAGAGTTCCAAGCTGCGCTGAGTTGGTATCCCTCGTCTCTGTTGACCAGATTGTCATGAATCCTTATTTCTATGGATTCTTTGGTAACGCTTTCCCAGAAGCCAGATGCTCGGCACAGTACCTTCGTGTTTTCGAAGTTGAAGATGTGTTCTTCATTTATGCTGTTTTCTGCTATGGCTGATTTTTCTGTTTGACCTAGTCGCACACATCTGATATGTTCTTCGCAGCGATTATATATACAGCGCTGTGTTTGGCCAATGTATTGTTTTCCGCATTCGCATGGTATGCTGTATACTCCTGGAGTGTTAAGGTTCAGCGCGTCTTTGGCGGAACCTAGGAGCTCCCTCGTCTTCGGTGGTGGTCGGAGAACGGTTCTGATGTTGTATTTGCCCAGAAGCCGTGTAATTTTGGCCGTCAGCGGACCCTCGTACGGAAGGAACGCAAGTCGTTTGTCTTATTCTTCTTCATCATCTTCTTTCACTGTAGTCATTTTGTTGGAAGACTTCCCTCAGGTGTAGCAGCTCGGATGGTAGGCTGTCTTGGCCCCAGATTAAATACTGAGCAGTCACCACTAATTAAACTATGAAATATAACACAGCTGCAAAATGACAATAATAAGTTTTAATAAAATTTTCGTTAAGACAATTTAAGTGGTACTTTGACAACCTCAGCAGTGACTTATAATGAGAAGAGCAGGCACAGCTCCAAAGTTCAAATAGTAATACATTTTTAGTAAGTTTTCATTAAATGCGAAATCAGATGACTTCAGGAATAATTTATCACAGTACATACTGTTGAGTAATTACAGCTAAACCTCTCGATATGACACAGCATAAAAATGTTAATAACAGAATTCCAGTAATTTTTGTAAGCTTCATCAAATACCAGTCATGAAATCCATAAAAATGTCCTTAGTGTGTACAATTACATACAGCCAAAGATTGGCAAGATTAGGCTGTATGTACTCAGTGTCAAAATTAAGATGAGCCAACGTACACTATTTGATCAAAACTATCCGGACACCCCCAAAACATACGTTTTTCATTTTAGGTGCATTGGGCAGTCACCAACTGCCCGATACTCCATATCAGCGACCTCAGTAATCATTAGACATCGTGAAAGAGCGGAATGGAGCGCCCCGCGGAACCCAAGGACTTTGAACGTGGTTGGGTTGGGTTGTTTTTGGGGGGAGGAGACCAGACAGCGACGTCATCGGTCTCATCGGATTAAGGAAGGAAGGGGAAGGAAGTCGGCCCGGCCCTCTCAAAGGAACCATCCCGGTATTTGCCTGGAGCGATTTAGGGAAATCACGGAAAACCTAAATCAGGATGGCCGGATGCGGGATAGAACAGTCGTCCTCCTGAATGCGAGCTCAGTCTTCGAACGTGGTCAGGTGACTGGGAGTCACTTGTGTCATACGTCTGTACGCGAGATTTCCAAACTCCTAAACATCCCTAGGTCCACTGTTTCCAATGTGATAGTGAAGTGGAAACGTGAAGGGACATGTACAGCACAAAGGCGTACAGGCCGACCTCGTCTGTTGACTGACAGACCACCCCGACAATTGAAGATGGTCGTAATGGGTAATAGGCAGACATATATCCCGACCATCAAACAGCAATTCCAAACTGCATCAGGATCCACTGCAAGCACTATGACAGTGAGGCGAGAGGTGAGAAAACTTGGATTTCATGTTCGAGAGGCTGCTCATAAGCCACACATCCCGCCGATAAATGCCAAACGACATTTCGCTTGGTGTAATGAGCTTAAACATCGGACGATTAAACAGTGGAAAAACGTTTTGTGGGATGACGAATCACGGTACAGAATGTGGCGTTGCGATGGCAGGGTGTGGGTATGCCGAATGCCTGGTGATCGTCACCTGCCGGAGGCGGTGGTGTTATGGTGTACTCGTGTTTTTCATGGAGGGGGCTTGCACCCCTTGTTGTTTTGCGTGGCATTATCACAGCACAGGCCTACGGTGATGTTTGAAGCACCTTCTTGCTTCCCACTGTTGATGGGTAATTCAGGGATGGCGATTGCATCTTTCAACACAATCGAGCAGCTGTCCAAAATTCACGGCCTTAGGCGGAGTGATTACACGACAATAACATCTCTGTACTGGAGTGGACTGCACAGGGTCCTGACGTGAATCCTGTAGAAGACCTTTGGGATGTTTTGGAACATCTACTTCGTGCCAGGCCTCACCGACCGACATCAGTACCTCTCCTCAGTGCAACACACCGTGAAGAATGGGTTGCCATTCCCCAAGAAACGTTCCAGCACCTGATTGTACGTATGCCTACGAGAGCGAAAGCTGATATCAAAGCTAAGGGTGGGCCAACACCCTACTGAATCCCAGCATTACCGATGGATGGCGCCATGAACTTGTAAGTCGGATACTTTTGTTCACATAATGTGTAAATACCAATGAGTAGTCCCTCACAGGTTCACACACCCTCATTACATCTCGCACAGGACGACTTTCATGGCGCCTCAACCAGCCCCTCACAAAACAAGTGCAGTCCCAAGTTCGTTTAACACTGGCCTCTACTGCACCAGATAAATCCAACATTCGATGCTAGAGAATTATTCAATCTTAAACAGCACTATAACCGATACATTTTTCGATAATATGGAGACAGCTAGTGAATGGTGAAGGAGAAACAGAATTAGATAGTGCAAATACAGTTAGATCCTTTTGCAGTGTTGAAACTCGTCCACTGAGAAGGGACCATTCGTTTGTCATTATAATGCAAAGTCAACAATCACTTCAAAAATGTTCAAATGTGTGTGAATTCCTAAGGGACCAAACTGCGTAGGTCATCAGTCCTTAGACTTTACTGAAACTAACTTTAACTAACATGCTAAAGTCAACACACACACCCATGCCCGAGGGAGGACTCGAACCTCCGGCGTGAGGGGCCGCGCAGTCCTTGACATGACGCCTCAAACTGCGCGGCCGCTTCGCGCGCTCAACAATCACTTCGATCCACACAAGCAGTGTTGCAACCTTCCGTCAATGGAGAAAATTTAACACTCCGAGAACACATCAAGTATTCAGTTTTTGCTCACCATTATGTTGCTTCTGGCTCCAACTGAACGTCGGCCAATATAAATTAGCTTAGGATCCTTCCTCATTAAAGTATAGATCCCTTCCATACTGCAGCAGATATTCCAACATCCCATACACACAGTCGCCACGCGGTCCTTGTTTCCTCGTTAACGCCGCACCCCAACACGAAGAAAAAGGTCCAACTCTGTGTAGCGCGCTTGCCCTACCTCTCTCGCGGCGACCCACCTTTGAAAGTAACTCGCCCTGCGCCCTTTCGGCAGACCAGAGAAATTCCCTGTATCGAATGTTAAAGCGTTAACAGATCGAAGTATGGGCTCGCACAGCTAAGTATTCATTCATTGCGACGGCCTTACGCCACTTACTGGGCGAGTCTGTATTCTCCCATTGAACCACTCTACTAGTCGACGTCTGAGCCAAAGTTTCGCTGCATCAATAACCTACCCACCATCCACTTACTGCTTCCCATGGAGCGCATCCTTCATTGGCATGCCCCTTGGTTGCCTTTTATGGTCTTCTGTTAGGCAGCGAGGAAGCCAGTGTGCACACACATTTGATGGTGGAGGAGGGTGTTAGCACTACCAACAGAAAAGTCCTGTCGAGCAGTGAAGTGTTTGACTGTGGTCCGTCGATCACTTCGACACTGCAGGGGTCACAGCTTTGTGTGGCCGGCCAGAACGCTAGTACAGGTTTGCACGACTCTGACGCGATGATGACAGACGCTTCGCTCAATGACTCGCTGTGCTTTTGTTCACTGCCAGGTATCCATAGACATTCCGGAAGCGCCTATGAACATCTGCGATGCTCTTGTTTTCCGCCAAACAAAGTCAGTGACAGCTCTTTGCCTGTAACGCACCTCCGTTGTAGACGTCATTTTGGAGGCTACATATAGCGCTGCCACCTGTCGGAATTTCATGAAACTACAAGGGCTGAAGCGGGAATATCTCATGATGTCCCACAACAAATTCCGCATTTTTTCAACCGAAACTGGCGGAGGAAAAAATTTGTTGCATTACTTATCGAATGACCCTTGTAAAACCTTCATGTACACACACACACACACACACACACACAGAGCCAAATGGCTGGGTTCGACTTTGGCAAGAAAAGTAGAAAACATTGGGAAATAGAAGAAAGAACTGAAAAAAATATTAGGTCAAACAAAGCGTAATGGTGAATTTGGGAAAAGAAGTAATAAATACCTGTAAAAGAAAACTGAACATCTAACTGTAAATATGACAGAATGTAGAATCATGTGTTACGGCCCTCTTGTTTGGACGAATGAAGACATCATATTGCAGAGAACTTTTGAATATGTCACATTTGCACAGGCTCGGTAAAAGAGGCAAGAAATTTTGGTCATCCGTTCATGTCTCGATTTGATGATAAAGTGGCGACTGCGCAGGAAGTCAAACCGCCAGATGGCGTGTGAAGGTGAACTCGCGAGGTACATGGTATGTCAGTTCTCACATAAAGAAATGAATTATAGAATGTGGAAACCTCGTCACCTGCAACAGCTAACACCTTATCGCAGAATGGAGTATGGAGAGTTGATGTTTGGATTTACACGATGACCTCCATAGTTTAGTAAATTTCTCTGGAGTGACGATGCCATATTCCGTGTTTAAGGTTTTATCAGTCGACGTAATATCCGTTATTGGACAGCGGAGAAGATGCAGTGCCCCCGAAAACTGACAGTGTGGTGAAGAGTGACTGCCACAAACGTTATAGCGTCATTAATCCTCCGCAGAACAATGAGCGCAGAACGCTACCTGCAGACGCTAGAAGATTATGTTTGGCCCACAGTAACTGCATGGGATAACATCGAAGACGTTATTTTTCAGCAAGATGGCCCACTACCTTACTTTCCAAATGACTGCATACATGCTTGAATGAAATGTTTCCAGGACGTTGGCTGGGAAGATGCCGATCTCAAAAGTGGTTTGCAAAACGTTCTAACCTGGCGCCAAGCAACATCTTTCTTAGCGCTGGGCAAAATCGGAGGTGCAACGGACGAAACATCGCACACTGGAAGAGATCAAGGCACTAATTCGGGAAGTTATAAGCGCTATTCCATGCCACTTCCCTAATGGACTTCCTATTTGAGACGATTGTTCGAAGCCACAGGCGCCTGCATAAGTCTGCATCCACATTCTTAGAAAATGACGTGACAAAAGTCATGGGATAGCGATATGCTCTACACAGATGGCTGTAGTATCGCGTGCACAACGTATAAAAGGGCAGCGCATTGGCGGAGCTGTCACTTGTACACATGTGAATCGTGGAAAAGGTTCCCGACATGATTATGGCAGTCCGACGGAAATCAGAAGACTTTGAAAACGGAATGACTGTTGGAGCTAGCGCATCAAACATTACATTTCGGAATGGTGCAAATGACTGCAAGAAATCAGAAGTAATATACAAGAAATGAACGTAGAAGAATATGAAATTCTGAATAGAGCAATTTAGCGAAAGAAAATAGCAAGGCTATGGCGAACGTGGGCCATAGCTCAAGCGTCCAGTGCTAGGTAGCTCATATGTGTCGGAAAATACAAGATGGTGCTGGTATGATATCTTGAAAATGCAAGATGTGGCTAGTGGGAAATTAAAAAACTCCAGATGTCATTGGCAGGACATAAAAAGATTCAAGATTTCGGTGCAGGAAATTTCAAAAGCTAAGATAATGATGGCAGGAATAAAAACATTCAAGCTGTCAGAACTAGCCCAGTTGTGCTGACACTCATTATAGCTCCAAGTTCAAAAGTATCTGAACAATCTATGTTAATTATCAACCTGTTCATGTGAGTAACTGTAGCTGAAATCTTATATGTGCTCCCACAACTTGAAAATGTACTTAAGCTTCACATGAATTGTGCAAAATGGCGCCGTGTTGAAAAGAATAGTATTACCAAAAACTGAATGTCAGCTATACGTGAATTGTATAAATTGACACTATTCATCTCCTTCTCTCTCTCCCTCTCTCTCTCTCTCGTTCTCGTTCATCCTTTCACCCTCTCCCCCCTCCCCAATTACCCACCCCCCACCACACACATACTCCAAGCTTGCATCCGCACCACAGTCAAAATAGGTGAATGAATTTTTTGAGGCCTGTTCAAAAGCATTTATCAAAGAAGCTCGCAATATTTCCACGTTTAAAATATGAAACCTTCGTCATCAGGAAACCAAACAAATACACACACACCAGTAAATTTCATTCCACCTCTCTGTTTTATACTACCTCATCAACAAGTTTCATCTCTCTCTCTGCTTTATGTTCCACTAACTTTCATGTAAAATACTGTGTTACGTCATCAGCAAATTTCGTCTCACTCTGTGAATGAAGTAACAATCAAAAGAAAATGTGTCAAATACTGTACTGCCTCAGTAAATTTGATCTCCCCCCCCCCTCTCTCTCTCTCTCTCTCTCACTCTCTCTCTCTCTCTCTCTCTCTCTCTGTCTCTCTATTTCTCTCGCTCTCTTCCTCCGTAGTCTACTACAGAATGGAAAGCTGACACCTTCATACCTGTTAGATTTTTTTCAAACATACAGTTACATCGGATACAAATTACATTTTTCAGACATCCCTTAAAATCAGATTTAATGTTTTGACACTATTTCAGGCTCTAGTGAAGTTTCAAATGGCTCTGAGCACTATGGAATTTAACATCTGAGGTCATCAGTCCCCTAGAACTTAGAACTACTTAAACCTAACTAACCTACGGACATGACACACATCCATGCCCGAGGCAGGATTCGAACCTGCGACCGCAGCGGTCGCTCGGTTCCAGACTGAAGCGCCTAGAACAGCTCGGTCACAATGGCCGGCCAGGCTCTAGTGACCTCAATCCTAAGTATTCATAGCACTTAAATTTGACATTTTTTACACATTCACTAAAATTAACTACAAATAACATTTTTACGTGTACACAACAATCATCATGTTTTAGGCACTATTCACCCTTCAAATTAATAATATAGGTCATCATTATCATCATTTCTCGGGTGGTAGTGACTCCAAGCTAATGGATTCACCCCAATTGGAAATACAAAACTTTTATCTTCCAGTGCTGATAGACCTAGGATGTTCTGTTTAATAGCAGAAACTACATGGTGCTTTGACTGAATTACCAAACGTTACTTTAAGGCTTTTCAATTAAATAACAACTATATTTTAGTACAAAGAAAATCCACTCCAAAGTTGCTAGTTTTACTTTCTTTCACTCGAAGACTAGTTTCCGGCCGAGACCCATTTTCAAATCATCGTAACATAGTCAAAAATGGTATTTCCGAAGATTCAAACCCATGTCAAAAATGTACAACGAACAATTACAGTGCATACATATAACGATACGCGCTGTAACTGTGCGTTGCTGACTTTTGACATATTTTTCACATCTTCGGAAATGCCATTTTTGACTACGTTACGATGATTTGAAAACGTGTCATGACCTGAAATTAGTCATAGAGTGAATAAAAAAAGTAAAATCTGGTTTTACTTTGTACTGATTAACAGAAGTTGTGACACACAGCTATTCCAGCATGCTGGAAGTTACTAATTATATTACCGTTAAAACTAACACTTATTCAAAAAAAAGCTTTTACAATCGGTGTAACAGCTCCGTATCTACATTCTCAGGAGGTTGCTAGTGTCTGTTCTCATCATTCTCACACTTTGCGTGGTTTTCCGAATGCACTAATATTGACTGTCTGGAAAACGTTTTCTCAAAATCATTGCTTCTATTCACACATGTCTAAGCATCGACGTCAATGTTCGGTTTCATCCACAGAGCTTTTAAATGACAAATTTTATGAATATTTTTAATACCAATTTATGATGCAGATTTGGTTTCAGATTCCTTTAGTGAATAACACAAAGTAGAGATAAATTCTTCTGGATTATTACTATCCGATGGTGGTGGCATTCTTTTTCAGGGTACAGTGGCAAATGAGACTGAATATCGCGAATATTTTCCAGATATTTGAGATCCACTTCTAAAATATATTCTATGTCAGTATCATCTCTAGGTCAGTATTCTACATAAATCTGCTCTAGTTATTCTCAGTAGAGCAGTAGATGATCCTCTGCCAAGCCACGTGAAATAATGTGCTGGGCAGGGTCCAGTTCAGAAGTTTTAAGACATGGGTTACAGATGTTTCTGAACACATTTACAAGCAGTGGTGCATCAATTTTCAAACATAAATTGGAATATTCTACTAGTATTTCAGACTTGAACGCATTACACACACACTGCCAGCTCCTTGTTCTCATCTTGTATTATTGTTTCACCTCGTGTTATTGTTTCACATTGTGTTATTGCTTCACTCTGAAACACTGATATTGGAGGTAAATGATTTTCCAGTAAAACCGATTGATAACACACATTTTCGTAGAAAAAATGCCCTTCTGATTAAATAAATTAAACTCACAATCGTCTTGAAATTGTGTTCTCATTATCTGGAGTTCATCTGACTTCAAATGTGGAGCTTACTTTTCCTGGGAGCGTCTCGAAAAATTAAATGAATTGATAAATCGTAAATTTATATTAGATCTCCTCTCTTGGTGTGTTACTGTAGTATTCTTCGTAAATGATCTATATTTCTTCATATTTTATACCAGCAGACATACGTGACCTAGATTCACACGGTTTCTGCATCGCCGTCTGTCATACTTTATTCACTTATGTTCAAGCTCAAAAAATAACCGTCATAACTGCACAGATTGTGAAACACTAATGGCACTGCATGTTGCGGCATGTAATTCATATTGCAGCCAGCGCATGCAGCCCCCCTGCCCCCTTCCCTATACGCCTATGAAATGGCAGTGGTCTCTGTGTTTATCACCTATTTTCTTAAAGACTTCTTCACAAATATGACAATCCTCTCTTGTGCAAAAGGCTAATTCTTCTTTGGAGCTTATTTCTATCCTTTTATTCCAAGATAAAGAGACTCACTCACAGTCTCAGCAGTTACATGCAACTGTTCAGTGTACCGCTTCATGCAACAGCTATCTGTACAATTCAAACTCAGAATATCTCTCAACAGTGTATGTAAAGGGCTATTCTGAGCATTGTGTGCGAATTTATCTGCTTTTAACGTGAATGAGAGTTACTGATACAAATGTAATTAGCAACTGGTTCTACCTAACATTCCGTATCAGCATATATTGCAGAAAGCAGCTTCAATTTGGTGCTAAGCTGGATAAACTTTAAAGGTCTCTGGCGCTAGGCGTGACACTGTTGACAGGCTTAAACTATGTACAGTGAGCCGAGTGTTCACCGCAAATTCTTTCTCATCTCTCCTGTCTTTCTTAGTCATAAACTCATAATCAGAGTACTGGATGCCATAAACGTTAACAGAGACAATTTAGTTCTGTTTTTCAGAATTGTGGACATGCTCCAGCTGAGAAGAAAACATACATTAGCACAGTTTAACTTGTTTACGTTTATAAAATATTTAGACGCACATTGTGTATGCTTGTTTTACAGGACCACTATGAACAATTGTTACTAATCAGTGTTTATTACCTGCTGTTTACCTGCAATCGTATGTGGCAGTTTTGTGTTTAGTCCTGCACAAACCATTCGTTTTTATTAACATAAACAGCAGAACTATTTACTGAGGAATATTTGTTTTACTTCACCCGACTCGAGCAGGAGGAAGATGGGAACCAGTGAAAAATTTGTTTTGAGAGGTTGATCAATTTACTACAGTCTTTTCTCAATCAAAACACGGGCATGCTAGATGTAAGTTCCTTAACCCAAACCTATTAGCTACAAAATCTGTACATGTTCGACTTTTAAATGCACATTCAGCAGCATATCATTAAAGATCATTGCAGATGGTTCACCCATTATAGTGAAATGTAACGAATCCCATCACCTGGCGAATAATCAGCCAATTAAAGCTGTGAGATATGGAACGCAAGAGTAGTCATGGCTATAGAAGGCCGATGCTGGAGAAGGCGGCAGGAGGTTTACATGGACAGCCAAGCGCCCAGGTGACAGGCGAGTTTTTCCTGAATGCAGGAAGCAGCTGGCTAGGAGACAGCATGATCTGTAATGTGTGGGACTGTTACAATGACGGCTTTGGATACATAATGGAAAATGCCGGTATTTAAATACTTCTTAGTTATGTAATAATTCGATGTTCACCTTATCACAACTACAAGTACACTCTTGACACTGAAAACAACCTTTTGAGAGAGTAATATCAGAAATATCTCGCAAGTAGAAACTAGTTGATCACATTAAATAGATATTCTTCCAATAATGATTGAAAATTAATAACTGGTGGATGCTTCATGTTACCGTAACAAACAAGATGTTGGACGATAGCTTAGGGACCTAGCTATCACCATTGAAAGCCAAATGTTTATACATATTTTATTTATTATTACTGTTACAATGCAAATGAAAGCTCTATAGCAATTTATAGGATTTGTCGTACGCGACCATACGTTTCCCAGTTTTGAAAACATCTGTAATTTAGAAACGTACGCATCAGCTGAGCAGGCCACGTATATTTTTTCATATGAATTAACGTGTACTCTTTATTATTTGTTGTAAGTGCATATGTGCTAGATTCATGACTATTTATTTATGTCAAAGCTTTATAGACAGAATATTATGTTTGGTCTCTATAGAACCGGAAGAAAACGATCTTTCTTGTAAGCCACAGGCCTAATTTCTATCGTTACCATTAAGTAAAAGGGGGTCAATTTTATATATCTTAAGTAAATTATGCTAATGTCGTGGGAGAACATAAGTTCTCTTTTGGAGAAGTGGAGATGTTCTCGGGGATTCTGATTCATGGTGTAGATCTTGGGGGTCAGGAAGGATTCAGGGGAAGTAGAGTTGGGATATACTTTTTGTCAGGCCAGCAAAGTATTTCGGAAATCAAGTCTGATGCACAGCACTCTTCAGATAACACATCGTGCACCTAACAGTGCGATAAAATGTTGTTTTCTGTGTGTCAAGTAGCTGCACGAATAATTTAGCATTCGCGCGTAGTTGTAAATATTTTGGAGTCGTGTTGGAATAGAGTCTGAGAGCTGAAGGGAACTGTAACATATTGTGACTGTTATGTGATGTGAAAGAATGAAGATTAACTTAGTTTGGTTGTACTTCTGGAATTTATTTTGGACAGAGTACGAGAATCTGTTCGTGAAGTCGCGTGTGTTAATATTTTGATTGCCGTAATTGAACTTCAAGTATTTGCGAGTTGCCGAAAAGTTGCGTTTAGTTGACAGAATGGAGCTGTTTTTTAGCATTTGGGTGTTCTATTACGATTCTAATTATGCATATAAGCAAGTATAACTTCATTTGAGTATTATTGTTACTTTATTTCATGTTTAAATGGCCACACAAATGGCCACACAAATGAAGAATTAAATGATTTGCTTTAGGACCACCATTTTAGCAGCTTCTGATGACATCGTCTGCATCTGTTTTTAATTATAATAAAACACTTCTATCATTTGTTTTATTATTCACTTTTATTGTTACTTATTTCGCCTTACAATTCTTAGAGAATTAGACGGCAGGATCACAGGTATAACTATTTTGCAGCGAGTTTAGTTGCCGGGCATTAAAGCAGATGTGTATGGCTCGACCCTAGGACTACATCGAGCCACAGTTCTAACCAGAGCCGTACATTCTTCAGGTACCACCCACTTAGCTTCATGGCAACACTTCACTAACATTACTAGGCTAGCCTCAAATCTGATAATATCCACAATGTCCAGCCGACCAAGACTTGTTCATTAGTCTTTGGTCTTCAACCAGTGATCAATTGGAGATCAGATTCTGCAAACACTGAATCAGGAGATTTCGTAGCTGCATTCGTGGATATGTATAGAAAAACAAGGACACTTTTAGAATGGAAGAGATACGGCGAGGTTTGTTAAAAGAGATGCAGCTCAGAACCGAAATATTTGTAACAATTGCCTGGATTATGTTGCGATGGATGGCAAAAAAATTAGAATGGAGGACAGGATAAGAAATAAACATTATAAAGCTTGCTATAGATCAAGAAATGGTTTGTTAACAGTAAAGGAATGGAACAACAAAGATTACAAGAAGAGCTCTGCAATGGATACAATCTGGACGAATAGTATTTAATTAGTAGACCAAGAACAAGACGGAGATACCTGGTGAAAGGTGATGTAAATCAAAGAGGACTATAGTGGCATTAAATGCTAAATCCCATAGACTGGGAGGGAAGAGAAGACTGGGAGAGACTTTCGAATGTCCAGCATAAGCAGAAATGTTTCAGGAATTGAGAAGAAAAAACATGTTTGCCTTACAGCTAGTAGCCAGTAGGATAGAGATCAAAGATTGTTAATAGTAATATGCAGGTAATGTGTATGTTTTTGTTATGGTCTTTAGTCCGATGACTGGTTTAATGCAGCTCTCCATGCAACTGTAACCTGCCTTTTTATCGCCAAATACCTACTGCAATTTTCATCCTTCATAATGTACTTACTGTATTCATCTCTTGGTCTCCCTTGATGATTTTTACCTCCTAAATTTCCCTCCAGTACTAAACTGACGATCTCTTGATGTCCCAGAATGTGTCCTATCAACAGATCATTGTGTCGACCTACCGTGCAGCAGTAGATCTAATTTCAGACATATGTTATTCCTTTTTGCCGCCGATCAACATCTATGGTGCCTTGTGTATCTGTGGTCGCATGCGCAGTCATGATGGAGTCTCTGTCTCCCGACCCGACTCTCTCTGAAGATGGCTGGACGGTGTACAGGCGAAATATCAGAAGAAGAAGAAGTGAAATTTATGTGACTGCACGCCAAAAATTTTATGGAACAATCGTTGCACTGCGAAATATGAAAATTCACATTCATCCGATTTGTTTCCCGCCGATGTATGGCTTCGCGAAAATATTGTTAGAAAAAAAGAGGAAGTCACTTCATGAACACGGAAGATGATGCAAAATTTGACAGACCAAACGAGCAGTATGTGGGTCTTTGTCTTGGAGCAAACACTTCACCACAATAACCGCCTGTAAACGTGTTTGTAGTTTTCGGAAGCATGCTCCCGTGACAGTGTGCCCATTACGACCATTATCTGTTAACACTACATCGTGATAGTACCAAAAAGCTCTAATAATCTGCTTACCCAATGATGGTTGGATCTTCGTTTTTTCCTACGGTGATCGGTTCACATGTTTCCATCGCTTGCTTTGATACATTGGCTCTGAGGACTATGGGACTTAACTACTGAGGTCATCAGTCCCCTAGAACTTAGAACTACTTAAACCTAACTAACGTAAGGACATCACACACATCCATGCCCGAGGCAGGATTCGAACCTGCGACCGTAGCGGTCTTGCGGTTCCAGACTGTAGCGCCTAGAACCGCTCGGCCACTCCGGCCGGCTTTGATTCCTTGTCTCGGGATCATCGTCATACACCAAGGGCTCGTCCGTGGTGATTAGGAGAGTAAAGACGTCATCAGGATTGCCTAACACAGATGCAACATTTCCGCTGCCTCCTCACTTCGAGAGGTTTTCAAATTGTTGTGAGCAGCTGCAGAATCCAGTTCCGGTGAACTTCGTCATTTCAAAATGAAACTGAAGTTCTATCCACTTTATTCTTCAGCATTGTTGTTTGACCACACCGGAAGCTTCTCCGTCACATAATCATTGTGTGATATGATCCGATGGTTTACATTATGCGGCGTGCTGTTGCAGCTGTAGCGGTTGTGAATATAAGTACTGCCAAAGTTATTTGTGCACTGTAATGCAGTTATTAAATATAATAATTTCAGCTATGTTTCGTGCTGTTTGTGGCGAAATAATGATGATAATAAACATTTGGAAACGTTCGCTCGCTGTGTTTTATAGAGTTTTCTGTGCATTGAAGTAGTTTAGTAAATTACGTGTTTTAGTTTTCAGCTGACATTTCTTATTGTTTCCAGTGAAATATTTCAGTAAAGTTTTCATTCAGTGTTTTAATTCCTTTAAGTGTTCCAGTTGGTTTCAGCTATTAATTATGCGAAGCTTTGTTGGTAATGGTATTAGCTATGGTTTAGTAGTATTAATACAAGTAATAGCTTTTTTAGTAAAGAGAGAATTTCGAGACCGCTATTGTTAGTTCTATAAATAGTTCTACCGGTGTAATTGAACATTGGTAACGTAGACGTATAGTTTTTTTCAGTAAATGTAAAATTTTACCATGAGTGAGAAGTATGGGCTCCGTTGTAGGCTTGTGAGTAGTGGGTTACGGTGTGGGATTTGTTCAAAGTACTTTCGTTGGGGGGGAATGCAATGAGGAAGCCAATGGGTATTTTAGCGAGATCCTCTCCTGGTAATGCAGAATCTGTAGAAGAAATACACTCCTGGAAATGGAAAAAAGAACACATTGACACCGGTGTGTCAGACCCACCATACTTGCTCCGGACACTGCGAGAGGGCTGTACAAGCAATGATCACACGCACGGCACAGCGGACACACCAGGAACCGCGGTGTTGGCCGTCGAATGGCGCTAGCTGCGCAGCATTTGTGCACCGCCGCTGTCAGTGTCAGCCAGTTTGCCGTGGCATACGGAGCTCCATCGCAGTCTTTAACACTGCTAGCATGCCGCGACAGCGTGGACGTGAACCGTATGTGCAGTTGACGGACTTTGAGCGAGGGCGTATAGTGGGCATGCGGGAGGCCGGGTGGACGTACCGCCGAATTGCTCAACACGTGGGGCGTGAGGTCTCCACAGTACATCGATGTTGTCGCCAGTGGTCGGCGGAAGGTTCACGTGCCCGTCGACCTGGGACCGGACCGCAGCGACGCACGGATGCACGCCAAGACCGTAGGATCCTACGCAGTGGGTAGGGGACCGCACCGCTACTTCCCATCAAATTAGGGACACTGTTGCTCCTGGGGTACCATTCGCAACCGTCTCCATGAAGCTGGGCTACGGTCCCGCACACCGTTAGGCCGTCTTCCGCTCACGCCCCAACATCGTGCAGCCCGCCTCCAGTGGTGTCGCGACAGGCGAGAATGGAGGGACGAATGGAGACGTGTCGTCTTCAGCGATGAGAGTCGCTTCTGCCTTGGTGCCAATGATGGTCGTATGCGTGTTTGGCGGCGTGCAGGTGAGCGCCACAATCAGGACTGCATACGACCGAGGCACACAGGGCCAACACCCGGCATCATGGTGTGGGGAGCGATCTCCTACACTGGCCGTACACCACTGGTGATCGTCGAGGGGACACTGAATAGTGCACGGTACATCCAAACCGTCATCGAACCCATCGTTCTACCATTCCTAGACCGGCAAGGGAACTTGCTGTTCCAACAGGACAATGCACGTCCGCATGTATCCCGTGCCACCCAACGTGCTCTAGAAGGTGTAAGTCAACTACCCTGGCCAGCAAGATCTCCGGATCTGTCCCCCATTGAGCATGTTTGGGACTGGATGAAGCGTCGTCTCACGCGGTCTGCCCGTCCAGCACGAACGCTGGTCCAACTGAGGCGCCAGGTGGAAATGGCATGGCAAGCCGTTCCACAGGACTACATCCAGCATCTCTACGATCGTCTCCATGGGAGAATAGCAGCCTGCATTGCTGCGAAAGGTGGATATACACTGTACTAGTGCCGACATTGTGCATGCTCTGTTGCTTGTGTCTATGTGCCTGTGGTTCTGTCAGTGTGATCATGTGATGTATCTGACCTCAGGAATGTGTCAGTAAAGTTTCCCCTTCCTGGGACAATGAATTCACGGTGTTCTTATTTCAATTTCCAGGAGTGTAAGTTGATAGAGGAACAGGAGAATAAGATCTGTGTCCTTCAGTTACAACACGCGAAGAGGGAATTAGATAGATTGAGGTGGGTGAAGGGTGCTGAGGAATGGGAACTGGCAGTTGGCAAAAAGACAGCTAGAAGGAGTAGATATTCAGACAGTTATACTTTGCGTATATGCAATAGATTTGACCAACTGTCAGAGATGAGTGGAGACGAGCCTCTTGTAGCTGTAGGTGTAGGGAACATGCATCAGTCCTCAGCAGTTAGGAGGCATAGGTCAGTTGCGAAGTCTAACAGAAAGAAGAAGGGTCTGCTGCTAGGTAGTTCACACGATAGAGGTGTGGGCCAGAAGTTGCAGGAAGTGTTGGGGACTGAGTAGCAGGTCACCAGCATTGTGAAGCCTAGTGCAAGGTTGGCTCAGGTGACTGACAACATAGGTGTGTTATGCAGGACTTTCACTAAAGAGGATCAAGTAGCGATAGTGGGTGGCGCAGGGAACAGTCTTGATAGGGATGGGGAATATGATGTCGGTGGTGACTTGGTAATGATAGCTACTCAAACTGATGGCACTAATGTGTATTTCGTGCAACTGTTTCAGGTCATGATCGGCCTCATCTTAATGCGGCTGTTAGGCGCGTTAACATGGGACTGGAGAGGACACTGAAGTCATAGGGCATGGGTCACATTTCAGTGGTGCCAGTTGAGTCTATCAGCAAATTGGGTTTCACTAGGCATGGCCTGCATCTCAATAGTTATAGGAACGGTAGGCCGGCAAAGCTTACAAGTGACAGTGTAGTGGGTGGTGGTGTAGTAGTTAGTGTTAGAGCTGCACATTTTTTAGATTGAAGTCAGCTAATGGGAATACCTGCTTAAAGGAAGTCCCTCTAGTTACATGTGGTGACTTCAGTATAAATTTTGTATATGATGGTGCAAGAAAAAGGATGTTTGTAGATCTCCTAAATTCGCATGATCTGATGCAGACTGTGTTTTTCCCAACTAGGACGCAGGGGAACAGTAGCAAAACCATAGACAATATTTTTTATTCATCCTTCATTATTAGATGGGCATTCTGTTAGTAAAAGGGTGAATGGCCTTTCAGACCATGATGCACAAATTTTAACAAAAAAAACATGGTTCAAATGGTTCTGAGCACTATGGGACTTAACAGCGGAGGTCATCAGTCCCTTAGAACTTAGAACTACTTAAACCTAACTAACCTAAGGACGTCACACACATCCATGCCCGAGGCGGGATTCGAACCTGCGACCGTACCGGTCGCGCGGTTCCAGACTTAAGCGCGTAGAACCGCTCGGCCACTCCGGCCGGCAAATTTTAATGCTAAAAGGCTTTTGTACTGAAAGAAATGTCACATATAATAACAAACTAGGTGGGAAAGTTAATCCAACAGCAATAGAGAATTTTTAAACTTCGTCAACGAACAAGAGTGGCAGCATGTTTATAGTGCCGAAAACATAGATAACAAATACCCGTATAATGCTTTCCTTAACATATTTCTCGTGCCCTTTGAGAGTTTCTCTCATTAGAACATTGTAAACGGGGTACTAGCAGTAAAAGACAGCCTAGGTGGCTGACTAGGGGGATAATGATATCATGCACAATTAAGCGGGTATTATATCAAAATACGAGAATTAGAAGTTGTCACAATGAAGTTACAGTAACCCATTACAAACAGTACTGTAAGTTGCTTAAAAATGTTATTAGGAAGGCAAAGAGTATGTGGAATGCAAATAGAACAGTTAATTCACAGAATAAAATTAAAAGTATGTGGTCAGTTGTGAAGGAAGTGTCTGCACAAGGTCGACAATATAGTCAGTGAATTAAATAAAAAATTATTTTCCACAGGGAATCATGTAACTCTCTTCGCAAATGTCTTTCCAAGATTGATGTCTGAAATACTTCTCTGTGATAAAGAGAAGAGGAAGATTGAGTCAATAATTAAATCACTGAAGCCTATGGACTCTCATGGATATGATGGAGTGCCTAGCAGAATATTGAAGTAGTGTGCTGCACATATTAGCCCTGTACTTAGTCATATTTGTAATTTTTTCTTTAGGAATGGTCAGTTTCCTGAACGACTAAAGTACTCAGTAGTAAAGCCGCTTTATAAAAATGGAGAAAGGGATAATGCAGACAATTTTAGACCTGTTGCTATGCCATCAGTGTTTGCCAAAGTTATTGAAAAGGCTGTGTATATAAGGATAATTAGTCATTTTATATCACACGATTTTCTATAAGATGTACAGTTCGGCTTTACAAGTCGTTTAACAACACATCAAAAAAAGTTTTCCGTTACCTCGTTGCTGAGTGGCCCGGATCCTGTATAGAAAATTGGAATAGAGATCAACATAAGCATCATTTCCACGCTTCTTATTCCTTATAAAAACTACACTTTGTACCACCATACAGCGAGACCTGCAGACTTGGTGGTCCAGATTTCTGTACACACCGGTACCTCTATACCCAGTACCACGTCCTCTTACATTGATGCATACCTGCATTCGTCGTGGCATACTATCCACAAGTTCATCAAAGCACTATTGGTCCAGATTGTGCCACTCCTTAACGGCGATTCGGCATGTATCCCACAGAGTGGCTGGTGGTTCACGTCATCCATAAACAGCCCTTTTAAATCTATCCCAGACATTTTCGATAGGGTTCATTCTGGCGGAAATGCTGACCACTCTAGTAGAGCGATGTCTTTATCCTGAAGGTAGTCATTCACAAGACGTGCACGATGGGGGAGCAAATTTTCGTCCATTAAGACGAATGCCTCGCGAATATGCTGCGGATATGGTTGCACTATTGGAAGGGGATTGGCATTCACGTAACGTGCAGCCGTTACGACGCCTTCCATGGCCACCAGAGGCGTACGTCGGTCCCGCATAATGCCATCACAAAACAGCAGGGAACCTCCACCTTGCTGCACTCGCTGGACGGTGTTTCCAAGGCGTTCAGCCTGAATGGCTTGCCTCCAATCACGTCTCCGACGATTGTCTGGTTGAAGGCATATGTGACGCTCATCAGTGAAGAGAAAGTGATGCCAGTCCTGAACGGTCCATTTGGCATGTTGTTGGACTCATCTGTGCCGCGCTGCGTGGTGTCTTGGTTGCCAAGACGGACTTCGCCATGGACGTCTGGAGTGAAGTTGCGTATCATGCACCCTATCACGCACAGTTTGAGTCGTAACATGACGTCCTGTAGCTGCACTAAAAACATTATTCAACATGGTAGCGTTACTGTCAGGTTTCCTCCGATCTACACTCCTGGAAATTGAAATAAGAACACCGTGAATTCATTGTCCCAGGAAGGGGAAACTTTATTGACACATTCCTGGGGTCAGATACATCACATGATCACACTGACAGAACCACAGGCACATAGACACAGGCAACAGAGCATGCACAATGTCGGCACTAGTACAGTGTATATCCACCTTTCGCAGCAATGCAGGCTGCTATTCTCCCATGGAGACGATCGTAGAGATGCTGGATATAGTCCTGTGGAACGGCTTGCCATGCCATTTCCACCTGGCGCCTCAGTTGGACCAGCGTTCGTGCTGGACGGACAGACCGCGTGAGACGACGCTTCATCCAGTCCCAAACATGCTCAATGGGGGACAGATCCGGAGATCTTGCTGGCCAGGGTAGTTGACTTACACCTTCTAGAGCACGTTGGGTGGCACAGGATACATGCGGACGTGCATTGTCCTGTTGGAACAGCAAGTTCCCTTGCCGGTCTAGGAATGGTAGAACGATGGGTTCGATGACGGTTTGGATGTACCGTGCACTATTCAGTGTCCCCTCGACGATCACCAGTGGTGTACGGCCAGTGTAGGAGATCGCTCCCCACACCATGATGCCGGGTGTTGGCCCTGTGTGCCTCGGTCGTATGCAGTCCTGATTGTGGCGCTCACCTGCACGCCGCCAAACACGCATACGACCATCATTGGCACCAAGGCAGAAGCGACTCTCATCGCTGAAGACGACACGTCTCCATTCGTCCCTCCATTCTCGCCTGTCGCGACACCACTGGAGGCGGGCTGCACGATGTTGGGGCGTGAGCGGAAGACGGCCTAACGGTGTGCGGGACCGTAGCCCAGCTTCATGGAGACGGTTGCGAATGGTCCTCGGCGATACCTCAGGAGCAACAGTGTCCCTAATTTGCTGGGAAGTGGCGGTGCGGTCCCCTACGGCACTGCGTAGGATCCTACGGTCTTGGTGTGCATCCGTGCGTCGTTGCGGTCCGGTCCCAGGTCGACGGGCACGTGCACCTTCCGCCGACCACTGGCGACAACATCGATGTACTGTGGAGACCTCACGCCCCACGTGTTGAGCAAATCGGCGGTACGTCCACCCGGCCTCCCGCATGCCCACTATACTCCCTCGCTCAAAGTCCGTCAACTGCACATACGGTTCACGTCCACGCTGTCGCGGCATGCTACCAGTGTTAAAGACTGCGATGGAGCTCCGTATGCCACGGCAAACTGGCTGACACTGACGGCGGCGGTGCACAAATGCTGCGCAGCTAGCGCCATTCGACGGCCAACACCGCGGTTCCTGGTGTGTCCGCTGTGCCGTGCGTGTGATCATTGCTTGTACAGCCCTCTCGCAGTGCCCGGAGCAAATATGGTGGGTCTGACACACCGGTGTCAATGTGTTCTTTTTGCCATTTCCAGGAGTGTATAATCCGTTGGTAGCGGTCATCCACTGCAGTAGTAGCTCTTGGGGCGACCTGAGCGAGGCATGTCATCGACAGTTCCTGTCTCTCTGTATGTCCTCCATATCCGAAAAACATCGCTTTGGTTCACTCCGAAATGCCTAGACACTTCCCTTGTTGCAAGCCCTTCCAGGCACAAAGTAACAATGTGGACGCGATCGAACCGCGGTATTGACCGTCTAAGCATAGTTGAACTACAGACAACACGAGCCGTGTACCTCCTTCCTAGTGGACTGACTGGAACTGATCGGCTGTCGCACACCCTTCGGTCTAATGGGCGTTGCTCATGCATGGTTGTTTACATCTTTGGACGGGTTTGGTGACCTCTGAACAGTCAAAGGGAGTGTGTCTGTGATACAATATCCACAGTCTATTTTCAGGAGTTGGAGAACTGGGCTGACGCAAAACCTTTTTGATGTGTGTATATTCTCTTTTCTCTGTGAGGTACTGGATGGGTTAAACAAAAGGTTTCGAACGCTAGGCATATATTTTGTGTTAATTAAGGTGTTTGATTCTGTTGATCACGAAATATTGCTCCAGAAGTTGGACCATTACGGAATACGGAGAGTAAATCATAACTGGTTCACCTCTTACTTTAGCAACAGACAACAAAAGGTTTTCCTTATTTACAAAATTGATGTACCCTTAGTATCATGGGTAACTGTAAAAGTTCACAGTGTTGAGAATGGCTGTGATGCGGGGTCTGAGTGGGGTACGGTCAAGTGGGGGGTGCCCCAGGGATCAGTGTTGGGGCCACTTCTTTTCCTTATTTACAAAATTGATGTACCCCTAGTATCATGGGTAACTGTAAAATATTTCTGTTTGCTGATGACACTAGCTGAGTAGTAAAGGATGTTGTGTGCAACGTTGGCTCGGTTTCAAATAGTGCAATTCATGACATAAGTTCATGGCTTGTAGAAAGTAAACTAACGCTATATCATAATAAGACCCAGTTTTAACAATTTCTAACACACAAGTCAACAAAACCTGACTTTTTAATTTCACAGAATTGGCATATGATCAGTGAAACTGAACAGTTCAAATTTCTAGGTGTTCAGATAGATAGTAAACTCTCGTGGAAAGCCAACGTTCAGGATCTTCTTAAAACACCTAATGCTATCATTTTTACTGTCCAAACGATATCTGAAGTGAGGGATCGTTTGACACGAAAATTATTTTCATTTGCTTATGTCGTATGGCATTATATTTTGGGGTAACTCTTCCCATTCTAAAATGATATTTTTGGCCCAGAAACTGGCGGTTCGGGCAATAAGTGGTGTAACTTCACGAAGCTCTTGTCGACCACTGTTCACGAGTCTGGGTATTTTGACAAATATCCTCTCAATATATATTCATTCTTTACTGTCATTTCTTGTTAACAATATATTCCCAAGAAACAGCAGCTTCCACTCAGTTAATACTTGGCAGAAATCAAACCTGCATTTGGGTGAGACTTCCTTAACTCTTGTGCAGAAAGGTGTGCAGTATACTGCTGCATACATTTTCAGTAAGCTATCACCAGAATTAAAAAATCTTATCAGTAATCCACGCGCTTTCAAATCGAAACTGAAGAGTTTCCTCACAGGTCACTCCTTCTATTCTATCGAGGAGTTCCTTGAAAAATTAAGCTAATTCTAGTTGTGTTGTTGATTGCGTTTACTTAACCTTATGGCCTGACTTTTTTCGTGTTCATAAACATTTTATTTTTATCTGTTATTACTTTTATGTTTTAATTTCATGTACTGACGCGTTTCATGATCTTGGAGATTTGCTCCTCAATTTGGTCCTACGGAACGTGATGTGCAAATAAATAAATAAACCTCTAGATCGTACTCTCAAGTATGTGTTGCGGAGTGTAGGTGTGGCACCACAAACTTACCCCCGCTACCCTGTTCCTCAAGCGAATGCACGTGGTAAGAATGATTGTCGGCAGGCCTCTGTGCTAGCTCTAACTTTTCGAATTTTCTCGTCGTGCCCATTAAGTGAGATGTATATGGGAGGAAGTAGTATGTTGTTCCACTCTTCCTAGAAAGTACTCTCTCGGAATTTCAATAGTAAATTTCTCCGTGATGCTCAACGCCTTTCTTCTAACATCTGACAATGGAGTTTGTGAGCAGCTCTGTGACGCTCTAGCGCAGACTAAATGATCGCTTGACGAAACACGTATTTGTTCTTCGTTGGACCTTCTCTATCCCTCAAATCAGTCCTACATAGTAAGGTTTCCAAACTGATGAACAATACTCAAAAGAATCGGTTGAACAAGCTGCTTATAAGTCACTTTCATCATGGATGATTTACGTTTCCTTAAGACTCTTCCTATGATTCTCAGTCTGACATCTGCTTTTCCTACTGTTTTTTTTTTACATGGTCATTCCGCTTAACGTCGATCTGGATAGTTAATCCTAAATATTTTACTGTAGATACTGCTTTCAGCAGTTTCCCATCAATATAGCAGGTGTACAGTAGTGGCTTTCGTTTCCTACGTAGGGGCAATACTTTACATTTATTGACGTTCATGGTCAACTGCCAGAACCTGCAGCATTCATCAGTCCCCTGATTGTCATTCTGGAAATAGATATTTTCTGGGGTCACTACTTTGTTGCAGACAACAGCGTCATCTTAGGACAGTCTTAATGAGCATACGACGCATTCTACTAGATCATTCATATCCATTGTAGGCACGCCTATCACACTTCCTTGTGTTACTCCGTAACTTACCTTCACATGCGTCGATTTTGCTCTGTTAAAGAAGTCGCAAATCTGGTCCGATGCTAGGTAAGCTTCCAATATTTTCACTAAATGGCAGTACGGAACTGTATCAAATGCCTTCCAGCAGTAAAGGAACACGGCCATCAACTTGGGCGCCGTTGTCTATAGCGTTATGTCTCTCATGGAGGAACACAGAGAGCTGAATTTCGCAAGAGCTCTGTTTGCGGAATGCACGCTGATTTTCGTAGAGGAGATTTTCGTTCTCCAAAACCGTCATTATTCTTGACCATAAGACATGTTCCATAAATCCACAACAGACTAACGTCAACGGAAGAAATTTGTGGTAAGGTCTTTGGGACCAAACTGCTGAGGTCGTCGGTCCCTAAGCCTACACGCTACTTAACCTCACTTAGACTAACTTACGCTATGAACAACACATACACCCATGCCCGATGGAGGACTCGAATCTCCGACGGGAGGAGCCGCACGGACAGTGACAAGGCGCCCCAGACCGTGCGGATACCCCGCGCGGCTAACGTCACCGATATAGGTCTCTAGTTGTATGCATCTGTCCTACGGTACTTCTTGAAAACGCGATCATCTGCCCTTTCTTCAAGTCGCTCCGTATCCTTCGTTTCTCCAGCGATCTACGATAAATTACTGCTAGAACGGGATCAAGCTCTTTCGCATAATTTTTGTCGAATCTTACAGGTATCTCACCTGGTTCTTATGCTTTTCCACTACTAAGCAACTGCAGTTGTTTCCATTGCGCAATCGCTTATCTCTGCATCTGACATTTGGAAACGAAACAATTTCGGAAGACCGAATTCAGTTTCTCAGCCCCTCTCAGTTATCTTCCGTTTCGGTGCCAGTATGGTCTCTGAGTTAATGAACAGACAATTTCCAACTGATTACTGATTTTACACAAGGCCAAAACCACTTATGGTTTTTAGTCGGATCGGTTGACAAAATTTTAGTTTCAAAGCCCTTGAATGTTTCTCCCAACGCTCATTTTTCGCTTCTTTCAGCTTTTTTTTTTTTTTTTTTTTTTTTGTCAGCTATGTTTTGGCTTCTCTTCAATTTCAGAAGAAGCTCTCTTTGTTTACGGAGCAGTTTCCTAATACGGCCGTTAAATTACGGTGAATCCTTCCCATCCCCTAAGACCTAGCTGCAACGTTGCTGTATTGTTTCACCAACTCTCCATGGACTAACGAGTTTGTTTGCGTGGCAGCCTCCGTAGCAAGCACAGAAATGTTTGTTTTGTAAATAAAAAGCGCCTTCTCTTGCTGCACTGTATTTTATTCTTCCAGATGCGTTTCGCTTTTTTTCGCTTTAAGGCATTATCAGTGGGGTGTATAATGATACAATTATGATACACTTTTGTTTTGATATGTATTATTCGCGGATTATAAAACAGTTCACTTCTCGCTTTTATGTATATAAATGATTACTTATAGTTCTTCGCATTGTTAGTTGGCATCTGCGTTTCCTCTCATTTGGTTACATGCTGGACGTCGCATTACCGCTTTATTTACGAAACATAAACATGGTTTTATGTTGCATCCCACTGATGATGCCTTAGAATGAAAAAAGGCGAAACGCGACTGGGAGAATAAAATACAGTGCAGCAAAAGAAGGCGTTTTTTCATTAACAAAACAAATATCACCATGGACTGTGTAGTGGTTCTCTATTTACGTGACCATTACGGCACTCCAACCCCAGTTCTCGATGCCAGTGATATCGTACTACTTTTCTGCGAAGTAACAGACATATCTTTGTGACAATATTCACATTTGGATTTATTAATGTATAGGTACTCCGATGTATCGATATATTAAAGTGATATGGTTCTTGTGTGTATTCATTTCTACGAGACTGTCATAATGTTTGACTTACTTGTAACCGTTTTGGCGCGAATGCGCACAGAGCAGTCTTTGTTTCACTTTGCAGAAGTTAAGTTGTTGTTTCGCTTTGTAAAAGAACAGTCAAGTCTTGTATTTGATAAAAGTGAAAATTAAATATATGAAGATTGATAAAAAACTGTTTTCTTGATGATGTGACAATTGAATGTGAATTTACAAGAAGTTTAATAAAAATGTGAATCGTGAACACCAAGTCAAAAATTATTTCTAGCATACCATTGTTCTGATCTGGGGTTGTTTGATCATTAAGAATTGCCCGAAAAACGCATTTGTGAGGTCTTCAAATATTGCTAAAATACAAATCTGGACCTTCTAGCAGTCAAAGTGGAATCACCCTAGAATCAACAAGATGAACCATAACAACTTAGACGAAATCTACGTGGGAATCCATTCAAGATAAGTGCCAAAATTAATGACTTTTTTACAGTGACTTCATTATTTCCATTCTGACGATACCATCCACAGTCAATAACTTTGATGTTGCCCGATAAAGAGAACATATGCTGTGTGAGCAACACTATTAATCTGATTTCTAACCTACTTTGCAAGTGGTGGTATTGTTAGAACTGTTAACAGTTCTGTCTCTCCCGACGCAGAAAACGGATTACCGCACCATACTCCACTTCACCAATGGGCTGCACCATTTTGCTTTGGCTCGTCTTTTGGCGTACTATCGTACTGCGGTGTCGGAATATCAATGTACAAGGTTATGCGTAAGTACCTCTTGAGTTTCAGAAGACGGCTACACCAAAATTACAAGGTAGACAGAAAATACACCCATATCAGTGGATGTAATATCTCTACGATTACGTAAGTCTGCAGGCTTTCGTGACCGTTGTCACTTAAGTTAAAATATTCTGGTTTGTTAGGCCGCGTCAAATTTCCTCTAAAATAATCGACGTTTCGACCCCTCTGCTGGAATCTTCTTCAGGATCTTCCGGTGCCCACTATCGCTATAACACAATTTCTTAACTCACATTGCATGTGCTCAACATTGGCCACCTCCTGAGATGCGGCAAATGTCACAAAAATGTGTGCAGGTGATTGAAGTCGCTGACATGAACTGCCCAGGAAGCCGCGCCAGCATGCCGCTTTGGGAATGTGTTAATTGCGTTGCCTACCTGCAGAAGTGAACTAATTCGATGTGACAGCACGAAATGAATGACTTGTATACATGTTCTGACACGCCTGCTCTCTAGCGCGAATCGAAGTTTCGAGAGATGCCCTATCCACTAATATCTTTTTTCAGTGTGTTGCAGTTTTCGTGCAACTGTCTTGTGAAGTATTTATGATTAACCGTATATATCAAAACTACGAGGGTTGGAACATAAATAGTGGCAACTGTTTTTTCACAACCTATACAAAGGAGTTACATGTTTGCACCTGTTACTGTCCTTCAAAGTAGTCACCAGCGTTGTGTAGAACCCGTTGCCAGCGATGTGGAAGGCGTATTATACTGTTAGCAGAGCCTGTTCTGTTGATGGTGCGAATGTAGCTGTCTACTGCCAGTTGAATCTCTGGAACAGTTCTGAAGCGAATGCCACGAAGTGGTTCCTTCATCTTCGGAATCAAATCAAAGTCACAAGGACTTAAGTTCGGGGAGTATGGTGGATGGTACAGTACTTCCCAGTCCCATCGACCGAACAGAGCAGTCACAGCTAGCGCTGTATGAGCCCGCGCATTGTCATGCAAAATGATGAGTGGGTTTCGGAGAAAGTGTCGCCGCTTCTTTCGCAAAGCTGGTCGCAGGTGATGCTCCAAAAACGCGCAGTAATACCATGCATTGACGGTCTGCCGTGGAGGAAAGTAATGCGTTAGGATATCACCATCACAGTCGTACACGAGAACCACCATAACTTCAGACCGCTCCATTCTCACCATCAACAGAACAGGCTCTCCTAACGGTATACTACGCCTTCCACATCTCTGGCAACGGGTTCTAAGCAACGCTGGTGACTACTTTGAAGGACAGTAACAGGTGCAAACATGTAACTCTTTTGTGTCGGTTGTGAATAAATAGTTGCCACTATTTAAGTTCCAACCTTCGTACATACTCCATGATGCTAGTCTAGGCGGGTGTAAAATGAATGTGCGCAACGGAAATACTGAACGCGAAAATGAAGATTGGCCCTGTTTGACTACCCCCTGAAGCAAATCTTAGGATCTCTTAATGCTCCTCCTTCTTGCATTTTAACATATAAATTGCAACATAAACATAAATGAATGATTAAGGGAACTAGTAACTAACAAATGATAAATGCTGTTTTCGCTTATACATTTATTGTAGATTAAAACCCCGTTATATTACAAATGTTTAGATATCCATGTCCAATGGACATAAAGAGATAAAAATGAATTTTCCAACTAATACGATTGATCAATAGCCCAAATCTAGTATAAATAACGGGAGACGACTGGCATCATCTACGTACCAAGCACTAGAAGACACTACTTTCAAAGATGATATAAGTGGTGTGCAACCTCAGTGGAAACAAAATTTACGTGATCACAGGTGTTTAGCTTTATAGGCCCAATAAACCGAAGAAGTTAGCAATATCATCATAAGTACTGAGTCCGGCTCGTCGGAGTGATGGTTCTCGTACACGTCTACGACGACGGAAGAACTCGCAGCACAAAATATATAAAAAGAAACCTCATTAAAACACTATGACGGCACAAGACGGTCCTCTGACAAATGTAATCTAATACTGTCATCTCCACTCTGTGTTCTACAGACGAGAGACACGAACCCCAGCCACAAGGACGGATTTCAGATAACGTCGCAACGTGAGTATAGATAGAAGAAGTGCTCTCAATCACAGAACGCTGCGAACTCAACTACGACTCAAAACCCAGAGACGAAGTCCAGAATCGTATAAGTTCGCAACAGTACAGTGCCTAACCGTTCTATCTATAAAATCTCCTGAGAGCAAAGATAGCAAGTCCGTCTGTACCAACAAAAGCTGATACTGAACGACCGTCCAACATGATCGCTCAAAACGGAAGACCTCTTCTCTCCACCGCTGGCTTCCCATCAAAACTCGGCTCCCCTCCCTCGTAATTGCAGAAGGCGAATCATTTTCTCGAAATCACGGAATGTTCTCCCTCTCTACAGATTTTTCCGAATAGTCTTCATTCTCCGATCAATTTCTACCGGTATTTTTCCTTCGACAGGCAAGAAAAGAATAAGAGCACGTTGTTTCTATTGGGATACATTTGGTAATAACGTCGTCATAGTTCACATTCGCGCATTTACGCATGCAGGTCGGAAAGACACGAGTGCCACACTAATAGCTTTCCTACATATTGGTTTTTACACACTGAAGTGACGAAAGTCGCGGGGTATCTCCTGATATCCTGTTGGACATCCTTTTGCCATGCGCAGTGCAGAAATTCGACGTGGCACGGACTCTTATACGTCGTCGGAAATCTCCTGCAGAAATACTGAGCCGTAATTTCGGGAGTGTTGCCTTGTAACCTCCGTCGCCACGTGTTACCTCCCCCTCACTTATCGACCTTAATGACAGTGAAAAATTAAACCGCGTGTACCTAATGGAAATTTGGGAAAAAGCAATCGTCACCGAAGTTAATCTGTCGGTAAAGAGGGAGGAAAGGGTTACATCTAAATGAAAGGAAAAATGCAAATGAAACTGGTGGAAATTAATTTTGAAAAGGGGTAAAGTTAATGAAGAAAGTAAATGTGCGGCCGTTACGTTAACAATTAACTAGCGGTAATTAGATATTTGAGATTTGGGGGAAATTACGGTCACCAGTCCTAAGGACAATTACTATAGTAACTGAAAAAGAAAGGTAATTACACATATAATTAGCACTAGAAGCATGGCAACTGAAGGTTGACACGTTTAGTGTGAAAACTGAAAGTTTGCCAGAAGTAATAACTTTCGCTGCACTCTGACTTAATTTAGCAAAAGAATTAATAAAACCGGAAAACTGAAAGTTAATTTAGTGACTGAAATTAATAAGAAGCTTTCTTTCTTAAGCACATCGAAATTCAGTAAAATACGGTTAGTCTTGGACTACCTCAACAATCATTTCAAAAGCTACTTGAATCTACGCAATTTAGAAATAAGAGGTTTAGCTTTGAACTTGAATTAAATGATTCTGAACAATTAACAATAGTAAGATTTAGTACGTACCAAGCTGAGCTGCAGTCACAGGTAAGCTAAAATACGGTAACTAAACTCGCACTCTTAATTTGTGCTTGCGTAATCTGAATATTGTAGCCAGCTATGAATACTTAAACTGAACTTTGAAATTAAAGCAGTGAAATGGAATGATTGTACTTTAATGCTGGCATCTGAATTTCAACGACACTCGGGTTGATTTCGGAAAAGGAAGGGACCCTGCTTGGTAATGCAACTGGGACAATGAGCAACAAAGGTTCATGCTAAGTTGCTGTAATTTTGCGAGGCAAATGGAACAATTTTAAAAGCTGAAGTCTGCCATACAGTTCTAAAACTTTACGTGCTTCCAGTCTTCCTTGTTGGTTGATTGAAGGTTTGATGCAGTCGATCGAGGAGGTGGCGACAGTCACTCATTGTCGGCCGTCGCTGTTGCAGAAGCTGGATGTTGGCGCGCCTTCTTCTCAATACGGTCACCAGACGAAACGGGCTCTTGATGTGCGCCAGCTAATGCTTCCCGTCCGCGACACCATGTCAGAAACTATTATCGCAAGTCGAGCGCAATTACATGCTGCCAAACCCCGAAAGCGCGGCAACTCGCGGGAGCTACACACAACACACCTGCTCCACTCGCTACTCCAGCCAGACCCCCTCTGCCCGCGCTCCACGCGGCAGAGTTAACACTACCAAAGATCCTACACACTTTGATTCTTCACACGACCCATCGATGTAATCGTTCGATAGCAGTTTTCCCTAGGAAAGACCCAGCGTAAAAATACAAACAATATTTACGAAACAAACCAATTATACATCGACATAAGTGCATAAATATATATACACTCCTGGAAATTGAAATAAGAGCACCGTGAATTCATTGTCCCAGGAAAGGGAAACTTTATTGACACATTCCTGGGGTCAGATACATCACATGATCACACTGACAGAACCACAGGCACATAGACACAGGCAACAGAGCATGCACAATGTCGGCACTAGTACAGTGTATATCCACCTTTCGCAGCAATGCAGGCTGCTATTCTCCCATGGAGACGATCGTAGAGATGCTGGATTTAGTCCTGTGGCACGGCTTGCCATGCCATTTCCACCTGGCGCCTCAGTTGGACCAGCGTTCGTGCTGGACGTGCAGACCGCGTGAGACGACGCTTCATCCAGTCCCAAACATGCTCAATGGGGGACAGATCCGGAGATCTTGCTGGCCAGGGTAGTTGACTTACACCTTCTAGAGCACGTTGGGTGGCACGGGATACATGCGGACGTGCATTGTCCTGTTGGAACAGCAAGTTCCCTTGCCGGTCTAGGAATGGTAGAACGATGGGTTCGATGACGGTTTGGATGTACCGTGCACTATTCAGTGTCCCCTCGACGATCACCAGTGGTGTACGGCCAGTGTAGGAGATCGCTCCCCACACCATGATGCCGGGTGTTGGCCCTGTGTGCCTCGGTCATATGCAGTCCTGATTGTGGCGCTCACCTGCACGGCGCCAAACACGCATACGACCATCATTGGCACCAAGGCAGAAGCGACTCTCATCGCTGAAGACGACACGTCTCCATTCGTCCCTCCATTCACGCCTGTCGCGACACCATTGGAGGCGGGCTGCACGATGTTGGGGCGTGAGCGGAAGACGGCCTAACGGTGTGCGGGACCGTAGCCCAGCTTCATGGAGACGGTTGCGAATGGTCCTCGCCGATACCCCAGGAGCAACAGTGTCCCTAATTTGCTGGGAAGTGGCGGTGCGGTCCCCTACGGCACTGCGTAGGATCCTACGGTCTTGGCGTGCATCCGTGCGTCGCTGCGGTCCGGTCCCAGGTCGACGGGCACGTGCACCTTCCGCCGACCACTGGCGACAACATCGATGTACTGTGGAGACCTCACGCCCCACGTGTTGAGCAATTCGGCGGTACGTCCATCCGGCCTCCCGCATGCCCACTATACGCCCTCGCTCAAAGTCCGTCAACTGCACATACGGTTCACGTCCACGCTGTCGCGGCATGCTACCAGTGTTAAAGACTGCGATGGAGCTCCGTATGCCACGGCAAACTGGCTGACACTGACGGCGGCGGTGCACAAATGCTGCGCAGGTAGCGCCATTCGACGGCCAACACCGCGGTTCCTGGTGTGTCCGCTGTGCCGTGCGTGTGATCATTGCTTGTACAGCCCTCTCGCAGTGTCCGGAGCAAGTATGGTGGGTCTGACACACCGGTGTCAATGCGTTCTTTTTTCCATTTCCAGGAGTGTATATAAACAGTAAAACAATTACAATATACAAAAAGACAGAAATGTCATATCTTGAGGTAACAAAACAAGGAAAAAAAATAATAGTACAATAGATGGAAATAGGAGGATATGCATTTCCGGCGTTACAGCCTGTGCAGTATTTTGTGCACATACTTTCTCGATTACGTCCCATATATGTTCGATGAGGTTTCTGTCGAGTGATCTGTCTTGCCAAATCATTAGCTCGAATTTTCAGAATGTTGTTCAAACCAATCGGGAACAATTGTGAACCGGTGACTTGGGGTATTGTCATCCATAAAAATTCCACCACGTTTGAGAGCATGAAGTCCATGAATGGCTGAAAATAATCTCAGAGAAGCCGAAGATAACCGTTTCTTGTCAATGATCGGCTCACGTGGACCAGAAGACCCAGTCCGTTCCATACAAACACAGCCCTCTCCATTATGAGGCCATCACCAGCCTGCCTTGTTGACAACTTTAGTCCATGGTTTCGTGAGGTCTGTACCACACTCTAAAAGTACCATCAGCTCTTACCAGCTGAAACCGAGACTCAGCTGACCAGCGGTCCAAGCGATAAGGTCATGAGCCCAGGAGAGGCGCTGCAGACGATTTCGTGCTGTTAGGAAAGCCACGCTCGTTGATAGTCTGCTGCCATAGCCCATTAACACCAAATTTTGCCGCACCGTCCTAACTGATACGTCCCAGAACGATGCGATGATTTTACGCCATACTTGTCTGTTAGCACTGACGATTCAACGCAAAAACCGCATGCTCTCCGAGGTAATGCCTGAAATTTGATATTCTCGGCTTACTCTTGACAGCCGGCCCGAGTGGCCGAGCGGTTCTGGGCACTACAGTCTGGAACCGCACGACCGCTACGGTCGCAGGTTCGAATCCTGCCTCGGGCATGGATGTGTGTGATGTCCTTAGGTTAGTTAGGTTTAAGTAGTTCTAAGTTCTAGGGAACTGATGACCTCAGATGTTAAGTCCCATAGTGCTCAGAGCCATTTGAACCTTTTTACTCTTAACACTATGGACATCGGAACACTGAACCCTCTAAAGATACTTGAAACTTTTCACATGAATCACCTAAGTAGCAGTGACAGTTCCGGCAACGCACTGCCCTTTCATACTTTGTATACGCGGTTCTACCGCCACCAGCACATGTGCATTTCGCTGGCCCATGGCTGTTGTCACCTCAACGTACACCCTCATCGGAGTGGCACTACGTTGCATATATGCTGCAGCAACGTCATCAAACGCAATCTTTTTGGTCACACTTGTAATAATACTGCATCCTGACTATTGTGGATTTCGCCAGATCACAAACAGTGTGTTTGTTTCTGCGTCAGCGAGCGCATATAACAGCTTGGAAGTATAAGTTTTAACTAGAGCAGGCAGTGTCGGTCTTCGAGCTGGACGTCATCAGAGCGGTGCAGGCTGACCCGAGTGCTAATGGCCATCTGTGCTAACGGGTCGGCGGTCGGTATTGAACGGACGCGGCGCGGCGTGGCCCTCCGACGCCTATATTGGACAGTCGGCAGCGGCACGTGAAAAGGCCAGGGACCGCAGAAAGGAATCCGCGACAGCCGCTCGACAGGGTAAAAGGCCGGCCAGGTTTTGTGGCGCGGCGCGATAAGGCCGGCGGTGCTTAATTAATTACGGGCGGCGCTGCGTGGGGCCAGCGGCTCCTGGACCTGGGATCGGGGGCTGTGGGGGCGGCGGGGGTGGCGGCGGCGGCGGCGGCGGCGGCGGCTGAGGCGGCGCATATTGGGAGCGGCGGGCCGGCGCCGCTTATTGGCCGGCAGACTGATGGCGCGGCCTAATTGCGACCTCGGCTGAGCCGGCGCGGCCCGTGTCTCTCGCGCCTCCGTCTGTGGCGTCGGCCCGTGGCTGTGTCACTGTCTGCCGGCTGTACGGCACCAAAAGCACAGTAGGGAAAACTACGAACCATCTGAAGCCTTCCGTACGTTTGTGACGTTACCATCACGCTGCACAATTTTTCCTGATAAAATCTTACTGTGAAGTAGAAACTGGTGAAAACAGCAGCACAGAGTGGCAGCGAGATTAGAGGCGCTATGTCACTGACTGCGCGGCCCCTCCCGCCGGAGGTTCGAGTCCTCCCTCGGGCATTGGTGTGTGTGTTGTTGTTGTTAGTACACTACTGGCCATTAAAATTGCTACACCACGAAGATGACGTGCTACAGACGCGAAATTTAACCGACAGGAAGAAGATACTGTGACATGCAAATGACTAGCTTCTCAGAGCATTCACAAAAGGTTGGCGCCGGTGGCGACACCTACAACGTGCTGACATGAGGAAAGTTTCCAACCGATTTTTCATACACAAAAAGTACCTGACCGGCGTTGCCTGGTGAAACGTTGTTGTGATGCCTCATGTAAGGAGGAGAAATGCGTACCATCACATTTCCGACTTTGATAAAGGTCGGATTGTAGTCTATTCCGATTGCGGTTTATCGTATCGTGACATTGCTGCTCGCGTTGGTCGAGATCCAATGACTGTTAGCAGAATTGGAATCGGTGGATTCAGGAGGGTAATACGGAACGCCGTGCTGGATCCGAACGGCCTCATATCACAAGCAGTCGAGATGACACGCATTTTATCCGCATGGCTGTAACGGCTCGTGCAGCCACGTCTCCGTCCCTGAGTCAACAGATGAGGACGCTTGCAAGACAACAACCCTCTGCACGAACAGTTCGACGACGCAAGCAAATGGTTCAAAATGGCTCTGAGCACTATGGGACTTAACAGCTATGGTCATCAGTCCCCTAGAACTTAGAACTACTTAAACCTAACTAACCTAAGGACAGCACACAACACCCAGCCATCACGAGGCAGAGAAAATCCCTTACCCCGCCGGGAATCGAACCCGGGAACCCGGGCGTAGGAAGCGAGAACGCTACCACACGACCACGAGATGCGGGCAACGACGCAAGCAGCAGCAGGGACTATCAGCTCGGAGATCGTGGCTGAGGTTACCCTTGACGCTGCATCACAGACAGGAGCGCCTGCGATGGTGCACTCAACGACGAACCTGGGTGCACGAACGGCAAACATAATTTTTTCGGATGAATCCAGGTTCTGTTTACAGCATCATGATGGTCGCATCCGTGTTTGGCGACATCGCGGTGAACGCACATTGGAAGCGTGTATTCGTCATCGCCATACTGGCGTATCACCCAGCGTGATGGTATGGAGTGCCATTGGTTACAGGTCTCGGTCACTTCTTGTTCGCATTGACGGCACTTTGAACAGTGGGCGTTTCATTTCAGATGTGTTACGACCCGTGGCTCTAACCTTCATTCGATCCCTGCGAAACTCTACATTTCAGCAGGATAATGCACGACCGCATGTTGCAGATCCTGTACGGGCCTTTCTGGATACAGAAAATGTTCGACTGTTTGCCCTGGTCAGCACATTCTCCAGATCTCTCACCAATTGAAAACTTCTGGTCAATGGTGGCCGAGCAGCTGGCTCGCCGCAATACGCCAGTCACTACTCTTGATGAACTGTGGTATCGTGTTGAAGCTGCTTGGGTAGCTGTACCTGTACACGCCATCCAAGCTCTGTTTGACTCAATGCCCAGTCGTATCAAGGCCGTTATTACGGCCAGAGGTGGTTGTTCTGGGTACTAATTTCTCAGGATCTATGCACCCAAATTGCGTGAAAATGTAATCCCATGTCAGTTCTAGTATAATATATTTGTCCAATGAATATCCGTTTATCATCTGCTTTTCTTCTTGGTGTATCGGTTTTAATGACCAGTAGTGTATAACTTAGTTTAAGAAGTGTGTAAGTCTAGGGACCGATGACGTCAGCAGTTTGGTCCCTTAGAAATTCACACAGATTTGTACTTTTTTTTTTGGTCAAAACATTACGAGGGGCGATCAGTAAGTAATGAAACACATTTCTTTTTTCTGAAAGAAGGTTCATTCGGGATTCCAACATACTATATTATTCGCCATTCTGTTGGCTACAAAACTGTTTTCAACATAATCTCTGTTCAATGCGACGGACTCACCCCACCTTACTGGGAGGGACTGTAGGCCCACATGGTACCACTCTACTGGTCGACTCTGGAGCGAACACTTTACCGCATCAGTAACCTCCCAGCCGTCCACGTACTGGTTCCCGCGGAGTGCACCCTTCATTTGGCCAAAGGCATTGATTGCTCTTTATGGTCCTCTGTTAGGCTTCGCGGAACCCAGTGGGCACATTTCAGTACCGCAACTCGTGGACAAGTGTGTCTACACTATCAGCAGAGGCGTCCAGTTCTGCAAGGAACTGTTTGACTTCGATACGTTAAGCACTTTCCGACATTGTAGGAGTCACAGGTGTTTACGATCGGACGGCACGCGCGAGGTTGGTGCGGCCTTGTTGCGATGACGATAGACGCTTCGCCCAACGACTCACTGGTTCGCCTCCGTAGACATTCTGCAAGCGCCTATGAATATCTGTGATGCTCTGTTTTTCCGCTAAAAAAAACTCAGTGACAGCTCCCTGCTTGGAAAGCACCTCAACCGTGTTCATCATTTTGAAGGCTACCAGCGCCTTCTTCGCTGAATGGTGTGTTCACAGCTTTAGTGTATTTAAAGAATCACGGAAGCGACAAAAAGCTCCTGTAACGTCGTCTTCATTTACGGACAATCCGTTTCTGTGAAGCGATCATAGTCAAGTCTCAGATTAACATTACATTAGATTAAAACGTTTCTTGGCGTCAAATACAGATGCCAAGACTGCTAATAATTATTAATTTGACGCCAACGGACCTTACTTTAACCTGATCTAATGTGAAAATGGGACTTGAAGATCGTCGCTTGAGGAAAACTAGTTGTAAAGGGAATGAATAAATATTACAGCATGTTCTCGTGGTTTCTGTGATACCGTTCTTTATCTAAAATAAGTTTTGCACTACCCGTGGATCTATGAAAATGTATGGGCGTGGATTCAAAATGAGAGTGGGATTATACGGGGGCATTCTAAAAAGTAATGCCTCCGAATTTTGTTACGTCTTAAATAAAACGAAAAAAGCAATCAACTACGATTTTTATGTATTTTATTTAAGCTAATATGCGTTTCGGACCTTCACCCATCTTCAACTGCATTACTCGATTACGACACGCTGTTTCTCATGCACCGATGTAGCCGTTACACACCGCAATGCTATACGATACAATTTGGAGCCTTCTGCTGGTAGAGGGCGCAAATATGTAAACGTGATGAATAAAGACGTAGAATGTTAATAACGTTCGTCGTTTCACTAGTTGTTTATTTCCGTGGATGCGGCGGACCATATTATTTAAAGAAATACAGTAACAAGCCACTTTTTAGCCTATCTTTAATTAAGCTAATATGCGTTTCGAGCTTTCACACATGTTCAGTTACAAAGTATTTTGTATTTACTAAAGACTAAAATACGTATTACGCTAACTGAAGATGGGTGAGGCACGAAACATGTAATAGCTTAAATAAAACTACATTGATGTATTTCTTAAAAAATATAATCCATGGCCACGGATCTCAACGACCAATAAACTGGATAAGTTGTTGACGAATGTTATTAACATTCTACGTCTTTATTCTTAGTGTTTACATACTTGCCAGCCCCCTGCCCTTAGAAACGTGGTGGGGTGGACGTAAATACGTCGGTGCTTGAGGAAGTGCGCGCGGTAAAAGTTTCGAGTTCGAAGAGTTCGTCCTCACAAGGAGCATGACAGTGCCAAACCATACACAAGGGTGGCTGTCACATCAGCAACAATCAGACGCCTTGGATTCACTGCCGTCGATCATCATAAACTCCCGACTTGGCCCCATCCTATTTTGACATGTTTCCAAAAGTTAAAGAATATGCCTACCTTCGAGGGCCTCGATAGTGATGAAGCGGTGCGAGCAGAGGTGAGACTGAGGCTCCGTCAACAAAATCAAACATTTTATAGTGACGGTATCAACGAACGGGTCTCTCGTTGGGAGAAGTGTTTTCGTCGCCAAGGTGACTGTGTTGAGAAGTAAATATGTAGACGTAAGAAATAGAGATGTACAATGTTAATAGTGTTTGTCTGATTTAAAAAGGCTTAAGAATTTTCGCATTAAAGATTCATAGGCATTACTGTCCATCGAGCCCCCATACAGCAAGCTTTTGAAAATTATATGAAATAAAAAGAAAGCGTTATCGAGGCATTATATTCGACTTGAATGCCTTTGCACATCTATATAATAAAATCTGCTCCTGGGTAAAACTGAATACCTTACTGCTCCACTCTGTGTATCGTAACGTGTTTGAATCCTTCTTGGATTAGTACCCATGGTGTCGTCCAGATGTGGTGCTTAATCCTGTCCCATTTTTGGACAGCAGCAGTCCTGAAGTCATCCAGTGTGGATGAAGGGTTTCCCTGTCGATGCTCTGCTAGTTTCTACCGATCCGCAACTGGTCCATCGGTCTTATATCAGCTGATGCCGTGGGTTATTCCATTCGATTGATTCCTGCGTCCTGGAGGAAGGTGATCATGATTATACTCACCAGCCACTCACCAGCCCAGCAACTCCTCAGACTATGAATAAGACACTAATGCATTTCATTTTATATTAATTTGTATTCCGCACTCTTCTCACACTCACCCCACCAATAAGGATGCTAATGGTGTCTTACTCCAATGGTATTGTCTCCGGGCTTCATGTCATACGTACACCAAATTTACTTGAAGTTTCTCCGGGCATTCCAGAGCCATACTGAAACACACACACACACACAATTCCAAGCAGGTTTTACTACATCAGTAATCCGCAAAATCTTTCACATGTTACTAAATATGGTACCCAACAAAAATGTGAAGCACCCAGAAGACATAGTCAGATAATAATTTAACATCATTCATGTACACGCCATCGATGATTTGTAAACGACTAGAATTGCAATAATATGTGACAGGTGGAAAGGCCATCAAGAGTTCACTATTGCTGCTCGTATTTAGGGTTTTCCCTGGCCTGGTAGTTTTTATAAGGGTAGTGAACAACATCACATGTCGAGTAGTCATTTTGAAGGGCACTGAGATGCCACATTCTCGTTTGAGACAGCGTTATCAGCGTTTGAATGGGACCTCACTGTAAACCTCATTTCGGCCAGCAGGTCGAGTCGTGCAATATCCAGATTGTGCGACACACAGATGTGACGGAGAATCCATGTTTCAACGTATCGGAACGTGAGGGCAGGCATTCCGTTGTCAAGGCTCCGATTGGCTGCCTTTGACCACCACTAGGAAGGCTTGCAATATTGCGGACCAATCACATCGTATGCACTTCACATCTGCACTTGCCATCCAAAAACAAGAATGGACTCCCTACAACACTCTGCGTCATCCTGCTCCAGTGTTCTGAGACTAGCAGCAGCTGGACAAAGGAGTCACCTCGCGCGCTGAGGGTGCTAAAACACAAACTGCAGAGTTTGTGGTGGCCCTCTGACCTGGAAGAACTGCTGCTGATGAATGTCGTCGCATTTGTTCAGCGATGAACTGTGGTTCGGTACTATGTCCCGTGATCAAAGCTGACGAATATGGTGGCAGTCTTGAGAGACCTCACATTTTTCTAATGTTTTGGACAGTAACAACGGTATTACTCCAGTGATCAAGGCATGGAGAGCCATTAGGTAAGACTTCATGTCACGTCTGGTAGTGATGGAGGGGACTCGGACGACACAACGGTTCGTCATACGACATCTTGTGTCCTCATATACTGACTCACGCGGCAGTGTCGTGGTGCCAGTTTGAATAGAACAAGGACCGTTCACACATGACATGTGTCTTTATGGTTTGCGTGATGACGAGGTTCTCCAGTGGCCAGCTAATTCCCCAGATCTGCCCGTGATGGATCATGTATGGGCCCATTGTTGATGTCAACTCCATCCCAGCGCCAGTACCGAGAATATCAAGTCCATAGTTATTCTATAATCATTGGTAGGAATTCTGCTGCCTAATCAGCAAAGTAGCCCACGATGACCTGAGCAAGGAGGACATCAAAAGCAGATTAGCACTGGAAAAAAGGGCAGTCCTGGCCAAGAAAAATTTGCTAGTATCAAACATAGGCCCTAATTTTAGGAAGACGTTTCTGAGAATGTACATTTAGAATGTACATGTAGTGAAACATGGACTGTGGGACAGCCAGAAACGAAGAGAATCGAAGCATTTGATTGTAGTGCTACAGAAGAATGTTGAATATTAGGTGAACCGACAAGGTAAGGAATGAGAAGTATCTCCGGATAATCGACGAGGAAAGGAATATATGAAAAAAAAAACACTGACGAGAAGAAGTAACAGGATGATAGGAAATCTGTTGAGACATCAGGGAATAACTTCCGTGGTACTAGAGGGAGCGGTAGAGGGTAAAAACTATAGAGAAAAACAAAGATCGGAATACATCCAGAAAATAACTGAGGACGTAGGTTGCACCTGCTACTCTGAGATGATCACGTTGCACAGGAGAGGAAGAAAAGTTATTGGTTAGCTTGCGTCAAGGATAAGGTGGGAAGATTTTGTCACCATACATTTAATATTCTGTAAATTCATTCTGATTTACATGATATCACTATTGACGATGCACAGTCGAATTTGTAATCATTTCACTGGTTGAGAAAGGCCATTATCACGTACTAACAACTTCTGTAACACTGTATGTCTGAGAGTTACTTAGAGCCGACAGAGGTGCTGCGAAGAGAGTGATTGTGCTCTGCAGAGCAGATATTTGCTGGTCTAGAGAGAATAAAGTGAGGAGGCGGCATTTTACAACGTTTGAGGTAGTAGAGCGTCCGTAGCATGGACAGTGCGGGCAGTAGGTTGCACTCTAATGGGCCAAAAAAATTTTTTCAGAATAACTCATGTGGCGGAAGACCGTCAGAGGGCAGAACAAGGCGAAAAGACACCCTTTTTAGCGTAAAGGAATGCACGGGATCACAAAAGATGGTCGTAAGCTGACCTTCGATGAATCTTCTCACGGGAAGCGCCGGATCATTTATTTGGCGGACTGCTAAGGATGTAGGAGGGGACGTGGAAACATCGTGAAAATCTTCTAAAAGAAATACGAGCTTCAGGTGATTGGCTGGCAGATTCACGACCCATGCAGTGGGAGACAATGTTTTCATAATGGCCACTTGAATTCGTCACCTGAGCACAAACGCAGACGCCGCATGTGAAGGATGAATTGGACGTGTGGAGGCACTCCCCTGCGGGGATCGATCAAAGACACTTCCCACAGGAGACCGCAGCAGAGCCACAGCGGAGAATCTGGCGGATAAATTTTGAGAAGTGCCGATTTCGGCACAAGGAGCTCGTGAAGTAGTTTCTTTCCGCACAGAGTTGTTATTCTGTTAACTCTCTGTGGCATATGACCCACACTGAAGTGCTTCTTTAGGTGAGAATACTTTACTCGAATTTCTGTTCTTGGCTAGAGAGAATACATATCTTGACTCGTTCCTGTCCTGTACTGAGATTATTTCAGCCCTAGAAGTTCGCGGACAGGATATTGCGTCCACTCTGTAGGCAGAGAATTACACGTAGCCACGTACATCACTTGCACAGCGGGTGAAGCCCCAACGAGCAGGTCATCTGTGCAGAATAACTGCTGTCTGTACTTCAACAGGTGATATGCGCACTTCGGTTCGGTGGATAGGAAAACACTGATCGTAAATTTGTTGAGTTCCGTTTGCTTGTCCAACGGGCTCCCTATGAAAGTGCCAGTCAGGGTGGAGGTCATCTGTTTCTCACAGTAAATTAGTATAAGCCAACTTTATGTCCGTCTATTAAAGGGGAGCGCGGTCTAAGGAAAGTCAAATATACGTTCTGACGATCTCAGAATTACATTTAGGGTAGAATCTGACATTGTTTACTTCATATTTATACAATTTGTGCACTCTACGTTTCATGAGAATAACTCATTAACGGTATGCAAGTTATGATTCATTCTAGTAACGTCCTAATAGGAATAATTGGCTTGATTTACTTTCGTTTCACGGAAATCCCTAGGTGTAGGTTGTCAAGGGCAGGGTCATTTCAATCATTTGTAGGCGTGAGAGCTCCATTGCGGAGGTAACATTAGGGAATCAAATGTACATACACTGTATATTACAAACACCACGCGGATTTACAAGGAGAGGTTACAAAAGCTCCATGGAACTATTCTTAACCAAATCAGAGCAACCATTCAGGCCCTACGGGGGCAATGTCATACTGACCTGACAAGTGGGCTCATACTGCCAATTTCTTTGTACATTTGATTCGATACTGTAATCGCTGAAATAACATCACGTAACCACTCAGTCTGTGAAGTTTCGTTTTGTCTCCTTGGTAGGTCTGTGGTAAGGTCTGATCAAGGTAGATCCAGAAAATAAAGTCGATAGTTGCCAACCGCAAGGTGGAATGAGTATAATATCTTTGAGTAGGAGGATCTTTGATGGTTAAGAGAGCTAAGCGCGCGCAGTAAAAAAATCGAGGAGTCGCAGGTGGGTGCCTGGAGGAAGCAGACGTGTAGTGACAGCTTTAAGGGAGGAGTCGCGCTACGCATTTTTCAGGTTGTATACTGAGCAAACTTTAGCACATTAATGGGAGAAGCTATAAAATTATTTCAAAATGGTTTTTGTTAGATAATGTTCAGAGCTAGGTTTTGCACGTCCAAGTTTGGACGCAGTAAGCGTTTTGTAAAATTTTTTGTAAGAGTGATTCGGCTGCAAACTTCTTGGAAATGGTAGTTTTCGTATATGATTTCAATTATTAACAATATATGCATTGAGATCAACATTGTGTTTAAAGCTAACAGCCTGAATCATTATCCACATCCTTTGCTTGTATTTAATATGAAAATGAGTAGTAAAGTAAAGTTACCCAACAAATGAAAGAACATAAAGAAAACGAGGCCTCTATGCAATATATATATATGTGCAGTTCATGATTCGAAATCGATTTTGGTATAACTAAAGTTATCAGAGCAAAGTTATTTCAAATAACTATTTTTATGCCATTGCACAACTGGCATTATTCAAGTCAAGATATAATTTCATTAAGTAAACATCAGGGCTAAAAATTAATTTTTTAGTACCATCTTAATTCCATAGCGCAAACGGCATTATTCTCTTAAACTTGATTGCTGAGTCAAATACATGTTCATTACTGGCAAAATGGAGGAGTGCACGAAACAAGTTCGCAAACGCAGTCAGATATAGATTTGCTGAATAATTATTTTGGAACAGTTTTATCTTTGATACTTTCACTAATTAAAAAGGAAACAATTTTGGTTAGATAATTTCACTTTTAAACATAATTTTGGACATGATACTTTCATCCTTCTTGGAACTTCGCTTTTCTTGTCAGGCAAGGTATTTCAGTGGCCTTTTAGTGAGACGCATAAGCATGCGCTGGTCGACCAAGTGGTAATTGCTCACATGATGCTTGACCAGTGCCATACAAGACAGTAGGGAGCTCTCATTCGCCAGTAACGGTACCCGTTTTCCATACAGGTCTAACGGATGAACATAGGTGTTCCGCGTCTCCACAGTGGCGAAACAAGGTAAATGATCTAGACATCGCTAGAAACATGAAGAATGCATTAGGAAGGAAACTCATTTCGGACAAGTAGTGCTTATTTAATAAACTAGTTAGAACAAATGACTGAATTCGAATATCTCTCTAGTCAATTGGTAGTTCATCTTTATTCATGACTAACTAAAATATGCAAAGTAGCCAGCACTCAATTCACAAGTATGCAGAAAGTAACATCTAGCACAACATACAAAACAGTAAAAATCACTACTTTTGAGAACACCTTTAGTTTTAAAATAAAAAGGAGTGCACAAACCAATACACTAACATACCATAAATAATCATGCAAACTGTAAGGGCATGATAAAAACAAATATAGTAATCAGGTATTAGCTGAAGACACAATATATGTAAAACACCGAAGCTGTAACCGACGCACCGTAACTAATACGAATACAACCAATTACCAAGCTGAACCGTAAATGTGTACTGAACCAGGCCACTGTTGACCAGGCCACAAAAAATGACATCAAGAGTTCGACCAATGTCAGCAGTTAAGAACAGACCAGACATTTTACTGAACAAAAGCCACTATACAGTAAAGTTTCTTTGGGATTTAACACAGTAGGCCCTTCTGTGGCTTCACCATTAAGGCAAAATAATAACTTCCACAACTTAAACGGGAACAGACACAGGCAATGGCGTCTCCACACAAAAATTTGTACTGAACACAACTGGCCCATCCTCTTCCAGCAACATCGTGGCTGAGTGCACGCCACGGCTTACACCAGCTTCTGTCTTGGCTGCACAATCTGCGCTGGGTCCAAGGCGCCAAAAACCATCCGTTACCCAGACAGAAAGCAAGCCATCGCAAACTCACGACTCCGCCAGTCTGCCTTTACTGCTTCTAAGCACTAACTTCCTGCTCTGTCTCGCTTGCTGTAATGACTCGTCACTGGCCGTCTTCACACTGTCGTCTCCATCGAGGCTCCTCCCCATGACGACTGCCATCCACCTGTCCTACAAATACAAGAGGCCACTATCACTAGCCAACTCCCTCAGCCAGCCACGCCGGGTCATGAACAGGGCCGGACAGTGTGCCAACCGTGGCCCGATATCGCTGAGTCATGCCCCTTCCCTGTTCCATTACTGAGTTGCTCATCACTGCCACTCCCACCTGCTCCTGGCCTCGGTGCACTGTTTTTGGCAGTTTTGCAGTCGTGGGTGCACTAGCCTGAGATGGGAATGCAACACCAGCGCTGGCTTCAACTGTCAGTTGGGACGGGACATTAGCTGCGCCGTGAATCGTTAAATCACGGCACAATCTTTCCCCTCACCTCCCCCCCCCCCCCCTCTCACCACAGGACTCACAGCCACTCCACCGCATGAAAGTCTACCATACAGCTGCAAATACAACAGTTGCTAAAATACAGTTTACAATACAACTAGAACAAACAACTGAGGCACAAAATCATTTCAATTCATGTATGCAGACTAGCCTTCTCGCTTCACGCTCCTCGATCTCCATCAACTTATATATTTCCCTCGATTGTACTAACTCTCTGACAGCAATAAAGACCTCACAACGACGGGCCGTGCTGTGAATGATGTCGTCAATCTCATATTGAGGCAATAACGCCCAGTCTTCCTGCAGAGCTGCTCGCAGTCTTGGAGAGTGGTCGGTGAATGCTGAAGTGATGCACGTCGTGTCGCACACATGCACTATGGGATTCACATCGGGAGATCGAGCAAACTATGCCATGTATGCATTATCTTTCGCTTCCAAGAAAACATCAGCCACCCATGCTCTATGATGTCGAGCATTATCGCCCATCAGTACGAAGTCTGGGCCCACAGTACCTCACAACAACCGCAAATGAGATCCCAAGATACCGTTACGATACCTGACAGCAGTTAACCGTACAATTAATAGGTGTGAGAGTGGTAAACACAATCCCTGCTTACACCATTACGTTCAAAAATGGCTCTGAGCACTATGGGACTTAACTTCTCAGGTCATCAGTCCCCTTAGAACTACCTAAACCTAACTAACCTAAGGACATCACACACATCCATGCCCGAGGCAGGATTCGAACCTGCGACCGTAGCGGTCACATGGTTCCAGACTGTAGCGCCTAGAACCGCTCGACCACCCAGGCCGGCTTGCACCATTAGGGATCCTCCTCGATATCTGTGTGTTTCCACAATGTCTGTGTCGCGAAATCGTGTTCCACGTTCCCCATATATGCGAATCCATCAAGAATCAGGAATCATCTGTGAAAACAGCATTGGCCTACTGTTCGACCGTCCAGGTAGCTTGTTGCTGACTCACTCTAGACGTTCCTTTGACTAAAGCAGGTCTCCGACAAGAAGGCCTCTCTGCCGAAGCCTTCTGCACACATTTTGGCTGTATGCAACACGTTCAGTAGATGATGTGAGGACAGATTCCAGATGCCGTGCAGTACTAAGGCGGTACTGCAGTGCCCTTGTCCTCTCTTCTGAAGTCACACGCGGTCGGTCCTGCCCTCGTCTTCGGGATACAGTTCCAGTCTCTAAACTATAGCCACATCCGAGAAACAACAGAACGATTCACATTAAGCCATCGGGCTTCATCAGTTTGCGACTGTCCTGGTTCCCTTCTTTCTATGGTCCCCCACCGACTGGCATCTTCTCTGTGCCACATTGCGCCGTCTGTGAGTGTGTTCACGGCGACTGTGGATGTGGGGCTACCCGGCAGATGCTATCTCGTTTGACAGGTCATCGCTGGTATGGTTGCCTGTTGATCGGTATGCCATCCTCCGCGCAGAACACGATCAGACGGACATCTGATTGACAGTTTGTATGATTATATCGTGAATTAGACATAGGACGGGAAAATAGCGGTTGTTGCTTTAATTTTGGATACCAGTGTATGTCATTGCACGACACGTAGTTCAAGAGATATGACGTCATAAACACTGAGATATGAGAAAAAATGCCGCGTCATCCATGACATTTTAATACACTTATTATTTACTGATAAAACACTCTTAACACTCTTTCAGTCGGGTCAGGGGGAACTACCTGACACCTGTAAGGGCTTTTGACAGCTTTCAATTACGAAGCGCAAACAGCTGCAGGCGAAAACGATAGCGGTCTACAGAGCTATGAAGAGGTGTTGCCACAGAGACGTTAACAAAATCGCGGCTGAGACTGGCGAAGCATCTGCGCCCTGAGTACAAAGCTGTCCAGTATTATGATTCTTAATTTGAATACTCACTCCGTCTACAGGCCACGAGTGGCGTACCGGGACCATCCGACAGCCGTGTCATCCTCAGTGGAGGATGCAGATAGGAGGGGCGTGCGGTCAGCAAACCACTCTCCCAGTCATTATGATAGTATTCTTGACCGTAGCCGCTACTATTCGAGCGAGTAGCTCCTCAATTGGCATCACGAGGCTGAGTGCACCCCGAAAAATGGTAACATCGCACGGCGGGCTGGATGGTCACCTATCCAAGTGCCGGCCACGCCCGACAGCGCTTAACTTCGGTAATCTCACGGGAACCGGTGTATCCACTGCGGCAAGGTCGTTGCCCAATTTGAATACTGCACATACATATTTGAAAGTTACGCGTATTTCTTTGTACGACTGTTTCGTAATTTCAAAAGTGTTTTCACCAGTACGTGGAGGTGAAATTTTTTCATTACTTCACTAAAAACACAGTTCATTTTTTTTTTCGTTTCTAATAGAAAATGAATAATACCCGGGCAATGCCGAGTTTTCAGCTAGCAGGGCAATAATTATGCGAGTCTGGTCTGCGATCCTTCTTCTAAGTGTATATGCCCTCTGCATTTTTTTTTTTGAGTCACTAGGTACGCATCGCTCCACTAGCCATCTACTGTAGTCTTCTGCGAGTAGAGGAGCAAGTTTTTTTAGCATAACTGCCAAATCCTGCCTTCATATAAAGTCGCAGTTGGTGACATCACGGTACCCCTGCTTGACGTTATAAGAGACACTTTGATTCATGACACGCAATGCTACTTGTAACGTATCCTTAGACGGCAGAAAAAAGATTTTAAAGTGAAGCTACGAGTCGTTGACCGCTTTGGGAAGGTCGCTTTTTCTTCAGTGCGTGTACAGACAATTTCCTGAGAAGCGGCGCCGGAGGACGCAGGAACGGCTAACGACGCGAGACGCGAGACGTGGGACGGGGGGCCGCCTAAGCCATCGTCAACTGTCAGCCGTCACCAAGGAGACGGATGGCTCCGGCGCCGCGCCGCGCTGCGCCGAGCAAGGCTTACGTTTCCACTGGGAGCCGCCCGTAGAGGCGTAGAGACTCCGTGGAATGCGGGTCAGCACGTACGCTAATGCACTGCGTGTCTAGCACAGCAAACAAGGAGATATTCACATCACCCTTGTAACTATACTGTCGGACGTTAGTTCTAATAAAACGCAGTTAAGTACTCTACATATAAACACACACACACATATGAACGCACGCATACAGTCACAAACACACACTCATACACAAGATCCACATATAGTCCCCTCTTATACCAACAAACATATTTACAGACACATACACAAACACACACACACACACACACACACACACACGAGCCCACACTGGTACTTTCAGACTGCTGTACTACCCACAACGCGATCCCAGGTGAGAGGACTTAATGGCAGTATAATATTTATATGTTAGTCACTTAATCTGCAATTAATCAGATCATTTGTGTATTACATTATTATGTGTAACATATCTATATAAATAGTACTGTATACTTTCGTTTGTTCAGACCCAAGTATCTCCGAAAGTTCTTGACCGATTGCTTTGAAATTTTGCCGGCCCAGGTGGCCGAGCGGCTCTAGGCGCTAAAGTCTGGAACCGCGCGACCGCTACGAATCCTGCCTCGGTCATGGATGTGTGTGATGTCCTTAGGTTAGTTAAGTTTAAGTAGTTCTAAGTTCTAGGGAAGTGATGACCTTAGAAGTTAAGACCCATAGTGCTCAGAGCCATTTGAACCAATTCTTTTTTTTTTTTTTTTTAATCAAAGCGAGACATGATTGTCTTAATAGGATTTCCGCGATCGTTAATTAAATAAAATTATGGCATTTCAGTTTTTTGATCGCTATTTTTTATTTTCAATGACCGGTTTCAAGCTAGCTGCCCATCTTCAGATCTGTTACACAAAGTAAAATATATAATTAACGAGAGACGTACAGTTAGTGATAGAAATATCTTAGTTTACAAAAAGAAATTTTGGAACGTATTAAATGCCAACATACCATATATTGCAGTTACAGAGTAATTGTCACTACAAAACTATCGGTTCTCTGTCACACCTAAAGGAAATTTTAATCTGTTAAAACCTTACACCGCATTTTTAGAGAAACCTGATTGGTAACCGTAAAAAGTGCCCTCTAATTTAAGAAATGTGCATATGTTATTATTTCACCGTACATATTAATGGCGAATATACTTTCTAATAAAACAATTTTTAAAGTAATAACATATGAGTAACCTATTTTTGAGTGTGCCATGAACCGAAATAATTTACTCTAATTTAAAATTTCTTTGTAAAGAAACTTAAAAATATAATTAAGATGTAGATATTCTTTCGAAAATGTGCGTGCCCTCTTCTTTGTTTTGATTGGTGGTGGAGAGGATTTCCCTACGTCAGAACGTATACAACGCCACGCCAAGTCCTCTTCTGTCGCGCCCAATTCACCTTGCCGCCAGTACGCTGAGGGCCGTTCCGCTGCAGCTGGTTCTTACTGCAGCGTGCTGTTGCTTTCAAGAGTAAGCCTAAAACCGGTCTTTAAAAGTCTCATAATAACTCCTGTGCATAAAATCACTTTGCTCATTAAGTAGTAGGCCTTCAGTCTTTTGATATACCAACAGCGGAAACTTTGCAAATTATAAGGAAAAACCTGATAAAAAATAGGTCAATGAGGATGGGTGAAATCGTCGAACTCGTGGATATGCTAGAGTTCACATTGAGTTTTAATAGTTTCATCTTTAACGATAAAGTTTTTATTCAAGATGAAGGTTTAGCTTTGGAAAAAAGTCTATCAGGCATTTTAGCTGAAATTTTTATGAATGACTTTGAGAACAAAATTTTCAGCTCTTTTCCAGAAATTAAGGAGAAGTTAATTTATTACAGACGGTATGTTTACGACACTATTTTATTATTCAAAGGGAAAAAGGAAGAAGTAGAGGAAATGACTAAAGTTTTAAACGAGCAGCATCCAAAAATTCAATTCAAGCTATAGTTGGAGAACAATGGGGCGATTAACTATTTAGATTTCACTGTCAGAAAGGAGGGATGTAGGCACGTTTTCGGCGTCTATAGAAAAGACGCTTCTTCCGACAACATCATAGAAGCGACGTCGCACCACCCGGCACAGCATAAAAGAGCCTACTTTCATGCAATGTGCAACAGAGCCCTGAGATTGCTACTAAAGGAAGATGAGTTGCAGAAAGAACCAGGGATTATTAAGCAAGTAGCAACAACTAATGGATACAGGGCACAAGATGTTACACGTATGTTTAACAAGATCAAAAACAAATCCGCAGGTACCAGTAACGATTCTAGGAAAATTAAAGTTAAGAAAAAGTTTGTAACCCTGACATACAAAGGGCGTATGTCGTAAAGAATTGCGAAATGCTTTCCAAAAAACATCGCTGTGGCATTCCAGAATGAAGGGAAAATGGTACATAGACTGAGACATAAACCAGCAACGACAAAACAAATGAAATACAACAATTTCGTAGTATATAAGATCAAATGCGCTGAATGTGACAGTTATTATATAGGACAGACACGGCGGAATTTTGGAATTCGATACAGGGAACATTGCCGTGATAGCAGTCGGGCAGCACTTGGAGCACATGTAAAAGATAGTAAACATGAAGTGAGTAATATAAATGAACAAATGGAGGTGCCACATAATGCTCCAAAAAGTCTCTACCTCAGCGTGCTCGAAGAGATCGAAATATACGCTCATCAATGAAAAATCCCAGGCCTACTACTTAATGAACAAAGTGATTTTATGCACAGGAGTTATTATGAGATTTTTAAAGACCTGTTTTAGGCTTACTCTTGAAAGCAACAGCACGCTCCAGTAAGAACCAACTGCAGCGGAACGGCCCTCAGCCTACTGGCGGCAAGGTGAATTGGGCGCGGCGGAAGAGGACTTGGCGTGGCGTTGTATACGTTCTGACGTAGGGAAATCCTCTCCACCACCAATCAAAACAAAGAACATCATTAATATTTTTAAGTTTCGTTACTAAGAAATTTTAAATTAGTGTAAATTATTTCGGTTCATGGCCCACTCAAAAATAGATTATTCATATGTTATTACTTTAAAAATTGTTTTATTAGAAAGTATATTCGCCATTAATATGTACGGTGAAATAATAACATATGCACAATTCTTAAAGGTAGAGGGCACTTTTTACGGTTACCAATCAGGTTTCTCTAAAAAATTTACTTTCGGGATGACAGAGAACCGATAGTTCTGTAGTGACAAATTACTCTGTAACTGCAATATATGGTATATTGGCATTTAATACGTTCCAAAATTTCTTTTTGTAGACTAAGATATTTCTATCACTAACTGTATGTCTCTTGTTAATTATATTTTTAACTTTGTCTAACAGATCTGAAGATGGGCAGCTAGCCTGAAACCGGTCATTGAAAATAAAAAATAGCGATCAAAAGACCAAAAATGCCATATTTTCATTTTTTTAAATTTTGACACAATGTTGCATTGTTCATTTTAACTGGAGATATTAAAGAAAACTACACATTGGATCAAAAAAAGTTATGATTCAAATTTGTTTCTCTCTGACGGTGACATCCAACGTTACCACACTTGACGTGCCACCCCAACCCGTACATGTCTGGCAGGGGGCACCTTTGAAATCTTCTATGAGAACCACCAGTTTTCTATTGCAGATTACTATTCTGTGGTAGCCGGCCGCGGTGGTCTCGCGGTTCTAGGCGCGCAGTCCGGAACCGTGCGACTGCTACGGTCGCAGGTTCGAATCCTGCCTCGGGCATGGATGTGTGTGATGTCCTTAGGTTAGGTTTAAGTAGTTCTAAGTTCTAGGGGACTGATGACCACAGCAGTTGAGTCCCATAGTGCTCAGAGCCATTTGAACCATTTATTCTGTGGTAAAGTCTACATATGTTTTGTCTGAAGCATTTTCTTCGTTTCACCACAGATGGCGCTGTAATCGGACGAATAGAAATGGGTACACAATCTTAATTTACGACTTGCCACTCAATGGCCCTTGAATATCCAATGGCACGTGGGATCTCACCTCCAAGCCGAGGGTAGGACAGGACAGTATTTCATAACTTATAATTGGAAGCCCCATTCGCAACGTTGCATTCCTCCGAGATATCGAACAGGGAACTACTCGACGTTCCACCGTGGTCGTACAGCGAACTACGACGTATCATAACAAGCAGTACGCTGCGGCCAGAGCTCATGTACCGTGCGGACGTAGAGAAGATGGAGGCTCTGAGCATTACAACACGCGCGCAGTGCCTATTGCCTACACACCTACCTATCATTTGGACAACAGACGTGCAAGTGGACGATGAATGTTGCAACCACAGGAGAAAAAACTGAAATGATCCTGATTTACGGAGAATGTAGAAGTAATTTTCAGGCTACTCTTGCCTTGTACACCGGGCGGTTTCGAGAGATTGCTTGTTCTCGTCCGTTCTTTTATAAAGTTGTTAACGACTTTAAGTTTGATATCAGAGTACAGACCGACGAAAGGAAACGAAGCAGTCGTGGTACACAAGCTAATGAAATAGCTATACTAGCGACAGTGCATAATAACCCACGGATAAGCGTCAGGCAGTTTTACCGCTATTCCGGTATGTCTGTAGGTAGTATTGTCACAATACTGCATCGTTGTAAGTATCATCCACACCACGTATCACTGTATCAATAACTCCATGGTGCCTATTTCCATGGCAGGATAGTGTTTTGTGAATGCACACGTCAACAAATGGAAACGACCACCACGTTCTTTGCCGAGGTACTCACAAACGATGGTATCATTAACCGGCGTAACACGCACGCACGGGGTCGATTGTGGTATTATTGCATGTCCCCCTCCGAGACAAGCAAACTGGAATTGCAGTACGACTTTTCGACTTTTTTTGATCCGATGTGAAGTTTTTCCAAAATCTCCGATCTCCGAAAGTCCTTCGCGGATTGCTTTGGAATTTTGACACAACATTGCATTCGAATACTCACGTGTTTTTATATACGTACTGGAACGCCATCTGGTATATATTGAATATATATGTAATAAAAGGGGAAACGTTATAAAAATGAAGTACTAACGTAGATGTTCGTTTCTTCAAAATCTCAAATCTCCGAAGGTTCTCCATAATATGGTTTAAAAGTTTGCACAAAGCTGCATCCGAATATTCACGTGTTTCTCTGTACCTACTGGAATGTTATCTAGTGTATACAAAATATTTTTGTAATAGAAGGGGAAACGTTATAAAAATGGTTTTATCACAGTCGTTAATCTCCGAAAGTCTTGACCAACTGCTTTGAAATTTTGGCACTACGTGGAATTCTGTTACAGGCGTGTTTTTAGGTACCTGATTCTGTAACATAAGTATATTTTCAATACATATAATATGTAAATACATATATGTAACAAATAAGGGAAAACATTGTAACCAAACATTTCAAATGTAGCTTTCCGATTTACTTCTAATTTTTGCACGTTACTGTAATAATCGTTTATATACTATATACTTTTTTGAAACGATGTTAGCAAACAGGAAAGATGTATTTATCTCTTATTGGTTTATGATTAGAATATTACTATAGAATCTGAATTTACGATAACAGTAAACAAGGCTCTCTGTAAGAGAGAGGCAGGAAGAGTAGATAGACAGAGGGGTGAGAGAAAATCGACGTGGGAAGGGTGAGACGGATGGAGAGAGAGAGCAGGAAGAGATGGAGAAAGAGTGGGGAGGAGGTGATGGACGGAGAGGAGGACAATGAAAGGAGGAAGGGTAGAAGGACAGAGACAGGGAATAAGAGGAGGTAGGACGTGTATCCAATTCCCATACATATTATAAACGTGTGCCTTTCTCTTTTCTTTCTTTTTCGTTTAAGCAGACCGCCACAGCAAAGCGTTTAATAAGTATCCTTGATCAACAATAAAATCATCCACGTAAATACTATGGCATAGCCGTAAGGCTTAGTAAGCTTTACGGCTGTGCCTTAGTATTAAGGTGGATTATTTTACTGCTGACTAAGCCTCAAGGCTTAGTTTCTCTTTTCGCGCAATACATTTCAGGCCTAAAAGTTTGGCCTACGTGATCTTTGAGTAAGATTCAAGAAAACAGGGCCGCTTTTCGTCTTAACAGTTTCGAGAAAACAGTCGGAGCCAGGCATATTAATGAAACATACCGCTCCACGTTGCTAACTGATCATGATCTCGTACTTTTTAACCTACAAGAAAAAGGCAAGAAACTAGATCTACTAGAACAACTGCTGATTTGCTATACACAGGGTAGGAAATTATAATACGTTAAATGAACAATTCATAGCTGACCGAAATAACTTTTAGGAACTTTTTAGATCTTTGTTGATATGCATTAATCATTGACTTCACCGTTTCCTGTTCATTGTGAGATTTAAATTTCCGGGTTACCTGGCATATGTACACATCTTTGTTACTTCGTTATTCTCTATGGATTTCATTACTTTCATGAAGTGCTCACTCGAGTTAGTTCTGTGTTTGCCTTCTGGGTGTGTTCAGGAAGATACAGGGTGACAATTATTGAACTACGAGAAATAAAACCGTCATAACTTCTGAACAGTTTGCGTTAGAGCGTTCAAACAGCTCGGAAACGTCACAGTACAGGCGTGCCTGAGATTACAGCGCTTGTAAAGGCCTACTATGCGAGCAATAACAGCCCAACTGCGGTCCAAAGGAAGTTTGAGATCAAGTTCAAGCTGAAGACAATCGGTCCAAGTGAGGTAACAATCAAGAATTTGATTGGCAAGTTTGAGAGAACGGCTAGCGTTCGTGATGACAGTGTTGACAATGTCGGTCATCCGAAAGGAGTAAAAACCCCTGAAAACATCGAGAAGACACGCTCGGTGTTTCAAACCAGCCTCAGGAAATCGATCAGAAGAGCTGCACAACAGAAGCGAATCAACCGGGTGACATTGCGACAAATTGTTGTTGAAGACCTGCATCTCTTCCCATATAAAATTCAAACCCATCATCCATTAAGCCCCAGGGGCCTGGAACAGCGGCTGTGTTTCGCCAACACTGTTGTCCACAGAACTCACGAACTAGGCTTTGATGTGATTTGGTTTAGCGACGAAGCCCACTTTCTTTCGGATGGGTTCATCAATAAGCAAAATCGGCGCATCTAGGGGACTGAGAATCCGCATTTCGCGATCGAGAAGTCTCTTTATCCTCAACGGGTGACTGTGTAGTGTGCAACGTCCAGTCACGGAATAATTGGAGCGACATTCCTTAATGACACGGCGACTGCTGAAAGGTACGTGAAACTTGTGGAATATGGGTTCATCCCCATTATCCAAAGTGGCCCTGATTTCGACAAGATGTGATTCATACGAGATGGAGCTAGGCCACATGGAAGCAGGAGAGTGTTAGATGTCCTGAAGGAGCACTTTGCAATCTGGCTCTGGGGTATCCAGAGGCCACTATCATGGGCCTCGACTGGCCGCCATATTCTCCGGACCTAAAAACATACTACTCTTTGTTGTGGGACTACATTAAAGGTAAGGTGTACAGAAATAACCCCAAAACCATTACAGAGCAGAAAAGCCGGCCGGAGTGCCCGTGCGGTTCTAGGCGCTACAGTCTGGAGCCGAGCGACCGCTACGGTCGCAGGTTCGAATCCTGCCTCGAGCATGGATGTGTCGTATGTCCTTAGGTTAGTTAGGTTTAATTAGTTCTAAGTTCTAGGCGACTGATGACCTCAGAAGTTAAGTCGTATAGTGCTCAGAGCCATTTGACCGATTTTTTGAAGAGCAGAAAACAGTCATTCAGTTCATCGACGGCATCAATGATCCGACACTATTCGTCTGAGCCACATAATCGTCAATGACAGCCGGCATATCGAACATGTCCTAACCTAAACCAGAATATCTGTAGTGACGTTTACATGTCGAATAAAGTGTGTACATGCTGTAGGTTGTAACTAATTTACGATTTTTAGTGTAGTTCAATAATAGTCACCCTGTACGAGTGTAAAAGAACATAGTGAAAGTGAGAACCAAAAATATAAATTAAAATCAGATCACAAATAAAGCAGCTTGGAAAGCAAACAACCGGTTTTTCGTATAATTCAGTAATTGTCACCCTGTACATGGAGCATGTATGTATATAGCTATTACTGTGATGCTGCCAGTACGCAGAATAACTTATAAAATTCCATTCTAATCCATTCCACCCGTTGATGGTGATATGGATGTACATCTGAAGAGAACACAAATGCAAGGGAAGTAGCCACATTATTCTATTATTACTTTCACTGTTCTTGTTTGTGTTTCATATTGGTAACATTTAGAGACTCTTTTACGGTTACCCAGATGAACGTGAACAATCTAGTGTTTCTTACAGTGTAAAAAGGTGGCTGAACCGACATTTTAACACTGATTTTTACAATACGACCTGATATCCATTACAGATAAATATCAATATTTTTCACTTCTGTCACAAATGTATGTTTTCCTATATACTGCAACGTTATTAATAAATTAAATCCATGCATTTACTATACAATTTCTTAGCTACTAAAAAGAGAACTGGTTGATAGTGAAAGATACTTTGAAAGGTTAAACAGTGTGAGTTGACGAAAGAATGCAGCATGGCAAAGGAAATTTCGAAAATAATACTGTCTGAACACCTAAGCCCTGGTTTCGCCATACCTACGTCACGAACACAACTTGTGATCTCCCTCCGGTTGAGGAGGGGAGGGGGAGGGGGGGGGAGGGAAGAGGTGTTATTTTCAGTAGTGTTTCTTATCTTCATCTCTTTCTTGGATACAATTTGTTCAAAATTTTTTCACTTCCGTCACAAACGTATATTTTTTAATTGTTTTAAATATGCCAACTGAGTGACACAGTGAATAATTGGTATTTTCCATTGTGTGATTGGAAATTAGGCCTGCTTTTTCATACACAACAATAGTTTCCATTTACTTAATAAATAGGTTTCGAAAACCGTTACACAGATAATCTGTCAGCAATTATCTAAAGTACTTGGCATTTTCGGTAACTCATATAAAGTGGAATCTACAGGATAACTAATTTTAATAACTAATTTTTAAAGAAGACCCAAGTTTTAACACTTTCCTGTTCAATACCTTCCCCATGTATTACCGAGGGAAGCACATAATCTTACTTTCAATCGAACCTACAGTGGATTTGCACCTAAGCATTCCATTACCAAAACTGTTCTTGTGCATACTTTTCCATAATGCAGTTTCCAATTCTGTCAATTCTGCGTGTGCGTGTGTGTGTGTGTGTGTGTCTGTCGCCTATTTTTGATGAAGGCCTTACTAGCCGAAAGCTTAATTTTTGACAATCTTTTTGTTGTGCCTATCTGCGACTCAGCATATCCGCTGCATGGTGAGTGGCAACCTTCCTTTTCATTACATTCCAACCTTCATTTTCCATTGTTTAATTTTTCTCCGACATATGTATTTAAGGACGTGATACCTCTCATTCAAGGAATGGAATGTGTCACTACATATCCGTCCGTTAAGAGAAAAAATGTCATGACGACACATTCAACTTTAATTATTATAAAAGTATTACATAAATACACTCGATTGCTTCGCTATCACTTTTAGTTTTTCTTTTGTTTATCATTGCAGTATGTATTTACTTGTGTTTGGTTTTACCACTAACGCATATTCCATTATATGTTATCACGAAAATCTTTTTCTTTCTTGGAGAAGGTAAATATTATCTATCATTCTAGGATAAAACGTCAAAGCAATCTCAGATTACATTGTATCCTCAGAAACAGGGAAATTATTTAACTTTAATAATTTTATTTAATCATTCTGGTGGAAATGCTCCTTTATCTAGGGTCTCTAGCCTTGTGCAAACAATAATACTCGTAAACATTTCTCATCTCTGCCCTTCCAGAGAATAAATACTTTTTCCTCCAACTTCCTACCGTCGCTAACGCGATGTTCCTCTCTGCCCACAAAGTGGTTGGGGCAGGACTCCAACCACTTTGTGGGCATAGAGGTCCATCCGTATCTGGTATAAGTTCCATTCTCTGGCTAACTTATCCATAAACTCTCATAGAGTGCCTCACATATCTTCTTCACTGATATTTTGATTATTCCAGTACTTCCCCTTCCTCTTTTCTCTTATTCCTGTCTCTACATCAGCCACCGGTCTCCAACAGACTTCTGATTTTCTGCAGACAATTCTCTTGGCTGACTGTTCTTCCTATCACCACTCTCCTCCAAAACCCGTTTTCTTCTACATGTTAGCTTGTAACTCTTATTTTTGGGTTATTCTGACACATGCCCCCCCTTTATTCCTCCCCCCGAAAAAGTGACTATACTAACTCCTAAAATAAAAACTACACTCATGCTCATAAATTAAGGATAATTGCAGAATGTGGTGCCACACAACGTGGCGCTACACAAAACTGGCGCTAATAGCATAGGCACATAGGGAACACACACGACACAGATATGTAAGTCCACGGTATTGGTGGTAAGTTGAGAAAACCGTCCCGAATCACAGGTGCTACAAAACGCCACTGTTTCCTGCGCATGTACCCTGACATCAGTATGGGATATGATCACCATGCACACGTACACAGGCCGCACAATAGGTTGGCATACACCGGGTCAGGTGGTCGAGCAGCTGCTGGGGTACAGCCTCCCGTTTTTGCAACAGTGCCTGTCGGATCTCCTGAAGTGTCCTCGGGGTGCAGCAATACGTCAACCGAGAGCACCCGAGACGTGCTCGATGGGGTTTAGGTCTGCAAAACAGGCAGGCCACTCCGTTCGCCTGATATCTTCTGTTTCAAGGTACTCCTCCACGATGGCAGCTCGGTGGAGCCGTGCGTTATCATCCATCAGGTGGAAGGTGGGACCCACTACACCCCTGCAAAGACGGACATACTGGTGAAAAATGACGTCCCGGTACAACTTACCTGTACAGTTCCTCTGTCAAAGACATGCAGGGGTGTACGTGCACCAGTCATAATCCCACCGCACACCGTCAAACCACGACCTCCATACAGGTCCCTTTAAAGGATGTTAAGGGGTTGGTATCTGGTTCCTGGTTCACACCAGATGAAAACCCGGCGAGAATCACTCTTCAGACTATACCTGGACTCGTCCGTGAACTTAACCTGGGACCACTGTCCCAATGACCATGTACTGTGTTCGTCTCACCAGGCTTTACGGGGTCTCTTGTGACCAGGGGTCAGTGAAATGCGCCTTGCAGGTCTCTGTTCAGTAGTCTGTAGACTGTGTCTGGAGACAACTGTTCCAGTGGCTGCGGTAAGATCCCGAGCGAGGCTACCTGCAGTATTGCGTGGCCGTCTGCGAGCACTGATGATGAGATATCGGTCTTCTTGTGGTGTTGTACACTGTGGACGTCCCGTATTGTAGCGCCTGGACACGTTTCCTGTCTGCTGGAATCGTTGCCAAACTCTTGAGATCACACTTTGTGGTACACGGAGGGCCTGTGCTACGACCTGCTGTGTTTGACCATCCTCCAGTCGCCCTAGTATCCTACGACTCATAACGTCATCAATATGTGTTCTTTGAGCCATTTTAAATACACAGTTACCATTAGCACGTCTGAAAACGTCTGTACACTTACTCGCTGCACCGTACTCTGACATACACCAACACACCTCTGCGTATGTGGACTGCTGCCAGCGCCACCGTGCGGCTACCGCAGGTAAAATGCACCGCATATTAATACCCCGAGGTGGTTTAAACCCACAAATCGCCTACCAGAGCGTTGTTTCACCACGTGTCAGCATTATCCTTAATTTATGAGCATAAGTGTATTTTTGTTCCTGTAATGTTTCCCGCATTTGCTTGAGATCTTGTGCGCGATTGTACACGGTTTGCGCATGTGTGTGTTTGTATTTGTGTATGTGTGTGCGTGCGCGCGCGCGTTTGTGTGTGTGTGTGTGTGTGTGTGTGTGTGTGTGTGTGTGTGTGTGTGTTTGTGTGGAACTTTATAACTTCATAATCACTGCGCGACGGATGTAGTTATTGACACGGAAAATGCGGAAGGGCCTCAACGATAGAGACATGTGAATATGGAAAGAGCGGATTCACGGGTCGTCCTCAAAGTTGAGAACTAAGAAAGTGAAAACTAGAATCAGAGTGCTGGACCCGAAAAGAAAATAAGATAGACTCCAAAGACAGAATCCCTTCCCTTCCCACCTTCCTACCCCAGGACATACTCGCTGCCAGGCTCTTCATCATGACGCGGGAGGACGCAGAGTGGTCGACATGACCTACAGAACGGCAACGACCCTACTTCACCCGAACTGGCCCCAAAGGTGAGTCCACCAGCACCACCCTGTTGTGGAATGCCTGTAGAGAGCAAACAATGGCGCTGTGTTAATTGTGTGTGTGTGACTTGTAATGTCTGCAAATCCCACACCATCCCAATAAAATGAACACAAATCCACCCACAATACAATCATTACATATAAAAGTTCAAAAAGTATCTGCTTCACACAGTTCAGAATGAAAAACAACGCTTGAGTGGGTTTTCAATCGGTTACTCTGTTGTTTAAATCTGTTTACCATATCTATGTCGTATAGTCCTTTTCTTTTTCCTGCAGTTGGCTCTACTAGAAATAATGATTTTGAATGGGGAACTCCCTCAACTATTGGGTTTTTAATTTCGGTACATCTCTGTCGCTCATCTTCTGCTAATAGCCAATTTTTTAACAGTGTGATTTCGCTAAAAGCTATAAACTTTTTCCTATATTGGCCTGTAATCAATTGCTGACGTCCTGGATCGCGACCGTCCTTAAAATCGTTTGGGTTGACGTAAAGGGTTGTACAATCGTAGCCCCTTCTTTCTTGGCATTATTATTATTATTATTATTATTATTATTAAACGTCTGTGTGTCTGCATTTCTTAAGTCACTTTGATGTTGTTTCGACTATCCTCCCGGATACTCAGTCACTTGACAATAATTCACTTCTCGTGTCTTTTGAAACTTTTGGTTAAAGTTACTACTTTCATGACCGGTATTATCCAGATTTGGACTAGTCTTTTTATTGTACATGGTATCTAAATCTTCCGCAAATGATAACAACTTGTTTCCAGTAGCCCAACCCCGGTACAGGTGGTGGTGGTTGTTGGGATGTTTAAGGGGGTCAAAACAGCTAAGGTAGCCCCGGTACAAACTTACTATATGTACATAATAGGGTAGCCATCTCACTAGCACTTTAGCTAAATTAACTTCGTCCAGTGGGTTATTTAAATACAGGGTGGTCCATTGATCGTGACCGGGCCAAATATCTCACGAAATAAGCATCAAACGAAAGAAACTTGTCTAGGTTGAATGGGGAAACCAGATGGCGCTATGGTTGGCCCGCTAGATGACGCTGCCATAGGTCAAACGGATATCTACTGCGTTTTTCTAAATAGGAACCCCCATTTTTTATTACATATTAGTGTAGTACGTAAAAAAATATGAATGTTGGACAACTTTTTTTGCTTTGTGATAGTCACAAACATATGGCTCACAATTTTAGACGAACAGTTGGTAACATGTAGGTTTTTTAAATTAAAATACAAAACGTAGGTACGTTTGAACATTTTATTTCGGTTGTTCCAATGTGCTACGTGTACCTTTGTGAACATATCATTTATGAGAACGCATGCTGTTACAACGTGATTACCTGTAAATACCACATTAATGCAATAAATGCTCAAAATGATGTCCGTCAGCCTCAACGCATTTGGCAATACATGTAACGACATTCCTCTCAACAGCGAGTAGTTCACCGTCTGTAATGTTCGCACATGCGTTGACACTGAGCTGACGCAAGTTGTCAGGCGTTGTCGGTGGATCACGATAGCAAATATCCTTCAACTTTCCCCACAGAAAGAAATACAGGGACGTCAGATCCGGTGAACGTGCGACCAATCCACCTGTCATGAAATGTGCTATTCAGTACCGCTTCAACCGCAGACGATCTATGTGCCGGACATCCACCATTTTGGAAGTATATCGCCATTCTGTCATGTAGTGAAACATCTTGTAGTAACATCGGTAGAACATTACGTAGGAAATCAGCATACATTTGACCATTTAGATTGTCATCGATAAAACGGGGCCAATTATCCTTCCTCCCATAATGCCGCACCATACTTTAACCTGCCAAGGTCGCTGACGTTCCACTTGTCGCAGCCATCGTGGATTTTCCTTTGCCCAATAGTGCATATTATGCCGGTTTACTTTACCGCTGTTGGTGAATGAGGCTTTGTCGCTAAATAGAACGCGTGCAAAAAATTTGTCATCGTCCCGTAATTTCTCTTGTACCCAGTGGCAGAACTGTACACGACGTTCAAAGTCGTCGCTATGCAATTCCTGGTGCATAGAAATATGATACGGGTGCAATCGATGTTTATGTAGCATTTTCAACACCGACGTTTTTGAGATTCCCGATTCTCGCGTAATTTGTCTGCTACTGATGTGCGGATTAGCCGCGACAGCAGCCAAAACACCTACTTAGGGATCATCATTTGTTGCTGGTCGTGGTTGACGTTTCACATGTGGCTGAACACTTCCTGTTTCCTTAAACGTAACTATCCGGCGAACGGTCCGGACACTTGGATGATGTCGTCCAGGACACCGAGCAGCATACATAGCACACGCCCGTTGGGCACTTTGATCACAATAGCCATACATCAACACGATATCGATCTTTTCCGCAATTGATAAACAGTCCATTTTAATACGGGTAATGTATCACGAAGTAAATACCGTCCGCACTGGCAGAATGTTACGTGATAACAGGTACTTATACGCTTGTGACTATTACAGCGCCATCTGTCGCAAAGCGAAAAAAGTGGTCCATCTAAAACATTCATATTTCTTTACGTACTACACGAATATGTAATAAAAATGGGGGTTCCTATTTAAAAAACGCAGTTGATATCTGTTTGACCTACGGCAGTGCCATCTGGCGGCCAACCATAGCGCTATCTGGTTTCCCCCCTCAAGCTAGACGTGTTTCCTTCTTTGTAATTTTTTCGTTTGATGCTTATTTCGTGAGATATTTGGCCCGGTCACTATCAATGGACCACTCTGTATTTATATTGAGTTGAATGGCACTCAATGTGCTTTTTAAAACTTCCCCACGAACTATTCTAATGCTTTGGATCGAATAATTCTAAAGTTAATTACTCTTGTATAGTTTGTGAGCAGCATTTAGGTCTAAATTTATCTCGAAAATCCTTCCATGGAGTAAGATTTTCGGAGTGAGCATCCCCCCCCCCCCCCCCTCTCCTCAGCAGTAACCCCTATTGGACAACTTCATGCAAAAATCTATTTTCCAAGAAATCTCACATTTTTGAGTTGAAGATCTCGAAAAAAACTCGTAAGGAGTGTGCTGTGTGTGCATCTTCGTCAGGTTTAAACTTTGGGAAACGCTTGTATAGGCTCATGCTACTGCCTAATTGTAGTTCTTCTAATAAAGTATTCGTATTTCCCTCTATACTGACTTTCTGTGACTCCTTGTCTCGTTTCAGCTAACTCATCCCAGAACTGTTTAAATTCGTTATTTGGATGTATTACTTCACCGTCTGAAAGCTGTACACTAGAGTTCGTGCATTTTCTTGAAATTTTTGATCTACTAAGCCCTGTATGTTTCCCTGCTTACCCGTAAAGATATCATACGGAGAAACGGAATCTCCGTTCTCGCTCCTTTGCTCTAAAAGTTCAGTACGATTTTGCACGTCTGAGATCTAATTCTTTACAAGTTTACACTCCTTTACTTCAAAGTCTCGCAAACTATCTACGTAAATATGAATTTTCCTAATATGTTCTCCAATTTCGTTACGTACAAGATCGCACTGTTGAAGCATTTCAGTATGAATTTTGTTTTAAAAACATTTAATTTATGATCTAGCTTATTCGCTAAAGGCTCCTCCAAATGCTCAAATTTCCCATCAAATCGAGCAAATTTCTCATCGTTAGGAACCTCCTCCTCCTTATTATTAATCTCTTTAAATTAATTTTGTATCTTCTTTTTACGTTAATAGTTTGTATCTGCTTACTAAATTGACGGAGTTTTTCCAAAATTATTTCGAAATTGATTTCCCCTGGCGTTATCATCTTTTTCGCGATGGCAGCCATAAACAAATATTTTATTTCTCGGCTCAACACGCTTATCGTCAACATTGACTTTTTTAATTTTAAAATTAATTGTATTCTACACCTTTCTTATGGTATCACACACAACACACACAAGTTTTTAAGTTGGTCGCAAGGACAGCTCACTGTTAACTTTATACTGCGTGCTGCCGACGGACTGCGCGTCGACTGCTAGTTCCTCACGGCTGCGTGCTGCCGACGTGCTGCGTGTGGTTTGCAATCTGCGGGCGAGTGCGTGCTGCCGACGAACTGCGTGTAGGCTGCAGTGTGCCGACGAGCGCGTGTGCACTGCAGTCTTTTGACGACTGCTTGTAGACTGTGTACTGTCGTTGGATGAATACTGTTTCGTTTCTCCCCAACAGAGTTCTTCATTGTTTATCACTCAGTTTCATTACTCGTTTCTGATTCAGTATGTCGTGTGTACTTTATAAAACGTCTTGTTATTCTTTTCCCGTTGCCTTTGCAAAGTGTTTTCTCCTTCGCGCTTTTTTATGAAATTTTCTTGCGATTTGGCTTTTTAGTTCCACTTTATCTGTCTTTTAGCTGCTAAGGTAGCCACTTCAAGTGTTTCAGGTTGACTTGGGCTGTGTGATGGCTTGGTATACTTCACCTCATGCACCATACACTTAAATAAGTTACCACCTGAACACTTCTTTGATACACAATGAATGTCCAGCTAGTCTGTGCCCTGAATCTGTATGCCTACTTCCTCCAACTTGCGTAGGATTTCGTCTCCTTACAGGGTGCAGATAAGGCTGCTGAAAATTAACTTCTCGTTCTCATTAACTCCACCACAAAATAAGAAGCGAGATTCTATTCACCTTCTTATATTCTCTTCCTCTCTGTACTACTTACGTAACAGGTGTGTCATTCAACTGGATAATAAACAATTAGAATGCATTTGTTATGTCTGGCATTTCGCGTTCTTAGGTTTCAAGGAGCTCTTCCTTCCGAACCGCATGCTCCATGGAACTCCCATCTGCACCTCAGCAGGTAAGGTCGTCTTGTAACGCCGGAAATGCATATCCTCCTATTTCCATCTACTGTACTATAAATTTTTTTCCTTATTTTGTTACCTGAAGATATGACATTTCTGTGTCTTTATATATTGTAATTATTTTACTGTCTGTATGTATATATTTATGCATTTATGTCGATGTATAATTGGTTTGTTTTGTAAATACTATTCGTATTTTTACGCTGGGTCTTGCCTAGGGAAAACTATACTATCGAACGATTACATCGATAGGTCGTGTGGAGAACCAAAGTGTTTACGATCTTTGGTAGTGTTAACTCCGCCGCGTGGAGCGCGGGCAGAGGGAGTCTGGCTGCTCGACTTGCTATGGTAGTTTCTGACACGGTGTCGCGGACGGGAAGCATTAGCTGGCGCACGTCAAGAGCCCGTTTCGCCTGGTGACAGTGTCGAGAAGAAGGCGCGCCAACATCGAGCTTCTGCAACAGCGACGGCCGACAATGAGTGACTGTCGCCACCTCCTCGACCGACGACTTCAAACCTTCAATCAACCAACAAGGAAGACTGGAAGCACGTAAAGGTTTAGAACTGTATGGCCGACCTCAGCTTTTAAAATTGTTCCATTTGCCTCACAAAATTACAGAAACTTAGCATGAACCTTTGTTGCTCATTGTCCCAATTGCATTACCAAGCAGGGTCCCTTCCTTTTCCGGAATGAACCCGAGTGTCGTTGAAATTCAAACGCCAGCATTAAAGTAATAACATTCCATTTCACTGTTTTAATTTCAAAGTTCAGTTAGGTTATTCATTGTTGTTGTTGTTGTTGTGGCCTTCAGTCCTGAGACTGGTTTGATGCAGCTCTCCATGCTACTCTATCCTGTGCAAGCTTCTTCATCTCCCAGTACCTACTGCAACCTACATCCTTCTGAATCTGCTTAGTGTATTCATCTCATGGTCTCCCTCTACGATTTTTACCCTCCACGCTGCCCTCCAATGCTAAATTTGTGATCCCTTGATGCCTCAAAACATGTCCTACCAACCGATCCCTTCTTCTAGTCAAGTTGTGCCACAAACTTCTCTTCTCCCCAATCCTATTCAGTACCTCCTCATTAGTTACGTGATCTACCCACCTTATCTTCAGCATTCTTCTGTAGCACCACATTTCCAAAGCTTCTATTCTCTTCTTGTCCAAACTAGTTATCGTCCATGTTTCACTTCCATACATGGCTACACTCCTTACAAATACTTTCAGAAACGACTTCCTGACACTTAAATCTATACTCGATGTTAACAAATTTCTCTTCTTCAGAAACGATTTCCTTGCCATTGCCAGTCTACATTTTATATCCTCTCTACTTCGACCATCATCAGTTATTTTCTCCCTAAATAGCAAAACTCCTTTACTACTTTAAGTGTCTCATTTCCTAATCTAATTCCCTCAGCATCACCAGATTTAATTTGACTACATTCCATTATCCTCGTTTTGCTTTTGTTGATGTTCATCTTATATTCTCCTTTCAAGACACTGTCCATTCCGTTCAACTGCTCTTCCAAGTCCTTTGCTGTCTCTGATAGAATTACAATGTCATCGGCAAACCTTATTCATAGCTGGCTACAATATTTAGATTGCACAAGCACAAATTAAGAGTTTTGTTACCATATTTTAGTTTACCTGTGACTGCAGCTCAGTTTGGTACATACTAAATTTTACTATTGTTAATTGTCCAAAATCATTTAAATCAAGTTCAAAGTTAAATTTCTTAGTTCCAAATTTCGTAGATTCAAGTTGCTTTTGAGATGATTGTTGAGGTAGCCCAAGACTAACCTTATTTTATTGAGTTTCGTAGTGCTTCAGAAACAAAGTTCACTATTAATTTCAGTCACTAAATTAACTTTCAATCTTCCGGTTTTATTAATTCTTTTGCTAAATTAAGTCAGAGTGTAGCGAAATTTATTACTTCTGACAAACATTCAGTTTTCACACAATACGTGTCAACCTTTAGTTGCCACGCTTTTAGTGCTAATTATATATGCATCAACCTTTCTTTTCAGTTATTATAGTAGTTGCCCGTAGGACTGGCGACCGTAATTTTCCCCAAATCTCAAATATCTAATTAACGCCAGTTAATTGTTAACGCAACGACCGCACATTACAATCGGAAGTGAAAATCAAATCTGAACCCCTGAACCGCTGGTTTCCGGGAATTTAACTGATTTATTTAATGTTTTGATTAACGAAATCAAGGCTCAGTCTAGCAAGATAGAAACTCAATCGGCAGAAATTAAAGCTCAGTCTGCAAAGCAAGAAGCTCAGTCTGCCAAGCAAAAAGCTCAGTCTGAAAAAAGTGACAGGATGCTAGACAATCAGAACAAAGCTATTAATGTTGTTAACAACAATGTTGGAGTTGTTAACACAAAAGTTGATAAAATCAAAGAAGATATTGTTGTAATTAATACCGAAATCGGTATTCTTAAACAGGAAATGATAGGCGTTCAGGCGGAAATTGCGAGCATAAATACTCGTTTTGATTCCGAAATTAGCAGAATCGAGAAAAGTTTAGGAGAAGCAGTTGGTCCGATCATCGAGAATAAGGTGACGGAACAAGTTAAATTAGTGAAAAAAGAAGATCAACAGAAGGTGGAAACTTTAAAGACTTTAGTATCCGAAGTAGATACTAAAGTGAGGAAGCAGGATAATACCTGCGAAGAGAAAGTGGAAACGCTTGCGACAACCACTTGCCAAGTAATTACGAGAGTGTCGGAATTACAAAAGAAATTTGACGAAAAACAGAGCTATGTGCCAATCTGTGCACATAGTTCGGAATTGTTGACGAAAGAGAAGCGGTTCGACCCCTTGAAAAAAGGCGGTATACACGCGACCGATCTCATTAAAAATTGTGAAAGAGTTTTAGCCAGATCATGGACTAATGAGAGAAAAATTAATGCGGTTATTGACGTGTTGGCTGGTGATGCCAAGCGTTGGGGCTTAAAACTCAACATTACGAACCTGACTTTTGACGAGTTTAAAAATTTGTTTCTGGCTGAATACTGGTCAGAGCAAAAACAACAAAGTGTCTGGCGCGAATTTGTCGTATCGAGGCCTTTCGATGCGAATTCGCGTGGCTCGATGAAGGAGTTTTGTGAGGGCTGGATCCGCAAGTTGGAATATTTGCGTGATCGCCGCACGAAATCCTAAATAGTCTGGTAACTCTACAAGAAACTTCCAGATGATACGAAACGCTACGTAGGAAGCAGTTACAAGACAATCAATGATTTCCTGGAAAGAGTTGAGGACGAGGACAATTGGCGCAATAATCGCGACAGTGGTAGAGGCCGTGGTAACAACAACGGGTACCACAACAACCACAACAACGATAACCATGGGAATAATGCATACCGCAACCATGGCAGCAATAACAATAATGGTTCGGACCGTAATAACAGTCGGTACAATGCAAATAATAACAGGAATGACGGAAACCAGTATCTTACTAACGTGATACGGGCTTCACAGAATAGTAATAACGCCAGAGGGTGTGATCAGCCGCCTCAGCAGCATCCGGGGACGAGATCTGCTGGGACGAGACAGGGAAACCATTAGCCGCGCCGGTGAGGGGCCGACCGGGCGTGGAGAAATTTTGGCGGCCCAATAACAGGAAGAAACCCAGGTGTCGTCGTTATGAAAATTCCGTATGGTATAATCAACGGCGGGAGAGTGTACCAGTGTTAAGAGAAAAGACCGCGCCCACAAGTAGTAGATCAGCTGTAGACACGGCAGTAGAAAATACATTCACTGTCAGTGAGAACAATTCAAGTAGTGTTCCAGAAATCGATTATAAAGTGGCAGCTGTAACACCCGCAGCGGAACTGGAGATTGAGTTTAAGAATGATTCGCAATTGTTGAGAGAAGATCAGATGTCGGATAACACGTCCGTCATTGAGCGAGGGGATGCAGAGAGGGATGAGGTCTGGTTAAGGCAGTTTGGTTGCTTATACGACGAACTAAGAGATTACAGGGGCCTGTACGGGAGAATTGTTTATGGGGAGCGCTGGCAGGATTTGCCGCGTCTCGTCCCGCAGGAAGATAGTGTTTGTGAAGTGATAGAAAGTTCTGGCCCTAACCGGCAGACTTTACCAGAACTAGTTGACGTTAATGGGGAGCACGAGCAAGATTCGTCGTGTTTCGTCCCTCAGGAGTTGGATGTTGAAGTAGTAATGGAAAGATCTGGCCCTAACCGGCAGACCTTACCGAAAGTTATAGTGGTAGAAGTAGCCGACCCATCCGACGCAAAACTCCAGTTTAAACATTGCGAGAGTATTAAGGAGAAAGATTACGAAAATTTTAGTGATAGCCGGTCACGATTGGTAGAAAGCACGTAGATTACAGCGTGTATGAGGTTAGAGCTGACGTTATACGGTCGGACGGTAGCAGTGTGGTTTGCGCAGATCCAGAGGAAGTAATTGCAGATACTACTGGGCACATTCCTCCAGGTAGATTGGCAGATGAGATCAATCTGACCAAAGAGGAATCAACGAAGGTGACAATTAGTGAATTGATAGCAAAGCAACACTCACTAGTTGACGAGTTACAGGAAAAGGTTTCGGTATTGGAGGCGAAGCTACAGATTAAGCCTCAGGACAAACGTGTTGAAATTAAAACTGTATGTGAACAGAGGCTGAAAAAGCCGCCAGATAAGCCGAATTTAGGATCAAAGCCGGATGGTTTTTTCTGGAATGACCTGGATATAGACGAGGATTTATTGTGGGAAAATAAAGAAAAAGTCGAGGATAAGTGTAGACAGATAGTAGTGTCTGTTAATATGCACGGCCTACAACTAAACGTGTTGATTGACACCGGTGCAGAACTGAGTGCTGTATCTGGGAAAATATTTGAGTTACTGGAAGACAGACCTGGTATCGTAGTTATGCCAGTAACTGGAGCGAAAATTATCGGTGCTACTGGGGAGGCCAGTAAACCGGTCACAAAACAGATTTTTGTCAACTTCGAGATATGTGGGGCACGATTTGAACAAGAGTTTGTCGTCGTGCCAGACTTAACTACGGAAGTAATTATCGGGTTAGATTGGCTATTAAAGTACCGTTCAGTGATTAATTGCGAAAGCAAAACTTTGACATGTACGTCACAAGATAAAACAGTAGTAGTTAGTTTTGACGAGGCAGGAGATGGTGTGCATAGGCAATACCAGCCTATACACATTGTTAACTGGCCGGATGCCATTGACGTAGGTATGAATTTGAACTACTGTAACGTGAAGAATCTCGGCATTGACAATAGTGTAGAAAGTGAATTGGAAAGTATTGTAGACGGTGTGTCAAACGTAGCACACGAACAAAGACGAGGCCTATACGAAGTAATAATGAGGAATATGAGTGTGTTTTCAGACAAACCGGGACTTGTGGAAGGATATAAATACAAGTTGCATGTAATTCCGCACGAACCATTCTTCGTGAGACCGTATGCTATACCGCTGTCCAAAAAGGAAGCAGTGCAACGGGAGATAGATAAGATGATCGAATGGGGAGTGATTGAAAGAAGTACGAGTCCATACAATAACGGTTTGCTCATTGTAGCAAAACGGGATGGTAGTGTGCGTATTGTGATTGACGCACGCACGTTGAATAGGGTCGTTCAAGGCGAAACAGACATACCAGAGAGTATGGAGGAGATTTTGCAATGGTTTCATGACGTTAAGTTCATGACTAGCCTATATCTGACGGCTAGTTACTGGCAAATGGAACTCGAAGAAGAATCTAGGCCACACACCGCCTTCTTGTTTGCGGGCAGGTATTATCAGTATAGAGTACTGCCGTTTAGACTTAATATATCTGTGTCCATATTCATCAGGGCCCTAGATAAAGTGCTCGGCCCAGGTCAAGATTAACTGTATATGTTGACGACCTATTGTTGGCCAATGCCACTTGGCATGACCATTGTGACCTGTTAGATGAAGTTTTTAGAGCATTGCGCCGTGGCGGAATGACTCTAAAGCTAAAGAAATGCGAATTTGTGAAGCAGGAACTGAAATTTTTAGGGCATGTAATTCCCACTGCTGGTATTACGAAAGACCCAGAGAGACTAGAGGCAATAAGGAAGTGTCCTCCACCGAAGTCTAGGAAACAGTTAAAAAGTTTTCTAGGGCTCACAGGATTTTACCGTAAATTCGTAAAAGGGCAGCTGTTTAATGATGAAAATTTGAATAACCTCTTACGCAAAAATGTTCCGTTTGTGTGGACTGACAGGTGTCAGGCCGCTTTCAAGAGATTAAAAGACGATTTGTTAAGATCTAACATACTATTTCATCCTGATTTATCGCTACCCTTCCATCTGGGGACAGATTCGTCGAATTACGGGGTGGGGGTAGAACTGTTCCAAGAAGTTGGTGAAGGAGAGGATAAGGAACACCGGACGATAGCGTTCGCTAGTCGGACTTTATCAAAAAGTGAGCGAAACTACACGATTTCTGAGAACGAGTGTCTCGCTATCGTGTGGGGATTCAAGAAGTTCAGGGGTTACCTATGGGACCGTAAGGTGATTATTCATACGGACCATAAGGCGCTCACTTATCTGAAGGATTGTAAACCACTTCACGAAAGACTGACTAGGTGGTCGCTGTATTTACAGCAATTTAACTATGACATCTGTCACGTAAAAGGGACCGACAATTGCGTAGCGGATGCGCTATCGCGGTTGCCCGAGTCTAATCAAGATGTATTGAAAGATGAGTCAGATGGAGTGGTCAAATTATACTATTATAAAGAAGTTGATGGACGTAAATTAATAGTGAACATCTGTAAGAATCTACGTCGTCATCAGAACGAGGACGGTCGTTAAAATATGGTGAAAACCCGATATGACGAAAGGAGTCCAGAAGGAGAGAAATTACGGAAGTATTACAAGATATACTATCGTATCTTGTACATAGGTAAGGGTGAAGATAATAATATTTGGCGGGTATGCTGGCCCGCCAAATACGTCATGGAAATAATAGACTACTACCATTTGACGTATGGTCACTGTGGACCACAGAAATGTACGGAAAAGCTGAGTGAAGTAGTGCATTTTAACAACATGTTAAAACGCTGTATATATGGTTCTCGGGCGAGACGTCGGATGTCTCAGTGAAAACTCAACAATATTTCGTCAGCGCAGCTGGCTGACATCTTCAGGTCCGACGAACACACTGCTAAGGCAGGTTTTTTTTCTTTATTGTTGTTTTAAACACCTTGTACAAAGGCGGGCTGTCAGCAGCATAGTACGCTGCTTTTCAGCCGTGAGTAAGATAATGTAAAACATAATGGAGGTACAGATGATACAACACAAATGGCAGGTAAAAAAACTGTAGACACGGAAAACAATATACACGAAGCCATTCACGCTGGACAAGAAAAAACACTAAAACCTGTTGACACGGCGCACAAAACACGGACGACGGCGACGGCACAGGTGAACGGTGGTGGCGTGACGGCGAAAGAACACTAAACACAAACACGAAGGCACACACACTGATGGCAATGATCTCCGGCGCGCAAATGTCCACTGAGCGTGTACGAGTCCGGGGACCTGCCAAAAGAGGAGGAAGGGGTGGGAGAGAGAGAGAAAGGGGAGAGCAGAGATTCCAAGGGCAGGGGAGATAGTGGGCAGGAAGGAAGGGAGGAAGTGGGAGGGGAAGCCCAGGGGAAGAGGGGTGGAGGAAGGGGGGATGTGGGGAAAGAGAAGGGAGGGAGGGTGCTCAAAGGAAAAAACACAGGAAGTGGGAGGGGAGGATCAAAGTTGATAGGAGGGGTAGATGGAGGGGAGGAGGGCATCATCAGGGAGGGGGAGCTGGCGGGAGCCACCTTGGGAGAGGGTAAGGAGGGTGGAGAGATGGAGACCGGGCGGGACATGGAAATACAGGCGCGGCGGCGGGTGGGGGTGGGAGAGGATGGGTGAGACAAGTGGGTGAGGAGGATCGAGTTTGCAGGAGGTGTAGAGGTTCCGTATCCGTTCGAGGAAAAGGAGGAAGTGGGGAATGGAATTAGGTTGTACAGGATCCGCGTGGGGGAGAGGAGACGGATGTGATATGCGAGGCGGAGAGCATGGCGTTCAAGGATCTGAAGGGATTTATAAAAGGTAGGGGGGGGCGGAGATCCAGGCCGGATGGGCGTAACAGAGGATAGGGCGGATGAGGGGGGGAGGGGCAGAGATCCAGGCCGGATGAATGTAACAGAGGATAGGGCAGATTAGGGATTTATAGGTGTGGAGTATGGTGGACAGGTCCAGACCCAACGTACAGCCAGAAAGGGGCTTGAGGAGATGGAGTTGGGAGTGTGCCTTGGCTTGGATTGTCCAGAGATGGGGGGTCCAGGAGAGGCAACGGTCAAGGATGACGCCTATGTACTTAATGGTGGGGGTGAGGGCGATAAGACAGCCATAGACAGATAAAAATCGAGGAGGCAAAAGGAAGGGGTGGGTTTGCCTACAATGATCATCTGGGTTTTGGAGGGATTGACCTTGAGCAACCACTGGTTGCACCAAGTGGTGAACCGGTCAAGATGGGTTTGGAGAAGGTGTTGGTAACGCTGCAGGGTGGGGGCAAGGGCAAGGAAGGCGGTGTCATCGGAAAACTGGAGAAGGTGGATTGGGGGTGACGGCGGTGGCATGTCCGCCATATACAAATGGTACAGAAGGGGGGAGAGGATGGAGCCTTGGGGCACACCAGGGGAGGGAAAAAAGGTGTAGGAATCCGTGTTATGGATGGTGACATAGGAAGGACGGTGGGAGAGAAAGGAGCTTATCAGACGGACGTAGTTCATGGGAAGGGCGAAGGTTTGGAGCTTGAAGAGGAGACCGTAATGCCACATGCGGTCATAGGCACATTCGAGGTCCAGGGAGAGGGAGATTGCGGAGCGACGGTAATTAAGCTGTTTGGAAAGAAAATGAGTAAGGTGAAGGAAAAGGTCTTCGGAAGAGAAGGACGGCCGAAAGCCACACTGGGTAACGGGAAGGAGGCGGTGCTGGCGGAAATGCTGGTGGATGCATCGGGTGAGGATGGATTCGAGGACCTTACTGAAGACCGAGGTAAGGCTGATGGGACGGTAGGAAGAGACGGCGATGGCGGTTTACCAGGTTTAAGGAACATCAGGATACGGGAGGTTTTCCACAGGTCGGGGTAGTAGCCGGTGGACAGGACTACATTGTAGAGCCTGGCCAGGGTGGAGACGAATGAGACGGGAGCTTCACGAAGGTGGCGGTAGGTGACACGATCGTGACCTGGAGTGGTGTTGCGTTTGGTGCGGAGTGTAGCAAGAAGATCCTGTGTGGTGATAGGGGCATTGAGTTCCGTGTGTGCAATGTTGTCCAAGTACTGGAAACCAGATGCGAGGGGAGGGACAGAGGTGTCAGTTCGATCGCGGACATCTGGGAAGAGGGAGAAATCGAACTGGGGATCGTCAGGGATGGAAAAGACATTGGTGAGGTAGGAGGCAAAGTGATTGGCCTTACTAAGGGTGTCAGTGAAGGGGTGATCATCGTAGAGAAGAGGATAGTAGGGGGAGGGTTTAGTTCTGGTAAGGCGACGGAAGGCTGACCAGAACTTGGACGAGTTTATAGCTAGGGTAGCATTTAAACGGGTGCATGTCTGTTGCCAGTCCCGACGTTTCTTAGCCGTGAGCAAGTTTCGGATGTGTCGCTGGAATTGCCGGTGGCGTCGTAGTGTGTCTGGGTCACACATGTGGAGGAAGGCACGGTAGAGGCGGCAGGATTCACGGAGGAGGAGGACAGCCTGTGGGGGTAAGGTAGGATGGTGGGGGTGGACGGCGACAGTAGGGACGTGGGCCTCCACGGCCTCAGACAAGGTCTGCTGGAGAAAGGAGGTGGCATGGGTAATGTCATCAGGGTGGTGGTAGGTGAAGGAGTGGCTATCGACCTGGGTGGAGAGGGTATCCCGGTATGCATTCCAGTCGGCATGGGAATAATCATGGACATACTTCGGGGGAGGGTCAGGGCGGGGGCGACGACCGTCTGAAACGGTGAGGAGGACCGGAAGATGATTGCTACCAATGGGCTCCAGGACATCCACCGTTATACGGCCAAGGAGGTTAGGGGAGGAGAGGATGACATCGGGAGTGTAGTTGGATTCGGGACGGGTGTGCTAGGGAATGGGGACGAGGTCGCCTTGAAGGGAGGAGAGGAACCGATGCCACCGCTGTAACTGGGTGGCGGAACGACTATGGATGTTGATGTCGGCAGCGATCATGTAAGAGGAGAAGGTACGGTCAATGTGGGAGAGGAAGTCGAAAGGAAAAGGGGCGCTAGGGTGGACATAGATGGTGGCACAGGTGACAGTAAGGCCGGGGAAGAAGAGACTAAGGTTGAGGTGTTCGGTGGGGTCGGGAAGGAGAGGTTAGAGCCGAACCGGGATCTGGCGGTGGTGACCAATGGCAACTCCGCTATGCGCAATTGGGAGGGGGTTATCGGAGCGGTAAAGGAGGTGGGGCGAAGTGTGGAGGAAGGTTTCATTTGGGAGGAAGGCATCTATGTGGTGGGTGGCAAGGGTGTGCAGGAAGAGGTTCTTGTTGGCGGGAAGGAAGCGGATGTTGTTGAACAGGATACGGTGCTGTTGCGCCATGACAAGGATTTAGATGAGGGTGTCAAGAAGGGAGAAGGTGAAATGGGCCTAGTTATGGGAGTAGGTGGCATACATTTTAGGTGAAAGATGGAACGGGCAGCGAGGGATATCTGTTGGAGTGTGTGGGGGCGCTGAAAGGGGTGAACATTTTGGAGGACGATGGTAACGAATCTGATGATGTCCTCAGTGGTAGGGGGGGGGCCAAGGAAATTGCCAGGAGGGGTGGGGGCGTCCAGAGGGCGGACAGGGACGGTGAGTCCAGGAGTGGTAGGAGGGGGTCAGGCCTTACATTTCTGGGAGTAAGTAGGATGAGGGAGGTTACAGGTGTTACAGGAGGGAGGGGATTGGAGGTTGGGGCACTATTGTAAGAAGTGTGCTTGCTTAAAATGTGGGCAGGTGGGGGCCTCACGGTAGGAGTGGTAGGAGGGGGTCGGGCCTTACATTTCTGGGAGTAAGTAGGATGAGGGAGGTTACAGGTGTTACAGGAGGGAGGGGATTGGAGGTTGGGGCACTGTTGTAAGAAGTGTGCTTGCTTAAAATGCGGGCAGGTGGGGGCCTCACGGCACTCAGATGTTGGATGTGCGTTATACCGCAAGCACCTCTGGCAGCGGAGGGATTGTGGAGGGGAATGGGAGCAGTCAACTTTGTAATGTTGGTTAAAGAGGAGGGCACCCTCCTTCAGGAAATGGTCTATGGAGGGGGCCCCACTCTGCTGCTACTGGCGGGGGGCGACCTGGCTGGCTGGCCGGCGGGGACGCCGCTGCTGGCTGCTACTGGCTGCTGCTGGCTGCTACTGGCTGCTGCTAGCTGCAGGCTGGGACCGCTGCTGGCTGCTGCTGGCTCCTGCTGGCAGCTGGTTGCTGGCTGGGACCGCTGCTGGCTGTGACCACTGCTGGCTGGGACCGCTGCTGGCTGGGACCGCTGCTGGCTGCTGGCTGGACCGCTGCTGGCTGGACTGCTGCTGGCTGGACCACTGGTGGCTGCTGGCTGGCTGGCACCTACAAAACCTATCACTTCGATTAGTGACTGGAATGTCACAATCGAAGGCGGTATTCTTTCGAATACAGCCAAGGCTGTCCTTAGATGAGCCCAAGAGAGCTCTGAGTTTTGCCGGCGGACGAAAGACACATTTAACTTTATGCCTCTTCAATAATCTTCCTATTTTTGAAGAGACACCGCCGATGTGTGGTAAGATGACCATTCCCCATTGTTCTTCGCCTTCTTCCACTTCCTCACGTTGGGTAACCCGCTTCGGTTGTAAGGCACAGCGAATCTCCCGTTCGGAGTATCCATTTTTTTGGAAAGTGGTACGCAGATGGATAAGCTGTCTGAGTCTGATATGGCTCGTGCTCTGTGGACCAACGTCCTCAGTACGCCACTTCGTTGTGAAGGATGGTGACAGCTGATGGCCTGTAAGTATAAGTCCGTGTGCGTTGGTTTACAGTACACTGCGTGACCTAATGTGCCATCTTCTTTTCTCCGTACCAACACGTCCAGAAATGGAAGTTCGCTGTTTTTGTGTCTTCAAAAATAGGAAGATTACTGAAGAGGCATAAAGTTAAATGTGTCTTTCGTCCGCCGGCAAAACTCAGAGCTCTCTTGGGCTCATCTAAGGACAGCCTTGGCCTAGGAAGATCCGGTGTTTACGAGATTCCTTGTAGCTGCGGCATGTCGTACATCGGACAAACTTGTCGCACTGTAGAAGAGAGATGCACTGAACACCGACGCTACACTCGTCTGGAGCAACCAGAAAAGTCTGCAGTGGCCGAGCATTGTCTCAGTACAGGCCATTCTATGAATTATCAACATACAAAAATTCTCGCATCGACGAGTTCGCACTGGGACAGTGTTATTAAGGAAGCAGTGGAAATACGTAGCTCGACGAACGGGCTTTCAGCTTAGTACAGCTTGGGATCCAGCACTGGCCATATTGAAGTCCTTCGAGCAGAGAGGAGTGCTATTGGTCATAAGACGGATGACGATTCGCCACCAACATAAACATTCTGTTGACAACGGGAGGATAATCAAGGCGCCTACGTGGACGCGCATTTTTGCTTGCGGCTTCCGACAGAGGTCACTGGGGCGGCCGATGACGGTGCAGAGTAACAGCGGCAGCCTCCGCGCTTGCGGCTTCCGACAGAGGTCGCTGGGGCGGCCGATGGCAGCTCAGAGCAGCGGCGGCAGCCTCCGCGCGTGCGCCGATGTCTGTCCTTCCAGCTATCGGTTGATATCGTCACTATTGGCCATCGAATTTGGCGCCTCAACGCCCAAGTCATCAGGAAACTTTGCCTACATTTTAGTAGTGCTAGAAGCTATTTCCAAGTTCATCAAACTATACCCGATTAGGAAAGCTACAACCAAAGCGGTCTATATCAAGGTTGTGAACGAATATTTTGTTCATACTGGTAAGCCCAAGGCGATTCTATCAGACAATGGGGCACAATTTACTTCTAAGTTGTGGGATGAAGGCATGTCAAGTAATGGGGTCGAAGTGATCCATATATCAGCTTACTGTCCGGCTGAAAATCCCGCTGAGAGGTATACGCGCGAGCTAGGCCGACTTTGTCGTACCTATTGCCACCACAACAGTAGGGCATGGGGCAAATATGTAGCAGAATTTGAGAGAATTATGAACACCTTGAGACATGAGTCTCCAGAGGAAATCCTGTTAGATGACAGAAGTAAAAGTTTAGTGGAAGAGATAATCAAATTCCCTCCACGGATTGACATTAATATTGGTGTGAAAAAAGATCGTTTGCGAGAAATAACGAAGCTAAAAGCCGATGCTCACATACATCGCCATGACGCTAAAGCGCGTTATGCTAAGTTTGCAACGGGAGACTTAGTACTTCTAAAAGCTCATGAGAAATCGAGCGAGATAGACAATATAAATTTAAATTTGTTTATAATGGACCATATAAAGTCATTGGTATACCTCACACAAATGCTTATTGCTTAGAGTATCCAAGCTCTGGAAAACTATTAGGTATACGGAACATTGTAGACTTCAAATTGTACCAACCTAGGATTGATTAATACCACAGAATGGGTAGTTTGTATAGTACGTAAATATAGAGTGTAAGATTTAACGATTTGCTAGATTGCCATGCTTTTGCCTGACCAAGCTGCTAGTTTAAGTTTTCAGCTGAGTCACAGTAGATTAAGGAATGTAAATATGATTTTGTAACTAGCTGTAAGATTTCATGAATGTGTGTTTTACTAGTCATTGCCGATGTACTTAGACGCTGTTTTAAGTTTCAGGCTAGTACATGCGTGTGATGATGGACAGTGTTGAGTTTTCCACTGTGATAGTGTTAATGGACTCCTTGAGATTACTCGGGAGTGAGTTTTTCCGAAAGAATTCAGTGAAACGGACGTTCTGGAAATGCCGTTACACAGGCGAGTGAGATCAAGCGTGCCACACAGGCGGGCGCAACAATACTGGCGAGGCGGAGCCGCTGTCGGCTCTTGTGCCGCTCTCGGCATTCTTTGTACTTGCGGGTATGGAAGGCGGAGTTGTTTTTCTTCCCGGACAGCTGATGTGAAAGAATTCTGCTGTCAATATTTTTTTTCCGATCTGCTGTATGTTATTTTCTTGTTTAGCGTTAAGTGGACTCTCACGACGAGAATATTAATTATGAAAAGGTTATATAAAAATGTGTATTCTATGTAGTTAATTATTAATTTTCGTATTTTGATATACCTGTTTTTTATGACCATATACTGTGGTTAATTTTGTAAATAGTATTCCATTTCTTGATACTGTTAAGAATTTTGGTGATTTAGAATAGCTGTACCATTTTCTATGTTTTCTATGAATTTTAATATGTTGTCAGCCTGTTTTCTTATGTGTAAGATGACAGACTGGAATAAGGTTAGGAGTGTCTCCACTCAATTATTATGGTCTAAAAATTGGTTTATGGTTAATTAGCCTAATGCTAAATTTTCTTGATGTTTTGAGCATATGCATTTCCGCTGCTTTTTTTTCCTTTTTGGGACATTTTCTGAGTCTGTTTAGGTTACACGAACATCCTCAGACAATGTGGGGCACGTGTGACGCCGGAAATGCATATCCTCCTATTTCCATCTACTGTACTATAAATTTTTTTCCTTATTTTGTTATCTGAAGATATGACATTTCTGTGTCTTTAAATATTGTAATTCTTTTACTGTCTGTATGTATATATTTATGCATTTATGTCGATGTTTAATTGGTTTGTTTTGTAAATACTATTCGTATTTTTATGCTGGGTCTTGCCTAGGGAAAACTATACTATCGAACGATTACATCGATAGGTCGTGTGGAGAACCAAAGTGTTTAGGACCTTTGGTAGTGTTAACTCTGCTGCGTGGAGCGCGGGCAGAGGGAGTCTGGCTGCTCGACTTGCTATGATCGTTTCTGACACGGTGTCGCCGACGGGAAGCATTAGCTGGCGCACATCAAGAGCCCGTTTCGTCTGGTGACAGTGTCGAGAAGAAGGCGCGCCAACATCGAGCTTCTGCAACAGCGACGGCCGACAATGAGTGACTGTCGCCACCTCCTCGACCGACGACTTCAAACCTTCAATCAACCAACAAGGAAGACTGGAAGCACGTAAAGGTTTAGAACTGTACGGCCGACCTCAGCTTTTAAAACTGTTCCATTTGCCTCACAAAACTACAGAAACTTAGCATGAACCTTTGTTGCTCATTGTCCCAATTGCATTACCAAGTAGGGTCCCTTCCTGTTCCGGAATGAACCCGAGTGTCGTTGAAATTCAAACGCCAGCATTAAAGTAATATCATTCCATTTCACTGTTTTAATTTCAAAGTTCAGTTAGGTTATTCATAGCTGGCTACAATATTTAGATTGCACAAGCACAAATTAAGAGTTTTGTTATCATATTTTAGCTTACCTGTGACTGCAGCTCAGTTTGGTACGTACTAAATTTTACTATTGTTAATTGTTCAAAATCATTTAAATCAAGTTCAAAGTTAAATTTCTGAGTTCCGAATTTCGTAGATTCAAGTTGCTTTTGAGATGATTGTTGAGGTAGACCAAGACTAACCTTATTTTATTGAATTTCGTAGTGCTTCAGAAACAAAGTTCACTATTAATTTCAGTCACTAAATTAACTTTCAATCTTCTGGTTTTATTAATTCTTTTGCTAAATTAAGTCAGAGTGTAGCGAAATTTATTACTTCTGACAAACATTCAGTTTTCACACAATACGTGTCAACCTTCAGTTGCCACGCTTTTAGTGCTAATTATATGTGCATCAACCTTTCTTTTTCAGTTATTATAGTAGTTGCCCGTAGGACTGGCGACCGTAATTTTCCCAAATCTCAAATATCTAATTAACGCCAGTTAATTGTTAACGCAACGACCGCACATTTACTTTCTTTATTAACTTTACCCTTTTTCAAAACTAGTTTCCTCCAATTTCATTTGCATTTTTCCTTTCATTTAGATGTAACCCGTCCCTTGCTCTTTACCGACAGATTAACTTCGGAGACGATTGCTTTTCCCAATTTTCCATTAGGTACTTAATTTTTCACTGTCATTAAGATCGATAAGTGAGGGGGAGGTTACAGTCTGACTGCTATCCAGTTCCGTACAGTCACTGAATCGTTAGCTCTGTTATCAGCATCCATGATTTGAAACACCTCCAAACAGCGGAGTACTCACCAATCCTCTCTGACTTATGTATTTAAGGATGCGCTACCTGTCTTTCAAGGAATGGGATGTATCACTACAATATTTAATGTCTCCCTTTCCTTCAGTTGCTACGAGTTAAACACTTTTGCAGATACGAAACTGAAATACGTACCCTTTTAGCAATGTAGACTGCTACTACATCACATGTCTAATACTATCGGGTAGATCAACATTTAATAAAGAGTGTTATTCCTTGAGTATAATTTTGTATTCATGTGTATTAACTAACTCAACTAACTAACTCCTCCCGAACAGGCTATGAAGGCCCAAAGGTACCGACCGGCTGCCGTGTCATCTTCAGACCACAGGCGTCACTGGATGCGAATACGGAGGGGCATGTGGTCAGCACGCCGCTCTCCCGGCCGTATGTCAGTTCCCGAGACCGGAGCCGCTACTTCTGAATCAAGTAGCTCCTTAGTTTGCCTGACATCGGCTGAGTGCACCCAGATTGCGAACAGCGCTCGGCAGACCGGATGGTCAATCATCCAAGTGCTAGCCCAGCCAGACAGTTCTTAACTTCGGTGATCTGACGGGAACCGGTGTTACCACTGCGGCAAGGCCGTTGGCGTATTCATATGTATAGTAGTTCCAAATTCGTGGCTTTTTTTCTTTGTTGTATGTGGATGTAGTAGTGGTCTTGGTTTTTATAATTCATAGTAAAGAAGTTTTCCTTTATTCGTATGTGTGATGGATTTTTTCGCATTTCCAATTCTTGTTAGCATATCAAAACTTCCCAAAGAAAATTATTTTCGTGCTAAAGAGAGCTTCCACATAATTTTAGCTGTTTCATGATAACCACAATTGAAAGGCCCGCATATAAACACAAGAGGCAATCCGTTTTCATATACATGTTTCCTACCACTCACTGGGACAAATAAAAAGCACTTGCCACAGAAGTTACACGGTTGATACTCGCTGAACAACAAATAAGTCGCCCGTCTACTTTGGCGCGGAATTTGACTTTCCCGAATGGCCTAAAAACGGCAATGATTCAAATTACCGTTTCTTTTGATTTCTTGTTTTCCAGTGGTGAATAATTGAAAAAAAAGCTACATCTTTCGAATTTCAGATTAATTAATGATAAAGTTGGTAACACAATTCGCTTTAAATAATTAAGAAATGTATCACTTAAAACCTTTAAATATGCCAAGTGTGTAAGACACTGAGGATTTGGCTTTGTCCGTTTTGTGATTGTATTAATAAAAAATTTGTCCTGCTTTTCTTTCAGACATGTCCGAAAGAGCAGACACCAACTACAATCCCCACCTGTGAAAAATTATATGTAAACTGAAGGGAGTCACTGCTGTCATCTGCAGCGTGACATTGCGCGGAATCAGCGGCGACGACTGAAAATGTGTACCGCACCAGGATTCGAAGCCGAGGTCTCCTTCTTACTAGGCAGGTGCGGTAACCACTCACCACGCGGGACACGGCGTTGGGACGACTGCGCGGACTACCTCGGCACACCTCACGATCGACTCCCACTCCCACTGGGCGCCGCCTACCCTCACTCCCTGTCCGTTTTACTGCCGTTCGCTACTCTGAGATTCCCACAGGAAGTCGGACGTATTCGTTCATCCGCACTGGAGAAGGTGGATCCCTTGCCCAGCTAGTGATCACTTCAATTTACGTATACTGATTCACAGTTGCGGATTCTGCGTGGTGTCTGTTCCTTTGGATATGTCCGGAACAACAGAAAGCATGTACTCATATAACTGTATGCCGATCACCTCCATCAACTTGAGATTTCATTTTGTAGTCAAAACTTGATCTCCCTCTACTCAAACAAACCCCTCATTTACCAAATTATCTATTTCTTCACGTCTCAAATTATGTCCTATCAACATATCTTTTCTTTTAGTCTAGGTGTGCCGGTCATGTACGCGAGTGTAAATAACATCACGAAGATACTTCATTGCGATGTTATATGCAGCAGAAAGTAGATAACTGTCTAATATTTTAGCAAAAATCTGCAAATGTTTGACTGTACCTTTGTATATCTTCTATCATATCACTGTGAATTTCAATTAAAAACGCGCTATAACCTCCAACAACCTGACATTGCATTATAGCCTACCAAAGCCGCGAACATAAAGCTGTGATTCGGTATGAACACTGGATAAAATGCCTTCATCGCGCAGTATCCCCCCTGTGAATTAAATACGAAGAATGAGATACGCCATTGAGAGTAAGCCCTAGGTACTCTACATACTTTCTAGTGCTGCGGCTTGTTGTGAATAGGTATCCAAAAAGAGGCATAAAGTACAGGACTTTCTGCGTGAAATTTCAGTCGATGTTTGCTTATATACACACCATTCTCGCATAGCGGCATCAGCATACCAACGATATTTGCTTTCAGCCTGACACGTATACTAGCTAAAGATTGCCTTGACTTCCCTGACAATATGAGCATATTCTTGATGATCCGTTGAACTCATGCGAAGGGGAAACACCGTAGTAAGTGTATGTTCTCGCCCAAAGCTGGCACTCCTAGCTACACCAGTAACACTTAGGTACAATGCGATCTTAGTTCTGAGTGAACACCTATAATGATACCGTTTTTGGCATGCAAATATAAAACCATGAGGCATTACCAATACCGCACAACAAGAGTAAAAATATTCAATTCGGAGAGCTCAAACGTAGATCCGTAGAAATAACATGTGAAGGTGTTAAACTCCAAAATGCAGATGGAAAATATCAATTAAATTCAGAATAATATTCAGACTGGTGGGTGAGGTCCATTGAAGTCCCCCACGAGAGAGAGAATTTGTCAATAAGTGTAACAAAAGAGAAGAAACAGGTGACTCACTAATACTGTAAGAGTTTGACACAGATCTGCTAGAGCCAGCCCAAGCAGGTTAACAGATATCCGATGACACTGGTGCTGCTGAAATTTGTGAGAAATACATAAAGTGAAAGATTATTTGAATGGTTGTGAAAAATCTGTGGGACGGGTGACTTACCCACAGATTTGCAGAAAAGCGCTATCATCACATTACCAATCAAGGCACGTGCCAATAGACATCAAAACCATCGGACTGTTAGTCTGACAAGTCACACTAATCTGCTGAGAACATCAAGAAGCAGAAGAATAGAAAGAAAGTAGAAGCCACACGCGACGAAGATCAGTTTTATTTCAGAAAGGTAAATAACACCAGATATACGAATCTGCCATTCCGCTTAGTAACGCAAGGAACATTGAATAAAAACGATGTTTCCTCCCTAGACTTTGTGGACAGAGGTAAGCCCTTCCACAGTGTGAGATGGAGCAAGATATTCACAAACTTTGGAAGACTGGGTTTGAATTACAGAAGAACACGAATAACCCAATCAACTACAAAACATAAGCATGATTATGAAAAATGCAAAGGCAAAAAAGAAAACTACGTGTTAAAAGGGAGTAACGCAATGGTATTATTCTTTTGAAAAAGCACTGAAGAAAGTGGATTGCATGTTTTGAAGAGTAATAAAAGTGCAAATGGGACATATATCAGCGCCCTTCGACTGGATTAAGGAAGACTTAAGAGATCTAAGATACATACAACAGCATAAGACAAGTAGATTGGCAAAGGCAAAAAAAGCATGCCCTCAGTGAATGGGCTCCACTCGTACTAAATCCTAATACTGAAGTGAAGCAGAAGTTTATGAACGTGTACGTCCGGCGTATTGTACAACAGTGAAACGTCATTAGAAAACATTTTAAACTTGGTGATATCGAAAAATTTTAAAAATGAAGTGCAAAGATAAAATATAAAATGAAGAAATACTGCTACAATGAAACTAGTTTACGGAAGGTCCTTAGCAGAAGAAAGGACAGCTTAGAGGGACATATACTTCGGCATCCAGGAAACTGGGCGCAGGAAGGAGTAGTAGACGACAAAATGTGCAGCGGCATACAGTGATTAGAACAAGTAGAACAAGTTATAGAGGACGTAGCTATGAAACGATCAGCGCAAAGCAGGGAAGATTGTGAATAGTATCGAACCAGTCCAAAGGCCGATGATTTTGAAAAGTTGAATGAATTATCTGACTGAAGCATCCGCCTAATGAGCAGGAGACCCGGCTTCGAATTCGCGCCTTGGCACAAATTTTCTTCCGTCGCTTCGGTCTGTATATATAAATCGTTTGAAGTACATATAGAGAGGTTTACAAGCACTGTAACGTCCCTCTTTGTCTTGATACATACCAATAACCCATGTCGCAAGATTTTCAGCTCTTTACTCACTTCCTGTTGCGACTGTTTACGCTACCGTTTCGTTCCACATACTGACATCATTTTTCTCAGAAGGAAGGATAGATATGATCCCTTTTTTTATATACGAGGTGCATTCAAGTTCTAAGGCCTCCGATTTTTTTTTATAATTAACTACTCACCCGAAATCGATGAAACTGGCGTTACTTCTCGACGTAAACGCCCTGCAGACGTACACATTTTTCACAACGCTGACGCCATGATTCCATGGCAGCGGCGAAGGCTTCTTTAGGAGTCTGTTTTGACCACTGGAAAATCGCTGAGGCAATAGCAGCACGGCTGGTGAATGTGCCGCCACGGAGTCTTTCATTGTTGGAAAAAGCTAAGAGTCACTAGGAGCCAGGTCAGGTGAGTAGGGAGCATGAGGAATCACTTCAAAGTTGTTATCACGATGAAACTGTTGCGTAACGTTAGCTCGATGTGTGGGTGCGTTGTCTTGGTGAAACAGCACACGCGCAGCCCTACCCGGACGTTTTTGTTGCAGTGCAGGAAGGAATTTGTTCTTCAAAACATTTTCGTAGGATGCATCTGTTACCGTAGTGCCCTTTCGAACGCAATGGGTAAGAATTACGCCCTCGCTGTCCCAGAACATGGACACCATCATTTTTCAGCACTGGCGGTTACCCGAAATTTTTTTGGTGGCGGTGAATTTGTGTGCTTCCATTGAGCTGAGTGGCACTTTGTTTCTGGATTGAAAAATGGCATTCACGTCTCATCCATTGTCACAACCGACGAAAAGAAAGTCCCATTCGTGCTGTCGTTGCGCGTCAACATTGCTTGGCAACATGCCACACGGGCAGCCATGTGGTCGTCCGTCAGCATTCGTGGCACCCACCTGGATGACACTTTTCGCATTTTCAGGTCGTCATGCAGAATTGTGTGCACAGAACCCACAGAAATGCCAACTCTGGAGGCGGTCTGTTCAACAGTCATTCGGCGATCCCCCAAAACAATTCTCTCCACTTTCTCGATCATGTCGTCAGACCGGCTTGTGCGAGCGCGAGGTTGTTTCGGTTTGTTGTCATCAGATGTTCTGCCTTCATTAAACTGTCGCACCCACGAACGCACTTTCGACACATCCATAACTCCATCACCACGTCTCCTTCAACTGTCGATGAATTTCACTTGGTTTCCCACCACGCAAATTCAGATAACGAATGATTGCACGCTGTTCAAGAAAGGAAAACGTCGCGATTTTAAATATTTAAAGCAGTTCTCATTCTCGCCGCTGGCGGTAAAATTCCATCTGCCGTACGGTGCTGCCATCTCTGGGACGTATTGACAATGAACGCGGCCTCATTTTAAAACAATGGGCATGTTTCTATCTCTTTCCAGTCCGGAGAAAAAAAATCGGAGGCCTTAGAACTTGAATGCACCTCGTACTGATGATGTTAAAGAAGAAATAACAGCTTACAAGGAGAGGCTCAAAAAATTTACTGGCGACAGTCAACGAAATATCAAGGCATTTGCTCAAGGTATTTTAGAAAAGCATGGAATGTCTTTATCAGACTCCCTGGAAGCGGATTCGAAATCGTTCCATCCGAACAATAGCCTAATTAAAACACCTCAACGGTAAATACTCATTGTGGCTCATGTCTGGATGCTTTTTCAGGTGTATAATTGCACTGTTAACAGAACGCGAACAGCTGACTTCATGTACCTCACAGCGGCGGAGTAAAAAGCTCTGCCAGCAGCAACGCTACCTCGTTCCGCTCTAGTGCGATCGCGACTGGCGGGAGAGCAAACCAGGCAGCAGCCACTTGCGGAGCTCTGCAGGGGCGAGAACACCGGTAGCTGTCCAGATAACCGAGCCGTCGCCTGAATTTTTAACTCTGCTGCCCGCACCGACCAGCGCGCTGGCGGGTTTGCGCTCACCGCGCTGCTGTCGTGTTAAGCACAAAATACAAGGCCCACTCTGCGGGCGGCGAAGGTAGTTAACGGCCTATGTCGCTAGCCGTACTGACTTCTGACGGCACATTCTGCTTGTGATTCTGTAGTTTTAATCACTACTCGAATATCACTTTTGCTACACAGTGGAATGACGCTTAACGACATGCATTCAACACCATTTCTTCTGAGATATACAAATGGTTTACCTGTAAACAGAACATACGTAAGCACCGTACCGGTAACATTTTCAATATTATCTTGCTTTGTACATTCGATTACAGCCCTTCGTGTGATGTGGCAGAGTGATTACCTTAATATACACGGATTCGGGAGGAGAGGGGTTCGAATACTTGCCGACCACCCTGAATTGCATATTTTGTGGTTCCCCTGAATGGGTTACGATGGATGCTGGGGAAGTTCCTCTGAAAAGAAGATGTTCGTTTATTGTCCTAAATGCTTTCTCCGAAAATTATTTCGAGCAGTTAGTCCACGAACCCACGCGAATTGTAAATGGTTGCGAAACACACTTGAACTCTTAGCCACAAACAATCCAGAGCTGATAGAGAGCATCATGACTGATACAGGGATTAGTGATCACAAAGTCGGCCGGCCGCGGTGGTCTAGCGGTTCTAGGCGCTCAGTCCGGAGCCGCGCGACTGCTAGGGTCGCAGATTCGAATCCTGCCTCGGGCATGGATGTGTATGATGTCCTTAGGTTGGTTAGGTTTAAGTAGTTCTAAGTTCTAGGGGACTGATGACCATAGATGTTAAGTCCCATAGTGCTCAGAGCCATTTGAACCACCACAAGGTCGTTATAGCCAGGCTCAATACCGTTTCTTCCAAATCCACCGGAAACAAACGCAAAATAATTTTATTTAAAAAAGCGGATTAAGTGTCACTAGAAGCCTTCCTAAGTGACAATCTCCATTCCTTCCGAACTGACTATGCACATGTAGACGAGATGTGGCACAAACTCAAAGATATAGTAGCAACAGCAATTGAGAGATTCATACCTCATAAATTGGTAAGAGATGGAACTGATCCCCCGTGGTACACAAAACAGGTCCGAACGCTGTTGCAGAGGCAACGGAAAAAGCATGCGAAGTTCAGAAGAACGCGAAATCCGGAAGATTGGCTAAAATTTACAGACGCGCGAAATTTGGCACGGACTTCAATGCGAGATGCCTTTAATAGGTTCCACAACGAAACATTGTCTCGAAATTTGGTAGAAAATCCGAAGAAATTCTGGTCGTATGTAAAGTACACAAGCGGCAAGACGCAGTCAATACCTTCGCTGCGCAGTGCCGATGGTACTGTTACCGACGACTGTGCCCCTAAAGCGGAGTTATTGAACGCAGTTTTCCGAAATTCCTTCACCAGGGAAGACGAATGGAATATTCCAGAATTTGAAACACGAACAGCTGCCACCATGAGTTTCTTAGAAGTAGATACCTTAGGGGTTGCGAAGCAACTCAAATCGCTTGATACGGGCAAGTCTTCAGGTCTAGATTGTATACCGATTAGGTTCCTTTCAGATTACGTTGATACAATAGCTCTCTACTTTGCAATCATATACAACCGCTCGCTCACCGATAGATCTGTACCTACAGACTGGAAAATTACGCAGGTCGCACCAGTGTTTAAGAAGGGTAGTAGTAGTAATCTATCGAACTACAGACCTATATCATTGACGTCGGTTTGCAGTACGGTTTTGGAGCGTATATTGTATACAAACATTATGAATCACCTCGAAGGGAACGATCTATTGATACGTCATCAGCATGGTTTCAGAAAACATCGTTCTTGTGCAACGCAGCTAGCTCTTTATTCGCACGAAGTAATGGCCGCTATCGACAGGGGATCTCAAGTTGATACCGTATTTCTAGATTTCCGGAAAGCTTTTGACACCGTTTCTCACAAGTAACTTCTAATCAAGCTGCGGGCCTATGGGGTATCGTCTCAGTTGTGCGACTGGATTTAGGAAGGTCGCAGTTCGTTATAATACACTCCTGGAAATGGAAAAAAGAACACATTGACACCGGTGTGTCAGACCCAACATGCTTGCTCCTGACACTGCGAGAGGGCTGTACAAGCAATGATCACACGCACGGCACAGCGGACACACCAGGAACCGCGGTGTTGGCCGTCGAATGGCGCTAGCTGCGCAGCATTTGTGCACCGCCGCTGTCAGTGTCAGCCAGTTTGCCGTGGCATACGGAGCTCCATCGCAGTCTTTAACACTGCTAGCATGCCGCGACAGCGTGGACGTGAACCGTATGTGCAGTTGACGGACTTTGAGCGAGGGCGTATAGTGGGCATGCGGGAGGCCGGGTGGACGTACCGCCGAATTGCTCAACACGTGGGGCGTGAGGTCTCCACAGTACATCGATGTTGTCGCCAGTGGTCGGCGGAAGGTTCACGTGCCCGTCGACCTGGGACCGGACCGCAGCGACGCACGGATGCACGCCAAGACCGTAGGATCCTACGCAGTGCCGTAGGGGACCGCACCGCCACTTTCCAGCAAATTAGGGACACTGTTGCTCCTGGGGTATCGGCGAGGACCATTCGCAACCGTCTCCATGAAGCTGGGCTACGGTCCCGCACACCGTTAGGCCGTCTTCCGCTCACGCCCCAACATCGTGCAGCCCGCCTCCAGTGGTGTCGCGACAGGCGTGAATGGAGGGACGAATGGAGACGTGTCGTCTTCAGCGATGAGAGTCGCTTCTGCCTTGGTGCCAATGATGGTCGTATGCGTGTTTGGCGCCGTGCAGGTGAGCGCCACAATCAGGACTGCATACGACCGAGGCACACAGGGCCAACACCCGGCATCATGGTGTGGGGAGCGATCTCCTACACTGGCCGTACACCACTGGTGATCGTCGAGGGGACACTGAATAGTGCACGGTACATCCAAACCGTCATCGAACCCATCGTTCTACCATTCCTAGACCGGCAAGGGAACTTGCTGTTCCAACAGGACAATGCACGTCCGCATGTATCCCGTGCCACCCAACGTGCTCTAGAAGGTGTAAGTCAACTACCCTGGCCAGCAAGATCTCCGGATCTGTCCCCCATTGAGCATGTTTGGGACTGGATGAAGCGTCGTCTCACGCGGTCTGCACGTCCAGCACGAACGCTGGTCCAACTGAGGCGCCAGGTGGAAATGGCATGGCAAGCCGTTCCACAGGACTACATCCAGCATCTCTACGATCGTCTCCATGGGAGAATAGCAGCCTGCATTGCTGCGAAAGGTGGATATACACTGTACTAGTGCCGACATTGTGCATGCTCTGTTGCCTGTGTCTATGTGCCTGTGGTTCTGTCAGTGTGATCATGTGATGTATCTGACCCCAGGAATGTGTCAATAAAGTTTCCCCTTCCTGGGACAATGAATTCACGGTGTTCTTATTTCAATTGCCAGGAGTGTAGACGGCAAATCATCGAGTAAAACTGAAATATCAGGTGTTCCCCAGGGAAGCGTCCTGGGACCTCTGCTCTTCCTAATCTATATAAATGACCTGGGTGACAATCTGAGCAGTTCTCTTAGGTTTTTCGCAGATGATGCTGTAATTTACCGTCTAGTAAGGTCATCCGAAGACCAGTATCAGTTGCAAAGCGATTTAGAAAAGATTGCTGTATGGTGTGGCAGGTGGCAGTTGACGCTAAATAACGAAAAGTGTGAGGTGATCCACATGAGTTCCCAAAGAAATCCGTTGGAATTCGATTATTCGACAAATAGTACAATTCTCAAGGCTGTCAATTCAACTAAGTACCTGGGTGTAAAAATTACGAACAACTTCAGTTGGAAAGACCACATAGATAATATTGTGGGGAAGGCGAGCCAAAGGTTGCGTTTCATTGGAAGGACACTTAGAAGATGCAACAAGTCCACTAAAGAGACAGCTTACACTACACTCGTTCGTCCTCTGCTAGAATATTGCTGCGCGGTGTGGGATCCTTACCAGATGGGATTGACGGAGGACATCGAAAGGGTGCAAAAAAGGGCAGTTCGTTTTGTATTATCACGTAATAGGGGAGAGAGTGTGGCAGATATGATACGCGAATTGGGATGGAAGTCATTAAAGCAAAGACGTTTTTCGTCGCGGCGAGATCTATTTACGAAATTTCAGTCACCAACTTTCTCTTCCGAATGTGAAAATATTTTGTTGAGCCCAACCTACATAGGTAGGAATGATCATCAAAATAAAATAAGAGAAATCAGAGCTCGAACAGAAAGGTTTAGGTGTTCGTTTTTCCCGCGCGCTGTTCGGGAGTGGAATGGTAGAGATATAGTATGATTGTGGTTCGATGAACCCTCTGCCAAGCACTTAAATGTGAATTTCAGAGTAGTCATGTAGATGTAGATGTATTTCCCCATCCTTGTCCTGTCGAAGTTAGTGTTCCGTCTCCAAACGCCTCGTCGTCAACTGGACGTTTAACTCGAATGCAGATTTTTTCTTTCTTTCTTTCATGTTACGAGTACACAGTTTCGAAGGAGAAAAAATATTATAAAAACAACAGACTAGGAGGTAGCAAATCGTAATTCAGAGTATTAATATTATAATATTAGCAAACTTTATAATAATTTAAATACAACGTATTAATGTTTCAAAATAATATTTATTAGTTCGTTATGAACCGGCTTTCGGCTTTTTAGGCCATCGTCAGATAACTTAAAGTTGAACAGATAGTCCAAACAACTTCAGCGAGAATTCATAGCTGTACAAAGATATGTGACATTTTGTGACTATGTCGATACAAAACACAAGCATGTCGTAATACCTAAAGAGACACTGAAAAAATAAATCTCACATTACAGTATGTTCATATACTAAAAATATGTCAGTGTATAAAATAGAAATGGTCTACAAGTGAGTAATGGCACAGGCTACTATGTCACATGGACAAATTGGTGGATGTGATGAACAGAACGAATAAAGGGAGGGGAAGAAAGACGTCTATGGAATGTGGATATGGAACAGTTATAACAAGCTTATTAGTTAATTGTGGGACAAATAACAACTGGCTGCTACTTTGATAAGGGTGAGTAGTGGAACTGTGTTTGCTCATTAAGGACCAGGTCAGGATTCTTTGAGTGGTGTTCGTTAATGTCCAGAATTTCAAGTAATACTAGTTTTCTCCCTTTCGCATCATATGAATGACATTCATTCAGAGCATGTTCAGCAAAGGTCGAAGTTTTCTTTTTCAATCTTCAACTCCTTTCATGCCCAGTCAGTCTAGTGGTTATAGCCCTACCTGATTGACCTACATATAATTTTTTTACACAGATTGCAGGAAATTCCGTAAATCTTCAGGCCTGCCGCGTTGTGTTACAGTCATGACATAAATGGTCTAGTTGTCGTAGGTATTGCTAAAGGCCAAATCCAAAAACATTGATGATAAATTCTGTGCCAGCTGTTTGGCGGAAATATGATGAGCGATACTGCACGCTGCGAACAGTAAACTGTACATTAAAAGTACAGTAAATAACAGTGTACTGTAAACAACGAACGAATCCAGTCGTAGCACAATAGATGTCTAACAACAAACTTGACTTGTTTGTTCATTAATCACTAATTCTGAGTCATCACGTAACTCTTGCACTCTGGCAGAGCTGAGGAAGATTCTGAGAATCCCAGCGTAAATGAAATTTTGTCCCACTGTCTTTCACGTCTTTTATTTTGGTTGATAAATGAATACCAATGCATTCCGATTAGTAGTTCTGAATAGACGTACATCTTAAATTCGTAATATATATTCCTGATAAGTTCTTCCCACGCAAAAATTACAGTATCGACTTAAGTGAACTGACCCATAGCAGTCCTATTAAATTAAGTATTTCCAACATACCATGCGTTAATTAATTTATGTCCATAACCTAAATAAATGTCACTACTGTTTTACAGTGTCTGCGTTTTTGCAGTGTCTGTGTCTGCAAGAACATCTGACGGAACAGGTACTGCTACGATTCATTGCTGTACGAAATAGAAGAAATTGTTTTCAACTGCGAATTTTATTAGACTTCAGCTGCTTAGTATGCCGTAAAAACAGAGACATTGCAAAATAGTATTACACGCTTTGACAGGCCGCGGCAATAATAAGTGCGCAAATCACAGTAACTGTCAGAGTCCAGGACGTGGGTATATGGTGAAGTATGAGGGTTTGCGTCGGTCCGTGGGGGAGGGGTGGATGGGGGGGGGGCTTGCATAACTAAAGTTTTTAGGGCGACCGCTGGCGTTAGGCGAGAAATCCGGGTTCGTGTCCCGGCCTGGCAAACATTTCTGTTAATTTTGCTAGTTAAAGTATATGTTTATTTTCCAGACGTACGTGATGCATACGACTATATGCTTATCATGAATGTATTGAAACGTCCCCTTAGAAAAATTAAGAATGACTGTGCTGGTAAACGTCTACGTTATTTGATACAGAGACAGCTGAGTAAAACTGAACGCATTCAGACATTTCTCTCTTTACTTATTCTGATCATCACTAAACTGACACACAATATTTTTAGCGCAACGCAATCTGACTTTCAATAATCCCTACAAAAAAAATGGCCCTGACTAACAATAACCTATACCTTTCATGAATCACTTACCTCACAAAAATCTTCGTTATTCGAACTACTGCAATATAGCAAGCGCCAATATTGACAGCTAAATAAAAGATTTTAACTACTGAAGGCACTAACTACTGATAGGCACAGTTAGCAAATGAAAGATTTTGATAGAGAATAAACATTCTGTTCACCTTAATAATGTTCAAAAGACATCGTATATATATCTATCAATTCATGACATCCATCTTTACAAATTTCCTTTTTCTGATGGACACACGTCCAGATCGTCCGTTTATAGTGACCTTCAAAACTCTGGCATTTCTCTCACCACATCACCATTGCTGGCGGCTCACACCCAACTGCCCAACGTTACGTGCGGTTCACTTCCAACTGCCCAAAACTACACAAGCGAATATTCCAACAATGAGTCCAACCAGCCACAGACTGCACACAGCACAGTCAGTTTCATACAGAGCGCTACGTGGAGTTACCAACATAAAAAACTAACCAACCTACTTAAATAGCCCCCATGCTCCCCACAAAAAATTTTACAAATTGTTTTGGGCAGCGGCCAAGACAAATTTGCTAACTTTTTTATATTAACGCTAATAAATGTATCAAATGCACACAGTTATTGTTACACTGTTGGTCAAAAGCAAAAATTGTTCTCATAAAGACAGTCCTGGTCATTCATCACAGTAGTAATTGCAGTTTTTTTTTCAAAGTCTGAGCAGCAAAAGAAAATGCACGTGGAAGTAGTGGATTTCCATGCAGTCTTGAAGAAGTAGTGTTTCCCTTCCAACGGAAAGACAGTGCTAACTCTTGACATGCAGACAGGTAATGGGCCACAACAGAGGTAATCCACAGCAGAGTCAGTCGAAGTTTTGAAGAATATTGGTAGGTAGGTCATCACAGAGCAGACCCACTGTAGTCCTGATAGAGATTATGCTATTGGTGGGCCACCAAACGAGCAGACCCACTGTAGTTCTTGTGGAGATAAAGGTATTGGTGGGCCACCAAAGCTGCAGACCCACTATAGTCCTTGTAGAGATGGGCAGCAGCAACCTGTTACGACTGTGCGGCTGTACAATCTCCATCGAAGAGTCTTGTGAATAATATAGCAAGTCCATAAACCACCACTTGTGCACTCACAAACTTTTTGGAATGTCCTTAGAATCAGCAGTACTGTTAACGAGTCCCTTACTGAATTATCAACACACATGCAAGCACTAACAGCCCCTTTTTTTTAACTTGAATGAAATGAAACTTAATTTGAAGAAAAGGTGTCTATACAATTACAAATTTACGGCATAAGAATACAATTACAAAGATACAGAATACATCATTAAAGACCATAATAATACAGATAACATTTGTAGTTTACAGGCTTCAAAAAAGAATAGAAATAAACATATACACCAGTGTTACAGTAATTATGACATAAGTAAATAAATATAATAATGAGAATAGCTTTCGAAATATTAACTTCACACATGAGTATTAAAACAGAACAGAATAAATAATGTCTTAACATCTTTACAAAGTAAATAACATATTATTAATGAAAATTATATTTGAGGATAACAGTATTCCTCATCATAGTGAATGTAGCTTAGTATTAGAAAATTTTACAACATAACTGTTATCAGATAAACACATAAAGATAGGAAGAACACAAATACACAAGGGTACACACGCACACATAGCGGAATAACACAAAAGGAAAGGACAAGGTTTGTTTTCAGCGTAACATTTGGTACTGCAGTATTTATAGTATTTGATTTGCAAACAAAATTTTCTTTACTTCTCGGAAATCTCCCAAGGTTCATCATTTGTTTCCAAGAAAATCCTACCTAAACCTGTTGTCCGTAAACCCTACTTTTTTGTTCATATCCTCTTTCAAAATAATTATTCTCCATTGTACACTACTTTTTTGGCCAAACCTTTTTTTAATAGATATCTATCAATTCATGACATCCATCTTTACACATTTCCTTTTTCTGGCGGACACACGTCCATATCGTCCGCTTATAGTGACCTCTAAAAACTCTGGTATCTCTGTCTCCACATCACCACTGCTGGCGGCTCACCTCCAACTCCCCAACGCTATGTGCTGTTCACATCCAACTGCCCAACACTACACAAGCGAATATTCCAACAATGAGTCCAACCAGCCACAGACTGCACACAGCACAGTCAGTGATTTTCATACAGGGCGCTACGTGGCGTTACCAACATAAAAACCTAAACAGTCTACTTACAGTATGGATATGATTCTTGATTTTATTTAGTAGTAGGTTCATTATATTTAGATATCATGACATCCATCGTGTTTTTACAGTTTTTATGGCTCTCCCTCCCCTCCCCCTTTTCCCTCTTTCCTATGACTCTGACCAGCGATTTTAGTAATAGATATTTTGCTTACAGATAAGTTTTTTCGTTTAATTGTGGTAGCTTGCCATAGAATGACTAGTTAGTGAACAAACAGAATGGGACATTAATGATGTTTTGGCGCGCATGTGATGAGTTACGACTCTGATTTTTTAAGTGCCCGATTTTTCTTATTGTTAACCATCATTTTTTTTTTTGTTAACCATCTTCATGTTACGTACATTGAGAAAATAGTAGCGGATGATCTGTATCCAAACTTCAGTTGTTTTAGTATCAGATATTCACATACAGCTATCTAAACTTTCCAGGATATTGTATAGCAATGTTTCCTATCACTAAGGTATGCTACTGATCCTGATTCAAATTGTTTACGTCTCAGTAAGATATTAATGCTTTTATTCTTACTTGGTTGTACACTGTTTTACGTGCATGTGTGTTCTCTGACTTGTGTCAGCTGGTGGTGGATCATCATGAGTGACGCCATGCCCTCTTTCATTCATTCATTCAGTCATTCATTCATTCTTGTTCCATAGATCATGAATGCGACTTTTGGTAATGATGGTGAACGTGTCACTTTAACATAAGTTTCCTTTACACAAAATAATTAATTTATAATTTTTTTCTTTTTTAAGGTATTACTTCATATCTAAGAATTCATCTATTGAGTAGAAGGAGTTGTCATTTGAAATTCATTTAATGCTTTTAAATGTTGGTTGTCTATCTGTCAGACTTTTAATACTGTTTGGCAAATGACCAAAAATTTTTGTGGCAGTGAATAATTTCTCTCTTAATGACGAATTGCCCCAAAGTATGATGCCATATGTAAGCAGTGAATGAAAATAGCCGTAGTAGGCTAATTTACTGATATGTGTATCACCAAAAGCTTTTAATCCCCTTAACCCCACCCCCTCATGACTTCGTTTGTCTCTGGTACATTATATATGTTGTTTTTCTTTTACTATTGAAACTATTGACACATAGCTCGTATTTTAATAAACGGACTACATATAAAATAGTGACCCAATATTTTAGCCTGAATGGTATTGAAGGCTTGTCACGTCGGTTATGTATCTGTCTTAAAAATAATATGCCTAACCACATGGTTGTCTACTGCTATGCAATAAAGATCTCTATTTCAAGTCACCCACCCAATCTGTATAGCCGTTTCTATTGGACAATAAGATATAATAAAAAAATTAAATACCTACACATTACTATTCCGTGATTATTGTACTGTGGGTTGCTTTAATAATAAGTTTAGAGGGATATATTTTAATTTATTTTATTGTAATTTAGATCAAGGAAGCTTAGATACTGATAGTGAGGCTGTCACTCTTAATGTGAAATTGACAGAACGTGTTGGCTGGTATAACTGTTTACATTAAATTTCCTCTGTAATTAACACTGTATTCCTGTTTTACTTTGCAGATGTTATTTAAAAATAACGGACTGTATTAGCGTGAATAAAATTTCGTTTTCTGCTTATTTTATACTAACACAGAAAGTAATATTTCTTTTAAATTACTATGTAGCATCATATATGTTAAGCAAAGATCTATGAGGCTTATACCCCTTATGCAAATGTATAACCATAGTATTTTACACAGAAGATGTATAAAACATGTATAAACAACATTATTTTACGAATGTAAAAGATGAGAGATAGTGCAAACATTATTCTTGCCTTCAAACAGGATAATATGATTTTAAAACATATTTACCAGGCACTTTTTGAACTTGCATGAAAGTCGATGGATTTGTCGCTTTACATAGAGATTTCTGGAATCATTCACAGCATAGCTTTTTAGTTATCGATATGGCCACACGACTGAATGATGGTTGATTGGGTCAGAACTTTCTGTATTTTCTTTAAAAGATGGTAGTGTGTGCGCATGTATCATAAAGCAAGAGGGTAATTATGTCATATTTCACACTGTGGACAAGTTTTCGAAATCATCCACCCATAATTTGAGAGGAAAAGGTAGAAAATTAATCTGTATGTCAACGTGAAAATTCAGTCACTGAATGACAAAACTAAACGTCATACTGCTAGATACGAAACACTAAGCAAAAGATTCAAAGAATTATATACTTACTATCAAAACATTCTGAGGTCAATCAACGAGTTAACTTGAAGTGTTGATGGAACTGAAAAGAATACAAGCAAGTTACCTGCTCGGGCTGATGCACCTCAAAGAAGGCAGCACGTAGGATGTAGGCGGTTCCAAAGTCTGCTTAGTATATAATAACATGTTGCCAAAACACGAATTTGTTGAAGAATGTAAGGCTATCAAAGACAACCTGCAGTGGTTGAAGTTAGAGCTTTTGGAAAGAGACCAATCACTCATAGAAGTGTTTAGGCCTGTGGAACAAAAATGGTTCAAATGGCTCTGAGCACTATGGGACTCAACATCTGAGGTCATCAGTCCCCTAGAACTTAGAACTACTTAAACCTAACTAACCTAAGGACATTACACACATCCATGCCCGAGGCAGGATTCGAACCTGCGACCGTAGCGGTCACGCGGTTCCAAACTGAAGCGCCTAGAACCGCACGGCCACAACGGCCAGCCCTGTGGAACAACTTTCGAAGGCTAAAGCAGAGGAGGAAGCAAGGAAACACCATACGTGCTGGGTACTCAGTCTAATTTTAACCAAGAACGCAATATAGATAGGTGACAGAGAATTCAGAAAAACACCCACTTTACTGAATCTACTATTCTTAGAAACTATAAAACTACGGAGCTATTCACCAAAAGACATTGAAAATTATGGTCAGATATTACATATGATGTAAGCCAATGAAGTGGGAGTAAAATGGAACAAATAGTTTTAAATACAAAAATATTATTAAACATGTTTAACAGACGTATGTGGCAGTAGTATTATCAACATAGATAATAAGAAAATTAAAATACAGTCCTCCCAGTACATCTACTATGACGACCGCAACGAAATAGTTGTTCACAGCATTGGCTGCAGCTGGGAACACATAACTTTTAAATGAAATTATTTCATTAATTTCATAACTAAAAGAAAGGTGTGTCATCCAACAATTATGGAAACCAGAATTCAAGACATTTCCACACAGTCAGGTTATAATTCGAGGTTTCGATGGTTAATGGCAACAAGATCTTGTAGATACGAGGCCATATTCATGGGAGGATAAAGGCTTCAGTTACAGTTTAATAGTCATTGATATGTACTCACAATTTGTCTATGCTCCCCCTGTGAAAATAAAGAGGGAAAGGCAGTTGCACAAGTGTTTTAATACTTGCTGCACACAGGAACCAACACATCCCACTCAGTCTCCAAACAGATGAGGATGGTGAGTTCTATAATAGATATTTGAAAGTGGTAACAGAAAGGTATGGATCACCTTATGGAAAACCTACACCTAAACACCAGACAGAGAAGTAGACATAGTGTTAACACTGCGTTCGATCCACCGGCGGCGGAGGGAGAGATTGCTGCCTCGCCCGAATCAGCTACGGCAGCTGATGCCACAGCGGCCTAGCACGGCCCCTCGAGTGTTCGCATGTGGACAGCTACTACGGCGGCTGTGGCCAACTGTTGGGGCAGCCGCGGCGAAGTGATAGCCTCCAGAGCACGTCCAGAAACAGCATAGGCCCATTCCCCCGGGGTGATGTGAAATAAAGACGCAGTTGTTCCAACTACATATGACAGTGACAACCATATAGTTTTAAAGTAAACTCCAAAAACCTTGTTTCATCTGATACGTCGGAAGGGCTATTGCTTAAACTTCAGAGAGGTTTGGGCTTGCAATTGTCAATTTAAATAACATGATGCTTTTAATTATGTGTTCAGAAGACTTAAAATTTGGGTGACAGCTCTTTAAATGGTGATATCAGCAGCGAAAGCTCTGAAACTTTGTAAGTGAATTGAATGTTATAAATAGTCATACACGTCAGATTGAATAATAGCTGGTGGAGCACATTTTAGGTAGGTCCCTTTGTCCTAGTATCTTGGATTCTGACGTCTTAAAGACTGTGCCAGTATTCCAGGGGATTCTATTCTTATCGTAAGTGATCTAGTTCCGTAACGACGTAAGGGGAAAACCCATCAGCCATACCAAATTCTGTATTTAAACAAGTAACACACTTCCACCAACATGGCAATGCACCATCTCTGATTTTTCGAGTTTCCTGCAAATTTATACATGAGGCCACAGCCCTGCTTCCACAGTGACATCATACACTGAAGAGTCAAAGAAACAGGAACATCTGCCTCATATCGTGTAGGACCACAACGAACACGCATAAGTGCGCAGCACGACGTGGCATGGACTCGATTAATGTCTGAAGTAGTGCTGGAGGGAAATGACACAATGAATCCTTAGGGCTGTCCATGAATACTAAGAGTATGACGGGGTGCAAATCTCATCTGAACAGCACGTTGCAAGGCATCCCACATATGCTCAATAATGTTCGTGTCTGGGGAGTCTGGCGGCCAACGGAAGCTAAGAAGAGTGTTTCTGAAGGCACTTTCTGGCTATTCTGGACTTGTGGAGTGTCGCATTGTCCTGCTGGAATAGCCCAAGTCCGTCGGAAGACACAATGGACATCAATGGATGCAGGTAATCAGACAGGATGGTTACGTACGTTTCACCTGTCAGAATCGTATCTAGACGTATCAGGGGTCCCATATCACTCAAACTGCACTCGATCCACACCTTTACAGAGCCTCTTCCCGCTTCAGAAGGTGACATGCAGGGTCCATGAATTCATAAGGTTATCTCCATACCCGTACACGTCCATCCGCTCGATGCAATTTAGCCGGCCAGAGAGGCCGAGCGGTTCTAGGCGCTACAGTCTGGAACCGCGCGGTCGCTACGGTCGCAGGTTCGAATCTTGCCTCGGGCATGGATGTGTGTGATGTCCTTAGGTTAGTTAGGTTTAAGTAGTTCTAGTTCTAGGGGACTGATGACCTCAGATGTTAAGACCCATAGTGCTCAGAGCCTTTTGATACAATTTAAAACGAGATTCTTCCTACCAGGCAACATGTTTCCAGTCATCAAGAGTCCAATGTCGGTGTTAACGGGCCCAGGCGAGGCGTGAAGCTTTGGGTCGTGCAGTCATCAAGGGTACACGAGTTGGCCTTCGGCTCCGAAAGCTCATATCGATGATGTTTCGTTGAATGGTTCGCACTCTGACACTTGTTGATGGCCCGGCATTGAAATCTGCAGCAATCTGCGGAAGGGTTACACTTCTGTCATATTGAACGATTCTCTTCAGTCGTCGTTGGTCCAGTTCTTACAGGATCTTTTTCCTGCCTCAACGATGTAGGAAATTTGATATTTTACCGCATTCCTGATATTCACAGTACAGTCGTGCAATGGTCGTACGGGAAAATCCCCACTTCATCGCTACCTCAGAGATGCTGTGTGACGTCGCTTGTGCAGCGACTATAACACCACGTTCAAACTCACTCAAATTTTGTTAACACGCCATTGAAGCAGCAGTAACCGAGCTAACAACTGCGCCAGGCACTTGTCTTATATAGGCGTTGCCGACCGCAGCGCCATATTCTGCCTGTTTACATATCTCTGTGTTTGAATACGCATGGCTATACCAGTTGCTTTGGCGCTTCAGTGTAGAAGTGAGGAAAACCCTGGTTGTTTTGAATTTTCCTCTAATTTTTTACTTTACCGACATTTTATACTTAGGGTGGAGGTAAGTTCCTGTGGTACCAAACCGCTTAAGTCATCGGTCCCTAGGCTTACACACCACTTAACCTAACTTAAACTAACTTACGCTAAGGACAACACACACAACCATGCCCGAGGGAGGACTCGACCCTCAGATGGGGGGGGGGGGGAGGAGGGAGGGAGGGAGAGGGAGCCGCGCGAACCGTCGCAAGGCGCTTGAGATAACGCGGGTACCCCGCGCGGCAATATACTTACGGAAATTGGTCTATATCAGAGGGGTGGAAGGAAATCCAATATCGATGACATCATCGGAGATCTACTTTGGGCCACAAACGATATTGTACCTTCTATTTCTTGAGTATTACAGTGCTTCCTTTTTTCGTCGGTCAGCTGACGTATTTCAAAAATGGCTCTGAGCACTAAGCGACTTAACTTCTGAGGCCATCAGTCGTCTAGAACTTAGAACTAATTAAACCTAACTAACCTAAGGACATCACATACATCCATGCCCGAGGCAGGATTCGAACCTGCGACCGTAGCGGTCGCTCGGTTGCAGACTGTAGCGCCTAGAACCGCACGGCCACTAGGGCCGGCTGACGTATTTCTTCTGTTACCTACAGTTTCTCCATAGTTACATTCCTCATATCTATTTTCATTTGTCCAACATCTGTGACTGTCATTTTTAGAGATTTCCAATATTCTACATCTGATCTGTTTACTGTGGTAATCGCTATTGCATTACGTGTAGCCACAGAGTTCAAATGCAACTCCTCATTCTGCAGAACTTTGGGACCCCATTCCTTCCACATGGCTTCTTCCGAACGATTCTTTCAACCTTCTGTCTCCTCTTCATCATTACTAAATTGTGATTCGAGTCCTCCCAGTGTGCTTTGTAACCCAATGTTCGATTTCGGGATTTCTGTGTGATCGCGACGTTATCCATCTGAAACCTTAACGTACCTCCAGGCCTTTCTAAAGCATTACTCGCCCTCTTCTTATTTTTGAGAAATTTACCGTCTATAACAGGTTGAAATTTATTGCAGAACTCAATTGGTGTTTATCTTCTCTCGTTCGTACTGTCAACCTCTATGCTCACAGAATTCTGTTTTCTGTTCCTCGTCTCACTACAGGTTTCGAATCCCCCGTGTTTATTAAATTATCATCATCATTTACATACAGAACTACCCGTTCAGTATAGGGGCCTACTGCACTTTCCCAGCCTCTTCATATTCTGCTGGTGACGGCTTTATGTGTACTTGAACTATTATTGATGGCGTTCGATGTTGTCAGTTCTGATAATAATAAACCATGGACTGAACTGTTCACAGCAATTTTCTGCTCTACTTTCCTGTGCAAAACAGTCCCATTATTCCATATTCTGCCGCTATCTGACTAGAAATACTTACCTTCACTCCACTGTACTTCACCAACGCCCACTTGATTTAGATTGAGCCTTTCCATTTCCCTTTTCAGATTTTCTAGGCTCGCTACCACGATCACACTTTTGATATGCTCGCTGTGACACTTAGAATGTTACCCCATACTTGGTAACTCAATCTTTATCAGTAAACTCCTCGTTGTTTGCTCCCCTGTCCTCTTTTAAGAAGGCCATTTTCGGAATAAAGGTGACAGCTTATTTTCGTAGTCTTCAGCTGTAATTGCCGTTGACTTTTATTAAAAAATTTTGCGGTGGCTATGTTGAAACCCACGATCTTGGGCACTGTGATGCCTAGTCCTTGTAGACCAAAGGTCTCGTGGCGACTAAGATGTAACTCCCGTATCGCTCTCAGATGTGTCACTTCCCAGAGCTGGCTGCCAGGTACCAACCAGATCTCTTCGCTTTTCTTCATTCCTGAGCTGTCAAGAAATAACCAGCGAAACGACAAAACCATTTGTTAGTAAATGAAAATCCTGCGTTTTGCTCAATTGCCTTCAGGTGTTTGACACTCGGTAGTGTTCCTCCTGCTGTCTGCTAGACCTTCTTAGCGAAGCAGACACTCCAGTTAAACTACAAATGTCTGGTTTTCGGAAATTCTCCTGTGCAGTTTGTGGATTTACGTGCCCCCTCACGTAACGAAAGCCAGGCAGCAAATTACTACACTCCTTAATTGAACAACCTCTACTGCAGTTATGTATTCTTTTATTAACTCCAGTTACACATATCAGGTGGTTAAAGCATCATCAGACTGGAACAATAAGGAAACAATAACAGCCCAAATACGTGAACCTAGCGAGCAGCGGATTTAACATCGCTAAAAGTGATTCAAATTGAAAATTATAAAAACTTCTCAAGAGAAGCAAGCATAATCATCCTCCTCTGGACAAACTCCAAAGGCTCCACTACGCCCCCAAAGGAAGACAAAAGCTTGAACTTTTGGAAGAATTACAAATGTCCAAGTTCATGAGACGGTCTGCAGAACACAAATGAGCTTGATCACAAAGAAATCAAACTTTTTTCCATACTATACTAGCCATGTAGTTTCCAAAATGAGTTCTTCCTGTCCCCAATCCCAGTTACTACCCGCCTCTCCACCCCCACCCTCTTATACTATTTTCTCATCGAAGCCAATTCCTCTCGTCGGCCCCCCTTCTTCTTCTTTCAACACTTATGGCACTCTTCTTTCCATTCTTCCAAGGTCAAAATTTTCCTCTAGCAGCACGATAAGATTTTCTTTCCTTTATTGAAACATGGCACCCTTCTTTACATGAACCTCATTTCACACCATTTCCTCTCTTATCTCTCCGTTTTACCTACTCTTTCATGTTAATACATAAGGTTCCACATATATTCCTTCCAGTCCTCCCTCACCCCCTCCCCCCACCCGTCACCGTCATTATTCCCTACTCCCCTGCACGTCATCTAAATTTCCGCTGCTCCATCGCCGCCACCGTGCTAGCCCCAACTCACGCATTTCCCTGTCCCTAACCTCGCTGTACCACTTCTGCGTTTACGGTCGGCGAGGGCACTGCAGTTCCACCTCATTCAGTTCGAGGGTTGTAAACGTGTACCTATCGCTCCACCAGCTCTTCCTTCTGCTAAGGTGAGTTTTAATCATATGACACCTCCTATTTTATTACGTTTATATTTTATTCACTCTTTCCCAACTTCCGTAATTTGGTATACTCATTATTTTAGTTATTAATCTTTTTACCTTTTTTAGGTTTTCCCTACGTTTACTTGTAGTTTATGACAAGGGTGTTTTCAACCGCCGCTTTACATGACAGCCCGGCCAATACCTTGCACGTTCAACGTATAAAGTCTTAAAGATTTTCAAATTTACTCACCTTTTAGGGATATTAGATCCGCTGCTCGCTAATTTCAAGCATTATTGCTGTAATTATTTCCATATTGTCCTTGTGAAACGCGTAACTGGAATTAATAACGGAGACTGTTTCTCAGTTGAATCATTTAACTACTGCCCGCCATACACGAACGGAATGGAATACGCAACAGCTACTGTGAATCATTTGTCTACCGTCAGCCATACTCGAATGGAACGGAATGTGCATACTTACTGTATTTTACAAGTATATACAAGTTTTAATTTTTTATTTTATGATCTGAAGGTAGCCACTTGAAACGGTCAAATTGGTTACTTCCTAAGATAATTGCAGTTATCTCAGAAAATATAAAACATGAACTATTTTAGAAATCACAGTTGTCTCCAGACGATAAATATAATGTACTCCGTAATATTATCCCTAAAATGATAGTACCCATTAACAGCTTTGAGACTTATTAGATATTCTTGGCATCAAAAGGACAAAATTAGTACAGTCCTATACCTCTCCCTCTCCCCTCTCCCCCCCACCCCCCCTCTCTCTCTCTCTGCCGTACGGGATTAGCCGAGCGGTCTAGGCGCTGCAGTTACGGACTGTGCGGCTGGTCCCGGCGGAGGTTCGAGTCCTCCCTCGGGCATGGGTGTGTGTGTTTGTCCTTAGGGTAATTTAGGTTAAGTAGTGTGTAAGCTTAGGGACTGATGACCTTAGCAGTTAAGTCCCATAAGATTTCACACACATTTGAACATTCATCTCTCTCTCCCTCCCGCTTTTTGCCTCCCTCTGCCCTTCTCTCTGTTATAAAGCTCCTGCTCGTTTTCCTAATGAGGTATCCCAATCAGCCATGTGGCTGTCACGCCTTGTGAGAATGTAACTGTCATTTATATTTAGCTTCTGTACTGTCACATGTACGCTATACATGCGCTGAAACTGTAAATCTCTACAAAAAGTAAGAATAACGGACATTAATAAGTACATAAACAAAATTATAAAATTTACGGGATATATTTCACAAATAAAAAAATCCAATATTGTAAGAGAAATTATATGATCGATAAGTTAGTAGTTCAGTTCTGACACACAGATGGTGTTATTGAATCTGCTATGTTTTGGAGGCACACAAATAACAACTTATTAAAATTTAATTGAATTTAGGGACCCAAAAGATAACACCGTCACCACTCACCCATTCCCTTATTCTTTAGGACTCTATTGCGATTTTGGCTAAAGAGCCATTTTCAAGTGTCTCGTTATTATACTCTGGTAATTAGTCACACTATGTATTGTAGACCGTTTGATCATACAGTGAATGTCATCTCAGTACCACATAAATGGTATTCCTCTAAATTCAACATCAGTCCAACTGGTAAGACTCGTACAGCTATACCAACCTCTCTTTTCTGACATGTTACGAAATAAATAATTATGTAACTTTCACTACGTGGTCGAAAGCTTAATATGATGTTCTTCTCATGTGACATGGTGTGCAGTGTGACCATTTATCATTGGAATTGGCGTACTTCAAAATGGCTACAGACCAGAACTTGCAATAATGTACAAAAGAAATGATTGCGACTCACGAAATATAGGAAAATCATGCAGTGAATTTAGGAAATTGAATAAGAAATGAGTACTGATGCTGCGGTGACATGAATTGGGGCAAAGAGATGTACACTTGGGGCATATAGATGTACGCTGAAACAGAGAGAGATAGGAGAAGAGTCGTAGACATACGAAAGAAAAGACACAGAGAAAGAGAGGGAGTGGACTAAGCAGCGAGGTGAGAGGTGAGATAGGGAAGCTAGGGAGGGAAAGCATATGAAAACGGAGATGGTCAGGAAGGACATAGGGAAGGAGGTAGAGCGTGACGCAAGAGAGCAGGAGAGAAATTATAATGGAATGTGTAACCTCCCCCTTCCTAATTGGGCTGCTGGATTGCGATATAACTGACCGTGATCACATTTGCCTAATGAAATTTTGCAGTGAGTAAGGAAAATAACACCGGTTACTTAGAGGAAAGTGTACAACAGACTCTTCTGAAGGAAGAATCTATTCTAAACTTAACCGAAATACTGATGATAATTTTGAAATGGGCGAAACATAGTGTAATCACTCACGAACCCCACAGGGGGAAAAGGGAACCACGAGATTTTTATTACAAAAATCACTGATAATACAAAGAAAACACTGATTAGCTAAGAAAAAAGGATAATGAAACGGTCGCCAGCCTTCTAGGGCAATGAATATCCACAACCTTGAGAAAGGTAATGACAAAGAAATTTAAGCAAATAATGACTGGTGTGGCAACAGTACAACAGTTCACAAGAAAATACATGAATCAGAAAGCATTGAGTTTCCAGTAACTTATTCTGAAATACTCAATACTGAAAGTAAAATTAAAAGAAGTTAGTCGTTAAATAAATGACTGCCTTTACTTAAACTTTGTTATGTAAAAAAAAAAAAAAAAAAAAAAAAAAAAATACTTTCAGTAACCTCAGTGTAACGCAATGCAAAATTTAGAAAGAGGCTAGCAATTTATTTTTGATTATTGAGAGATCGAATTGAAATTACTTTGAGCCGGCCGCGATGGTCTAGCGGTTCTAGGCGCGCAGTCCGGAACCGCGCGACTGCTACGGTCGCAGGTTCGAATCCTGCTTCGGGCATGGATGTGTGTGATGTCATTAGGTTAGCTAAGTTTAAGTAGTTCTAAGTTCTAGGGGACTGACGACCACAGATGTTAAGTCCCACAGTGCTCAGAGCCATTTGAACCATTTTTTTTTAAATTACTTTGAGCAAACAGCAGTTGATTTTACTTTTAAAATAACAATAATAAAATACATATCAAGCCAGCAGAGGCCATTCGTTAAGCTAAACACAGAATAAATGAAATTACGAACTCTTAATTTGTGCTGTATCTTTAGTTACTAGTTTTGCCAGTAAAATTTTACTTTACTTTAAGTAGCATCTGTTATGCAGTACAAGAATGAACAGTTACTGAGGCAGAAAATTTAGACTGAATCTCGTCATTAGCAAACACACAAAACTGGCAGTAAATAGCTAATCAATTTTCATATTCTTACAACCCCCGGTAATTGCATGGAAAGGAAAGAGACCCTGCTTGGTAATAATGTCGGAGGGCAGTGACAATACAGATGCCCTACAAGTTCTAACTATTGCAGGTTATTATTCAGCTTAGCCATACTTTGTGAAGGAAATGTTGCTGTGTAATGCCTACGTAAGTTTATAATTTTTCACTTAATAGTCATACGATGTTGTAGCTGTGCGAATGACGAATGTAGCCGACTACAATGCTGAGTTGCCGTTGTTGCTGCTGCTGCTGTTCAAGAACCCCGACACGTCTCCAGAGCCACGGGTAATTATGGGACAAGCAATAGTAAGAACTGCATTTTCCACCGCCTGTCCATTACTCCTACCGTGCCCTCAATGCTCGCAGATTAACGAATCAGACGTGTCTACACTGGCGCGAACATAGCTGCACATCTCGTCATCGAGAGCGCCCAACAAATACTCCTGCCTTCTTTCATAACTCAAGCTGCTCTGCCTCCTCTCCTCTCGCAACGCCACAGAAACTCTCCATACAGAGCTACTGTCATTCCGTCGTTACTATCAATACATTTAAATAAAGTTCCCTTGGTTATTGAAGAGAATTTACAATATTCTCATTATAATTACAATCAGTTACATACAGTCAGAAACAATTACACTATTACATCGATTACGTATTAAATATAGTTTCCGTAATAAAGCTTACAGCTTCAGAATCATAGGTACAGTACAAGTTATCAACGGATATTAAACGGCGAAAATTTTTTGATGGTGTGGAAGGTATTTTATCTGCATTTTCGATGTTACAATTGGAGAATAAGTGAGGGATGTGGAAAGGAGAGAGCTTGAGTGCAAGAGGAAAGGATTCAGAGAGGAGAAGCAATGATGTTAAGAGTACACATACACAGAGGGAGGAAGTTTTGAATAATAATTAGAAATTGTCAATGTGGCTGTAGTACAGTTTAAATCATTTCAGATTTGCCCTCTAATAGCATTGACTATATTCATTGTAATGCCTGCTTATTTCCTTGTTATGTGAGACTTTTCTGTGGTAAAGGAGACATAATCATCCATGTATAAATCGTTACACAAGGTAACGATTAAATCATCGTCCCCAACGCTCTTTCTCAATATCTGCAGATCCTAAGGAGTTTATGCAACTAGCGACAGTCTGCTACATTTCTTCTGCTCTCAGAACAGCTTTCATTGAGCTGACACCACGTCACAAAACGCCGTGGGGAACAATTAACGCCCATTGCTTCGACAGCACATCTTCTCTCTACAAGAAGATTTATAACGTCTGGAGACCACCACAGGTGTTCTTTTGATCGCCTTGGTGAAATCTAATACATTAAATCTAAGACATTAAATATCTACAGATAAGTTGAGAGGAAGCAAGAAGTTAAATCAAGCAGTGATAGCTTTAACATTTAACCCAATAAATCTGCTTTGACCACTAATAAGTCTATTTTTGACAACTAGCACTGAAAGGAGGGAAACTGATAGACTAGATGAGACTTTGCAATTAAAAAGGGGTAGTGCACATAGAATTATTTGCATTTGTGTGACACTGTTCTTTTATGATCTACTGCACCTTCAGTGCACCATTAGTGAAATTGCTATTATGATCGACGACTAGCCACCGTAACGATATGATGACGAGCGAGCATCCTCTGTGCGACATTTTTCTGGTGGAGTTCCGGTCAAAAAATGCTTGACACACCAAATCACGAATGCCTCTGTTGGTCTTAAGCCCTGCTGACGAACACCGAATTGGCGGGCAACATCCTTTCACATTTCACCGGCGCGATACCTCAATCAACTGCCCGTCGAACGTTTGTAATGAACCAGTCTATTCAGAAGCCCATGTGGAACGATCAGGGTACGGTTTATCTGCCAACGACGTCATATGTCCTGAGTGGCATTTTCTGGTTTCAATAATTTTTTTTTTTTTTTTTTTTTTTTTTTTTTTTTTTTTTTTTTTTTTTTTTTTTTTTTTTTTTTTTTTTTTACTGTAGGAAGTGTCTGGCATCATCCGTTTCGAGTAATATAAATTTGACACTGTTGGTTCATTGTCAGTGACGAGCATCCTGGCATCATTGAAAACGAATTATGTGACAAGAGGATCACGATATAACTGACAACTAAAATTAGCCACTACATTCTATGGTGACCAGCACAGGGTATATTTAAGATACCAATACGTGGCTATGAGCTTCTTACAAATAAAGTGAGTGAACTAACAAAAAAGCTTTGAAAAATATTGACTTAATAAAGAAACATATTTTGAATTGACACCTCTCATTAGAACAACTGTACTCGATAGGGTGTCAGTACGATCTTGACTCATTTACTTGAGAGGCGCTATTAGTGGTCACCGGACGTCAGGTTACATATTGATCACCCAGTTACCAGCCAATGAATTGTTATTCAGTCTTAATGTGGCCCCACGTACTTCCATTCATTGCCAGCCTCTTTCAACTCAGAGTACAGCATACGACCAACGACCTCAATAAATTGCTAGATTTGTTACAATCTAAGTTTTCTCTGCAGCTCTACCCTCCACAGCCCCATCTATTACCATGAAAATTATTCCCTGCTGTCTTGGCACATGTCCTATCGTCCTGTCCTTTCTTCTTGTCAGTGTTTTCCACAAGCAAGAGAGTGGTTGAGTGGCAGTAGCGACGGCTATGCATCTTTCCCATGTGGTGCGGTTCTGCTATCCCCTCCGTTTTAAATATAGACTACCGCTTTTAGAGTGCTATTTGTTTACTACTTAACGTGAACGATGGGGAATGGCTGTAAGGCAGTCACCTATCGGTGATGGCTTATTAAAAAAAGAATTTTTATCACCTGGTGATGGGTCTTCTAGTGGCGCGAAACCGATCGTGACTTTCAATAAAATGTACTCAACACCCAGTGCGCATTATTTCTTTCAAAATCTGGAAATTTGTTTGCGGTTGACCCAATTTAAAATAACATAGCTGGTCTTCAGCATATGAGTATTTAATGGCATGCTAGAGCCTATTTTAATTCGTAACTGTATTTCATGTCTTTCCAGTTTATAGATAGGTCTTCAATAATTTCAGACATCTAATACCACTTGAAGTTGTGGAAGGCTTTTTCCAAGACAAATCCAGTACAGTCATCTTGCTTTCGTTCAAGGACACGCTTTCCAAAAGCTCTCGCTTTAACCGCACAATATCTTCATGAGAAACACAGAGTCTGTCTGACTCAGCACACGACCCAGCGCTAAAGGCTCGGCCGAGGAGAGGAGACACAGGCCGGAGACGCGCACAGCGGCGGCAAGGTAAATGTTTTATTTCGCAGGTGGCGGGCAGCCGGGCAGCGGGTAGCGTTACGCGGCGGCCCGGGCAAACACGGGCTGAGCGCGCGGCAGCGGCGGCGGCGGCGGCAGAGGCGTGGCCGGAGCGGGCGGCTGTTTGCGCTGCGTGACCGCCGCCTACCGCCGCGGCTCTGCCTGTTTGCACGCGCCGCGCCGCCTCGGCCGTCACCTCTGAGCTCCACCACCACACGCTGATTTGATTGCGCCGTCTGCGCATGCGCCGCCCTTGACCTGCGGCCAGTCGCCGCCGGAGGTCGCGCGAGCGCTCCCTGCTTGATCCGACTCTACCTCGCTCTCCTAATTCCATCCGACCTTTTGTTTACGGAACGTGGCTCCTGCACGAAATTTTACTAACTTCTTACTCCATCAACCGCTCTAATTATCCCAGGACGAGTACTTGTGCAAATTTGCAAGCGTAGCCTGTTTATGTAGATTGATTCTTACAAAGAAAAAGACAGCAACCAGCCACTATTAATACTGCTATTTACTTAAGTAAGTAGTGCCGTAACCGTTTTCGAACTGACAAGTTCATCATCAGACGGCTGTTCACAAGATTTACAAGATGCACTTTACATAATCGTCAGTTTTCGATTTTACCGTGTTTGATTTTCCGAACATTGGAAAATGCCACGTCCTGCAAGAAATGAAGGATAGCCCTCTATCCTCATAAGTAACAAAATCCGAGCTACAAGAGGCTATTATCTGTTTTAAGATTTCACACTCGCTTTCTGTTTTCACGTTAGTAGGAGAGCAAGGTATTCCTTGGATAGAAACGGGCGTTTGAGTTTGGGATTATCTACATACACGAGCAGGGAAAAACGTGTGGCAACTTCATGCTCCCTAACTTCCCCTAACCCTTCCCCTACTCCATCTTCCCTTCCCCTTTGAACCGTAGATTTAGACTTTCAAAATCTTTTCTTAAGGAATTTACTTTATTTACTAGCGATTCACCAAGAACATTAACACATTTAATCACACTAGGTGAGCGTGGAAGTAGTTGCCATGAAGTAACTGATGGAAAATAAAATTTCCTTTAACAAATGTGAATCTTATTCCTAAAAGCCTTTTCAAAAACAGATTTAAAATTTCATTCAGTAAGCACCCTCTAAATATCAAGTTACAATTCTTCAGAGCCATCTGCAACACACCAGATTACTTTAAACTAAAACTTTCAGCAACTCACACAAACACATTAACTATGCACCCCGTAAGAGGGATGGAAATGGTACAAACACTCGACGAAGAAAATATTTGCCACCGAAAGTGCAATCTGTTTTTAAAAGGACTCTTACGGTGGAAGGGTGGCAACTTTATAAAAATAACTATTTAAATAAAGCCCATAAAATCCAGACTTACATAAAATGTACAACATGCTCTACGTTACACATATACCACCCTGCAAGATGATAGGCAAGATAAAAATATATTTCAAGAATTCGGCCGTCACTTCAAGCAATAAATTCGTTAACACACCGAATCCGACAAACATGACAGAGGCAGCTATTAACGTACGGCAGACCGACAGACAGACAGATACCAACTGTCTAACAAATGCGGACGGAGACAGACGAGCAAGCTGGGGACGAGAGACTGATCAAGAAAACAAGTAGAATTTAACAAGTAAATGTAACAACATATCTCCAATCACTTAAATTCTAATAAACTGCGATTTCTAGCGAAGACCTGGCGCAGCACCCCCAAAACGCTCTCCCGAACCGTCCGCTGCCAGCCGCTTCAACGGACGCAGGAAGGGGCGCCGACCTTCTGTCTCACGGCGTCGCAGCTCGCCCCGGCCAGACCGAAGTCGTGGGTTGACTCCTGTTGCTCTCGTCGGCTGCGAACCCACTCCCCTTGGTATACGGCGAGGCCCACTGGAGACGTGGCGAGCTCACATGCGCCGACGCTCAAGACGGACAGGTCATCCTGTGTCCAAGTGCGTGGCCGACCAACCGATCGATCCGACCGCCAATGATGATTGCCCTGAACAACTCGAGCAGACTGGTGGCCTAACACATACTAGCACTCCGGACAACAGACGTACACTGACAGTCCCACGCTGATCCGGCTGACCAACTAACCAGACTCGACGAGACTGACAGACTAACGCTTCTCAGACTGACTGACCGACTGCCGAGCTCATACCGGCCCTTAAATGCACGTGGACAGGCAACTTTTCCCCTTTCCCACCAGAGGGAGACACCAAGCTACGATTGCCACGGCTGCGCAACCGCCAGAAAAGGAGGGCGACTACTTCACAAAACGCGCTGTGGCGCGCTCTTCAAAATAGCAATTTTTACTACGGCTCACACTTCCACCTCCCCTTCTACTTCCCCTTTCCCAGCTTCCCCTCTACTAAGCCACGACACTTTCCTCAACATTGGCCGGTCATAGATGTTTTGATCTCTCAGAAACATCTTTTAAATTCCTTTTGCCTCACCACTTTCTTGAAAATAGGGCAATCAGAGCTTCTAAGCCAACGGGCGCGTACGCGCGCGCACACACACACACACACACACACACACACACACACACACACATATTTTGCTTTCATAATCATAGCCCAATATTTTAACGCCATCAAAGTTAAACAACCAGTTAGAAAGCTTCCTACATTAAGAATGGGAGTGGGGTACGATATCATTCTCGTCCAGTCCTGACAGCAATTGTGTAACTGTCCGCCTTGCAGGTTCATGAAACCTTGAGAATACACATCTCAAGAAAAATGCTGAGATATGTAGCTTAGAATACACTGTGAAAGTTTTTCGTTACATTTACACATCTATAACCATCATTTTACAATGACATTTTCGTTATCATAATAATGACATTTTTGTTATCATAATAACGTCTAGTTTGCAATTACAGTTTACATCTTATCTGTACCTGCAACACGGAGCTTATAATCCAGATTATTATACAGCGTGTCCCAGAAATGTTGCAATAATCTTCAATGGGTTTTAGAAGTTTTCTTGAGAACAATGCGAAGATAGGAACCCATGTCTGGAAATGTCAATCAACAATGTTACAGAGCGGCGAAGTTACAGACACCAACGCCTGCCACTAGGCGACCCCATCAGCAGCAAAAGTGACTTTCAGTACCGACGAATCGTAAGTGGAACATTATGCAATGTTGTTTGTTATTCACTAACCGTTACTGATCATCACGTTCGTCATTGATGAAGATGGAGCTAGCTGCTGAGTAGAAAGGCCTTGTCTCCTATAAATGGGATGCTCTTTTGCCTTGTTGGATGACAGTTTCAGACAAGGATTTCCATCCATAGTTTATTTTTCTCCTGGAACCCTCCAAAGCCTCCAATCTTTTTCGGCATAGAGGAGAAAAATAAACTGGACATACAAACCGTTATCCACCAAGGAAACAATCACATTCACAGGAGACAAGGTCTGTCTACGCAGAGCTATTTCCATCTTCTCCATTGGCAGTGAAGGCAATCAGTAACGTTCATTAAATAACGAACAACATCGCGAGACGTTCCGTCTATGATCTGTCAGCGTACAAAGTCACGTTTGCTGCCGATGGGGTCGCCTAGTGGTAGACGCCAGGACTGGCGCCTACTACTTCAACTCTCCGTAACGTTTATCGGAGGAGGTATCCGGACACAGGTTCCTACCCTTGATTTGTTCCCCAAGACACCAACTCCGTCTCTTCGAAGTTTGTTACAACATGTCTGGAAAACTCCATATTATAATGAAATGTAGGTTACAGTTTTCTCCATATTTCACAAGGAAATACGAGATCGCAAAAGGCCAATGAAGTTAACAGTATTCGCAACCATAATATTAGCTCCTAATGGCAAATGGGGATGGGACTCTAGGTATCCAATGGTGAGCACAGCATGAGGCTATGGAGCATACTTGAACTTCTTAGTTCATACAGTGCTGATGGTGTTGATAAACAATTTAATGCAATGGAGTACTGTTTAAACCATTTTCAGGGATATTATTTATTTAAACTGTGGTGTCACCGCCAGACACCACACTTGCTAGTTGGTAGCTTAAATCGGCCGCGGTCCATTTAGTACATGTCGGACCCGCGTGTCGCCACTGTGAGATCGCAGACCGAGCGCCACCACAAGGCAGGTCTCGAGATACGGAATAGCACTCGCCCAGTTGTACGACGACATTGCTAGCGACTATACGGACGAAGCCTTTCTCTCATTTGCCGAGAGACAGTTAGAATAGCCTTCTGCTAAGTCCATGGCTACGACCTAGCAAGGCGCCATTAGCCTTACATAGTTGGATAGTTATCGTATGAAATGTCTCATCAAGACTGTTGTATTCATATCAAAGAATAAAAGATAAGTATTCGAGGAGCTGCATACTTTTCTTATGAGAATTCACTACTTATCCTGTTCCAGAATTCACGCCCGTCTGCGTTAGATAGCGTGCATTTAGGCCGCCTCTATCTACAAGGTGTTGGCACATTTACCAACACATCATAAACAATTTTCAGGAGCCAAGGTAGTGCGGAATACGAGTATTATTTAATCAAACAATTTGCAGGGATGGATTTCATGCAGTTTATTTATTTCTAAAACCACGATACAGTTTTAAATTGACAATGTCACACAACTAGCTCAAAAAAAAAGTTCACATTACCACACAACACTAGTAACAGACAGACTGAGACTCTACATACAGCGCTCACTTCAAATACAACTCGAAATAAATAAATAAATAAATATCTCTCTAACTCGAAAGAGAACAGTCGTCACTTTTCAAGTTTTAGCTGCTTGTTTGAAGGCACTAACAGAGAGAAAAAACTTTCTTGAGTCCTACAGCTACTGTGTTGTTCATCACTTTTCTGATATTTGCTGCTGGAGTCAGGGATGTTAAGGCAATTATTTTTTTTATTCTCCTAACTGTTCGAAGCACGCTGGTGTCCAAGCACAGACGGGAAAATCAGAACAATTACATATCTAAAAGTTGATGACGTGCTTCAAAACCCACAACAGATCGTGAAAACAACACAGACACACAACAGATCTGTTGTCTAAAGGATTCTCCTATAATTCGAGTCACTCATCTACAGACTAGAAAAATGGCTGGGGTGGATTTTCGATGTCGTGTGGCTGCTGATCTGGAGATGCTCTAAAGCTACAAAGGAGAGTTAGAGATAGCATCCCACCTATGCCAACCAGAGGAGGTTGGTCTGCCTGGACTTGTTCTAAACACTTGAACAAAGAAGGCATCATGTGATTCTCTGACTTCACGGAACTTTCTGTAGATGCCTTTTTCTACCCCTGTCTTATTCCTGTCAGTCTGTAGAGACTCCCACGCCCCCCCAAAAAGGATGTCTTGTGATTCTCTTGTCTCATGGAACATGTAATGCAGTTAAACTCTGCAAAAGTGGCTACACATAATGAAATATGGAAACAATCACCTGAGACACTTCTTCAATTACACTGGTCTGCTGCTGTCGAGGGAAGCTTGAAAGTTTCGGTGTGAAATCGATCTCCAACCAGGCTACATCATCACAAGCGATTGTAGCACCATACCATATCGACATAATTCACATTCTGCACCATACAAAATCATCACTTCTGCGTTCTGCATATAGCTATTGATCCCAGACTCTCATACATATACTGCGGAGACGCACAGATCCCAAAAACTTAAGCACATGCTCCACATATAGTCTCAGCACCTAGGTATTCCCTGTATGGTTGGTCGGTCAATCACCATGGCCAATGCTCACGAGGCAACTGCCCCCATACATGCTGGCCTGATGCATGACGATCAGAGTGCCCTCTGCAAACAGCAGCCCCTCTCCGAAACGGTGTACAAAGGCTGGTTTGGTTTCCCTGGCACAAAGGCGTTCTGCTCTGGCCGGCTTGCTGCCATGGTTTCTCTAACAGGTTGAGACCATCTCTGGGATTACAAGAACAGTTACTTTCTTAACCCTGTCGATGTGAAGTGCTTTGTCACTCGCTAATTAATTCACCGATTTCGAAACCAATATCAGCTGCAATACCCGATTTTACACGACAAGAAACGACGAAATTGTGACACAGGGCGACACAGTAAAGTCAACTGTATCCCCTTACCCCGCCTGAATGGTTTGGGGGGCTCACGCCTTAAGCTGGAAATGTCCATTCGTTCTGGCCACTGGCTACCTCTGCAACGTGCTCCACTTTCCAGGTGGTGCCGTTCTAGGAAACCGGCCGCATATACATCAGTCTAATTACAATTAAATATTACGATTGTAGCACCAATCTTGCGAGTGAAGTATCAGAAATACCTCCTCCTGATGACTGTGGCTCTAGAAATATCAATTTCCCACATACATCTGTATCCTCTGTATGACATGACATAATTTTCCATGTAAAATTTTTAATATGCCTTACAAGTATCGGCACATTGAATTCATAATTTTCCACGTCAGAGCTATACTTCCCTTACAAACGAACAGTCCCACCCACATTACTTTCTCCTCTCAAGTCGGAACATTGAACACAGTAATTTTACACCAGAATACATACACATTTCAAACAAGCAGTGTGATTATTGTCTATATGAGTATAGCGTCTGAAAAAATTATGGTATGTCCACACACACACACACACACACACACACACACACACACACACAAACAAACACATACACCGACTAGGTGTATCGATTCTCCTCAGTTCTAGGAAATCATGTAACTTTTAGTTCTTCCACCCTATCAGATTCGAGAACAGCCTGGAGGTATTTTCAAACTGCGCTTCCGGAAGGTGCTGCAACCCACCACGGCTCGCTCAAACAAGTTTTGTGAAACAGATGCATCAGGCACTCTGTGGTAACCAAGAGCGCTCCCGCAGACGAAAGGGTTGGAAAGACATCACCGTTATTGGTAGTAAACATGACAGTTGAGAGTGTGACAAAGAACATGTGGGTATCTGCTTAGGGAAGCTATGAGAGGAAGTTCTCCATATCCATTATGTTACAGACGTACCGCTGCCCTATTTGTACACTATAGGAGATGCAGTTGAATCCTTGCATTGGCGTATTGCTCAGGTGTTTTAGCAAATGAATCTGTCTGAACTTATGGTCGTATATACTCGTCAATGCGTTGAAATCACAATATTCCACGTTAAATCTATAGTCCCCATACGCCTAGACATACGTTATCTTTTGCAGGAATAATACCTCATCACTTCCCACATACGTCTAATGATATGTAGACACATTAACCACAGTAACGTTACATTCCAACAGCATAACATTAACTAGAAGTGGCATGATTAACATTTGTAGGTGTATAGTGTCCAAAAATTATAGCATGTCCACACTCACGCCAGCTGGATGTCGTTCCACACAGCCTACCATAGCTTCCCAGTAATAAAACCCTCCCCCCACATCGTCATTTTCACATATTCGCCGAGGAGTAAACGACATAATTACAATTAAAAAGCCCTCGCATCGTTTATTGATGTTATGTATGTTCTCTCGTCATAGTCGGTGTTTGCCAGAGCATGAAAGATTGATAACCGCAGCCAAGTCACTGACCCCTGCAATTTTTTTCGAAATCCCATTGCGTTCCAACAGCTCTGTTCCACAATCAGAAGGCTGTCTATTCCTCTACCCACCACTGATTAGGTAGAGAGCTATCACAATGAGAAAAATAGCGCACTAACCATGCAATGATTAGGCAGGCTGCACAAAGAAATTCGTAAGCATAGCACCTACAATTCTCGATATCGAATTACAGTCTATGTATTTCCCCCTACATGTCCCAATCTACTTTATGGATTACGACACTAGAAATACGACAATGTAATTTTGTCCAGGGCTTCGTTGACAGCACAGTCTTCTTCTCTCTCTCTCTCTCTCTTCTCTCATTATTTCTGTAACATACAACAAACTACAAAAACTTCGCTAATATCACCCATTAGAAAACTCAATATGATTCTACCACCACTCTCTCTTCCGATATATCAGAAACAAATACCGTCTGCATGTTGACATAGACCACACGTGGTGATCCCATTAAATATATAAGTATTAGACCACTAAAGCAGGTGGCCAGGGATCTAAGTCGCTCCTAAGGATCCTTTGTAAAGTTTTTTCGCCTGTACTAGAGAAAGACCATATCCCAAAGACTGTCATTCACAATCGAGGGTCCTTGTGTTGTTGTTTCATAAGCAATTTGATACATTTTCTTTTACTGTAACACATCGAAGCAGTGTACGATACAGATGTGTACACATTAACACATTTCGACCCACTCACTCTCACAGGAAGCTACATCTTACATGGTGTAAACTAAGCTGCTCCAACAACAAACAGTATGGTTAAAATAAAAATCAGAGCCCAAGTTTCTTATCGACAAATATGTGAAAGACATCACAACATATGGAAACTGCAAGAGTTCGTCAGTGTTTCCAGATAGCTATCCGAAGGTGATGACCTCTACATTTAATGTCATCTTGCACAGTGACTGGGTACCAGAGTTCTGGTGTCCCGTTTCCAAAGAGATCCAGAGCATTGATTCCTCATATTGGTGGAGCACATTGCACCCAGGTGTATGACTACTGTTTTGGTGTCCTAAATGGTAGTCACCCTGACCTCCACATCTTTGGACACTGCATCTTTTATGTTTATGACTTACAATGCATAACCACATGTGGAACAAGGCGGTATTCTGCAGGAAGTATCTCATGATGGTATTAGTCATTGACATAACAGCGTGGTTCTCATTTTCTGTGTCATTTCTAAACCACCCGTCCATTACTTTTCAAGGGCAAATACGTGTGGAAATATCCGAACCCTGTTACGCTACCTACATCACATGACACTAAGACTGTTTCTAAGCACAGGAAATAGCCGTCAGCAGAGATAGAGTGCAGAAACTACATTCCTTAGCCGAAACACTTTTTAAATTCGGTAAGATTTTTATTATAGTTTGACATCCACCCCTGTGTGGATGGAGTCACAAAGCATTCTCTCATTCATAGGATAAAGTTGGAGATTGAAAGATCTCACCAACACCTATGACGGTTACCATACTAACAAACGAATCATATCCATAGCAGCACTCCGCCCTATATTTCGAAACGAGCTGTCCCTTCGGTCTCTAGATTTCACGTTTAGTGATGCGTCGTACACTATCTCTCTAGATGCATGCATGCTGAGGAGATTATCACTCCTTGTTGGTGTGTAGTATATATGAACCTGATATATCTGAGGATGTTCTGGTTATATAACAAACAATTAAGGAGAGAAAGTTGTGTATGGTTTACACATGAAGGAATTCCAGATAGAATAAGTTTGAAACATTGTACTTAAATCACCTGTGCTATCAATTCTACAGTAATATTGCATTGTTTGGGTTCCACACCAGGGATGTACTGGTAAGATGGACATGATAGTATAACATAAACATACATCCAACACAGTTTTGCAGTTAAACATGCTACACTGTTAAAGCAATGTGGTTTGCGATATATTAGTGATATGGAATGCAATGCTGTCAAGACCCCAATGCAGGAAATATATTTCCAATACCCTACATACATTTTCCTTGCAACTTTTCTATTCCACTCACTGTTGTGAGAAACTTTAAGGAGGAGGATGCCGAGACAGGTTTTCCATCTGTTTGGTGGACCCCATTCATCACACATGCATTGGAAGTCCTGTGCTGACTGTGGTGTGAAGAGGTTAGCCGTTAACGATTTCAGTTAGACAGCGCTCTAAGTCACACACAGAACATGCAGTTGTATAGAAGCCGAACGTAGGACATACCACACAACTGACACATCTTGAGAGAAAACGGAAAAAGGCGGTTAAGCGTATGATAAATGAGCTACTGCAACACCTTCCTCTCTCTAGAATGCATCATTAGTCTACCATTAAATCATACCTTGTTACAACACCGTGAGCCGATTATTCCATCTACTTTTCATCATCCCTTAAAGCAGATCGACAACAATTTGGAGGCAGGTGGTTCCCTTTTCCAGGAAACCATTAAAGACAGCAGTCAGTTTGTATGTATCCCTATTACCTCAATACACATACAGCAGAATGTTGTTAAAAAACCATGCAGCGACTGTTCTGTAAGCTATTTGTTAGGTGACACTGCATAGTTGTGATTGTTAGAGAGTACTGAGAAGCACATTGTAAATACTGTTTGTTAGAGTTTAAAACACATGGACAGTCTTTCACAAGGTTAAACATACGATCCATTCTGTAGTTTTATATTACAGTCACCAAGCTGATAACACAATGCTCTTTAGCTAAGGACACTTTATAAAAATCTATAACGTGGTTGCCAATAAATTTGAGGTCGCACCTGTGCTTGTAACCCACATATATAAATTCATTACTCTACATTTTGTGGTCATCCACGTTAAACCATCTATTCCAGTCGTCTTATCGCTGTCTGTGAAAAATGACTGCTTCCCTGGTTCCTGGTGGTTCTATGTCAACTTGTCTTATATTCTTGTTGCTGTCGCATACTCGCTCTCATGTGCAAGAATTTTCCTTCAATGCTGACATGTAAGTACTCCCTCATTCTCCCTCAATTTCCCCACATTTTGGCGTATTTTTCTTCTATTCAAACGTATATTCCGTCAATTTTAGTAATTTTACCGATTTCGTCTCACTTTTGCTCATGTGACCATAACTTCTTCCCACAAATTCTAAGATTGCTTGTAAAAGTAACACAATTCCTAACACCTAGCGCAACTGCGCTATATTTCTGTGTGGAAAACCTGCTTCGGCACCCCTCTCCTTAAAGTTAATCGCCATAGAGACTGGCATAGAGTCCTTACATGCTGAATGTATGTCAGGTGCAGGAAATATATTTCCTGCATTGCGGTCTTAACAGTGTTGCATTCCAAGCGATCAATATATCGGAAACCATAATGTTATAACGTTATAGCCTGTGTAGCCTTAGAAGGGTGTGTTTATCATAGACGATCATGTCTGCCTTTCCAGTACCTTCTTGGTATGGAATCAAATGATTCAAATGGCTCTGAGCACTATAGGACTTAACTTCTGAGGTCATCAGTCCCCTAGAACTTAGAACTACTTAAACCTAACTAACCTAAGAACATCACACACATCCCTGCCCGCGGCAGGACTCGAACCTACGACCGTAGCGATTGCGCGGTTCCAGACTGAAGTGCCTAGAACCGCTCGGCCACACCGGCCAGCTGAAAAGTAATGGAGCGGTGGTTTAGCAATGACACAGAAATTGAGAACCATGCTGCAATGTCATTGACTAATAGCATCATTAGGTCGACGTGACGATAAGTTTTGTTGACGTAGAAACTCGTCGAGAATGATGGTTTGAAACTTGAGTAATTGAGTAAAATGCGACGAAATTACAGAGAACCTGGTAAAATTACGAAAATTGATGGAAAATACGTAAAACTGATGAAAATACGACGACAGTGTGAAGGGTCGTGTGTACTTATACGCTCACCTGTGTGTATGAAAATGTTCCAGTCCACCACCAGTGGGGTTGACATCTGATGGTGCATATTATCTGTGCTTTGTAGGTTTATGCCCTGCAGAATACCGCCTTGTTTCACGTGTGGTTATGCATTGTAAGTCATAAATATGAAAGATGCAGCGTACAAAGATTTGGAGGTCAGCATGAGTACTACCTGGGACACTGAAACAGCGATCATATACCTGCGTGCAATGTGCTCCACCTACTTGAGGAATCAATGCTCTGGAACTCTTTGGAAATGGAACACCATAACATCTGGTACCCAGTCACTGTGGAAGATGACATTTAACGTAAAGGTTATCATTTTCGGACAGCTGTCTGGAAACGCCCTACAGTGCCGTGAACTCTTCCAGTTTCAATATGTTGTCATGTCTTTCACATTTTTGTCAATAAGAAACACCACCTCTGACTTTTATTTCAACCATACTGTGTGTTGTGTAAGCAGCTTAGTTTACAACATGTGATGTCCAGTTTCCCATGAAGGTCAATGAGAAGAAGGGGAAAAAGAGGGGGGAAGAGGGGCAAAGAGGGGGAAAAGGGAAAAGAGGGGGAATAGGGGGAAGAGGGGGATAGGGGGGAGAGAGGGAGAGGCTGGAAGAGGGGGGGAGAGGGTGGAAGAGGGGGAAGAGAGGGAAAGAGAGGGAGAGGGGGAAGAGGGGGAGAGGGGGAAGAGAGGGAAGAGAGGTAACAGGGGGAAGAGGGAGGAAGAGAGGGGAAGAGGGAGGGAAGAGGAGAAGGGCAGGCAGAGGGGTGGTTGAGGAAATGGATGGGGGTAATCAACTGATCAATTAATTAATTTTCATAATTAATTTCCTCTCAAATTTGTGCCAAAACTGGCTTTAAACCACTACTAGTGTCAACTTCCTGATGCACAGCAAATTGCAGATGAAATAAACTTATCCCATCGTTCTGTTAGGAATTTGCAACTTCGACAAGTCACGATTCAAGAAAAAAAATGAATATGAAAGGAACTCTGGAAATTAGAGGTTCCAAGAGAGTTGTGTCAAGATCAACTAACATCAGTGCCTTAACACATTTGTATACAATTACGCCGACTGTTAATCTGTTTGGTAAATAGACTGGAAAGTTATTTATTGTTGTGCGAGAAATTGGAGATGTTCTGACCTTGCAAGTGCAGTAGGTAGTAAGTCACAGTAAACAAGGGGGGGGGGGGGTGAGTCAAATGGGCAAATGAGAACTACAGTTATTGTATGAGCACTGCTTGGACTGCAGCTACGCCTTGAAGGATAGACAGTTTTACGATAAGACCTACGACAGTTCGACATTTGGTTGCATGCCATCACATTCCATCAGTTCTCATCATCCTATTACACAAATATAAATCTGTATGCATTCTTTAAGAGAGGGTACCTTGCTATACATACTGCACACTTTGTAGCTCCCAAGAAGTTCACCTTCGATCTTAATCGTGCAAACCTTTGTAACCACGGTGGTGCTTCATTTTTCATTCTGTGATGACGATACAGGTTAATGGTTTGTTTTGAACATTTCTTGAACCTCCAAGAGGTCCATTTTGTGAAATGTAATACATGCATCTCCCGACTACTCATTTTCTGTCGCCCTCCTGACGCACAGTATAGCATAAAAGGTAACTGAATGCAATACGCTATGAGACAAACAGGAATTACACTTTTATTCAAAAGCAATAGTTCACAGTTAAGTCACCGCGATGCTCTCGTTCCAAAAGTTCCACCACCTGTGTTGTTGCGTGCGGTCATGCATCGGCATCCATAAAAATGACGTCTGGGCTAAATAGACCTCTAAAAAGACGCAAATGGAATAGGAGTAAGTTGTCCATGTTCAAAGATTTGTCACTGAGTATGTCCATGCATTATTATGCCTCCTCACACCACAATACCAGGACGATCATCGTCGACGGTCTTCCTGGGTGCACTTCATGATGCCGCCTCTCGCCATATGAGTGTACGTCCAGCAACGTCGAACACAGTAGTTTTGGTGTTACAGGTGGTATGGTGTGGGGAAGCATTATGTTAGCTGGGCGTATGGACCTCCAAAATCTTTGAACACGATACATTCAGCTGTCACCGTTGTTGTAACATTGTACTCCTTCCCTTCGTGCGTGTTTTCAGGTGTGCATTCGGTCCCCCTTCTCATTTTAAGGATGACAATGCGCGATCGCATCGAATTGTGCGGTTGCAGATCTTTAAACAAAAGGATATTTCATGAAGTTGCGTTGGAGAGAAGTATTGCTGCACGTCCACATGCACCAACGGCCATCCAGCAGTTGCCAATCACAGGTGGAGCAACGTAAAGACCTACCGCAAGAAATCCTTACCAACTTTGTGGCCAGCATGCGACCATTTTGCAGGAGATCGTCAGGAATCGCAGAGATGTCAGGGTAATTATTTTCTTTAGTAATAGTGTCATTTGTGTTCGTCTCTTTACGTATTTATTCCAGTTATTTTCTGTACCAGACTGTAACAGATCTTTCCATACATGGCGCAAGATTCATTGAGCTATATAACTTGGCATGATATATATTGCAAAAGTTGCTTTCGTTCTTCACCTCTGCACACCAATGTAAATCAGAGTAATCTCCTGACTTTTTACATTCAAAGAAGGACCACCCTTTGGGGACTCTTTGCTATTCCAGCTCTTTGATTACGACATGGAAGTGTCTGTGTTATTCCTAATTACGATGCGATATTCTTTTCGACATACATTCATTACCAAAGGAACAGTCATTGCGCGGATTACAGTCATTGCGGGGACTACAGCCGGAAATATAGATAACCATCAGGTGTAGAATGGGATGCCGAACCGTCACTCGAACACAGATATCTCGAGCAGTCGCGTTAAAATTAGACTATCGGTTCGCGACTCCCGGCAAGGCCCAACCTCCCAAATTTCGTCAACCATGTGTCTACAACCTGTACTGGTACATCCATTATGTATATTCCTGTACAGACGAGACATTTCACTTGGAAGTCGCTTGCTCAGTGTCGGCGAATATTTACGATATTGCAGTGCCTGTTTTATTCTGCCGACACCGGGAAAACAGTCGTGTGCAGGAATATACATAATGGATTTACGAGTACAGGTTGTGACACATGGTTGACGACATATGGCAGTTTGGGTATAGCCGCAAATAGTGCATAGATAAATGGTGCCGGCACGGTATCTCAGCGTGTTCGGTCACAGGGTTAGCTGCCCTCTGTAATAAAGAAACTGACTTACTGTATCATCGATGGATTTCAACAAGTGGCATACGACGCCCGCCTCCAACAAATACAAGGATTAATTACGAAAAAAATGAGATTAACAAAAAAAAAATGGTAAGGCGACCACTCGCGATAAGCGGGAAATCCGGGTTCGAATCCCGTTCCGCCACAAATTTTCACTGTCGTCATTCTATTCTACACACCAGTGTAAATCAGAGTAATCTGACGTTTTGCATTCAAATAAGCACCACCCTTTGGGGACTCTTTGCTATTCCAGCTCTTTGATTACGACATGGCAGTGTCTTTGTTATTCCTAATTACGATGCGATGTTCTTTTCGACATGCATGCAAGACCAAAGGAACAGTCACTGCGGGGACTACATATTCGCAACTATGAATACATTTAATGCAATTCTTTGATTGGTGTTTCACTGGTCAGCAAACTTTTTGAAGCCTTATTTGGCGGCCACCGTTCATCCAACCAAACCTATTCGTCAGTTAAATTCTTAAATGGAATCACGTCTTTCTTATTAATCAAATTAAACTGTTCACCTTCAAGAACTACTTTCCCGTTATTTTCAACTCACCACGTTTTAAACATGAAACTCTTTTTACCACAGAGCACGTCAGAAAGTTAGTGGACTTTGTAAGCTAAATTTTTTTCACTGTGGTATCCCACTGCAATAGAGTTAGAAAATGATTAATACATTTCCATATTCGTCGCAATCACATCAACGTGTCATGGATTTATTTTTAGTGTTTTATTGTGCTCACGTTGTTACACTTTTCCAGTACGTTAATAGTTACAAAATAAGCTACGTAATTAATTAGGATGACAATGAAGACAACACTCTTTATGTTACGTATCAGCTTCCTTGAAGTTTACCTTCCAGATGTGACAAACTTCTGTTGTTCGAAATGCTTCTTTCTCTTCGAGCCTAACAATCATCTGCATGTTTCATAACGGTATTTATTTACGTGATCAACAGTCAGACGTGGCTGTTTACTGATCCATTCCATAGATTCAGCAACCTGGAAACAATTTAAACTCTGAATATCCGTCACTGCACATAGAAGGCAATACTGTAAGGTTTATATACATGAAGTCTGTCGATTTGATTGTAACAATCATTCTATATCTGAATGTATGACCTACAGTTGTTTTAATTACGTGATTCAAAAATGTTCAAATTTATGTGAAATCTTATGGGACTTAACTGCTAAGGTCATCAGTCCCTAAGCTTACACCCTACTTAACCAAAATTATCCTAAGGACAAACACACTACCCATGCCCGCGGGAGGACTCGAACCTCCGCCAGGATCAGCCGCACAGTCCACGACTGCAGCGCCTTAGACCGCTCGGCTAATCCTGGACGGCAATGACGTGATTTACCTGTAAATATGGTGTCTCTGCTTTGGGAATCATAAATTTGACTGGTTTGAATTGCGAACGGTCTACTAAATGTGCACTGAACTTCTGTTTGGATTGAAAATTGCACAGACAGCACTGACATACTACAATATAATGATGAGAAACAGTAATACTGCAACGTGCGTAGCCTGTTTGATGGAGCACTCCACCAGAGGGCTCCCTCGCTCTGTGCAAGGGCTTCGATGCAAGCGCCTCTGGAGGCGTCCTCGAATGAAGGAGTGGAATGGAGAGCAGTTGGTTGATGGACTACAACCGAGATGGAACCTTATCTGGAATTTAGTGTCCCGAGGAACCGCACAATCTGTGCAGTCAACGGTAATGTCAGGTGCGGCCAAGCTGTCAAGTACATAACTTGTCTGGAAGGCAAGTGTGTCTTTACCCATTGGCCAGAAAAGTTGGCAACCTCAACCAGATCCAGAAACAGTGGTGTTGCTATTCTGTAATATACGGAGCAATAGGAGTATTTTAGTGGCCACAATGTTTGGTGAGGAGCTGACCAGTTATCAGATTGAGATTATTGTATACCAGATATTGTGCATAGTGAAGACATCCCGTGGCTGGTGTACGTGTTTTGAATACAATATTCCGACATCGGACAGTATGGCTGTGAGAACGCAAGAATGTGTTTTTTGTAGTGTGTCTTATCTCCACAGTGAGAGCATATTCTGCTATTCTGTTTGTTGTCCTGTTTTTAATCATGCTGCACGTGTATTCAGTTATTGTATATAACTGTTTTTGAATTATATGTTGCTGTTATTGACGACAGAGGAGTCGGCATTACTAGCCCTGTAGTATTTAGAAGTATTAAATTGCTGGTGGAGCGTGTTAGTAGTAGAGGCACATGCTGCCGTGGTATTATTCTTTTATTGTACTGTTTTTTATGATTGCCCAATTGTAACGTGCTACGGGCTGAGAATGTGATATGGTGCTTCCTGTTTTATTGTTCTTGGTTGAAGCCTACTTGATGGCGAAGAGGCTTTAACATATTTGAGTTTTGTATGTATTTTATTGGTTAGGAAGTTTATTATTTGTTTTGTTTTTAAAAAATGGCTCTGAGCACTATGGGACTTAACTACTGAGGTCATCAGTCCCCTAGAACTTAGAACTACTTAAACCTAACTAACCTAAGGACATCACACACATCCATGCCCGAGGCAGGGTTTGAACCTGCGACCGTAGCGGTCACGCGGTTCCAAACTGACGCGCTTAGAACCGCACGGCCATACCGGCCGGCTGTTTTGTTTTTATGTAATACCCATTTTTACACAGGCAGTAGGTCAGGGAAAAATATTTTTATTTATTATTAGTTGTCTTATGTCATTGTGTTTGTGTGAAAGTATTTATGTTGTTAATAAATTCTTTTATAAAGTAGGCCCTCACCTCACAACCCCCAGCCCAAAGCCCAAAGCCCTACAATTGGTAGCATAGCGTAGTTGTGCATTATGCTGACTTTGTGTCCGTAACTGTGGAGTTTAAGTGTTTAACAATTGTGTCTTGCTTTACCTTGTGGTGTTATAAATATGGGTGCTAGGGAGGTACCAGGCACAGAGTGGCTGCGCAAAGACAATATACCCCATGTGCTATTCATTCGAGAGTGAGCCGCTGGAAGCACTGTGTTCGAATTTTCACAGCAACTTCGGCAGGTGATCAAGCCGTTGCAGTTGATAGGTGGGAGTGAACGCAGGTGAATAAGAAACATCTACGTCATTAGGTTGACCCTTGGTGAGAGAGGAACAATACTGCAATTTTCCGAAAGGAAGACACCGTGAGCGGTTGCATAGGTTAACGGCTACGGCTACACATTATGTATAGAGGATTAATAATTTGTTATTTTTAATGAAGTAAGGAGGAAGCAGGCAGACAATGCAAATTACGAAATAGACAGGAAGGGAAGAGGTTGAAGTGGGTAATTTATTGACTGCTTAATCATTGGCGTGAAGCCTACTTTCATAGCATATTCGCTGTTACAGGAGCTGCAGAACTGCATGCACAAAATATTCGATTTTTCTTTTTTTACTGGTAAATCTATATTAAAATATTATCCGCGTTCGTCGATATGTATACTAGCCACGGAATTTGACATTATTGTTTCAGTTACGTTCCACAATATAACATCTCTAGTGAAATATAATTCCAAAGACTTTCCAGACGATTTGTTGTCATCTCGTAGAGTCAGGTGTACTGCTGGTAGTCAGCGTCTTCCCAACACGATAGTTCGGCGTCGTAACTCGGCGTCTTCATCAGGTGTTCCCTGAGACTGGTTGACGAGCTGATCTAGTCCCATATTTATGCCTGGGCGGTATGTGGCGCTCCCTGTACCGTCCGCGCCCACTGTGGCCATTTCTGGCGGTGGTATCATTCATTAGGCGCTCCATCTTCGGTCTGCGCCCGTTGCGACTCTCTTCTGAGGTAGCGGACATCCCAAGGCGTTGCGTACTGGGCACTGTCATGGTTCTGTTGAAGTTCCTTATGCTGTCCGCGACGGCGGCGAGTTTCTTTCGTGGCCGAGCCATTCTCCTGGCCTTCTGAACCCGGTATGCGCCTGTGTGGTGCGCTTCCTGCGGCATCCGGCTGCTGTTAGAGCTGCATACTATGACAGCCATCCTCCAAGGAGTTTGCTGCCGCCTGGTATCGCGCATGCCGTTCTGTTCCGTTATAATACGATGATGTCTGTGTCCGATTTATGCTTCTTTACAAGAATTTATAATTGCCTCGTGGCACTAGCATATACAGATACACTCAACAAACCTATGGCTCATAATGTAAATAAATAGCATCTGACTTACATATCGCTCGCCATGCAACAAGATTCCAGTGAATAGTTTCCTTCAATCGCATTGAACATTACCAGAGAACATCAATGACTGCCGGGATTTCAATCTTTGATCACCTTCTCACCAATCAGTCAGTTCTCTACGTGAACAAAACGTGATTTTCTCTCTTACTGAGTGATACTGATTCAAATGGTTCAAATGGCTCTGAGCACTATGGGACTTAACATCTGTGGTCATCAGTCCCCTAGAACTTAGAACTACTTAAACCTAACTAACCTAAGGACATCACACGCATCCATGCCCGAGGCAGGATTCGAACCTGCGACCGTAGCAGTCCCGCGGTTCCGGACTGAGCGCCGGAACCGCTAGACCACCGCGGCCGGCAGTGATAGTGTACTGTTCCACAGACATTATTCTTTCAAAATACATCACCAGCAGCTTTCTTTAATTCACACATGTTTTGACCCATGTACAGTGTGGGGTAAATAAATGTGGGGTGGTGAACAAAGTTCCAGGGTACAAAGAAACACAGCAAAGGAAAGGAAATACATTACTAACCTGACTACAGCAGATGTTGAACGTGACCTCCATTCATCTCATGACACGTTTGGTCAGCAACTTGCTGAAATCGAATCGAAGCTGGACTGCTGGAACTACCGCTGTCTCATCCAAAATGTTCTGCTGCAGTTCTTGAAGACATTGAGGGTTGTTGCGAAACACATTAGACCTAAGGGCTCTCCGCACAAAGTAATCGCACACTGACAGGTCAGGTGACCCGAGTGCCCCCTATGGCAGCGACCAGACTGTAGGTCCAGGTGTAATACTCGTCTGCATGATCGACGTGATACACCGATCTCTTGCGACAGTCGACGAGTTATTTTGGTAAGTCAAGCATTTTCTGGTGAACTGCAAACACGTTTTCTGGTGTGTTGGGCGCTTCGAAAAGTTTTTTGGCTTGTTCAAAACAGATCCTGTCTGATTCCATTTTCGAGTTAAGCGTTGCATGGTACACTTTGGTGGCACTTTGACACCATTAAACTTCTCATCAAACAACTGACCACACCGTTTCCACGGTTCTGTTGTCATGTAACTTTCCACAACGGACAACCGCTGTTCCACTGTCAGTACCATCGCCCCTTTTGCACTCCTGCACTCACATTGGCACAGCAAGAACTATGCTCTGAAGCGGCGCGGATTACGTGGCGGGCGTACACGTAGTGTGCGCGTCACGTGGTGTAGTTACAGTGATATATTCATATCCAATCTATTCACTCGTCCAGGCCACTTTTTATTTGTCCCACCCTGTATATGGTGTAGTGAATTGTACACTCTATTACGTGATTTGTTTATTCGTTTTAGTCTTATCACTTATTGAAATCTGTGGATCTATCATGAGCCTTACGTCTGTCGCGTTTTTTATTAGGCACGAGGCAATTCATTTTTAGTACATAGGGATAGTTTAGTTACTTGCACGTTCCATGGATCGTAATTGCGACATCTCACTATGATGTGGAATGAGTCAGTTTTATAAATATAGTATGCTTTCTCTCTTAAGAATATTTCAACTTGATGACCCTTTATGATTGCCTTAAGCACCCTTTTTTATTACATAGAGTGAATTATAGGTAACCATATTCAGTCTCTCTCCCTATACACCACACACACACACACACACACACACACACACACGGTATTATTTCATTTTCTTTCAGTAGAATTAGTTGCCAATCAGATAATATTTCACTCTGTCTGAAGATAGTTTCATTATCTGCTGAGTTCTTTATCTCACTGGGCAGGTGTTCAAAGAATTTTTTGATGAGTACCTCACTCGTTCCTGTGTCACATTAAGGTCGAATGACGGGCAATATAAGTCAGTTCTCCTTCTAGTATTTTATTTGTAGATGTTAATGTTGTTTTCGAACTGCGACTTATTGTTGGCAAATCTTTAAAAGGGATTGAAGGTTACAGATGTTCTTCTCCAGATAACTGACATTTGAAATTTCGTTTTCACACTTCACAGCACTATAAATAGAATACTCGTTTCGGTGTTGTGTTTTGGATGGTATTGCCAAATATCGAGCGTTATTACCCACTAATGAATGTGCTATCTTTGTAGTATCTTCGATTTTGTTTTATTCTTTTGCGATTAGATGGTCCCAAAGTAATAATTATCAACGCACTTTAACAAGTACGCTCGACAATCGTAATTAGGTTTTTAATGTTCCAAATCTGATCTACTTTAATGATAGTGCCGTTTAATTTTACTTTGTTTTCCTTCTTTTTGCAGCGTGTTCCCGGGAAAATTGTGAGATGATTTCTTAGAAAGGGGCACTGTTAATTAGCCCCCTTACCACTGTACAATTTGACAGGTGTTCCTTCTCTAGTGACCTCACTACGAAACACCAAACCCTTATCTCCCATCCTCTCTTTCCTGTAATGTGTTTAACCAGTGAAGGCATTTTAATGGCTAGTAGACAATGATTACCTAGGCATACACTGAAGCAGTACAAAGAGTAGAAGTTTTTCTTTCACTAATTTACACTACATAACACAAGATGCTTTGCGTGATTATATAGCAGCCAGATTGCTCCGAACAATGGCCACTGATGACTGCACTAAGAGTAGGAAACAGGTCAACAACGTGACCAAAAACCTGATAACATCAAAGCGTCCTTTGGCAGTTTCACGCCGCGCAGCATTCAAAAGCTCTAAAACGCAAGGTGCATTTGGTTCAGAGTCAGGTGTCTCTGGATACTAATATTCTCGACCGCATTAAACAAGAGACAAGTAGGGACAGAATATTCTTTATACAAATCAGTGAAAGAGACCTATTTAGAGGTGTCATCCTTTGGGTTCTTATTTCTCAAGCCGAATGCTCCATTTCTGAATGACAATCCCTTGGTGAAGTAAAAATATATCACTTGATCCTACTGAACAACTCGCACGAGAACGAGGAGGAAAATCTGATGTCACGTGAGAAATGCCGCTACACGTAGAATAAGTTTCGTCGATGACGCTTAAAGGACGACAAAGAACTTCAAACTGACTGCCAAGTTCCCAATAAATGATTGTTGCTCATATATGCAAGTATGACGACATTTGTCGCTGCCTACCAATTGTGAAGGTTGCCTTCATTTTTTCGCCTTGTCTGTCGTTTGTTCACCCCACACAGTCAAACAAGATAGGGTCCTGCGAAATCTACGGTTATGCCATCTCTTTAAAACTTATAGCTTGAACACTGTTCCCCATATCCATTGTATATGGAATCATATGGACCAGTCTAAAGACAGTTTTTCTTCTGTTACACTTGGACACTGGCTACTATCGAATTGCTATTCAATGGTTAATATCGCCTACTGACTTCCATTTCTCATAATATTTACTGCTTACGGACGATAACTGAATTTGCTGATCGCCACCTACTTGTGTTTAAAAAACTCCTACTCGGCACGTGCTACGAGTTCAGTAGTTCTGACTATGTTCCTGCTTTTCTCTTTGGACTTAAACAGGGTGTTAAAGAAAGTGTCTAACACCTTGAGAGGAGGTAGTATCCACCGAAACGAGAAGAATAAGCCCAGTAAACATGGGTCCGTAAATGCATACTTTCTGCGATAAACACGTGTTTATAGGAAGTATTCAACGTGGCATCCGTTCATGACAATGCACCCCTCTGCCCTCCGGCGTAATGAATGATGCACCACTTGAAATATACACCGATGTTGCTCACGCTATGAAATGTAAACCGATTTTGTTGTACCTGCTGGTACACATTGAAGGCGCGACCCTGTAGTGGCTGCACATCTACATCTACATCTACATCCATACTCCGCAAGCCACCTGACGGTGTGTGGCGGAGGGTACCTTGAGTACCTCTATCGGTTCTCCCTTCTATTCCAGTCTCGTATTGTTCGTGGAAAGAAGGATTGTCGATATGCTTCTGTGTGGGCTCTAATCTCTCTGATTTTATCCTCATGGTCTCTTCGCGAGATATACATAGGAGGGAGCAATATACTGCTTGACTCTTCGGTGAAGGTATGTTCTCGAAACTTCAACAAAAGCCCGTACCGAGCTACTGAGCGTCTCTCCTGCAGAGTCTTCCACTGGAGTTTATCTATCATCTCCGTAACGCTGTCGCGATTACTAAATGATCCTGTAACGAAGCGCGCTGCTCTCCGTTGGATCTTCTCTATCTCTTCTATCAACCCTATCTGGTACGGATCCCACACTGCTGAGCAGTATTCAAGCAGCGGGCGAACAAGCGTACTGTAACCTACTTCCTTTGTTTTCGGATTGCATTTCCTTAGGATTCTTCCAATGAATCTCAGTCTGGCATCTGCTTTACCAACGATCAACTTTATATGATCATTCCATTTTAAATCACTCCTAATGCGTACTCCCAGATAATTTATGGAATTAACTGCTTCCAGTTGCTGACCTGTTATATTGTAGCTAAATGATAAGGGATCTTTCTTTCTGTGTATTCGCAGAACATTACACATGCCTACATTGAGATTCAATTGCCATTCCCTGCACCATGCGACAATTCGCTGCAGATTCTCCTGCATTTCAGTACAATTTTCCATTGTTACAACCTCTCGATATACCACAGCACCATCCGCACAAAGCCTCAGTGAACTTCCGATGTCATCTACATGGTCATTAATGTATATTGTGAATAGCAACGGTTCTACGACACTCCCCTGCGGCACACCTGAAATCACTCTTACTTCGGAAGACTTCTCTCCATTGAGAATTACATGCTGCGTTCTGTTATCTAGGAACTCTTCAATCCAATCACACAATTGGTCTGATAGTCCATACGCTCTTACTTTGTTCATTTAACGACAGTGGGGAACTGTATCGAACGCCTTGCGGAAGTCACGAAACACGGCATCTACCTGTGAACCCGTGTCTATGGCCCTCTGAGTCTCGTGGACGAATAGCGCGAGCTGGGTTTCACACGACCGTCTTTTTCGAAACCCATGCAGATTCCTACAGAGTTGATTTCTAGTCTCCAGAAAAGATATTATACTCGAACATAATACGTGTTCCAAAATTCTACAACTGATCGACGTTAGTGATATAGGTCTATAGTTCTGCACATCTGTTCGACGTCCCTTCTTGAAAACGGGGATGACCTGTGCCCTTTTCCAATCTTTTGGAACGCTACGCTCTTCTAGAGACCTACGGTACACCGCTCTGTCGTCTATTTCGTTATCTACCATTTTGTCATCTGTGCGACAATCTAGAGAAGGAACTACAGTGCAGTCTTCCTCTGTGAAACAGCTTTGGAAAAAGACATTTAGTATTTCGGCCTTAAGTCTGTCATTTTGGTCACAGAGTGTCTGGACACTTTGTTTTGATCCACCTACCGCTTTGACATAAGACCAAAATTTCTTACGATCTTCTGCCAAGTCAGTACATAGAACTTTACTTTCGAATTCATTGAACGCCTCTCGCATAGCCCTCCTCACATTACATTTCGCTTCGCGTAATTTTTGTTTGTCTGCAAGGCTTTGGCTATGTTTATGTTTGCTGTGAAGTTCTCTTTGGTTCCGCAGCAGTTTTCTAACTCTATTGTTGTACCACGGTGGCTCTTTTCCATCTCTTACGATCTTGCTTGGCACATACTCATTTAATGCATATTGTACGATGGTTTTCAACTTTGTCCACTGATCCTCAACACTCTCTGTACTTGAGACAAAACTTTTGTGTTGAGCCGTCAGGTACTCTGTAATCTGCTTTTTGTCACTTTTGCTAAACAGTAAAATCTTCCTACCTTTTTTAATATTTCTATTTCCGGCTGAAATCATCGATGCAGTAACCGCTTTATGATCGCTGATTCCCTGTTCTGCGTTAACTGTTTCAAATAGTTCGGGTCTGTTTGTCACTAGAAGGTCTAATATGTTATCGCCACGAGTCGGTTCTCTGTTTAACTGCTCAAGGTAGTTTTCAGACAAAGCACTTAAAAAAATTTCACTGGATTCTTTGTCCCTGCCACCCGTTATGAACGTTTGAGTCTCCCAGTCTATATCCGGCAAATTAAAATCTCCACCCAGAACTATAACATGGTGGGGAAATCTACTCGCCGCCCGGTGTGGCCGTGCGGTTCTAGGCGTTTCAGTCTGGAACCGCGTGACCACTACGGTCGCAGGTTCGAATCCTGCCTCGGGCATGGCTGTGTGTGATGTCCTTAGGTTAGTTAGGTTTAAGTAGTTCTAAGTTCTAGGGGACTGATGACCACAGATGTTAAGTCCCATAGTGCTCAGAGCCATTTGAACCATTTTTGAAATCTACTCGAAATATTTTCCAAATTATCCTTCAGGTGCTCAGCCACAACAGCTGCTGAGCCAGGGGGCCTATAGAGACATCCAATTACCATGTCTGAGCCTGGTTTGACCGTGACCTTCACCCAAATTATTTCACATTTCGGATCTCCGTCAATTTCCTTCGATACTATTGCATTTCTTATCGCTATAAACACGCCTCCCCCTTCACTGTCCTGCCTGTCTCTGCGGTATACATTCCAATCCGAGTTTAGGATTTCATTACTGTTTACGTCTAGTTTCAGCCAACTTTCTGTCCCTAGTACTATATGGGCATTGACGTAACATAGGCCAATTCTGTCTAGTGTCCCCATAACCAAACGTCCAGAGGATTGAGGTCTGGGGAACGAGGAGGTCAAAGTGTGCCCCCCCCCCCCCCCCCTCCGACCAGTATAGCGGTCCTGAAATGTTCGCGCATACTGTGACGAAAGTGTGCTGGTACGTCATCATGTATGAACCACACTTGTGTTCGTTGCTGTAATGGCACAGCCTCCAGTAAGGTGCGCATTAATGAGAAAGCCCAGATAATGCTCCCCAGTCAACTTTTGTGGTAGCTTTTATGAGCCTATTAAGCTATCGCTAAGCACGCCTGCCCAAATGTCGATTGAGAATCGTGATAATGCTCTCTTTCCTGAATTGCTTGTGGACTTAACATCTGCCCATACATTCTGGTTATAGATATTCACAACATCTCTAGTGAAGCCTTCCTCGTCGGTAAATAAAATTTTGGATGTGGACAATGGATGTACGGCACACCTCTACAACAGCCATTGACGGAACCATCATCTGCCATGGTGGTCCTTTAGCCACATGGCCTGAAGGCGCTGTTGACGATACAGGTACAGAAGCTGTTCACGAAGTACACCCCCCGCCCCCAGATGAGAGAGTGTGACACTCCTTCTGCTGCTGCTAATCGTCGCATCGCACGTTGGTCCCAGGGAAGGTTCTTACCGGACGTGTCAGTGTCAGGCATGCGGACTATGCGGGGGCTTCCAATGTCAGTCTTCCAAGCTGCAAGGCTAACTGTGACCCTCAGATGCTGGAAAAGTCCACCGAGCTGCTTATCGGAGGGAACTCTGAAATGTGGAAATTTTTCAGCGCAGAGGGTACGGGCTCGCAGGCTATGCCCATTTGCTAAACCTCAAACGAATATCACTGAGACCTGGTGGTCAAGGAAGGCAGAATTCGGTTACGATTGTGGACGGGACCGTGGCCTAATCAGTTACTATTGGTTGGCGTTTCTTTTAATCACACAGTTTATTGAAAATCAAGAACAAATTAAAATAATGGCAATAATTTAAGAATTGTTTCACGGCTAAAGGCCTTAATGGCAATAAATTAAGAATTGATTAAACTTGCTCCAACTTACAATTGCAGTTATTAAAATATAAAAGACAAGTGACTAAGGTCTTAAAGCTCGCTGCAAAATACAATTGCCAAATTAAAATTTTAAGACAAGTAACGACACTCACGGTTGAATGCCTTAATGGCAATAAATTAAGAATTGTTTCACAGCTGAAGGCGTTAATGGCAATAAATTAAGAATTGTTTAACTTTTTGCAACTTGCAAACTACAGTTATTAAATTATTTAAAACAAATCACCAAGGTCTTAAAGGCTAACTGCTAAAATACAATTGTCACATTAGAATTTTATGACAAGCAGCGACAGTCACGGCTGAAGGCCTTTAAAGCCACAAATGGCAATTACTTTTAAAAAATTAACAAACATACTGTCAACACAGCATGGCAATAGCAAAAGCTAATTTGAAAGACGGGCAACTGGTCACCAAACAGGTGAGACAAAAAGATAGTAAACTAAGTTGCACAACCGTTTAAACCTACTGTAACGCCAAGAATGGCAATAATATTAAAAAAAGTTAGAAACATACAATAAAACAGCAAATATAATAACAAGGTTAAATCAAAAGGACAAGCAACGGATCACCAAACAGATGAGACCAATGATGGTAACTTGGTAATACAATAATAAAATAATAACACAATAATAAAACACAAGAGCTAGTCACAGACGGTGCTCCAGGAATCGATCTCTGAGTAGGTCAGGCCAAAAACACTTTCGCGAGCGATGAGAAAGGCAGCCAAGAGATGTATTCACTTCACAAGATCCTAACTCAGATTAGTGGCAGTCTAACGAATGACTAATGATAATCTTCTGAAGCTACCTTACGTCCGATAACCAATGCAACGATGGAACACCACGCCAAACCCCGAACCTGCGATCAGCAAAAACTACACGCCTTACCGGACAGCAGAGGCAAGGCGACGAAACGTACACTGCCGTTACATACACTAACCTCCAGGGCAGGTAACTGGGGCGTTAGCGGCCACCAGGCAGGAAAGATACCACTGGTTGAACTCAACAAATAGTAATACATAGAATGCAGCAATTAGTAACAAGAAGTAGAGGAAAGCTAATTAGATTCACCATCCCCAAGCACTACGCTCGCTGCTCTTCGTCTCGGCGACACTGCGAGCAGCAACACGAACCCAAGATCTCATAGTTACTACATATCGATAGCGCCGCTGCTGCCACTAGCGGATAGGCAACGCTTGCGAAACCAAGTGGCGCCAGTCAACACGTGAAGAATACAAACAACCGCAACGATGCCAAATAAACGATACCGTCTGGCCTCCAACAGAGGGCAGAAACCTACCACAGCACCAAAGCGAGCTGCAGCACGGCTCAATCATATCCCCATTACAGTTGTCGAATAGTAGGCTTCCATTGCAAACTGGTGGTGGAAGAGAGAAAATGGAAATGTACTACACCATTTGTACGTAGAAACAGCTCAGTAACAGTAAACATAATTGAATCACCGTTTGGAAGAAGGTAAAAACGCTATGATACCTACCCATGGTTGACAGTACTGCGCACACACACACTCACACACACACACACACACACACACACACACACACACACACACACACGACGAAAACTAATGTAGCATCATATTACCCTGCCGCCACATTAAACGGAGCGTTGGAGTAGTACAGCTGGATTTTTCTTTAAAAAGGGACATTTGGAAACGTAGTTCAGCATTTCTGGATTTGGTTTGCTACCCGTGTTAGTACTTAACGCCATCTAAGAGTTTTTGGAAGCCAACTTTCCAAGCTTACTACCTTCTTTTATAATCTGGACTTTAATAAAAATGGCAAGGTACTGTTAATCGGAACACAAGGATAAATTGTGATCTAAATGACAATACATTTATTCATTCTTAACATCACAAGACAAAAAAATGACTAAAAACCCATCACGCAAACATTTTCATTTGACAAACGCTTTCACTAACATGGGGTCTACGGTGGACAAAGTGATCAGCTGGGGATCGACACACGACACTAACCAGAACACTAATCGCTTTATCTGACTTCATAGACGCGAATCCGGGCTATGGCACAAAAATTGCGCTACCATCAATCATCTATACTCTACTATTCAAAAAAAGTAAAATATCGTTCGAAAGAACAGAGTGCCAAGAAACATACACTCCTGTAAATGGAAAAAAGAACACATTGACACCGGTGTGTCAGACCCACCATACTTGCTCCGGACACTGCGAGAGGGCTGTACAAGCAATGATCACACGCACGGCACAGCGGACACACCAGGAACCGCGGTGTTGGCCGTCGAATGGCGCTAGCTGTGCAGCATTTGTGCACCGCCGCCGTCAGTGTCAGCCAGTTTGCCGTGGCATACGGAGCTCCATCGCAGTCTTTAACACTGATAGCATGCCGCGACAGCGTGGACGTGAACCGTATGTGCAGTTGACGGACTTTGAGCGAGGGCGTATAGTGGGCATGCGGGAGGCCGGGTGGACGTACCCCCGAATTACTCAACACGTGGGGCGTGAGGTCTCCACAGTACATCGATGTTGTCGCCAGTGGTCGGCGGAAGGTGGACGTGCCCGTCGACCTGGGACCGGACCGCAGCGACGCACGGATGCACGCCAAGACCGTAGGATCCTACGCAGTGCCGTAGGGGACCGCACCGCCACTTCCCAGCAAATTAGGGACACTGTTGCTCCTGGGGTATCGGCCAGGACCATTCGCAACCGTCTCCATGAAGCTGGGCTACAGTCCCGCACACCGTTAGGCCGTCTTCCGCTCACGCCCCAACATCGTGCAGCCCGCCTCCAGTGGTGTCGCGACAGGCGTGAATGGAGGGACGAATGGAGACGTGTCGTCTTCAGCGATGAGAGTCGCTTCTGCCTTGGTGCCAATGATGGTCGTATGCGTGTTTGGCGCCGTGCAGGTGAGCGCCACAATCAGGACTGCATACGACCGAGGCACACAGGGCCAACACCCGGCATCATGGTGTGGGGAGCGATCTCCTACACTGGCCGTACACGACTGGTGATCGTCGAGGGGACACTGAATAGTGCACGGTACATCCAAACCGTCATCGAACCCATCGTTCTACCATTCCTAGACCGGCAAGGGAACTTGCTGTTCCAACAGGACAATGCACGTCCGCATGTATCCCGTGCCACCCAACGTGCTCTAGAAGGTGTAAGTCAACTACCCTGGCCAGCAAGATCTCCGGATCTGTCCCCCATTGAGCATGTTTGGGACTGGATGAAGCGTCGTCTCACGCGGTCTGCACGTCCAGCACGAACGCTGGTCCAACTGAGGCGCCAGGTGGAAATGGCATGGCAAGCCGTTCCACAGGACTACATCCAGCATCTGTACGATCGTCTCCATGGGAGAATAGCAGCCTGCATTGCTGCGAAAGGTGGATATACACTGTACTAGTGCCGACATTGTGCATGCTCTGTTGCCTGTGTCTATGTGCCTGTGGTTCTGTCAGTGTGATCATGTGATGTATCTGACCCCAGGAATGTGTCAATAAAGTTTCCCCTTCCTGGGACAATGAATTCACGGTGTTCTTATTTCAATTTCCAGGAGTGTATTTTGAAGCCCTACGCCTTAGCAGTGAATACTTTACCCTTCTGCTGATCAAGGTGGCACACCGCGATGCGTTTGGCGACTGAAGTCATAGACGACCGCAATCTGTTATTAATGGCACGCACCCGAAAAATGCAAGTACGCGGTTTTGCGTTCGGTTAATTTGGAATGCAGGTACATCCCTATGAGCCTCAGAAACCCCAGTGGATTCCAGTGTGCAGGTGGACACATTTGCTTGTCTGTCAAAGCAATTTGACTCTGTGCCACGACTATGCATGACGGAATATGTCAAATGCATAGACGGCCGACTCAAGACAAATAAGTACACCTAAGCATCACTCGTTGTGTGCGTGATGCTAGAAGAAGTACCTCTGATGGTTTAGAAGGTGACTGGCACAGGCTGTAATTGGCACACTACCAAAGGACACAAGTCTCACTGTTTAGGTAGAGACCTGCAGTTCTTTGCTAGTGAAGCGCTAGTACAAGAGTGATCTCTTTCTGTCCACTTTCCTCCTAAACTCAGTAGCAAAAGCCCATTTACATCTTACCCCACTTTAGCCCAAGCCAATCACGAGCTGGAGCATGGCATTCGAAGCTCGGAGAGCACCCCTTGTTCTGCATACACCTATTTCACCAATCAGAGATTTTAAAGCTAATTGGGAGAAAAGGAAAAAAGATTCAGCTTCGCGACCTCTTTCCCACACGCTTACGCCATGTCTTTTGCTAACAACATGAGAGGGATGGAACCACACCTCTCCATCAGAAGCTTGTTATCTCCCCTATTGCGTCTATTTCAAAGTTTGCGAAGAATGTCCATAAACTCGCTAAAAGCCTCGTGCTTTCACAAATATGTTTTGTAACAGAGTCTGGACGTCTGGGCACCAGTGACCTGTCCCACAGAAATTCACAGAACACGCACAGTTGCCTAACAAGAGCCCATCCTCTGTTATATTGCCAGTCTACAATGTGCTGGACATTGCAGCGGCGACTTCCCAGTGCCAGTCAGTCTACCTGGACGCGGATGCTGACCAACCGGCGCCAACCAACGTGTCTGCACAATGAGACAGCGGGACTCAGCCATCCGGAAATGTTTCCACCCAGGTTCTGCAGAAGAAACGTGCTTCCCTTGGACCACCATTGCTGTTCTTTTACTGCAGTCGTTTAAATCGGCACCTTACTTCTTTGAGCGCATGTAAAGTTTACCATTATTCCTTCCCTAGAGCACGCAAGCAAGAACATTAACTACTGCCCACCATTTTATCATGATGTATGAAGTCAAGTCGTAATAAAGATCGTCTTCCCTAAGAACATGAAGAGGCATGACATCGAATCCCAAGTGAGAGTGCCCTGCAATCACTCATAACCACCCCGTTCCTCTCAAATTTATTCATAGGGAGTGTCACACTTTAAAAGGTCAGTGTGACATGGACGGAATAAATGGTGACACTTTAGTTGGGTCTTTATCAAAGAAATAATCATGAATCAATTTTTGTTCACCATAAATCCCAGCACAATGTTATTCCCTGTCTTTACCACATTCAATGAGGAGTCATCCATACACTCTCTGCTGCATGCATGTCATCACAACAAAACAACATATGATTGACATAAAACAAGTAAATCCTTACACAAAACGAAAAAATAATACATGAGTTCATTAAAGAAAAAATAAAACTTGATAGTAAAACATAAGACATACGTGTAACCTTGTAAAAATGAAAACAGCAAGGCACATATAAAACATATGTAAAACAAACATACATAAAGCAATTAATGAAAACAAAGCTTCCACAGCTCCCTTCTCCCTTTAGGGAGTCCAGTTTTTTATTTTTTTTTATTTTTTTTTTACAATTGTCGCATGAAAACACTGCACTACACATGTCATGTAACAGGTTAGATGTGGCAGCTATATGGGATGAGTTTGCCAAGATGGGTTACCACTTTTTCTAGGCATGCACATTACCGGCAGCACCCTCAGTGCGGCAGGACCTTCTCTGTGGCAGCAATCAATGGCGTCTCGATTAGTGACCGTCTTAGATGATGTGCTGGTCAGCAATGCATTGCCACTGTTGAAGATCATGAGAAGACCCGGGCAGCATATGAGCACAGGTTTGAGGTGAATCACCTCCCGCCATCGCCAACGCCATCGACCGTGTCTCCAGGCATACGAATACCTCCACTCAGCACTGCCCAGTGCGCACTGCTCGCACGGGCCTCTGACTTCCATTCAGTGGTTGGTCCCTCTGGACCTTGTAGTGGCAGCGGCGGCGAAAGTGCTCTGATGTCGGCTGGGCACCAGCCCCCTGTTGACAGCGCGAGGTGCAAAGGGGTTACCACTCCTGACTCCATTCATGCAGCCCGATGACGTCAAAACGACCAGCTGCCCTGCGGTCGCTAAGTGGGCCACCATCGCCTGCTGTGTCGTCCTCTACTCACAGGGGTGGCATACTGCCTTAGCCTTCTTGTCTGCATGGCGGCCCATCTGCCAAGTTGCTACCGCCGCTTCGGTGTCTGTGATTTCTCCAACTCCCTGATATGTCGCCACAACTCAGCCGCTCATAGTCTGCACAATTCTTACATGGAAACTTAGTGCAATGTTTTTACAAATATGCTTACAGCGTAAATACAGTGAATTATAATGACTGATTATTATAATGAATGATTACTCCAAGAATAAAAATAAAATAAAATGGTTTACAGCTCTTTATCAAAAATATAATCTTATTGTATTTCACAAAAATTGGGTATTATTACCAAAATAATTTTAAATGATTGATTTTCTGTGTCTAAATATTTATAATCTTAAGTAGTGGTGAGGTGTTGTACTGTATGATAGTATAGTGTTAATTTCCCGTAACCTTTCATGCACGCAAAGTACAAAGCCAGCTTAGACTACACATTCACTTTAGTCATTCTCATTCCATCTAAATATACTACTTATTCATGCAACCCAACTACTATAAAAGGTACGCAAACTACTATACTCCCATTTTGTTGTTGTTAAGGTGGCACTAACACTGGTGTATGGTGTGAATCTCGATGAGTACCGACGTCACCAGTCTGCTCGCTATTCAAATTGGGATAAAAAGAAGGGAAATTCTCTTTTTGCTGAAAGTGACACAAAATTTTCTCAAGCTGGTGTACAAATTTTGCACTCCAGACTCTGATACAATCATAAAAATCACAAGGTATTATTGACATTGGACTGCTAAGCTACATATCTTCCGTTCTTCTCTTTCTCACAAATTAATGGTGTGCCTTGCTCACTCTGCAAAAACATACTAAAATGACTCGCATATTTCATGCTCATACCAACATTGTACAAACTATCGTCCAAGATCTATCACTCAGGTTCTCGCAAACTACTCGCAAATATCATCACACAAAAGTGTGGAAAACCATATGCGAAAACCACAAACGAATAACCACAGTGAACAACAACTGCATTAGATAGCTCATTTGTGTAACCTCACTCGAATAAAATATACTCTTCGCGAGAAACATCACACCAAAGGCGACATCCACAGACAAAAAACACACCGCAAATACATCGCGCCACTGGCGATAACAATAATCAGCCCACAGCGAAGACACATTGCATTGGACAGTGGTCACAAACCACAGCGAAACACACAAGATAGTCAACACGATTTTGCGTGGACAGTACACGACCATCTTCCAAAATATCTCTAAAAATAACACAACTAATCTCAACGACGCCCCTCTCACACACTACACTAACAAAAGAATTATATACCAGATGGTACAAGGTAGTGTACTGTGATGCACACACAATAAACAGAAGAAATATGATTGTAACTGATCTCTAAGATGTTACGAGAAGAATTCCATCCCCAATACTCGTACTCGAAGGTACAAAATAATATCGTTGTTGTGACACCTGATTCTGTCGTTCCGTGCAAACTGCAAAACTGCTATGAGGACATATTAACATTCGCGAATCAGGACTCAAATAAACAACGAAGTTTCTGTTGTGCAATCAGCACATTTCTACTCTCAACAATTGTAATTTATTCAGCTCTGGGATGATCAACTGTACGTCTATAAATACCTGTAGAGTGAAATTCTAATAATGCCAACTCTTACAACTAGCAGTAATGGGAGAAGTTCCTGTGCTAATTACCATGCTTAAATACAAAAAGGTCTAAAGAAAAGATTGTTATCTTTAAAAATATTATAACTAAACAAACTTATGCGACAATGCTTATGTTCGGCTGTCACCGACCATTAAACTATCTGCCGCTTGTTCAGGTCAGTGGCGTTGGTTAGCAATTCCTCGCGCCTCTCGACTGAATCTCAATTTCCTCGATCTGAGCTCCAGTTCCATTTCCTCCGATGTTCATTCGCGCCCATCTTCTATTGTCATTGAAACCGGACCCATGGTTTCGCCATCCGTTGTTTTGTGGTCTGTGGCCTTCATTCCTCCTTCCAGTCCAGCCTCTGTTGTATAGTACATAAATATTGCGGTTCCCATTCCAGTATCTTCGTTGTTCAGCTTCATTGCTCCCGAAATTTCCTGACCGCGAATGGTTTCTCTAAGGCGCTCCATTCCGTGCATTTCCGAAAAATGCAAGTACGCGGTCTTGCATTCAGTTATTTCGGAATGCAGGTACTTGCCTATGGGCCTCAAACCCTGGTGGATTCCAGTGTGCAGGTGGACCAGTCTGCTGGTCTGCCAAACTAATTCGAATCCATGCCATGACTATGCATGACGGAATATGTCAAATGCGTAGCGTTGTGTGCATGATGCTAGAAGCAATACCTCTGACAGTTCAGAAGGTGACTGGCACAGACTCTAAGTGGCACACTACCGAAGGACACAAGTCTCACTGTTTAGGTATAGACCTGCAGTTCTTTACTAGCAAAGCGCCAGTATAAGAGGGATCTTCTCTTTCAGTCAGCTTTCCTCCCCAGCTTGGTAGCAAAAGCCCTTTTACATCTTAGACTTCCCCCACTTTAGCACAAGCCAATCACAAGCTGGAGCTCGGCATTCATAGCTCAGAGAGCGCCTCTTGCTCTGCATACACCGATTTGACCAATCAGAGACTTTAAAGTTAATTGGGAGAAAAGGAAAAAAAAGAATCAGCTTTGTGGCCTCTTTCCCACGTGCTTACGCCATGTGTTTTGCTAACTACGTGACCAGTATGGAACCGCACCCCTCCATAAGAAGCTTGTTATCTCCCGTGTTGCGTCAATTTCGTAGTTAGCAAAGAACGACCATAAACTTGCTAAAAGCCTCGTGCTTTCGCAAACATGTTTTGTAACGGAGTCTGGACGTTTGGGCGCCAGTGACCTGCCCCATATAAATTCGCAAAACGCTCACAGTTGTCTTGTCAGCTTCCTGCCTAACAAGAGCCCATCCTCTCAGCGCTAGTCAGTCTACCTGGATGCGGCTGCCGACCGGCCGGCACCAACCAACGTGTCCACACAATGAAAGCGCAGAACTCAGCTGTCTGAAAATGTTTCCACCCAAGTTCCGCAGAAAAAACGCGCTTCCCTCGGCCCACTGGTTTTTCTGCACCGTGCTACTCAGGATATTGCGTGTGACAGAAAAAACGTTGTGAAAAATCATGTTGCTCTTCTCTGAATCTTCCGTGCCTCAGTCACTGATCTAACTCACCAACAATTCCAAACAAAAGGTACTGACAACCTTCCGAGGGTAATGTTGTGACGTTCTTTGTTGGATGAATTTTACCTCTATTGGAGTCTACGAACTAAACTCTGTTCAAAAATGGCTCTGAGCACTATGGGATTCAACTGCTGAGGTCATTAGTCCCCTAGAACTTAGAACTAGTTAAACCTAACTAACCTAAGGACATCACAAACATCCATGCCCGAGGCAGGATTCGAACCTGCGACCGTAGCGGTCTTGCGGTTCCAGACTGCAGCGCCTTTAACCGCACGGCAACTTCGGCCGGCGAACTAAACTCTGTCTGGTACCAGACTTCACCGCAGCGAAATTAATCTGGTCTTTCTGAATACACAATTAGTTATGTGGATGGTGAGCTAGATTTCGTATTTATCGTTGTTGATATCCAGATTTTCTGGAATTCCACAACAACTGTATAATGATGTAACAACCTTGTTGACTGCATGTATTGTATTGTTGGTGTTTCCATATTTTTGTCCAAATTCTGTATATAAATGATGCAGCCTTATGACTCTTTTTGTAGGTGATGCTGTTGAATATAGGTAGGTTGCAACGCCAAAAGATTATAGCGAAGTGTAGAACGATGTACAGTAGGTTGACGATTGGTACAGTAACGGTTGTTGACCCCGAACATAAATAAATGTAGCATACTGCACGTAAATAGGCGAAGTGATCGTGGAACATTCACATCAAAAAATTGTAGGAAAAGCAGACGCTAGGCTGAGATCCGCTGTAAGAATCCTCAAGAAATGTAATTCATCCACGAAAGATGTGCAAAACACTTGTTCGACCGATTCTTGCATATTTTTCATCAGTCTGGGTCTTGCCAAGTAGGATTAACAGAAGTGGTAGACAGAACCAACGACCAGCAGCACGTTGCGTCATGGCATCGTGTAGTATGCGTGATCATTTTACAGAGTTGCTTAACAAACTCCAGTGGCACTCACTACAAGATTGTATCACGGAGAAAGCTGCTGTTGAAATTTCGAGAGCAACATATTACTTCCTCCCACACGTGTCTTTCAGAATGACCACGACGAGAATTGGCAGAATTAAAGCTCATACAGAAGTTTATCGACAAATCTTAGTGGTACCACAAGTACCCTCCGCCACACACCTCAAGGTGGTCTGCATAGATGTAGTTGTAGACGTGGATTCACTGAATGCGGGGGAAGACCAGCAGAACAACACTCTGCAGAGCTGTTTCAGTAGATACAGGAATCACGTGACAATATTGTTGCATCTGTGTAGGATTATGCTGTACGTTTTGTAATTGCATATTATACGAGTATTCTGAAGACGTTATAGGATGTATGGAGAGGGCGTGCACAGAATCGCGGTTTGGTGGGTGTCTTGGTGCTCGGTTCCTATTCCGGCTAGGAACATAGGACGAAACGTATTTGATTTATCCCAAAGCAGCCATTTGTACAGCCATTCGAACAATTTTCTTACTGCCGCTACGTTGCTGTATATGAACGATGGACAGAACTGGCGCCCAGGCAGATTGTGCGAATCGTTTAATTCCTTTAGCAAAAGATTTTAATTGGGCTGAAGTTAATGTTTAGTTACTGGCACCATCCGTATCGACACCGTTTGGATTTTATGTCCAAAAACAGTCACCGTCGTTCGGATTTTATGTGCAAAAACTCCGGACTGGAGTTAGACTGATGGCTGAAATTTGGTCCACCAATGCATCGCATTTTGGTCTAAGTTTTTACCATGTGAAAAAAATCTTGGTTTTTGGATTTTACGTGTTCTGAAGCGCGCCAGTTTTGCACTTTAAACTTCTACGAATCGGTTCAAAATTTACGCGAAGGTAGATAAATGGATAAAATCAAAACAATTTTTTTTGTCCAGTAATCTTTATCCGTTGTCGAGATATGATGTTTTGAAGTCGAGCTAAACGTAGCACTAATTCACTTAACTCACGTGTAGAAAAAAAAAGTTTTTCTAGAAGGTTCTGATGCACGCCAGTTTTGCACGAATCGGTTCAAAATTTATGCGAAGGTAGTAAATGGATAAAATCAAAACAAATTTTTTGTCCAGTAATCTTTATCCGTTGTCGAGATATGATGTTTTGAAGTCGAGCTAAGCATAGCACTAATTCACTTAACTCACAACTACGCAGAATACTTTTCTGACCATGACTGGTACTTGACGCCTATTTAGGACACTGAACAAGTGCCGTTAGTGGTAAAATATCAAAGAAAAACCTGCAGGCTTGGCTAGCACTGACATTTATATTCAAGCATGCATTTCTCGCATTGTTTCCATAATTTTGTCCAACTGCCGTATATTGTAAACAGTAATGGCCCAGCAACACTTGCACCGCCTGGGCAGGCGCGGTGGTTATCACACTGGACTCATATTCTGAAGGACGACGGTTCCAACCCCCTTCCGTCCAGCCAGATTTAGTTTTTCCGTGGTTCACCTGAACAGCTGAGGGCACGGTCTATTTCTCTCCCCACCCACTGAACACTCCGAACCAGTGCTCCGCCTCTAAAAACCTCGATGTTGACGGGACGTTAAACCTTAATCTTCCTTCCTTCGTTCCAATAACATTCCCTTGTGTTACTCCAGAAGGCACTTTTACAGCTGTCGATTTCACTGTGTTAGCAATAAAGTACTGAGCAATGGTCCGATACTCGGTAACCTGACATGAGCCAATTTTTCATCAGGAGACCTAGCCACCCTGCTGTGTTCCACTGCTAACGTACAATAAACATTGTGACCAACACAGGTACTAAACAGCACCGAGATATACTCACTCCAAGCTTCAAGGTCAACATTAAAATAAGCGTTACTGTTATCAATAGCAAATTCCGTGAGTGAATGGAACAATCTTTTTTTTTTTTTTTTCAGACAATGTATACAGCGCAAGTCGTCGACATTTGCATTACTGTGGAGATACTTTCACCGTATCACCGATACAAACATAAAGGGTGGTAGGAAACCAATGTGATTACTTCGTAATTTGTCTCCAGAGATCGAGAGTCCATTAGGGGAAAGTCCTACAATACCGTACGTCTAACAGTACTGGCCATCGCTAGTAGGTGGTAGCACATACAAGGGGTGAGCTGAAAGACGCCATGATCCCACTCATAATACGTCGAGCATTTTCTCCTGCGTTCATTTCTTTTACATTTATTTTAATTGTACTGTTTACGGATACTTTAGCCGAAAAACTTTCAAGACATTGTGTGTTCAGCAATACGCAACTGAAACTTTCTGGCAGATTAAAACTGTGTGCCGGACCGAGACTCGAACTTGGGAACTATGCCTTTCGCTTGCAAGTGCTCTACCATCTGAGTTACCCAAGCACGACTCACGACCTGTCCTCACAGATTTACTTTCGCCAGTACCTCGTCTCCTACCTTCCAAACTTCACCCAATCTCTCGTGCGAAACTTGCAGAACTAGCACTCCTGGAAGAAATGATATTGCGGAGACATGGCTAAGCCACAGCCTGGGGAATGTTTCCAGAATGAAACTTTCACTCTGCAGCGGAGTGTGCGCTGATATGAAACTTCCTTGAAGATTAAAACTCAGATAGTAGAACATTTGGCCGTGAAAGGCAAAGGTCCCGAATTCGAGTCTCGGTCCGGCACACAGTTTTAATCTGCCAGGAAGTTCCATATCAGCGCACACTCCACTGCAGAGTGAAAACTTCATTCTTGATACGCAACTGGTATCGTTTTTACTGCGTGATCATCGTACATTATCGGCCAACCACTTGTCTTGCAGAACCACGTCAGAACGTTAGGGGAAAGATAACAATAACTCTTTCTCTTCACTTTTCGGCGTGAATGGCTGAGAGTAAGGGGAACATGAAACGAAAATGGTCTGAAGAGGATATGAAGTGGCAATAAATGAAGTAATGTCGAGGAAAATGACAGCAAGACAGGCAACTGAGCCTTTCATGTTCCGAGGAGTATTTTAGGTGATACAATAAAACACAAACAGCAGAGAAAAGAGTCAGAAAGAGACCCGAAGTCAGGTCAGGCGTTCTATAGAGAAAAATCAGATGCATCTAAAAGAAGCAAACAACTAAATAGCCCAAATAGTGATGCAACAAACAGGTAGCGTCGAAAGAGGCTGTAACTTGGTGGGGATACACTAACAATGGACGGAGTACAATATGTGTAAAATGCTTAGAATCCTTTGAATAGGAATGGATACAATGCACGAAATGTAACAAGTGGGCACATGTTGGTTGTGTAGACCAAGGAAGTATATTGTATTTTATTTGTGATCATTGCAAGAAGTGACAATGATGTTTTAAATTAGTCAGTTTTATTCATATAATAATGTTTTTACTGATTTTCTTTACTTGTATAATGTTATTCATCAATAAAGCCTGAAAAATCTTCCTATACAAGCACTGGCCGGTACTAGACGGCAGCCGGCCTGTGTGGCCGAGCGGTTCTAGGCGCTTCAGTCTGGAACCGCACGACCGCTACGGTCGCAAGTTCGAATCCTGCCTCGGGCATAGATGTGTGTAACGTCCTTAGGTTGGTTAGGTTTAAGCAGTTCTAAGTTCTAGGGAACTGATGACCTCAGCTGTTAAGTCCCATAGTACTCAGAGTCATTTGAACTAGAAGGCAATTTATACTTCTACATAACCTGTACTTTTGTAAAATTTCAAGGAATTCATACACGTACATCCATGAGGCATTAGTTTAAATATCAGATTACTGTATAAAATTCCCTAATTTTTAAATATTTCACATTTTACAAATAAAAAGGTGGCCAGTACCGCAAGACACTCTACTATACTTAAGCCGGTCTGTATCCTAGGCTGACGACGCCATGCGTTAGTTGTCAGGATATGTAGGCATTGGGTCCACAAGGAAAAGAGACAATCGATCACCCTGTAAGAAAACTTCACCAGTTTAAATTTAAAAATAGTATATAGTAAAGAGCACGTACGCCGACCCATCATGAGTGTGTCTGTCAGTCTAGCACCGGATAATTAGGGACTTATTGAGAGATGCTCCGCTGTGAGCTGAGAAGACACTTATTCCGCGTTCACACCACGCGGTTAACACAGCTTTACTGCGTGCAGGCGACCAGCAATTTACAGGGGAGGCGCTCTGCAGCGGGCGACTGTTAAGCAGACACACGGGGTGGTTATAATTCAATTGCAGCTGCTCACAGGGGGCCAGTGTGGGCTATAATCATCGTATGGCGGCGAAACTTGGTAGATATTCTAATCTGTTAACGTGGAACCGATCTACGCAGGAAACAAATTAGTTCCAATTATGGCCACCTGATTTGCACCTGGCGCTGTACAGCATCTCGTCGACGTCTCTGGGGCTATTATCGAAAAAGTTGTGCAAGCGACAGTTAATAATATCAACATTATGTCTTTCTCACTTGTTTGACCTTTTCTGTCCATGTCCTGTTTCTAATTAATTACGTGTGGAAGCATTTCTATACGTCTTTGTTGCACTGATAGCGCCCGATTGGCACCTGGTGGCCAAAATTGAAACTAATTTTTTTCCGGCATAAATCAATTCCGCGTTGACGCATTCGAATATTTACCTAGTTTCGGTGCCATACGATAATTACTGCCCACACTGGACCTCTGTGAGTAGCTGAACTTTAATCACTCGTATAACCGCCAGTTATGGCCCCAGTAGCTGAGTGGTCAGCGCGACGGAATGTCAATCTTGAGGGACCGGGTTCGATTCCCGGCTGGATCTGAGATTTTCTCCGCTCAGGGACTGGGTGTTGTGTTGTCCTAAACATCATCATTTCATCCCCATCGATGAGCAGGTCGCCGAAGTGGCGTCTACTCGAAAGACCTGCACCTGGCGAACAGTCTACCCGACCGGAGGTCCTAGTCACACGACATTTACATTTATTTGCTACTGGAGATAAGGGGCTACCCATGGCCACGCCTTCAGTCTGCTCACAGAATTGGCCTCCACAAAGGAAGTAAAAATGGTTCAAATGGCTCTGAGCACTATGGGACTCAACTGCTGTGGTCATAAGTCCCCTAGAACTTAGAACTACTTAAACCTAACTAACCTAAGGACAGCACACAACACCCAGCCATCACGAGGCAGAGAAAATCCCTGACCCCGCCGGGAATCGAACCCGGGAACCCGGGCGTGGGAAGCGAGAACGCTACCGCACGACAAAGGAAGTACCTCGATGTCAAAATATGCTTGAAAATATCCAGCAATGCTCTGACAAATTTCTCACTAATTATATCGAGTGTGACCTGAAGTGGTACCACATCAAAACTGACCATGATGTCTGTGTCCGAGATCCGTAGGCCACACGATATTTACATTTTACCACCCGGTGGTAGTTCTTCAGCAATCCGAGAAAGCGGTAGTTCGCGCACGTGTACATGCAACAGCAGTGCGTCCAAGCCTCTAGCCCCTTCAGTGCGAAAATACTCAAAAATATCCCTGAACAGCCACCGATATTTTGTCTGTGGAACAGCCACGAAGGAGATAATTCCGATGAAGAACCTGGCAATAATATCATGATTCAGCTGCACACTTCTCTCGACCGGGTCAGCAGGTAATCAGTTGTGATCTCCTTGCAGCACGCAGCGCCTGCAGGGTAGGGTACTGTGCGTCTGTCAGCGAGTCGTCACCGCGGCCGGAGACCGGCTAATCAGAAAGCGCGACGCGGTGGGGCCCGGCGTCTGCAGGCGGGCTGCAGCTGTAGGTGGCGCGCGCCGCGGCGTCAAAGGCGGGGCGGCCATTACGAGCGCTTTGTTGTGGCTGGCCTTAATTAGCGCCGCCTCCAGGCCATTAGTGCCGCCACGCACCGCCAGGCAGCGCGGCGGTCTTCCACGCCGCGCTTTCTTGCCAGCCTCCGTTAGAGCAATTACATAGTTCCACATCGAGTTTGACAACTCTGCGTAGAAGCAGCGACCTTTTGTTCTGTGCAATGACGGTCTGCATCGGGGTTCATTCAGGCACATTTTGTGTCCACGAGCCGAGCTGCTCTCTGCTGCTGAGGGCTTACCTCAAAACTGTTGCAAGGGTTGCTCGTGAATCGTTCATCTCACCCAGTACCCAATCATGATGTCTGCCTCACACTCTACAGCCATTCCATCCACCTCACGGGCGTGCAAAGCTTAAGGACGAAAGCAACATACGCTTGACATATCACTGCCAAGTAACACAGCTCGACGAATCTTTGATCATAAATAGGAAGAACTTCTGCTATACACTGAGGTGATAAGTCGTGTGATAGCGATATGCACATATACAGTAGGAGGTAATATCGCTCACACAAGGTATGAAAGGGCGATACACTGGCGGAGCTGTCATTTGTACTCAGGTGACAATGGCCGTACGACAGGATTTAACAGACTTTGAAAGGGGAGTGGCAGTTGGAGCTAGACGCATGGGACATTCCATTTCGGAAATGGTTGTGGAATTCAACATTCCGGGATCCCCAGTCTCAAGAGCATACCGAGAATATCGAGGGTGAGTCAAATGAAAACCTTAAATATTTTTTTAAATATTATTTATTGTGCAGAAGTGGTATAAAGCTGTATCTCATTTCAACATAATCTCTCCAGCGCTTAGAAAGTGCATAAATTCCTTTAGAAAAAAATTCTTTTGGTAGTCCGCGCAGCCACTCATGCACCGCGTGGCGTGCCTTTTCATCAGAACGGAACTTTTTTCCTCCCATTGCGTCTTTGAGTGATCCAAACGTGTGGAAATAACTTGGGGAAAGGCCTGGTGAGTATGGTGGATGAGGAAGACATTCAAAATGCAGGTCTGTTGTAAGGGCAGTGTGCGACCTTACATTGTAGTGTTACAAAAGGACACCTGCTGACAGCAATCCACGTCGCTTTGATTTGATTGCAGGCCGCAGATGATTTTTAGCAGATCTGTGTATGATGCACTGGTGACAGTGGTCCCTCTAGGCATATAATGCTCCAAAATGACGCCTTTTTCGTCCCAAAAGAGAGTGAGCATAACCTTCCATGCTAATGGTTCTGTTCGAAACTTTTTTGGTGACGAGGAATGGTGACATTCTTTGCTCCCTCTCTTCGTTTTCGGTTGGTGGAAGTGAACTCAGGTTTCGTCCCCAACGTTAACGATTCTTGCAAGGAAGCCATCACTTTCTCGTTCAAAGCGCCGAAGAAGTTCTTCAGAAGCATCAACACGTGGTTCTCTCATTTCAGGAGTCAGCTGCCGTGGCATCCATCTTGCATACACTTTGTGAAACTGGAGCACATCATGCACAATGTGGTGTGCTGATCCATGTCTAATCTGTAAACATGCTGCAATGTCATTCAGTGTCACTCGGTGGTTTTCCTTCACTATGGCTTCAACTGCTGCAATGTTCTGTGAAGTCACAACTCGTTGTGCCTGACCTGGACGAGGAGCATCTTCCACTGAAGTCACACCATTTGCGAACTTCGTAGACTTGCTGCTGTGACAAACATGCATCACCGTACTGAACCTTCATTCGTAGATGAATTTCAATAGGTTTCACGCCTTCACTACGGAAAAACCGAATAACAGAACGCTGTTCTTCCCTGGTGCAATTCGCAAGTGGGGAAGCCGTCTTTATACCGATACTGCGACGGTATGTGTGCATCTGCACTGTGCTGCCACCTACAGGCCATTCTGCACGCTTACCAACTAACAGGATAACTGCGCAAAATTTCTATTTGCTGTTACAAATTTAAGGTTTTTGTTTGACTCACCCTCGTATCAAATTGCAGGCATTACCTCTCACCACGGACAACCTGTCCCCGACGGCCTTCACTTAAGGAGCGGGAGCAGCGGCGTCTGCGTAGAGTTGTCAGTGCTAACAAAATGGCTCTGAGCACTATGGGACTCTACTGCTGAGGTCATTAGTCCCCTAGAACTTAGAACTAGTTAAACCTAACTAACCTAAGGACATCACAAACATCCATGCCCGAGGCAGGATTCGAACCTGCGACCGTAGGGGTCTCAGTGCTAACAGACAGACAATACTGCGTGAAGTAACCACAGAAATCTGGAACGTACGATGAGCGTATTGGTTGGGACAGCGCTGCAAAATTTTGTGGTACCCTGCTACGGCATCAGACGACCGACGCGATTGTCTATGTAACAGCACGACATCGCCCGCACTGCGGCCTGGAAAGATGGGTCCCGATTTCAGTTGACAAGAGCTGATGGTAGGGTTCGAGTGTGGCGCAGACCCCACGAAGCCGTGGACCCAAGTTGTCAACAAGGCATTGTGCAAGTTGGAGGTGGCTCCATAGTGTTGTGGGCGGTGTTTACATGGAGTAGATTGGGTCATCTGGTCCAACTAAATCGATCATTGACGGAAATTTTTACTTCGGCTACTTGGACACATTTGCAGTCATTCATGGGCTTCATCTTCATGGAGGACAATGCGCCACTTCACTTGGCCACTGCTGTTGACGATTGATTTGAAGCTCATTATGGAGAATTCGAGCGAATGATTTGGCCAGTCAGATCACCCGACACAAATCCCATCGAACATGAATCTCATCGAACATTTATGAGACATAACTGAGAGGTTAATTCGTGCACAAAATCCTGCACCGGCAACACTTCCAGGATTACGGACGGATATGGAGGCAGCGTGGCTCAATATTTCCGCAGGACACGCCCAACAACTTGTTGAGTCCACGCCACGTCGAGTTGCTGTACTACGCCGGGCGAAAGGATGTCCGACACAATATTGGGGGTGTCTCATAACTCTTGTGACATCAGTGAGGTCTCCCCAAAGCAGCCCAAACGCGCTCGATGCTATTTAATTTGCGGAACTGGCAGGTCAGTCTATTCGCACATTTCCATCCACAAAAATGAAGTGAGGGTCTCGTGCACCCGTGAAAAGACGCACGTGAGAAGAGTACAGTGTCGCAATAACGGTTACCGGTGAGCGTACCGTGTTCAAAGGTATGGAGATCAGTACGCTTATACAACATCATCCCTGCCCCCATCATAACACCTAGGCTAACAAAACATTAATGTTCGGCAATGTTGTGGGGTGCATTACATGTTCCCATGTTCCCGCCTCTTACCAATCATTACCCGCTGTATCTGCTCTTATCCCAGAAGATCACGCGACCCCGCATCTCCATTGTTGCTCCAGTCCCTATGTTGCTGGCATCACCGCAAAAGGTGCCGCCAGTTTGCAACTGTCAACGGAACACAACATACAGGTCATTGGTTAATGACACCACCTCCATGCTGTCCACGTGCCACTGTGGAGCAGTCCTATTAAATGTGGTTATTTGACGTGATCTCTTCTTGCCTGTTGCGGAATGTAACTTCACTTGTTGTCGTAGTTGCCCGTGGTCCACCACCCCCTCTCCTTCGGACGGCAGTGCTTGTGGTTCAGAACGGTCCCCATATATGTGGAACAGTGTTGCGCGCAGATCCCTAGGCTACATTTGTCACATTTCGTCCTTCTTCCAGATTCGCGATGATTCTTCCCCCTTGTGAAGTCATCCAAATGTCTACAGTCCATGTGGTAATCAGGTACACTACCGCACTACATCGCAACTGCTCTCTGATTGACACTCACTGTCTTTTCTCGTTTCTTTAACTATTACGGGGAACTTTATTTGAAGCCATAGATATGCTGATCTCACGTCATGTGAACGACTGGGAGACGTATCACTCACTTCCACCGAGTTATTAATATCTTAGGGTTACTTACGTTTCACAGAGGAAATTACTTTAAGGGTCCCACACACACGAGCGACAGATCGCAGCAGACCGCCATCAGGTGAAACGATCTGCTCACAGTTCGCACATGGTTGAGCACATACCAGAACGCAGTAATCAGTCTCTGATGATCCGTAATTAGCAAGCAATCTGATGGATCGCACGTGATGGATTGCTCACGTGTGGCAATATGGATGCCTGGCTGCAACTCGTTTATCTGGTTATTAACCGTGGTTCTGAAATTTCGCTGTACGCAGGTAAACATATATTTTTATTAATATATTCGCACTGATCTATACGTGCAGTCATTTCTTTGTTCTTCAATGTTATTGGGTAAAATATTGCTTATGATGTTAACTTATGTCTTCTAGCACACTGCAGAATTCTATACTGTTTTTCACATGTGTAAAAGATTGTCTGTCACGTAATAATAATAAGATATGAAAATGTGAGGTAATGCGATGAACACAGTAGGAACTCATTTAATCCATGTAAGATGTCGTCAAAATGGAGGAGATTGTATTGTTGAAACAAGAGACCGTTTGTAGCCGTGATGGAAGGAGTATGTGAGTGTTGAAGATGAACTTCGTAAACATTTTCATGTAATTGTGACACACTCCGTAACCGATTTATGCTTCGATTGTGAGTAGTCTGACAAACGTATCCGCAGAGAAGCTTTTAATTGTACTTCGACAAGTGAAGACCATGCGGCGGCTGTGGAGTAGCAAATCTGTGAACTACGTTATAATGCAAATGGCGATTACTGCTGCGTTAAACCGGAAATAACTAAAACACTAGCTTAGCGCCCGCAGCTTTGCTCGCTTTTATGTAGTAATTGTATCAAAAATAACTTTTAAGCGTCTGCTAGGCCTAATGAAAAATTAAATAATTAAAGATCCGTTTCTTTTTCTATACAAACCCGACCAAGTCTTTTAGCTTATTCACAAATTGAAACACCTAAAGTTTTCACATTAATGAAAGTCACAAAAGCATGGACTTTTCGGATATACTTCCCCTGAAAAGCGATGCTGGTAGCTGGCGTTTTTGCTAATCGTGTCCTTAGAATTAGTGTGGTGATATTTCTGAAGAAAGTGTTATTCCCTAACACATATTTCTAGTTGAGAATATGTATGAACTTCAAATGACACGCCGAACCGTCTCGTTCTGCATATGGATTCAAACCCAGGACATCCAGACTAAGCAAAGACTTCGTGACTGACGGAAACTAACAGTCATTCCTGACTAGGCATACAGAGAGTGATATACTTCGATTTTAGATAGTATCAGTTAGCAAATATCAACATTAAATTACATAACGTAAACATTTTTAACGGACGCGAATTCCTACCCAGCATCTATTGTCCTTTTAAAACGAACTACGAGAGATGTTAGATATTGCTTCTTCACAAGTAATGTACCAGAAATGCCGTGAGGTACAGCTTTTTTGTTGGACGGGGATTCGAACCTAAAACCTAATCGGATTGGTATCGAAGCACAATCACAGGTAGTGTTCCTGTAGCTGTGGCAGTTATTGGTTGAAAACGAGTTTAACACCAATGGGTAAGAGTACCGCTAAATATTCAAAATGATTATCAACCTAAGTCTGCGTTCATCCACAAACTGAGGCGTATTTGTAATACTGAAGCTAGACTGTGTATCCTTGTCGGAGAAAAATTCGGTAGCTGACGTCTCTTTGTGTGCAGCCAACAACAATATGTGTGGGGTTCGATTCCCAGTCAGCACTGAACTCTTCATCATATTATTTCTAGTTCAAACATGCTCACATGTCTCTGCTGGTGTAACAAACCCATATTTAACGTTCGTTTTCTCTAGAATATAACAGCGAAAGGTGCCAGGTTGGAGTCCTGGGAAGGAAAAAATTAATGTTTCATCTCGTCATTTCAGTTAAAACATCTAGCTACTGCCGAGAAAATCCTATATGTCACAGTTGATTGTGCTTCGATGATAATCCGATTAGGTTTTAGGTTCGAATCCCTGTCCAACACAAAGCTGTAGTACCTCACGGCGTTTCAAGTACGTTACTTGTGAAGAAGCAATATTTAACATCTCTCGTAGTTCGTTAACAAGGACAAAAGATGCTGGGTAGGAATTCGCGTCCGTTAAAAATGTTTACGTTATGTAATTTAATGTCGATATTTGCTAACTGATACTGTCTAAAATCGAAGTACATCACTCTCTGTATGCCTACTCAGGAATGACTGTTAGTTTCCGTCAGTCACGAAGTCTTTGCTTAGTCTGCATGTCCTGGGTTTGAATCCATATGCAGAACGAGGAGGTTCGCCGTGTCATTTGAAATTCATACATATTCTCAACTAGTTTCTCGTGAACAACTTAAATTTTTAATGTCATTTTGTGTTAAACAATAAGTACGGTATGTTACTTTGAAGAGGAAATCATGAATACGACGAACTTAATACGTGCATTTCCTATCTGCCATAATAATGAGAGTGGTAACATTTCAGGTATGTCATTTATTGTAATAAATGTGAGATTACAAGCCTTAAGGACAATCTTATCTGTGATAAGGGGTTCTCTGGTATTTGTAATACCTTGGTATTACTTTACATCTTGAGTTATTGCAATACAGAGCAGTGTTTACTAGTGGTGACTTGTTGGAACCAATTTCAATAGTCAAACGACTGTACCGAAGAGCGATTAGAGGACCAGCTAGACAGCTGCTTATGTGGGTTGCTTGCGATTCAGGCGAAATGCAGTTCAAGTCGTTCAGATACTTTTGAGCACGACTGTACATAATTAGATGACAAATCTGCTGGAACTTGCAGCGCTTGTTGCAAACTACAGTGGCTGTCAAATTGTCGGTATAGCAACCATGGGTCTTGATGTTAGCCACGGCGTGATATAGCTCTTCTTGGCATCGTTTATTTAACCAAACGTGGTAAACAATGAAACCAAGGTTGATAGACCACTTTACGTTCCATTCGAGGCTAATTTACATGCTCGCAAGCTCTTCGTACCTCAATTTATACCACAATAGCTGACCAAGACTGTCTCTGACCACTCAGTAACACAGTCAGAACTCGACTAACTCGCCACAAAGGTATCAAAGCCTTGCTTGTCAAGTCCACCTTTTCCAGTCTCGTCGAACAACTTCCGTAGCGGCGGGGCTTTGCTACAGGTATTATATTTAGCTTCCCTACTTATGGGCCAGTGAAATATAGAGTTTTTACAAATTATTACATTCACAGACTATTACACATAAAACCAGAGGTGCAATTGCAACATAATTTCTTAAAACGCCAAAATAATTATCATGATAATTACATACATTGAAGCGCCTAAGAAACTGGTACAGGCATGCGTATTCAAATACAGAGATATGAAATAGGCGGAATACGGCGTTGCGGTCGGCAACGCCTATATAAGACAGCAAGTGTCTGGCGCAGTTGTTGGATCGGTTCCTGCTGTTACAGTGGCAGGTTATCAAGACGTAAATGAGTTTGAACGTGGTGCTATAGTCGGAGCACGAGCAATGGAACACAGCATCAACGAGGTAGTGATGAAGTGGGGATTTTTCCGTACGATCATTTCACGAGTGTATCTTGAAAATTAGAAATCCGGTAAAACATCAAATCTCCGACACCGCTCCGGTAGGAAAAATATCCTGCAAGTACGGGACCAACGACGACTGCAGAGAAGCGTTCAACGTGACAGAAGTGTAAGCCTTCCGCAAATCGCTGCAGAGTTCAATGCTGGGCCATCAACAAGGGTCAACGCGCGGACCTTTCAACGAAACATCATCGATATAGGCTTCCGGAGCCGAATGTCCAGTCATGTACCCTTGATGACTTCACAACACAAAGCTTTACACCTCGCCTGGGCCCGTGAACATCGACATTTGGCTGTTTATGACTGGAAACATGTTGCCTGGTCGGACGAGTCTCGTTTAAAATTGTATCAAGCGGATGGACGTGTATGGGTATGGAGACAACTTCATGAATCTATGGACCCCGCATGTCATCTGGGGCTGTTCAAGCTGGTGGAGGCTCTGCAATGATATGGGGCGTGTGCAGTTGGAGTGATATTGGACCCCTGGTACGTCTAGATACGACTCTGACAGGTGACACGTACGTAAGCATCCTGTCTGATCACCTGCATCCATTCATGTCCGTTGTGCATTCCGATTGACTTGGGCAACTCTAGCAGGACACTGTGACACCCCACACATCCAGAATTGCTACAGAGTGGCTCCAGGAGCACTCTTCTGACTTTAAACATGTCCGCTGGCCACCAAACTCGCCAGACACGAACGTTATTGAGGATATCTGGGATGCCTTGCAACGTGCTGTTCAGAAGAGATCTCCGCCCCTACATCTACATCTACACCTACATTTCTACTCCGCAAGCCACCCAACGGTGTGTGGCGGAGGGCACTTTACGTGCCACTGTCATTACCTCCCTTTCCTGTTCCAGTCGCGTATGGTTCGCGGGAAGAACGACTGTCTGAAAGTCTCCGTGCACGCTCGAATGTCTCTAATTTTACATTCGTGATTTCCTCGGGAGGTATAAGCAGGGGGAAGCAATATATTCGATACCTCATCCAAAAACGCACCCTCTCGAAACCTGGCGAGCAAGCTACACCGCGATGCAGAGCGCCTCTCTTGCAGAGTCTGCCACATGAGTTTGTTAAACATCTCCGTAACGCTATCACGGTTACCAAATAACCCTGTAACGAAACGCGCCGCTCTTCTTTGGATCTTCTCTATCTCCTCCGACAACCCGATCTGGTACGGATCCCACACTCATGAGCAATACTCAAGTATAGGTCGAACGAGTGTTTTGTAAGCCACCTCCTTTGTTGATGGACTACATTTTCTAAGGACTCTCCCAATGAATCTCAACCTGGTACCCGCCTTACCAACAATTAATTTTATATGATCATTCCACTTCAAATCGTCCCGCACGCATACTCCCAGATATTTTACAGAAGTAACTGCTACCAGTGTTTGTTCCGCTATCATATAATCATACAACAAAGGATCCTTCTTTCTATGTATTCGCAATACATTACATTTGTCTATGTTAAGGGTCAGTTGCCACTCCCTGCACCAAGTGCCTATCCGCTGCAGATCTTCCTGCATTTCGCAGCAATTTTCTAATGCTGCAACTTCTCTGTATACTACAGCATCATCCGCGAAAAGCCGCATGGAACTTCCGACACTATCTACTAGGTCATTTATATATCTTGTGAAAAGCAATGGTCCAATAACACTCCCCTGTGGCACGCCAGAGGTTACTTTAACGTCTGTAGACGTCTCTCCATTGATAACAACATGCTGTGTTCTGTTTGCTAAAAACTCTTCAATCCAGCCACACAGCTAGTCTGATATTCCGTAGGCTCTTACTTTGTTTATCAGGCGACTGTGCGGAACAGTATCGAACGCCTTAAGGAAGTCAAGAAAAATAGCATCTACCTGGAAGCCTGTATCTAATATTTTCTGGGTCTCATGAACAAATAAAGCGAGTTGGGTCTCACACGATCGCTGTTTCCGGAATCCATGTTGATTCCTACATAGTAGATTCTGGGTTTCCAAAAACGACATGATACTCGAGCAAAAAACATGTTCTAAAATTCCATAACAGATCGACGTCAGAGATATAGGTCTATAGTTTTGCGCATCTGCTCGACAACCCTTCTTGAAGACTGGGACTACCTGTGCCCTTTTCCACTCATTTGGAACCTTCCGTTCCTCTAGAGATTTGCGGTACACGGCTGTTAGAAGGGGGGCAAGTTCTTTCGCGTACTCTGTGTAGAATCGAATTGGTATCCCGTCAGGCCCAGTGGACGTTCCTCTGTTGAGTGATTCCAGTTGCTTTTATATTCCTTGGACACTTATTTCGATGTCAGCCATTTTTTCGTTTGTGCGAAGATTTAGAGAAGGAACTGCAGTGCGGTCTTCCTCTGTGAAACAGCTTTGGAAAAAGGTGTTTAGTATTTCAGCTTTACGCGTGTCATCCTCTGTTTCAATGCCATCATCATCCCGGAGTGTCTGGATATGCTGTTTCGAGCCACTTACTGATTTAACGTAAGACCAGAACTTCCTAGGATTTTATGTCAAGTCCGTACATAGAATTTTACTTTCGAATTCACTGAACGCTTCACGTATAGCCCTCCTTACGCTAACTTTGACATCGTTTAGCTTCTGTTTGTCTGAGAGGTTTTGGCTGCGTTTAAACTTAGTGAAGCTCTCTTTGCTTTCGCAGTGGTTTCCTAACTTTGTTGTTGTACCACGGTGGGTTTTTCCCGTCCTTCACAGTTTTACTTGGCACGTACCTGTCTAAAACGCATTTTACGATTGCCTTGAACTTTTTCCATAAACACTCAACATTGTCAGTGTCGGAACAGAAATTTTCGTTTTGATCTGTTAAGTAGTCTGAAATCTGCCTTCTATTACTCTTGCTAAACAGATAAACCTTCCTCCCTTTTTTTATATTCCTACTAACTTCCTTATTCAGGGATGCTGCAACGGCCTTATGATCACTGATTCCCTGTTCTGTACATACAGAGTCGAAAAGTTCGGGTCTGTTTGTTATCAGTAGGTCCAAGATGTTATCTCCACGAGTCGGTTCTCTGTTTAATTGCTCGAGGTAATTTTCGGATAGTGCACTCAGTATAATGTCACTCGATTCTCTGTCCCTACCACCCGTCCTAAACATCTGAGTGTCCCAGTCTATATCTGGTAAATTGAAATCTCCACCTAAGACTATAACACGCTGAGAAACTTTATGTGAAATGTATTCCAAATTTTCTCTCAGTTGTTCTGCCACTAATGCTGCAGAGTCGGGAGGTCGGTAAAAGGAGCCAATTATTAACCTAGCTCGGTTGTTGAGTGCAGCCTCCACCCATAATAATTCACAGGAACTATCCACTTCTATTTCACTACAGGATAAACTACTACTAACAGCGACGAACACTCCACCACCGGTTGCATGCAACCTATCCTTTCTAAACACCGTCTGTACCTTTGTAAAAATTTCGGCAGAATTGATCTCTGGCTTCAACCAGCTTTCTGTAACTATAACGATTTCGGCTTCGGTGCTTTCTATCAGCGCTTGAAGTTCCGGTACTTTACCAACGCAGCTTCGACAGTTTACAATTACAATACAGATTGATGCTTGGTCCCCGCATGTCCTGACTTTGCCCTGCACCCGTTGAGGCTGATGCCCTTTCTGTACTTGCCCAAGGCCATCTAACCTAAAAAACCGCCCAGCCCACGCCACACAACCCCTGCTACCCGTGTAGCCGCTTGTTGCGTGTAGTGGATCCCTGACCTATCCAGCGGAACCCGAAACCCCACCACCCTATGGCGCAAGTCGAGGAATCTGCAGCCCACACGGTCGCAGAACCGTCTCAGCCTCTGATTCAGACCCTCCACTCGGCTCTGTACCAAAGGTCCGCAGTCAGTCCTGTCGACGATGCTGCAGATGGTGAGCTCTGCTTTCATCCCGCTAGCGAGACTGGCAGTCTTCACCAAATCAGATAGCCGCCAGAACCCCTTCGTACCCTTACGGATTTATGGACAGCTCTGCAGGATTCATGGTGTCAATTCCCTCCAGCGCTACTTTAAACCTTAGTCGAGTCCTTGCCACTTCGTGTTGCGGCTTTTTTGAGTCTCGCGGTGGCCTTACACAATATTAGGCAGGTGTACCAGTTTCTTTGACTCTTCAGTGTATTTACACAACCAATGATCTTGACTATACCGATACATTAGAGTACAATGTCAGCAGAGACCTATCGATTATTGGCGTTACACCATCACCTCTACTGATCTCGGCCTCAGTGTGAAACCGTGTTCTTTGGACGGTATACGGCGGTGGAGTTTTGATTTTGTGATAGTGGTTCATCAGTGATAGACTTCCGACCAAACAATAATTTCAGAGTTATTGCTTAGCGTTAGCGAACGACAACCTCAGACATTTACAATTTATTTTGTATCAAAAAAATCAGGGAGATTACAAATTGTGCGTTCACACCGTATGGAGTTGCGTCCCCGAAGATATTGTTTGCGAATGAGTTCATTTTCTACTTTTTGTAATAAAGTGTTATTTATAAGTACTTCATAGGAATCTTTCTTGCGTGTGTGGATTCACTCTTGTCGTTACAATACTGACGGTGTGAGAAGAGGGCCAGGGAAGTGTTATTCGACTGATAGGGTTTTTACCGAAATACTCGTCATTTCGCCGTAGCTTGTAAAATGAATTAGTGCCTTACGGTGAAGCCGTGTCACTAGATAAGTGATCCTCTCATTCAGCTCTTATCACTGCTCTTTTGAACGACATTACACGAACCTGAAGTGACTTTCAGACTAATTTGCAGCACTCGCGTTACGAATCACTCCGCGTCTTACAGGAGGAGGTGCAATACCGGTCAAGGGGTAGATCTTTGGGACTGGAGTTGGTGATAGGCATTCCGCAACCAAGGGGTCTGACTCGATTAAGACTACATCCACATGCCTGGTGTGGACTGGTGCTCTCTAAACTGGCAACCCCTACTCGACGCAAAAAAACAGAATCTTAATGCAGTTGACCGGAGAAGACGGGGATTATTTGGTGCCCTCGTAAATGAGAGAACCTCCGAAATTGATGTAAACTGGTAATGTCTGAGCCGTAGTTAAATCCAGAAGAAAGTAGCTTACGGTAATACGATGTATCAAAGTTTTTTTAAAATTATTGTTACAATAGATACTTAACGGGCAAACTGAAACTGACCGGGACGTTGCGCTACAAACACTAATCGCAACAATATGCAGCGGTTTATTAAAGTCTTCACGAGGATTTGCATGGAGGAATGTATTCGGTGAGTTCACATACCCGAACGCACTGAACCGATCCTTATCTAAAGAAATGAAAACATGGGGGTCGAGATGCCTCGATAGCTTTCCATTCAGAAACCACGGTGAGAACCAAACACGCACTGTTGGTCTGGAACATTTAACTCATGAGCAGCAAGAAACATGTGGAAGTAAATGCCCAGATCCTATTTGATAACGTTCTGACATGACGATCCTTCAATTCCCACTTGCTCTGTAAACCGGGGTTGCGATTTTGCTGGAATTTTTTGCAAAACTGTCTCACACCTGAGTAATATTTTCTGGTGTTTGTAGTCGTATCGGAAAGATTTATAATAACCTTTTTTTATAATAATGTCTTTTATGATAACGTCATTGTCATGAACTGTCTAAAACTTTTTCGGGGAAATATTATTTGGTAAAGCTGTAGAGCCAAGTTGAGTAAGGAAATCAGAAATAATCATGAAATGAAAACTATTTATTGCTTTTCAAATGGTTCAAATGGCTCTGAGCGCTATGGGACTCAACTTCTGAGGTCATCAGTCCCCTAGAACTTAGAACTACTTAAACCTAACTAACCTAAGGACATCACACACATCCATGTCCGAGGCAGGATTCGAACCTGCGACCGTAGTGGTCTCGCTGTTCCGGAATGTAGCGCCTAGAACCGCACGGCCACTCCGGCCGGCTTATTGCTTTTCTTACATGATTTTGTGATAAGGAAAATACCGATAGGTAACTCTGAGGACAACCACACTGGCGCAGATGTAAAGACACTGACCAGTCCATGCCCTGTGCAAGCTGGTGTTTCATCAACAAAGCCGTTAAATCCTAATCCTGGTTACTGTCAACGAATTGTCGTGACAGTAAAAATAAAAAGTTAATAAGAAAGCAAAGGAAACTAACTTACTTGCCATCTGAATAGAAACCTTTCCTAAGAGATGTGACTATCTATAAATGTTTGTCAATCCTGTTCTTGTTAAAATTAGAACATTTGTCGAGACGTATGAGCCGTAAAGTCAGTGAGGTGAAAACAGTAATTTACCTTCCTTTGTAATCCGTTAATTACAGTGACACATGTCTCGCAACCTTAGGAAATATGCCTACATTTCAGAGCACTGTTACGAAACTTGCTTACGGATTGAAACTATGTGCTGGTCCAGATCTCCAAACGGAACCTTCCCTTTTCGTGGCCAGTTTTCTTCCTAAATTAGCTATCCTGGTACGTTTCACAACAAGCACCAGAGCTTCATTTCTGCCAGTACTTCTCGATTACTTTTCAGACTTATTCAGAATACGGTTACGGTTATTCTGTCCTTGTGGGTGACTATCGGAAGGCTGGCCTAACTTCAAGTACTTGCTGTAAATAGACAGACTCTTTACGGTGTTTTGCCACTATGTTATCAGGTACCCAGTGTATGGTGCCCTACCTCTGGTGTTCAAAACAACTGCAAGCCGTTTGGAATAGCCTTTAGAATCTTGTGGCGTCCTAGACGTATTGGATTCTGTAGACGCTCCTCAAATTCGGAAACAAAAGTAATCACAGTAGTTTCTGGAAAATGCAGCGCCCTTGGGGAACGACATAATTCATTAATGGATTCAAAAAGTTAGAGATAATATTACTTCTGTCTATGTCTTCTATGCTACATTCTGATAGTATCACATTTCAATGTTTCACATAGGGTAACACTGCAGCCATCGGAGTATGCCCCAAGATACATTTCTCGAATAGGCAACGTCGTAGAAGTCGTGGTATTCCGACACGGCCAGTTACTGGTGTAACAGAGTCCATGATTCACTATCCAAAACCGAATTTTCTGCCTCTAGAATTGTAACTCTCTTTCAGTTCAGCCTCAAATTGCTACATGTTCTGCATCACACAATGGTAACAGCTACGACTCCATTTTCATCGATGTGTTGCGGACATGTAACACCTTTTCGACATTAGTTATTTCACAGATATTCCACCACTTTCGTAAGGCGCTACAGGAAACAGCTGACAACATCAGAACTCCCTCGCAGTTTCTATGGTACTCCTAAGAGCCATCACAACATCAAGTCCTAAGACAAAAGTTGCGAAGAACAACGTCTTCTGCCACTCTCTGCCCATGTAATCTGTCCAATGATTGGTCTGTAGCTTCGGCGTTGTATTCTTGTTGTACCCCGTCACATTCCCTGTACATTGTCTACGGGAATTCGTTTTTGTGGTAGAGCGTTGGACTCCATGTTCTGACGTGTTACACAGTTATCATCTCACACACCGAAATATCTATAAAAGTTCCCGAAGATTAGACAGAAATATGTGTTCATATTGGCTTTGTGTTGGCCATGTAACTATCGATGAATTTCTAAGTGTCTATAAAAGTATTCATTTTTTCGTGTGTAACGAAATGAAAGCAGGTGCAAACATTATTAATTAAGATGGGGTATTTCACTTCAAAAAGATTGCAGATCGAATGATGTATTTCTATTTCATTCAAAACATCCAAATAATAAGGATTTTTTAGAGACAGAGAAAGTATATGAGGATATTGAAAGGATAATACAGGACGTAAAGGGAGATGAAAATCTAATAGTCATGGGGGACTAGAATGTAGTTGTAAGGAAAGGAGTGGAAGAACAGGTTACAGGAGAATGTGGAACTGGGACAAGGAGTGAGAGAGGAGAAAGACTGATTGAGTTCTGTAATAAATTTCAGCTAGTAATAGCGAATACTCTGTTTAAGAATCACAAGAGGAGGAGGTATACTTGGAAAAGAGCAGGTGATTCGGGAAGATTTCAGTTAGATTACATCAGGTCAAACAGAGATTCCGAAATCAGATACTGAATTGTAAGGCATACCCAGGAGCACATACTGACTCAGATCACAACATATTAGTGATGAAGAGTGGGCTGAAGTTTAAGACATTAGTCAGGAAGAATCAATACGCAAAGAAGTGAGATGGAGAAGTACTAAGGGATGACGAGACACGCTTGAAGTTCGCTAATGCCGTAGTAGAGTGATAAGGAACAGCTCGGTAGGCAGTACATTTAAAGAGGAATGGGCGTCTCTAAAAAGAGCAGTCACAGAAATTGGAAATAAAAACATAGGTACAATGAAGGTAACTGCGAAGAAACCATGGGTAACAGAAAAAATACGTTTGCTGATCGATGGGAGAAGGAAGTACAAAAATTTTCAGGGAAATTCAATACTACAGAAATATAAGTCGCTGAGCAATGAAATAAACAGGAAGTGTAGAGAAGCTAAGACGAAGTGGCTGCATGAAAAATTTGAAAAAATCGAAATAGAAATGATTGTCGGAAGGACTGACTCAGCATATAGTAGAGTCAAAACAACCTTCGGTGACATTGAAAGCCAGGGAGAAATAACATTGAAGACTGCAACGGGAGTTCCACTGTTAAATGCAAAGGAGAGAGCGGATAGGTGGAAAGAGTACATTGAAGCAGCAACAAAACGATTATTCACGTTTTTGTGTAGAATATATGAGTTTGGTGACATACTATCTGACTTTCGGAAAAAATATCATCCACACAAATTGAAGGCTGCAAGAGCTGACAAGTGCGAGAATTATAGCGAGAATTAACAAGCTCTTGCATCCAAGTTGCTGTCAATAATAATATACAGGATAATGGAAAAGAAAATTGAGGATGTGCTAGATGACGATTAGTTTGAATTTAGAAAAGGTAAGGGCACTACAGACGGAATTCTGACGTTGTGGTTGATAATGGAAGAACGACTAAAGAAAAATCAAGACACGTCCATAGGACTTGTCGACCTGGAAAAAGCATTCGGAAACGTGAAATGGTGCAAGATGTTTGAAATTCTGAGAAAAATAGGGGTAAGCTATAGGGAGAGAGGGGCAGCATACAATACGTACAAGACCCAAGATGGAATAATAAGAGTGGACGACCAAGAGGAGGAGGAGATCAGTGTTTAACGTCCCGTCGACATCGTGGTTATTACATACGAAGCACAAGCTCGAATTATGGAGGGAACCATCCCGGTATTTGCCTGAAGCGATTTACGGAAATCACGGGAAACCTAAATCTGGATGGTCGGAAGCCGGTTTGAACCATCGTGCTCCCGAATGCGAGTGCAGTGTGCTGACCACTGCCCCACCTCGATCTGTGACGACCAAGTGCTAGGTGTTCGCATTAAAAAGTGTGTAAGACACCAACACTGTTCAACCTGTACATCGGAGAAGCAATGATGGAAATAAAAGATAGTTTCAGGAATGGAATTAAAACTCAAGGGGAAAGATATCAGTGATACAATTCGTTGATGACACTGGTATCCTGAATGAAAGTGAAGAAGGATCACTTGATATGCTGAATGGAATGAACAATCTAATGAGTACAGAATATGGACTGAGAGTAAATCGAAGAAATACAAAAGTAATGAGAAGTAGCAGAAATGAGAACAGAAAGAAACTTAACATTAGGATTGATGGCCACAAAGTAGATGAAGTTAAGGAATTCTACTACCTATGCAGCAAAGTAACCAATGACGGACGGGGCAAGAAGGGCATAAAAAACAGACTAGCACTGGCAAAAAGTGCATTCCTGGCCAAGAGAAGTCTACTAGTATCAAACATAGGTCTTAATTTGAGGAAGAAATTTCTGAGAATGTACGTTTGGAGCAGAGCATTCTATGGTAGTGAAACATGGACTGTGGGAAAATCGGAACAGAAGAGAATCGAAGCATTTGAGATGCGGTGCTACTGGCGAATGTACAAAATTAGGTGGACTGATAAGGTGAGGTATGAGGAGGTTCTGCGCAGAATCGCAGGATAGGAATGTGTGGGAAACACTGACAAGGAGAAGGGGCAAGATGATAAGATCATCTGTTAAGACATCAGGGAATAACTTCCATGGGACTAGCGAGAGTTGTAGAGAGCTAAAACTGTAGAAGAAGACAGAGACTGGTATATGTCCAGCAAATAAATGAGGACGTAGAGATGAAGAATTTGGCACAGGATAGGAATTCGTAGCAGGCCGCGTCAAACCAGTCAGAAGACCGATGACCTAAAAAAGAAGCTCGGACAGAAGTCTGCTGTTTTCGGAGTGAACATCCTAACGGATGACGCAAAATTTTGGTGGAGATCTAGATTAGAGAACACGTCTCTTCAATTGCTTAGAGGTTCCAAATCGGAACCAGTAATAATATACGCCAGAACTGCTAAAAGCAACATTCTCGGAAAGATCTGGATCACTGTGTCTTAATAGGTATTATAAGGAGTATACACGTGAAATATGCTACCGATTGTTGTAACATTAGAACCAGGGCGGCGAGGCAACAACATCGCTATGGGTTTCCTCGGAAACAGCAGCTCAACAGAGCCGCGATGGCTATATAAGGAGGCTCCCTGTGCGTGAAATTCAGTCCAGTTCAGCAGCAGGTGGGGGCAACACAGGGTGACGCCAGCTGCGAGTTTTCACCTGAGTGTAGCCAAGTCTGTGACTCGACACGTTGTTCGGCCATTACGCGTCTACAGGTCTTGGCGTCTGCGACTCTTCACATCTGCGAGTTACGCGCCTGCACGATACGCGCCTGCGACTGCACGCCTCTGTGGTTCACCATATCTGTGCGGGACTACTCTTCTGTGACACCTACATGTGTGTGAAAATACGTCTGGGACTCTTCGCCATTTGTGCGTACAGGGCTGTGACTCGGACGAATTTGGGACTCCACATCTAGGACTGCTGCGTTTCTGTACGTTGCTCGTCTGTGAACGAAGCGGTCGACTACTCCACGCTGCGCGTCTCAGAATCTTTCCAGCAGTACGCGGTCTGCGAGTCTGTGCTGTGCCTCCACAAGTCTACGCATCTGCTACTCTTAAATAGTTACGCACCCGTGAATCTACGCTATGCATCTACACTAAACGTCCATGAGCCTACACCGTGTGTCCTCGAGTTTACGCGATGCTTCGGCCAGGAGAAGAACACTGCAAGGGCAATGGCAAACGCCTTATAGCCGCGATGCCAGTCCTGCTGCTACCATGTGTAATACCCAGAAGACCTTGCGCTGGACCTTCTAGGCCACGCGTTGCCATGCTGGACCGTTCGTCGGTCTTTCGCAGGAGGGTCTTCAAACTGTCGGGGCTGACCGTTGGCGAGTGAGCACAAAGTGTAGTCTCGTGTACGTGTAGCGTAGGCTGCTTAGCGTAGATTCTTGGCCGTGCAATGTAGAGTCGCTGACGCTTACTCTTGGATGCCTAGTATAGACTGGCAGAGGGCGGACTCATTGCGAAGATTCTCAGATGCGCAGCTTAGCGTCTGGCAGAGCGCGGACTCATTGCGAAGATTCTCAGATGCGCAGCTTAGCGTTCCCGACAACTATTCGCAGATGTAACAGTACAGACACGGAGGAGGGTCAGGTATGTAGTCCTAAATACGTGAATCACAAGCCTGCGTGCAAAAATTGTGTGTCCCAGATGTACTGCCCCATACATGTAGGAATCACAGAAGAGTAGTTCCAGACGTGCTGAACCACAGAAGCGTATAGTTGCCAATGTTTAGTCGAGCAGGCGTGTGATTCAGATGTAAGAGCCGCAGACGTGAGTCGCAGAGGCATATTCGTCGGCAGGTCTGTGGTGTCACGAACTTATCTGCACTCACGTGAAAAATTTTTGCTGTGTAAAGCTGCCGTCGCTCCGTGCTGCCCTCTCCTGCTGGAACGAACCGGACTGTTTTCCATGGACAGTGCGACACTACGCTGCGGGCCGGTGATGGTCTGCTACGTGTCGGCCACACTACGCAGAGAGGGACTCTACCGACTCTTCGCGCCTGTGTCACCCATGACGCCTCTACATGACAGATGCTTAGCGTCGCCGCCCCATCCAGTGCGTCCAGCAGACTACGGACAGTCAGTTCCGACCAGGGTTTTCGGGAGGTTTTCCTTGGTTGTAAGGCAAATGCCGGAACTGCTTACCTCCTCCCATCGATACAGAGGTATATCATGTACAGAAGAAATTGCAAAATAAATACTATAACCTTACTTTGCCTTGTTTTTTTACTGAATTTTGACATGACAGTCCCATTACTGCGCCGGTAAATGGCTATCCGACAGAGATACGAAGAGAGGTCCGTCGACGCCACAATAGGGGAGCAAACAGCTTTCGAAAGACACACACATATAAATCGCACGAGAGCGAGAGGGAGAAAAATGCAGCAAAATTACTGTCAGCAAAATTACTATGTCTTAGATTTCTTTTATGTAATCATAAAATTGATTGCCACTTACTATCTTCCTCGCCAACGTAACGTCAGCGTAGCATTGAGAGGCTCTGCTTTCTTAACGATCAGTGATAACAGTTTCGTAATACTCCACTGTTCAGAGCGTATAGAAGCTTCAAGTGTAACCTATTTATAACAATATCTGACAGTCCGGTTTTTACTGGTGACGAGATGCCGCACCAGAAAAAACCTTGCGTTGTGTCTTAATGTACAGACGACAGCAAGCGTTTTCTGTATCAGAACGTGTTATGCTGCCGGTACGCGCAGATTCCAACTGGAGCTAAGCTAATGTGTGTCTCCATTGTGAACATAGTAAACTAGATTCCCACTGGAGCTAAGCTAACGTGTGTCTCCATTGTGAACATAGTAAACTATGTTCCCGGTGGAGCCGGTAAGCCTTATTCAGTCTTCGTAAACCAATTAATTTGGATGCTTCGAAAAATCGCAATCTGTCCATTTAGCTTAGTGTTCACCGTAACAGAGATCGCTAACGCACGCTTCTGTGATGGCGCTCGACTCGGGCCAAGCTGTTCTGTTAGAATCCTGTTAGAATATTTTCACAGCTAACATTTGGCCGGCGGAGAGGAGAGGTGGCGACATAAAGTTCCCGAATCACCAGTCTTTGCGCCAGTGTCCTGGATTAAATTCCAAAACTCTCCGCAGTGTCTGATGAAGTGAGGGCATGTGGCACTGTTGTGATCAGTCCGTCGTACGGGACATAAAGAGTCGGAGGCCCCCTTCATGCTCTTCGGAAGGAGTAGGCTACGTGACGGCGTGGAGTTTGACCCTCTCTCCCTTCCCTTCGTCGTTAACAACACAAACCCAACACCGCACTGTATAAGTACCCATCACAGCCATCAACGCTGTAGAGATGCACACTTGACACTTCATAACAGGTCAGAGGAAGGCATTGGCAAACCACCACCATTAGAAGCTTGTCCAGGACGGCGATGCTACATCTACTCCCCTACATTCATTGTCTCAGTACAATACTCTATGTTATGTATTATGTATGCAACTTACATTTACTTATAACAGCTAAAAGAAAAAATAACACTTACTGCGACATCTGTAGCATAGTCAGAGGCCAGCTACAGTGTGCAGTACCAAGACGACAAAATGAGCTCACTATCGTGAGCCACTGCTGTTCAGTTACAGAATCCGTTGCTCTTATAAAGTAAAAAATTTGCCATGCGAAACAAGAAAATGACACTATCTTGAATCGAATAAGAGCGTAGTATTATTGACCGTTGCATTTCAACTAAGCCGCGTACCGAACCTGGAAGTTTCTCAACCAGTTTAGAAGAATATTATGCTGGTTCGCGATCAGCACGATATAAAACTAATACGAAAGCTTGTTCAACAGTCTACATATACACCCATGTCGACATAACACAATACGTCTTGCGGTACATGGTGAAGGGTACTTTTTTCACCACTGCCGCTGCCTCTCCCCTCTCCTTTTTTCTGTTCCATTGACAAAACGTACGTGAAAGAAATGATCGTCGGTAAAGCTCCGTACTTCAGCGCAGTATGGGATCTGTATCAGTTAAGAAGTTTGAACGGTTTTGACAAGGGCGAGTTTGGAATCGTTTTGAATATATCGAAGTGCGTGTTCGGTAGGGCATAAATTACATTCTTGGGATACTTTATTTCCTCTGAGAGCTCACGCTCGCTGCCAGAAAAGATAGAGGCTATCCCCAGCACAGCTCGATCAGAAATGGCCATGGAATTGCGCCGGTTCTTAGGGGTCCTCAACTTTTATCGTTGCCACTTGCCCCATGCAGCAGGGATCTAAAAACTCTAACGGCGAAGCGAAGCATCTACATTTACATCATCATCATATTCCGCAAGCCACCTAATGGTCTGTGGCGGAGGGTACTTTTTGTACCACTAACTGAGCCCTCCAACCCTGTTCCACTCGCGAATAGCGTGTGGGACGAATAACAGTCGGTAAGCCTCAGTATTGGCTTTAATTTCTCCAATTTTCTCCTTTTGCGAGACGTATGTAGGGGAAAGTAATATGTTGTCTGACTCTTCCCGGAAAGTGCTCTCTCGAAATGTCAATAGTAAGTCCCTCTGTGATGTACAACGCCTCTCTTGTAACGTCTGCCAGTGGAGTTCGTTAAGCATCTCCGTAACGCTCTCGTGCCGACTAAACGATCCTGTGACGAAACCTGCCGCTCTTCGTTGGATCTTCTCTATCTCTTCTATCAGACCTATCTGACAGGTAACACAGATACATGAACAATACTCAAGAATGTGTCGAACAAGCGCCTTATAAGCCACTTCTTTCGTGGATGAATTACATTTCCTAAGATTCTTCCTATGAATCTGAGTATGGCATCTGCTTGTCCAACTATTTGTTTTATGTGGTCATAGTTGAGGCGGTACTATTAGCACTTCCTGCTTTGGACGCTCCTCTCGCGCTTGTTGTTGACGCGAGCCACTGTCGTTGACGCGAGCCTATCAGTAAACGGCGCCCTGCTACAATAATATGTAAACGATGCTTGGCAACCTCTCGCCCTTTTCTCCTTGAAGCTGATGCCAAGGCAGCAACAATACAGGCGTTTGGTAGAGAATTGTTAGCCCTCCACGCCTCTATAAAATACAGGGTGTACCACTCAAACCTCCTTGATTTCAAAGACCCAGGAAAAAAATCACAGTAGATACGACAATGACAAATGTACCACATTGTAGAGCATCGCAAAGAATTTATTTATTTATCATCAATACACCTCTACATGTAAACCATCTGTAGCACAAAGAATATCGAGTCTATATTCAATTTCTTGCCAAGTTCTTTGTAACATTATTTCCTCTGTTATTATTGCAATCCCATTAGTGATACGATGTCGCAACGTAGGAATATCGTCCACTTTGGTCGCATACAGTCGGTTCTTCACGAACGTGGTGGCCAGGCAATGGGTCCACCGCGTCAGATCCAACGACTGGGAAATTTCCTATCCAGGAACTTGCGAACAGCTATTGACCAATGTGGCGGAGCTCCATCTTGTTGAAATATAATGTTGTGTTGGAAGTGTTGTATCTGAGGGCACACAAACTGCTCCAACATGTACAGATACACTGACCCATTCAATGTTTGTTCCGCAAAGAAGAACGGTCCAAAACTCCTGTCATGCATTAGCCCACACCACACATTTAGTTCAGGGCTATCACGAATATGTTCAATGACAATGTGGGGATATTGCGAACCCCAAATACGAACATTATGCCTATTAACCCTTCCTGATAGATGAAAGGTTACCTCATCTGAGAACAAACATCATTCCATGAAGCTGGCATCCTCATCAATACGCTGTAGCTATTCTGCAGCAAATTGTTGTCGGCGTGGTATGCCGTTCAGCGTCAGATGTTGCAGAATTTGTACTTTGTAAGCGCACATACGAAGACGCTGGTGAACTACACGATGCAGTGTTGATCGAGGTACAGTCGTGCTCAAAAGTATCCCAACGACCTGAATTGCATTTCGCCTGATTCGCATACAACCCTCATAACGCAGCTCTCTAGCAGGTTCTCTAATCACTCCTCGGTACAGTCGTTTGACTATTGAAAATGGTTCCAACAAATAACCACTAGAAAACACTGCTCTGTATCGCAATAACTCAAGATGTAAAGTAGTAACACGATACTACAAATATTATGGAACACCTTATCACAGATAAGACTGTCCTTAAGGCTTGTAAGCTCACATTTATTACAATAAATGGCGTACCTGAAATGTTACCACTCTCATTATTATATCAGATAGGTAACGCACGTAATAAGTTCGTCATACTCATGATCTCCTCTTCAAAGTAACGTACCGTACTTATTGTTTAACACAAAATGACATTAAAAATTTAAGTTATTCACGAGCAGCTAGTTGAGAATATGTATGAACTTCAAATGACACGGCGAACCGTCTCGTTCTGCATATGGATTCAAACCCAGGACATGCAGACTAAGCAAAGACTTCGTGACTGACGGAAACTAACAGTCATTCCTGACTAGGCATACAGAGTGTGATATACCTCGATTTTAGACAGTATCAGTTAGGAAATATCAACTTTAAATTACATAACGTAAACATTTTTAACGGACGCGAATTCCTACCCAGCATCAGATGTCCCTGTTAACGAACTACGAGAGATATTAAATATTGCTTCTTCACAAATAACTTACATGAAATGCCGTGAGGTAAAGTTTTGTGTTGGAGAGGAATTCGAACCCAGAACATAATCGGATTGTTATCGAAGCACAATCAACTGTGACATATAGGATTTTCTCGGCAATAGCAAGATGTTTTAACTGAAATGACGAGACGAAACATTAATTTTTTCATGCCCAAGACTCCAACCCGGCACCTATTACTGTCATATTCTAGAGAAAACGAACGTTAAATATGGGTTTGTTACACCAGCAACAACATGTCAAGATGTTTGAACTAGAAATAATATGACGAAGAGTTCAGTGTTGACTAGTAATCGAACCCCACACATATCGTTGTTGACTACACACAAAGAGACGTCAGCTACCGAATTTTTCTGTTGAGGAATCTGCAGTTTTGAACAAACAACAAATCGGAGGCGAACTGTAGTGTCACGAAGGGACCAAATTCCGTGTTAAGGGCGGTCTGAGTTGCATTCCCAGTTCAGAAACAATTTTATCGACATACAGAAGCTCAAATAAAAGATGGAATAAGTGTCCTGTGACCCTACAAAGCGTTTGTTTCGTCACTAGAAATAGATAACTAGTATAAGAATGGTTACTGATGATACAGTTTCTACATGTCGCCCTCCTGACTTTATTGTGGTTCAACCTAACGTCTACTTGGTAGAGAAGGAATATCATGTTTAATGTGAATTTTAGACCACAATGCCATTATGCCTTCTTCACTTGGCGTAGCCAGAAGATAATAGAATCTGTCTCTCCCTATCAAAAATCATCGGCAGAAGTTCGAATCTAACCCAGACCATGAGTGTATCAACCTCTCAGCAACCCAACAGTCCACCAGACACGCATCTCTGTGGCTCATTTTTCTATTGTAACGCCGTTGCGTCACACTGGATGACAATTCTGACACACAGGTTCCTTGTAGTGGTTTTGCAGCATGCTCAGCACATTCATTAACTTGCTTGACTGAATCGCCATGAACTAGCTGCCTCGGCTACCCAGTGCATACATTCGACTCTATTTTTTAATCACCGAAATAAAATGACGTAACTGCCACCTACACAGAACTGCCAACAGTGTAGGATGCAGAAATTTAAATAGGAAGTATTCCTTTCCACTTGAGCTACTCTATTGCGCTATCTGTTTGTTGAAAACGTCGTGCAGTGCAAAAGAAAAGCTGTAACTGTCTATCTCTCACAAGTCTACATCCGCCCATATCCATTATCTCACAACACTGTGGAATGCGTAAGTTCTGTGGGATTTGTTGTTGACTTCTTGAGCCAGCGTAGCTACTGTTCAGCTAGTAGTGTAGCAGTAAGTGTAATGCACTGTAGACAAAATGTCGCGAGTTCAAATACATCCACTGCTAAATTTTTTAAAACTCAATTCTCTTTTCTGCGGAAGTTATCAGTCTAATGGAACTTTGAACGTAATTCCCTTCACTTCTCAACTCAAAATAGTCACATGTGGAAAAAGGCCTAACTACTGCAACATTTTGTACTTTTCAGGTTTAATAGACGGCCAGGCAGCAGATCCATCTCGAAACTTCCGTATTATGTTTGAGGAGAGCGCATAGTGCCAAAATACGTCAGAAAAGTATTTTCTGAATTAGCTGTCGTGTGGTAGTGGCATTTATTCTTCTTCAAACCTTGAGAATTCGCATATATCGTTGACGATTAATTTCTCTCTCATGTTTACTATTGTTTAAACAACAGTAAAAGAAACCCTACGAAAATTGTGCACTGTAATATAAGAAATGAAATAAACAGCCCACGATAGCCATGCGACGAAAGTCTGTTTTAATAAAGCTGAGTATTTGTACACAAGCGTGCCTCTGTCGAACCGAATTAGCAAAATACTACTCACTTTGATTTCGATTGGGTCTGTGTTTAATTGGTATGCTGTGTCATACTCAAGAGGTATGCAAATGTAAAATTTCATGAATAAAGTTATGTATCCCTAGAAACCCAAAATTTGCATGTCACCAACGGAAAGAGGCATTACCTGTTGTGCAGCATTGTAAGTTTCTCGCCATTGCACTATGAGCCGAAAGTATTTTTGGCGTTTTCCTTATCGATGTTTGATCTGACTGCTTGTAGCTCTTTCACTGAAGGGATAAAAAAGTCACAGTAAGCGAGACTGGAACCGCGACCCTGGACAGACGCTTTTTTAGAGAGCACATGTTACCACAGAGCTTGCGAAGAGATATACATTTGGGATTCCTATTACGAGGCCAATAGTGACTAGAACTCGTAAATCGCTATTTAAAGGACAAGATTAGTTGCGATTTCCACGTGCAACGACTTTCCTGGGCTGAAAACCGTAAATGTACAGACTTTTGTTACACCTCAAGCGATCATAACTCAGATTATTGAATGGAAATGACAGGAAATATCAAGTGAACTTTAAGGCTTAATTCCGTGCACACCAGGAAGTAATTCGTCGATCACAGAGTTGCCAAACGTACCTTGCCTTGTTGCCAAATCTCAGTTACAGTACCAGCAGGAAAAGACGAACCGACGTGTTCCTACAGAGGGCTAAGAAGTGACCATAGCTGGCATCTCAAAGACGCGGCTGGCACGGCCTGGAATACATCTGATTTGCATTTCTGTAACTCGCTTTAGGAACTGGAGCGTAGTTACTAATAATAATCAGAGCTGACTGTAAACTAAGCGTCATAAATCAGTACCTCTCATAGTTGTTTATATATTCGTTTCGTAAGTGTACTCAAAACTGAGATATTCATTCATGGACGTTTTCGTGCCTGGCCGATAGTCGAGCACAACAAAAAAGAAAAATAAAAAACAGCTTGTGTGTGTGAGAGGGAGAGAAAGAGAGAGAGAGAGAGATAAATATAAAAAAGAATGAGAGAGAGAGAAAGGGGCAAATATTGTTGTAAAGAAATTGCATCATGGTATGTAAAGAAATCTTTCATTAAAATGACATGTTCCACATTATTAGATATTTCTTATTCATGATCTATGGAACAAATACTAATCGAATTAAATCAAATCCAATCTCATATTATTGCTGACTAGCCATGAAGAGTCATGAATTACCGAAATATTCGCCAATATCGGTAACCAAATCTAAACTTGAAGATAATAGACCACAGCTTTAGTAATAAACCGGGACTCCTATCAAGACCCTTTCGTCTCTGTTAACTAACCACGAAATATGTCTGATATACCTCCATTCACAAGTAACAAATTGTGCATGCATTTAATGATGGACCGCATGATGTGAAGTTCTGTGACGGAGATACGAAACCAACACATAAACGGATTGTTAACTAAGTAAAATCAAATGTTATGTATCAGTTTTTCTTACCAGCTGCTAGGAGTTTGAATCTGAAATAAGGATACAAATTTTTGTGCCTGAGCGACAATCGAACTGCACATCTACAGTCCTTCTTTATCATCCACGAATATGGCTTAAGTATCAATTGGTTACTCACCAACAGTAAGATGTGTGCGTGTCTGACCAGAAATAACGATATCTATTGCAAATGTTGGCAACACAGGAACAGACATTAAAAGTGCATATTAATTTTCACTAGCAGGCCGGTATGCACGTGATGGGGCTTGAAATGAAATTATGAATTATTTTGTACTGGATCAGTATTCGGACCCACATACTTACCTTTGGAGTAGACCTAGAGGAGACTGCAGTCTTGGGGAAAGGAACGATATGACTGAACTATACTGTTTCGAAAGATTCAGATCCTCGAGAGAGGAGATACGAATTCAAATCACAGTCCAGCACCAAATTTTTCTACGTCTGCAGGTCAACCAAGTACAAGTAGTATAAGGGCCCTGTTCCTTGGCATGGCTATCGGTTCATCAAACAAAATACAATTTTCTAACGTAAGTAAGTCTACTGGCGGCAGTATTACTATTTACCATTTCTTCCGCCTATGTCATTTCCCAACGTAGACCGGCTCTTCCCAGTTGGTAATGAGGGAACGTGATGTTTAATGTGGATTATGAATTATAACGTCTTTCTCTTGAGGTTAACAGAGGTAAAGTAAATCGGTTTGTGCCTCTTAAAAGTAAATGCCTTAACCCACGCCTATGTCATTTCCCAACGTAAAGTGGCTCTTCCCAGTTGGGAATGAAAGAACGTGATGTTTAATGTGAATAATGAATTATAACGTCTTTCTCTAGAGGTTACCAGAGGTAAAGTAAACCTGTTTGTGCCTCTTAAAAGCAAATGGCTCAACCCACGCCTATGTCATTTCCCAACGTAAACCGGTTCTTCAAGGTTGGTAATGAAGGAACGTGAGTTTAATATGGATTATAAATTATAACGTCTTTCTCTTGAGGTTACCAGAGGTAAAGTAAATCTGTTTTCTCCTCTTAAAAATATATGCCTCAACCCACGCCTATGTCATTTCCCAACGTAAACTGGCTCTTCCCAGTTGGTAATGAAGGAACGTTACGTTTGATGTGGATTATGAATTATAACGTCTTTCTCTTGAGGTTACCAGAGGTAACTTAAATCTATTTGTGCCTCTTAAAAGTAAATGCCTGAACCCATGCCTATGTCATTTCCCAACGTAAAGTGGTTCTTCCCAGTTGGTAATGAAGGAACGTGATGTTTAATGTGGATTATGAATTGTAACGTCTTACTCTTGAGGTTACCAGAGGTAAAGTAAATCTGTTTGTGCCTCTTAAAAGTAAATGCCACAATCCACGCCTATGTCATTTCCCAACGTAAAGTGGTTCTTCCCAGTTGGTAATGAAGGAACGTGATGTTTAATGTGGATTATGAATTATAACGTCTTTCTCTTGAGGTTACCAGAGGTAACTTAAATCTATTTGTGCCTCTTAAAAGTAAATGCCTGAACCCATGCCTATGTCATTTCCCAACGTAAAGTGGCTCTTCCCAGTTGGTAATGAAGGAACGTGATGTTTAATGTGGATTATGAATTATAACGTCTTTCTCTTGAGGTTAACAGAGGTAAAGTAAATCTGTTTGTGCCTCTTAAAAGTAAATGACACAATCCACGCCTATGTCATTTCCCAACGTAAAGTGGTTCTTCCCAGTTGGTAATGAAGGAACGTGATGTTTAATGTGGATTATGAATTATAACGTCTTTCTCTTGAGGTTACCAGAGGTAAAGTAAATCTGTTTGTGCCTCTTAGATGTAAATACCTGAACCCACGCCTATGTCATTTCCCAACATAAACTGGCTCTTCCCAGTTGGTAATGAAGGAACGTGATATTTAATGTGGATTATGAATTATAACGTCTTTCTCTTGAGGTTACCAGAGGTAAAGTAAATCTGTTTGTGCCTCTTAAAAGTAAATGCCTGAACCCACGTCTATGTCATTTCCCAACCTAAAGTGGCTCTTCCCAGTTGGTAATGAAGGAACGTGATGTGTAATGTGGATTATGAATTATAATGTCTTTCACTTGAGGTTACCAGAGTTAAAGTAAATCTGTTTGTGCCTCTTAAAAGTAAATGCCACAACCCACACCCATGTCATTTCCCAACGTAAAGTGGCTCTTCCCAGTTGGTAATGAAGAAACGTGATGTTTAATGTGGATTATGAATTATAATGTCTTTCTCTTGAGGTTACCAGAGGTAAAGTAAATCTGTTTGTGCCTCTTAAAAGTAAATGCCACAACCCACGCCTATGTCATTTCCCAACGTAAAGTGGCTCTTCCCAGTTGGTAATGAAGGAACGTGATGTTTAATGTGGATTATGAATTATAACGTCTTTCTCTTGAGGTTACCAGAGGTAAAGTAAATCTGTTTGTGCCTCTTAAAAGTAAATGCCTGAACCCACGCCTATGTCATTTCCCAACGTAACCTGGCTCTTCCCAGTTGGTAATGAAGGAACGTGATGTTTAATGTGGATTATGAATTATAACGTCTTTCTTTTGAGGTTACCAGAGGTAAAGTAAATCTGTTTGTGCCTCTTAAAAGTAAATGCCTGAACCCACGCCTATGTCATTTCCCAACGTAAACTGGCTCTGCCCAGTTGGTAATGAAGGAATGTGATGTTTAATGTGGATTATGAATTATAACATCTTTCTCTTGAGGTTACCAGAGGTAACTTAAATCTGTTTGTGCCTCTTAAAAGTAAATGCCTGAAGCCATGCATTGCCTCTGAGATAGTTCGTTCCACCAAACCATTGTGGCCACATTTCCCAGCCCCAGGAGTGTGCTGTAACGGATGATATGCTTAGCTTACAAAATTAGTCACGGTGGAAAACATGCGAGTGTATTAAATGGTTAAGTAGAAGCAATCTTCTGACACAGAGATTATGCCATTCTCATGTCAAGAGGATGTAATGACTCTTCATTTACTTGCGCCTAGAAATGGCTGTCGAATACTGCCAAACCAAAAGCCATGGCACCTTACTGCCTTCCGATATACGTCGCTGTCAGTTCTTCCATATGATTTGGTCGACGTGACCTGTATCAAGTTGTGTATGACAGAGAATATTGTAGAAAATCAATTATTTACCTTAGCAATAATCAGAAAGATTTTCATTCTAAACTACCGAAGTTCAAAATTTTCGCAATATCAGTTCAAATTTCATATTCGCTTCTGTAATGTGGGAAAGTATTTCGCAGTTGCCAAACCCGCATCCGACCCATTGACCTTACGCTTAGTCGCTGACCATAAATTCTAGCTCAGAGTGACACCAGTTTAAGTAAACTAATGTAGCGAAGAATGTTTGCCAGTGCTCTTTCTCACTTGAAAATACGCAGTTAACCCATTGGGCTCCATCAGTACATTATAACAGTAATTTCTGTGTGTATGCAATGCATACGGATTGTAAAATTTAGTGGTGCTCTCTCTTCCACTTCTATATACAATATGCCTGATCTAAACAGGCCTTTTATCATCACAGGCCCTGGGCAGTGTAACATTATACTGACAACAGTAATGTGCTTTTGCTGACAACCTCACTGTTCGTTTTACCTGATTTTGTAATCTTTTAAATAAAACAATATGACCTTCCAGTGGGAGACATTTCGTCACCTTTTCCTTCTGTGAAACTTGTCAGTAAGCTTTTTGTCTTCCAACCAGCGAAATGCGGCAGAGTACGGTTGGTAAACGATTCATAAACCACGATTTAGTGCCGTTAAGACGATTTCTTTAAACATTGTCGTAGCTGAAGGAATTTAATTTCTTCTTAAATCGTGCTATGCAGCAACGTTCACAGATATCTCAAATAGGAAAAGCTCTTTATCCAGGTACGAAGGTTGTAAAACAAACTTCCCACAGTTTGTGTCAGGTTGATCTTTTTGTCTGATAGCACTGTGTAAGTACTTTGTCCAAGAATTATCACAAGTAGTGTTCATGTAGCTGTGGGAACCATTGGTTGAAAACGAGTTTAACACCAATGGGTACAGTACTGCTAAATATTCAAAATGATTATCAATCTAAGACTTAGTTCATTGAGAAACTGTGGCGTATTTGCAATATTGAAGCTAGAATGTGTATCCTTGTCTTCCTTGAGTAGGCATTGGAAGACATTTACACACACGCAGACAATGCTATGAATACTGTGAACGCTATAGTTAACGTTGCTCTCAAACTAATTTTGTTTTTTTAATTCTTCTGGGTCTTCAATGTGCAATATGTGTTGCAGATACAGTCTTAGACAAAGAAAGTGACCGGCGTGTCATTCACGTAAGGTGGACAATACAGTCGTGCTCCCCTCAGAATTCTGTGTCCGGCAATATGCTCAGTCTGGCAACATTGAAGACTGCAGCACTTCCCAGAGGAAGTCTTGACTGCAGTCTGAGTACATCAGTCTTGACTACAACCGTAGTCTCGAGGTAAAACACGAGACTAGGTAATACGACATCTGGCAACATACATAACACGTCAACAAAACTTTCACTGACCCTTTCCTCTCGGTGCTGAAGCTATGAGTTTAATTCAGGCGAATCTATAATATACACTCCTGGAAATTGAAATAAGAACACCGTGAATTCATTGTCCCAGGAAGGGGAAACTTTATTGACACATTCCTGGGGTCAGATACATCACATGATCACACTGACAGAACCACAGGCACATAGACACAGGCAACAGAGCATGCACAATGTCGGCACTAGTACAGTGTATATCCACCTTTCGCAGCAATGCAGGCTGCTATTCTCCCATGGAGACGATCGTAGAGATGCTGGATGTAGGCCTGTGGAACGGCTTGCCATGCCATTTCCACCTGGCGCCTCAGTTGGACCAGCGTTCGTGCTGGACGTGCAGACCGCGTGAGATGACGCTTCATCCAGTCCCAAACATGCTCAATGGGAGACAGATCCGGAGATCTTGCTGGCCAGGGTAGTTGACTTACACCTTCTAGAGCACGTTGGGTGGCACGGGATACATGCGGACGTGCATTGTCCTGTTGGAACAGCAAGTTCCCTTGCCGGTCTAGGAATGGTAGAACGATGGCTTCGATGACGGTTTGGATGTACCGTGCACTATTCAGTGTCCCCTCGACGATCACCAGTGGTGTACGGCCAGTGTAGGAGATCGCTCCCCACACCATGATGCCGGGTGTTGGCCCTGTGTGCCTCGGTCGTATGCAGTCCTTATTGTGGCGCTCACCTGCACGGCGCCAAACACGCATACGACCATCATTGGCACCAAGGCAGAAGCGACTCTCATCGCTGAAGACGACACGTCTCCATTCGTCCCTCCATTCACGCCTGTCGCGACACCACTGGAGGCGGGCTGCACGATGTTGGGGCGTGAGCGGAAGACGGCCTAACGGTGTGCGGGACCGTAGCCCAGCTTCATGGAGACGGTTGCGAATGGTCCTCGCCGATACCCCAGGAGCAACAGTGTCCCTAATTTGCTGGGAAGTGGCGGTGAGGTCCCCTACGGCACTGCGTAGGATCCTACGGTCTTGGCGTGCATCCGTGCGTCGCAGCGGTCCGGTCCCAGGTCGACGGGCACGTGCACCTTCCGCCGACCACTGGCGACAACATCGATGTACTGTGGAGACCTCACGCCCCACGTGTTGAGCAATTCGGCGGTACGTCCACCCGGCCTCCCGCATGCCCACTATACGCCCTCGCTCAAAGTCCGTCAACTGCACATACGGTTCACGTCCACGCTGTCGCGGCATGCTACCAGTGTTAAAGACTGCGATGGAGCTCCGTATGCCACGGCAAACTGGCTGACACTGACGGCGGCGGTGCACAAATGCTGCGCAGCTAGCGCCATTCGACGGCCAACACCGCGGTTCCTGGTGTGTCCGCTGTGCCGTGCGTGTGATCATTGCTTGTACAGCCCTCTCGCAGTGTCCGGAGCAAGTATGGTGGGTCTGACACACCGGTGTCAATGTGTTCTTTTTTCCATTTCGAGGAGTGTATTTCGCTTTCTGTCACATTGGTTATAACAGTTAGGCTCAACACTATTTTAGGGAGAGATTTCTTGGCTGGCCATCTGCCTCTGAACACCGCATGCGTCTGAGTTCTCTGGAGCCCATTTGCTGCCTACCGGCGGGGCCTGAGGCACTGCGCTGCCTCGCCTTCTGCTGACAACGTCTGCTCCACTCCTCACTCTGGACAGTGTAACATGCTTTAATGTGGTTGAGTAGTGACCCATAAAATCTGTCTACGATTTGTGTCTCAAACTCGATACCAACGGAGGTACAAAACCGTTTTTATTTGATGAGTATTTTATTTCACTTGTATGCAATACATCAATGTGGCACAGAATTAATTTCATTGTTCCTGATCCAGTGTGCTATAATTAAAGCGTCATATCCTGTTCTTTTTCCTTTCACGGAAGATTCTTCAGATAATTTATTTTTGTCATGGATTCATATGTGTTAGTCAAGGCACAGAGAGTAAACTCAATGTAATGCGTTTGGTTAATTTCTTTCATTCCCTACGGTAAATGGATGCAAAGCATTGTGTCAATACCTTTCAGAACATGCTCTATAGCTACTAAGGCAAATTACTTGTTTTGAGGTCCATATATTAATTAATGAAGAAGTGAACGCTGTTCAAAAGTGATATTTAAAATATTCATTTGGATTTAAGGTGACAAAAGCAAGCAAAACACAAATATTTCTTGCACCGTGCGCAACACACAAACGAAATCTCGCTGTTCTGACGTGTTGTCTGATATATTGCTTGGAAAACATATCTGATTCATGTTGCTAAATACAACTCTATCGCGAGGTGGCGCAGTGGTTAGCACACTGGACTCGCATTCGGGAGGACGACGGTTCAATCCCGTCTCCAGCCATCCTGATTTAGGTTTTCCGTGATTTCCCTAAATCGTTTCAGGCAAATGCCGGGATGGTTCCTTTGAAAGGGCACGGCCGATTTCCTTCCCAATCCTTCCCTAACCCGAGCTTGCGCTCCGTCTATAATGACCTCGTTGTCGATGGGACGTTAAACACTAACCACCACCACCACAGCTCTATCAGATATCAATGTGGATCCGTACCAAGCGTATAAAAGTATATTTTGAAATACACAGAAAGGCACAAAGGGGTATTCGACTGAAACATAGCCATGAACAAGATTGTAACAGGGGTCGACAGCATCGACGTCTACCACCTTGACAAATCGAACGGTGACAGAGCTCGGCCAGTTACTTACGTTTACTGGTATCAAAGCTACAGCATGAAAACACAAAAATGTTAATAACCTGAAGATCATTAACTTTGGAACCCATAGTAAAGTAAAGTAGTCATCAGTTAGAAGATTGGTTTGAACACCACAGGGCTTTAATAGGCACAGACCTGTTGGAGGTGGTATGCCGTAGCTTTCCTCTGACCTTTGAGTCCACTTGCCTAGGCAGTTAATAGGGAAACCTACAGTTAAACGTGGCTTCCGGACCACAGTGCAACTCGGCATTTTTCACCCATTGGTGTTAAACTCTTTTTCAACCAATGGTTCCCACAGCTACATGAACACTGCTTGTGATACCTCTTGGACAAAATACTTACACAGTGCTATCAGACGAAAAGATCAACCTCACACAAACTGTGGGAAGTTTGTTTTACAAGCTTCGTACCTGGATAAAGAGCTTTTCCTATTTGAGATATCTGTGAATGTAGCTGCATAGGACGATTTAAGAAGAAACTAAATTCCTTCAGCTACGACAATGTTTAAAGAAATCGTCTTAACGGCACTAAATCGTGGTTTGTGAATAGTTTACCAACCGTACTCAGCCGCATTTCGCTGGTTGTAAGGCAAAAACGTTACTGACAAATTTCACAGAAGGAAGAGGGGGACGAAATGTCTCACACTGGAAGGTCATGTTGTTTTATTTAAATGATTATAAAATCAGGTAAACCAAACAGTGAGGTTGTCAGTAAAAGCACATTACTGCCGTGCTTGGATAGCTCAGCTGGTAGAGCACTTGCCCGCGAAAGGCAAAGGTTCCAAGTTCGAGTCTCGGTCCAGCACACAGTTTTAATCTGCCAGGAAGTTTCACATTACTGTTGTCAGTATAATGTTGCACTGCCCAGGGCCTGCGATGATAAAAGGCCCATCTGGATCAGGCATATTGTATATAGAAGTGGAAGAGAGAGCACCATTACATTTTACAATCCGTATGCATTGCATACACACAGAAATTACTGTTACAGTGCACTTATGGAGCCCAATGGGTTAATTGCGTATTTTCCGGTGAGAAAAAGCACCGGCAAACAGTCTTCGCTACATTAGGTTACTCAAACTGGTGTCACTCTGAGCTAGAATTTATGGTCAGCGACTAAGCGTAAGGTCAATGGGTCGGATGCGGGTTTGGCAACTGCGAAATACTTTCCCACATTACAGAAGCGAATATGAAATTTGAACTGATATTGCGAAAATTTTGAACTTCGGTAGTTTAGAATGAAAATCTTTCTGATTATTGCTAAGGTAAATAATTGATTTTCTACAATATTCTCTGTCATACACAACTTGATACAGGTCACGTCGACCAAATCATATGGAAGAACTGACAGCGACGTATATCGGAAGTCAGTAAGATCCCATGGCTTTTGGTTTGGCATTATTCGACAGCCATATCTAGGCGCAAGTAAATGAAGAAAGACAGTGCGTTTGTGTTATCAAGTGGCGTCTTTAGCAATTACTTCAGTTTTTATGTAATCTACGAGTAATTTCTGATATTTGATATTAACATGAAAAGAATAGCCGGCCGAAGTGGCCGAGCGCTTTTAGGCGCTTCAGACTGGAACCACGCGACCGCTACGGACGCAGGTTCGAATCCTGCCTCGGGCATGGATGTGTGTGACGTCCTTAGGTTAGTTAGGTTTAAGTTGATCTAAGTTCTAGGGGACTGATGGCTTCAGAAGTTTAGTCCCACAGTGCTCAGAGCCATGAACAGAATTCCGTAGACGGGAAAAGAACCTGTTCCTGGCAACTACTTCTATAATCACCAAAAGGCAATAAATGATGTTCAAGCACATATGTTCCAGCAGCGGTATGAAGAAAATGATACTAATAATGACGGTAATATTCGAATTATCCGGTAACATCGCACTTCACAGTGGATTTTCTCGAACTAAGAAATTTCCCAAATTAGTGAAAATTTCAAAATGGCTTCACATCGAGGATGTGATGCCTATAAGAGTCTTTACATCCTGCTGACATGAGAATAGCATAATCTCTGTGTCAGAAGATTGCTACTACTTAACCTTTTAATAGACTCGTATGTTTTCCACCATGACTAATTTTGTAAGCTAAGCATATCATCCGTTACAGCACACTCCTGGGGCTGGGAAATGTGGCCACAATGGTCTGGTGGAACGAGCTATCTCAGGTGCAATGCGTGGGTTCAGGCATTTACTTTTAAGAGGCACAAACAGATTTACTTTACCTCTGGTAACCTCAAGAGAAAAACGTTATAATTCATAATCCACATTAAACATCACGTTCCTTCATTACCAACTGGGCAGAGCCGGTCTACGTTGGGAAATGACATAGGCGGAAGAAATGGTAAACAGCAATACTGCCGCCAGTAAACTTACTACCGTTAGAAAATTTTCTTTTATTTAATGAACCGATAGACGTTCAAAGGAACAGGGCTCTTATATTATTTGTACTTGACGTAGAAAAATTTGGTGCTGGACTATGATTTGAATTCGTATCTCTTCTCTCGAGGATCTGAATCTCTCGGAACAGTATAGTTCAGTCATATCGTTCCTTTCCCCAAGACTGCAGTCTCCGCTAGGTCTACTCCAAAGATAAGTATGTCGGTCCGAATACTGATCCAGTACAAAATAATTCATAATTTCATTTCAAGCCCCATCACGTGCATACCGACCTGCTAGTGAAAATTAATATGCACTTTTAATGTCTGTTCCTGTGTTGCCAACATTACTGTTGGTGAGTAACCAATTGATACTTAAGCCATATTCGTGGATGATAAAGAAGGACTGTAGATGTGCAGTTCGATTGTCGCTCAGGCACAAAAATTTGTATCCTTATTTCAGATTCAAACTCCTAGCAGCTGGTAAGAAAAACTGATACATAACATTTGATTTTACTTAGTTAACAATCCGTTTATGTGTTGGTTTCGTATCTCCGTCACAGAACTTCACATCATGCGGTCCATCATTAAATGCATGCACAATTTGTTACTTGTGAATGGAGGTATATCAGACATATTTCGTGGTTAGTTAACAGAGACGAAAGGGTCTTGATAGGAGTCCCGGTTTATTACTAAAGCTGTGGTCTATTATCTTCAAGTTTAGATTTGGTTACCGATATTGGCGAATATTTCGGTAATTCATGACTCTTCATGGCTAGTCAGCAATAATATGAGATTGGATTTGATTTAATTCGATTAATATTTGTTCCATAGATCATGAATAAGAAATATCTAATAATGTGGAACATGTCATTTTAATGAAAGATTTCTTTACATACCATGATGCAATTTCTTTACAACAATATTTGCCCCTTTCTCTCTCTCTCATTCTTTTTTATATTTATCTCTCTCTCTCTCTCTCTCTCTTTCTCTCCCTCTCACACACACAAGCTGTTTTTTATTTTTCTTGTTTGTTGTGCTCGACTATCGGCCAGGCACGAAAACGTCCATGAATGAATATCTCAGTTTTGAGTACACTTACGAAACGAATATATAAACAACTATGAGAGGTACTGATTTATGATGCTTAGTTTACAGTCAGTTCTGATTATTATTAGTAACTACGCTCCAGTCGCTAAACCGAGTTACAGAAATGCAAATCAGATGCATTCCAGGCCGTGCCAGCCGCGACTTTGAGATGCCAGCTATGGTCACTTCCTAGCCCTCTGTAGGAACAGATCGGTTCGTCTTTTCCTGCTGGTACTGTAACTGAGATTTGGCAACAAGGCAAGGTATGTTTGGCAACTCTGTGATCGACGAGTTACTTCCTGGTGTGCACGGAATTAAGCCCCAAAGTTCACTTGATTTTTCCTGTCATTTCCATTGAATGATCTGAGTTATTATCGCTTGAGGTGTAACAAAAGTCTGTACATTTACGGTTTTCAGCCCAGGAAAGTCGTTGCACGTGGAAATCGCAACTAATCTTGTCCTTTAAATAGCGATTTACGAGTTCTAGTCACTATTGGCCTCGTAATAGGAATCCCAAATGTATATCTCTTCGCAAGCTCTGTGGTAACATGTGCTCTCTAGAAAAGGGTCTGTCCAGGGTCGTGGTTCCAGTCTCGCTGACTGTGTCGTTTTTATTCCTTCTGTAAAAGAGCTACAAGCAGTCAGATCAAACATCGATAAGGAAAACGCAAGAAAATACTTTCAGCTCATAGTGCAGTAGTGAAAAACTTGCAATGCTGCACAACAGGTAATGCCTCTTCTGTTGCTGACAATCAAATTATGGGTTTCTAGGAACACGTAACTTTATTCATGAAATGATTTATTTGCATACCTCTTGAGTATGACACAGCATACCAATTAAACACAGACTCAGTCGAAATCAAAGTGAGTAGTATTTTACTAATTTGGTTCGATAGAGGCACGCTTGTGTACAGATACTCTGCTTTATTAAAACAGACTTTCGTTATAAGGTTATTGTGTGTAGTTTTATTTTATTTCTTATAATATAGTGCACAATTTTCGTAGGGTTTCTTTTAGTGTTGTTTAAGCAATAGTAAATATGAGAGAGAAATTAATCGGTAATGATATATGCGAATTCTCTGACGTTAGGTATAACAGTCTGACAATGCACATGCAGTTTATTGATTACATGCATGTAGAAAACTTGTTCTGAATTAAAGCTGTCAAATAAGGTTTGAAGAAGAATAAAATGCCACTACCACACGACAGCTAATGTAGAAAATACTTATCTGACATATTTTGGCATGATGCGCTCTCCCCAAACATAATACAAAAGTTTCGAGATGCATCTGGTGCCTGTCTGTCTATTAAACCTGAAAAGAACGAAATGTCGCAGTAGTTAGGCCTTTTTCCACATGCGAATATTTTGAGTTGAGAAGTGAAGGGAATTATGTTCAAAGTTCCATTAGACTGATAACTTCAGCAGAATTGCGTTTTAAAATTGAAGCAGTGAATGTATTTGAACTCGCGACGTTTTGTCTATAGTACATTATACTTACCGCTACACTACTAGCTGAACCGTAGCTACACCTGCTGAAGAAGTCAACAACAAATCCTACAGAACTTCCGCATTCCACAGTGTTGTGAGATAATGGATATGAGCGGATGTAGACTCGTGAGAGATAGACAGTTAGTCCGCAGCTCGTGGTCGTGCAGTAGCGTTCTCGCTTCCCGCGCCCGGGTTCCCGAGTTCGATTCCCGGTGGGGTCAGGGATTTTCTCTGCCTCGTGATGACTGGGTGTTGTGTGATGTTCTTAGGTTAGTTAGGTTTAAGTAGTTCTAAGTTCTAGGGGACTGATGACCATAGATGTTAAGTCCCATAGTGCTCAGAGCCATTAGACAGACAGTTACAGCTTTTCTTTTGCACTGCACGACGCTTTCAACAAACAGATAGCGCAATAGAGTTGCTCAAATGGAAAGGAACACTCCCTATTTAAATTTCTGCATCCTACAGTGTTGGCAGTTCTGTGTAAGTGGCAGTTACGTGATTTAGTTTCGGTGATAAAAAAATAGAGTCGAATGTATGCACTGGGTAGCCGAGGCAGCTAGTTCATGGCGGTTCGGTCAAGCATGTTAAGGAATGTACTGAACATGGTGCAAACTACCACAGGGAGCCTGTGTGTCAGAATTATCATCCAGTGTGTCGCAATGGCGTTACAGTAGAAAAATGAGCCACAGAGACGTGTGTCTGGTGGACTGTTGGGTTGCTGTGAGGTTCGTATATTCAAGGTCTGGATTCAATTCCAACTTCTTCTGATGATTTTTGATAGGGAGAGACAGATTCTATTCTCTTCTGGCTACGCCAAGTGAAGAAGGTATAATGGCATTGTGGACTGAAATTCACATTAAACATGATATTCCTTTTTACCAAGTTGAACCACAATAAAGTCAGGAGTGGCGACAAGTAGAAACTCCGTCACCAGCAACTTTTCTTATACTGGTTACTTATTTCTAGTGACGAAACAAACGCTATGTAGGGTCACAGGACACTTATTCCATCTTTTATTTGAGCTTCTGCATGTCGATAAAATTGGTTCTGAACTGGGAATGCAACTAAGACCGCCCTTAACACGGAATTTGATCCCTTCGTGACACTACAGTTCGACTACAATTTGTTGTTTGTTCAAAACTTCAGATTCCTCAACATCTCCAGATATTGCGCCTGAATGGGTTCGAATCCTGGCCCAGCACTAAAGTTTTCATTATGTATTATCAAGGTCTGGCATGAGAACACCTATGTGCTGGTGGATAATAATTTTGATTTTTAGTGTATTTTCATTCATTGTCTACACTAACGGTATCTGACGTTTTTGACTCCCAGTGAGACACAGAACTATTTGCGAGATCACTGTAAGTTCAAGGATGTTATTCCGTGCTGCTGGCGGAGAAAAATTCGGTAGCTGACGTCTCTTTGTGTGTAGTCGACAACGATATGTGCGGGGTTCGATTACTAGTCAACACTGAACTCTTCGTCATATTATTTCTAGTTCAAACATCTTTACATGTTGTTACTAGTGTAACAAACCCAAATTTAACGTTCGTTTTCTCTAGAATATGACAGTGATAGGTGCCGGTTTGGAGTCTTGGGCATGAAAAAATTAATGTTTCGTCTTGTCATTTCAGTTAAAACATCTTGCTATTGCCGAGAAAATCCTATATGTCACAGTTGATTGTGCTTCGATAACAATCCGATTATGTTCTGGGTTCGAATTCCTGTCCAACACAAAGTTTCTTGTGAAGAAGCAATATTTAATATCTCTCGTAGTTCGTTAACAGGGACATCTGATGCTGGGTAGGAATACGCGTCCGTTAAAAATGTTTACGTTATGAAATTTAAAGTTGATATTTCCTAACTGATACTGTCTAAAATCGAGGTATATCACACTCTGTATGCCTAGTCAGAAATGACTGTTAGTTTCCGTCAGTCACGAAGTCTTTGCTTAGTCTGCATGTCCTGGGTTTGAATCCATATGCAGAACGAGACGGTTCGCCGTGTCATTTGAAGTTCATACATATTCTCAACTAGCTGCTCGTGAATAACTTAAATTTTTAATGTCATTTTGTGTTAAACAATAAGTACGGTATGTTACTTTGAAGAGGAGATCATGAATATGACGAACTTATTACGTGCGTTACCTATCTGGTATAATAATGACAGTGGTAACATTTCAGGTACGCCATTTATTGTAATAAATGTGAGCTTACAAGCCTTAAGGACAGTCTTATCTGTGATAAGGTGTTCCATAATATTTGTAGTATCGTGTTACCTTTGGTACAGAGCCGAGTGGAGGGTCTGAATCAGAGGCTGAGACGGTTCTGCGACCGTGTGGGCTGCAGATTCCTCGACTTGCGCCATAGGGTGGTGGGGTTTCGGGTTCCGCTGGATAGGTCAGGAGTCCACTACACGCAACAAGCGGCTACACGGGTAGCAGGGGTTGTGTGGCGTGGGCTGGGCGGTTTTTTAGGTTAGATGGCCTTGGGCAAGTACAGAAAGGGCAACAGCCTCAACGGGTGCGGGGCAAAGTCAGGACATGCGGGGACCAAGCAGCAATCGGTATTGTAATTGTCAACTGTCGAAGCTGCGTTGGTAAAGTACCGGAACTTCAAGCGCTGATAGAAAGCACCGAAGCTGAAATCGTTATAGGTACAGAAAGCTGGCTTAAGCCAGAGATAAATTCTGCCGAAATTTTTACAAAGGTACAGACGGTGTTTAGAAAGGATAGATTGCATGCAACCGGTGGTGGAGTGTTCATCGCTGTTAGTAGTAGTTTATCCTGTAGTGAAGTAGAAGTGGATAGTTCCTGTGAAGTATTATGGGTGGAGGTTACACTAAACAACCGAACTAGGTTAATAATTGGCTCCTTTTACCGACCTCCCGACTCAGCAGCATTAGTGGCAGAACAACTGAGAGAAAATTTGGAATACATTTCACATAAATTTTCTCAGCATGTTATAGTCTTAGGTGGAGATTTCAATTTACCAGATATAGACTGGGACACTCAGATGTTTAGGACGGGTGGTAGGGACAGAGCATCGAGTGACATACTGAGTGCACTATCCAAAAATTACCTCGAGCAATTAAACAGAGAACCGACTCGTGGAGATAACATATTGGACCTACTGATAACAAACAGACCCGAACTTTTCGAATCTGGATGTACAGAACAGGGAATCAGTGATCATAAGGCCGTTGCAGCATCCCTGAATATGGAAGTTAATAGGAATATAAAAAAAGGGAGGAAGGTTTATCTGTTTAGCAAGAGTAATAGAAGGCAGATTTCAGACTACCTAACAGATCAAAACGAAAATTTCTGTTCCGACACTGACAATGTTGAGTGTTTATGGAAAAAGTTCAAGGCAATCGTAAAATGCGTTTTAGACAGGTACGTGCCGAGTAAAACTGTGAGGGACGGGAAAAACCCACCGTGGTACAACAACAAAGTTAGGAAACTACTGCGAAAGCAAAGAGAGCTCCACTCCAAGTTTAAACGCAGCCAAAACCTCTCAGACAAACAGAAGCTAAACGATGTCAAAGTTAGCGTACGGAGGGCTATGCGTGAAGCGTTCATTGAATTCGAAAGTAAAATTCTATGTACCGACTTGACAGAAAATCCTAGGAAGTTCTGGTCTTACGTTAAATCAGTAAGTGGCTCGAAACAGCATATCCAGACACTACGGGATGATGATGGCATTGAAACAGAGGATGACACGCGTAAAGCTGAAATACTAAACACCTTTTTCCAAAGCTGTTTCACAGAGGAAGACCGCACTGCAGTTCCTTCTCTAAATCCTCGCACAAACGAAAAAATGGCTGACATCGAAATAAGTGTCCAAGGAATAGAAAAGCAACTGGAATCACTCAATAGAGGAAAGTCCACTGGACCTGACGGGATACCAATTCGATTCTACACAGAGTACGCGAAAGAACTTGCCCCCCTTCTAACAGCCGTGTACCGCAAGTCTCTAGAGGAACGGAGGGTTCCAAATGATTGGAAAAGAGCACAGATAGTCCCAGTCTTCAAGAAGGGTCGTCGAGCAGATGCGCAAAACTATAGACCTATATCTCTTACGTCGATCTCTTGTAGAATTTTAGAACATGTTTTTTGCTCGCGTATCATGTCATTTCTGGAAACCCAGAATCTACTATGTAGGAATCAACATGGATTCCGGAAACAGCGATCGTGTGAGACCCAACTCGCCTTATTTGTTCATGAGACCCAGAAAATATTAGATACAGGCTCCCAGGTAGATGCTATTTTTCTTGACTTCCGGAAGGCGTTCGATACAGTTCCGCACTGTCGCCTGATAAGCAAAGTAAGAGCCTACGGAATATCAGACCAGCTGTGTGGCTGGATTGAGGAGTTTTTGGCAAACAGAACACAGCATGTTGTTATCAATGGAGAGACGTCTACAGACGTTAAAGTAACCTCTGGCGTGCCACAGGGGAGTGTTATGGGACCATTGCTTTTCACAATATATATAAATGACTTAGTAGATAGTGTCGGAAGTTCCATGCGGCTTTTCGCGGATGATGCTGTAGTATACAGAGAAGTTGCTGCATTAGAAAATTGTAGCGAAATACAGGAAGATCTGCAGCGGATAGGCACTTGGTGCAGGGAGTGGCAACTGACCCTTAACATAGACAAATGTAATGTATTGCGAATACATAGAAAGAAGGATCCTTTATTGTATGATTATATGATAGCGGAACAAACACTGGTAGCAGTTACTTCTGTAAAATATCTGGGAGTATGCGTACGGAACGATTTGAAGTGGAATGATCATATAAAACTAATTGTTGGTAAGGCGGGTATCAGGTTGAGATTCATTGGGAGAGTGCTTAGAAAATGTAGTCCATCAACAAAGGAGGTGGCTTACAAAACACTCGTTCGACCTATACTTGAGTATTGCTCATCAGTGTGGGATCCGTACCAGGTCGGGTTGACGGAGGAGATAGAGAAGATCCAAAGAAGAGCGGCGCGTTTCGTCACTGGGTTATTTGGTAACCGTGATAGCGTTACGGAGATGTTTAATAAACTCAAGTGGCAGACTCTGCAAGAGAGGCGCTCTGCATCGCGGTGTAGCTTGCTCGCCAGGTTTCGAGAGGGTGCGTTTCTGGATGAGGTATCGAATATATTGCTTCCCCCTACTTATACTTCCCGAGGAGATCACGAATGTAAAATTAGAGAGATTAGAGCGCGCACGGAGGCTTTCAGACAGTCGTTCTTCCCGCGAACCATACGCGACTGGAACAGGAAAGGGAGGTAATGACAGTGGCACGTAAAGTGCCCTCCGCCACACACCGTTGGGTGGCTTGCGGAGTATCAATGTAGATGTAGATGTAGATGTTACTACTTTACATCTTGAGATATTGCGATACAGAGCAGTGTTTTCTAATCGTAATTTGTTGGAACCATTTTCAATAGTCAAACGACTGTACCGAGGAGCGATTAGAGAGCCTGCTAGACAGCTGCGTTATGAGGGTTGTATGCGAATCAGGCGAAATGCAATTCAGGTCGTTGGGATACTTTTGAGTACGACTGTACATGTACAAGCAAACAAATGATTACAGTTTCAAAAAAAATTTGACTATTTATTCAAGAGAAAGAGCTTCACAAATTGGCCAAGTCAAAATGCGTTGGTCCATGCCCTTATGTAAGCAGCTATTCAGCTTGGCATTGATAGACAGTTTTGGATGATGATGATGTGTTTGGTTTGTGGGGCGCTCAACTGCGCGATCGTCAGCGTCCGTACAAAGTCCCAGGTTTTACACATTCCAATTTTTTCACACAATCCAATCACGAATGATGATGATGAAATGATTAGGAGAACACAAACGCCCAATCCCTGGGCAGAGAAAATCCCCAACCCGGCTGGGAATCGAACCCTGGACCCCGTGATCCGACAGTTTTGGATGTCCTCTTTAGGGGTATCGTACCAAGTTGTGGCCAATTGGCTCGTCACATCGTCAAAATCCCGAGATAGTTGGAGGGCCCTGCCCATAATTTCCCAAAACATTCTGAACTGGGGAGAGATCCGGCGACTTTTCTGATAAGGTATGGTTTGGTAATCAGGAAGACAAGCAGTAAAAACTCTCGCCGTGTGCGGGCGGGCATTGTGTTGCTGAAATGCAAGCCCAGGAAGGCTTGCCGTGAAGGGCAACAAAAACTAGCGTAGACTACCGTCGACGCACAAAATGGTTGAAATGGCTCTGAGCACTATGCGACTTAACTTCTGAGGTCATCAGTCGCCTAGAACTTAGAACTAATTAAACCTAATTAACCTAAGGACATCACACACATCCATGCCCGAGGCAGCATTCGAACCTGCGACCGTAGCGGTCACGCGGTTCCAGACTGAAGCGCCTTTAACCGCACGGCCACACCGGCCGGCGCCGTCGACGCACAGCTGTGCTGTAAGTGTACCGCGGATGACAACGTAAGGGTCCTGCTATGAGATGGAATGGCACCCTTATGACGGGCGACAGGACAGCATCCCACCACAGTCCAGTGCGTCGCCAGGCACGTATTCGCCGGTCATCGGGGCTCAATTCGAAACGGTACTCGTCATTGAAGGCAGTTAAACTCCGGTCAGTGAGATTCCATGCCTAACGGGAAGACACATACAACTACACGTATTATTAAAGTTCCCAACTTCTAAGATGAATGAGGTAACATTAAGTGGAAATTTTAATTTAAATGTGTAGTGGCTACCGATTCTACGGCCATACTCAAGTCCCTTGTAACTTCATGTAATCTATCTCCCCGTCATACAATTTACAACAAGAGTTATGAGAAACAGTAGTGTTGCTATTGGTAGCATTTCTATAGACATAGCGAACTTGCAAAGCCGGCTGTGTAAATACATTTACTTAAGCTATAAACTAATGAGTGAAAAAGAAATTGCGGATGTAGAAATTTATTTGCGGTATACAAAATCTTAAGATGTTTGTACCACACTTGGCGTCAATGAAAATGTTGGTGGTGTTGAGACAGCAACCTGCCACAAATTTATTTTAAGTTCCTTTAAAATAAATTTGTGGCTGGTTGCTGTCTCAACACAATCAACATTTGTCTTAAAATAACAGCCACCGTCTATAACCATGTCATCATATGACAAAATCGAATGTAAATTTTATTTGTATTTTTAACATCGGCTTTAGTTATAATGAAAAGTGTTCTAAAAGAAGTTTAATCAATTTTAATTCCTTTTATTATTATTATTATTGTTATTATTATCATTATTATTATTATTTGCAAGTAATACGTCTTATCAAAAAATCAGATACAAATTCACTTGACGCCTTCGCAGGAGATAGTCACCACTCCTTCCAATCTGACTACGTAAGCCAGATGTGGTTTAAATTCAAAGAAATAGTATCGACGGTAATGGAGACATATAGTCCACATAATTTAATAAGGTATGGTACGGATTCCTCATAGTACACAAAACAGCTCAGAATACTGCCGCAGTGCAACGAAAATAGCATGTCAACCCCCCCCCCCCCCAAGATAGGTCAATTTTTGGAGAATTTCTAAATTTATCGCGAACCACTGATGACAGTGTCACTAAATTAGAGTTAATAAACAAGGTTTTCCGGAATTCATTCACCAAAGAAGACGAAGTAAATACTCCAGAATTATAATCAAGAATAATTTCCAACATGAGTACCTTGGAAGAAGGTATCCCCGGTGTGGTTCAAATGGCTCTGACAACGATGGAACTTAACTTCTGAGGTCATCAGTCCCCTACAACTTTGAACTACTTAAGCCTTACTAACCTAAGGACATCACAGACATTAATGCCCGAGGTAGGATTCGAACCCGCGACGTAGCGGTCGTGCGGTTCCGGACTGTAGCGCCTAGAACCGCTCGGCCACTCTGGCCGGTTATCCCCGGTGTAGCGAGACAGTTTAAATCATTTGATAAAGGCAAAGGCCTCCAGTCCAGATTGTGTACCAATTAGGTACCTTTCAGAGTATGCTGATATAATAACTCCATACATAGCAGTCATACACTACCGCTCGCTCGTCGAAAGGAAATTTGGAAATTTGTGGTAAGGTCTTGTGGGACCAGACTGTTAAGGTCATCGGTCGCTAAGCTTACACACTACTTACTGTAACTTAAACTAACTAACGCTAAGGACGACACACACACATACACATGCTCGAGGGAGAATTCGAAGCTCAGACGGGGGAAGCCTCGCAAACCGTGGCAAGGCGCCATAGACCACGTGGGTACCCAGCGCGGCGCTCGTCGAAAAACTGGTAGAAAATACTGGAAACTTGCACAAATCACACCAGTATCCAAGAAAGAAAATGGGACTAATTCGTTGAATTACAGACCCACATCGCTAAAGTCGATTTGTGGTAGGTTTTTGGAGCTTATACAGTGTTCCAACATTATGAGCTACCTCGAAGAAAACAATTTATAGGCAAAAATCCAGCATGGATTCAGGGAATATTCTTGTGAACTACAACCAGCTCTCTATTCTCACGAAGTAATGAGTGCTATCGATCGGGAATGTCAAATTGATTCTTAATTTTTAGATTTACAGAAGGCTTTGACACCGTTCTTCACAAGCAGCTTCTAATCAAATTCTCTGCCTACGAAGTATCATCACAGTTGTGAGACTGGATTCGCGATTTCTTGTCAGAAAGGTCGCAGTTCGTAGTAACTGACGGAAAGCCGTCGAGTAAAGCAGAAGTGATATCTGGCATTCTCAAAGGAAATGCTATAGACTCTCTACTGTCTCTGATCTCCGTAAACGATTCAAGAGACAATCTGAGCAGCCCGCTTAGTTTGCAGATGATACTGTCATTTCCCGTCTTGTAAATTCATTAAATGATCAAAATGAACTACAAAATGATTTAGGCAAGAACCCTGTATGTTGCAAAAAGTGGCAGTTGACTCTAAATACTGAAAAGTGTAAAATCATACATGAATACTAAAAGGAATCCGCTAAATTTCGATTATAATGTAAAACTCGCTAATTTGAAGGCTGTTATTCACTTCAATACTTAAGGAGTACAATTATGATTAACCTGAACTGGAACAATCACACAGATAATGTTTTTGGAGAAAAGAAACCACAGACCACGAGACTCTTAAATTTCCTTTCATTTACGTCTATGGTCACAAACTTTTTGTTTTTATAAAAAACAGATCTGAAGATGCTCATTATAGACCGAAACCGGTAATCTGCGAACAAAACGTTTGTGACCATAGACGTAAATTAAAGGAAATTTATTCTATATACGGGTCACTGTTTTATTCGCGACCATGTTGCAGCTTGTGGAAGAGACTCTTTAATCACGCTTGTTCGTCATCTTCTGCAGTGTTGTTGTGCAGTGTGGGATCCGCATGAGACAGGATTAACGGAGGCCATGGGATAAGAAGGGAAGCTCGTTTTGTATTATCGCGAAATAGGGGAAAGAGCCCACGGATCCGATACGCTTATTGGGATGCAAATCATTAAAACAAAGGCGTTTCTCATGAAATTTCTATCATCAACTTTCTCCTAGGAGTGAGAAAATACTTTATTCGCACCGAACTACATAGGGGAAAAGATCACAACAAATAAGAAAAATCAGAGGACACATGGAAAAAATGATCGTTTTTCCCCTCGCGCTGCTCGAGAGTGGAGCGGTGGATGAATAGCTTGAAGGAGGTTCAATGAGCACTCTGGCAGGAGCTTAATAGTGAACTGCCGAGTAATCATGTAGATACAGATGTAGATGTATACCGAAGGCCAAAGAAACTGGTGTAGGCATGAGTATTCAAATACAGAGATATGTAAACAGGGAGAATACTGCGCTGCTGTCGGCAACGCCTATATAAGACAACAAGTATCTGGCGCCGTTGTTATATCTGTTATTGCTGCTACAATAACAGGTTATAAAGATTTAAGTGAGTTTGAACGTGCTGTTATAGTCGACGCACGAGCGATGGGACACAGTATCTCCGAGACAGCGATGAAGTGGGGACTTTCCAGTACGATCATTTCACGAGTGTACCGTGAATATCAAGAATCCGGTAAAACATCAAATCTCCGACATCACTGCGGCCGGAAAAAGATCCTGCAGGAACGGGACCAACGACGAATGAAGAGAATCGTTCCACGTGACAAAAGTGCAACCCTTCCGCGAATTGCTGGAGATTTCAATGCTGGGTCATTAACGAGTGTTAGCGTGCGAACCATTCAACGAAAAACAATCTATATTGGCTTTCGCAGCAGAACGTCCACTTGTGTATCCTTGGTGACTGCACGACACAAAGCTTTATGCCTCGTCCGGGCCCGCAAAACAGTGACATTGTTGATGATTGGAAACATGTTGCCCGGTCGGATGAGTCTCGTTTCAAATTAAATTGTATCGAGCGGATGAACGTATACGGGTACGGAGGTAACCTCATGAACCCATGGACCCTGCATGTCAGCAGGAGACTGTTGGAGGCTCTGTAATGGTGTGAGGCGTGTGCAATTGGAGTGGTAAGGGACCCCTGATACGTCTAGATACGACTGACCGGTGACACGTACATTATCAGCCTGTCTGATGAATTGCATCCATTCATGTCCATTATGCATTCCGACGGACTCGAACAATTCCAGCAGGACAATGTGACACCCCATACGACCATAATTGCTACATAGTGGCTCCAGGAACATTCTTCTGAGTTTAAACACTTCCACTGGCCACTAAACTCCCCAGACATTAACATTATAGAGCATATGTGGGATACCTTGCAACGTGCTGTTCAGAAGAGATCTCTAATCCCTCGTACTGTTACGAATTTGATAGCCTTGCAGGATTCATGGTGTCAGTTCTCTCCAGCACTACTTCAGACATCAGTCGAGTCGATGCCACGTCGTGTTACGCCACTTCCGCTTGCTCGCGTTGGGCTTCCTCGACATAAGGCAAATGTAGCGGTTCCTTTGGCTCTTCATTGTACAACAAACAAGAAACAGTACTGACAACCAAAACACATTGTTTCCGGAGTTCCAGCTTCATTTGCTATCGGCACAAATACAGTAAAAGTGGAACTAGACAGATTACGAAAGCGTGCTTTTCGCATCACTTTGTTCTCTTTTTGGCTATTCGAAACACACCAACAAAAAACAAGTTACATTCATGAGACGAAACGTGTCGTATTACTAGAACAACTACGTATTTAAGAACAGAAAAGCATTCGAAATTGCCTTCCTAACACAATGTTATTCATGTAAGCGCTGTACTTTCTAGTATTTAAAACAGTTGCTGCGTAGATCCGACACAAATAACGAACAAGAAGCAATCACAAACAGTAGTGTTCTTATGTTTTGGGCTATTTAAGATGGCAGCAGGCCCCCCTCCCCCCCCCCCCCCCCCTACACTCCGATAATTAATAGTTACTGGTAGCTTTGTAGTTTTACGTTTTTGCTTGAGAAGGTCTCCAGCCAGGGGTATCGTATTTTTCTAGCCGCGATTTGCTGCAGCCCTAGCAATATTACACACTACAACATTATTGAATACGAGGTTTGTTCTACACGCAATTCCCAACTTATTATTTACAGTTTAGAATAGAAGCTGTATAATTGAACTAGCAAGACATGTTTAATTTAATGTAGTACCCAGATTTGATTAGTACTGTTTCGTTTTTTAAGACTTGGGCAACATAGTGATAGATTTTCTCATAGTTTTATTTTTTTATAGTAAGGGGTGTAGTTTATTCCGGAAACAACGCAATACCCAACTCATATTGTAGAACCTTGTTATGTAAACTTAATGTACTCTATCGGTGAAGGAGACGGCAATTTCACTCAGCCACAGGTTCAAGACTGGTAATGTTAAAATCTTTAAATTTTATTGGAGTTTCACGAGAAGTATAGATCACTAATCGTACGGCCTGATCATTGACGGTTTAATTCTCAATATGTCTGTCCACGAGCTTACTTTTAATTCGTTCACACGCCGGCCGCGGTGGTCTAGCGGTTCTAGGCGCTCAGTTCGGAACCGTGCGACTGCTACGGTCGCAGGTTCGAATCCTGCCTCGGGCATGGATGTTTGTGATGTCCTTAGGTTAGTTAGGTTTAAGTAGTTCTAAGTTCTAGGGGACTTATGACCACAGATGTTAAGTCCCATAGTGCTCAGAGCCATTTGAACCATTTGAATTCGTTCACATTCGTCGCATTACAGTTGGCATTGTTGTGAAGGAGCAAACCACATCGAGGAAGCTCTCACAGTCGGTGTATACGATTTTAGATTCCTCGCCGAAGTTTTCTTCCGGTGTCACCGCACGTACCTGTATTAACTGTATTGTAAAAAGTAAACATTCACGGTCGGAAATGTCACAACCGTATGCGGACCAATCGGACTCCTATATCGTAAATTTACTGCCGTACCTGGGCCGATCGTACTCCTATGCCAAGAATTCGACATATTTTATCAGTAAATCATAGTGGTCCAGCCGGAGGACATATTAATTTGTTTTGATGTGGTATCACTATGTACTATACTTCTGCTCAATGACGTGTTGCAACAGCTGAATCGGATTTTTCCTCCCGATATTGCAGAACCGTTTAAATGTTGCCTCACGACCACATATTTCAAATGGAACGATGAGTTCTATGAACAGACAGGTTGCGTGGCTATGGAGAACCCTTACGCCCAGTAGCTAATTTATTTATGGAAACATCCGAGGTGCAGCCACTGGAAACTGCCAACAAAAAACCGACAATTTGGTTCCGCCACGTAGTTGATACATCCGTCTTGTGGAGGCATGGCAGAGAGGAACTAGGTCGATCTCACAAGCATCTCAGTGGGATTAGTCTGAAGTTTCACTTTACCATGGTGGAGGGAGCAGCCTGAAGATGTAATTTTCTTGGCGTTCTAGTTTCCTAGGAAGAACATGGTAGCTTAGGCCAAATAGTTTACCGAAAACCCACGCACACAGACCGTTATCTACGCCGCTATTCAAACCATCACCTACGACAAAAGTGAGACGTCATAAAAACTTCGGCGGATAGAGCAAGGATCATTTCCGGACCAGAGCTACTTGACGCGGAATTAAAACACATCATTACATTTTTCAATAATAACTATCCGTCTGCTGAGGTAAAAAGAGCGTTAAGACCACAATGCAAAAATCGTAGCGATGCACAAGCCCCTGTGAAAGCAAAAGTTTTTCTGCCTTTCGTTAAGGGCGCTACTAGCAGCCTAGGAAAAATCTTGACAAAACAGAACATCGCGGTAATCTACAAATTCATCCGGAAGATACAGGATCACCTAAAATTGGCCAAGAATGCTCGCAAACCGCTGAAAAAAAACGGAATTCTTAGAATTCCGTGTAGTTGTTAGGAGGTGTACATGACTACTACAAAAAGGACGGTCAATAAACATTTAGCAGAGCGAAATGGCAACTGTAGAAGGTGGGAGATTAACATATCAGCTGTTGCAGAGCGTGCTTTGCAGGATAGAGATCACCACATTCATTTTGATGGGATTCAAGTTCTGGCAGCCACAAGTGGATAGCATGAAAGGCGTTATAGAGAAGGTATCGAGATTGTTAAACACTCTAGGGATTTGAGTAGGGCTGGGGAGGGCGTAAAATTGAAAAATATCTGCAGCCCGGTGCTGAAGAAGAAGTGTACGAGTCTTCCACCGTATGGTGATAACAACAGCGGACGACTGCAACCGACAACGGCTAACTGTGCCCGGGTATTCAAAGCATATGACATCACGTCACTGCACGGGATCACGCGTAAGCGTAATTTTATTGCATTCAGTGGCGAGGCAGGATGTGAATCGTACACTCAAACAAGCTACGATCCTCCTTGAAAATATTCTCCACAGATGGGGACGAGACGTTGGGTTTTAATGTGAAAACCACCCGACCACAGCATAATAGTACGGAATATTTTATTTCAAATGGTTCAAATGGCTGTGAGCACTATGGGACTCAACTGCTGAGGTCATTAGCCCCTAGAACTTAGAACTAGTTAAACCTAACTAACCTAAGGACATCACAAACAGCCATGCCCGAGGCAGGATTCGAACCTGCGACCGTAGCGGTCTTGCGGTTCCAGACTGTTTTAACCGCACTGCCACTTCGGCCGGCTGAATATTTTATTAATTGTGACTTTTATTAGGGGGTCCTGTTCCTGACTGACGCTCGGTATCTGGGCGATTTTCGTCGCCAGTAAAAAATCTGACACAGATAGCAAAGTCTGTCTTCCTCATACCGCATCAAAACTGTCAATGGTACAGTCATTCCCCGTTTTTCGTGTTGAACGGTGCAAGGGAACGCATCGGGCACCAATTTTACTGCATCCAAGAATTAAGAGCGATACACCCAATAATTTTCTAGTAGAAATGGGCAGTTTGTATAAGCAAGACACGTTCATTTTTCCTACGATTATAGAGGAACATAAATTTGAAATCTGCCACAGTGTGACTTTCATAACTCTGCTCCACCACAAGACAATGTAAGCTATATTTTTGTGTTTTCTGTGCTAATACTGTGCGTATGTAAACTTAAAGTTTTTTAATGCCGAAACACCTGCATTGTTGCTACAGGAAGTACTTAAATATCCACTATGTCATTATGTACGTCGTTTGGTTTCATATACAACGACAGTTTCGGATTCCATCAGAAAATGGTTTCAATATACAAGCCGAAACGATTGTGGCACAAAATAAAGGTCTTTTTAACAATTTCATGAATTCAGTACACAGTTGAGTAGCAGCAGCGATCTCGAAACATGGAGACAGTAATAATGTGCTTTGGTTATCTAATCCATCCTTTTCTGCTAAGTAAGGCTTTCAGAACAAGCTGCGAAGGAAAAATGGATGACTCATATTTAGGCAGTTTTCTATAAAGGTTGGCATTCTCCCTGACTGCAGGGCGCGCCAATAAAAAGTGTGTTTTCCTGTGAAAAACATGATATACAAAAAGCTTAAATTGTGAATCAACCACCGGCCGCTGTGGCCGAGCGGTTCTGGGTGCTTCAGTCCGGAACCACATGGTTGCTGCGGTCGCAGGTTCGAATCCTGCCTCGTTCATGGATGTGTGTGATGTTCTTAGGTTAGTTAGGTTTAAGTAGTTCTAAGTTTAGGGGTTTGATGACCTCAGCTTTAAGTCCCATTTGAACCATTTTCGTGAATCAACCACGAAATCCACAGTGTTTCTCTTTGTGCCCTGCGACACATAATCAGTGTTTTTGTAAAATCATTGTTTCTTTTCTAGAAATTTTCCCACTTGCCGATGCCTGTGAGTCAGAGTGTGGGTAATAACTAACGTGGCTAAGGTGACTTTTGCAGTCGCGAGTCACTCGGATAAGGAGTGATCGTGCTCCACGGCGCTGGGATACGAGCGTGCCGCGGGTCAGGTCGATACCGGATGTTTTCCCGAAAACAGGAAGCAGGAACCAATCAGCGATCCGGCGGCGGCAGCGGCGGCGGCTGAAAACCAATCAGCGGCACGGCGCCGCCGAGGCGCGCGGGGCGCCGTCGACGGCTGCGTTAATATCGCATTAGCGGCGCGCCGGCTAATGACGTCGCCGACCGGCCAGATTGCTCTGTCCGCTGCCGCTGACGGATGGCGCCGCGCGGAAAAGCCAAGTGGCGAGTGGCGCCGGCCACGCGGCTTCCAGCCCGCAGATCTGTCACCGCGCAACACGTCCAATCCGCAGGCTGTCGCTTCTGAGCGCTCCTGTGTCAGGCTCTGCCGTGGCACACCGGACGCCAGCCATTGGTTGTCTGCACCTTTGGGAATGAGGGCAATACACACAGTGAGTCTAAATCGTCGGTGAATGGAACGATAGCTAGTGGCAACAAGAATGACTCTTTGACTGTTCAGCAGAGTGTCCACTATTAAGAAACTTGCTGGGGCAGTTTAAAACTGTGTATCTGGTCGAGACTCGATTCCCGTACGGTGTCTTTCGTGCGGAATGCTCTAACCGACTGAGCTATTTTTTATACACTAGCTGATATACACTAGCTAATACAAAAAGAGCTACAATGTCGTACAATTTCCAATATAAAATTTAATCATTATCGACACACCCTTCAAATTATTTAGACTAAAAACTGTGGGTACCGGTGTATATTTTCCATCCACTGAACGAGTTTTAGGTGTAAATTTTAAAAAATTAATCAGCATAATGAAAATTTTATGTGTACTGCAAGAAAAGAACACGCGGTATTAATGTTGCTATATGAGTAATAGGCGGGAAGAGTACGTTGGAGGCCTTTGTGAGAAAGATGGCTTGTCTGATGGCGTGATAGAAGAAGAAACAGCAGTCGACAGGGAAGAGACAGAGTATTCAATATTAGAATCTGAATTTGAAAGAGCTTTGGTAGACTTAAGATAAAATAAACCAGAAGGGACTTATAACACTCCATTGGAATTTCTGAAATCGTTGGGGGAAGTGGCAACAGAAGGAAGATTCGCATTGCTGTGTAGAATGTGTGAGACTGGCGATATACCATCTGAGATTCGGAAAAACGCCGTACACACATTTCCGAAGATAGGAACAGCCGACAAGTGCGAGAATTATCGCACAATCAGCTTAACAACTCGTGCATCTAAGTTGCTCACAAGAATAATGCACAGGAGAATGGAAAAGAAAACTGAGGATACGTTAGACGGCGATCAGTTTGGCTTTAGGAAAGGTAAATGCACTAGAGAGGCAGTTCTCACGTTAAGGTTGATAATGGAAGCAAGACTAAAGGAAAATCAAGATGCGTTCATAGGATATCTCGAACTGGAAAAAGCGTTCGATAATGTGAAATGGTGCAACATGTTTGAAATTCTAAGGAAGATAGGGGTAAGTTATAGGGAAAGGCGTGTAATGTACAATATCTACGAGAACCAAGAGGGAACAATAAGAATGAAACACGAAGAACGAAGTGCTTTGACTAAGAAACGTGTAAGACAGGGTTGTAGTCTTAGGAGATACTGTTCAATATATACTTCGAAGAAGCAATGAGTTAATAAAAGAAACTCGAGAATGACATTAAAATGCAAGTGAAAGTATTTCAGTGTTAAGATTCGCTAATGGGATTGCTGCCCTCAGTAGAAGAAAAGAGGTTGGTTCAAATGGCTCTGCGCACTATGGGAGTTAACATCTATGGTCATCAGTCCCCTAGAACTTAGAGCTACTTACACCTAACTAAGCTAAGGACATCACACAACACCCAGTCATCACCAGGCAAAGAAAATCCCTGACCCCTCTGGGAATCGAACCCGGGAACCCGAGCGCGGGAAGCGAGAACGCTAACGCACGACCACGAGCTGCGGACAAAGTAAAGAGGAATTACAGGATACACTGTAGGGAATGAACAGTCCAAAGACTACAGAGTATGGGCTGAGAGTAAATGGAAGAAAGACGGAAGTAATGAGAAGAAACAGAAATGAAAACAGCGAGAAACTTAACATTAGAATAGGGGATCACGGCGTGAAAGTTTGCGAGCTACGCAGCAAAATAACTCATTACGGATGGAGCAAGGAGGATGTTAACAGCAGACTGGCACTGGCAAAAGAGACGTCTCAAAGACATACCAAACATATTCCTTTACTTAAGGAAGAAATTTCTGAGTATGTAACTTGAGTTGTAGTGATACATGGACTCTGGGAAAATCGTAACAGAGGAGAATCTAAGCATTTGAGATGTTGAAAATTAGATAGACTGATAAGGTAAGGAACGAGGAGATTCTCCGCAGAATCGGAGAGGAAAGGAATACATGGAAAACACTGTCAAGAAGAAGGGACAGGATGATAGGAGATTTGTTAAGTCATCAAGGAACAACACTAGAGGTAGTTGTAGAGGGTAAAAACTGTAAAGGAAGACAGAAATTGAATTAAATCCAGCAAATAATTGTGGACGTTCGTTGCAGTTGCTGCTCTGACATGAAAAGGTTGCACAAGAAAGGAATTCGCGGTGGCTCGCATCAACCTAGTCACAAGGCTTGTGACTCAAAGGAAAAAAAGGAGTGATTTTCTCCAATTTGTTATAGACAGAATGCATTTGTCCAAGTTTTTGTTAAGTAAACTCCGTAAATTAATTTTTATGGCCTTAACAAAAAATGAAATTAACAGTTAAAGCAAAATAATACTTTTCTCTCCATTTCTTTCTCATATGTAGTTTCACAACAGTCTGCATTTTAAGCATACTTTCTTCCTCATTTTACAAGAGGGGTTTTCCAGCTGGGGGTTTTCCAACTGTCTTGTTCGATCCGATGATAGAGCTACCGGCTTGGATGCGAACTCTTCATAATACAGTAGTTTTAGTTCTTAAGGTGTCGTGATAGTTACATGAAGAGAACTGTCGTACAGACGGTTTGTATCTGGCGCCTAGATGAGACCTGAGACTTCAGAGTCGCTATTCAGGCACGACTGACGATCCGTCCTCACAGCTTTACTTCTGCCAGTACTTCCTACTTCTAAAGCTCCACAGAAGTTGTGCGTACTGTGTGGGACCAAGCACCCGAAGTAGGAAGGATATAGTGGAGAAAAGGCGTAGCCACAGCCTAGGGGATAGTTTCCGGAATCCGTCTTTCACACTGCAACGGAGTGTGCGCTCGTTTGAAACTTGTTGGCCGATTAAATCCGTGTATCATTAGTTTCAACTAATGGAAACATTTACTAAAAATGTATGTATCTGCGTAAAGAGACGTTGCAATGAACACAACGTGGTGTTCAGCACTTAAGTGTTCGAGAAGATTTTTCTACCACGTCCAATCGAATGTATTGACTCCTAGGTTCGAGCCACAGCGCAATGGATCAAGGCAATGTATGACAATCCAATTTTGCTACGAACTGTGAAAAATTATTTTGGTGCGAGAAAGAAGATGATAAGCTATGAGCAGAAGTTTTGTTTACTCCTGGCTTAACCATTTGTGGGCGGGCAGAGAATGACAGTATCTAGTCGACTGTTAACATGCATAGCGGCTTATAATATGGACTTCATTCGACAGTGTAGCAAAGCGGCCGACCGTCTCGGAAACTGACATTCTAGGAACCGGGGATTTAAAAAATACTATTTTTTTGTTTTGTAAGCGGGAGATCGGTATATTTTTTTAAGCAGTACAAACGTCAATGGTGCGCAGACGCTAGAAGTGATTTCTGTGAGCCGCGCGGAGTGGTCGCGCGGTTTGATGCGTAATGTTACGTATTGTGCGGTCCCTCCCGCTGGAGGTTCGAGTCCTCCCTCGGGCATGGGTGTGTGTGTTGTTCTTAGAATAAGTTAGTTTAAGTTAAAGTAGTTTGTAAGTCTAGCGACAGATGACCCCCAGCAGTTGGTCACTTAGGAATTTACACACATTTCTTTGACATGAATAAAAATTTTCTAAGGGTTCCGTAACTCAATGGGTAAAAATGGAACCATTATAGGATCAGTTTGTCGTCAGTCTATCTGTGTCTGTCCGATCGTTAGCAATCCTTTTTTCTCAAAAAATGTCAAATGTATGTGAATTCCTAAGGGATCAAACTGCTAAGGTCATCGGTCCCAAGTCTTACACACTGCTTAAACTAACTTATGATAAGAACAACACATACACCCATGCCCGAGGGAGGACTCGAACCTCCGTCGGGAGGGCCCTCACGGTCCGTGACATGGCGCCTCAAACCGCGTGGCCACTCCACGCGGCCTTTTTTTCCTTCAGGAACGAGTAGACGTACCAAGCTGACATTTATGTCACATACTGAGGTCTACGGTCCATTGATGGCATATAACATTGAAGTCAATACGGCTATTAGTGTCACGTATTTTAATACTCACAGACTCACTCACTAAAACCTATAGCGTCTTGGCCTAGAATCACGACATTTGGCAAGAAGCAAGGTTCAAATGGCTCTGAGCATCTAAGGTCATCAGTCCCCTAGAACGTAGAACTACTTAAACCTAACTAACCTAAGGACATCACACAACACCCAGCCATCACGAGGCAGAGAAAATCCCTGACCCCGCCGGGAATCGGCAAGAAGCAAGGTTTCACGGTACAACTAAAGGAAAAAAATCACAAAATACCTAATTTGTTATTATATAACACTAACAAATGTTTCTTTTGTCGTCTTTTCCGACATCAAATTTGAAATTAAAATAATACTTGGGGTTCTGCATTCAGTCTCAGTCGCAGCGATAAAAGTCAGTCGTCAGGCAATGAATTAATTTATTGCTTATATAACGCGTTTCGGACTTCATCCATCATCAGATGTCCAGGTGGGATTAATGAGTGTAGATACGGCATTTCAAGCTGTGTGTGTTGTTCTTAGCATAGGTTAGTTTAAGTTAGATTAAGTAGTGTGTATAAGTCTAGGGACCGATGACCCCAGCAGTTTGGTCCCTTAGGAATTCACACACATGACTTTATGTCACATATTGCTGAAATTAAAACATTCTCGAAAATCTTGGAATCCCTGGGAGAGATGTCTTGCCAGTATCAATGTCGATAATAGGCAAATTTGGTTAAGATTCTCGATCCCGGAATGGATGAACTGTCTATATATATAACTGTGCTAGGCCTACTCGCACCTGGGCAGCACTTGTGTGTTAACCTACTGAGTGTTGTCGCGACTGACCAGTGGTACTGTGCACTTACTGCTGTTACATGTTTTAAATGTTTCCTGCTTGCTTAAGCCGATATTACGGTATTTTCAAGTCAGTAATGACGTATAATTTTCTGATTGAATAGCATGCATTACGTGTGAGACTATCACAACAGATATTTTTCCACTGCGAAGATGGTCCATGATCGAGTTGTGATTACTCATTCACAAGCCTCCAAAAAGTAATTTAACTGTGAGTGAGAGGAATGCCTTAAAACGCCTGAATGAAGTCAATAGTGTTATCACTCTCCGCGCTGACAAGGAAAATGCAACAGTTGTTTTGAATGCTTTCGACTATTACAGTATGATTAACGACCCATACGAGCCGCAAACATATAGGAAACTAAGTAAAGACCTCACTGATAAAGTTCTTAGAACTGTTACGCTGTTGATAAAGAAGTGCTCTGTCGAACAGAGCGTTCAGAAAATTCTGTTTAATTTAGTTGCGCTAACACTAAGACTTTAAGGATTGCAGAAGGTTCACAAAGAACATGTTTCTCTAAGCCCTAAAGTGAGTACTATTGGTTCGCCCATCTATTCGATTGCCAAATTATTGACAATATTATCACGACCGTATACGGGCCGATGTTATGCGTATATCAAGAATTTGGCATATTTTATCAGTAAATTAAACGGCATAGTGGTACAGTCGGAGGACATATTAGATAGTTCTGATGTGGTGTCGCTATTCACTATTGTTCCACTCAACGAAGTGTTGCAACAGCTGAATCGGATTTTTCCTCCCGATGTTGTAGAACTGGCCGAGCGGTTCTAGGCGCTACAGTCTGCAAACCGCGCGACCACTACGGTCGCGGGTTCGAACCCTGCCTCGGGCATGGGTGTGTGTGATCTCCTTACGTTAGTAAGGTTTAAGTAGTTCTAAGTTCTAGGGGACTGATGACCTCAGAAGTTAAGTCCCATAGTGCTCAGAGCCATTTGAACCATTTTTTTGTTGTAGGACTGTTCAAATATTGCTTCACAACCACATATTTCAAATGCAACGAAGAGTTCTGTGAACACACGGATGATATCACTACGGGGAGCCCATTAAGCCCGGTTACAACGAGCTTCTTTATGAAAAAATTCGGGGAACAGGCATTGGAAGCTACGACCAAGAAACTGAATATTTAGTTCCATTGCGTGGATGATACGTTTGTTTTGTGGCAGCATGGCAGGGAGGAACTAGATCGTTTTCACAAACATCTGAACCGATTAATCCGAAGATTCACTTTACGAAGGAGGAAGAGGCAGGCGGAAGATTACATTTTCTTGATGTAGTGGAAGATGGTGGATTGGGCCTCATGGTTTACCCGAAACCCACGCACACTAACCGTTACCTACACCGGGATTCGAACCACCACCCACAACAAAACCGAGGCATCATAAAAACGTTGGCGGATAGATCAAGGTTCAAATGGTTCAAATGGCTCTGAGTACTAAGGTACTTAATATCTGAGGTCAGCAGTCCCCTAGAACTTAGAACTACTTAAATCTAACTACCCTAAGAACATCACACACATCCATGCCCGAGGCAGGATTGGAACCTGCGACCGTAGCGGTCGCGCGGTTCCAGACTGAAGCGCCTAGAGCCACTCGGTCACACCGGCCGGCATAGATCACGGAAAATCTGTGAACCAGAGCTGCTTGACGCAGAATTGAAACATCTCAACAATGCATTGCTCAAGAATGGTTATTCGCTCGCTGATATGAAAAGAGCGTTAAGACCACCACGTAGAAATTATAGTGATGCCCAAGCGCCAGTGAAATCGAAAGTTTTCCTGCCATCCATTAAGAACGTGACTTACCGCATAGGGAAAAATCTTGAAAAAGCAGAACATCTTGGTAATTTACACGGAAGATACAAGGTCACCTAAAATCAGCCAAGCATGCTCGCCGACTGCTGGAAAAAGCCGGAATTTATAGGATTCCATATAGTTATGGTGAGGCGTACGTGGGTACTACAAAAAGAACTGTCAAAAAAGAGTCGAATGGCACAAGGGCAATTGCAGAAGAGAGAATATTGATAGATCTGCTGTTGGGGAACATTCTTTACAGCCAAGAAACCACCACATTCATTTTGATAGGACTCATGTACTCGCAGTCACAAGCGGATGCCACGAAAGACTCTACGGAGAGGTCACAGAGATTGTGAAACACCCTAGGAATTTCAATATGAAGGAGGAGGGCGTGAAATTCAATGAAATTTGGATCCCGATACTGAAGAAGATGTGTACCAGTCTTCCACAATGGGGTGATAGTAACAGCGGACGACGGCAGTCAACGGCCAACTGCGCTCGTGTGTTCAAAACGTGACGTCACGACACTGCGCAGAAGCTCGCGGAAACGGAATTTTGCTGTAGCCAGTAGCGAGCCAGGATGTGACTCCGACATTCGACAAAGCTACGATCGCCCTTGAAAATGTCCTCCGCAGATGGAAACGAAACATCGGGTTTTAAAGTGCTATCCCTTCGACCGCGGCACAATAGTCCCGAATCTTTTATTAATTGTACGTGAGCACAGTGCGGATCATTTCTCCGAATCATGCAACAGTTTTACCGTACCTTCTGAGCATGGACCAATTACATTATAGTATGAGCAGTATTTGTGAGCAGAATACTTTAGGGTAATTTGCCAGAAACGACTCAGCAGGTTCCATTAAGCAACACAACTACAAAACCAACTGGGCTGAAACACAGAATCTTCGGAAACTTGCTTAGTACGGGACAAATAATTTTTTAAAAATATGTTCCTTCAACAAGTTACAGAGAGGCGAACTAAAATACTAATAAGCTAATAGCTCTTGCGGAGCTGAAATTGAATACCAGCGAGACTGATCACGCTTGCACGTATTGTACCAATAGCAACAATAATAATAATAAGCCATGTGATCTCGGTTCTTCACAAACAGCACAGAACGTGAGTGGAATGAAACATAACGGACATGTAGCAATCACCACTTAACGGACAACGTCTACAAAACTTCAAGCTCACACTAGCAGAATACTGATGTTGAATCAAGACATTGCTCAACATTACAGTCCGTTACTTCTCGGTGAAGTTGTTCCATTATCGACTTTGTTATGAAGCTCTGTGAGGCACCATATTACGGAACAGAGATCAGAGCAGGTCGGGCGGCTGATAACACACACTGCCCCTTCCGTCATGGCCAAAGGCTCACTGCCGATATCAACAGGCCGGAGAAAACAAAAGTCCACACACCGCACTCGGGCTTGCTCGTCTAGGCAACTCTGCACTTTACTGAATATTCTATTGCTTAAATACACGTTCCTCCGCGGGCCCCACCACCTAGGAATATGGAAGTTCGCTCCGACAGAAGGAGCCAAAAAGCACAATCTAGAACGGATGGGTACTAGAGGACAAGCCGCAAGGACAGCTGGCGCACTTTTTTCGGCTAGGAATGCCTCTTCGCTAGCCTGCTTTTTATATTTTTTATTCCTTCGTCTGTCATGTGCTACCATATCCACGGAGTAGCAGAATGCCTCCACTTCGTCTACTTCGCGGTCCTAAAATTTGATGCAAAGTTTATCGTTACTCTCACTTCTCCTACCCCTTACATTATTTCTTAGGGTTACTCTCAGTCCACAGTATATGTTCCATACCCCATACCCCTTATCAGTCCCATCAATTATTCGTCCCTTTCACTTAGGATGCCAATGTCATCAGAAAACTTAACATTGATATTCCTTCACCCAGAATTTTAATCCTATTGCTGAACCTATTTTTATTCGCACAATTCTTCCTTCGATCTACACATAGAACTGAGGTCGTGTTAGATTACATCTCTGTCATACAACACAGTTAGTTCTTGCTCTTCCATTTCAAAGATGATGCCGCTTTGGGACTTGGGACCCATACGGATTTATATTCACGCCAGCCGCTGTGGCCGAGCGCTTCTAGGCGCCTCAGTCCGGAACCGCGCTGTTGTTACGGTCGAAGGTTCGAATCCTGCCTCAGGCGTGGATGTGTGTGCTGTTCTTAGATTAGTTAGGTTTAAGCAGTTCTAAGTCTAGGGGACTGATGACCTCAGATGTTAAGTCCCATAGTGCTCAGAGCCATCTGAACCATTTTTTTTTTTTTATATTCACATGCAAACAGTTGCCACCATCCTTCGCCGACGATGAGTGTTCTCAGAACTCTGGTACACTGAGTGCGCGTGATTGCTGACGAGAGCAGCCTGGAGGACAAGCTTCTAGACTTGGAAAGGATTTTGAAGCCAACGGGCATTCTCCATAACAGATACGTATGGCACTACGAATGAAACCAATAGTGGGCATAAGTAATGCAGTAGAAGACACGGGAACTTTTAAATCTGCAGTAGGTAGAAGCCTACCGTCAAAAATGGGACGGGTCCTCAGCAAACACAAAGGAAAGCTATTCTCGAAGAGAGCAGCACTCCTGGGTTTGGTTAAAAATGATTTGGTTCTCCAGAAGCTTGGGATTTACAAGATCCCCCGTGAGTGTGGCCGTTCATACATCGGACAGGCGACTCGTACAGTCCATGAGAGATGCACAGAGCACCGCAGGTATCACCCGGCTGTTACAACCTACTAGATCGGCGGTGGCAGAGCACTGTATTGATACTGGCCACTGTATGGTGTACGATAACGTCAAAATTTTAGCGTCGTCTTCATCTTTCTGAGACTCAGTAGAGAAAGAAGCAATTCGGTTGGCGACGAATTTAATTACTACAGATAGCGGCTTCAGCTTGGACAAATCATGGTATTCGACTCTCTCTCTAGTAAATCACGAAGATCTCGTAACGGTGCAGCTCGCAGTGATAGATCGATATCATCGTGTGGATCGACCGTGCAGCCACAGACTTAATTTCGTGCACGTGTTGTACCTCTTGGCGCCGATCAACGTTTCTGGCGCCTTGTATATCTGTGTCCACATGCACAGTGGCACTGTCTGCTGGTTTAGGAGGACGAAGCAAGTGCTGGGGCTCAGTCACCTCGGGTTACTCTGAAGATGGCTGGACGGTACACAGCCGAACCATCAGAAGAGTAAGTGAAATTTATGCTTTTCCACTCCGATTAATGAACAGAAACATTATTCCCGAAACACTGGTACTATTATGCTAAATATGGATGGGAATTGCATATTCGTTTTAATCTCATTTCCTTCCCTCTCTCTCTCTGTCCATCTCCTCCTTCTCTCTCTCTCTCTCTCTCTCTCTCTCTCTCTCTCTCTCTCTCTCTCTCTCTTCTCTTTCTCTGATATTGAGACTTGTTTACTGTTATTCAGATTAAGAATCTGTGGTACTATTCTAATCATAAACTGAAATCCCATAAATACATCTCCCCTCTTAGCTGTGAAAACAGACTACAATAATGAAACAAAACAATACAATGTCGTATATCTAATTTTCATTGAAAAATATACACAGTGATAAATAATATGAATGGGAGAAACAATTTTTCTAATGGTTTAAATGGCTACTACCGTAGTTAAGACTGATTGTGGGAAAGGAAACGAAACTGCAAATATTTACATGAAAGCACAGCATTTTCCTTCTCACATATTGTTTTTACAAACAAGCTGTAGATAGTTATTTAAAAAACATATTAACTTTGTCCTTATAAATGTTTATTAGTGCGCCCTGCAAAAATCTGAAGTAAATTGGTAAAGAACTTTTCGATATTTTTGCTAACAATGTTTCCATATTATATCCACACATATTACAAAATTGGATATTATACATACATATATACATGTACGTACGTTCTACAGCTTCTGCTAAACAACTGGACCAATTTCAACAAAACTTTATACGCATATCAGTTACTGTCTTCAAACAGTCGCTATGGGGGTAAGAACCACCTACCCAACAAAGTGGTGAAAAAGCACTATACCTCACGGCGCGCAAATAGCCAGACTATGTTCAAATCAAATGGCTCTGAGCACTGTGGGACTCAACTGCTGAGGTCATTAGTCAGACTATGTTCATCCAGTATTTGAGAACGAGAGCACTTAGCGACTTACAACTAACTTTACACACAATTTCTAACCTTTACAGAACTTTTTCTTGACGACTACCCCCATAAAATGATGAACGGAAAAATAGTTTCTAGCTTACTACGTTTTCGCTGTTCTTGTACCGAAACTGACACATGAAACATGAGGTTTCAATTTATTACATTCTTACTACTAACTGTATCGCAACACATTTTGCATATAGTATTCGCTTATGCCAAGGAATGTACCAGCAAAATTATACCCTAGTAAGGCACATAATTCAGTTGATCTGACGTTAAATAAAGCGATCCGTGAAAAAGTGACGCATGATGCAGGACGTTTTAATTTATCACTTCTTTGGTACTGACACTGTTCGCAACTCATTTCGCGGACCATATCACATATACCACCGGATGTACCATAAAATTATGTCATTGTACGACACATTTCAGGATCTATGACGTCATAAATATCCAGCTTCGTGAAAACGATACTGCAGGGTGAAATTCGATCCAAAAATCTCCTCCTAAATCCCTGGAGTGATTTAAACCAAAATTGGTACATATATTACTGTCTGGAAAGAAATACTGTGTGGGAAAGAACCAGAAACTTCCCGTAGGGGTGGGGGTAACAACTTGGAGAGAAGATGCACAGATAGGGATATGGGGGAATGGACACAGATGGGGGAAGGAGACGGACTGGGAAAGGGGAAGAAGCAAATGACCAGAGAATGAAGAGGAGGAAATGAACTGGAGAGGAGGGGAAGGAGATGAACAGCGAAATGAAAGAGGAGGAGATGGACAGAGACGAAGGAAGGGGGGGTGAAGAGCACAAAAGGGAGGGGAGGAATGGACTGGGAGGGGGAGGAGATGGGCATTAGAGAGTAGGTGGAGGAGATGAGTGGGAGGAAGGGATAGCTGAAGAGAAAGTGGAGGAGGAGATGGACTTAATGGGGAGGAGGAGATGGATAGAGGGAGAATGAGTAGACACAGATAGGCACAGAAAAGAAAGAAAAGGAGATTGACAGTGAAAAGAGGGAGGAAGAGATGAGCAGTTGGAGGGGGTAGGAAGAGATGGACAGTGAGAGGGTGAGGACAAGACGGACAGAGAAAGGAGGGATGATATGGTTGGCGAGAGGGAGCAGAAGGAGATGGGCAAAGAGAGAAAGAAGTTGGGCAGAAGATAGCTGGAGAGAGGGAAAGGAGCAGATGGACAGAGGGAAGGAGTAGATTAATAGAGAGAGGGGAGAGGAGCAGATAGACGAAGTGGCAAGAGCAGATGAACATAGGGGGGAGGAGGTGGTGGACTGAGGTATGTAAGATAAGGGAAAGAGGAGATGGACCTAGAGAGGGGTAGAGATGGAGCTCCACATAGTAGAAGGAGCAGATGGATAGAGAGCCAAGCAGTAGATGTGTGGAGGGATGGGCAGGAGGATATGGAGAGAGGGAGGGAAGAGGAGGGGGTAGGCAAGGGTAAGAATCAGAGATGCACAGAGAGATGAGAGGAGATGATGAACAGCAGGAGAGAGTAGGAGTAGATGGACAAAGTGGAGAAGGAGACAGAGAAAGAGTGGGGGAAGAAGGAGATGGACAGAGGTGGAGGATCAGATGAACTGAGAGGTGTAAGGGGGGGGGGGGGCAGATGACAGAGAAAGGAAAAAGAAGGAGATGGATAGAGAGGGTCAAGAAGAGATGGAGGGAAAGAAGCGCAGGAGGAGGGGATAGAAAGAGGGGTGGGAGGAGACAGACAAGGAGTGGAGGATAGAGGAAGTGGACAAAGAGAAGGAGTGGAAGAAATGGACATAAAGGGGGAGGGAGGAGGAAGAGACGGAATGAGGGGGGGGGGGGGGAGAAGTAGTATGTGGATGTATAGAAGGTTGGAATAAATAAATACTTGGGCAACACCAGGTACTCAGCTAGTATTACGTGTATATTTTTATGAAGCGTTTTCCATTATGAACGATACTTTTCAAATTTTAATTTCCAATTTCTAATATTTTTTTGTATGCTTCTAGGTGAGAAGATATACGTAAATTTTGGGTTTTTATTACACAGCGACTCAAGCCTTCTGAACGTTTTGGGAACACCACGTACTCAGCAAGTATTACATATACATTTATATAAAGTGTTTTTCATTATGACTGATACATTTTAAAATTTTAGTTTCCAGTTTCTAATATATTTTGATGTACTTTTAGGTGTGAAAATATCCGTACATTTTGCGGTTTATTATACAGCAACTCAAGCTTTCTGAATGTTTCGAAATCATTAATCAATTTTACCCAAGTGGCAGCTCAGTTCCTCGTCGTCTGTTCACTATTAGAACTAGGTCGCTATCTTGTTTCTCTATTGACGCTATACGCCACATTTTCGTCAAGTTTGAGCGGGATTTTACTCTACATGACCAGAAGCCACCGAGACAACACTGTAAAGCGCGAAGCGAAATTAACGTCGCAGCATCAGCAGCACCCAGTGTTGGGGAAGAACCGAATGTGTCAGCTTTAAGACGTACTCACCGTTTGCGGATATCTGAGACATCAGCCTGGCGAATACTATGAAAGAATTAGAGGCTGCATCTATACAAAGTTGTCTTCTCCCAAGAATTGAAGCCAAACTATCACAGACTGCGTCCTTAGTTTTCTGATTGGGCCATACAGCAGTTGGATGCTGATTATGATTTCAGTTAAAAAATCATCTTCTCAGAGGAGGCGCATTTTTGTCTTAGTGGTTTCATCAATACCCAAAATTGTCGTTATTGGTGTGAGAAGAACTTACAAGTGGCGCATGAGATACCATTGCATTAGAAAAAACTCATTGAGTGGTGCGGTTTATGGCGTGGCTGCGTCACTGGACCTTATTTACACTTCTGGCCATTACAATTACTACACCAAAAAGATGACGTGCTACAGACGCGAAATTTAACCGTCAGGAAGAAGATGCCGTGATATGCACTTGATAAGGTTGGCGCCAGTGGCGACACCTACAGCGTGCTGACATGAGGAAAGTTTCCAACCGATTTCTCAGACACAAACAGCGGTTGACCGCAGTTGCCTGGTGAAACGTTGTTGTGATGCCTCGTTTAAGGAGGAGAAATGTGTACCATCACGTTTCCGACTTTGATAAAGGTCAGATTATATCCTATCGCGATTGCGGCTTATCGTATCGCAACATTGCTGCTCGCGTTGGTCGAGATCCAATGACTGTTAGCAGAATACGGAATCGGTGGGTTCAGGAGGGTAATACGGAACTCCGTGCTGGATCCCAAAGGCCTCGTATCACTAGCAGTCGAGATGACAGCATCTTATCCGCATGGCTGTAGCTGATCGTGCAGCCACGTCTCGATCCCTGAGTCAACAGATGAGGACGTTTGCAAGTCAACAACCATCTGCACGAACAGTTCGACGACGATTGCAGTAGCATGGACTATCAGCTCGGAGACCATGACTGCGGCTACCCTTGACGCTGCATCACAGACAGGAGCGCCTGCGATGGTGTACTCAACGACGAACCTGGTTGCACGAATGGCAAAACGTCATTTTTTCGGATGAATCCAGGTTCGTTCTGTTTACAGCATCATGATGGTCGCAACCGTGTTTGGCGACATCGCGGTTAACGCACATTGGAAGCGTGTATTCGTCATCGCCATACCGGCGTATCACCCAGCGTGATGGTATGGGGTGCCATTGGTTACACGTCTCGGTCACCTCTTGTTCGCATTGACGGCACTTTGAACAGTGAACGTTACATTTCAGATGTGTTACGACCCGTGGCTCTACCCTTCATTCGATCCCTGCGAAATCCTACATTTCAGCAGGATAATGCACGATCGCGTGTTGCATGTCCTGTACGAACCTTTCTGGATACAGAAAATGTTCGACTGCTGGTCTGACCAGAACATTCTCCAGATCTGTCACCAACTGAAAACGTCTGGTGAATGGTGGCCGAGCAACTGGCTCGTCACAATACGCCAGTCACTACTCTTGATAAACTGTGGTATCGTGTTGAAGCTGCATGAGCAGCTGTACCTGTACACGCCATTCAAGCTCTGTTTGACTCAGACCGCCCAGGCGTATCAAGGCCGTTAATACGGCCAGAGCTGGTTGTTCTGGGTACTGATTTCTCAGGATCTATGCACCCAAACTGCGTGAAAATGTAATCAAATGTCAGTTCTAGTATAAATATATTTGTCCAATGAATACCGGTTTATCATGTGCATTTCTTCTTGGTGTAGCAATTTTAATGGCCAGTATTGTATTTCGGGATAATGAGAGAAAAACTGTTACCGTCAATGGCAACCGCGACAGATCCATGTTAAACGAATTTCTGAGGCTAAGACCTGAGACCATAGATATTGAAAAGAGGTGGTTCCATCAGGATAGCGCTACGTGCCACACAGATGAAGCTGCTGTCGATTTGCTATGGAAGAAGTCTGGCGACCGGCTCATCTCAGGATGTGGATCCGTGAATTGGCAGCCACGATCATGTGATTTAACAACCATAGATTTTTTTCTTTGGGGCTACATCAAAGCTCATGCCTATGCTGAAAAGCCGCTCTGGAAATTTCAAGGCGAATATTCATCAGGCTGTCGCAGACATAACGGCTCTAATGTTAAACGGAGTGATTAACAACTGGAACCACTGTGTGCGTTAGTGTGTTCAAAGCCTTGGTGGACATTTGATCGACATACGAGTATTGTTGAGTATATAACTGCAATGTCTAAGCTTCAAAATATATTACAATTTACTTTGATCCGTTGAGTGATTTGTTCTTATTTTCAAATATTAAAAAGTATCACTCTTAAACAAAGACCGTTTAATATATATAATAAAAAATATATAGCTAAAGACCATCTGAACGTTTATTACAGTAACCTGTAAAAAATGGAAGTAAATTGTTCAAGAACTTTTCGAGATTTTTGGTAATGTTTCCTTTTAAATGGAAAGTGTTCAGTTTATATGAAGATATTGAAATACCCCGAAATCTACGCATCGTACTCAAACATATTTCAGTTAAAATTTATTCGTCTCGGAGGGGGACATGAAATGATATCAAATCTGGCCGTCCACTCCTCCTGTGTGTGAGTTCGTGGAGGGGAGGCGACTTTGAAATCTAAAATGGGAACCCCCATTTGTTATTGCTGAAGATAATTTTTTTAAAATCAAAATGGTTTAGAGTATCGTATGTTTCGAAATGCTATACAGTGACACTTGAATTAACCCCTCACCTCCACGTTGCGAGGGTAGGACAGGCAATTATTTCATAACTTTTAATGGGAAACCCCATTCTCAGCGTTCCATTCCCCCGACAAAACGAAAAGGAGTCTGCTCGACGCGCCACAGTGATCATGTAGCGAACTACGAAATATCGTAATAAGCAGTGCAGTTCTATTCAACGTTATAAAATAATTGCCTGTCCTACCCTCGCACCGTGGAAGCGGGCAGTTAATTAAAGTGTCATTGGACAGCATTTTGAAACATCCGATTTTCTACGCTCTTTGATTTTTTTGATTACAGCGCACTATGTCGTGTGAGAAAAAAAAATTTCAGACAAAACTTACGTATTTTTTCCGTAGAATGGTCTGGGATGGGGGGTTGATTTTGTCATTAGACGTCCTCCTCCGAGACGAACAAATTTTAATTATAATTTTTTTGTATCCAGTGTGTTGTTTTCGAGATTTTCAATATCTTCATATAAACTGGACACCTTGTATAAACAGCCTTTGTCCATCCGAATGTTCATTAGAGTAGCAAGTAAAAATATGAAGTAAATCGCACAAATACTTTTCGAGATTCTTGGTAATCTGAGGTGGCTAACCTGCACAGATAGCCACATCTCACTCTTGCATAACGATATGACAGATGGAATGCACCAATCGCTCATAGAATCATAAGGTCGGATATAATACTAAGTGCTTAGGCAGGACTAACCACCAATGCTTGCGCTTTCTTTATTGGGATTCTATAACTGGAGGTGTCAAAGACGGACACTAGGGCATTCGGTGCGAAGAGTCGATGAAAAGGTCGCTCCCTCATGACACCCACAGCGGTGTCCTTTCGAAGCTGGACTGCGGACACAAAACAGGGACAAAGCGACAGGTCAGTCTTTTGTCCGGGTGGACGGCCTGGCGCCGGACACCGGCACGTCCCGACATAGGACAATGTGGCCAGACGGAGCTACGGCGCTAAAAAATACGAACCCCCACTGTTCCTGCCAGCCCAGCTGCAGACAGACTGTTTGCAGGTAGACCGAGGAGAAACACGCCGGTGGCTTGAGAAAATTCAGAAAAACGTTGTTCTGGCGTACAGGGAGTACAGCATCTGGAGGAGGATAACAGACAGCTGATCAGAAACACCGCGAGCTGTGCCGTTATAATGGTGTTTTCTTTTGCAGTCCCACGGTTCCGAAGACGCGCAGGCGGAAAGGACATGCGTGTCACTGGTGGATCGGCTCTGACGTCCGTCTTACATCCCTCGTTTTGAGCACAGAAACGCGATAAAGAAATTGATTGGGCGTTAATACGCATCTCACGGAGAAGTTATAAATTTATACTATTGGTCAACGTTGGCAGCAAAGCGGTAGATTGGACTGAAAAGAGGCGCAAAAAGGCTGTGAATGGGCAGAAGAGAGAACGTTGAATAAAGGAGATTCGGTCAGGGGACGTGAAGCTGAGAGGTTCGATCAAGGGAGATACAGAGTAGAACAGACTAATGTGCGACGGTGCGCGCAGGATCAGCAAAGCACACACAAGTGAAGGGCGGTGATGGATCGCCACCTCGAAATCCACAGATCGACGGCAGCCGACACAGCTCACGCTTGCAGCAACAGAATGCCGTCGATAGTTGGGCGTAACCATTCATTCGGCTAGAAGTGGCAGCCGCCAGAATTGTCGTGCTATCGCAGTATTATCTTTATTCTTTGTCAATTCCTTGCCGTGCCATCGCTGCTTACCTCCCATACAACTCAGGATGTCTCTAAACACGATAATATCGCGGAATATCCAGCAGGAGATCCGCAGTTGTTTCAAAACCTTGCTAATAAACAACGACAATTGCTACTGTAAACTGTTGTATATTGTCTGATATGGGATTATGATCCATAATTATGATTTCTCGCAAACTACAACGTTATTTATGGAATAAATTCTAGTTAGAGTAATTTATGACTTTAATTTCATAGCTATTAAATCCCACGTCATTGTGAAGAGTTAGAGACGTACTAAAGGGACCACACACAGGATACCTCGCTTAGAGATTTTTGCACTACATCATGTTACCCAAAATCTGTGGTGTAACTTCTTCCACAGCTCGTGGTCGTGCGGTAGCGTTCTCGCTTCCCACGCCCGGGTTCCCGGGTTCGATTCCCGGCGGGCTCAGGGATTTTCTCTGCCTCGTGATGACTGGGTGTTGTGTGATGTCCTTAGGTTAATTAGGTTTCAAATGTTCAAATGTGCGTGAAATCTTATAGGACTTAATTGCTAAGGTCATCAGTCCCTACTTAACCTAAATTATCCTAAGGACAAGCACACACATCCATGACCGAGAGAGGACTCGAACCTCCGCCGGGACCAGCCGCACCGTCCACGACTGCAGCACCTTAATTAGGTTTAAGTAGTTCTAAGTTCTAGGCGACTGATGACCATAGATGTTAAGTCCCATAGTGCTCAGATCCATTTGAACCATTTGGTGTAACTTCAATAATGAACAATCGTTCCCTGAGTAAAAATTCATATTGGAATTTGACCAGTCAGGTCGACGTTTACAAGAGATGCTGGAGCTCGTGCAGTATCGTTTCCCGTTTGTACATTAAATATGCATTTATATATACAGTATTAGAGTATCGAGTAAAATTTAAGTATATCGGCTAAGTACTTTTCTAGATTTTTGGTTTTTAGAGTACCGACTAAAAGGTGTAATAAATCAGTCAAATGTTTTTTTGGTTTGTAAGGTATCGAGTAAAAATTTGAAGTAAATCAGTCAGGTACTTTTCGAGATTTTTGGCTTTTAGGGTGCCGAGTAAAAATTTGAAATAAATCAGTCAAGTGATTTTCTAGATTGGTGACAAGTTTTCGCCTTTCTATATTAAATACTAGCTGAATACCCGCATTTCCGGCCGGCCAGGGTGGCCGAGCGTTTCTAGGCGCTACAGTCTGGAACCGCGCGGCCGCTATGTCGCAGGTTCGAATCCTGCCTCGGGCATGGATGTGTGTGATGTCCTTCGGTTAGTTAGGTTTAAGTAGTTCGAAGTTCTAGGGGACTGATGACCTTAGAAGTTAAGTCCCATAGTGCTCAGAGCCATTTGAACCATTTGAACCCGCATTTCCCGGATATCTATCCATTCCAATCTTCTGTCAGTCTGTATCCTCCTTCTCCCTCTCTTCGCCAATCTCCTCCTCCACTCGCTCTCTGTCCTCCCGTCTGCCTCCCTCTCTCTCTCCATCCCCTCCTGCTTCCCTCTCTGTCCATCTTCTCCTACGTCTATTTGTGCCCATCTCCTCCTCCTCTGTTCCTTCGCATTGTCGGGCTAACCCCAATAGGAGGCTGGTGGTTCTTACTTCACTGTATTTCTTTCCATATTGTAACTAATGTGTGTACCAAATCAATCCAAACTTTTAGGATGAGCTTTTTACCCTGTATTTGCTTGCGTACGCACATGTCAAATGTATTTCACGTATATTTAGCATATTTCACGCGTATTTGTACCATGTTTCGTCTGTATCTCTAGCATATTTCATCATGCAGTTTATTTTCACGCAGCTCGGTATTTACGTCGTATCTCTTGAACTATGTGTCGCACAATGATAGACTTTTGTAGGTAGATACCACCTCCTACGTGGCTACTGCCTGCGAAATGTGTTATGAAAAAGAGTACGTAGTAAAGAAGTAATGCATTAAAACGCCGTGCATGATGTGGCATTTTTTTTACCCATCTCAGTTTTGACATCATATTTCCTTAACTTTGTGTCGTGCAATGAAGTATTTTTGTAGGTACATTCATCGGCAGATATGAATACTGTCTGCGAAATATGTTGCGAATAGTGTTTGTAGCAGCCAAGAAATAAATTTAAATGTCTTGCATGTTGCGGAAGTTTCCACGCATCTCTGTGTTTATTACGTCATATCTCCTTAACTATACGTCGTATAATTATACAATTTTTCTGGTACATGCTGTGGTGTATTTGAATACTGTCCGCAAAAATTTTAGTGGATACAGTTAGTAGTAAATAAGTAATAAATTGAAACGTCATGTTTCTTGCGGCAGTTTCGCTACACGAATAGCAAAAACGTTGTATGGCTTCAAATTTTTCTTTTCATTAATCTGGGATGGTAGTTAGCGAGGAAATGTTTCATAAATGTTTGAAATCATATGCAAAGTTCGTTGCAAGTTTCTAACATCTCTCAGTCTCAAATATTGGCTGCTAAAGTATGGGTATTCGAGCGTCTTCGGCTGCATTGCTTCCTCCCCTACCCCTTTGATAGGTAGGTGGTTCTTACTCCACAGGGATGATTTCCATACAGTAAGTGATATGTGTACCAAGTTTGATTGAAATCGGTCCAGTGGTTTAGGAGGAGATGTCGAACATACGTTTATACAGACATACATAGATGTACATCCATTTTTGAAATATGAATGGACATTTTTATACATTATAAGTTGACACTGCAGTAGGTATTAAAAACGAGCACTTATTCGAATCTAACACTGTGTCAAAATTTCACAGTTTTTGGTGAATATTTATATGTATTTTATGTATTAAAAACATTTTTGGACCATTACAGACACACTTAAGTACATATATCTATGTACTTTGTTGTTGCTACCAGTTAGGAGAGAGAAGTATGGTCAGGGCTTCGGAAGTTCCAGTGAAGAGCCTGCTGTGTGAGTCAAGCAAGATGAGTTACAGTGTATGTGTATGCATAAGCTCTGGTCTGTCTACCTATTCATTGTTTATTTTCTCTGCGAAATAACTATCGGTATAGCAACGTCCTTGGTTTCCGTAATGTCTTGCGTGCAACTATGGATCACTCTGCGACTGTCCAAGAGATATTCAGAAATATGAATCAGACCGTACGTATATTTGTGATTCAAAACTCCATCTAACGAGGTGAGCTATTCTCTTTGAGATGTAGTTAAGGAGATAGCAAATTAATACAAGAATATCTTTAATCATCTATAAAAGTGTGTTGACGGAGACACTTATTCTCCCAGACTTGACAACTCTGCAATAGTTTTCCATCAAAAGAAGGGAAACACACTGGACATAAGAATTTTAGACATATCTTTACTGTGTAATGTACATGATATTCAGTAAAATTATCACCACCAACATTAAAATGGTGGAACTCGTATTTTAATCAAGCATTGTGACCCACTGGCAATGTGTGTCGGGGATTTGATGTTTTACCGGAGTCCTGATATTCATGGTACACTCCTGAAATGGTCGTACAGGAAAACCCCACTTCATCGGTGCCTCAGAGATACTACGTCTCATTGCTCGTGCGCCGACTATAATACCACGTTCAGACTCACTATCCTCTTGTTTGCAGACGAACAAACGACGATAATTTCGTCATCAGAAATCAGACTGTCATTTACATCGTTAACTGCTATCAGTATTCTGGAATTTTTATAAATAGTTAAACGAGCTCTGTTCGGCTGGCCTTACTATGCGTAATTTTTTGTTCATGAACACTGATAACTTCTTTCTTGATAATGTGCCACTGTAGCAGCAGTAACCGATCTAACAACTGCACCAGACACGTGTTGTCGTGCCGACTGCAGCACAGTATTCTGCCTCTTCAGATATCTCTGTATTTGAATATGCATGCCTATACGAGTTTCTTTGGCGCTTCAGAAAGATGTTCAGAAATGTGAACCAGACCACACGTACATTGTCATTTCTAACTCTACCTAACGAAGTGTGGCTATCCACTTTCAGAAGTGATAAAGGTGGTAGCAAATTAATACAAGAAAATTTTTAATCATCTACAAAAGCGTCTCTGCAATAGTTTTCCATCAAAAAAAAAAAGGGAAACACACTAGACATAAGCATTTTAGACGTACAAACATTCACTGCGTAATGTACAGGATATTCAGTAAAATTATCACCATCACCATAATAACGGTTGTAGTCGTATTTTAATCAAGAATAGTGACACACTGGCTGTAGAAGTGGACACAGCATGAAGAACCGCATGCGGGCCACTAACAAAATTATCGAAGGAAGCAGTGAGTATGATTTACGATGGCACTTCGATTATCCGAACTCGGTAGCACCGTAAGTTATCTGTCGTATCCAAAAATCTGGATAATACAGAAATTCAGAAAAAAACTTTGTGACACTGGTTAAATGGCATAAACACACAGATGGTGTTTACTCTCACGTACGCAAACTCTACATTACTTTTATATATTGCAACTGGATACTGAAAAATAAACAGTGAGTTTTATTCATTGTAATAATGAGTAAGCTTCTTTTAAGCCATTCGTTTATGTGCAGCACAATCATGCAGGCATTTTGCAAACATTATTTTGGCAGAAGTAATTTCTGCCTCATGTTCGACATAACGATCATTTTGTTGCCATATTGCTTTAAGGTTGAGCGCCAGATTCGTCTGCTAATCCGTCATCACTATCCGCTTGTTTGCAGACGAACAAACGACGATAATTTCGTCATCAGAAATCAGACCGTCATTTACATCGTTAACTGCTATCAGTATTCTGGAATTTTTATAAATAGTTAAACGAGCTCTGTTCGGCTGGCCTTACTATGCGTAATTTTTTGTTCATGAACACTGATAACTTCTTTCTCTCTGACGTTATTTTACACTCGCAACGAACGGTGCCAACACTGTACTTTACAGTTCAACGTTAACTTCTTAACTGAAAACGTTCCACTGTCCATTTACAGACATTTGCTGAGTTAAAATGTTATGATTGTCAGTATCGAGTGTTGTTGCTACTACTACACAATAACTGTAGATGAAAAAAAGAAAAAAGGACCATAATCCGAATGAATTGGAGTGCCGAATAAACAAGATTCCACCATTCCACGCAGCCAGGAATTAATAAATTTTGAGGAAGAAGGCGTTTGTGAAACAAGAAATTGATTCAGTCTGTGCTGGTATACTCATAAATATATACGCCAGTGTTACAGCCCCCATTACACACATGCTTAGGTTAGTGAGAAAACTATAATTATTCTCAGAGGCCCCTGAATAAGTTTTTTAGAGTCTTAAACGGAAGGAGACGAAGAAGTAAGGCGTATTATTGTAACATATGTTGCTTTGTTGATAACGCTGCCTTTGGACAACAAATGTCAATAATTAAAAGGTCAAGTAGGTTTAAAAACCCTCATCAAGAGATGTTTTTGTATTTATAGTAATCCAAAACAACTACTGAAATCAACCTGAAGCGCTTACGACAAATCTGGCAGCAAAGTTTACAATCAATGAGTATAACCGGTTTTGGTTAATAGCAATGAATAAAGAGATAAAGTAGAAAACTGAAATGGGACACGTGATAGTTATTACAATTAAAATTGAATGGAAGTGGCCCAAAATGTGGCCAGGCTAAATTAGGGAATCTGAAACAAAGAAGTTCCTTGATGAATTCGGAAGCAGAAAAACGGAGTGGGAAGGGACAGCGGGAAGAGGGGGAGGGGGTGGGGGGGAGGGGGCAGGGTCAATGACACACAGGAGAACCATGGGAGCAAACAGCTGAATACCGTAAGGTATGGGAAAGTCAAGATAAGGCAGTGGATGTCAAATGACAGACGATGATGGTGATTAGCTTTCAGAGGTTAAAGTAAGAAGTCGGTTTCGTCTGTTTTCCCCGCGTATTATTTATGAGATTATATATCATCGTAATAGCTCGTTTTAAATGTTCACCTATTGCAAAGAAAGCTAGAAATGGCACAGCGTATGATCAGGTGTGTGAATAAGCTTGGTCTCCGTCTATCGTCTGTTGTCTTGATAATGATACCATCTACTGACTGGTGTACTGACCTACTGTTACAATAATTCCATTGTTGCCAACAGATACCTGTAGCCGAAGCTGTTAATAAAAAGAACAGGAGACAAATGGTATCGTTTGTATTGTGGTGTAAATTTTCTTCGCAAGTATTTAGCCTACATCGGGAGATCGCAAGAAATAAGTGTTGGATATACCTCAGCTGTCGATACCGTTTCACAGGACGATACCGTTTCACAGGACGCTACCTTGGAATGGGGTAAGTTTCGAAATGGATTGTGTCTTGGACGTCTGAGCGAAACCATCTTGACACATACCGAAACGATTTAAGGAAACAATAGGATACGAGGTGCAACAATAAAGTAATGAGACTGATGTGAACAAAATGTTGCTTACCGTTTTAGTCAAGTTTAGTGTTGCCTCCTTCAAAATAGTTCCCTTCAGATTGCACACACTTTTTCCAGCGCTTCTGCCGTTGATGGTAACATTTCTGGAACTCATCTTCTCTAATATTCTCCAATACCCTCGTCACAGCTTTTTGGACATCTTGTGTTGATGAAAATGGTATCCCTTGACCGCCGTCTTGACTCTTGGAAATAGAAAAAAGTCGCACGGAGCGATATCTGGTGAATAAGGTGGCTGTGGTAGTACTGACATTTGTTTTGAGGTTAAAAACTGTCGTACTGACAGAGCAGTATGGGATGGCGCATTATCGTGATGCAGAATCCAATTATCAGCGATGCTGGTACGGACACGAAGAACTCTTTTAAGAAATCTTTCTAAAATATCTTTGTAGTAATACGGTTTAACTGTTTGTCCAGGAGGCACCCACTCTTTATGAACAATTCCCTTGGAATCACAGAATCACACAAGCATGTATTTCACTTTTGACTTTGACAAGCGAGTTTTTTTTGGTCTGGGTGATCCGTTTGAGCACCATTGCGAACTCTTGAGTTTTGTCTCTGGATCGTACTGCAAAAAACCAACTTTCATCACCAGTGATAACACGGATGAACAATTCTGTATTGATTTCCGTTTGCTCTAACAGATCGGATTCCACGTTTTTCCCTGTTTATCGCTGTGGTTGGCTCTGAGCATTATGGGACTTAACTTCTGAGGTCATCAGTCCCCTACAACTGAGAACTACTTAACCCTAACTAACCTAAGGACAACACACACATCCATGCCCGAGGCAGGATTCAAACCTGCGGCCGTAGTGGTCGAGCGGTTCCAGACTGTAGCGCCTAGAACCGCTCGGCCACTCCGGCCCTCGCTGTTGTGGTGTTAAATTTTTGTGGACCATTTTTGCACAGATCTTTCTCATACCAGGATCTTCAGTTATTATTGGACGAACCGTTTCTCGATTGATGTTCAGTTCTTCTGCAAGAATTTTCACGGATAATCTTCTATCAGATCGTACGAGTTCACGCACCCTGGCCAAGTTGACATCCGTCCGTGAGGTTGATGGTCGTCCACTGTGGTCTTCATCTTCAACATTCGTTCTGCCTTCACTAAAAATTTTATGCCAACAAAAAACTTGAGCTCTTGACATTACCTCCTGTCCAAAAGCAGCTTACGGAAAGTTGTCGTCGCGTTTTCACCCAATGTAACGCAAAAACAAATGGCATACCGTTGCGCTATATTATGCGGTTCCATTTCCGTGACGAGAGACACAAACATGTGTTAACTTATTACAGCACAATGCACGACTGATCAGTTGCATCGATGTGACGCTTGGACTAGAAGCAGCTTATAGACCAAAGTCAAAGATATTGTGCCTACACAAGCCAGCAGGGTTGCCACATCTTGCAAAGGAAATCAGCCTCATTACTTTATTGTTGCACTTCGTACGTAAGTCAGGGGGAACCGGGATGGGTACTTGAAATTGAGACGTTCCGAATGTGGGTTTATTGTCCTAACCAGTCCACCTCTTAGCTGGATTCAGGCTGTGAGTTAGGTGTGATGTATAGTCCCTAATCGCCAAGCACTGTGCGAACGTTGTGGCTCACAATCCTAATCTCCCCACCATGTCTCTTGGAATGCAGGCATGTTATACTGTTGACGTTTGTCTCTTAGTGTCGTCTCGGGGTCTCTGGCCAACTTTTTTTCCGTATGTTTTGCCAGCGCGAGTGGCTGGAGCATCTGCCACCAGCAATAGAAGGAGGCGTTTTTAGAATGTCAGTCACTCGAGATGGCAATATGTCAGAAAAATCATTCAACAAACGTTGGCCGAAGATCCCGAGACGAAGGCCAACAGGCAATACGTCAACAAGTGGCCACGGAAAGCTGAGCACTTTAGTGTGTTACGCTGTTACCAGAGACCGTTGGTGCTATTTGGAATGAGAAACGTGCATATCGGCAGCTGAGACAATGATGGCCCTCATTCGTTTCTATGCTCATCCATAACCACACAAACGTCATACAACACTGCACAAGTGCTGCCTGTCTGATGTATCTTTACCAGCGGAAGTTTCTGGAAGTAAAACGTAAATTCTGTCCTCAGGCTCATGCGAACCGACCGACCGCCGTATCATCGTCCACTAATGGCGTCATTGATGTGGTATGGAAATGTGTAGAGTCTAACATTACTTTCCCGGCCCTTGTCAGCTTTCTCCACCTATAGATGCAACTATTGAGTCAATTAGCTCCTCGACTGGCATCACGGGGATGATTGCACCCCGTTTCCGCCCTCACACTGAGGAAAAGCAAGCAGCAGTTCTGAATTAGTGTTAACCTAAAGCGTTCTCCTTCAGTAATGGGGGTATCGTATGTAATGTAAGTGAATCAACCGCGCCATGGCCTTTGTATGAGAATGCAGAGCAAACTAAGTTGGAGAAACAGGAAAGGTGCGGGCTGCAGTTCGGCGTCGGAGGCAGTAGCGGTTGGCGCATGAATGCAGGCGCACGCCGAGCCGCAGGGGCAACGATGTTTGCCGAGCTCTCGAGGACCGCGGCTTGAGAGCAGGCTAGAGCCGCAGGTGCGAAACTGCGAGGCGCCACCGCACTGTCACGGCGTTCTTCATCACCCTGATAAGGACCACCTACAGTAGCGGCCGAAACCTTGACTCGTCTCACATTATGGAATGGTCCCGCACGTACCAGGCTTCATGAAATATTATCGCAGTGGGCAGTTCACTCCACAAAAAAAAGAAAAAAACATATGCACCAAGAAGCAATTACCCGAATGGAACGAGAATGGGCAAATGTGATTTACATGTACAGACAAACAAATGATTACAATTTCAGAAAATCTGGATGATTTATTCAACAGAAACGGCTTCAGAAATTGAGCAATTCTATAATGTGTTCGTCCACCTCTGGTCCTTATGTAAGATGTTATTCAGCCTGCCACTGAAATTTTTGATTGTGTTATTTTAATCATTAAGTTTCTTCTGTGCTTCAGTTTCTGTCTCTTCCCATACTATCAAATCAGCAGAAAAAACCAGGGTATTTGGTTTGCTGTTTTCTTGATAGATTTTATGATCTTGTCCATTACTACTACAGACCGGAGTGGTGATAGGGCACTTCCTTGTTGGATATCTCTCTTTGTTTCAAACCGTTCTGATCTTCTGGTGTCTGTCTGGGCACAGGTGTAACGCTTTTGGTATAGCATCTTGACTTTATCAGTTCAAACATTCCCATATCTTTTTTCGAGAAATCTCTAATCTCTATGCGTACAGTAAGCTTATATCATGAGTTTTTTTGAATATATCGAATAGAAGAAATCCGATAATTTTTCAATTATAATTCCATAAGAATAATATAAAATTCGTGCAAAATACCAAGCATTTTGCTCCATATCTCAGCCTACATTCAGAATTTCAGAATTTGTTAACTGGGTTTACAAAAATAAGTGTTGGGTTACGGAAACAAGTGTACAAAATTTCCAAGTGTAGCCTTCAAAGATTCTGAGAGAACGGTACATAAATTTTAAAAAACACATAATTTTCAGAAAATGTACGAGGGTCGTTTAATAAGCAATGCCCCACATTTTTGTAAAAATCCGTTAATATACACAGACAAACGTCCTTGTTGGTGCTTCACATTTGATGTGTGTTCTGTGCTCCGGTGAAGTTTCGAACCGTTCTGGCAGATGCCAGAGCCATAGTACAGCGTCAAAATGGCGTTTACGTACGACTCACGTTACAAGCAGCGGGCTTTTTGTGAATTCTTCTGTGTAGAAAAAGAAACCGTGGTGAACATCCATAAACGTTTGTGTGCAGACTATGGTGATGCTGCAGTTGATAGGGGTACAGTTGGGCGATGGGTAAAGAAAGTTACAGCCTCAGGAAATGCAGAAACAGAGCTCCATGATCAGCTACCCTCGGGACGTCCTGCCACAGCCATTGCTCCAGAAATGCTGAATAGAGCGGATGCCGTTATTCGTGCCGACCGGCGCATCACAACTCGACCACTCGCTCTACAGTTGTCGGTCAGCATTGGAAGTGCGTCTGAAATGATTGAGACAGTGAAAACATGGCTACACCTACAGGACATGAGCTTTTACCAGCAGGAAATACATGCTCTTCCACAATGTTGGCGTACGGCTATAAAACGTGATGGAAAATTCTGACTCTTAACAGTAAATATGTTCCGAGGAAAAAATGTGGGGCATTACTTATTGAAAGACCCTCGTATGATAAAGTTCAACCTAACGTTTTCTCTTCTGCCATCTCTTCAGAAGGTCCAAGATTTGTACTCGGGATTCTCTTTCCCGGGCTTCTCTTCTGGTTTCTTATTTTCTGCCTGCTTTCCTTTACTTGGTCTTCAACTGACCTTTCACCTGTAGAAAGGCGCTGTAGATCTATTTTTCGCAAGATGTCTTGAGTGAGACGTCCTGTCCTAAAGCCTTTTCTAATACCTTCATCCTTCTGGCAGCTGTAGAACATGAAAAAGTCGTTTAAGTGCATCGTTTCCACATTAGTGAATTTAGACACTCATTTGGATTCTAGGTTTTACCATGAACACACATTTTTAGAAGTTCAGTGTCGGCCAGAAACCTGTAAGTGGGCTTGACAAAATCCAGGATACAATTTGGAAGCCTCTTCTTGTGAGTGTAAGGGCTGTTAGCCCTCTGAGCATGTAGACATTTACACCAGATAATGTGGCACAGATGATGAATGGGATGTTCATCTGTTGACACCATGTGGAAATATGTAGCCCACACCGCACTTTTCATGTCAGTATTTAATTATTTTTGTGCCACTTTGGAAACAATTTCGTCATTGAAACTTTGGGAATTATTGTCCATAAGCTCTACTAATAAGTAAATTAAAACTGAAAACCGACATTTTCGGTCAAATTCATGAGCGTCTCCCGTTACATATACACGTCTTTGGTACTTAAATTTCTTTATAATACATAACTTTATTAAAGTCCTTTAAAATAGAAATAAAACTTTCTAAAAATTAAAATGCCTTTTTACCACTCATCTGTTACTGAAAATGAGTGTAAAGGCTGCATACATTCTCTCCAGATTGTGTTTTGGCGTTGAATTGAATACTTTGTTCTTACAAGTAAATCACCAACAACTTGCATACTTACCATAAAATAGTTGAAAAAGTTATTACTATCATTTCTCAAGTTTCCTAAATGTATAAACAACTGCCAACATAGCCTCTTTTCGTTCTCATTGGCTGAACCCAGCGCATCCTATTTCTTCTCTTCTTCTTCAACCGTCCATGGTAGTAATTTGTTGTGATCCATTTACTTAATTCTGTGTCAAAATTTACGAATATACGTACAAGTCTTTACAGGGCAGCTGTGCCGATATGAAAAAAGTGTACCCCACAGCTGTCCACCCGGCGTCGTTCTCCCACTGGCTGAATAAGTGTGAAACAACCATAAAGGTTCGATTTTTACCAGTCTTCTGACTGGTTTGATACGGCACGCCACGAATTCCTTTCCTGTGCCAACTTCTTCGTCTCAAAGTAGTACTTTCAACGTAAGTCCTCAATTATTTGCTGGATGTCTTCCAATATCCGTCTTCCTCTACAGTTTTTGCGCTCTACAGTTCTCTCTAGAATCATGGAAGTCATTTCCTGATCTCTTAACAGATATTCTATCATCCTGCCCCTTCTTCTTGTAAATGTTTTCCACATATTCCTTTCCTCTCCGATTCTGCGCAGAACTTCCTCATTCCTTACCTTATCAGTCCACAAAATTTTCAACATTCTTCTGTAGCACCACACCTCAATTGCTTCGATTTTCTTCTGTTCCGGTTTCACTACCACACTATGGTGTTCTCCAAACGTACATTCTCAGACATTTCTTCCTCAAATTAAAGCCCATATTTGATACTAGTAGACTTCTCTTGGCCAGGAATGCCTTTTTTGCCATAGCTAGTCTGCTTTTGATGTCCTCCTTGCTCCGTCCGTCATTGGTTATTTTGCTGACCAGGTATCAGAATTCCTTAACTTCTTCTGTTTCGTGACCGTCAATTCTGACGCTAAGTTTCTCGCTGTTCTCATTTCTGCTACTTCTCATTACTTTCGTCTTTCTTCAGTTTACTCTCAATCCATATTCTGCACTAGTTAGATTGCTCATTCCATTCATCAGATCATGTAATTCTTCTTCACTTTCACTCAGAATAGCAATGTCGTCAGCGAATCGTATCGTTAATATCATTTCACCTTGAACCTTTCTTTTATTTCCATCATTGCTTCTTCGATGTGCAGATGAAACAGTAGGGGTGAAAGACTACAGGCCTGTATTACACCCTTTTAAATCCGAGCACTTCGTTCTTGGTCGTCCACTCTTATTATGTTGTGTATTACCCGTCTCTCCCTATAGCTTACCCCTACTTTTCTCGGGATTTCCAACATCTTGCATCATTTTACATTGGCGTACGCTTTTTCCAGACCGACAGACCCTATGATTTTTCTTTACCCTTGATTCCAAAATCAATCGCAACGTCAGAAATGCCGCTCTGGTGCCTTTATATTTCCTAAAGCCAAATTGATCATCATCGACCACCTCCTCAATTTTCTTTTCCATTCTTTTGGATATTATTCTTGTAAGATGGATGTGTGAGCTGTTAAGCTGACTGAGCGATGATTCTCGCATTTGTCAGCTCTTGCAGTCTTCGTAATTGTGTAGATGTCCACAGACTTATACAGTCTACACATCCCTAAATGATTTTAGAAAGTCTGATGGAATGTTATCTATCCCTTCTGCATTATTTGATCTTCTATCCTCCAAAGCTCTCTTAAATGCTGACACTTACACTGGATCCCCTATCTCTTCTATATCGTCTCCTGTTTCTTCTTCTATCACATCAGGTAAATCTTCCCCTCGTAGAGGCCTTCAATGTAGTCTTCCCACCTATCCACTCTCTCCTCTGCGTTGAACAGTGGAATTCCCCTTGCACTCTTAATGTTACAACCCTTGCTTTTAATTTCACCGAAGGTTCGTGAAATCTTCTCGGGTGATCAGCCGAGTAAAGGCGTCGTCTTCTCGCAACGTTTCGAAGGGTTTCGTACCCATCATCTTCAAGCTTGAAGATGATGGGTACGAAACCCTTCGAAACGTTGCGAGAAGACGACGCCTTTACTCGGCTGATCACCCGAGAAGATTTCACGAATGGAATACGCCGAGAAAGTCTCAAATCACATTCACCGAAGGTTGTTTTTATTTTCCTATATGCTAAGTCAGTCATTCTGCTTTGCTTTCGATTTCTTCACATATTTCATGCATCCATTTCGTCTTAGCTTCCGTGAAGTTTCTATTCATTTCTTTCCTCTCTGAGCTTTTTCGTACTTCCTTCTTTCATCGAGCCGGCCGAAGTGGTCGTGCGGTTCCAGGCGCTGCAGTCTGGAACCGCGAGACCTCTCCGGTCGCAGGTTCGAATCCTGCCTCGGGCATGGATGTGTGTGATGTGCTTAGGTTAGTTAGGTTTAACTAGTTCAAAGTTCTAGGGGACTAATGACCTCAGAAGTTGAGTCCCATAGTGCTCAGAGCCATTTGAACCATTTTTTTCTTTCATCAATCAACTGAAGTATTTCTCCTGTTATCCATGGTTTCTTCGCAGTTACCTTCTTTGTACCTTTATTTATTTTCCAAGGCCTGTGATTGCCCTTTGTAGAGGTGTCCATTCTTCAACTGTACTGACTGAGCCGTGGTGGGGTTTCTAGCGTCACCTTTCCAATTCCTGGCGCCACTAGCTCGATCTGTCCCGTGATGTCCCTCTGGTTTGAGGCCCTTAAGATCTTTTGCTCGAGGTTGTTGACGGGGGGATGGGTCTTGCTGTAGCGTGGCGAGTTGGGGAGTGGTTCAAATGGCTCTGAGCACTATGCGACTTAACTTCTGAGGTCATCAGTCGCCTAGAACTTAGAACTAATTAAACCTAACTAACCTAAGGACATCACACACATCCATGCCCGAGGCAGGATCCGAACCTGCGACCGTAGCGGTCGCTCGGCTCCAGACTGTAGCTCCTAGAACCGCACGGCCACTCCGGCCGGCAGTTGGAGAGTGGTAACGGAGCGAGAAGGAGGGTGAGGTAGGCCCGGAGAGGAAGGCGAGCACTTGTGCAGGCGTCTGGGGCACGGAGTAAGGCGAGTGGTTGCTAGTCATATTTGTGGGCCGATTTAAATTCGTGGCTGACTTCGAGTGCCGTCTTCGTGCGTAGCCTGTGCAGCCAACTCTGGGACGTGGCACGCCAACGAGACAGTTGAAGCCAGTTTCGCTGTGCTAAATTCTGGGCCCCCTTTCGAACCGGAAAGCTTCAGCTTCGATTCGGGAACTTCAGTTAAATTTTGGATTTTGAGGTCTTAACTGTCATTGTCTTATTGATATCTGTAGGTAGAATTCGCGGGAGGCCGCATTCAACCAGACAGAAGACTACTGACTCAAACAAAAACAAAAAAATAAAATAAAATAAAAACACCTACAGGTCTGTTGCGATCATTGCGATTTCTAAGCTGATCTCTTTCACTTAACTGAAGCTGTTATCATTGAAAGCCTGCTTGTTCTCTATCTGGTAATTTTACTTAACTGAATCTGTTATTAAAGAAGGTCTGCCTGTTTTCTATTTGGTGATAACATTTAACTAAAGATGTTATGAAAGAAGACCAGCCTGTTTTCTACTGTTGCGATCATTGCGATTTCTAAGCTGATCTCTTTCACTTAACTGAAGCTGTTATCATCGGAAGCCTGCTTGTTCTCTATTTGGTAATTTTACTTAACTGAATCTGTTATTAAAGAAGGTCTGCCTGTTTTCTATTTGGTGATAACATTTAACTGAAGATGTTATGAAAGAAGACCAGCCTGTTTTCTACTTGGTAATTTTACTTAATTAATGGTGTTATTGTTGGAGGCCTGACTGTCCCCTTTTAATTAAGTTAAGAGCTATTTCATAATTTGGGTACGCTGAAACTCCTACTAATCTCGGCCTACTTGTTTTTATTGCCCAATTTTTGAGATCTGATATCTTAATCTGTGTTGCAATTAAATGAAATTGTGATTGGCAAAGGCCTACCTGTTTCAGAGTATTTGAGTCAATAAGGTAGCAGCAGAAAGTGATACATCATGGAACATGGCCCTAACATTTCGCCTTATATCTCTTTATCCTTAATGATGGGTTTCATTGCCTGCTGAGCTGTTCCTGATTGATGTATCTATAGCCTTAGAGAATTTCAAGCGTATCTCCCCATTCCTGAGTATCACAGCAATGTTGTGGGGAAGGCTAACCAAAGACTGCGTTTCATTGGCAGGACACTTAGAAAATGTAACAGACCTACTAAGGACACTGCCTACACTATCCTTGTCCGTCTTCTTTTAGATTACTGATGCGAGGTGTGGGATCCTTACCAGATAGGACAGACTGAGTACATCGAAAAAGTTCAAAAAAATACAGTACGTTTTGTATTATCACGAAATATGGGAGAGAGTGTCGAAGAAATGATACGACGGAATCTTCTCACGAAATTCCAATCACCTGCTTTCTCCTCCGAATGCGAAAATATTTTGTTGACACCGAGTTACATATGGAGGAGCGATCACCACGAAAAAATAATCAGAGCTCGTACGGAAAGATATAGGTGTTCATTCTTCCCGCGCGCTATACGAGATTGGAATAATAGAGAATTGTGAAGGTGGTTCGATGAACCCTCTGCCAGGCACTTAAATTTGATTTGCAGAGTATCCATGTAGATGTAGATGTAGATCTCTATATGCCAGTTCTTTGCGCATTGATCCCTCCTGACAAATGTCTTAAACTTCAGCCTACTCATCACTATTACGTTGTGATCTGAGTCTTCATCTGCTGCTGGGCACTCCTTACAGTCCAGTATCTGATTTCGAAATTTCTGTCTGACCATGAAGAAATCTACCTGAAATCATTCCGTATCACCCGACCTTTTCCAAGTATACCTCCTCCTCCTTCGCTGTTACTAGCTGAAATTTACTACAGAACTCGATTAATATTTCTCCTTTCTCTTTCCTTGTCCAACCCCATATTCTCCTGTAACCTTTTCTTCTTCTCCTTCCCTACAACTGCATTCCAGTCCCCCATGACTATTAGATTTTCACCACACTTTACGTACTATATTGCTCTTTCAATATCTTCACTTTCTCTACCTCCCTATCTTCACCTTGCGACGTCGGCCTATATACCGAACTAACGTTGGCGGTGTTGGTCCCTTGTGGATTCTGATATGAACAGCCCTATCACCGACTGTTCACAGTGACACTCTCTGGTCTCCCTTTCTATTCGTAACGAAAACTACTCCCGGTATACTATTTTCTGCTGTTGTTGATATTATCCTATACTCATCTGACCTGAAATTCTTGACTTATTTCCATTTCGCTTCAGTCACCCCTACCACATCTAGATTGATCCGTTGCATTTCCCTTTTCAGATTTACTAGCTCCCCTCTCACCTTCAAGCCGCTGATATTCCACACCGCGGATGATGTACAGAAACGTGAAAACGACCTTACGCACATAGGAAGGAGTTGTCCGGTGAGTGTACCATGTTCAGAGATGTGGAGGTCACTGACACCAGTGCGAGCATGCGACATTATGCCTTCCCACACAACAGCACAGAGATCACCAAGGCTATGGTGTTCGACCACATTCCACGGTGCATTATGTGTTCCTCACCCCTCCCCATATGAGTATACATGCAGAATCACTACTCAGACTGAACCTGCTTTCATCCGAGAAGAGTACACGACCTCACTCCTCGATCCCCCAGTCCCTGTGCTCTTGGCACCATTGCAAATAGTGCCGCTAATGTCCGTTTGTGAATGGAATACAGCGTACTGGTCGATGGGCAAAAAGACCACCCCTATGCAGACAATGTGAGACTGCAGAGTGCGAGAATGGTTGCGTTGCACTCCTGTTAAATGTGTTTGCAATTGCACAAGCTGTATGATGTGGGTCCCTTCTTATCTGCTGCACAACGTAGCGCTCAGCTGCTGCAGTAGTTAACTGTGATTCAGAACTAACTCTGTGCACTTTACCGATGATGCAGCAAAATATCAAACAAATCGACTACAGTCTCAAGACTTCCACATTCTTTCGCTCGCTACGTCCAAACTATTTGGCTTACAGAAAAAGTGAACAGGACCTTTTCGTAGGAAATTTAATGTAGTTAAATTTTGTACTGGGATACGTGTTCTCTGAGAAAGATTTATTCAAGAAAACTTACCTTCAAACGCACTTCCATCCCCAGCATTCATCCATCATCAGTCAGGATTTCTAGTGTGTTGCTCGTGGCACTCTCTACTACCACTGTGCAAAAATTTCCGACTACACGGGCTATTCGCGATATTCGACTTTTCTGGTCTCTACCGACTGGACTATTACACCAGCAGCATAGTCGGCTATTTAGTTAACATTATCAACTTAAACGTGTCCGTGAGGGTAATGAAAGGAGAACAACTTTTGTAAACGATATTCTAAAAATAAATACATTGACAATTTGATCCAAATTTAATCCTTACAAGCACAGCAGTTTCGTAATCAGAGGGTCAGACGAATACATGTTCGTAATTGTTTATTTTATGCTGCCAAAAATCACATATTTGTAAGGTAAAATTTACACAAACGTGAATTTTACAATTTGGAAATGCTCGAATTAGCCGGTGGCGTAATAGTGCTATTCCACCTAGAGCAAAGGAAATCGAATGTGGAATATAATTCGTAGAGTTACAAATTTTTGCAGAGTGATGGGAAGGACTGCCATGAACAACATACTACAAATCGTAACTTGTAGAGGCTGAGTGTAGAGTGTAGGTGTGTTTGAAGGCCAGTTTTGCACGCTATTCTTGAATAGAACAACTGCCTCTAACGACATCGTATAATTCTACATTATTTAACTACATCAAATTTCTTACAAAAAAGTCATGTTACTTTTTCGAGTAAGGACCAATGGCTAGCGTGTAGAAAGACGGAAAATACGAAAATCTCGCTAGTGGTTTTTGAAAGCCATATACAAAATTAAGAGTAGCACAAAACGACGATGGTAGTAGAGGGAACAAGGCCAGTATGAACACTTTTTGTAGTGCGGGCTGCCTACATCAGGGGCAGGTATACACTCAGGAGAAAATCTATTGTTCTCCTTTAATTGACAGGTCATTAACCCATTATTCTGCTAAAAGGATCCTTCCTTTTGTTTGACAAATCCTTAACCTATCGTGACCCCATCCCCTTCCCCATCCACCCACCCCTCAGGAAACCTCTAACCCACCCTCTCCCTCTTGCTGCTACAGGTACACTTTCATGTCTGAGTTACTGGAGTAGCTCCTCTCACTCTTATCAGTTTGATTGAGTACTTAATTAAATTGATCAATTAATTAAACTCTCCCCCTCTAGTAAACTCCCCTCCCCTCCCACACTCCCTCCCAGAAACAGGCAGGAAAAAGACTCACTTGATCGGTTATTTGGACCGAATTAAATTGCGGTGTATGGAATATTATTTAAACAATTTTGACAATGTACAGAACATTGTTTAATTATTTAAGGCAGTGTATGGAATATAGTTTATTTAATTATTTAAAAAAGTTCTTAGGTGTTCGATCCCCTCCTCACCACCCCATTCGCCCCATCCCCCCTCACCCCCTCCTCACTCACCCTCCCCTCCTCTACCTGGAAGTGGCGGCTCTGCAGTGGAGAGGAAGGATCTCACAAAGGGAAATTCAAGCCTATATTGTTTATTTACTAAACAAAACAGTTTGTGCAGGTTGCATTTCTCTTGCTCATCAGTCTCCGCTGTTTGGAAAGATAAAGGTCTTGTAAGAAGTAATTAAATCGATTTTATTCCAACCGTGCAAGGAATGCCGTCATGGAACACACATCACAAGCAATTACACAGTTAAAAACCTTTCGATCGTGAAGCACGCACCGCCCGCCGTCCCCTCTCCACTCGACCGCACAGGACACCACAACTCACACTCCCAGAAGTCGCAATCCACCAACAACGCCCACATAGCGACGATACAGCCGTCAGCTGCCGAACCACGCTCAGGTGTCCGTTCGGATCCCACAAACATGACGCAGTGGAATCGTTTTCATACTTGACACCTGAGAAATAAGTGTCTACCCGGACACTGTTGCTGACACAATGATGCATAGCCTTTGTCCCTGTGGTCCAGTGAGATGTTCGCATAGCAGAACACCCTCAGTGAGATGTTTGTGTAGTGGCTCACCATCGCAGATGCAACTAAAAGGTTCTCAATGCTGTACTGACACATTGACGTCATAGGTCTCCCCTCTGAACGTGCTATAGAAATGTTTTGTAATGCTTCCCAGAGTAGCACAGGGTACATTCTCCCTAGCGATCCTAATGGGATATGCGAGACTCTTCCCACCACAGATGCGTTTACTCAGCTGCCACACATACACGCCAGTCCTTTGCAGGCCTAAATGCCAAGTCTGGGATGTCTGCTTAGTGTTTCACAAGTGCAGGTGCAGCCAAAAGGTTCTCAATGCTACACTGATGTCACATGTCTATGTAAATAAGATCCAAGTCTACCTTAGAAATAGTTAGCGATCGCTCTTGTAGGAGCTTTCCTGATGTCTCGCCGGCCGCTGGTGGCCGAGCGGTTCTGGCGCTATAGTCTGGAACCGCGCGACCACTGCGGTCGCAGGTTCGAATCGTGCCTCGGGCATGGATGTGTGTGTTGTCCTTTGGTTAGTTAGGTTTAAGTAGTTCTAAGTTCTAGGGGACTTATGACCTCAGCAGTTGAGTCCCATAGTGCTCAGAGCCATTTGAACCATTTGAACCTGATGTCTCAGCTTGTCTGGATGGAAATTCTGGTCCTAAAAGAACCTGTTTACGGAAATCGCCCAGAATAATACCAAATGCATTATTCCTGATGGTCTTAACGTGGCACCCCGCCCATCATGTGTCACCCTTCCTGGAAATCCTTAAGTCCTGCTTTCTACAATCATCTTCGAAACGCAAATGTTCTCACCACTATGTTGAGGCTCCTATGTCCCAGCACAAAGGATGTGTTATGGATGAATGGAGCATTGTGATGGGCTTTTAATGAATTTAACTGCCAAATTATTGATGCTGCCAGTGTGGAAGCACTATGCGCCATTTACGTTCAGCAGATGAGACTTTCAGCGGCAAACTATTTTGTACAGATTGCCATATTGCACTGACAGTTAAACCCTGCATAAGTTGCCTACAGATCGTCAAATACGGAAAGACACCTTTGCAATTTCATTGCTCTGCCACTGAGTATGGAAGTTTGAATATTTCAGCATGAAACCGATCTCCACGTACCATTCGATGTAGTAAACACACAATTCATATCCTGCGCCATACAAAATCGCTCCTTGTGCACCATGCATATAGCTATCGACTGCAAGACACTCTTACATATGCAGCGAAGACAGACAACATAATCATATGCATTGTGTATACTCCACACAGCACTAGATATTTCCTGTGACGTCAGGTGATCATCAACCACAGTCAACGGCCACAAGTCATCCGTTCCCGACACATGACCAGAGCGCCATCAGCGGACTGAAGTCACTCTCCGAACTGTTGTAGTAAGTGGGGCTCGCTTCCCCTCTTCATAAAGGCGTTACTGTTTCTGGCCCCAACCCGCTTGCTTGCTTCCTTTCTACAACCATCTCCAGACTCTAGGATTACAGGAAGACATGTATTTTCACATTGTTTGCCAGAATATTACACCATTTACGCGACAATTCTCGGTATCAAGCACACAGCAATATCGATTGTATTGCACCATCGCTCGCATAGTATAATTCCGAAGATATAGACTCGAAATTATTTCTCTAGAAGCTCGAAACCTTAGCGATATGGAACGTACTGAAAACCACTGAGCAAGTAGGAACTGATCTCGTCTGCGAAGACCTTTACACGACACCTCGAAAGAAATAGAGGAAACTGATCTTACCACTTGCGAACACTAATGTTGGTGATGTAACAGATTCCAAATCATCCTTGTAACTTACAAAGTCAACTAAGGTGTTTCTCACATCTAGAGAAACAGCAAACGTTTCCTCCAGCCGTCTTTCAACTGCTGGATGTGCACAACACAATCGATATTCCCTCAACTGAATAAAGGCGCGAAATGTGCAGAAGCAGTCAACTGGACAATTTACATGGGAGGGAATAATGGTAAAGCATAAACACACGTCCATGTTGAATCTTGTCAAATTTCCATGCAATCACGAAAGCTATGCAACACATACTAAGTATTAGTTCGTATTCGGGCTACTAGAGGAAGACACAGGTAAGTCATCTACATTCATGCACCCCAACAGGCCTTACCATTCGAGAGGCTCCTGCTGTAAGCGGGAAACATGAATCAATCCAGCCAGAGGCCACCGCCACACACCCCAAGTAAGAATGGTCCTAGGAAACTGGCCGCATACATATTTGATCACTATACTTATAGTTAAATATTACGATCGCGGTCTCAATTGGACGACATTCGACAATGAGCGAAGTATCGGAAATACACCCTGCTGATGGCAGTGACTCTGGAAATAGAAATATCTGTACCCTTCGTATGACTTGACATACTTTTCGATTTGCTATCACAGTTTTCCACGTCAAATCCATACCTTCCTTATAACTGGACATAGTTATTTGCTTTGCCAATTTCAGAACACAGACACACATACTTTATAAGCCTGGTGCTCAAGGCGAACCTGTCAGTACCCCATGATACACTGGCGATGTCTACCACCGAAACAGTGATTGCATAATGACTGCAGTATGAGGAATCAGTCGAAACAGAATGCACAGCCACTGTGACAGATGAGATCAAATGTAAACAGCAGTTTGGAAACTCCCCACAACGCTGTCAAACTCTTCCAGTTTCCATATGTTGTAACTGTCTTTTATTTAAAATCATCCAGTTCGTGTGGTGTGTTATGGTAGCAGCAGTAACAACATGATTTTTACCGTGCAAAGTCAAGTTTTCTGTGAGAAGCAATGGATCAGAATGTGTTAATGTCAGTTTAGAATCTGACACAGTCGTGACGGAAGAAACAAAATGTATGGCAGTGTCTTACATCAGAAAAGAAGAATGTTTCAAACGACAACAGAGGGTCACAAGGAGGGTCTCTTGCGACTTAAAATATATTTTGTGGGATACAGTCATCCTCCTACAGTAAAGATGATGCAACTTTACACTGATTCGTGCAATGGATCAGTACCTGTATATTTAATAGGATCATTACTTGTGCTCGATGCTGGCAGGCAGACGATACCTGTTTTCGATATATGGGAGGAGATACATGCGGTAAAAATCTTATTGAGTTCTCTGTCGGATGAAGTTAGTGGTGCTTTTGTAGTCCGTAATTTTTCTCTGTTGGATGGTACAGAATGACGATGATAGCTTGTTGGGGTGATAGACGTGAATGGGCCCTGACGGACGCAGATCTGCTTTGGACTGTAATACGAGGATAATCCCAAAAGCAAAGTCTCCTATTTCTCATAACTACATAGACCTGTTTATTTCTACAGTGGTTTACATAAGTTTACAGCTTGAATATTTAGCTATTTTTCGACATAATCACCATTTCTGTCGATGCATTTTTGTAGACGCTGTGGGAGTTTTTGTATGCCCATGTGCTACCAGCTGGCCGCCATGTTGTTCAGAAAGTTATGAACCTCTTCTTTCACCTCGTCGTCGGAGCTGAATCGCTGGGACCACAGTTAACGCTGACAGGTACTGTGAGACTCTCAAAAAATTCAAACGGGCAATTCAGAACCGGGGAAGAGGAATGTTGAGCAAGGGTGTACACATTCTCCATGACAATGCTCGCCCACACATCGCTCGACAAACCGTTGCTTTCCTGCAACAGTTTCAGTGAAACATAATCACCCACGCCCCCTATATTCCTGACTTGGCTCCCAGTGACTATCACCTGTTCCCTAGATTAAAAGAACATTTGGCCAGAAAGCGATTCAGCTCCAACGACGAGGTGAAAGAAGAGGTTTATAACTTTCTGAAAAGCATGGCGGCGAGCTGGTATGACATGGACATACAAAAACTGCCACAGCGTCTACAAAAATGCATCGGCAGAAATGGTGATTATGTGGATAAATAGCTAAATATTCAAGCTGTATGCTGATGTAAACCATTGTAGAAATAAACAGGTCTATGTGAAGTTCGGTGGCAGGAGGAACAAGACTTTTGGTCAGGTGAATACAGGGATATAAATACAAAATCAAATAAGGGTAATGCAGGTGTAGGTTTAATAATGAATAACAAAATAGGAGTGCGGGTAAGCTACTACAAACAGCATAGTGAACGTATTATTGTGGCCAAGATAGACACGAAGCCCACGCCTACTACAGTAGTACAAGTTTATAGGCCAACTAGCTCTGCAGATGATGAAGAAATTGATAAAATGTATGATGAGATAAAAGTAATTATTCAGATAGTGAAGGGAGACGAAAATTTAATAGTAATGGGTGACTGGAATTCGAGTATAGGAAAAGGGAGAGAAGGAAACATAGTAGGTGAATATGGACTGGGGGTAAGAAATGAAACAGGAAGACGTCTGTTAGAATTTTGCACAGAGCACAACTTAATCATAGCTAACACTTGGTTCAAGAATCATAAAACAAGGTTGTATACATGAAAGAATCCCGGAGATACTAGAAGGTATCAGATAGATTATATAATGGTAAGACAGAGATTTAGGAACCAGGTTTTAAATAGTAAGACATTTCCAGGGGCAGATGTGGACTCTGACCACAATCTATTGGTTATAAACTGCAGATTAAAATTGAAGAAACTGCAAAAAGGTGGGAATTTAAGGAGATGGGACCTGAATAAACTGACTAAACCAGAGGTTGTGCAGAGTTTCAGGGAGAGCATAAGGGAACAATTGACAGTAGTGGGGGAAAGAAGTACAGTAGAAGAAGAATGGGGAGCTCTGAGGGATGAAGTAGTGAAGGCAGCAGAGGATCAAGTAGGCAAAATGATGAGGGCTAGTAGAAATCCTTGGGTAACAGAAGAAATATTGAATTTAATTGATGAAAGGAGGAAACATAAAAACGCAGTAAATGAAGCAGGGAAAAAGGAATAAAAACGTCTCAAAAATGAGATCGACAGGAAGTGCAAAATGACTAAGCAGAGATGGCTAGAGGACAAATGTAAGTAAGGATGTAGAGGCTTATCTCACTAGGGGCAAGATAGATACTGCCTACAGGAAAATTAAAGACACCTTTTGAGAGAAGAGAACCACTTGTATGAATATCAAGAGCTCAGAAGGAAACCCAGTCCTAACGAAAGAAGGGAAAGCAGAAAGGTGGAAGGAGTATATAGAGGGTCTATACAAGGTCGATGCATTTAAGGACAATATTATAGAAATGGAAGAGAATGTAGATGAAGATGAAATGGGAGATACGATACTGCGTGAAGAGTTTGACAGAGCGCTGAAAGACCTGGGTCCCGGGAGTAGACAACATTACATTAAAACTACTGACGGCCTTGGGAGAGCCAGTCCTGACAAAACTCTACCATCCGGTGTTGACAGATGTGAAAATTACCGAACTATCGGTTTAATAAGTCACAGGTGCAAAATACTAACGCGAATTCTTTATAGACGAATGGGAAAACTGGTAGAAGCCAACCTCGGGGAAGATCAGTTTGGATTCCGTAGAAATATTGGAACACGTGAGGCAATACTGATCTTACGACTTATCTTAGAAGAAAGATTAAGGAAAGACAAACCTACGTTTCTAGCATTTGTAGACTTAGAGAAAGGTTTTGACAATGTTGACTGGAATACTCTCTTTCAAATTCTAAAGGTGGCAGGGGTAAAATACAGGGAGCGAAAGGCTATTTACAATTTGTACAGAAACCAGATGGCAGTTATAAGAGTCGAGGGGCATGAAAGGGAAGCAGTGGTTGGGAAGGGAATGAGACAGGGTTGTAGCCTCTCCCCAATGTTATATATTGAGCAAGCAGTAAAGGAAACAAAAGAAAAACTCGGAGTAGCTATTAAAATCCATGGAGAAGAAATAAAAACATTGAGGTTCGCCGATGACATTGTATTTCTGTCAGAGACAGCAAAGGACTTGGAAGAGCAGCTGAACGGAATGGACAGTGTCCTGAATGGAGGGTATAAGATGAACGTCAATAAAAGCAAACCGAGGATAATGGAATGTAGTCGAATTAAGTCGGGTGATGCTCAGGGAATTAGATTAGGAAATGAGCCACTGAAAGTAGTAAATGAGTTTTGCTATTTGGGGAGCAAAATAACTGATGATGGTGGAAGTAGAGAAGATATAAAATGTAGACTGGCAATGGCAAAGAAAGCGTTTCTGAAGAAGGGAAATTTGTTAACATCGAGTGTAGATTATGTGTCAGGAAGTCGTTTCTGAAAGTATTTGTATGGAGTGTAGCCATGTATGGAAGTGAAACATGGATAATAATAGTTTGGACAGGAAGAGAATAGAAGCTTTCGAAATGTGGTGCTACAGAAGAATGCTGAAGATTAGATGGGTAGATCACATAACTAATGAGGAGGTACTGAATAGAATTGCGGAAAAGAGGAGTTTGTGGCACAACTTGACGAGAAGAAGGGACCGGTTAGTAGGACATGTTCTGAGGCATCAAGGGATCACAAATTTAGCATTGGAGGGCAGCGTGGAGGGTAAAAATCGTAGAGGGAGACCAAGAGATGAATGCACTAAGCAGATTCAGAAGGATGTAGGCTGCAGTAGGTACTGCACAGGATAGGGTAGCATGGAGAGCTGCATCAAACCAGTCTCAGGACTGAAGACCACAACAACAACAACATGTACTTATCAGAAATAGGAGACCTTACTTTTGGGATTACCCTCCTACTTGTATGTAGTTTGGGGACACACCACAATACAGTACCAAAATCCTCGTCCTTCTTCCACTTTTCGTGCTGTCTTTTATACTACCTCGTGTTGCAGGAGCAGCCATTGTTTCCTGCTGACTTTACACATCGCACACTGTTGGCGGAGCTATGACATCTTCCCATTTCCATCGTATGGTCAACACACAGTCCTGTTGCATTAACTCAGCTTAGCCTGTTTCCCCTGTGGTCTAGGGGAAGCTGGCACGGTAGCTCAGCGTGTTCGGTCAGAGAGCCGGTTGGCCTGTGTAATAAAAAAACTAAGTGGAAGGATCAACCACCGAACTTGAACAGGATGTCTTGCGACGTCCGCAACGATCAAACACAACGATCAATAACGAACAAAATGCAAAAAAAAGGGGGGGTAGCGTCTTTGATTCATAATCAAACGTCTTCGGTCCCGGGTTCGATCCCCGCCACTACTTAAATTTTGATAAATGATCAGCATTGGCGGCCGAAGACTTCTGGCATAAGAAGTCAGCCTCATTCTGCCAACGGTCTTGTCAAAGAGGGCGGAGGAGCGGATAGAGATTCAGGGCACTCTCTTGTCCTAGGGGTGGGAAATTGCCCCTAAAGGCGGAAGAATCAGCAATGATCAACGACATGAGGATGCAGAAGGCAATGGAAACCACTGCATTAAAGACACGTAACGTGTATCCACAGGACATGTGGCCTGTAATTGAAGAAGTGGCATGTTGATCTCTCCATTGGCAAAAGATTCCCGAATAGTCCCCCATTCGGATCTCCGGGAGGGGACTGCCAAGGGGGAGGTTACCATGAGAAAAAGATTGAATAATCATCGAAAGGATAACGTTCTACGAGTCGGGGCGTAGAATGTCAGAAGCTTGAACGTGGTAGGGAAACTAGAAAATCTGAAAAGGGAAATGCAAAGGCTCAATCTAGATATAGTAGGGGTCAGTGAAGTGAAGTGGAAGGAAGACAAGGATTTCTGGTCAGATGAGTATCGGGTAATATCAACAGCAGCAGAAAATAGTATAACAGGTCTAGGATTCGTTATGAATAGGAAAAGGTAGGGCAGAGGGTGTGTTACTGTGAACAGTTCAGTGACCGGGTTGTTCTAATCAGAATCGACAGCAGACCAACACCGACAACGATAGTTCAAGTATACATGCCGACGTCGCAAGCTGAAGATGAACAGATAGAGAAAGTGTATGAGGATATTGAAAGGGTAATGCAGTATGTAAAGGGGGATGAAAATCTAATAGTCATGGGCGACTGCAATGCAGTTGTAGGGGAAGGAGTAGAAGAAAAGGTTACGGGAGAATATGGGCTTGGGACAAGGAATGAAAGAGGAGAAAGACTAATTGAGTTCTGTAACAAGTTTCAGCTAGAAATAGCGAATACCCTGTTCAAGAATCACAAGAGGAGGAGGTATACTTGGAAAAGGCCGGGAGATACGGGAAGATTTCAATTAGATTACATCATGGTCAGACAGAGATTCCGAAATCAGATACTGGATTGTAAGGCGTACCCAGGAGCAGATATAGACTCAGATCACAATATAGTAGTGATGAAGAGTAGGCTGAAGTTCAAGACATTAGTCAGGAAGAATCAATACGCAAATAAGTGGGATACGGAAGTACTAAGGAATGACGAGATACGTTTGAAGTTCTCTAACGCTATAGATACAGCAATAAGGAATAGCGCAGTAGGCAGTACAGTTGAAGCGGAATCGACATCTCTAAAAAGGGCCATCACAGAAGTTGGGAAGGAAAACATAGGTACAAAGAAGGTAGCTGCGAAGAAACCATAGGTAACAGAAGAGATACTTCAGTTGATTGATGAAAGGAGGAAGTACAAACATGTTCCGGGAAAATCAGGAATACAGAAATACAAGTCGCTGAGGAATGAAATAAATAGGAAGTGCATGGAAGCTAAGACGAAATGGCTGCAGGAAAAATGTGAAGACATCGAAAAAGATATGATTGTTAAAAGGACAGACTCAGCATACAGGAAAGTCAAAACAACCTTTGGTGACATTAAAAGCAACGGTGGTAACATTAAGAGTGCAACGGGAATTCCACTGTTAAATGCAGAGGAGAGAGCAAATAGGTGGAAAGAATACATTGAAAGCCTCTATGAGGGTGAAGATTTGTCTGATGTGATAGAAGAAGAAACAGGAGTCGATTTAGAAGAGATAGGGGATCCAGTATTAGAATCGGAATTTAAAAGAGCTTTGGAGGACTTACGGTCAAATAAGGCAGAAGGGATAGATAACATTCCACCAGAATTCCTAAAATCATTGGGGGAAGTAGCAACAAAATGACTATTCACGTTGGTGTGTAGAATATATGAGTCTGGCGATATACCATCTGACTTTCGGAAAAGCATCATCCACACAATTCCGAAGACGGCAAGAGCTGACAAGTGCGAGAATTGTCGCACAATCAGCTTAACAGCTCATGCATCGAAGCTGCTTACAAGAATAATATACAGAAGAATGGAAAAGAAAATTGAGAATGCGCTAGGTGACGATCAGTTTGGCTTTAGGAAAAGTAAAGGGACGAGAGAGGCAATTCTGACGTTACGGCTAATAATAGAAGCAAGGCTAAAGAAAAATCAAGACACGTTCATAGGATTTGTCGACCTGGAAAAAGCGATCGACAACATAAAATGGTACAAGCTGTTCGAGATTCTGAAAAAAGTAGGGGTAAGCTATAGGGAGAGACGGGTCATATACAATATGTACAACAACCAAGAGGGAAAAATAAGAGTGGACGATCAAGAACGAAGTGCTCGTATTAAGAAGGGTGTAAGACCAGGCTGTAGCCTTTCGCCCCTACTCTTCAATCTGTACATCGAGGAAGCAATGATGGAAATAAAATTCGCTGATGACATTGCTATCCTGAGTGAAAGTGAAGAAGAATTAAATGATCTGCTGAACGGAATGAACAGCCTAATGAGTACACAGTATGGTTTGAGAGTAGATCGGAGAAAGACGAAGGTAATGAGAAGTAGTAGAAATGAGAACAGCGAGAAACTTAACATCAGGATTGATGGTCACGAAGTCACTGAAGTTAAGGAATTCTGCTACCTGGGCAGTAAAATAACCAATGACGGACGGAGCAAGGAGGACATCAAAAGCAGACTCGCTATGGCAAAAAAGGCATTTCTGGCCAAGAGAAGTCTACTAATATCAAATACCTGCCTTAATTTGAGGAAGAAATTTCTGAGGATGTACGTCTGGAGTACAGCATTGTATGGTAGTGAAACATGGACTGTGGGAAAACCAGAACAGAAGAGAATCGAAGCATTTGAGATGTGGTGCTATAGACGAATGTTGAAAATTAGGTGGACTGATAAGGTAAGGAATGAGGAGGTTCTACGCAGAATCGGAGAGGAAAGGAATATGTGGAAAACACTGATAAGGAGAAGGGACAGGATGATAGGACATCTGCTAAGACATGAGGAAATGACTTCCATGGTACTAGAGGGAGCTGTAGAGGGCAAAAACTGTAGAGGAGGACAGAGATTGGAATACGTCAAGCAAATAATTGAGGACGTAGGTTGCAAGTGCTACTCTGAGATGAAGAGGTTAGCACAGGAAAGGAATTCGTGGCGGGCCGCATCAAACCAGTCAGTAGACTGATGACCAAAAAAAAAGCCTGTTTCCACACGGGTTGCAGAAGGTGGTAGATACAGTTCTCTCCGACTTCTACTCAGTTACGACTTAAATTGGAACAATCACATGTGCAGAGCCGCAGAAATGGCAGCAGTTGAAAGAGGCGTATGGACTATCTAAAATTTTACTCTGGTTGATAGTTTCGAAAAAGGTGATTCGTTTCGAGATATGAGAGTGCCAGAAATATGTAATTACTAAAGAAATATGTAATTACTGAAGAACATCCCCATAGGATCCAATGCAGGTATGTAGTTGAGTGGAGAGACTTGATTCCAAATCCCAGACAGCATTTCTACCGTAGAGCGTAACATTAGAGTTCTGAAAAGCTAGTTGAAACGCCCTGTTTAACCCGCAGGACAGGACAGATAGAATAAATTGTGGAAAGGGGCCAAAATAAGGGGCTGTCAGTTTCACTCGAACATACAACTTTATTGTTTGATCAGACATTACAAGAGCCCAAAAAAAATTTTTAAACACACAACGTTAATCTTTGGGGCTTAACTACCGGCTTAAACCCACTTTAATTTATAAACGGTTGAGGGCTAATAACTTAAAACGCAAGCCTAATCAGAGATTTAGAAGGCAAGCCTTATCTCAAAACGGTCCTATAGTTAGGCTGAAGTAATCCAGTTAAATTCAAATCGGCTGAAGGCCCAACTCTTAAACTCCAAAACATTAATTTTTTTAAAAAAAATACCGAGGTCCTTACGTGAAACAGTTCTTTAACTTAGTCTGAAGGCCTTAAGAACAAACAACTGAAACTCAAACTGGCTGAAGGCCGAAGACTTAAAAATTCAATAGGTTAAAGTAAACAAATTAAATTCAAATCGGCTGTAGGCTGAACACTTAAAACTCCAACATATTAATTTTTTTAAATACCAAAGTCCTTACATGAAACAGTTCTTTAATTTAGGCTGAAGGCCTTAAGAACAAACAACAGAAACTCAAACTGGCTGAAGGCCGAAGACTTAAAAACTCAATACGTTAAAGTATACAAGTTAAATTCAAATTGGCTGAAGGCCGAAGACATAAAAATTCAAAAAAAAATTTTAAATTCGAAAGGGCTTACGTGAAACAGTACTTTAACCTAGGCTGAAGCCCTTAAGAGCAAAACAACTCTAATTTAATTCATAAAACCGGCTAGAAGTCATACAGTTACCAACAACAAGAACAAATTAAAAATATAAGGCAGTTCACATAAGGGCAACCAGATGTTCGAGGGTCGGCCTGTAAGTCAAATACTAACCCTCGCTTAGGCGAGACAGGCAGTCGGGCCAACCATTCACGATCCGACGACAACCCAACCGACTGACAGTCAGCGGACCCACCAACAAGATAACTTCCATTTAACCCGACCAGGGCACAACAGGGAGTTCAATGGAACAACGTAGAAGATACTGGCACCCACAACCAATCGTACATGGAGCTGTCAAACCACACATCATGCTGGACAGCATCAACACAATGAGGAAACTACGGAAACTACACTGCCTGAAATTTACGTCAACGCCCATGGCAGGTAACTGGAAGAGTTACGGCGACAAGGCAGAAGATTCCTCTGGTGCACTTCAGTTCAAATAACCAAATACAGTGAAACTCCACTGGAGGGTGGCTAGAATCTTCCAACTTGAAAACCACGTTGTTGCTCACAGGAACATCCGAACAACCAACAACGAACTCCAAACGACACAATGTGAACAGTCTTGACTTGTTGGTAAGTTAAATCAAAATTGAACTTTCGTGTCCAGGGTCGGTGAGCCACGGACCTCGTAGCAATGCGAACAGCACCACACTCTCCGACACCGCTTAGAGACTGCCAGCGGACTGCTGCCAAACTACGCCCCGCCGAGAATTCCTCACTGCTCCACGCCAACCGAGCGACTCCTCCAAGCCTGTACGCCAACAACATTTAAAATAATTTGTTAATCAAAAGCACACAAACTACACATGGTTTCATGAACACTTGCACGAAGAACCAGACAATGCTAACGGTAGTGACTGTACAATAACCGGGACGAATCACTAGTCGGCACACACAGCCAACTCATAAGCGATCGCCAGCGAAATACACGTCGTCCAGCAAGATGACCAACTGACGACCAACCAAAGTCGTCGCCACTCCACTCATGTGTGTCAGCAACCGTTGGGCGAGTCATGGTGGTCCAGACTTCAGTGCTGGCGCATCCCGACTGAACTTGTGCCAGTTGCCTACTCAAGCAGTGCCAGGTCCGAACTAACTGCTGGTACATTCCAGCTGACATCACGACGCACAACGACCGGGAAGTAATAGCAGTGCCACAATGATAATATGGCAGGGCTTATATCAATAAGTGATGCTGCTGCCACTCATGGGCAGGCAAAGCAGCAACTCAGTGACACAAGTAATTGAACCTAACATAACGATGTGGACGTATGGCAAAAACGGTGTGTTAAATAAGAGATGGCAAGAACTCACTAGTCTACATTTCTTACAACCTCAGTCAGCACAGCATCTACTGGTCATGATCCTTCTCAATCAACCCAGTGGAAATATCAAACAACCTCTGACATGGCATCGAGACAGAATGCATTACAAATACTGAGGAAGTTGAAAATATTGGTTTTGTACTACGTTCCTTAGATGAATCATTTTCTAAATACATTGATTTTATCAAGAGGCTGCACCATTGACGACATGTAACCACAAGGTTTGTCTCATTATACACATTCCAGCGATCACCGTCTATATTCAGTGTCACGGTATTTCTCTGGAAAAACCACTAAATTCAGAGGTAATGGTATACCTCGATTTATAAAGCTGGTATAGCTTTCAACATGGATATTTGTGTTTACCTGTAGAACCAGGTCCGCTTGTGACAGTAAAATACAGTAGTTGCTGTGATTGTGTTTTTTAACATCTGGCAGTTTGTAAGACGATTACATCTGTCTTTCTACGATACAGTGGTACCACTCGCAGGAAAAAACTTATAAGACATGTCCATCCATCGCCGATTTTTGGTCAGTATTATTTCGTATCACCGGCAACCAGTTATTGGCGAAGTATTATACCTAGTAGTAGGGGCTGCGTGATAGGTTCACCTTGAGCATCAGGCTTGTAATGTGTGTGTGTGTGTGTGTGTGTGTGTGTGTGTGTGTGTGTTCGACACGTGCAAAGGAAATAACTATCTTCAGTCATAAGGAATGTATGGATTTGACGCGGTATACTGTGATAGCAAAGGGAGAAGTACGTCACGTCATCAGAATGATACAGAAATTTCTATTTCCAGAGTCACTGTTGTCAGCAGGGCGTATTTCCGATACTTCGCTCATTGTCGAATGTCGTCCAGTTGAGATCGCAATCGTAATATTAATTGTAACCATAGTGATCAAATATGTATGTGGCCAGTTTCCTAGGACGATTCTGTCTAGTGCTGCATGGCGATGGCCTGTAGCTGGAATGATTCACGTTTCCCACTAACGGCAGGAGCTGTCCAAATGGAGGGGCCTGTTGGGAAGCAGGAATTTAGCTGACTTAACCGTGTGATCCTCTAGATGGCCGAATAGCGAACTAATACTTAGTATGTATTGGATAGCTTTGTGATCGTATGGAAATTTAAGAAGATTCAATATGGACATGTGTTTGCACCATACCTTTATTCCCCCCCAGTGTAAATTGTCCAGTTAACTGCTTCTGCACATTTCGCACCTTCATTTAGTTGAGGGAATACCGATTGTGGTGTATACATCTAGCAAGTGAAAGATGGGTGGAAGAGACGTTTGCTGGTTCTCTAGTCATTTCGTGTCTATATCTTCGAAATTATACTGTGTGAGTGATACTGCTATGGAAGCGAAATTGTTGTGTGCTTGATATCGAGAAGAATCGCGTAAGTGGTATAATATTCTGGCAAACAATGTGAAAATACCTGTGTTCTTGTAATTCTTGAGTCTGGAGATGGGTGTAGAAAGGGAGCAAGCAAGCAGGTCGGGGCCAGAAACAGTAACACCTTTGTGCAGAGGGGAAACGAGGTCTACTTTGTACAACAGTTCTGAGAGTGACTTTGGTCTGCTGTGGGTACTCTGGTCATGCGCCGGGAATGGATGACTTGTGACCGTCGACTGTGGTTGATGATCACCTGACGTCACAGGAAATATCTAGTGCTATGTGGAGTATACACAGTGCATGCGCTTATGCTGTCTGTCTTGACTGTGCCGACCGGTGTGGCCGAGCGGTTCTAGACGCTACAGTCTGGAACCGCGCGACCGCTACGATCGCAGGTTTGAATCCTGCCTCGGGCATGGATGTGTGTGATGTCCTTAGGTTAGTTACATTTAAGTAGTTCTAAGTTCTAGGGGACTGATGACCTCAGAAGATAAATCCCATAGTGCTCACCACCATTTTTTTTGTCTTCACTGTAAATGTATGAGTGTCTTGCAGTCGATAGCTATATGCTTGGTGCAAAAGGATTGATTTTGTATGGCGCAGGATACGAATTGTGTGTTTACTACTTCAATATGGTATGTGGAGATCGGTTTCACGCTAAAGTATTGTAGCTTCCATACTCTGTGGCAGAACAGTGTGATTGAGCAAGTGTCTTTCCAAATTCGACGATGTGTAGGCCTCTTTTTCAGGGTTTAACTGTCATCCCAATATGGCGATCTGTACAATATAATTTGCCACTGAAAGTCTCGTCTGCAGAAGGAAAAACGTGGACAGTGCTTCCACACCAGCAGCATCAGTAATTTGGCGGGTAAATTCAGTAAGAGCCGATCAGAATGCTCCATTCACTTGTAAGATATCCTTTGTGCTGGAACATAGGAGCCGCTACATAGCGGTGAGAATGTTTGAATTTCAGAGATGATTGTTGAAAGCAGGACTTAACGATGTCCAGGGTGGGAAACAAGTGATGGATTGGGTGCCACGTTAGGACCATCAGGAGGAATGCATTTCTGTAAATGCTATTTCCGTAAACAGGTTCTATTAGGAAAAGAATTTCAGTCCAGACAAGCTGAGACATCATGAAAGCTCCTACAAAAGGGATCCTGAACTATACCTGCAGTACTGTACTATTTCCGAGAGGTACGCTTGGCTCTTATTTACATAGATATGTGACATCAGTATAACACTGAGAGCCTTTTAGCTGCACCTCCGCAGGTGATCCACTACACAGACATCTCGCATTTGGCAATTAGCGTCATGGCTGAGTAAACACGTCCATGGCCGAAGGCGTCTCACACGTCCTGTTAGGATCGCTAAGGAGAATGCACCCTGTGCTACTCTGGGAAGCATTACAACACATTTCTATTGCATGTTCACAGGGGAGACTTGGCTCTTATTTACATAGACCTATGACGTCAGTATAACATTGAGAACCTTTTAGCTGTGTCTGCAAGGGTGAGCCATTATGTAAACACCTTGCTGAGGGTGATCCGCTATGCGAACATCTCGCTGGACCGCAGGGACAAAGGCTATGCATCATCGTGCCAGCAACGGTGTCTAGGTAGACATGTGTTTCAACATGTATTTCTCAGGTGTCTAGTATGAAAGGGGTTCTGCCACCTCTTGTTTGCAGGGCTCGAATTGACAACTGAGCATGGTTCGGCAGCTGACGGCTGCGTCGTCGCTTTGTGGGCGCTACGATTGCCTTGAGACTCCTGGGAGTGTGTGCAGTGGTGTTCTGTGTAGTCGAGTGGAGAGGAGACGGCGGGCAGTGTGTGCTTCGCGATCGAAATGTTTTTAGCTGTGTAATTGCTTGTGATGTGTGTTCCTTGACGGTATTCCTTGCACCGCTGGAATAAAATCGATTTAATTACTTCTTACAAGACCTTTACCTTTCCAAACAGTAGAGACTGATGAGCAAGAGAAATACCTCAAACTGATTTTTTTTTTTTTTTGTAAATAAACAATATAGGCTTGAATTTCCCTTTGTGAGATCCTTCCTCTCCACTGCATTTCCAGGTAGAGGCGGGGAGGGCGAGTGAGGGGGGGGGGGGGGGGTGAGGAGGGATGGGGCGAATGGGTTGGTGAGGAGGGGTGGGTTGGAGGTTTCCTGAGGGGTGGGAGGATGGGGAGGGGGCACGATAGGTTAAGGATTTGTCAATCAAAAGGAAGGATCCTTTTAGCTGAATAATGGGTTAATGACCTGTCAATCAAAGGAGAACAATAGGTTAATTACCTGTTAATCAAAGGAGAACAATAGGTTTGCTCCTGAGTGTATACCTGCCCCTGATGTAGGCAGCCTGCACTACAAAAACGTATTCATATCTGCCTTGTCCCTCTACTACCATCGTCATTTTGTGCTACTCGTAATTTTGTATATGGCTTTCAAAAACCACTAGCGAGATTTTCGTATTTTCTGTCTTGCTACACGCTAGCTACTTGTCCTTCCTTGAAACAATAACAGGACTTTTTTGTGTTAAATTTGATGTAGTTAATTAATATACAATGATACAATGTCGTTAGAAGCCGTAGTTCCATTAAAGAATAGCGTGCAAAACTGACCTTCAAATACACTCGCACTCTACACTCAGCTTCTACAAGTTATGATTTCTAGTATGTTGTTCATGGCAGTCCTTCCCACTACTCTGTAAAAATTTGTGACTCTACAAATTATTTCCCACATTCGATTTTCTTTGCTCTAGATGGAATAGCACTATTGCGCCACCGGTTTATTCGAGCACATACAAATTGAAAAATTGACATTTGTGTAAATTTTACCTCACAGTTTTGTGATATTTAGCAGCATAAAATAAACAGTTACGAACATGTATTCGTCTGACCCTCTGACTACGAAACTGCTGTGCTTGTAAGGGTTAAATTTGGATTAAATTGTCAATGTGTTTAGTTTTAGCGTAACGTTTACAAAAGTTGTTTTTCTTCCATTACCCTCACGGGAACGTTTAAGTTAATAATGTTAACTAAATAGCCTACTATGCTGCTGGTGTAATAGTCCAAACGGTAGAGACCAGAAAAGTCGAATATCGGGAATAGCCCGTGTAGTCGGAATTTTTTGCACAGTGGTAGTAGAGGGTGCCACGAGCAACACACTAGAAATCCTGACTGATGATGGGTGAATGCTGGGAATGGAGGTGCGTTTGAAGGTCACTTTTCTTGAATTACTCGCACTCGGCGAACACGTATCCCAGCACAAAATTTAACTACATTAAATTTCCTACGAAAAGTTCCTGTTAATTTTTTCTGTAAGACTAATAGGTTGCACATAGCGAGCGAATGAATATTGAAGTCTCGGTTTTTGAAGGCCAGATATAACATTGCGAGTTGCATAAAACGACATTGGTAGTGGCAGCTGAATCACCTTGTACATGTTCAAAGAGAATTTCCTCGAATGGAAAAAATATCGCTATCCAGGGATATAATTACTTACAAATGTAAACGCAAATATTACTGTGGCGATCGAGGACCGTGCATTTCACAAAGAGTACGCTGGCCGTGTACCATAGGGGTACGACGTTCTGTATGGAGGATACCCGATATGGTGTCCTAAAGCAGCACAATTTTAGGAAACAGCGTCTGCGTTTGTTAACATCACGTCAGCTGGTAATAATACCAAATCTCACAGTATAACATCTATTGCCGCATCATACTGTATGGCAACTTCTCTGAGAGCCATGCACCCACGTTTGGGGCACAATACGTTTTCAAGAAAAAGAGCACCAGATTTTTCAGTTGCCGGTTTCTTCCTCTGGAGGTTTTATCAACTGTTTCAAGCTATCTTATGAAAAGAATGTCGTACTGTAATGGGTACGGTGACAGTCTCATCCACTTGTTGCGGAGTGCTATGATTCATTGCCACTGGGGATTCGTTTTAAATCCGTAAAAAGTGGTTATGTGGAGGAAAACTTTTTGATGGTCATATTTTAAGGTTGAAACTAGTTTGATGTTGTGTCTTTGTATGAAAACAATTTCTACGGTTGAATGCCTTAAGAACTTTGTGCTAAACACAGTTGTTGTGCGTGGCATGTGACTTGGCTATAGATCGACTTGTATAAGTGTGAGATTTGATCATTACCGATCAGACAATGCATTTCATGTGATTACGTAGTCTTTCCCGGCGTAATAATTGTTGAAAGTCTCTTCGGGTTTGCTGCCGGATCCTAAAATCAACTTGACTCAATATTTCGGCGATCCAACTGGTCGCCATCTTCAGGAGAATGCTGCTTCTGCTGATGAGTCCAGCTGAGAACTGACGCCAGGCTGCAATTCGACGTCCTATATAAGCTACCGTTCAGTACACGGCGCATGAGCCCCCCATCACGAATGCTGCCCTCCAAAACAGGGAGGTGGCGCCGCCCTTAGTGGGACACTGCTGGCAAAGATATATCGTACTCAGGGCCGCACCGAATAACGTTCAATTTTGATGCGAGACAATACAGGATTCCACGTCTTGCTAAGAGGAAACCCATAGTCTCTGTTGATTAAATTATCCGCCAACCTAATTTCAATCGCCTCTTTATAGACACTGTTCCAAAAACCGGAAATGATGGCAACTACCACAGTTTCATCAAATTTCCCTCATTTAAGCAGTGTTGTGCTACTGCCGATTTTTCCGGCTGTTGTAGCCTCGTATGACGGCGAAGTTCCACACACCTGTCACATGCACTAACGTCCCACACTGACACGGAATTTTTTACACACCGGTTTTTCTAAGCCCCAAATCATATTTCACAGAGCCGAGTAGTGCCCTAATCTTAGAAGGTGGACGGAACACACTCTTAATGTTAAAATTCCTTAAAATTCGTCTAATCTTAAACGATATGCCTCCAGTATAAGAAAGAAAGGTCACCGATCTATGTTCCTCTTCATGCACCTCCGGAGATGGTCCAAACTCCATAGCCCGACGAATCTGCTTCTCGGAGTATCCATTTTCCCTAAAAACAGCCAAATCGAACGAGAGAACAGACCACCTGAGGGAAACGAGCTCCGTCTCCGTCTCACAGGCTCTACAACCGTGATTTGTGGTTCCGCGTATGCTGAACTGATGCATGATCATATGGACCATCGATCCCATTTGATATCGTGACAATCGTATTCGAACCCTGTTGTGGACCAGGACTACTCAGAACTCATTTAAAATTAGAAAAAGAAGAGGCAAGCTAAGTTTAACAAGAGGTAAAGCGGACTACAAAAGTTTTCTCTGTATGTCCATGTTTTCAGAGATGCTTGAATTTTATTTGGCTACCAGTTTCGGCGATTTACCACGCCATCTTCAGTCCCTGACCGCTGTTTAGGAAGATTCCAACATCGGTTCCTGTCAAAATAGGGGCCGGACTGGTATCTGTAGATTTCTGCCCGATACAGCGATCACTTCAGATGATGGATTTCGATAGGAACCAAGGTTGGACTCTTCCTACACGTCGGTCAGGGACTGAAGATGGCGTAGTAAAACGCCGAAACTTGATGCCAAATAAAATAACAATTTCGATATTAGACGTCTGAAAAGTGTTTGATCTGACATTCTGTACAAAATTTTTCGATAACGGCTACGTCGAAAATTGTTGCTGATATTGGCAGGGTCGTGAACGAGTTGGATCAGATGTGGCCTCTACCGGTATCTCTCAGCGATAGAGGTTAATGAAATTTTTTCGAGTTCCCAGCAGCTTCTTATGATTGACTAAACACGAGCTTTTGAACGAGTGTTTCTCGGCAACTGTCAGGTGATTACTGTGACTGCGGTTCCTAGATGTTCAACCAATTGACGGAGATTCGAGAAAATTTCTCTCATCCAGCGAAACTGGTGCCGCATCCAGTAGCTGCAGTTCCATATATTTGGCCAGTGGACCAGAGCCGCTCAATACTAATTGAAAGACACCGCACTCCCATCTCTCCGTGTGGTGGGAAGTCGTGTTTCACACTGATGGGGGGGATCGTGTCAGATAGGATGCGGGGTCGCTAGTGAGAAGGCTGGTCGCCGGCAGAAGAGTGTAAACCGCCAATTTAAAACAGGGGCCCGGAGCGCCGGCGGCGATATGAATATTAAACGGGCACTCACTCTGTGCAACCGGCGCCCTTGTCGCAGCCTGATGAGGGTTTGCTGAATTAAACAGCAGCCGACAAACAAACTTGCTACGGTTTTTCTACTCAATAAGGGGATGCTTTTCACTACGGAGCGGAGACGAGGGCAGACAGCAGTGATGCAGTGGTGCGAGTGGTGGTTGGGCTCTTTTGAGTACTCTTCTGCTTTTCATTTCGTCTCTGACTTTCCGTGTGCATTAAAAAGCAATGACGTGACTTGATCTTCATCTCAAGGAACCTACGCTTTTAGCAAAGGCGAGTAAGAAAATATGCAAGTCCTCCCACTCCTCGGCAAATCTGGGCCAGGCTGCACTGCTGCATACCACCTGCTTGGAATTTAAGCTGACTACACTTCGTGATGCGTGCGAAATTTAATGCTACCTGCTGCCTGTAATCCATTTCTTCCGTAGCCCATTCGTAAACTAAGGTCCCATTACGCACCCATTCACACGCACTCTCATCACGACAACCCATTCACAACTCCCACATCAAAATTCTAATATCCATACATCAGCTGTTCCGGTCCAGATTCCCATCCATCCACTCGTACGGTTCTAGCAGGATTATTTTGCCGTTCATTAGGATTGGGCAAATCCACGTCACAGCACGCAGCAAAAAAGTTGCAGTTTCGGTTTTGTATCGACATTCCCTCAATATTCAAGATCCCTGTGAAGACATACACCTAAAAAACTATTCCACCTGTGACGCAAGATATATGAGACCCCTCAGACTTCATGAAGGCCCTCAAACGTGTCAGTGTTACCAAGCCATTATTTTAAAAAATAATAAGTGCGAGTAATCACTCTAATTATTTTCGGCAGAATGAAAAAACTGATAGAAGCCGACCTCATGAAAGATTAGTTTTGCGTACCGGAGAAATGTGGAAATCTTAGAAGATAAATATAAGAAAGACAAATCTATAGTGTAACATTTATTTTTTAGAGAACATTTTTGATTTTGTTATGCCATTGTACTCTGACTCATTGTGCCTCACTAGCACGAGAGTAGAGAGACTCAGGATTTAATTACAGAAACTGAAGAGGAGGGGTTCAGGACTTAATAACATAACATGTACGCATGTTGTTTCAATATTACAATTAATTAATTTCAGAAGGCTTGTGGTTTAATATAAGTTACGCCTATGTATGCGAGTTTTATGAAATGCTAATACAATTGTAATTTTATAAGTATATACTAACCGTCAACCCGAATCAGCTATTTCCCGTCCTTAATGTGGCTTTAAAAAGTCAAATATTAGAATTGCAGCTGAAACATACAATAGCTTATATCACTATGACTTGAATTAAAAATTTATAAATTGTTACAGGCGAACCAGTCATTTATTACTTGTTTCGACATCTTCTGTGCACTCTATGGCACATGTTTACTTAAATTAATGCAGCACACGACGTGAAAAAAATCTATCTGCTGTGTCCATTGTAACCATTGGTATAATTTGTTTTCATATTTTATAACGAGACGTCTTGTTTGTGGATACACATAAGAGTTGGAATATTTTTATTCCAATATGTAGTTGTTGTTGTGGTCTTCACTCCTGAGACTGGTTTGATGCAGCTCTCCATTTACTCTATCCTGTGCAAGCTTCTTCATCCCCTAGTACCTACTGCAACCCACATCCTTCTGAATCTGCTTAGTGTATTCATCTCTTGGTCTCCCTCTACGATTTTTACCCTCCACGCTGCCCTCCAATTCTAAATTGGTGATCCCTTGATGCCTCAGAACATGTCCTACCAACCGATCCCTTGTTCTAGTCAAGTTGCGCCACAAACTTCTCATCTCCCCAATCCTATTCAATACCTCCTTATTAGTTATATGATCTACCCATTTTAACGAGAAAAAAAATTTTTGTTATGTAAAAATGAATGGATTGTTATGTAAAATGGGGAAGAAATGGCTTTAAATATTTTTGTTATTTATTCTTTCAGCACGAACTTTGTTGTAGAACCCTTTTTTTACGTGTGGTAATAAAAATTCATTTAGACAGAATTAAGCACATTTAAAATTACGTGAACTTTAGCAACCCTCTCATGCTGATAAATTCAAACTAACCGATTAATAAAATTTATGACTTTGAAAATTATTTAAATTCAATTTTTTACCTATTTCGGCCTTGGCACACACTTTCTGGATGCAGTGGGTTTTTAAATATTTTCTGAATTCTTTCCGGCGTTAGCTATGGAACACAAGACTGTCTCTGTTAGCATAAAATGGTTAAATATTGCCAAGACGACCCGAACGTTTAATCATCATTGACAAAACACACTTCACTATACGTTTAAGTTATTTGCTTTAGAAATTGAAAGAACCAACAGATTGACAACTTCAACGTTAACTATCCGCCTATGAATGCACAAATGTAAAACCAGTAATAAATTCAGTCAGCCTCAGGATCGCTGTAAAAGAAAAATATTTCTTAATTCACTGCTAATTTTACCTGCTCCCGATTTACGGGTTTGGTTAATTTTATAGCGGAACAATTTTTTGAATGTGCCGCCGCTGCAAATCGTTCGGTCGCGGCACAACCCAGCAACACCAACGATAATCGCTAAAAAATGCTGAAAATTCTTTAAAGAAATATTATAGATGACATGGGCAAGCTAATTTACATTAGTAATACACAATTTTGATAAATTATAATGTATTTAGACCACAACAGTAATTGAAATTACACACCTTTATAATTTCTCCTCTAATGGGGGCTAAAGATAGATACAGACAAAAGAAGTCTACTCATTCATATAATGCTACGTCACAGGTTCCGCTCTCACTCAGCTCCCGAGGAAGACGACAAAGAATGCAAATTATGTAGTGCTTTTTATGGTATTGCCGATAATAAATATCTCTTTGTAATATTACAACATTATTTTCCTCTGTGGCTATATTTTACATTTTTTCATCGCAGATATTAACATATTTCGTAATTATATTATGAGTATAGAATTATACAATCATAAATACATCGAGAATATTATTACAGAAAATATTACAAAAATAACCAACGTTCTTTATACAAAATTAAATAATATTTATTGTTAAACAATTACAGTACATACGAATTGCTTCATAGCGGCGTACATAGTACAATTAAATGTCATTTCATTTTATTAATAGTGTGTGTGCTGCCAGGGAACGTTACATTGCCCCCTGGCAGCATTTGGCAAAGAGTTTCTATACTTTGACACAATGGTGCCAGTAACGTTCTTTACAATTCAGTTTTTTTTATGGAATGGCTCTTTTAATTAGTCCCAGGGTTAAATGTGTTCATGGCTCCCCAATTTGGGCGAAGGCAGACAGGAAACCTGGGCAAAACTGTGCCGGAGTCAGCCATCCCAGTTGGTTCATGATTAATCTTGTCTCTTTAATAATATTTGTTTTGAAATGATTTAGCAGTTTGTCATCAACAGTTACATAATATAACAGTCACATACAGTTCAACGAAAGTTTGTTGTGTGAGTTTAACAACTCGTAGTTATCATTTTGCGATATACTGCAAGGTCACTTGTCCTAGGATATATCACTCAGTTTTTTTTAAATCATTTAGTACAACGTCACTTTCATAATGTTCTCACTACCTACGTGTTACAAATCCATCTCCTACACTTGTTAGTGTTTATCTTCTCTCGTCAATTTACGGGATACATGATAAGTGTTCAATGTTTGTCAAAAATCGAGTTCATTGACAAGTTATGCAGTTTGTGTAAATATTTTGGAATATGTCAATAATGCTGTAGTTGGTGAGCGGTGCGGAGTGATTGTTGAGCGGCGTTCGGCGCGGTGCGTCTGCTCCGTGTAGATCACCGCCCCCGGTGTTGACAGCTACGGCGCGGAGAGGCGTGTGGCTGTCTGGTCTGCTACGGGTTGCTGCGGCCGCTGCATGGCTGAAGTAGCCGGATGTGCATTGTATATCAGCTCGCCCGTGTGACATCTTCATGCAGTGCTCCAGCAAACATGCAACAAGTTCACAAACAGTGTACTAGCCTTTTGGACATTTTTCCTGCTGTGGGAAAGAACGCACACAGTTATTGGCAGTTATTATTCAGTAGGCCTTCACTAGTCTGGTATGCACAATGTTTCGCTGTCACAGTAACGCGTTTTATGGGCACACAATACTTTTTCACCATGTCATGACTCGTCATTAGTCACAAGCAAGTTTTCACCTTAGAACAAAATGTTTCTCTGTAGTCAATGCGCTTTCTTGGCGTCCCTTGACACACAAAGAATATTTTTTTTTTTTTTACACGCGTACTGTACAAGTTATAGTTTGATACCAGCTTGGTCCACCGTCTATTATCGGCTCACTGTTCGTGTCGTGTTAGTTCCTTGTCCATTTGCGCACACGGCGATGATACAGTTTCTTATTGCTTGTTCAAAACAACCTCGTGACGTATTGCTGCAGTTTTAACAGTCACTGTCTGTCTCTGCCACACAATACTGCACTTTTGTTTAAGTTTTTTCAGTTACAATGTCCGTTGTGCAATTTTTTGTAACAGCACATTCGTAACTTCTTTGTTCACTCTTTACCACGGTGTGTGATGATAGCGTACATGGTAATAAATATTAAAATTTCGTATTAGTTTGGCCAAAAATCATCTATATATATGTTCGAGTAGATTTTATTTGTGCATTCCAGCCGGATTCAGGCATTTTGTTCAATAACTCCTTTGAAACTATGTCTCACTTTACCTGCAAGGTCCTGCGCAACTACAGTGTAATCTCTATAGGCTAAAATTGACTTGGACTGTATCAGGGTAGCTCTTTTTTACTCATTCGATCTGCACATGCTTCAATTGAAGCTTCTTTGTGCGTAACTTTGCGTTACTTAAATTTGCAATAAGTTTGCCTCCCATGGTGCCCTCGGGTCACTACTGGGTGCATTACTCTCTTTGATAATACTGGTTTGAAAATAAAGTTCTCAGGGTCTCATATTATTAATATTATTCTGGGTTCGAACCTGTCAATCTGACAGCTACATATAAATATATATATATACATGTAATAGAAAAGACTGTATCAAGAAATATTTCAAGTTTGACACACATATAGAATATCATGCAGTACACAAACTAACCACTACTAAAATGTTCCTCCTGTCTGATCTCTGTCACAGTTTAACACTACAAATAATAGCACTAATCAGGTTATCTGTGCAGACATTTAGAGCATGTTTAAGTTAACACTAATCAAAAAGAAGACATAACACAAATAATCACAAACAAAAGAGAAAGTCAATCATATTCTTATAACTAAATACTTCTACACTAGTACATTATCTCTACAGATAACACATCATTAATGTTCATTCATTTCCAAAAGAATGGTATACCTTTTTACACATAACACATAGGACTATTAGTCATTTACTGCAGGAATATTTTCACATCCTTACGCGGATACAGTCCCCGTACTCTCCCTGATTGGGGATCTGCTAAGAGATAGCTACACTCATGTGGCACACTTACTATTCTAAAAGGTCCATTGTACACCAATTGCCACTTGCTATTCTTTTTCAAGGATGCCGAGGACTTAGGATGACTGCGTAAGAGCACCAAGTCCCCAACACTAAGTTTTTGATTACTCGTCACATGTCGATTATATTTTTCTTTCCTTTTCTGAGCGCACCTGGTAAGGTTGCACCCTGCTTTCCTTATCCTCTCTTCCTTAGGCTCAGGAATGACTGAGACCTTAGGCAAAGGTGCCAGCCACTCATTCAGTACTCTATTATTATTCATTATAATCTCAGTTGGTGGTTACCCCGTAGAGGCATGCGGGGTTGCGTTGTGAATTTCCAAAAATTTAGGTATTAGATCTGGCCATCTTGTGTGCTTATATGCGATGTATAACCTGAAAGATTTATTTAATTCTCCAAATGTCCTTTCTACTAAACTTGCTTGTGGATGAAAACGGGATATTAGTATGTGGTTTATACCTTGTTCATGTAAATAGTTCTTCCAGGTATGACCTGTAAAATAGGAAGCATTATCTGATATTATCGCTTCAGGCTTACCCACCTGTGTAAAATATTCTTTCCCTAACCATTTAACTATTCCACGAGCGGTGGCTGATTTAAGGCAGTATACTTTTAAGTATTTAGAGAAAAGGTCATATACCGCTAAAATGTACTTTAATCCACCCCTGGCTCGAGGGTAGGGTCCTGCTATGTCTATAGATACTAACTGAAGTGGCCGCTGAGGCACTATAGGATGCAGTTCAAACCTTGTGGATTTATTTTGAAACTTAGCTTTTTGGCACAGAGGACAATCCTGATAATGGTGCGAGTCTGCTGGCTTATTCCCTTAAAGTAACAGTATCTGGATAAAATCCTTATTGTTTTGCCTATCCCAGCGTGACCCCATGCTAAGTGCGTGTGCCACACTACAGTTGGGATAGCCTGTTGCGGTATACACATGACTCCATGGTCATTTGGCACACCTGTTTTATAATACAGAGTATTATCTACTATTTTGAAGTTCTGCACACTTTTAAGATTGGTACCTTCTTTAATTTTGCTAATGACATCTCGCGAAATCGGATCAGTTTCCTGCAATGTAGACATATTCTTATACATATTTAAAAAGTCCCTCCTATGTACTTTATCTTGTAGTAAGAGTATCCTATATTCCTCCGATTGTTCCAAAATCTTTGACACTGAGGATAGCCCTAGTGGGAGCCTCGACAAGGCGTCAGCTACAACATTATCTTGTCCTTTTATGTACATAATCTTAATTTTATATTCCTGCAATGCTAACCTCCATCTTAGCAAGCGGGTATGGTATAATTTGCAAGGCATTAAATAGCTCAGAGCCTGGTGGTTACCGAATACTTTGATTTCTTTGCCATGGATGTTATAGTTGAATTTCTTTACCGCCCAAACCACTGCAAGAGGCTCTAACTCGGTAGCGGAATATGCTCTCTCACAGCTGTTTAGTGTGCGGCTGGCAAAACCGATTATATTGATTGTTGTGGGGTCGTTGCTCCTGTCCCACTGAAACAAACAAGCGCCCAGGCCGTATGAACACGAATCTGTCGCTATGCAAAAATCTTTTGTCATGTCTGGGTGTCGCAGTATGTTTGCATTCACCAAGGCGTTTTTGATAGCGTCAAATGCGCGTTGACATTCTTCTGTCCACACCCAGTGCGCATTTTTACGCAACAGGCTCAATAACGACTCGTTATTCATTAATTGGTTTGGAACAAACCGTCTAAAAAAGGATGCAAGATCTATAAACTCTTTGAGTTGTCTCTTAGTTCTCGGGCTTGGAAACCCACGAATTCCGTCAAGTTTTTTGCTGTCAGGTTTGATGCCTTGTGGTGTTATTATGTGACCTAGAAATTTAATCAGGTTACGTCCAAATTTGGATTTCTCAAGATTCGCTGTTACTCCCGCTTGCTTAAACCTTTCTAAGACTCTACTAAGTAGTTCTACGTGCTCCTCCCAGGTGGCAGTAGCAATCACCAGATCGTCTACATACACTGTTACCCTTTGCAGCAAATCCGGACCCAAAACCGCGTCGAGAGCTGTTATGAAAGCTCCTGCACTTACATTTAGGCCAAAAGGTAGTACCCTAAATTGGTAGCTCCTTCCCCCAAATATAAATGCAGTATATTTCCTCGATTAGGGTGTGAGCAGCATTTGCCAGAATGAACTTTTGATATCAACAGATGTCAAATATTGCACTCCATGGAATTTTTGAATTTGCTCATCTAAGTTTTCCGGATGAGTCCGGACAGGTACAATAATTTCGTTTATGTCTCTTGCATCTAATACTAACCGTACCTGTCCGTCTGCTTTTGCCGCCGCCACCAAAGGACTACTATAAGGGGACAAAGACGGTTCTATTATTCCCCACTCGATCAGCTTTCTAATTTCTTTACCTACTGTTTCCTTCTTGGACCAAGGAATGGAGTATGAGGCTCGACAGTAGGTTTTGTGAGGCTTCACCTCGATATTGTATTGATATCCCTTAACAATTCCTGGTCGTTCTGAAAATACATCTGCATAGTCAGATAATAACTGTACCAAATCCTACTGTTGCGTTGAGTTCAAATTTTCGGACTGTGATACTTTGTTCACAAGTGCGTCCACATTTGCTTTTAATTGATCACCTTGTACGTCTGGATAATAGAGATTTTGTCCTAGAGAATGATTGTCTAAATGTAGTATCCACTGATTCCTACATTTTATGTTAATAGCATTACAATTAGGCAGAGGTACCGCTTCAGATCTGAGCATGGACAATTCTATCCTCCTACCCGTGTTCATCAAACTTAATTTTCCCCGAGAAAGGTCGATTACTGCGTCCCTTTCTCTAAAAAAATCTACCCACAAAATGCAGGCTACCTTTAAACCCTTTACTACCAGGAACGAGCACGCTATGGCTTCCCCCCCCCCCCCCCCCCCCTATATACACTGAAAGGTGGCTACACTGAGCCACAGCGCCAGAGATTGCGCCAGAGATTGCGCCAAAGAGTATTATTCAGCCGCCTCCACTGGCAGTGCTTGGGGAGAACTCGTAGTAGTCAGTGCTTGTTGAAAACTCGTGGTAGTAAGTGCTTGCTGAGATGTCGTAGTGGCGAGTCGGTGTGGAGAGATTGTAATGTTTAGAGTGCTTTTCATCAATATAAACGAAGGTAAAAAAAATTTTTCTTTTCTCTCTCATTATTTCAGTGTCCTGAATAATGCGTCATTACAGGTTCAGTCAACAAAGCATCTGGCGTGTGTTCTTGTATTAGAGTGTAATTCTGGGTTTCTTGCGCAATTATAGTATTTCTAATTTTTTTCTATCACGTCAGTATAAATGGTATTTGAAATTTCTTGTCTTGTTGAAGAAGAACCGTGCCAGATGTGTACGTTGAGTCACACTCCCACACACAGAACAATTACACTTGTGCTTTGGTTTCGTAGGTTTTATAGTTTCTGGGCACTTAATTAATTAATTGTGTTAACAGGAAATTTTCATCTCATTCTTTGTTGTTGTTCTATGCAGTCAGATTGCGTACTAAAACTAGTCAGGGCCAACCGTTTACGAGACACAGCGTAATCGGACATACAGCTATCAAAAATAAAAATTATTTTCAAACTAAGTAATTAAGCCCCCATGCATGTGGCGACCACTGCTTCGGATCGTCCCTTGGAATTCTTCTGATTGTAAAAATAGTAGACAGTAGTATTGTTGTAGTAATTTGTAGTTTAGTAATTGTAGTCTATATTGCATGTGTAGATTTGGTAATTGGCATTCTTCTAATGGTATTTTTCAAAATGTAATTTTTATTGTCTTGTCTATGGGTTTGACAATTTAGGGCAATTATTTCAATTGTTCGTTAATCGTGTTTGAGGGAAACATTTCGTGTGAATGGTATTGTTGGAGATAAGGAGTCATTGTGTGTAATTTTCGTACAGTGACGAATTTTTTATGTTTTGTAAATCATTACGCGGTCAATGAAACAGGCAAAAATGATGAATAGTGAGAATGACGAAATTGTTGACATGGCGAACTCGCCAATACAGGACAACAGTATGATGAATAATGGTGTTGAAAACAATTTAATAAGCAGGGAAAATAGTCCGGAAACAGTTCAAAATTTTTCTCAATCAGAAAATTCACAGATTACGTGGTTAACGACAGAAGAAATGGAGCAGTTAATGAGTGCAATATTAAATTTGGGATCACAGATGGGAACTTTGCGATCTGAAATTAAAACAGAGTTAGGAACAATTAGAACTGAGATGAAAGCAGTGATAAGAGGGTTAGGCTCATAAATAGGAACAAGTAAAACTGAGATGGAAACAATGGAAACACAGTTAGGCTCACGAACAGGGACATGTTTCAAAAACTTGAAAGATGAATCAAAGAAAGAAATTAGAGAAGAAGTACAACCGATTTTGAATGCTCACAATAATAGTTTAATTTCAACAGAAATTAGACAAGAGGAAGAGGACCGAGTACAGGAAGAAAAAGATCGCGTGATAGTACAAAAATTTTCAGAGTTAAATTTACAACGTGCACACGATAAGGAAGAAATAATTGAAAGAATCGAGGAATCCGTACCAAATGACAGAATAAATAACTTAACGCAACAGTGTGAACAGTTAACTACTAAATGTGACAATACCGAAACCCGAGTCGCAACACTTACGGAAGACGTAAATAAACAGAAAGAACAATTAGGTGACTCATCGGAAAGAGTTGAGATTTCTGATAAACTGACAAGTCTTAGTTTAAATGGGGACAGAGATTCGGATGATACAGCACCATTGCCATTTGCAGAAACCGAAGAGTACCAGAACATAAATAAGCATGTTGAAAATCAGGGAAAATTTAATGAACGCGTTAAAAGGGAATTTGAGGCATTACGAAAGCACGTCAAACAAATCGAAGGCGAAATTGTAGGAAAAGACGGCAAAGGAAATTTAGAATCACAGATACCAGAGGGGTTTGAAGAAAATAATTTGTTTCATTTACGGGATACAACAAGAGAGCGCCAGGCGCGTGAATTTAACAATAATCGTCATTGGGACTGGGACAGACGCGGTAGGTCTTTGTCGCCACGAGGCGAAAACTTTGACTATAAACACTTTTTGACTGTTCGGAAATTTAATATCTTCCGCAATTCTAAGAATGACATACATCCATGTGCATGGTTAGATCAATTTATGTATGCACTTCCACCGAATTGGCCAATAAGACACAAACTAGAAATTATGTGCGGCTATTAATGTCCTCAGGGGATTCACTACACTAAGTGAATATGTGCCGTAGCGTGCATAGGGCCCCGAGCTGTAGTGGTGCTATTTCCCTTTTAGTTTTCTGCACCGCTGCCTACTCTTTTACTATTCTTTGCATCTGTCAAAAACAACTCTTCGACTATCAATCTATCTAGACAGTAGATAAACAATAACCGGATATGACTATTTTACCTAAAAGTGATTTTGGAAATTACCATTTGGACTTACTGTACCTTCAGCAGCATTCATTCCTAGTTTAAACGAAATTTTACCTGTTTATCTTCGTGACAATGTTACTTCATATGTTGACGATATTCTTATTGCTAAACGTTCTTGGAGTGAGCACAACAAAATTTTGGATTCATTATTAGGTATCTTTGCAAGAGTTGGCATTACAGTGAACTTAGAAAAATCTGAATTTGGTCGTTATCAGGTGAAATTTCTCGGTCACATTATTTCTACACAAGGTATTCTCCCTGATCCAGAGAAACTAGACGATATTCGTAATTATGCTGTTCCTACCACAAAACGTGATGTTCGTAGTTTCCTTGGTGTCTGAAATTTTCTTAGATGCTTTGTTAGATTGGACAATTTGGCCACACCTCGTTTTTGCGAACTATCTGGAAAATTATTTTTACATGAAAATCGGTCGACAACTCTGTTTGGTTAGTTTGTATTCCTGATGAGTGGGTTAATAAGCTGATTTGGTATACGCATTTCAGTTATGCACAATTTGGTCCCAGAAAATGCTTTCATAAATTACGGGAAAATTGCTACTTCAGTAATATGGAAAAACGTATTCGATCTGTTCTGGCCAAATGCAAATTATGTCAAAAGGCTAAGCCGCCAACAATTTCTCACAGAGCACCGTTGTTTCCTATCATTCCAGCGAAATTAAAGGACATGGCTGCAGTTGATTTGTTTGGTCCAGTGGTTCGTTCTACTAATGGTTTTGCGTACATTTTCGTAGCAGTGGAGTTGACATCAAAATATGGGTGTTTTACACCTTTACGCAAAGCAACAGCTCGTTCAGTATCTAATGCTTTCATTAACAATTTTCTTAAAGAAGTTGGTCAGGTTGATAAGGTTATATCAGATAATGGATCACAGTTTCGTTCTAAAATTTGGCTTCGTACTCTACGGCGTCGTAAAATTAAACCAATCTTCATTTCACTTTTTCACCCTCAATCTAACGCTTCAGAGAGATGGATGAAGGAAATCAATAAATTGTGTCGTCTTTATTGTCATCAGAATCACAGAACTTGGGATCAGTATCTTCATATTTTTCAAAACATTCTGAATGAGCTCCCTAATGATTCAACTTCTTTACCGCCTATACTGATATTAAAAAAACAAAGCACCGACAAACCGCATTTCTAAAATCGTTCCTTTTCCGCCTTCACAGAAACTGCGGCCTTCTGAGGTTGTGAACATGGCTCTACAAAATATTGCATCTGCGGCTGCTAGAAGAGAGAAATCAGCTAAGCGTCCTGGTCGTTTAAAAATCTTGTCAGTTGGTCAAAAGGTATTAATTAAGTCTCATCGTTTGTCTCACAAAGGAAAAGGCTTGTGTCGCAAATTTTTTTCTGCTTTATAACGGTCCATATAGAATTCGCAAAATTATTCATGATAACACTGTCGAAGTAGAAACTCTTAAATCTCGGCGCTCTAAGGGAATACATCACATATCAAACGTTAAAATTTTTGTGGAATGACATACTTTAGAGAAACTAACAGCTGCATGTAAACACGCAGAGAGTACAAGGATACCGCCCTGTGTTTTGGCGGCGGCGTATACTCAAAGCAACAGTCAAGTCTGCACGCCGCACAAGGCAGTCGTTGACCGCAAACAATTACTTCCTACGTCACGCGCCTACAGCTGATCGAGCGCTCAGTGCGAATGCACTGACAGCCGTAAACAAATACACAGTCTAATTTCTCCGACTAAATTCAGTATAAAGCTATAGTGACTTGATGAATTATGTTATTAACATTCAGTATTTTTCAGGATACGGTTCTATAAAATATTTAAGAACTTCAGGTAAATTCTATGCGTGTCCGACGTTAAGACGACTTGCTATCGAGAAAATTTCAGAAAGAATGTAATTTCCAAGAAGAAACTAATAAACTAAAAATGTAACTATTAATTGAGTTCATTTTTCAGGTAACATATTTCCACTTAGAAACGTACTTTAGACGTAATTTGCTGCTCGCGATTACGTGATTAATACTTTGTGCTAAATTTTATGTTCTATGAAATTACTTGTGAAGCGACGTGCTTGCGTACATTTGCTGATTTTTCTCAGTGTTTTATTAATGAACAGGGTTGTTATTTGTATATATTATGCATCGCTTGGCTGCACTGCTTTTTCACTGATGTCATATTTTTCTATTACGTGGCTGCTGTGCTTATTTATTTAAATTATAATTGTCACCTGATTAATTGTGCTGACTGTGGTTATGTACGTAAGTTATACTTTGTGATTTATCTGCTTGCGCCTTCATGTTTACTTATTAAGATTACATATGAACATTTATTTGCTTATGCTGATATGATGACCTGTTTATTATGTTAGATAATATACACTCCTGGAAATTGAAATAAGAACACCGTGAATTCATTGTCCCAGGAAGGGGAAACTTTATTGACACATTCCTTGGGTCAGATACATCACATGATCACACTGACAGAACCACAGGCACATAGACACAGGCAACAGAGCATGCACAATGTCGGCACTAGTACAGTGTATATCCACCTTCCGCAGCAATGCAGGCTGCTATTCTCCCATGGAGACGATCGTAGAGATGCTGGATGTAGTCCTGTGGAACGGCTTGCCATGCCATTTCCACCTGGCGCCTCAGTTGGACCAGCGTTCGTGCTGGACGTGCAGACCGCGTGAGACGACGCTTCATCCAGTCCCAAACATGCTCAATGGGGGACAGATCCGGAGATCTTGCTGGCCAGGGTAGTTGACTTACACCTTCTAGAGCACGTTGGGTGGCACGGGATACATGCGGACGTGCATTCTCCTGTTGGAACAGCAAGTTCCCTTGCCGGTCTAGGAATGGTAGAACGATGGGTTCGATGACGGTTTGGATGTACCGTGCACTATTCAGTGTCCCCTCGACGATCACCAGTGGTGTACGGCCAGTGTAGGAGATCGCTCCCCACACCATGATGCCGGGTGTTGGCCCTGTGTGCCTCGGTCGTATGCAGTCCTGATTGTGGCGCTCACCTGCACGGCGCCAAACACGCATACGACCATCATTGGCACCAAGGCAGAAGCGACTCTCATCGCTGAAGACGACACGTCTCCATTCGTCCCTCCATTCACGCCTGTCGGGACACCACTGGAGGCGGGCTGCACGATGTTGGGGCGTGAGCGGAAGACGGCCTACGGTGTGCGGGACCGTAGCCCAGCTTCATGGAGACGGTTGCGAATGGTCCTCGCCAATACCCCAGGAGCAACAGTGGCCCTAATTTGCTGGGAAGTGGCGGTGCGGTCCCCTACGGCACTGCGTAGGATCCTACGGTCTTGGCGTGCATCCGTGCGTCGCTGCGGTCCGGTCCCAGGTCGACAGGCACGTGCACCTTCCGCCGACCACTGGCGACAACATCGATGTACTGTGGAGACCTCACGCCCCACGTGTTTAGCAATTCGGCGGTACGTCCACCCGGCCTCCCGCATGCCCACTATACGCCCTCGCTCAAAGTCCGTCAACTGCACATACGGTTCACGTCCACGCTGTCGCGGCATGCTACCAGTGTTAAAGACTGCGATGGAGCTCCGTATGCCACGGCAAACTGGCTGACACTGACGGCGGCGGTGCACAAATGCTGCGTAGCTAGCGCCATTCGACGGCCAACACCGCGGTTCCTGGTGTGTCCGCTGTGCCGTGCGTGTGATCATTGCTTGTACAGCCCTCTCGCAGTGTCCGGAGCAAGTATGGTGGGTCTGACACACCGGTGTCAATGTGTTCTTTTTTCCATTTCCAGGAGTGTATTTGCTGCTATGTGTATGGATTGCATATTTATACATTTCTGTTTGTTTTCATAACTACTCTTTAATTTGGTATATAGAAACGCTGATATACTGTGTATGAACATAGAGTTTAGGTCACATTATTGTACTAATTATAGATTGTTCGCTTGGCAGAGCCTCGTTGTAAGAATTGTGCTGCATCCACTTGTTGACATTCTGTTCTCTACTGGTATATTTACTCGCTATTGCATGTTTTGCTTACGCTCAGTGCCTTATATTTTTAAGATAGGAAAATTAGCTGCTATAATTCGACGTAAACGACATTAGTACAAGAAACTTCATAGAAGTCACATGAGCTGGAGGTTTTATGAAAGCTGTATAAATGTATGCTAATAGGAAGGAAGCTAACGACATGACATACCAAAACTAGGTTTAGACCATTGACAGTTATTACACTGCATTTTTCGTGAGCAATTGAAATAGGAAGTGACACTTGGCACAAAAATACTCCACATGTTTGCTTCTGCCATGATTCTTGAAGTGGTGTACACACTGTGAAATATTATGATCATTCACACTCCGTAATTGTACTTAATTACTGAGAGTTATTCGAACTAAGTCTATTAGAGGTCATGTATGCATTTCTTTTGTTTATAATTCATAATGAGTAGAAGATTTGGGTCAGATGGATTACACAGAGTTTGTGTGTTGACAGTGTGTCTTCGGATTGTATAGGATGATGAGGTTTGCATTAGGATTTTATCTGTACTTGTTCGAGGAGACTGACTAGAGGAAAGAGTTGTTATGGAAGTGAAATGACATTGGCGATAAGGTTTATACGTATCGACGTATTGAAGAGGTATTATTGAGGTATTATTGAGATTATGTGAAGTTGATGATTATTGGAGTTTTTGTGGACAAGAGGTAAGGTAAATGCTATTAATGATAAGGTTTATATGTATCGACGTAAGAGGTATTATTGAAGTATTGAGATTATGTGATGCTGATGATTATTAGAGTTTTGGTGGATAAGAGGTAAAGTAAGTGAGGTGCATACTTCTTCTTTTTTTTTTTTTTTTGGTCTATATGGAACAAGGAGGATGAAGATAGCAGACTAGAACACTAAAGTGGAAGGAAGATTGTCTACACACACTTGTTAAATCAATAAGCAGTACATATTTTTTTTTGGAGAGAGGAAGTATTTGCATATGTTGGCTCACTGACAGTTGTTCAGCAACAGTACATTTGATTTGGCTTGGCAAACATTGGTCTTGACATGATGACTATGACGTTGACTTAACTATTATTGACTGTTATACATTGCTGCCACTACTACTTGATACACATGATGAACATCAAATTTTGACAGAATTGCATTTACACAGTTAACACTATTCAATTACACAGTAGTATTTAATGTGGATGAAAGATGAGTGAGTGTGTTTTGTGTGTTTTCCTTTCCTAATCCTACCCACCTATCTCCTAAATATTATTTTATTTGTTTGTGGTGGCTTGCACTGACACCCATAAATATTATAGGTTTACTGATATTTGAGTATTTGTAATAGTTCATATGACAATTATCTGACATCATTTGTGTGTTTGTTATGATTTGTATGTTTAGTGTAAAAGCATTTGTATGTGGATTCAAACTATTGTACATGCTTTTTCACCTGCACTTTTTCAACATAATGGGTGCCACTTAGAAATGTTTAATTTCTGCTGATGAACTGTGTGATCAGTGATAGTAAATATTATGGACTGTTACTTGCACTTTTTCTACATGATTGGTGCCACTAGGACATGTTTAATTTTTGCTTATAAACTCTGATGAACAGTGTGATCAGTGATAGTGAATATTATGGACTGCTCTCTGGACCTGCTCATCTTTGCTGGGTGCCACTGATGGACTGTTTTTACTGAAATAATGTGACTTGTTGCTGTGTGTACCTCTACAACATTGCTGGGTGCCACAGATGGAACTGCTTCTACTGAAATAATGTCACTTGTTGCTGTCTGCACCTGTTGACCATTGCTGAGTGCCACAGATGAACTGCTTCTACTGAAATAATGTCACTTGTTGCTGTCTGCACCTGCTCAACATTGCTGAGTGCCACTAATGGAGCTGCTTCTGCTGAATAATGTCACTTGTTGGTGTCTGCACCTGTTCAACATTACTGGGTGCCACTGATGGACTGTTTTTTACTGAAATAATGTGACTTGTTGCTGTGTGTACCTGCTCAACATTACTGGGTGCCACTGATGGACTGTTTTTTACTGAAATAATGTGACTTGTTGCTGTGTGTACCTCTTCAACATTGCTGGGTGCCACAGATGGAACTGCTTCTACTGAAATAATGTCACTTGTTGCTGTCTGCACCTGTTGACCATTGCTGGGTGCCACTGATGAACTGCTTCTACTGAAATAATGTCACTTGTTGCTGTCTGCACCTGCTCAACATTGCTGAGTGCCACTAATGGAGCTGCTTCTGCTGAATAATGTCACTTGTTGGTGTCTGCACCTGTTCAACATTGCTGGGTGCCACTGATGGACTGTTTTTTACTGAAATAATGTGACTTGTTGCTGTGTGTACCTGCTCAACATTACTGGGTGCCACTGATGGACTGTTTTTTACTGAAATAATGTGACTTGTTGCTGTGTGTACCTCTTCAACATTGCTGGGTGCCACAGATGGAACTGCTTCTACTGAAATAATGTCACTTGTTGTTGTCTGCACCTGCTCAACATTGCTGGGTGCCACTAATGGACTGATTCTACTGGAATAACGTCACTTGTTGGTGTCTGCACTTGTTCAACACTTCTGGGTGCCACTGTTAGAACTGTTTCTACTGAAATGATGTTACTTCTTGCTGTCTGCACCTGTTCAACATTGCTGGGTGCCACTAATGGAACTGCTTCTGCTGAGAAATGTGACTTGTTGCTGTGTGTACCTCTTCAACATTACTGGGTGCCACTGATGAACTGCTTCTATTGAAATGATGTCACTTGTTGGTGTCTGCACCTGTTCAACATTGCTGGGTGCCACAGATGGAACTGCTTCTACTGAAATAATGTCACTTGTTGGTGTCTGCACCTGTTCAACATTGCTGGGTGCCACTGATGGACTGCTTCTACTGAAATGATGTCACTTGTTGGTGTCTGCACCTGTTCAACATTGCTGGGTGCCACTGATGGACTGATTGTACTGAAATGATGTCACTTGTTGCTGTCTGCACCTGCTCAACATTACTGGGTGCCACTGATGGACTGCTTCTACTGGGTGCCACAGATGGACTGCTTCTACTGAAAATGTCACCTGTTGGTGTCTGTACTTGCTCAACATTGCTGAGTGCCACTAATGGGACTGCTTCTACTGAAATGAAGTCACTTATTGGTGTCTGCACCTACTCAACATTGCTGGGTGCCACTAATGGACTGATTCTACTGAGATAATGTCACTTGTTGGTGTCTGCAACTGTTCAACATTGCTGGGTGCCACTGATGGACTGCTTCTACTGACATAATGTCACTTGTTGGTGTCTGCACCTGCTCAACATTACTGGGTGCCACTGATGGACTGCTTCTACTGAAATGATGTCACTTGTTGGTGTCTGCACCTGCTCAACATTACTGGGTGCCACTGATGGACTGTTTTTACTGAAATAATGTGACCTGTTGCTGTGTGCACCTGTTCAACAATGCTGGGTGCCACTAATGGAACTGTTTCTACTGGAATACCGTCACTTGTTGGTATTTGCACCTGTTGACCATTGCTGGGTGCTACTGCTGGAACTAATCATTGAAAGCATTTTATGTGAACATTTGTATAAACTGATTATTTGTGTATTATGTAAACTATTATGTAAAGTCACATGTATGAAAGAATTTGTATTGCTTACTGTATTTTATATATTAGGTTATTGAAAGGTCAGTGCAAAGCCAAAATTTTATCTAATTATGTGATATTTACGTATTAATATTATCTTTTATTTTTGTCTGTATTTTTGTGGACGAATTTGGTGGTATTTTCACCACCAATGCTGGCAAAAATACCATCAAATTCTGGCCCGTGGAGGAAGGGCATATGAAAGGTGGCTACACTGAGCCACAGCGCCAGAGATTGCGCCAAAGAGTATTATTCAGCCGCCTCCACTGGCAGTGCTTGGGGGGAACTCGTAGTAGTCAGTGCTTGTTGAAAACTCGTGGTAGTAAGTGCTTACTGAGATGTCGTAGTGGCGAGTCGGTGTGGAGAGAGTGTAATGTTTAGAGTGCTTTTCATCAATATAAACGAAGGTAAAAAAAATTTTTCTTTTCTCTCTCATTATTTCAGTGTCCTGAATAATGCATCATTACAGGTTCAGTCAACAAAGCATCTGGCGTGTGTTCTTGTATTAGAGTGTAATTCTGGGTTTCTTGCGCAATTATAGTATTTCTAATTTTTTTCTATCACGCCAGTATAAATGGTATTTGAGATTTCTTGTCTTGTTGAAGAAGAACCGTGCCAGATGTGTACGTTGAGTCACACTCCCACACACAGAACAATTACACTTGTGCTTTGGTTTCGTAGGTTTTATAGTTGCTGGGGACTTAATTAATTAATTGTGTTAACAGGAAATTTTCATTTCATTCTTTGTTGTTGTTCTATGCAGTCAGATTGCGTACTAAAACTAGTCAGGGCCAACCGTTTACGAGACACAGCGTAATCGGACATACAGCTACCAAAAATAAAAATTATTTTCAAACTAAATAATTAAGCCCCCCATGCAACATCTCTACCTGCACTTAGAGTTTAATTATTTGTCGCTGTGCACTGATGGCTCCAGTGACTTTGCAATTGTTCACATGGAAAATCAGCATAAGCTTTTCTTTCCCCAGTACTCTGAATAAGTCCATACTCATGACACTGACAGTAGCACCTGTATCTACGATTGCTTGCACATCAATATTGTTAATTTTGATCTCTGTCATCGCTTGTACTTTGTGTTTGTGCTCCTTTATGCACGTGGGTGGTTCAGTTATTAATTCATATCCCATCTGTACCCCGTCATTATACCTGAGGATACAGATTTCCGATGTTTTGTTCTGTGCCGGGCTGCTCTCACTCCAAAACTCAGCCGACGATGGAGAGCGTATCTCGGCTGAATCTAGTTTCTTGGATTATTACTGGTGGATGGGTGTGGATGCTCTGTGTCGCTGACCTCCACTATGTGTAAGTTGTGCTGCGTCGGCCGCCACGGTTGCGCAATTGGCGCATTTTGTGGTGGCGGTCGGTTATTGTCATATCTTCCACTGTTTTGCCGGTCCGGACTGGGCCTCTGGTTCTGTGCCCAAGTTCGGTTTGCATCGTTATAGGCATTGGTGTTCCACGGCCCCTTGGCATTTTTCCATCTACTATTGCTTGGTGGGCCTGTTTCATATCGGTCATCGAACCTCCTTTTCTGGTCATTGTTCACCGGCGGACTATTGCCGTTCCGGTCTCTACCTCTACTCCCGTTTCGTACATAATCTTGTCTCCTATTGTTACCTCCGCCGTTTCCATTATTTGGTGGAGGCGTGTTATTTCGACCATTTCTGTAGCCGTTTCCGTTACTTCTAGCCTGTTCAGAGGTTGCCTTATCATCCTCCTGAATCGGGTCAATTGGGTCCAGAACAGACAAGAAATGTTCCATGTCGTTCTCCGGTACGTGTATAAGTTTTTCCTTTACGTGTATCGGCAAGTGTGATTTCAAAAGTCTGATCAAATCCCGGGATGAAATCGGCTAGTCCCAGTAACGGGTCTTATTAATGTATTTCTCAAAATAATTTCGCAAATTGCCTAATCGTGGAGAATACGGCTCTGGATTATATACCTCCTTCCGTAATCTCTCCTGAATACATGTTGACCAATATTTGGCCAAGAATGCCTTTTCAAATTGCTCATATGTGTCGCAACTGTCAGCTGCTTCGGTTGCCCATAATGCAGCATCTCCTTGTATGTAAGACATAACGTACTGTATTTTCTGTGATGACTCCAAACACTAGGCAAAATGTTTCTAAATCCCTTGATAAATACTACAGGGTGAACAGATTTCTTCTCCGTTGTAAAGATCTGAAACTGTCTGTTTTTAATCAGGCTTTCTTCAATCATTATTTTGGAGTGACATTTGTTTGTTTCGCTAACATTGGTTGCCTGTTCTGTTTCGCAGTCGCAATTTTTCACTGCTGTATTTATATGCCTATCATTGTTGGTCCAGGCTGGCGTCACACACGCCTGTGCGTCGCCGTGCAACAAGCTGTTTTCCAGCTCTGCAAGACGACGGTTGACATTCCGCTGCCACAGCGGAATGTCAGTGTGCTCCGCCCTTTTTAGGTCCTGCACTTGCGCACTCGAGCCCACGTCTTTGGCCTCAATCGCGGCGTGCACCTTCTCGTCTATTGTTTGATTAAGGTCGGTGTCCTTTGCCTCCAACCAGTTCGTAAATTCCTTTTCAATTTTGTTCGCCTGTTCGGACATTTTCTGCTCTATTGCTTGATTTGTGTCAATTTCTAATTTTTCCATCCTGTTAGCCAGTACACTGATTTCATCTACGATACTGGCGTTAGCCACCTGTATATTATCTACTCTTTCGCTCAGTTCTTGCACCGCTTTGGGTATGGTTTCATAGTTTTGTCTCAAACTAATAATCTCACTTTGCATAGCTTCCAAAGATTGCATTAACTGCAAGTCTCTCTCATGCTGGCATCGATCACGCTCTGCTTGTTTAGCATCACGTTCAGTTTCTCGTTCTGCATGCATAGCATCACGTTCTCTATCGCGTTCTGCTTGCATACGTGCAAATTCAGCTACCAATCTCTGGTCACGCTCTGCTTGTTCATGCATAAACGTAGCATGGAAATTGAGCATGCGCCCGAACATAACTCTTAATGATTGCACTTCTGACACCTCACCACTCTCTGGTCCGTGTCTAGTGCTTGTGGGTGGCACAGTATTTCTACTTTCAACTGAATCACTGGCTGGCACTGGCAACATTTCTTGCCCTTCAGCCCCCAGATTCTCACATTGTACTTCCTGAACTACGCCACTAACATTACTTTGTGCCCCACTTTCTAACTCGGTATCACTGCTTGCTAACTGTTGTGCGTTATCCATGTTTATATTTTTCTGACTACGCAATCTAACCATAGTCAACAAAATAAAAAATCTGAACTAAATATCCTAACACTCAGATTTCACTGACATAATCACACAAGAAATGGTCAATTCTTGAAACACACTTATTATATACTACGATGACTAACTACTCAAATGTCCTGTTATTTAAAAAAAAAAAAACTACTAACAACAAGCACACCACTAATGATCCGAGAACACCGCACTGAGGCTACTTTACTACCCACAGGACAACTACACTGTAGCTTTACCTTTTGGTGTTCTATCTTGGGTGCAGCTGTCCCCTGGTATTGTGGTAGGTAATTAATTTTTTGATATAATGAGCTCTCTTCTTCAGCTTGCCTCTGGGTATATAGTGTTCTCATGCAAAAAATCATATACAGGTATTACCACACAATATTGGTTAGGAAATATATACAATACATGAACAAATTATTAATTGCTCTCCAACAAAGTTCGACTACAATAATTCCCTAATTATCTCATGGGTATTTTGTGGCCACTGCTTATTCGGGCCCCGCGTTATTGGGCGCCAGTTTAATGAGAAAATGAAAAAAATATATTATTATGTAAAAATGAATGGATGAAAATGGGGAAGAAATGGCGTTAAATATTTTTGTTATTTATTCTTTCAGTACGAACTTTGTTGTAGAACCCTTTTTCTTACGTGTGGTAATAAAAATTCATTTAGACAGAATTAAGCACGTTTAAAATTACGTGAACTCTAGCAACCCTCTCATGCTGATAAATTCAAACTAACTGATTAATAAAATTTATGACTTTGAAAATTATTTAAATTCAATTTTTTACCTATTTCGGCCTTGGCACACACTTTCTAGATGCAGTGGGTTTTTAAATATTTACTGAATTCTTTCCGGCGTTAGCTATGGAACACAAGACTGTCTCTGTTAGCATAAAATGGTTAAATATTGCCAAGCCGACCTGAACGTTTAATCATCATTGGCGAAACACACTTCACTATACGTTATTTACTTTAGAAATTGAAAGAACCAACAGATTGACAACTTCAACGTTAGTTATCCGCCTATGAATGCACAAATGTAAAACCAGTAATAAATTCAGTCAGCCTCAGGATCGCTGTAAAAGAAAAATATTTCTTAATTCACTGCTAATTTTACCTGCTCCAGATTTACGGGTTTGGTTAATTTTATAGCGGAACAATTTTTTAAATGTGCCGCCGCTGCAAATCGTTCGGTCGCGGCACAACCCAGCAACACCAACGATAATCGCTAAAAAATGCTGAAAATTCTTTAAAGAAATATTATAGATGACATGGGCAAGCTAATTTACATTAGTAATACACAATTTTGATAAATTATAATGTATTTATACCACAACAATAATTAAAATTACACACCTTTATAATTTCTTCTCTAATGGCGGCTAAAGACAGATACAGACAAAAGAAGTCTACTCATTCATATGATGCTACGTCACAGGTTCCGCTCTCTCTCAACTCTCGAGGAAGACGACACAGAATGCAAATTATGTAGTGCTTTTTATGGTATTGCCGATAATAAATATCTCTTTGTAATCTTACAACATTATTTTCCTCTGTGGCTATATTTTACATTTTTTCATCGCAGATATTAACATGTTTCGTAATTACATTATGAGTATAGAAATATTACAATCATAAATACATCGAGAATATTATTACAGAAAATATTACAACAATAACCAACGTCCTTTATACAAAATAAAATAATATTTTTTTTTAAACAATTACAGTACATACGAATTGCTTCATAGCGGCGTACATAGTACAATTAAATGTCATTTCATTTTATTAATAGTGTGTGTGCTGCCAGGGAACGTTACATCATCTAATCTTCAGCATTCTTCTGTAGCACCACATTTCGAAAGCTTCTATCCGCTTCTTGTCCAAACTAGTTATCGTCCATGTTTCACTTCCATACATGGCTACGCTCAATACAAGTACTTTCAGAAACGACTTCCTGACACTTAAATCTATACTCGATGTTAGCAAATTTCTCTTCTTCAGAAACGCTTTCCTTGCCATTGGCAGTCTACATTTTACATCCTCTCTACTTCGACCTTCATCAGTTATTTTGCTCCCCAAATAGCAAAACTCCTTTACTACTTTAAGTGTCTCATTTCCTAATCTAATTCCCTGAGCATCACCCGACTTAATTCGACTACATTCCATTATCATCGGTTTGCTTTTATTGACGTTCATTTTATATCCTCCATTCAGGACACTGTCCATTCCGTTCAGCTGCTCTTCCAAGTCCTTTGCTGTCTCTGACAGAAATACAATGTCATCGGCGAACCTCAAAGTTTTTATTTCTTCTCCATGGATTTTAAAACCTACTCCTAACTTTTCTTTTGTTTCCTTTACTGCTTGCTCAATATACAGATTGAGTAGCATCGGGGAGAGGCTACAACCCTGTCTCACTCCTTTCCTAACCACTGTTTCCCTTTCATGTCCCTCGACTCTTATATCTACCATCTGGTTTCTGTACAAATTGTAAATAGCCGTTCGCTCCCTATATTTTACCCCTGCCCCCTTCAGAATTTCCAAGAGAGTATTCCAGTCAACATTGTCAAAAGCTTTCTCTATGTCTACAAATGCTAGAAACGTAGGTTTGTCTTTCCTTAATCTTTCTTCTAAGATACGTCGTAAGATCAGTATTGCCTCACGTGTTCCAATATTTCTACGGAATCCAAACTGATCATCCCCGAGGTCGGCTTCCACCAGTTTTTCCATTCGTCTATAAAGAATTCGTGTTAGTATTTTGCAGCTGTGACTTATTAAACTGATTGTTCGGTAATTTTCACATCTGTCAGCACCTGCTTTCTTTGGGATTGGAATTATTATATTCTTCTTGAAGTCTGAGGGTATTTCACCTGTCTCATACATCTTGCTCACTAGATGGTAGAGTTTTGTCAGGACTGGCTCTTCCAAGGCCGTCAGTAGTTCTAGTGGAATGTTGTCTACTCCCGGGGCCTTGTTTCGACTCAGGTCTTTCAGTGCTCTGTCGAACTCTTCACGCAGTATCGTATCTCCCATTTCATCTTCATCTACATCCTCTTCCATTTCCATAATATTGTCCTCAAGTACATCGCCATTGTATAGACCCTCTTTATACTCGTTCCACCTTTCTGCTTTCCCTTCTTTGCTTAGAACTGGGTTTCCATCTGAGCTCTTGATATTCATACTAGTGGTTCTCTTTTCTCCAAAGGTCTCTTTAATTTTCCTGTAGGCAGTCTCTATCTTACCCCTAGCGAGATAAGCCTCTACATTCTTACGTTTGTCCTCTAGCCATCCCTGCTTAGCCATTTTGCACACCCTGTCGATCTCATTTTTGAGACGCCTGAATTCCTTTTTGCATGCTTCATTTACTGAACTTTTATATTTTCTCCTTTTAGAACTACTGAAATCTAACTAACCTAAGGACATCACACACATCCATGCCCGAGGCGGGATTCGAACCTGTGGCCTCAGCGGTCGCGGTTCCAGACTGTAGCGCCTAGAACTGCTCGGCCACCCCAGCCGGCCCTGCATCACACGTGTAACACTTCCTTACTTGTCTTTCCACTACCCATTCCAATACCTATTTTTATCATCACGGTTCCTACACAACGGACTTCAATATTTTTCTACACGCACCCATCATACCCATACAACACTTTTTCCCCTCTCCATATCAGTTTCTCCCAGGGCATATCCTTCAGCTTTTAAGTGAAACTGCAGTGCTGTCTTTTTAAGACTGTCACCAGTTGTGCATATATCATTTTTTTTATATTTTAGCCCTTTGATTTTAGTTTTTAAAAAAATTAACATTCTTAATGTTTTCGTGTAAAAGTCGACAAAATTCACCCTTTTTGTAGTTTTTAATCCATCTGTACACCATTCAACTTTTAATAATATTCGTTTCTAGTTTTAAAATCTATTGTCTGAAGAGCGGAATGTTGTACAGCTTATAGCCCACTCCAATTTCATATAAGGCGAGGGAGATGAAGTAAAAATAAAGTGAGAAAAGTAATATTTTTTGGCCCAAGTTGGGTATTGCACCACTCCTCTACGCTCCGCATGTACAAAATCTTGACCCAACCCATTCTCTCTTAAGCAAATTTTGTATGGACATACGTTCCACCTATGTTCTCAGTTACTCCAAATGCTAGAACCTCATGCCCGCCTTGCTTTCCGCATCCATTTACCGTCCCCCACATGAATCCTTTACAGCCTTCTAGATTCCATATCTTCTGACTCATAATGAATACCTATGAACAACCACAGCATCAGGAAACGCGACTCCAGAGACGCTATTGGTTCACTTTTAATTTCCTTTCCTAGTAGGCTGCCGCGCCTATAATGACACATTCCACCAATGCTATGTGTGCACTCCTTCTGCTCTTCCAACGAAATTTCAACCGTTTACCTCTTCCAGACAATAAAATCCGTCCCGACATTTTTCCGTCCTACTAACTATAACTCCATCACACTCATACCATATCGTCATGGCTCCACTATTATCCTTTCTCTCCCCAACTTCCTCTGTCCGTTATCCCCTTCCCATTTTTCCCTCCCCTTTTGCCCTTTCGTACTATGGCCCTATCCACACCACAAACTAGGTACCATTTGCTATCTCCCAAACATTGGCTCCTTCTCCATCAACAGTATCCATACTTATACCCTTGAGTTTCTACGCTACTAAAGATATAACTTTCCCCCTCTAACAACACTGGTCATTGAACTTTTAGTGAAATGCAGTGCTTCACACTTGATAACTCCGTTTTTACATCGTGCTTCAAATGTATTCTTATGTTAATTACACCTGACTAAAATGTTATTTCATATAAAACCTTCATTACACTCAGCGTCCGTCTCATATCCTAGTGGTTAGCATCGCTGTGTCTACATCATGGGTTCCGGGTTAAATCCCTGGCCGGAACGGGGATTCTCTTCACTGAAAGACTGGATGTTGCCCCAATAATTTTATCACCTCTTCATATACTCATAAGTTAAGAAAGTGGCGTCAAATAAGAAGACCTGCACCAGGCGTCCGAGCAATACTAGATGGGGTCCCCTGGCCAGTAATGCCATACTGTCGTTTCATTATAGTCACCCTTTACAAATTATTCAAATTATTTGTAAATAGCCCACATTTTAATTTTTCATATTGAGTGCTTATGTATATTCTTTATACTTTGACTGAAGACCGCATTAATGGTACCGCTGATAACTCACACCAGCACATGTGGGGCAAACGTACAAAACAATAATAAAGAAAGAAATATTTTGACACCACGAATCCAACCTTTCAAAGTCATGACAACATCCAGCGTGAGGCTGATTTTCTGCAACACACCACCTCAAATGCAATTTCTGAACTACCTTCTATAACCGATCCTATACAATAATTCCGCCGCCTCTGTAGAGAATTCCTCCGTAATCGTGACCGACAGCTCCAACAGCATGTTTGCATTTACTTACAAGTTAAACGACGTCGGGACTGGCACATGAGATGCACCAATCCAAACGAAACACCTATAAGTTCTGTAAAGTACTCGAAAGTATTCCATAGGTTCTCCAGAAACAACCCCATCCCCTCGTATCCCATCCTACACAACATCGCACCCCTTCCTGTCGCTGCATGGAAGCAGCCAACTAATTCACATTCCACCTTGAAGATACTTTAACCGTTCCACATAATTCCAGCTTTGATAACTCGATTTGTACCTATATACACGAACATACAAATTCAGATTTCGCACCTATCACACCAAATTACCCCCACCTCTCGCACCAAACTTCCAGTTCTTACACGGCACTCTGTGACATTACAAGCATTAGGTTCTAAACGTAAACTGGTCAGGGAACGAGAGGTTTGCTTGAACGATATGTGGTTGGTATGTTGCGGTGTAGTAGCCGGGCCAGTCAGGTAAAGAAAAGCCGCCCTGAAGTTCAAAAATGGTTCAAATGGCTCTCAGCACTATGGGACTTAACAGCTGAGGTCATCAGTCCCCTAGAACTTACAACTACTTAAACCTAACTAACCTAAGGACATGACACACATCCATGCCCGAGGCAGGATTCGAACCTGTGACCGTAGCTGCCGCGCGGTTCCAGACTGTAGCGCCTAGAACCGCTCGGCCACTCTGGCCGGCCGCCCTTAAGTCCGAGGGGCCGAAGAGCGCCGACTGAGGAGGTGGATGGGTTTTATTTTATTATAAATCCAGTCAAGGACCACAGCTGTTTCTTAATCAAGCTATTAACTTCGATCAACGATGACCATCTTCAGTCCTAAAAATACGCATACAGAGATAGCTAGATGTAGAATGTTTCAGAATTACTCAAAATACAGAATCAGTTGACATCTCCGTTCCTGAGTAAATGCAGTATACTACACAGTTCGAATCACTGTCATTTTGATGGTATAGTTACATTAATAAGCCGCACAAGCATCGTCAAAAAATAAGATTTTTTAAGTACAATGGACATCATTACGCCATACGTGTTGAAACTTTAAAGAAACGAAATATACTTCCATGCAGCGACAGGTGACATGTCTATTTCTGGCACACTAGATGTCGCTGCTGCACATCAGTCCACATAACTTCAATAGAAATATTTTTTTTGATAAAATGGTCAAAATCTTTCCCGTGAAATTTAGCTCAAATATATCTCAAACCGTGAGAGAATAGTTATCGAGCATGCCAGTAAGCGAAATCTGCCGGATTTCCCCACTGGCGGCGAGAGGTAAAACTGAACCACCGCATTGTTATGAACACTGTGCAGCATGACTCCGGCTGCTTCAAAACTAAAACTCTTATATTCCATAAAATCATATACCGAGAAACTAAAGAAAATCTGATCACAGCATTGAAACCACAATAAACAGATGGGTTCAATAAAATTACGGCCAAATTTGTACAACAAATGTTATGAAAGTTATGACATTTATGTGTAAATTATTTATAAAAAAGTAATAAATAAGACATAATATGTATGTATATGATACATCGCTGAAGAGGTATTTAAATAAAGTATAAAATCAGCATATTTGACATACTGATAGAGAGACCAAAAATAATAAAGCATTATTATTAGTGAGTGCCAAAGCAAATAGTTCTCCTCAGATATACGAAATGGTTAGCATCAGGTACTATTGTTTTTAATTATTCACATCTGCTTAGTGAATGATCTGTGCATTAGCCCAATACTTGTAAGGCAGTTTACTTGAATAACATGGTGCAAAACTGGAAAGAAAAAATTAAGTTGCACATTTGACTAGCGATTAAAATTCTGGTTATGAGACATGCAATATGAAACTTAAAATTCATTTCAAGGCAATATTTGACTGTAATGAAATGACATTCATGTGTAATTGTTCAAACTTATATAAAGTATGCATTTGCAATTGAGCTGTGCGTGGTTCGTGTTCGTGCCGTTTATTACTTGACATCTTGTCTTTGCAGTACTGCTGTCCCGTTTCTTATTCGATTACTGGCGTCACTAAGTTGCTGGCTTGCCTGCCTATGAGTGGCAGCAGCAGCGCTTATCGATAAGAGCACTGTCGTACTATCTTTGGAGCGACCGCTAGTATTTCCGGGTCGTCGTGTGCCGGGAGTTGAGTCAGGACGGAGAAACAGTGAGGTCCGGACAGCCATGACTTGCCCGACCGTTGCCGACACACATGACTTGAGAGGGGACGACCTCGGTTGGTCGATCGGTCGGTCGTCTCATCGGAGGACGTGTATTTGGTCGCCGACCGCTTCTGGGTTCTCTCTGTGTGTGTCGACTTATGATTCGTCCATGTTGTTCCACAGTGACCATTTTAGTTTTGCTCAAGTTGTTTGTGGAAGTGTTTTGCACAACCGTGTGTAGCGTGTGTGGTTTTGCCTGAGCAGTTATTTTAATGCTGTCTGGGTGCTGGATTGAGTTGGTCAGTTGGAACAGAGTAGCGAAGAAGTCTCCGCGGTGTGGGTCATGCCGGGACCGATGGCAGCGTGCACGCATGGTCGGATTGTGAGGCGCTAGCTGCGAGTGCTACAAAGTTCGTTGCCTACTGAACCTGGACGCTGGAGTTGAGTGATCAGTTAACCTGTTATGAAACCTCAACTGGCCAGATAAATATCAGTATAAAGAAGGCAGCTGAAAAGAAACATTGGGCAATAGCAGGAATACTTCGAGTTATTGATGAGAGGAGGAAGTAGAAAAATGTTCAGGAAAAGAAAGGAATACACCAATATGTCACTTAGAACTGAAATACAGGGGCAGTTCAGAGAAGCCAAAAGAAATGGCTGCTTCCTGTGTGACTTACTACTCTTCCCCAAGTTGAAGGGGCCTACATTTGATGCAGTGGAGGAGATTCAGGCGGAATCGCAGAGGGCAATGAACATACAAACAGACAAAGATTTCCTGGATGCATTTCAAAAGTGACAAATACAGTGGGATCGGCATATTCGCTCCGAAGGGGACTACTTTGAAGGTGACAAAGCAGAATAAGATCCAGATCAGTGGTCTTCAAACTGCAGCCCACGGTTCTCTGTCATATTTTATAATTATATGCGCCTAGCAACTAACAACCAAATCCAGAACCTTCATCTAACGTTAAGAGCTTGGTTTTCCTGCTCAGTAACCAATAAAATACGGAGTGTGTAATATTTTGAGAAGAGCTTAATTTTAATCGAACTCGGTGATTTCGGCAGTGTGAACTAAAGCTGTCCGTTCATACGAGGAAGTAAAGCGGTCATGTAGGACAAGAAGATGTGAGAGGGGATGTTTCCTTGTTTCACTTCCTCTACTTACAATTCATTTGCTTGTGCGTCTCGTACTAGTCAGCCGTTAAACATCAAACGAAAGTAACATGGATTCATGAATACGCGTTACAGAGACAATCATCTTGCAATGCGGCGCATATTTGTAGGAAGGAGTATGAAATTAAATTAAGGCAAAAAGTGAGAGAAAAATTACATTCATAACATTTACTAAAATTTTGTGATGGTCTCTCATGTTGCATAATGCAATTAAATATGAGTACAGTTACTGTTATTAAAAAATAATCGCCTACTCACACAGACAAAACAACAAGTCTTCGTCAGGCAATTACAGTGTCACGAATCTCTGGTCGCTAAGGTGGCAACAATGTGAAACAAAAGTGTCGACTAAAAGTGTTCCGCGGGGTGGCGACATTTAACGATCAGTACTTGGGAACCGGTGGCCAACTTATCGTGCCCTTACAATAGATGGTTCTACTAGAGCTTCATAACACACCAGTTTATTTAGGTTACCATTTAAGGTCAGTACATATGTGACCGAGGTACCGTCCCACAACGCCGTTATTGCCTAGTTAGGAAATAAATTTGACGACCACTGACCTGGATAAAACGTAATAATTTCGATTGACATACACTACTGGCCATTAAAATTGGTACACCAAGAAGAAATGCAGATGATTAACGGGTATTCATTGGACAAATATATTGTACTAGAACTGACATGTGATTACATTTTCACGCAATTTGGGTGCATAGGTCCTGAGAAATCAGTACCGAGAACAACCACATCTGGCAGTAATAACGGCCTCGATACGCTTGGCCATTGAGTCAAACAAAGCTTGGATGCCGTGTGCAGGCACAGCTGCCCATGCAGCTTCAACACGATACCACCGTTCATCAAGAGTATTGACTGGTATATTGTGAAGAGCCAGTTGCTCGGTCACCATTGACCAGACGTTTACAATTGGTGAGAGATCTAGAGAATGTGCTGGCCAGGGCAACAGTCGATCATTTTCTGTACCCAGAAAGGCCCGTACAGGACCTGCAACATGCGGTCGTGCATTATCCTGCTAAAATGTAGGGTTCCGCAGGGATCGAATGAAGGGTAGAGCCACGGGTCGTAACGCATTTGAAATGTAACGTCCACTGTTGAAAGTGCCGTCAATGGGAACAAGAGGTTACCGAGACGTGTAACCAATGGCACACCATACCATCACGTCGGGTGATACGCCAGTATGGCGATGACGAATACTCGCTTCCAATGTGCGTTCACCGCGATGTCGCCTAACACGGATGCGACCTTCACGATGCTGTAAACACAACCAGGATTCATCCGAAAAAATGACGTTTTGCCATTCATGCACCCATGTTCGTCGTTGAGTACAGCATCGCAGGCGCTCCTGTCTGTGTTGCAGCGTCAAGGGTAACCGCAGCCATGGTCTCCGAGCTGATAGTACATGCTGCTGCAAACGTCGTCGAACTGTTCGTGCAGGTGGTTGTTGCCTTGCAAACGTTCCTATCTGCTGACTCAGGGACCGAGACGTGGCTGCACGATCCGTAGCAGGCATGCGGATAAGATGCCTGTCATCTCGACTGCTAGTGACACGAAGCCGTTAGGATCCAGCACGGCGTTCCGTATTACCCTCCTGAACCCACCGATTCCATATTCTGCTAACAGTCATTGGATGTCGACCAACGCGAGCAGCAATGTCGCGATACGATAAACCGCAATCGCGATAGGCTACAATCCGACCTTTATCAAAGTCGGAAACGTAATGGTACGCATTTCTCCTCCTTACATGAGGGATCACAACAACGTTTCACCAAGCAACCCCGGTCAACTGCTGTTTGTGTATGAGAAATCGGTTTGAAACTTTCTTCATGTCAGCACGTTGTAGGTGTCGCCACTGGTGCTAACCTTGTGTGAATGCTCTGAAAAGCTAATCATTTAAATTTCGCGTCTGTAGCACGTCATCTTCGTGGTGTAGCAATTTTAATGGCCAGTAGTGTACTTCGAAGCGTTTTTGATACCTTCTCGTATTTTTGTGGAAAAGTTGTCGACTTTGCTCAAGAGTAAGATGAGTTTAGCAACCCGTGCGTTAGCCAAGCACGCGGAAGGAGAGGTTCTGAGGCGGACCCGTATACAATAGGATTGTGTGGGGGCCCGTCCCCCTCTGCTGCCGCCGGAGCTCAATGCATTACGCCGCGGCGCCGCTATCTCCCGATCGCGACGGCCGTCCGCGCGGGGCCGTCCCAGGAAGCATTAAAGTCGCCCCAAAGCCCCGGACCCGCCTGCGCAGAACTGGATTTGCTTTCTCCCCACGCAGAGAGCACCGCGTCCTCTCCCAGTGCAGCATCGAAGTAAAATTCCGTTTCCGCCGAAATCGTTTCCCCTTTATCTTTGAGAGCCGCCTCCATCCGACGAGATTGAGTTTTGTCCATCGGGTTAGGCCCCGCGGCGCCCTCCCGGTCGCCCACTGTCCTCTCGCTGTCACCTGGCATTAGCGGCTTCGCGACCGGACCACTCCCTGGGCTCCCCACACTCAGGGGGGCCTCCACTCGGTCCACCGCTGTCTGAGGGTGCTGAACACTGCTCACTCAGTACTCGAGACGACTACAGAGCTCCTCTTTTATTTCTGGATCGCTCTCCTCACATATTAGTCAAATCACATAGGTTTTCATCAATGTGAAAAAAGTACAAATGCACTCTAAGACAAAAAAAAAGACGCGTCACGAAAGAGTTATGTAAACTGGTCACAAATTATTATTCACACTTGTTGAACCGTGAATTTAATTTCAAAACCTTTTCTTAAGAATATACTTTATTTACTAGCGATTCATCAAGAACATTAACACATTTAATCACACTATGTCAGCGTGGAAGTAGTTGCCAGTGGGCAACTGATGAAAACAAATTAAATTTCTTTCAACAAATGGAAATTTTATTCCTAAAAGCCCTTTTTTTCTTTTTAAAACAGTTTTAAAATTATAATCAGAAAGCACCCTCTAAGTATCAAGTTACAATATATTCAGAGGCAGAAAGAACAAATTTTGACAGTATGAGCTTCCGGGCTGAGAACCTTGCCGCTCCCTTTTGACACGGCCGTAGTCACGACCGCTCTCAACAACCTCTGAAAGACTACACTGGTGCAAATCTGAAACACACCAGATTACTTTAAACTAAAAATCTTAACAACTCACACAAGCACATAAACTATGCACCCCGTAGGAGGGATGGAAATGGTACAAAACACTAACATTAAAAAAATTAACTTGCCACCGAAGGTGCAACTTGATTTAAAAAAAAAAAAGAAACTCTTACGGTGGAAGGGTGGCAAACTTTATATGCTAAAATGACCATTTACGTAAATAAAAACCCACGAAATGTAGTCTTACATATAATATACAAACATGTTCTACATTACACATATACCGCCTCTCAAGATGATAGGCAAGATAAAAACATATTTCAGGAATTCGGCCGTTACACTTCAAGGAATAAATTCGTTAACACCGAATCCGACAAACACGACAGAGGCAGCTATTAACGTACGGCAGACCGACAGACAGACAGACACTAACTGCCTAACAAATGCGGACGAGAGATAGACGAGCAAGCTGGGCACGAGAGACTGACCAAGAAAACAAGCAGAATTTAACAAGTAAATGAAACAACATATCACGAATCACTTAACTTCTAATAACTGCGATTTCTGGCGAAGACCTGGCGCAGCACCCCCAAAACGCTCTCCCGAACTGTCCGCCGCCAACCGCTTCAACGGACGCAGGAAGGCGCGCCGATCTCCCGTCTCACGGCGTCGCAGCTCGCACCGGCCAAACCGACATCGTGGGTTGACTCCTGTTGCTCTCGTGTCGGCCGCGAAGCCACTACTCCTCGCTATACGGCACGGCCCACTGGACTCACGTGGCGACCCCACATGCGCCGACGCTCAAGACGGACAAGTCATATTCTGTCCCAGTGCGCGACAGACCAACCGGTCGATCCAACCGCCAATGACCATTGCCTGAACAAACTCGAGCAGACTGGCGGCCTAACACATACTAGCACTCCGGACAACAGACAGACACTGACTCCCCCACACTGTCCCGGCTGACCAACTGACTAGACTCGCTGACTAGCGAGCTCATAGCGCCCCTTAAATGCAATGGATCACAAATAGGTGACTCACAGACAGGGAGCAGAGTTCACGGTGCCCCTTGCTCCGATTACCATTCACCTCTGCGCACCAGCAAGCCCATCGGGAGTGGTGACGGGCACATTCGGTTTGGAATCTCATTGATTGGAGTAGGATTCTCTTGAGTAATGAGTCCCGCTTCGAACTGAGTCCCGATGACCAGCGAGGAAGTCTCTGGAGACCCCCTGGACAACGGGGGACACCACCTGACTGTCGCCCATCATACGGCCCGACAGCCTTGAGTGATGGTCTAGGGAGCCATTTCATTTCATTTCAGGACCCCTTTGGTTGTCATCCGTGGCAGCCCACATTACACAGATACGTCAACGATATTCTACGCCTCTTTTTGTTGCCCTTCATGTCAAGGCATCCTGGGCTTACAATTCAACGAGACAATGCCCTCCTACTCACGGCGAGAGTTTCTACTGCTTGTCTTCGTACTTGCCAAACACTGCTTTTGCCAGCAAGGTCGCCGTATCTTTTGCCAACTGAGAACGTTTGGAGTATTACGGGCATGGCCCTCCACCCACCTCGGGATTTAGACGATCTGACGCACCAGTCGGACAGAATTTGCCACGATATCCCTCAGGAGGACATCGAACATCCCCATAAATCAATGCCAAGCCAAATAACTGCTTGCATAAGGGCCAGAGGTCAACCAATACGTTATTGATTTACTGAATTTATGAAGCTTTTTCTCTTGAATAAATTACGCAAGTCGTTGATTAAGAGGAGTAGGTAATTTTTTTCTCTGCATTCCAAGGAGTGTACAGCATCAATGCAACCTCATACGACTCAGGAGTTAAGATGACTATTGTTGGTGAATAAAGCGAAGTCACAAATACTTTTTGTTGTGTACGACTTCGTACAGAATGGTAAGGAGAGCTCGGCTGCACAGTGGTGCGGCAACTGTCGTCGTAGGAAAGCTAGACAGGAGCAGAAATGAATGGCGAACAAGTCAACACCGTAAAAAGATTTACTTAAACTTGCATTTCTCCACGCGCGCGAAGAACCATTACAAATAATTCAGAAGAAGAGAGGCTCCCTATACTAAAGCACGAACGATGTAGGCAGAGTCTGGGTAGCACGTCGTAGAGAACGAAACACGAGGGGGCTGAGTGGCAGCCTCCGGCCATCCTGAATTGTGGAGACAGAGGGCGCCCGTAATGCAGACGGCACTGGAGGCGCGGCTCAGCAGGTGTGCTTCATTGAGTCTGCCGGATCCCGCAGACCGCTGTCGGCGTCTGACAGGAACTTGCGGTTCCACTGCCAACTAAGACGTCCGTGAGGTGGTATCAATACTGGAGACTACAAAGTACCTTATTTCAATACTTTAAAAGGTTTCGGACTAACAAGCTTCATCTTCAGGTAGCTAATACTCCCGATTACGGTCAATTTGTGTTGAAAAAAGGCGGAATGTGTTGTGGGACAGCGTGGAATATTCCCGTTTAAGCTCCTATAGGTCCATTAAGTTTTTTTTTTTTTTTTTTGGTACATCCATATTTAAACTGGATGAAGGTGGGACATAGCTGGTATAATTTTTATTAAAAATGAAATTACTCCAGCTGTACTTAAAATTTTATACTTACTTCGCTACTAGTTTCGACGTTGCGTCAACGCCCGTACACTTTGTGTGGCTCAGTCTAGAAGTCCGCGGTGAGACCAACACGTGCTCAACATGGATGGCAGGCAGTAACTAGTGTCGGACACTAGTCATTGAGAGTTTTTTTTTTTCAGAAGAAAAGCAGAGCATCGCAGATACTCATAGGCGATTGTGGAATGCCTACGGCGGCCTAACAGTGTACAAAAGCACGGTTAGTCTGTGGCCGAGGTGCCTGTCATCATCGCAACAAGGTAGCCAAAACGTTCGATTTCCCGGTTGCCGGCCTCACGCACACCTGTGACTCCTGCATGTTGGAGTGTGCGGACACTCTCACTCGAGGTGATCGAAAGATCACAATTAGATACCTCGCTTCACAACTGGAAGTCTCTGTTCGTAATGCTGACACACTCGTCCGCCGGTTGGGGTACTCAGAGGTTGGGGTCCGCTGGGTTCCTCACCGCCTAATAGAAAACCATAAAGAGCAACGAAGGACAATCTGTGCCGAGTTACGAAGCTGATCTTGCCAAATTTTTGTCGAACTTCATCACAGGCGATGAAACATGGCTTCATCACTCAAAGCGGAAACAAAACAACATTCGATGGAGTGGGACCTAGCCACCTCTCCTCCGAATAAAATATTCAAAGCCTTACCCTCAGCCGGTAAAGCAATGGCGACGGCCTTCTCGTCAAATGGAGGCGGTATTCTGCCTCATGTCCTCCCAAATGGAGCAACGATCAACTCTGAAGTCTATTGTGCTACCCTCAGGAAACCGAAGAAACGACTTCAGCGTGCCCGTCGCCACAAAAATGCAAGCGAACTCCTCCTTCTCCATGACAACGCAAGACCTCAAACAGGTCTACGCACCCGAGACGAGCTCACAAAACTTCACTGGTCTGTTCTTCCTCATCCACCCTCAGACCGACTCTCAAACCTTCCGACTTCCATCCGTTTGGCCCAATGAAGGATGCACTCTGCGGGAAGCAGTAAATGAATGATGGAAAGGTTATTCATGGCTCCGACGTCAGCCATCAGAGTAGTACTATGTGGGCATGCAGGGCTTCCAGTAAGGTGGCCTATGGTCGTCGCATTTAACGGAGGTTATAGAATGAGATTTTCACTCTGCAGCGGAATATGCGCTGATATGAAACTTGTATGCCGGACCGAGACTCTAACTCGGGACGAGGCACTGGCAGAAGTAAAGCTGTGAAGACGGGTCGTGAGTCGTGCTTGGGTAGCTCATGTGGTAGAGCACTTGCCCGCGAAAGGCAAAGGTCTCGAGTTCGAGTCTCAGTCAGCCACAAAGTTTTAATCTGCCAGGAAGTTTCAATGGAGGTTATGTTGAAAAATGTGTTTTGTAGCCAAAATGATGAGGAAATAATATAGTGTCGTGGAATCCTGAGGAAAACCAACTTGCTTTCAGAAAAAAAACATGCTTTGCATTAATCCCCTCGTACATTGATGTTTTTGTCAACAGCATGATGTCTGCTCCTGTACTTAAAAAGAATATTTGAATGTTTGGAGCCATTTTATATCGTAATGCGTTGGATTTGATGAAACTCGGCCAAGATGTCTTGTCCGCTGTTTTGCAGAGCATTCAGTGCGGTAAACATTTATGACAATTTCAAACTGAGTCATACAGGAAACCTTATAACTGGCTATCTTCGTTAACGGTCAGGTTATTCTAGCCGCAGAAACATGAAAGATGAACACAAAGAATGGAAACTGAGAATACATAGGACAAAAAAAATGTAGAAGATCAAGAGACTGACCTGACAAAACTCAAGCTAAGTGATGCTTCAAGTACTCGAGAATATCGCTGTCGACCAACAACAGAACCACAGTTTAAGGGCAATATGAGAAATCCTCCAAAAACTAGCAAAATTATATATCTGTTTAAAAAAGCAAACAAAATTCGTTTGGCAGCTTCCTAAGAGACGGTCTCCATTCCTTCCAAAATAATTATGTAAGCGTGGATCAGATGTGGCTTAAATTTAGAGAAATAGTATCGGCAGCAGTTGAGTGATCTGTACTAAATAAATTTAAAAGAAATATTTCTGATCCTTCGTGGTACACAAAACAATTAGAACACTGTTGCAGAAGCAACTAAAAAATTGTGCTCAAATCAAAAGAAAGCAAACCCTGCAAGATTGCCGCTGTTTCACTGAAGCTCGAAACTCAGACGGTCTTCAAGACGAGAGGCTTTTAATAGTTTCCACAACGAAACTCTGTCTCGAAATTTAGCTAAAGAAAAGTCCAAGGAGGTTCTGGTCGTATGTAAATTACATCAGCGGCAAGACACTATCAGTACCTACGTTGCGCGATAGCAATGGTTCATTACTGAGACCGTGTCATTAAAGCGGGGCTATTAAACGGGGTTTTCCGAAATTCCTTCGTCTAAGAAGATGACGTAAATGTTCCTAAGTTCGACTCTAGAACAGCTGCCAATATGAGTAAGTTAGAATTAATCGTGGGTACCTCGGTGTAGCGAAGCAGCTTAAATCACTTAATACGGTAAGTTCTCCAGTCCAGATCGTATACCAATTGTGTTCCTTTAAGAGTATGCTGATCACATACGACTATTCGCTCGACGAAAGAACCGAGTCTAAAGAAAAGAATTTGCACAGGTCACATCAATACTCAAGAAAGAAAATAAGAGCAATCAGGGGAATTGTAGACCCATGTCACTGACATCGATCTGCAGCAGGATTTTGGTTGTATATACTGTGTTCGAATATTATGAATTACCTGGAAGAAAACGGTCTAGTGACATGCCTTCAGCACGGATTAGGAAATATTATTCTTATGCAACACAACTAACTCTTTATTTTCACGAAGTAATGAATACTATATACAGAGGATCTCAGATTGATTCCATGTTTTTGGATTTCCAGGAGGCTTTTGATACCGTTCCTTATAAACAGTTTCTAATTAAATTGCGTGTCAATGGAGTATTGTCTCAATTGTGCGACTGGATTCGTGATTTCCTGTCGGAAACGTCACAGTTCGAAGTAACTGACGGAAATTCAAGTTATGTCTGATGTTTCCCAAGGAAGTGCTGTTTATAATCTCTTTAAATGATCTAGGTGACAGCCCGCATCTCGTGGTCGTGCGGTAGCGTTCTCGCTTCCCACGCCCGGGTTCCCGGGTTCGATTCCCGGCGGGGTCAGGGATTTTCTCTGTCTCGTGATGGCTGGGTGTTGTGTGCTGTCCTTAGGTTAGTTAGGTTTAAGTAGTTCTAAGTTCTAGGGGACTTATGACCACAGCAGTTGAGTCCCATAGTGCTCAGAGCCATTTGAACCATTTTCTAGGTGACAATCTGAGCAGCCTTCTTAGATAGTTTACAGATGATTTACCTTCTAGTAATTTGATCACAAAATCAAAATCAATTGCAAAATGATTTACACAAGATATCTATACAGTGCGAAAACTGGTATTTGACCTTAAATAACGAAAGGTTTGACATCAACCACATGAGTACTAAAAGGAACTGGTTAAATGTCGGTTACATTCACTTCAGAAGCGCTGGATTAGTGACTCTTCCTTTCCTTTTAACTGTGTTTTGCATTTAAATTCCGCTATTCCCGTTTATTTCATCTCATACGAAAAGTCTGACGTCAACTACATGAGTACTAAAAGGAATTGGTTAAATTTCGGTTACACGATAAATCATGCAAATGTAAAGGGTGTCAGTTCAACTAAATAACAACAGTTACGAAAAGCTTAAGTTGTAAGGATCACAGGGATAATGTTGCGGGGAAGGCAAACCAAAGACTTTGTTTCATTGGGAGAACGCTTAGAAAAAAAAAGGTTCAAATGGCTCTGAGCACTATGGGACTTAAATTCTGAGGTCATCAGTCCCCTAGAACTTTGAACTACTTAAACCTAACTAACCTAAGGACATCACACACATCCATGCCCGAGGCAGGATTCGAACCTGCGACCGTAGTGGTCGCGCGGTTCCAGACTGTAGCGCCTAGAACCACTCGGCCACTCTGTCCGGCAACGCTTAGAAGATGAAAGGAAATGATCGTATGCCATTGTTGGCCCGGAGGTCCCATTCGGGTTCGGCCGGCAAGTGTAAGTCTTATTACAGTCGGCCCCACAAAGGGGGACTTGCGGCCGATAATGAGGATGAAATGATGATGAGGCAACACAACACCCACTCCACGAGCGCAGAAAAATCTCCAACCCGGCCGGGAATCGAACCCGAGCCCAGAGCACGGGAGCCATGCACGTTACCACCCAGCTAAGCAGCCGGACCGTCAGGTGATGTAACAGGTCTAAGAAAGAGTTTGTCTACACTATGCTTGTTCAACCTCTGATAGAGTACTGCTGTGTGGTAGAGAATCGTTACCAGACTGAATTGACGGAGGACATCGGGAAAGCTCAAAGAAGGACAGCTCGTTCTGTATTATAGCGAAAGAGGGGAGAAGTGTCACGGATATCGTACATGAGTTGGGGTGGCATTCATTAAAATAAAGGCGTTTTTAGTTGCTGGAGAATCTTTTCAAGAAATTTCTGTATCCAACTTCCTCCTCCGAATGAGAAAACATTTTTTGATATTCATATACATAGGGAGAAATGATCATTGCAAAAACCAAGAGAAATCAAACCTCTCACGGATAGATTTAAGTGTTCCTTTTTCCCGCGAGCTGTTCGGGAGTGGAACGGTAGAGAAATAGAGTGAATGTGGTTTGATAAAACACTTAAGTTTGAATTGCAGAGTAGTCATAAAGATGTAGGTGTTACCATTTTTCCCTTTTTAGCAGCTTTGCGCTATTTAGGAAACGAATTCGGATCTTACCTGTTCACAACGGTTCAGTCCGAAAACGATATAGAGGCTAGAGTGGTAATCAGCACGCCTCTTACAGACGGTGTAAAACATACGTCATACTAGAATTCAAGTCAGAAAATCGAGCGGACGCTCCCAAGTTTTAAATTATTCGTTTGCTTTCTGGAGTCTAAGTAACGCAGTATCACCCTTATAGCTCCTACTTTTAAACACCCTCTTCCCTCACCCATCCCCCACCCCCACTCACACACACACACACACACACACACACACACACACGACGCCAGTTTAAAGCAACAAAAATAATCGACGATATCCGTGCACGGGCCTAAATAATGTAAACGTACATACGCATTAAAGACGTGTGTAATCGTGTGCGTATCTCACAACATGGACCCGTTATCGCTTCTACTGATTCTAAATGTTGACAAAGCGTAAAGTCGTTTCAGCTACCGTTTACGGAGTTAAAAAAGATACAAGTAAGTACTGTAGAAAAAACGACGAAAACACAGGAAAACACACGAACGGCAAAAACAACAAACATAGCGAATTCTGTAGGGAAAGGAAGACGGGCAGTTACAAATGAGATTTCACCGAGAATGTAAAAGGGGCACGTACGGCGTGAAATAAAGTTTTCATTCACTTCAGAAGCGCTGGATTAGCGACTCTCCCTTTCCTTTTAACTGTGTTTGCATTTAAATTCCGCTACTCCCGTTTATTTCATCTCATACGCAAAGTAATTATTTAATTTTATTATGTGGGCTTTATTTCGTGTGTACACAGCACATTCAGTGCGCTAGATAACTGTTATCTTTGGCACGTTTCGAATAATTGTATACCCTAACTCTCGTCCCTATAGAAGTTTGTTCAGCAAGAAGGTTGCTTCGGATACAAGCGAAATTTAATTAATCTGATATATAACACAAAAGGAAGAAGTTAAGCCAATAACCCTGCACCGAAAAATGTACTGCGTGAAGCGCAGAACAAAGTTTCACTGGAGGATGAGACAACCACGCTGCACTTTTTATACAGCCCTGACGTCAAAAATATCGCTTTGCTGCATTCAGTCAGATGAATGCCGCCGATTACGTACCATTTAAAAGCATTATTACCGATTCGGATTTCGAAATCAGCTTCAACTTTAACGATGAACAGTAATGATTTATGCGTACTATTGCTAGCACAGTGTTCTCAATGGCCAGTTCAATGAATGCCACTCTTTTATATCACGTAATTGAGGTAGTACTTCAAGCTTCGTACACGAAAGACGGAGTGCCATACCTCGTGGTTGAACGTCTGGATCTCTGTTGTTTATTAATTTGTAAAACATTTATATGTTTTAATAAATAGTATCCAGTCACTATGATAGGTAAGCAGGCACCCAGGTCAGGCGGAATGACGATTTCTAGCTCAAATGACGCGACAAAATAATATTGTCTGAAATACAAAACATATGTTAAATTCTGATTTAGTAACTTACCACGTTAATACACATAAATTGCCTTTCTCGCGTTTGTGTTCTACTTTCTTTATTTCTTCATAAGGATTCAATGTTTATTTCCGTATTTTTTAGACACGAGCACTTCCATCGTATCAAAGAATTTCATTAATGTTCGCTTCTCTGTTTTGTTTTTGGTTGTTACTCCTCATATGAAATTTAACTTACGTTTTGCGTCGATATGTTAACTACAATCTTTTTATCTTTTCAGCCCTTGTTCTACCGATACTGTTACTCGTTTAAGAATTTTTCATGTTTTCCTCCTCGTATATTTTAATTACAGTCAAAAGTCTTAACACAGTATCGGAACATCTTAGTGGTAATTTCTTACAGCTCGGGAAGACATCAGGATCATGTGTGAGGAGAGTTCAAACACCCTCGAGAAAACCGCAAATTGGAAACATCAATACTGTAGTGTTAACACAAGTGCGACTAGGCTGATACTTCTTCACTGGTTCCATGAATAAAGAATGTTAACGATGTGCAGTGATACCAACTGCGGATCTTCCCAAATAGCGCAAAGATGCCTAAGGCAAAATGGGAAACTCAGTATACGTACCAACTTAGCTGACTAAATTCAGTTACCATATTTCAGTTGGGTAGTTTTCAGGAAAATTCTGTAAAACTATTATCAGTTAATTAAGTGATCATTCACAATGAGTCTTTTAATCTGCAGCGGAGTGTGCGCTCTTTGCAGAATAAAAGTTCCAGCTGTACATAATCCCCTAGGCTGTGGCTAAGTCATTTCCACAGAATATATTTCTTTCCAGGAGTGCTAGTCCTCCAGGATATGCAAGAGAACTGTCAAGTTCGGCAGGTAGGAGAGAAGTACCGGCTGTAGTAAAACTGTGAGGACACACCGCGAGTAAAGCTTGGATAGCTCATTCAGTAAGAGCATTGCCCGTGAAAGGCGAAGTTCCGGGTTCGAATCCCAGTCACACACAGTTTTAATCGGCCAGCATGTTTCAGATGATCACTGTGCAGTGTCGCTACGCAAACAATGTGACAGAAGACGAAACTATCTTCGAAAAAAAAAGAAAGAAAGAAAGAGCGGAAAGCGTTTAGCGAAAATCAGGATGGACTCGTCAAAGTGTGCGAATCTTTCTTACAAAACTCGAAGTAGTCACTGAGGAGAGATATTCAGTGCTTACTGTTACTGACATTAACGATGAAAGAGGATCTAAAAAGAGAGTGCATTGGACCTCGTACTAATTATATCTGTCGGCGGCGGCGGCCGAGCGGTTCTAGGCGCTTCAGTCTGGAACCGCACGACTGTCACGGTCGCAGGTTCGAATCCTGCCTCGGGGATGGATTTGTGTGATGCCCTTAGGTTAGTTAGGTTTAAGTAGTTCTAAGTTCTAGGGGACTGATGACCTCAGATGTTAAGTCCCATAGTGCTCAGAGCCATTTGAACTAATTATATCTGCTACGCGAGTAAAGAAGTAAACATCATGCTAGGAGGGTATGGTGCGTGCAGGTAAGGATGAGAATTTGCAGAAACGGTCATTATGACTAATACACTGACATTTCAGTTGTTTGCAAGAATCAACAGGCTGGTTGTCAAAAAATATGGCTCTGAACTCCTCCTCCCCCCCCCCTCCCCCTCTGCCAGTCTCCCAACTTTCAGAGGGTAGAACTTGATAGCCAATATCAGACAAAATACAAAATACAGGGTACTCCATACCTTAACCAAATACTGGTGCAGAAACAGAAATGTAAAGCCAAGTAGTATGAGGAGAGAGACGGTGAAAATCCGTGAGATGCCATATTATAAGCCGCCATCTTGGATGCAGCTATTAATTTTCAAACGGAAATGTGGGTCATGTGATGTACCAAACAGATAATCAGATAATTACACCTTCCATTTCACCATCGCTTTATTCATTCTAAAGTTATGATTGACGTTTTTCCGTTACGGATGACGGAAAAGCTGATGACGGTAACACAGACCGAACGCATTAAAATCGTCCTCTCCTCAGGAGAGGAGACAGCATTTTCTATAGCTTTTCTAATTCTACGAGGGCATACTGAAATGTAAGCCTCTCAATTTTTATGTGAAAACTCTTAAATTTTTTTAAATAGAACAAATGTTGTTAATATTCTACTTCTTTATTCTTCACGTCTCTGTCGCTAGATGGCTCCGAATTGTAGCGTGTAACATGGCGGTGAGTAACGTAAACATTTCCGTTCGTGGGAAACAGCGTGTTGTCATTCAGTATCAGATTCGAAGAGTTTGTCCACACAAGGAGCGCCCTCTCCTTCACCATGACCATGCCAGACCGCTCACGAGCGATGCGACTTCTGCAACAATCCGACGCAATGGGTTCGCTGTCATCGATCATCCTCAGTACATTCCCCACTTGGTCACATCTGTGTCCAAAACTTAAAAAACCCCTTCGAAGGCTTCACTTTGATAATTATGAAGCGGTACAAGCAGAGGTGAGGTTGTGGCGTCGTCGACAAAGTTAAACTTTCTACTGTGACGTTATCAAGAAACAGGTCTCTCATTGGGAGAAATGTGTGCGTCACCAGGGTGATTGTATTGAGAATATATATCTCCACATGAAGAATAAAGACGTAGAATGTTATAAACGTTTGTTTTCTTTAAAAAACTTTAGGAGCTTTCACGTGAAAAATGCTTTTCAGCTGGCCCTCATAGTTTTAAAAATATATACAATTTTGTTCAGCACGAAACTCTGTAACAGAAGAATTAACGATATCCTCAAATCAGAAAGCACTTAAATATGTAGAACAAGTAAGATTTACAAACGCTGTAAAAAACAGAACCCTATGTTGCACAACAACGGAAACAGTAGACAAGGCCAAAAATTGCTTGTGGCTGTTTCACGTCTTTCTAATATCGGTTGCCAGATTGAAACACTGACCGGGAAACATCATGTGTTCCTAGGTACGCTATTCTCCAAGTACAACTGCCCCTGCAGGGCGGCGAGAGAGCATCAGAGACCAGCGTGGTATTCGTGCTCGACGAACGGGGAGAACTATTTTGCAATTTACGTTGCAGCCAGAGATTTCGTATCTCCACAGCTCAACAATGCACACGGTACAGGAGTCACCAAAACATGTTTTTTACCGTTATGCCAACAAACAACTTCTGTCCCTTCAGTGCTTCTCTGAGACACACTCTGAGGCGCTGAAGTGCGCAACGACATGCGGTAACAATACTGTGTTGCGACCGCTATGTTGCTCTGGTCAGTAGCGCCGTTCCGCTGTTGGTGGGGACATCTCTGGAGCTGCGCTGGTATCATAGAAACCTGACCACGGGGTCACCTGTGTTGTACTGCTGCATCGTGACACACGTACGCTCCTACTCATAAATTTTGAATTTGTGGATCATCCAGATCTTTACAGTAAAAACCCACTGTCTGAATAACGTTAATAATAATGACACTTTCTAATGAAAGCAATTAGTTTTAAGATTTTTACATGTATGTGTCTGTTACGGTCGCTGGAGAAAAATTGAGTCACTAGATATTCAGCAAGTCAACTTCAGTCACGTGTTTCAGGTAAGCTAATCTTCACAATATATGCAGAAACGTTACATAAGTTAAGAGTCTCACGAGTATTTAAAATAGTTAATAAATAATAAATTGACATACGTTTAAAACAACATATATTGAAATGAACATACCAAAGAAGGTGAGATCCTTCATACACACGATTCGTCGCCATATATAAGCAACCAGTTTCAGAGTCCAACTGACTAAGCAAATTTGAAGTTACGTATAAGGTGAGAGAAGGTAAGAGTAATGGTCACGAGGTAGCGTGGGTGGTAACCCGGGTAGCCAGGTTTCGGTTTCTTACGGAGCTGTTGAGTATTTCAACCCCGTGTTCGGTGATCGGTACCGAAGTATGAGTGACTCAGTATTTCCAGAATTCCATTCATAACACTAACTTATTTACTGATTTTATGGACCAACTCAATGAATTTTTGGTGCGTTGCCAGCCGGTGCGTGCTGCACTCGTGACTTCGACTGATCGTTTCTTTCTTTCTCTACATTCGGACAGTTACAGTGTCAAGCTTCTGCGTCCGCAAACTCGTTTTTGAGAACAGTGTTTCTAAAAGTTGAACAAACGCGTAACCTAAGAAAAAATATCAAAAGGATAATGCCGGTTCCGTGCAGTAATGGAGCAAATAGGCGTAGGGCTGAAAGCATTCAACAGATCAATTACAGATACAAAATTTTTAAAAACACGCATATTAAGAAGGAAGTAACATAACAAAGACCATAAAATACATCATTACAAATTTGACAATACAAGAGAGTTACAATGAATATGTTGTTGTTGTGGTCTTCAGTCCTGAGACTGGTTTGATGCAGCTCTCCATGCTACTCTATCCTGTGCAAGCTTCTTCATCTCCCAGTACCTACTGCAGCCTACATCCTTCTGAATCTGCTTAGTGTATTCATCTCTTGGTCTCCCTCTACGATTTTTACCCTCCACGCTGCCCTCCAATACTAAATTGGTGATCCCTCGTTGTCTCAGAACACGTCCTGCCAACCGATACCTTCTTCTAGTCAAGTGGTGCCACAAACTCCTCTTCTCCCTAATTCTATTCAATACCTCCTCATTAGTTATGTGATCTACCCATATAATCTTCAGCATTCTTCTGTAGCACCACATTTCGAAAGCTTCTATTCTCTTCTTGTCTAAGCTATTTATCGTCCACGTTTCACTTCCATACATGGCTACACTCCATACAAATACTTTCAGAAACGACTTCCTGACATTTATATACCAAACTGAAATCGAAAGCCAAGGATGAGGGTGGGGGAGAAAGCGAAGGAAGCTGGGTGGCACAGTACCCATACGTCGTGTCACATAATATTGAAAATGAATATACATGAAAATGTAGTTTAGATTGGATTTACATAGGCATATGTGAATTCTAAACATCTCAATGATAAGTAAGGAGAAAGAGGGGGGGGGGGGGGTGGATGTGGGTAGAAGTGAAAATTTCCTAGAAAACCTTTCTGCAGGCTTTCTGAAGGTGGGTTTACTCGAAACAAGAAAGTTGAGCTGCTTAATATTAAATGACTAAATTTTTCTCCAGAGACCACATTAGCAGTGGTTAAATAAAAGCTTTCAAATTTGTAAAATGGCCGCAACCTCTTTCGTGACAGTATGTCACATCTTAGGATCAACAAGTTTTTACCGAACTGTGAAATGAGCCTGACTGCCGACACGTCGGTGATGGAGGTACCTATTTTCTCAGTTACTAGAATACAGCTTTCTCGGTCTTGTCTACTAAAAGACAGCCTTCTCGGGGCCACAACAGGCCATAAAGTGTGCCGTACCACATGGATGCACAATTTGTACAGATCAGTCCACACTGCACTAAACAGGCTGACGAGCTTATAAACATATGAGTATCGCACAAAACTTGATGCAGAGGAGAACAAATTCTCTCTGCCATGTGACACGTCACAGATTTAGTAATATACACCTAGAAGTAATGAGGCATTTATCAATTAGATTCAGCAAATACTATGTCTTATCTGGAGCACTATCGCTCTTTGAATCTAAGTATTGTCCGCTGTCTGCATGGTTTCTAATTTCATCTACCCTCCTTTATCTTTCAGTATATCATGAAACACAGCAAAGGAGTTCTTGGTTGCTCTACCATTCATGCGCCAGGACACATGTCCTGCCCACCTACATTTCATTTTCAGTGTCGTCATACTTACGCCTTCTCTTATCAGAGTGTTGTCTGATCCATTTAGGCCTCTGCTGGGAAATTAATTGTGCAAATTACCATGTGTCATCGAAGAAAAAGATAAATTTATGTTGTTGTTGTCGCTGTTGTCTTCAGTCCGCCGGCCGGGGTGGCCGAGCGGTTCTAGGCGCTACAGTCTGGAACAGCGCCACCGCTACGGTCGCAGGTTAGAATCCTGCCTCGGGTATGGATGTGTGTGATGTCCTTAGGTTAGTTATGTTTAAGTAGTTCTAAGTTCTAGGGGACTGATGACCTCAGCAGTTAAGTCCCATAGTGCTCAGAGCCATTTGAACCATTTGTCTTCAGTCTGAAGACTAGATCAATGCTAGTCTGTTCTACGCGAGCCTCTCCATTTCCGAGTGAGTACTACAACCTTCATCCGTTTGAACCTGCTGACTGTATTGGTCTTCTGCTACAATTTTTATCACCCCCCCCCCCCCTACAAATATCCATCCAGCGCCAAACTGGTGATTCTTTGATGTCTCAGAATGTGTTCATGTGTCCTGTCTACCGAACCCTTCCTTTAATCCAGCAACGGAACACATTTCTTTTCTCCCCAGTTCGGCTCAGTATCTTCTTATTAGTTACGCAATATACCCCTCTAATTTCGAACATTCTTCTGAAGCACCATATTTCAAAAGCTCCTATTCCCTCCTCCAAACTGCTTATCGTTCACATTTGACTTTCATACAATGCTACACTCTCCGGACAAATGTTTGCAGAAAATACTTGCTAACACTTAAAATTATATACGATATTAATAAATTTCTCTTCTTCCGAAACACTTCTCTTGCCATTTCCATTCTACACTGAGGATCCAAAACGTTTTGGCCTTTGCCCACCGCGAGACTGAAAGCCTCCTGGCGGTTTTACTGGCACGTGTCCGCCCCAGGTAGCTGAGTGGTCAGCGCGACAGACTGTCAATCCTTCGGGCCCGCGTTCGATTCCAGGCTGGGTAGAAGATTTTCTCCGCTCAGGGACTGGGTGTTGTGTTGTCCTAATCATCATCATTTCCTCCTCACCGAAGCGCAAGTCGCCGAAGTGGCGTCAAATCGAAAGACTTGCACCCGTCGTCGGTCTACCCGACGGGAGGCCCCAGTCACACGACGAGAGAGACTGGCACGTGACGGAGTAAGGAAAGACTGTAAGCAGAAGAGAAATGAATTGGCTGTCATTATAGCGAAAATAGGGGCCGAAAATGCGGAAAGCCACTGATATACGCAGTTTTGACAACATGCAAAATGGTTCAAATGGCTCTGAGCACTATGGGACTTATCATCTGAGGTCAACAGTCCCCTAGAACTTAGAACTACTTAAACCTAACTAACCTAGGGACATCACATACATCCATGCCCGAGGCAGGATTCGAACCTGCGACCGTGGCAGCAGCGCGGTTCTAGACTGAAGCTCCTAGAACCGGTCGACCACAACGGCCGGCGAAACTGGTCGCCTGTTGGCTTACTGCTCTCGTGAGCACCTACGGAAAGTGGTTGAATGATGGTAAAATAACAAATAGGACATATGGTGTCGGACGACCACGTCTCATTACTAAACGTAGAGGTCGCAGGATCCCCCGCTGTGTAATCCAGTACATGCGTCGATCTGTGGCAGATCTGACGACAGAGTACAATGCTGGTGCAGGCTCAAGTGTTTATGAGCACACTGTTCAGAGGCTATTGCTGAACATCGACACCACACGACCCCTATGTGTTCCTTTGTTGACGCGACGACATCATAACTTACTATTTCTAGGGGTACAGCAACATTGACTTCTCACCATTAATCAATAGAAACGTGTCGCCTATCAAATGAATCGCATTTCTTGTAACACCAGGTCGATGGTTCTGTCCCTACAGGCCGTCATCCAGGCTAATGGCTGTACGAAACACGCGAAACGTGCCGGCGACGGCCTAACTATGCAATGGCGTACATTGAATTTTGCTTCCATCGGATCTGTGGTGGTAATGGAAAGCATCATGTCAGTAGAGAACTATGTGAACATTATAGCGGGCCACCTGAATCGTTTCATGTTTGGCGTCTACCCCTGCGGCGATGACATTTTCAGCGGGATAACTGTCTGTGTTGCACGGTGAGAATCGTGTTACAGTGGTTTGAGAGGCATTATAGTGAACTCACATTGAAGTCTTGTCCAGCAAATGTGACTGATTTGTATCCACTGGAACATACATCAGGTGCCAGCTGCATGCCCATACACCACGATTCCGTAATTTGAGGAAATTACTTGACCTGTCCGTAAACATCTGGTGCCACATACTCTTGGAATCGTGTCAAGAACTTGTAGAATCCATGTCAAGCAGAATTTCTGTAGTACTGTGTTTGAAAAGTGGAATAGGACGCTACTAAACATGTGGTCATAATGTTTTGGATCATCGGTGTACACTTTAGACTTTCTGTACTTCGACCCTCGTTGAAAAAGCTATCTCATGTACTATTTCTAGTGTCTCATTTCAAATTCCAATTGCTTCAGTATCTTCTGATGTAATGCTTCCACACTCCTTTATTCTTGTTCTGCTTTTGTTGATCTTCAGTTTACATCCTCCTTTCAAGACACTATCCGTTTAACTGCTCTTCCAAGTCCTTTGCTATCTCCGAGAGAATTAGAATGCCATCGGCAAACCTGAAAGTCTTAATTTCTTCCTCATGAAATTTAATTCCCTCTTCAAATTTTTCTTTAGCTTCCTGAGCACCTTGATCAATGTACAAATTGAATAACATCGCAGATGGGCTGCAAAACCTGTCTCTCTCCCTTCTCAACCGCTGCTTGTCTTTCGTGGCATTCGAGTCTTACAATGCCGCCTGGTTTCTGTACAAATTGTGAATAACTTTTAGCTCCCTGCATTTTACCACTCAGCTAAGTTTTCGGACTTGTGTTCCAGGTTTGATAAAAACAGAAGGAAACATTCAACAGGTTCACCATGTAAGGCTGGTGCGTTAAGTTGTTCTGAAAGCGGTGCTAATATTCAAGATAATAAAAGCGGGTTAAGAGCTGTGAGCTATCTGTGGAAGTTATCCTTGCATTACTGAGCAACTGTTTCACTAGGTATCCAGTCTAGTTTACCAAATTGCCATCCAGACTAACATTATTTACAATCTTTTAATAGTCATCTTACGACAACCGTTGATATATATATATAAAGAGAATTTAAATAAAAAGAAATAAATCAGTTTATATTTGGACATTTATTTTAATGTTGATCATCGTTCAGTTAAAATTTCAGCGTATTTAACTTGATTCATAACTTAACTGGTGCCTTATTTAGGATTGTGAAAATGTAAGTTTGTAATCTTACGGAACACATCAAATATGGAGCCAAGATTGGGAGACTGCATACAACACTGCATTCATTAGATAACACACGAAGAACGTTGAAACATATGCAAGAGGAAATTAACCACAACCAACCAATTCAATTTTCACCCAAAGAAATTACGGTCGTAGCGCAATCCTGTCCGTCATGAAATTACCACACATTGGTATACTAAATTCATACTAATTGTCTGTGAAATCTTCTTGAAAAGAATAGCTGAGGGCTACTTTGATGATTACTCCACATGCTTCACGTGGTCAACCTGGTTTACACAAAGAGTGTAACTCCACAATAATTTTGATAATTAAAATAAATTACATCGAAACGCAATTTACAAAAGAAAAACCTCCAACTGGTTACTATCATCATACTATTAACCTCATGGGTCAAACAATTATTTAAGCATGTGGTACTGGTCTCACAAAGTACACCCCACGTGGGTTGAACATAAAGAAAAGTTGCTATATTGAAAAATATTGTCAAGACGAGACGTTATAATCTCAAGCACATTCGATTTAAGATTGATGATCTTAGTTAGAGTTACAGATCATCAGCATGTGGTTCCACTAACAAAGTAGTGACAAAGCAACTACTGGAAGATATTCTGTACTTCACACTTGAATTACACTGCATTGCAATTTAAGATAACAGAAGATATTTCAGATCTAAACCTGAAACAAAGGTGATTAAATTTTCAGTTAGGCTGAACTTAAGAAATGCCTTATCCTACGGACTTAGCAGAGACGCGCTTAGCCGGAGATCTTACCACTTCATATGCTCGCCATGGACAGACTGGTGTGGGCCCCTACTGAGGGTGCCTCACAGACACAAACGGAAGTGACCAGAGAGGCAGCTTCCTATACCAACATGACAAGGGACGGACAGGACCATACCAAGAATAGAAACCTCTTTGCTTTTAGAAAGCGTAGCTACCTGTTCCGACATTGGTCCTACTGTTCTCTAGCAGACAGGCTTGTCTACTACCATCAAGCATGCAATTAGAAATACATTTGCTCACACATCCTTTCACACAGAAGGGGAGGGGGATGACAGTATCTTATCATATACACTATATAAAAGAAAGTGCATGTAGGTTCCATATGAGACTGTGTGACATGAATTACATATAAACTGTGTTTTAAAGTGTAGTAGTGTGACAGATCGTTCTTGTTTATGTGTAAAAGTAACACATTCCACTCCTCAGTCTCCTCCAACATAGAGTCAGAAACACCACAGTAAATTTTGAAGTGGAATTTATGCCATAAATGACAACAGATTTAAGAAATTAACATGAAAGGAATCCAACAGAGACCTTTCAACCATTCTCGTTGACATAACTTAATATGAAAGATAACTGATCAATATGTGAAATGTACGCTGTAGAATCTACTATTATTGAGAAATATTTGGCCTGATTTATTTCACTTATGATAATTCTTTTTAGTCGTTCAGAAAGAAGCTCTATTATTTCATCACAGATTGTTGAAGAATGATAATTTGTATATCCCTGTCCTTGATCTCCATATCGTCCTATGTGCTCTGCGAAAAAAAGGATCAAATTAGGATATAAGTTCAAAGGCATCATAAATTGAGCATTATGTAATGAATGGAATCTTTCAACGTGTCCACGTAGGGAAAGTCCAGGACTTGTTAGCTTCTTCACTACCGCAAACACCCTTTTCAACACACTGCGCCAGTAAATTTTTTCCGTCTCAACATATGACTCGAAATGGTTATCTATCGTCGCAAGTGACTTTTTTCTTATTAAGAGCGATAACTCAGAATTTTTGTGTTCAAGTGAATTCTCATGATGAGACGAAATATTAAAAATATTTTTCCTATCTGCAATACCATTAGCAGCAATCGCGGCTTTACCTCCGAACAATTTACATGATGCACAAAAAACAGCACCGGTGCTACAGGAGTATACTAGTAAATCGTGCAAAGTTGATTCACCATTTAAAAGTTTACGGAAAACACATTTTTGTCCAAATACCTGGTTTTATTACAACAGCTGCAGTGCCAGAAATATCTTTCGTACTACTTAAATTCGAAGTCGAACCAGCAACATTTTTTACGAAAAATTTATCTACTCTGCCAAGCGCTTTTAGAACATAGGCTTCTCGTTCTAGCCTTTCATTCGATAATTTCCGAAATGCCGCCCTACTTAATTTTGCGCGTTTGATTTCTTCACTGTTATTCACGTTAAGGCACTTACAAAATTGTCAAGCAACATCAAAACAAAAGAAAAATATTTGTAAAAGGAAAGAAAGAAAGACTGCTCTAGTTCCAATCGTACTACACAGCACATGATCACAAAGCTTCTTACTTTAAACACGACACAAGAGCACAAAGATTTTTCCTTTAAATATGGAGCGATGAACTGACCAACTCGGATTACTCGACGTAATTGTGCTATGAAAGAACGACAATGCAGAATAATTTAATTTCATTGTCGCCTGTTTCTCTGTTCTCAGTGAACAGTAGAAGCACATCTGCCGGCTGGAATTCGTCTCATAAAGAAAATGGGACAATCCCTTTTTTGGCTTCTGTTTCCCGCGTCGCCGGAATTTTAGCTGGGACGTAAATACGTTCTGAATATTCTTGACACTGTCTTTCTGAATTAAAAAGCAAATAATTTTTGCGATCTTGCAGTGAAGTGTACAGGTTCGACTCTTATCTCACTTATTCTTATAACATTTTAGAGGTTTCTATGGGCAGAAAAGACAGACTACAAAGCTTAAGCAGTCTTGTTGGCAGTTGATGTGGTGTGTTGTCTTTTGGGTGAACACTGCTGTTATGTCTACACGCAAATGCACCTTTTGTTCCAACATAAAATAAAAATACTCTTTCCTTAAAGAAAAAAGCTTAGTTAAGAAGTTGAATATAAAATTTGCAATACACGTGCTATTTGATTGCATAGATTGAGAGCTTTCATTTCGTGCAGGCTGCAGCACAATGAATGAGACAAACTAAGGTTGCTTCGTTCTTTTTTCGCTAAAAAGTAACTAAGTAAATAAATAAATAAAATTTTAAACTGTTATTAAGTGTATTTCACACATTATTAGGTGTTCTGATCATGTTCTTTTCGTATAAATTTGTGTTTAAAATTGTAAAACATTCCCAGTATCAACATATTTTGTTAAATGGGTGTCATTAAATCAAAGCTTACATTAATTAGAGTAATGGAGCGTTGTCTTGATACTTCCCCCTAATTTCTACAAGAAATTTAAGTAGAGTCCGGTTTTACATACTGAGGCCCACACATGTTACAGTATTTATGAAACTGCTACTTAGTTTATCAGAGCTTTTCAAGGGTCCCGGTATTTTCACAGGGGAAACATGGTATGGTTAAGTTGAAGCCGACAGCAAAAATTGGTTCAAACGGCTCTAAGCACTATGGGACTTCACATCTGAGTTCATCAGCCCCCTAGACTTAGAACTACTTAAACCTAACTAACCTAAGGACATCACAAACATCCATGCCCGAGGCACAATTCGAACCTGCGACCGTAGCAGCCGCGTGGTCCCCGACTTAAGCGCCTACAATCGCTCGACCACAGCGGCCGGCAAGCCGACAACATTCTCGGAATAATAACGAGTCAAACATTGTATTATAGATTGCCGTCCTGACAGCGTACTTCAAAATATTTTGAACAATCATGAAGATGATACCAGACAGAAACCCAATGCTAAATTTCCATTCAGTCACCAAGTAAACTATTTATACTTCCAAGCTTATATTGTCGAATTTAGTTCATAAGGCTTATTTAAACTAGCAAGTTGTTTAACAATAGTAAAAATTTTTGTCGTTTGTAAGCGCAGTTATTTTAAAACGTAAAAGCTTAAAATGTGTACAGAGCAAAAAATGCCGCCTCCTTAAGATCCCGTCCCTAGGCCCGTGTCTAGAGGGCCTATATGTAAATCCGCCACTGGGCACACAGGAGGGACAGTGGAATATGGCACTGACACATTGTAAATATGAGTGTCGGACTCAGAAAAGTAGCAAAACTTAATGGGCTTTGCACAAGTACATCTGAATCGGGCAGTTAGCAAACAAGTTTGATATAAAATACTTAAACTGCGGCTAATATGGAAGTACTCAACGTCTCACTCTTTTTATAGCGGAGGAAGTTGACTAACTGCACCGTACATTAAGGTGCCAGAAATACCAAGATGAGATTGCTTTGAATAAAATCTCGCGAAGACGCTCACATAGAGACCCTTGTGAACTTCAGAAGAATTCTGGAAGACATTAGATCAAGTAAGGCATAGGGGATAAATAGCATTCCTACAACAGAATAAGTCAGTGGAAGTAGGTGTGATACATTTCTTTCAAATTGCATTTCAGCTTTATTACATATTACAAAAAAACACAGCAATTTTCGTAAAGAAACTATCATCCAGTCTCCAGTACATCACAATTTAATACCAGATATACTTTTAACCTATTAAATAGATGCACCTTCACAAATTTCTCAGTAAATACAAGAACCCTAGCTATAATACTTTTACAAAAAAGCATCATGTGAAGAAATATGCTTAAAACTCATAATCTACAGTCTCCCATTATCCATGCATGGCAAATACGCTGTGAAATTAACTGCATTAAATCCGTATAAAACAAATTTTTACGTAGACGAAACAACCATCAACATTTATCAACACAGTTATTGAAGTTTATATAACATAGCTCATGAACTATCAAATAACAGCGCTCTGATTAAATACAGTAAACCAGTGGCCACCAACACCTTCTTCTGAATCATGACCGGAGCCTTTCTGGATAGTACCCAAGTCCACCGAGTACTTCGGCACATCCAGCGGGGTAGTCCGAAGTTCACAACCCCAACAGGCAACCATAACACATCAGTTCACTCGATGCTAGCCGCTGACGGTGATACAGAGCAAGAAAACCAGCATGTCCAGGACGTGGAAACGGCGTCCTCCGTCTGGTATACACCGTCGATGGTCGTTACAGACAGCTTCGGTTACGAGGCGCCACAGCCGCACTGTCCACAGCGCCGTTTCGCGCCGTGCGCTGCGAAATTGAGCGCGGGAGTTCGAATGCGTCGCAACAGTGACCAGTCAGCACTATTCCATTCCACTTTAAAATCAATGGAGGAGATGTCAGTTAACGAATGTTCAAGCTGATGTGCACAATCTAAGAGACTGGCGACATACCACTAGACTTTCGGAAAAATATCATCCACACAATTTTGAAGATGGCAAGTGCAGAGATGTACGGGAACTACCGCTTAACGGTTCATACATCCAAGTTGGTGAAAAAAATAATATACAGAAAAATGAAAAATAAATCTGAGAATCTGCTAAATGTTTAGCTTTAGGAAAGGAAGAGGAACCAGAGAGGCAGTTCTGACGTTGCAGTTGATAATGGAAGCAAGACTGAAGGAAAGTCGCATGATTTGTTGACCTAGAAAAAGCGTTCGACAATGTAAAATGCTGCAAGATCTTCAAAATTCTATGAAGAATGCGAGGTAGCTGCAGGAAAACCGGGTAATGAACAATATGTATGAGAACCAAAAGGGAACAATAAGACTGGAAGATCAACAACGAAGTGCTCGGGCTAAAAACGTTGTAAGACAGGGATGCAGACTCTCGCTCCTAATGTCTAATCTGTTCATCGAAGAAGTAATGATGGAAATAAAAGAAAGTCCCAAGAGTGGAATCACAATCAAAGTGAAATGATATCAATGATAAGATTCACTGGTGACATTGCTGTCCTCAGCAGAAGAGAAGAAGAATAATGTGGTCTGTGGAATACAATGTACAGTCTATTAATTACAGACAGTGAATAGTGATATATGTGTGGGGGGATAATGGAAACTAATAATAGCTTCTTGAATAATTGAAAAAAATTGACTGGAAAGAATAGTTGAAAGAAATTGGCAGGTAATTTCTGATCTGTACACAAGACTTTAAATATGATGCTGGCAACAATCAGAGCAAAATGCCTCGGACCTTTGAAGGTGACGGAGTCCCACCTCTAATTGACAAACCAGGGACTCCCAAGATACGACTCGGCAAACGAATGGTAACGAGATGGGGAGCTATTAATGTCAATGGGGGCTACTCTGGGAAGAAGGTAGAGCTGGCAGAGGCTGCAAGTAAGATGGGGTTGGATGTTTTAGCTGTTAATGACATTCGGGTATGGGGTGAGAAAGAAGAGCAAGTGGGAGAATACAAGGTCTATCTGTCAGGAATCAAAGCAGGAATAGCACAATGGGGTGTAGGGCTTTACATCAGGAAAGAAATGGAACCCAGCGTAGTTGCAACAAGGTATGTAAACGAACGACTGATGTGGATAGATTTGACAGCGTCTAGAAAGAAAATTAGGATTGTGTCAGTATATTCTCATTATGAAGGGACAGATCAAGATATGATGGATAGTTTTTATGACGCACTCAGTGATGCAGTTGTTAGAGTAAAGGACAAGGACAGTGTTCTGCTCATGGGTGATTTTACTGCCAGGATTTGAAATCGAACAGAAGGGTATGAAAAGATTATGGGTAAATTTGGAGAGGATATGGAGGCCAAGAGGACCTGGAAATAACTCTTGGATTTCTGTGCCAGTATGGGCTTAGTAATCACAAACTCCTTTTTTAAACATAAGAACATTCACCAGTATACTTCTGAAGGCAGGGGAACCAGATCTGTCATTGACTATATAATAGCAGATCAGGAATTCAGGAAGGCTGTGAGGGACACATGTGTATTCAGAGGATTCTTTGATGACACTGATCACTATTTAATCTGCAGTGAAATTGGTATTATGAGGCCGAAAGTGCAGGAGGTCAGGTCCATATGTAGGAGGATAAGAGTGGAGAAACTTCAGGATAAGGAAATCAGGCATAAGTACAGAACAGTGATCTCAGAAAGGTACCAGTTAGTTGAATGTAGTCAGTTACAGTCCTTAAAAAAGAAATGGACAAGGTACAGGGACACAATACGAGAAGTGGCTAAAAAATGTCGTGGAACAGTAGTATGTAAAGGTAGGATGAAGCAAACAGCTTGGTGGAATGACACAGTCAAGGCAGCCTGTAAAAGAAAAATGAAGGCGTATCAAAAATGGCTACATACTAGAACTCAGGTAGACAGAGAAAGTTATGTTGAAGAAAGAAACAAAGCCAAACAGATAATTGCAGCATCCAAGAAGAAGACTTGGGAAGACTTTGGAAACAGGTTGGAGACTTTGGGTCAAGCTGCTGGAAAACCATTCTGGAGTGTAGTCTTCGAAAGGGAGGTAAGAAGGAAATGACAAGTATTTTGGACAGGTCAGGAAAACTGCTGGTGAATCCTGTTGATGCCTTGGGCAGATGGAGGGAATATTTTGAAGAGTTGCTCAATGTAGGTGAAAATACGATCAGTAATGTTTCAGATTTCGATGTACAATGGGATAGGAATGATGATGGAAATAGGATCACATTCGAGGAAGTGGAGAAAATGGTCAATAGATTGCAGTGCAATAAAGCGGCTGGGGTGGATGAAATTAAGTCGGAACTCATCAAATACAGTGGAATGTCAGGTCTTAAATGGCTACAAAGGATAATTCAAATGGCGTGCGCATTCGGGAGGACGACGGTTCAATCCCGCGTCCGGCTATCCTGCTTTAGGTTTTCCGTGATTTCGCTAAATCGCTCCAGGCAAATGCCGGGATGGTTCCTTTGAAAGGGCACGGCCGACTTCCATCCCTAATCCGATGAGACCGATAACCTCGCTGTTTGGTCTCTTCCCCCAAACAATCCAATCCAATCCAAATCAAATGGCGTGGGAGTCGGGACAGGTCCCATCAGACTGGACGAAAGCAGTAATTATGCCAATCTTTAAACATGGAAACAGAAAAGATTGTAACAACTACAGAGGTATCTCTTTAATCAGCGTTGTGGGTAAAATCTTCTCAGGTATTATTGAAAGGAAAGTGAGAGTATTAGTCGAGGACAAACTGGATGAAAATCACTGTGGGTTTAGGCTCTTAGAGGTTGTCAGGACCAGATCTTTAGTTTACGGGAAATAATGGAGGAGTGTCACGAGTGGAACAGGGAACTGTATCTATGGTTTATAGATCTAGAAAAGGCATATGACCGGGTTCCTAGGAGGAAGTTATTGTCTGTTCTACGAGATTATGGAATAGGAGGCAAACTTTTGCAAGCAATTAAAGGTCTTTACATAGACAGTCAGGCAGCAGTTAGAGTTGACGGTAAATTGAGTTCATGGTACAGAGTAGTTTCAGGGGTAAGACAAGGCTGCAACCTGTCTCCACTGTTGTTCATATTATTTATGGATCATATGTTGAAAATGTAAGGACTATGGTATGAAAATTAGCATCTCCAAAACGAAGGTAATGTCAGTGGGAAAGAGATATAAACGGATTGAGTGCCAAATAGGAGGAACAAAGTTAGAACAGGTGGACGGTTTCAAGTACTTAGGATGCATATACACTCCTGGAAATGGAAAAAAGAACACATTGACACCGGTGTGTCAGACCCACCATACTTGCTCCGGACACTGCGAGAGGGCTGTACAAGCAATGATCACACGCACGGCACAGCGGACACACCAGGAACCGCGGTGTTGGCCGTCGAATGGCGCTAGCTGCGCAGCATTTGTGCACCGCCGCCGTCAGTGTCAGCCAGTTTGCCGTGGCATACGGAACTCCATCGCAGTCTTTAACACTGGTAGCATGCCGCGACAGCGTGGACGTGAACCGTATGTGCAGTTGACGGACATTGAGCGAGGGCGTATAGTGGGCATGCGGGAGGCCGGGTGGACGTACCGCCGAATTGCTCAACACGTGGGGCGTGAGGTCTCCACAGTACATCGATGTTGTCGCCAGTGGTCGGCGGAAGGTGCACGTGCCCGTCGACCTGGGACCGGACCGCAGCGACGCACGGATGCACGCCAAGACCGTAGGATCCTACGCAGTGCCGTAGGGGACCGCACCGCCACTTCTCAGCAAATTAGGGACACTGTTGCTCCTGGGGTATCGGCGAGGACCATTCGTAACCGTCTCCATGAAGCTGGGCTACGGTCCCGCACACCGTTAGGCCGTCTTCCGCTCACGCCCCAACATCGTGCAGCCCGCCTCCAGTGGTGTCGCGACAGGCGTGAATGGAGGGACGAATGGAGACGTGTCGTCTTCAGGGTTGAGAGTCGCTTCTGCCTTGGTGCCAATGATGGTCGTATGCGTGTTTGGCGCCGTGCAGGTGAGCGCCACAATCAGGACTGCATACGACCGAGGCACACAGGGCCAACACCCGGCATCATGGTGTGGGGAGCGATCTCCTACACTGGCCGTACACCACTGGTGATCGTCGAGGGGACACTGAATAGTGCACGGTACATCCAAACCGTCATCGAACCCATCGTTCTACCATTCCTAGCCCGGCAAGGGAACTTGCTGTTCCAACAGGACAATGCACGTCCGCATGTATCCCGTGCCACCCAACGTGCTCTAGAAGGTGTAAGTCAACTACCCTGGCCAGCAAGATCTCCGGATCTGTCCCCCATTGAACATGTTTGGGACTGGATGAAGCGTCGTCTCACGCGGTCTGCACGTCCAGCACGAACGCTGGTCCAATTGAGGCGCCAGGTGGAAATGGCATGGCAAGCCGTTCCACAGGACTACATCCAGCATCTCTACGATCGTCTCCATGGGAGAATAGCAGCCTGCATTGCTGCGAAAGGTGGATATACACTGTACTAGTGCCGACATTGTGCATGCTCTGTTGCCTGTGTCTATGTGCCTGTGGTTCTGTCAGTGTGATCATGTGATGTATCTGACCCCAGGAATGTGTCAATAAAGTTTCCCCTTCCTGGGACAATGAATTCACGGTGTTCTTATTTCAATTTCCAGGAGTGTATTTTACAGGATGGCAACATAGTGAAAGAGGTGGATGCGAGGAGTAGCAAAGCTAATGCAGTAAGCGCTCAGATACGATCAACTCTCTTCTGCAAGAAGGAAGTCAGCACCAAGACTAAGTTATCTGTGCACCATTCAATATTTCGACCAGCTTTGTTGTATGGGAGCGAAAGCTGGGTGGATTCAGGTTACCCTATCAATAAGGTTGAGGTTACGGATATGAAAGTATCTAGGATGATTGCAGGTACTAGTACATGGGAACAATGGCAGGAGGGAGTCCACAATGAGGAAATCAAATAAAAACTGGGAATGAACTCTATATATGTAGCAGTCAGGGCGAACAGGCTTAGATGGTTGGGTCATGTTACACGCATGGGAGAAGTAAAGTTACCCAAGAGACTCATAGGTTCAGCAGTAGAGGGTAGGAGGAGTCGGGGTAGACCAAGGAGAAGGTACCTGGAACCGGTTAAGAATGATTTTGAAGTAATAGGCTTAACATCAGAAGAAGCACCAATGTTAGCACTGAATAGGGGATCATGGAGGAATTTTATAAGGGGACTATGCTCCAGACTGAACGCTGAAAGGCATAATCAGTCTTAAATGATGATGATGATGATGATTACACAATCCTGGGTGACTTTAACTGATACCTATATCAACAGACCTCCAACACCAATATATTCAAGGTCAATATCCATAATTTGCATTACGTACTACTTCATATTTATTCCATCGTGCGTAGTCCTGATTATAACAATGCAGGATCGCTCCTCCTCTGCTCGCGCAAATTCCTCTTGTCTGCTCCGAACCTCCTGATGCACAATCTCGGGGCGGACGAAATGACGAACAGACGGCTGTGGTCGTCGTGAATGTACGAATAAACTTTGCTTTCCTAATAGCTTTTTATAACACTTTTTAATATACGGTTGAGATACACGTTTTTTTAACAAAACTGGTACGACGGATCCAAGCATACGTCCGCACGGAACAACTTATAGAAACAAGCAGGAATTAATAAATGGAAGAGAGTAATTCTTCTTTTTTCATGCACATGTATCAAAACATTATCCTTGCCACAAAACAACTCATTAATTTACGTTTGGCGTTGTGTGTATCCCATTCCGTTCACAAATATCTTACACGTATAAAAAGACAATAATGGAAAAATGATATGATTCAACACCACAGTAAACCGAAAGTAGACAAAACTTAACATCAGAATTGGTCATGTCGAAGTAGATACCGTTAAGGCATTCTGCTGACTTGGAATCAAACTGACACGTTGTGGAGTAACGGATTTAGCGTGACTTACACCAGGATTCTTACCGCCCCAGTGTTCGCAGACGACTAGGTAAGATAATGGTACGACAAACTTAGTGGATTCTAAAATTGTTTTCCTATTTAAATATGTTGTTTGACAGTTTTTGTATAAAAATGTACGTTTCTGTTCGTTTCATGTCGTAAGGAAGAGTGCCGCAAGGCGCCGACGGCCAGAGCGGAGAAGGAGATCTTGCCGACTGCTGTTGCTTTTCTCTGCCATCATCTGAATTTCTTACAAAAATAACTGTAATTGAAAGATAAATGGATATCTTTGTGCTAATTACGTGACAGTTATGTGACAGTATGGTGATTGGCTTTGTACGGTCAAGACTTGTTGTGTTATAACTATGTTTTTCGTAAAGTCAGTAAGAAGCGAAAATCATTTTTTTCGATTTCTCATTTAAGAAACGTATATTAGTTTAATTATTTTGCAAGCGCTACTGAAAATCGTTGCCGTGTTGATTGATGTTTATTGTGGACTTTTTAAATTAGTCGCGTACTTGTGATTGGCGAAAATCTGGCCATATATAATTCACGGCGCTAACCAGTGCAGAGATAGGCTTTATAACTAACAATTTTTGGTGAAATTAAGATTTTTACCAGGAGAATCGAAAGTGCTTTCACTCTCTCGACGTTCGAACCTGCTAAGCCGTTATCAGAAAACTTTAAAGACTTAATTGTAGCTTACACTCTGGGGTAACAGAAATCTGAACACAGACAATAGAGATTAAATGAAATATTTAGTTCAGTGCAAGGTTGATAAATGAATGTTGAGTTTCTCCTATGTCGGATCGAGGGGCGGTAATGCTGCACCATGACGGACGAAGCAAAGAGAATAGAAATAGCGCATTAGCACAACAAAGAGGTCACTTCTGACCAAGAGAAGTATACTATTTTCAAACATAGGCCGTAGCTTGGGGAACAAATTTCTGAGATGGTACGCAACATTCTGTGATAGTGAATAACAGACAGTAGCAAAATCGGAACAGAAGAGAATCGAAGAATGTGAGGTGTGGTGCTACACTTACAAGAAGAAGGGGTAGGGTGATAAGACATTAGGAAATAACGTCTATGGCAGTAGAGGAAACTGTAGAGGGTTGCTACTGTAGGGGAAGACAGACACTGGAATGGATCCAACAAATAACTGAAGGCGTAGGGTTACAAGTGCTACGCTGATGGTGGCAACCTTTGCGACTACACCTCGTTCGTGAAGCGTCTTTGTGGTAACCGTTACTGTGGTGGACGTGGAGGTGCTGTGTACTACTGTACATTCGAGCTGTAGACCGCGAGCTGGTGATCTGTCTCGCACCGACGCCCTCGCTGAGGGAGACGCCGCTTCGGAACAGGGCGGCGAGGCGCGAGGCTCGCATACCAACGACGGCAACGCAGCGAGTCCGTGCCGAACCCCACCCCAGACACCACGCCCTGAGGTCTTTGTGCAGCCGGCGCGAGGCAGCCACTGGCGAAGCGCCGCTCTGCATTTCGGCACCGCCAGCGGATGCCTAGGGCTCGGCACGGCGTCGGAATTCTTCTGCTCGATAGTGCACCGATGCTACGACATACGCCGCTTCCAGATGGAGCGCGGCCTATATATGGCTGAACTGGAATCCGCTGGCATATTTTACTCTTGTTGTAGATGACAACAGTGCTCACAATACACAATACAAAACACAGCTAGAAATGCAATGGAGTGAGACGCCCTAACGTATCCATCACAGCAAGGTGAAATACTCCTCCTCTTTGAATCGCACAATTTTATTTATGCCCTTATTCCATTTAAGTACCACACAACAATTTACAACAGGTAATCAACGTCGGTCACATCAAATACGTGTAAACATATGTATACATGTGTGCTTGAAAGATTACGTTCTGACTTGCGGCTGGTCCCGGCGGAGATTCGAGTCCTCCCTCGGGCATTGGTGTGTGTGTTTGTCCTTAGGATAATTTAGGTTAAGTAGTGTGTAAGCTTAGGGACGGATGACCTTAGCAGTTAAGTCCCATAAGATTTCACACACATTTAAACATTTTTTTTGATCACAATCTGTATTGTAGTTAGAAAAGACGTAGATAAAAAAACTTTACTAATAGCTGGTTATTTTGTGCTACAGAATCATACGCATAGTGATGACTAGTTTAAGTCCCAAGCGATATAAAGACGCCACTTGGGGTACCAAACTGGGAGGCGTTCCAGAACCTCCACAACTGTAACATTTCTGTACAGGCGGTATCACAATTATCAGAACCGCCTGTTTGGAACCCCAAGCTGAAAGAGGCACCAGGGGCGACCAAGTGCAAGGTTTGTAAACAGAGCATATCATAATTAATAGTAAAAGGTAACAGAGGTAAAACTGTACGAGGAAAGAGTGGGAGGCGGTGGTAAGGTTGGGGGGGGGGGGGGGGGGAGTGCCAGATGGCAGATGGTAAGTCGCTTCCGTGGGAAAATGTGCTCCAAACGGCCTTGTGCGTAAATGCTCTTTATGTAAACCCTGTTCCAAAAGTAAGTGTATACCCTAAATCTGCATCTACGCACATACTCCGCAAGCCCCTGCACTGTGCGTGGTGAAGGGTACCTGTATCAAAAAAATTGTTCAAATGCCTCTGAGCACTATGGGACTTAACATCTGAAGTCATCACTTCCCTAGACTTAGAACTACTTAAACCTAACTAAGCTAAGGACATCACACACATCCATGCCCGAGGCAGGATTCGAACCTGTGACCGTAGCAGCAGCGCGGTTTCGGACTGAAGCGCCTAGAACCGCTCGACCACAGCGGCCGGCCTACCTGATTCATTACTATGCAGTTGCTTTCCCGTTCCGCTCGAAAAAAGAGCGCGGGAAAAACGAGTGCCAACAGCCTCCATACAATTTCTATTTTCTCTTATCTTCGTGGTCCTTACGCGAAATGTATGTTGCCGTCAGAATAATCGTTCTGCTGTAAGCTTCAAATCTCGATTCTCTAAATTTTCTCAATATAGTTTCTCGAAAAGAACATCGCCTTCCCTCCTGGTATTTCTATTTGAGTCCCTAAAGCATCTCCGTAATACTTGCATGCTGTTCAGACCTACTGGTATCAAATCTAACAACCAGTCTTCGAATTGTTTCGATTTCTTCCTTCACTGTGATCTGGTGCAGATCCCAAACACCCAAGCAGCACTCAAGAACAGGTCGCACTAATTATATTGTCCGAATTTTGTATACAATAATAATGAATTGAATTTATCGATACCTCACTGCAAAAAGAATCAACCGGGAATAACCTAGATGAATGTTTGGACCAGTTTTTTCCAACAACTGTGACTGGAGGCATAAATAATTAACGAATGTGAATGGAGAAAGTGAAACTTGTTGCTTCCAGAAAATAATTGTTCAGGCTATAGCTCGTGAGTCCCCACATGCAAATTCAGGAATAATAAATTTAAATCAATTACTGTTTATTGGGCCTCCGAACTGCATGGTTAGAGTTAGGTGTTGGCTATGCTACAGTCTAGGGGCCAGTCGTGCATTTTTTGCATAAACCCCAAAAAAATCGGTCACAAGTTCAAATAAATTCAGGCAGGAAACTGCAGTGAAAATAATGTTCACTAGTTACAGCGTTTTAAATTTTTACAAATCAGAGTTTATTTCAAATAATATTAACACTTACTATAGCTGATAACTATCCATCATTGAAGTAGCGATCATCTGAGTGAGGGATTAACTGAAATGGAACAGTAATTCTTTAGTCAAGTCTAAAGTTCTAACTGATAGCTAACTAAATTCTTATCGGTCGGTGCTCAGAAGATCCGGAGCCCAGCCAATCTGAATTTAGTTAGAAATGCTAAACATGGCAATGCAAAGATTCCTTGTAGTAAACATTCGATCAGAGATCATTTCATCTAGGTCTTCATCTTCTCCTTCATCGTCATCTTCATCTGAAACTCCATCTTCAACTTGGCCGCTGCCAAGTTCCGCTGCCAGAGTTGACGTATCAAGAGAGTAGAGAAATTTTGGGCTGATCTGCACTTTGAGATTGGCGAGGGTCGTTGCTTCTGCCAATAATTGATTTTTCAACCTTTTCAGCTTCAGCCTAAAATACTATGGTGAGATTGAATCAGAGCTGTAAGAACAGGTGTTGGGCAACTAAACTTATAACATTTAGATCACTTCAAGCTTCTCTTTGAACACTCGTATTTTGCATTAATGAACAGTCTGCTTTCGACTCCAACCACAAGTGTGACGTATCCCCTCCTGTAATATTACCTGTTTTCAACTACCATCGCCACAATCACTGTGCAATTTGCAATTGCAATTAATTCACTTGCACGATTATTATTATCTTTGGCTCCCACCCGACTCCGACCCTCAAAAGGCTTTATTGTATTAATGCTGCGACTTTTTGTCACGTTTAGTCAATAATATCATCGGAATAAATCAAAGCCGGCTGAAGTGGCCGTGCGGTTCTAGGCACTACAGTCTGGAACCGAGCGACCGCTACGGTCGCAGGTTCGAATCCTGCCTCGGGCATGGAAGTGTGTGATGTCGTTAGGTTAGTTAGGTTTAAGTAGTTCCAAGTTCTAGGCCACTGATGACCTCAGAAGTTAAGTCGCATAGTGCTCAGATCCATTTGAGCCAATAAATCAAAGTAATTGTGATTTGTCTCTCATTTGATAGTCATAAGTTTCCGCATTCATTACTTTCTAAGGCACTCTAACTTTTGAGACTCCTGCCAGGCCTACTGTTCATTCAAATCTGGGCCACCTTGCAGATCATGTACACCAGTATTGGCTAGAAACAGTCTTGGTTGCAATTTTAGTTTTTTAGTTTTGAACTACGCTCCTGTGGACGGGAACGCGTTATGCAGGTCTTGGAGTCACTCGCGTCCATCTATAAAAGTTTATCTTCCTAAATCATGTGTTGTTTGGTTTGTGTTATAAATCAGTGACTAATAAATACATTTTTATGTGTTGTTCTTGGCTTAATAAATATAGCTTAATAAATATAGCTTAATAAATATATACTATTAGCAGATTAGTTAGGTTTAAGTAGTTCCAAGTTCTAGGCCACTGATGACCTCAGAAGTTAAGTCGCATAGTGCTCAGATCCATTTGAGCCAATAAATCAAAGTAATTGTGATTTGTCTCTCATTTGATAGTCATAAGTTTCCGCATTCATTACTTTCTAAGGCACTCTAACTTTTGAGACTCCTGCCAGGCCTACTGTTCATTCAAATCTGGGCCACCTTGCAGATCATGTACACCAGTATTGGCTAGAAACAGTCGCAACAGAATGGAATATAGGAATGCCATCAACAAAATACAGGGATTCAAAGACCGAACGCAATCAAAGAAGACGGGAACAACCTGGTCGCAAGAACGTAAAGAAGCCCACTCAGAAAAAATGAAGAAGTACTGGGAAGAACGCAAGAAAAAGCACAAGAAATGACTGATGCTTAGCGTAGTCCAAAGTTGACTGTAACGAATAATAATAATAATTAGCAGATCAAACTCTATGATTCAAGTACCTCGTGGTTATAATTCAACTTTCCCTATTTAACACGTTATAACACGGAAAATAATTACCGTACGAGTACCAAACTTGGTAGCATTACTGACCAGTATGTGGGGTGCACGATTTCCATGCGTCACAGAGCACCGTCCAGTTCCAACTACGGCCACCAGATGCCGCGATCAGTTATCGTGATTCATAGTCTTACACACCTGAGCAGTCGCAGTGCATGTTGGTGTGTCGACTTGAGCTTGGACAAAAGGTGCAGGGCATTATTGATGAAGCTCTATTATCGAAACAATGCACTTGGAGAATATCGCCAACTGAAACGATTACGGAAGGATCCTCTTTCTCCACGTGCTATGCGGAGCATTATGAAGTAGTTCGAATCAACTGGAGAACTGGGCGTCGCTCCGGTAAGAGAACGACCTGTTGCACCACAGATGATAGATGGAATCGCTATTGCGCTATTTCCGATCGTCAGGCAGTGCACGTTCTGTGTGACGACAGTTGAGCATCCTGTGGTCCACTATCCGAAGTTGCTTCGAACCACTCCCAAATGGCATCCGTACAAGATCCATATCATACAGCAGCTTGCACCATAGGACGCACAACGACGTGTTGACTTCGTTCTCCACTTTCTTGCAAGAACTGAAGTTGACGAGGGCTGGCCCTGGTCCATCCTGTAGGCAGAGGTGTGGCTTCACGGCTACGTCCATCATTGGACCGTACTATTTTGAAGAGATTGGCGCTCAAGGACCAAAGACGTGCATTGTGACAGGCCAGGGTTACTGCGATATGCTTCGCCATCGTGTCACAGCCGCCCTACGGAGAGAAACGCATTGTAGTTTTCATACAAGATGGGGCTCCACCGCGCATGGCTCGTGAAGTTTACCTGCTTCTCCAAAACACATTCGGAAGCGATCGAATAATTAGTCCGTCGCTCCCAAATGCTTGGCCGACACGATCAGCTGATCTCGTTTCCTGTGGTTTCTGGTTGTGGGGCTACCTGAAGAACAGGGCTTACCGGGGAACATTCACACATGTACTGATCTGAAGCACAGCATATCAAGAGAGGTAGCCAGCATACCTATGGACATGCTTCGTTGTGCTGTGCAGAATGCAGTTCTTCTGGGCACCGATGGGCGCCATATTGAGCCCCTTTTGTAGCAGCAATGGTACCGACATGTTAAGGTATGATGTACCGTAGCGGCACATTAAGAGTGTTTCAGTTGAATTGATTTTGCATTATTTCTCCTCCCCATGTCCTTAACATTAAAACTATCAAGTTTGGTGCTCGTACGGTTATTAGTTTCCGTGTTATAACGTGTTAAACAGGGAAAGTTTAATTATAACCAACCGGTACTTATATCATTGTTGCGATTAAATTGGCAGCACCCTCCAACCATTAAAACTTATGATGAAAATAGGATTTAAATTACTGTTTCCTGCAAGCACCACAGTTATACTGATAATTATTCTTAGCGTTTTGTGTGCATGTAACATCATTTTCTGATCTGCGACGGTAGTACTGGCAACTAAATTTATTTTCTTATCCACACAGATTCGTAGTAAGTTGCCGATTATATTTGTGAATACACCTGACTTCTGGCAAGGTGATATTAATATTGGACAACCAGTAAAAACTGCAACCGTAGAACTGTTTCTTAACTGCTATAGGTTACAGCATCTAGTGTTGGTATGGCTGCACCGGTGTGCAAGGGTTGGAAATGAGGCGGAAACGATTCGACTTTCGTAATCGAGTTTGCAGTTTACACAGAATATATTTAACGGTTATTTATTTCAAGTTTCTGCTACCAGTAAAAAGAAATAGAAACCATAACATATACTGCAATAAACAATGGAAATGACCCTTCTCTAGTTAATACCATGTCACAACAGATAAAAAATAAACTGAACAAACAACATCAAACTACACTCACAGCTGACAGTGCCTCAGCAGTCAAATATGTAAAACTGTCGTATCTTGGAATAGTATCTGACAAATTACCAAGACTATTCAAAAACACAGAAGTAAAAATCAGCTGCAGCACCAACAACAACCTAGTAGGAAGCTTATTCACAATATAAAACCACCAGATACAAGTCTTGGTGCATCTGGCATTTACAAAATTACCTGCAGCCACTGTAATAAATATTATATCGGCCGAACAGGAAGAAATTTCAGAACCCGATTCAAAGAACATTTAGACTGCTACAGGCTCGATAAATGTAACAAATCAGCAGTAGCAACTCACATTAAAGACACAGGCCACCCTTTGAAAATCGAAGACAACCTCGAAATTTTACACAAAATAGGAAAAAGTAAAAGAATGGATGTCATGGAAGAAATAGAAATTTTCATACATAACACAAAGCATAGAGATAACATTCTTAATGAAATAACCGAATTCAAAAACTCAAAATTCTTCAACAGTGTTAAGTCAGTTCTAACTCAACAGATTCAAGATATGTCAATGCAAATAATTGACTACGAATCTGTCAGTACCAAGAATATCGATACAAAACCTCGATAATCGATACAGACTCACATGCTACAATCCGCCATCTTGTGTTGTGTGTATAACATCGATGCAATTTGTGCAGTGAATTACGTTGGCAATCAGTGACATAATTATAATGTGCAATAGTGTAACGTCAATCAACAGCTCCGCCATTACACCAGTGATGAGAGTGAAGCAGCAAGATTATGAAATTGTAAGTGATCAACTGTCATACAAAAGCCTTTCACACTATTTTCGTAACACATAACTGATGCAGATCTATCTGCATCCTATACAGGCTATGATATACATAGTCAACCACAAAGAAGAAAACCAGCAGAAGGCATCACCGATTTCGATTTCTAGCCATACACTGCCCCCCTCCTTCCACCCAAATGCCACACCAGCAGCTACAGCAAAAAACAATGGACAAAGTGTTCTAGATTACTCTAGTTTAAGAGTGTTTATTTTTAAGTAACATTTTTCTATGTATGTATGTATAAACGCCTGAAGATGAACAAAACATGTTCGAAACGCGTTGCATTATGTTAGATTAAGCATAAAATAAAAAGTGACTGGTAGCAGAAACTTGAAATAAATAATTATCCCACACAGTCACGGTTCACAAACGTAGCCATTATGGCTGAAAATAAATATTTAACGGTGCTTTAAATCGACAAGGGTCTGAATGCTAGAGCGAATTTTGTAACTATGTTCTTCACAGAAGGCATGGCAGTGAAACTGTTGAGTGACGGTGTCAGGCTCAGTAGCCGAGGAGCGGGAAGCTGCCCACACGGATCGAAGTGTTGTCGGAGGATGATAGCCGATAAATCGGCGAGGAGGACGGGAAACGAGGTCGTTAGCGATAGAGCAGCGGGGCCGTTATTAAGCTGGCCGGTAGTTAGCCGCGGCAACAGGCGCCGCTGCACGGCCAGTTTGCGTAATTGGACGTCCGGAAACTTGCCGGGGCGACGCGCGGCCGACAACCACGGTGGCGGCAGCGGCGGAGGCGGCGGAGGCGGCAGGTCGCGGGTGGCAGGCAGCGCCGTGGCGCAGAAGCCAGTAGCCGGCACTCTGACCGAAGCTGCGCTCTGGACCGGCTGCCGGCAGAAGCACGGCGTCAGCCGCCTCGCTGGTCTGCACTGCATTCCTTACTGGAGGAGGTTACGGTGATGAAAAGGCGAAGGGATGCTAAATATCTTTGAGGAGCACCCTGTGGAGGTGACAAGAAACAAAGGATCTGGAGGAAAACTCTTTATCGCAGGCAGTTATCAACCTTTTTTTTTTTTTTTTTTTTTAACTGCAGACGATTTCTGCTTAAGCACTTGAGAAGGGTCCATTCTCCTCAGTCAGCTTACAAAAATATGCGACTTTTACTTATTTTTTTGGAAAATCTAATGAAACAATGAACGTAAATCTCTTTACACATTATTTATTGATTCTAGGACAAGGTTTTCTGATTTTTTTAAAGAAACTCAGTCATCACTAAGCTCCACATTCGAGGACTTAAAGTTGCTCTGTCCAAAACGAGGTGTGTCATGCAGTCTGTAAATATGCTCTGAAATCAAAACGCAAACGATTTTGTTAATCAGAATGAGATTTTCACTCTGCAGCGGAGTGTACGCTGATGTGAAACTTCCTGGCAGATTGAAACTGTGTGCCGGACCGAGACTCGAACTCGGGACCTTTGCCTTCCGCGGGCAAGTGCTCTACCATCTGAGCTTCTGCCAGTATTTTGTCTCCTACTTTCCAAACTTTACAGAAGCTCTCCTGCCCGCGAAAGGCAAACGTCCCGAGTTCGAGTCTCGGTCCGGCACACAGTTTTAATCTGCCAGGACGTTTCAATTTTGTTAATCTGTTGAATATTGCATACGGAGGAGTAGCATAGGATTTTTTTTTTTTAATTTGAAAGATAATAAAATGGCGGATGCTTGAAACAAAGATGTAGTTTCGCTATGTCACTTTTTGCGGTAACTAATGAATAAATTTAAATAAAAAATAGGCTACCATTCCGTGCGCATATGACCGAGGAGTAATTCAGCCAAATTTCAAAAAAGATGTCTTTATTAGTGTGCCCGTAATGCATTCCGTCAACCTGAGATACGGTGTATTTCAAACTGACAGAATGAAATCTTTCTCATTCTGACCGAATTATTCCTCGGCCATGTCCGCAAGAGGTAAAAGGCCATTTTTTATTATTTTAATTTATTCGTTAGTTATTGTAGAAAGCGTGACCAAAAACCCAAGATAAAGATACATTTTTGTTTCAAACGCCGACCATTTTATTATTTTGTCAAATTTAAAAAAAAACTGTGCTGTTACTTATTGTGCTATATCCCATAGACTAGTAAAACGTTTGTTTTTTGATTTCATGTAGATTTTCAGACTGTAAGGCGTCCGTCATGGACAGACATTTAAATTTGGACAAAGCAACTGTAACTCCTCGTAGGAGCTTAATGATGACTCAATTTCTTAAAAAAAAGAATCAGAGAACGACCAAGAATCAATAAATAATGTGTGCAAAAACGTGTAGGTCGGTTGTTTCATTAGTTTCCTTAAAAAAGAACGTGAAAATCGCTTATTTTATAGGCTGACTGAGGAGAATGGTCCCTTAACAAGAGGCGTTTGGGAATTCCCTTAAACTGACAACGTTAAGGTGAGAGGATCGAAAGGTTCGTGGGAAAAAGCCATCAGCGAGTTCTTTGGACAACGGAGGCCACACAAGCAATTGTGAACGTTAGTAGAAATTTGGACAATAGTACGAGTGGATTACTAGAGATCTAGTTCAGACAGAGTATCTTTACAGAATGAATCTTTCACTTTACAGCGGAGTTTGCGCTGATATGAGACGCAGATTAAAACTGTTTGCCGGAGGGGGACTCGAGTACAGAAGCTTGCCTTTGGTGAGCTTTGCTCTCGCCGACTGTGCAAACCAGATCCGACTCGCCACCCTAACTCACAGCCGTTCTTTCTTCCAACAGTTGTATCCCGCAGGAGAACTTGTGTAAAATTTGTAAAATAGAATGGATGGATACCGAAAGAATCCTCCACAATAATTAAATTTTCATTTCCCTTAACTAGTAAGATAATTTTTCCTTTATATACACTACTGTCCATTAAAATTGCTACACCACGAAGATGGCATGCTACAGACGCGAAATTTAACCGGCAGGAAGAAGATGCTGTGATATGCAAATGATTAGCTTTTCAGAGCATTCACACAAGGTTGGCGCCGGTGGCGACACCTACAACGTGCTGACATGAGGAAAGTTTCCAACCGATTTCTCATACACAAACAGCAGTTGACCGGCGTTGCCTAGGGAAACGTTGTTGTGATGCCTTGTGTAAGGAGAAGAAATGCGTACCATCACGTTTACGACTTTGATAAAGGTCGGATTGTAGCCTATCGCGATTGCGGTTTATCGTATCGCGACATTGCTGCTCGCGTTGGTTAACATCGAATGACTGTTAGCAGAATATGGAATCGGTGGGTTCAGGAGGGTAATACGGAACGCCGTGCTGGATACCAACGGCTTCGTGTCACTAGCAGTCGAGATGACAGGCATCTTATCCGCATGGCTGCTACGGATCGTGCAGCCACGTCTCGATCCCTGAGTCAACAGATGGGGACGTTTGCAAGACAACAACCATCTGCACGAACAGTTCGACGACGTTTGTAGCAGCATGGACTACCAGCTCGGAGACCATGGCTGCGGTTACCCTTGACGCTGCATCACAGACAGAAGCGCCTGCGATGATGTACTCAACGAAGAACCTGGGTGCGCGAATGGCAAAACGTCATTTTTTCGGATGAATCCAGGTTCTGTTTACAGCATCATGATGGTCGCATCCGGTTTTGGCGACATCGCGGTGAACGCACATTGGAAGCGTGTATTCGTCATCGCCATACTGGCGTATCACCAGGCGTGTTTGTATGGGGTGCTGTTGGTTACACGTCTCGGTCACCTCTTATTCGCATTGACGGCACTTTGAACAGTGAACGTTACATTTCAGATGTGTTACGACCCGTGGCTCTACCATTCATTCGATCCCTGCAAAAACCTACATTTCAGCAGAATAATGCACGACCGCATGCCTTTCTTGATACAAAATATGTTCCACTGCTGCCCATGCCAGCACATTCTCCAGATCTCTCACCAAATGAAAACGTCTGGTCAATGGTGGCCGAGCAACTGGCTCGTCACAATACGCCAGTCACTACTCGGTGGTATCGTGTTGAAGCTTCATGGGCAGCTGTACCTGTACACGCCATCCAAGCTCTGTTTGACTCAATGCCCAGGCGTATCAAGACCGTTATTACGGCTAGAGGTGGTCGTACTGGGTACTGATTTCTCAGGATCTATGCACCCAAATTGTTTGAAAATGTAATCACATGTCGTTTCTAGTATATTTGTCCAATGAATACCCGTTTATCATCTGCATTTCTTCTTGGTGTAGCAATTTTAATGGCCAGTAGTGTAGTCATACTTTGTTCCGAACTTTTCATCATCTGCAGAGTTAACAGGCACATGAACTTGTAACGATGTGATAGGTGCTAGTCTTGCATTAGTCTTCGTTACCACAATCATTTATCTGTGTTAGTGTCACCGAACTCATAAGCTTCGTGTGTAGCTTGTTGCATCCATCTATAAAATTTTGAACTTTTTTAGCTCTTTACCTAAAATTTATAGAAATCTAATTTATACTGGTCTGTACACGGTTTAAATACATCAGCTACATGATTTAAAAATAAGCATTCGGTAGTAAGAGAAGAAGAAGGAAAAACAGAAGTAGAACATGAACTAGGGAAAACGTATGAAATGCGAAGCTCAGTGATAGGATTTTGCATAAAGTTTAATGTAATCGTTGCTAACTCTTGGCTTAAGAACAGTGAAACTAGGTTGTATCCATGTCAGAGACCTGGATACACCGTGAAGTTTCAAATGGGTTGTATCTGAATAAAATAATACAACCCGAAGTTGTTGAGGGCTTCAGGAGCAGCATTAGGTAATGATTAAGTGAAACAGGGAAAAGGAACACAATCGAAGTGCGTCCAAGACGAACGGGTAGCTTTGAGATATGAAACAGTGAAGGCAGCAGAGCATCCAATAGGCACAAAACACGAAGCACACAATAAATTTTTATTAAGGCGCGAGATATTGAAAAGACGAAACGAAAAAACATAAAAATCGCAGCTAATGAAACAGATAAAAAGGAATACAGAACAACCACCTATTTCAGTTGGAAAGGGGAATTCTATGAAGAGACAGATGGTGTAGCTATGGGCTGCCCTCTCTTGCCTATTGCAGTAGACATCTTCATGGAGGCATTTGAAGAAACAGCGCTCTAGTCCGCACGATTACGCCCAGAATGTTGGATCCGATATGTTGATGATACCGTCGTTATCTTGCAACATGAAGAGGAAAAACTTCGAAATTTCCACCAACACCTCAACCAGCAGCACAGCAGAATCCAACTCACTATGGACTATGGAATCCAATTCACTACGGACTATGGAATCTAACTCACTTTCCTCGACGTGGAAGTTTACAGAAAGTCTGATGGTAAACTGGGCCATACAGTATAGAGGAAGCCAACCAGTACTGACAAGTATCTGAATGCCTCCTCTCATCATCACTCTACGCAGAAGAAATCCGCCCTGCACACATTAACCAAGAGGGCTCAGGATCAGAGATAAGGAACTTCTAAAGGGTGAACTACAAATCCCTCAAGTCCATTTTTGATGCCAAAGGCTATGGGATGAAACTAATAGATAAAACTATGGCGACAAAGAATGAAGGCAACAGAGGAGAGCAGAAGGAAGCACAAAACATCGCTCTATTACCGTATGCTCAAGGTGCCACTGAACGAGTAGACAAAATTCTCCGCCGAGCTGGCATCAAGCAGCAATAGAAAAAATATATTCTTCTCGCAACGAAAGATACAGTTGACAAACTACATGCTGCTGGAGCGTACGAGATTAGGTGCGAAAGTGGACTGGTGTGTGTAGGCGAGACGGGACGACCCACAGCCTCTTACTTTCAGGAGGAAGATTAGAGAGGCAGTAGAAATAGCCAAACAACCCGCTAACATAAACAGAGAAGACGGATACCACTTCCGACGTTTTACTGCCAGCAATAACAGCGTAACGAGACGCCAGCTTACGTGAAGCAATATACACAGAAGCGCGGAAGTCCGTAGCGGCCACAGGTACATGGAGTACTGGCGCGCTTCAGTAGGTGCTGGTTATCAGGAAAACAACGCCACGTCACAACTGCCGCCTAGTTTTCCATTCGCTGATTTCCACCAATCACAAGCAGTAAAGCAAACACCAAACAACAAGTCGGGTTTCCAGCAATTAAAATAAATTGTTAAAACATCAATAAAGAACTTCTAACACCCCCCTCCCCCCGTCATCCTTAACAGCCTGCCAAAATTACGTAACATCCACATCTTCAGGTATATAAGAAACAAAATTTTCTTATTCAGCAGTAAACAAAGACACCCTGAAGAAGGTCACTTGCAACAGTGACCGAAACTTCGGTAATTTTACATATTGACAAAGCGGTCACAAACACAGAAAAATTTTATTGACTGTGACAATGGCCTCGGAAGCCTAGGTTTATAAGAATACAGAAGTCTAAAAAATGAGATTGCCAGAGGTGGACTGGCCAGAGGAAAAAAGGAAATCTGTAGAAGCCCTGGGTAAGATAAATGCCGCCTATAGGAAACTTTTAGAGAAAAGAGGTGCCAGTACGTAGCAAAGTATGGAAGCTGAAATCCGGGGAGAATAGAAAAATTATACAAATGGAAAACAAACTAGACGGAGGGTAGGAATTTGACAGAGCACTGAATGACCTTAGTTCAAACAAGATTCATGGAGTAGTCGACATTCCCTCAGAATTACTGAGACCCTTGGTAATCAGACAAGCGGAAACTCTTCCGCTCCACATGGAAGATATACAAACATCAAAAAAAGGTTTTCATCACCTCGGTTCCGAGAGTTCCGGAACCTGTACAGAAAATTGGGATAGAGATCAACATAAACATCATTTCCGCCCGTTTTACTGCTCATGAAAACCACACATTGCATGTTGTACCACCCTAAAGCGAGACCTTCAGAGGTGGTGGCCCAGATTGCTGTACACCTCAGTACTTCTAATACCCAGTAGCACGTCCTCTTGCACTGATGCTCGCCTGTATTCGTCGTGGAATACTGTCCACAAGTTCATCAAGGCTCTGTTGGTCCAGATTGTTCCACTCCTCAACAGCGATTCGGCGCAGATCCCTCAGAGTGATTGGTGGTTGGTGGGTCACATCGTCCACAAACAGTCCATTTCAATCTATCCCAGGCATGTTCGATAGAGTTCATGCCTGGAGAGCATGCTAGCCACTCTAGTCGAGCGATGTCGTTATGCTGAAGGAAGCCTTTCACAAGATGTGCACGATGGGAGCGCAAATCGTCGTCATGAAGATGAATGCCTCACCAATATGCTGCCAATATACTTGCACTATCGGTTGCACGATGGCATTCACGTATCGTACAGCCGTTACGGCGCCTTTCATGATCACCAGCGGTGCACGTCTTCCTCACATAATGCCACCCTAAAACGGCAGGGAACCTCCACCCTGCTGCACTCACTGGGCAGTGTGTCTAAGGCGTTCAACCTGATCGGGTTGCCTCCAAACACGTCTCCGACGATTGTCTGGTTGAAGGCATATGCGACACTCATCGGAGAAGAGAACGTGGTGCCAATCCTGAGTGGTCCATCCGGCATCTTGTTGGGCCCATCTGTACCGCGCTGCATGGTGTCGGGCCGGCCGGTGTGGCCAAGCGGTTAAAGGCGCTACAGTCTGGAACCGCGTGACCGCTACGGTAGCAGGTTCGAATCCTGCCTCGAGCATGGATGTATGTGATGTCCTTAGGTTAGTTAGGTTTAAGTAGTTCTAAGTTCTAGGGGACTGATGACCTCCGAAGTTAAGTCCCATAGTGCTCAGAGCCACTTGAACCATTTTTTTGCATCGTGTCGTGGTTGCAAAGATGGCCCTCTCCATGGACGTCGGGAGTGAAGTTGCGCATCACGCAGCCTACTGCACACAGTTTGAGTCGTAACACGACGGCCTGTGGCTGCACGAAAAGCATTATTCAACATGGTAGCTTTTTGCTGTCAGGGTTCCTCCGAGCCATAATCCGTAGGTAGCGGTCATCCACTGCAGTAGTAGCTCTTAGGCGGCCTGAGCGAGGGATGTCATCGACAGTTCCTGCCTCTCTGTATCTTTGGTTCACTCTGAGATACCTTGACACTTCCCTTGTTGAGAGTGCTTCCTGGCACAAACTAACAATGCGGAGGCGATAGAACCGAGATATTGACCGTCTAAGCGAGGTTGAACTACAGACAACACGAGCCGTGTACCTCCTTCCTGGTGGAATGACTGAACTGATCGGCTGTCGGACCCCCTCCGTCTAATAGGCGCTACTCACGCATGATTGTTTACATCTTTGGGCAGGTTTAGTGACATCTCTGAACAGTCAAAGGGACTGTGCCTGTGATACAATATCCACAGCCAACGACTATCTTCAGGAGTTCTGGGATCCGAGGTGATGCAAAATTTTTTTGATGCGTGTGTAAGACTAGCAGTATATCCTAAGATTTCAAGAAGAGTATAACAAATCCAAGTACATGAAAGTTAACTGCTGGCTGGTCTGAATATTACCAGACTAAGATGACATGACGTCACGGTTCTAAATACAGAGACGAATTGTTTACAGAAGAATGGAAAGACTAATAAAACTCAACTACAGGGCGATTAAGAAATGAGACACTAAAAGTAGTAGGCGACTTTACTTATTTGGCAAAAATGTAAGTGACGATGGTCGAAGTAGACAGGATATAGAATGTGGACTGGCAATAATAAGAGAAATATATCGGAAAATGATAAATTTCTTAACATGGAAATTAAATTTAAATGTTAGGAGATATCTTCTGAAGACATTTACCTGGAGTGTAGCGAAGTGCAGCGTGGCTGAGAAACAGTCAGACAAGACGATACTAGAAGCGTTTGAAATGCTGTGCTCATTATAATGCTGAAGATTTTCTAAGCAGTTCGAGTAACGAAAGACGAGGCACTAAATCCAATTGGAGAGAAAAGAAATTTAAGGCACAACTCAACTTAATGAAGAAATAATGAATTTGGTAACGGAGGGAAGTTTGTGTTGGGGGGGGGGGGGGCATTCTGTAGGAAGTGCAAGCCTTGACTACAGTCAGCAGATACAAATGTGTGTAGGTTGAGGAGGTTGAGGTAGTTAGGTAGAGAGGAAGAGGATAGACTAGATGGACAGCAGCACCAAACCAGTCTTTGGACTGAATACCACAACAACAAAAATTATTGACTCACTGTTTTTGGTCGTTGCTCCTGTGACTTGGGGCAGCCAATAAGGTTCCTATTTCGTGTGCAGCTTGGCCGCCCTCTGGCTGTTGTGCCAAACGTGGGTTCTGATATATTAACAAATTGTTCTGTACGGTAATGAACAACCATTAATTCGTGTGAATGACTTTTTCGACGCTTTTTATAATAAAAGTGTTGTCAGTTCGAGTACACTTAGGCTGATGACATACCGACTAGTTTTCACTTATGAAAAAACATTTCAGTTGGTAATATTCACAATAAGTGCACCTGAGTTCGGCCATGCTTTCACGATGTTTGGTAATACTTCACTAAAATCATTGCCGCGTACCACATGACGCCAGAAAACAGACATATAGATCCACAAATTGCGGGAATATTAGGTATCCAGAGCAAAGTATTACGTCATATCGCCACTGTGCGGAATAAACTGCGAAGGAGATACCACTGAAACAGTTGAAAGATGTATGAGGCCAGTGCGAAGCAGCTGAGTGTAAATGCAATAAATTGTGTGATAAGCTTGGTATATAGTGATAGCGTGTGTTCACGCTGTAGGAAAGTGAGATCGTAAAAAGAGCACGTGTCGGCGATATTACGCTTGCTCAGAGCGTTGGCATATCAGAGGCTGACAGCAGCGCTACGTGGGCGGAAGTTTAAAGTCGCCTAATGCGTCATTCCTGTGAACAAATTCCAGAGAGGAGAAAACATCCAACGCTAGCACGTGCATGGTCATCCAAGTACAACGTAACCGTTATCTTATCCGCCCCGGTAGCTGAGTGGTCAGCGTGACAGACTGTCAATCCTAAGGGCCCGGGTTCGATTCCCGGCTGGGTCGGAAATTTTCTCCGCTCAGGGACTGGGTGTTGTGTTGTCCTAATCATCATCATTTCATCCGCATCGACACGCAGGTCGCCGAAGTGGCGTCAAATCGAAAGACCTGCACCAGGCGAACGGTCACCCCGACGGGAGGCCCTAGCCACACGACATTTCCATTTCCATTTATCGTTATCTTGCTTTAAGTACAGATGATTTTAAAAATTGGGGCAACCACATCTAAAATAGTTACACATGATTGCTTAACACTTCATGCGGTGAACAGGTTTTGTTTCTTTTTTTAAAATACAGGTGTTAAAATTATTAAAATAAAACTGAATGAAATGTCCAATGGTCCTCTGTAGCCGTATTTTTTTCAGGTCACTTGCAAATACATACAGCCGGTTTCACATCAAAAGATGTCTCGGGTTCTTCGGCCGACTTTCATCTAATGATTTTACTGACGTTTCGCCAGCACGAGCGGCTGGCATTGTCAAAGCTTCACCCGCTACTGCCGGTGGTGAACTGGAGCCGAGCTCGCGGCCACAGACTATATGTACCTGGGGCGCCAGCGTCCGATGGCTTCTCCGCGGTCATTTCTGGTGCGGTTCTCCTCTTGCTACCTGCGACGGTCGTTCGCTGCAGTACGGTAAGCCAGGATCCGTTTACCTTAAGGCTTTCCTCTTTGTTGTTGAAGCTGTTCGCGTGTTTTTGTATTTCTACAGCTTCTCTGAACAAGCGCGTGTGATAGTGCTTCTCTACAGCTACAACTTCCGTGTCGGCGAATTTTATTATGTGGTCGGTCTCACTCAGTGCATGCTCTTCCACGGCCGATTTCTCCACCTGCCCCAACCTGCAACGTCGCTTATGTTCTTTGATCCTGGTGCTGACTGATCGTCCAGTCAGTCCGAAATAAGCTTTTTCGCATGTGCATAGTATACAGTATATTCCCGACATTGCAAGTGGGTCCGTTTTCTCCTTTGCCGATCTAAGACACTCTTTGATCTTCCTTGTCGGTTTGAAAATCGTCTTTATGCCATGTTTGCCCAATATACGGCCGATTCTGTCCGTCACTCTAGGAATGTATGGCAGAAAGGCCGTACCCGATATTTCTTTTTCTGATTCCTTACTTCGCCGAGTGTTTGGCTCTGTTACACTTCTAATATAATTTGTGGAGTACCCATTGTTCCTCAGAACACTTTCCAGGTGTTGCATTTCGCGTCTGAGGTGCTGCGGCCCACATATTCGTCCTGATCGCGTTACGAGCGTATTAATCATGCCTCTTTTCTGGCTCGAGTGGTGGTTTGATAGTTTGTGTAGGTATCGGTCCGTGTGTGTCGGATTTCTATACACGCCGTGTCCCAGGTTTTCGTCATCCCTTGTGACCAGCACATCTAGAAATGGAATTTTTTTGTCCTTTTCTACTTCCATGGTAAATTTTATGTTTGTATGGCTGTTCAAGAACCCGAGACAGAAGCCAATAGGCAATTTGTTAACAAGTAGCCACGAAAGCCTTAACAATTTTGAATCATGTACATGCTTTAAGTACCCGAAATGTCCAACCAACACAGCAGCTACCCTGGCTGTACAACTCGCGACAACATCTGGATGAAATACAGGATAGTCACACAAGATGTGACCTAAAAGTCATGAAATACATTTGCATTTTTTTAAAATATTTATTGTCGATGTATGTAAAAAGCTTTAAAATTATTCAAAGAAGTTAGGGTCTATCTTTAGCAGCTATACAGCTCTTACAGCGCTTGACCCATAAATGGTAAGCCTCCTGGGAGGCCCGACCGGAATCTCGTTTACGTGCGTTGTTACAGCACTCTGGACGTACTCAGTGCTCTCAAAAAGGCGCTCTTTGAGCGCGGTTTCAATCCTGGTGAACAGGAAGAAGTCCGGCGGAGATAGGTGGGCCGGCCGCTGTGGCCGAGCGCTTCTAGACGCTTCAGTCTGGAATAGCGCGACCGTTACGGTCGCACGTTTGAACCCTGCTTTGGACATGGATGTGTGTGATGTCCTTAGGCTAGTTAGGTTTAACTAGTTCTAAGTTCTAGGGGACTGATGACCTCCGATGTTAAGTCCCATAGTGCTGAGAGGCACTTGAACCATTTTTGAGAAAGGTGGGGACTGTCGGCGTTGCCAAGTTGGGCTTGGCCAGGTACTCGCGGACGCGCAGAGACGTGTGCTGGGCGCGTTGTCGTCATGCGGCAGCCAGGTGGCCGCGACGTGTCTTCTCACTCGGAGTATCCTATTTCTCAATCTATCCAGGACATCCATGTGGTGAAGAGCATTAACGGTATGTCTTTGCAGTACAAACTCTTTGTCCACCACACCCTTGCTATCAAAGAAGACAATCAGCGTTGATTTAACCTTGCATTTGCTCATTCTCGTTTTCTTGGGCTTTGGGGAGGCAAAGGAGTGCCATTCAAAACTTTGGCCCTTCAATTCCGGGTCGTATGCGAAACTCCATGGCTCGTCACCAGTAATAACTTTGTCCAATAATCCGATTCAATGCCAACACATTCCAACAGTTCACTCGTGATCAGCAGTCGACTGGCCTTTTGTTGGTCCTACAGCATTTTCGGTACCTGATTGGCATACCGCTTTCTTATGTTCAACTTCTCCATAAGAGTGTTTAACATAGAACTTTTTGAAATGTTCAGAATGTCAGCTAAAAACCGAACACTCAATCGGCGGTCAGAATTCAACAGTTCACTAATGCGATGCACATTGTCTTCGTTTCTTCTTGTTGAAAGTCTTTCAGAGCGATGGTCTTCATTCACCCCTTCGTGACCATCCTTGAACTTCTTCACCCATATCGTAACTTGCACATACCTAACCTGAGACTCCCTGTACGCTTCCTTTAAAATTGCGTGAGCCTCGTAATCCTTTTTATCGAGATTTGTGCAAAAATTGAGGGTCCAACATTTTTCGAATCAATCAACCATCGCGCGTCATGATGAGGTCGCGAAACAGAGGTCCACTTACACAACGATGCTGATGCTACTTTTGCTCGGAGCGGCCTGAGCTGTGGTGCTGTCGAACTGGGGACTCCAGTTGGCAGAGCTGAAGACGGGGCCCATAGCACTGTTTCTCATCAGGAGGCCGAGCAAGTTCACTATTGTCAAGGATCGGTGCAGAGTGATACAGCAGTATTTGGAAGTATTCCTTTATTCAGCTAGTTTAAAGAAGTGTAATGTCGGCGCACTGCATGCATGTGTTCCGCGAGTCCGGCTGTCTCAGCACTCCTGGACTGCTGACACTGCTGCTGTAGTCATCAAGGCCGCCTGATGATGGAAGTCAGCCATGCCCGCCCGGTCGCCGCCCGCAGAGGCGTAGCAACTGGCGCCGCTCTACTGCCCACGATGCTGGAGACTGCTACAGTCCCTGGTCCCCGCCGCCCTCCGCCCAGTTTGGCCTGCTCCGTCCGACCACGGGACGAAGGTGGTTGTACTGGTCACCCGTGGCCCTCAGCCGCTGCTGCTCCCAGGACAAGACCGGTCTCGAACCCGCGCCCTCCTGGACGCCGTGCCGCAACTTGCAGCTAGTGGTGCTTGCCGGATGGCAACACCCGCCACTGTCCCTAACGCTGTTTCATTGCTGCTGCGCCTCCCACAGCGTACGCCTCGCCCGGACTCCGGTACGCCAGGTGGGAAGCAAATGTGGCCCATCCTGGACCTGCTGCAGGTCACTGCCCTCCTTCAGGCAGACCGTGCTATCTCCAAGTACCCGGCTGCCATTCCGTCCCACCACGGTGTTGTGTCCCCGGAGGCGGAATTCAGCCCAAACAAGTACATAGAAACAAAGTACAGTTTTACAAAGAATAGTTACAACATCGCTGACGGACTGTCCCAATAAGAGTAGACAGGTCGGACCCTTACTCTCGACTGACCTGGCACACACCTCAAGCTACAAGTGCCTGACTATTTATACTACTTCTCTCCTCGCTTCTGACGTAGTGTCAGAGACAGACAGAAACTATGGCACAAGTAAATTAGCATACATCAGCCACTTACACATTGCCACTCTCGGCTCTGGCCTACTGCCTCGCCTCATACATGGCAATAACTTAAAGCAACGCTGCAGTTCCCTGCGTCGCTGTTGCTCCACTCTGAACAAATCGTACGTGCAATAGGCCACTGCAGCTCCACGCCATGTTTACTCTGCCTGGCCTACTGGCTGCCGACTACTACCACACCCTGGCAGCAGCCCCACACTTCATCGCCTAACCGCGCCTTTACTGAATTTTAACAAAGCTGCCCATTCTTATGACTAACACTAGTGCAGCAATGCGCTATGTAACTGAGGGTCCCCTTCCACCTAACACAAGCGGTCAGTAACGGCGTGGCAAATATATATATTCATGACTTTTTGGGCATACCTAGTATTTAAACTTTCACTCCTTGAGTCAGTGTAGATGGAAAACTATGTACCGTAGTAGTAACCAATTACATATGGATGATGTTCAGATTGTGCGCTGCAGGATTTGACTTGTTACCAGTGCTATTGTCATGAGTTATCGTTAGGCGCCGCTACTGGTACGGCGATGTAGGGTTGAAACACAACAACCAGTGCACATTACAGTTGAAGACCGTCAACATGAATCTTTACAATTTGATCAGGGCCGGCCGCGGTGGCGCTACATTCTGGAACCGCGAGATCGCTACGGTCGCAGGTTCGAATCCTGCCTCGGGCATGGAAGTGTGTGCTGTCCTTGGGTTAGTTAGGTTTAAGTAGTTCTAAGTTCTAGGGGACTGATGACCTCAGAAGTTAAGTCCCATAGTGCTCAGAGCCATTTGAACCAATTTGATCAGGGATTTGCTCATAAAGCTGTTTTATGAAAACAACTGCAATAGCGCTTCTGCTCTTCCCTATATCGACGCATTAAAGGAACATGGAGATATCCTCTTTGCCCATCGGGTTGAAGAACATGATTCGGAAGTTCCAAGTGGGCCACAAATTCTTGAAGAAGTTACTGTTGCCGTGGCTGAGGATGCTGAACGCTATGTCCGATCTTCATGCAGTGCACGAGCAATTTCACGACAGCTGAACATTCCACAGTCCACCGTTTTAGTACTGTGAACAACTGTGAAATAGTATCTCCAGTGCAGTTCCCGGCTGTCGTGCGTAGAGATGGTCATCACAATGAGCAACGTTTTGGAATGTATACATATTACGCTGTTAAGAAATGTTACCCTATCATGTGGAAAGTAAAATGTGTTTATTTCTATAGTTTATTCATTATTTTCTTACGCGTGTCCTTATAATTCCATAAAATCTCTTGTTTTTCATAGCGACCCTCTCAAGTAGCGAAAGTTTGACAACCACCCTGTATTTCTCATCAAATAATGTACTGTCGGCTTAGGAAGGTTGCTTTGTTGATTTACATATCTTCTAAATATGTTTCTCCAATACAAAGACACAATGTCCTCCAGAAAATGTCCGTTTACACTAGGGAAACCAGATGGCACAATAGCAATCGCATAGTAGAGCGTGAACGTTACGTTCAGTTGGTCAGCACGACTGATTGGCAGTAGCGGAAAACGATCGCAATTGTGGGCAGGCTGTCAAGTTTCAACAAGCACGAATACTTGCAAGACAACCACGCAAACTATGGGAGAGAATCGAAGTCCTGAAGCAGCCAGACAACATTAAACAAGGTAGACGGCTACAGGCTATCGGCTTCCTGGCTGACAGCAATACCGATACAACGGGCTACGTGCAGTCACAGGGCAGCGGCCTCACCGGAAACCGGACAACAAAGAACGTTCGCACAACTGGCGTCGTATCTCTGCAACAGCAGAAGAAAAACGCCCCCATCAGCTTGTCGCTGATTCGTAGCGGGCTGCTAATTTCCAACAAGTGTTGTAACCCACAAGCACACCGGTATATTTCCCGACCCTCTTTTCTAACCCATCAAAGGTATTTTTGGACCAATAAAATTTAATAAATGAAACGTCGTCGATCTAGTGCACCGGTTCTCAAACTCTTCCCGTGACGGAACACTTTGAGGATTCTGGTACTTAAATGGAACACCTTTGTAATGTCAACGCTAGGCCTTACAAACTTTATCGTAATTTAAGTAAAGGACTCCGCAGTGATCTATTTTCCATGCTCAGAGCACCAGATAATTAAATTAAATTATCGCTGATAGAATTTCGCTTGTTTTGAGCGATTTTCGCTGTCTGTCAGTCTTACACTGACGTGGGTCTGTTTAAGGCACCGAAGGGTAGAGTACAATTTCCACCATTACATACAGATTAGTTAATGTTATACGGTTAAACGCTGGGACAGAAGCACAGGCACTGTTAAACTGTAGTGCTACATCTACATCTACATTGATACTCCGCAAGCCACCCAACGGTGTGTGGCGGAGGGCACTTTACGTGCCACTGTCATTACCTCCCTTTCCTGTTCCAGTCGCGTATGGTTCGCGGGAAGAACGACTGTCTGAAAGCCTCCGTGCGCGCTCTAATCTCTCTAATTTTACATTCGTGATCTCCTCGGGAGGTATAAGTAGGGGGAAGCAATATATTCGATACCTCATCCAGAAACACACCCTCTCGAAACCTGGCGAGCAAGCTACACCGCGATGCAGAGCGCCTCTCTTGCAGAGTCTGCCACTTGAGTTTATTAAACATCTCCGTAACGCTATCACGGTTACCAAATAACCCTATGACGAAATGCGCCGCTCTTCTTTGGATCTTCTCTATCTCCTCCGTCAGACCGATCTGGTACGGATCCCACACTGATGAGCAATACTCAAGTATAGGTCGAACGAGTGTTTTGTAAGCCACCTCCTTTGTTGATGGACTACATTTTCTAAGCACTCTCCCAATGAATCTCAACCTGGTACCCGCCTTACCAACAATTAATTTTATATGATCATTCCACTTCAAATCGTTCCGCACGCATACTCCCACATATTTTACAGAAGTAACTGCTACCAGTGTTTGTTCCACTATCATATAATCATACAATAAAGGATCCTTCTTTCTATGTATTCGCAATACATTACATTTGTCTATGTTAAGGGTCAGTTGCCACTCCCTGCACCAAGTGCCTATCCGCTGCAGATCTTCCTGCATTTCGCTACAATTTTCTAATGCTGCAACTTCTCTGTATACTACAGCATCATCCGCGAAAAGCTGCATGGAACTTCCGACACTATCTACTAGGTCATTTATATATATTGTGAAAAGCAATGGTCCCATAACACTCCCCTGTGGCACGCCAGAGGTTACTTTAACGTCTGTAGACGTCTCTCCATTGATAACAACATGCTGTGTTCTGTTTGCTAAAAACTCTTCAATCCAGCTACACAGCTGGTCTGATATTCCGTAGGCTCTTACTTTGTTTATCAGGCGACAGTGCGGAACTGTATCGAACGCCTTCCGGAAGTCAAGAAAAATAGCATCTACCTGGGAGCCTGTATCTAATATTTTCTGGGTCTCATGAACAAATAAAGCGAGTTGGGTCTCACACGATCGCTGTTTCCGGAATCCATGTTGATTCCTACATAGTAGATTCTGGGTTTCCAGAAACGACATGATACGCGAGCAAAAAACATGTTCTAAAATTCTACAAGAGATCGACGTCAGAGATATAGGTCTATAGTTTTGCGCATCTGCTCGACGACCCTTCTTGAAGACTGGGACTACCTGTCCTATTTTCCAATCATTTGGAACCCTCCGTTCCTCTAGAGACTTGCGGTACACGGCTGTTAGAAGGGGGGCAAGTTCTTTCGCGTACTCTGTGTAGAATCGAATTGGTATCCCGTCAGGTCCAGTGGACTTTCCTCTATTGAGTGATTCCAGTTGCTTTTCTATTCCTTGGACACTTATTTCGATGTCAGCAATTTTTTCGTTTGTGCGAGGATTTAGAGAAGGAACTGCAGTGCGGTCTTCCTCTGTGAAACAGCTTTGGAAAAAGGTGTTTAGTATTTCAGCTTTACGCGTGTCATCCTCTGTTTCAATGCCATGATCATCCCGTAGTGTCTGGATATGCTGTTTCGAGCCACTTACTGATTTAACGTAAGACCAGAACTTCCTAGGATTTTCTGTCAAGTCGGTACATAGAATTTTACTTTCGAATTCAATGAACGCTTCACGCATAGCCCTCCTTAGGCTAACTTTGACATCGTTTAGCTTCTGTTTGTCTGAGAGGTTTTGGCTGCGTTTAAACTTGGAGTGGAGCTCTCTTTGCTTTCGCAGTAGTTTCCTAACTTTGTTGTTGTACCACGGTGGGTTTTTCCCGTCCCTCACAGTTTTACTCGGCACGTACCTGTCTAAAAACGCATTTTACGATTGTCTTGAACTTTTTCCATAAACACTCAACATTGTCAGTGTCGGAACAGAAATTTTCGTTTTGATCTGTTAGGTAGTCTGAAATCTGCCTTCTATTACTCTTGCTAAACAGATAAACCTTCCTCCCTTTTTTTGTATTCCTATTAACTTCCATATTCAGGGATGCTGCAACGGCCTTATGATCACTGATTCCCTGTTCTGTACATACAAAGTCGAAAAGTTCGGGTCTGTTTGTTATCAGTAGGTCCAAGATGTTATCTCCACGAGTCGGTTCTCTGTTTAATTGCTCGAGGTAATTTTCGGATAGTGCACTCAGTATAATGTCACTCGATGCTCTGTCCCTACCACCCGTCCTAAACATCTGAGTGTCCCAGTCTATATCTGGTAAATTGAAATCTCCACCGAAGACTATAACATGCTGAGAAAATTTATGTGAAATGTATTCCAAATTTTCTCTCAGTTGTTCTGCCACTAATGCTGCTGAGTCGGGAGGTCGGTAAAAGGAGCCAATTATTAGCCTAGTTCGGTTGTTTAGTGTAACCTCCACCCATAATAATTCACAGGAACTATCCACTTCTACTTCACTACAGGATAAACTACTACTAACAGCGACGAACACTCCACCACCCGTTGCATGTAATCTTCCCTTTCTAAACACCGTCTGTACCTTTGTAAAAATTTCGGCAGAATTTATCTCTGGCTTAAGCCAGCTTTCTGTACCTATAACGATTTCAGCTTCGGTGCTTTCTATCAGCGCTTGAAGTTCCGGTACTTTACCAACGCAGCTTCGATAGTTGACAATTACAATACCGATTGCTGCTTGGTCCCCGCATTTCCTGACTTTGCCCCGCACCCGTTGAGGCTGTTGCCCTTTCTGTACTTGCCCAAGGCCATCTAACCTAAAAAACCGCCCAGCCCACGCCACACAACCCCTGCTACCCGTGTAGCCGCTTGTTGCGTGTAGTGGACTCCTGACCTATCCAGCGGAACCCGAAACCCCACCACCCTATGGCGCAAGTCGAGGAATCTGCAGCCCACACGGTCGCAGAACTGTCTCAGCCTCTGATTCAGACCCTCCACTCGGCTCTGTACCAAAGGTCCGCAGTCAGTCCTGTCGACGATGCTGCAGATGGTGAGCTCTGCTTTCATCCCGCTAGCGTGACTGGCAGTCTTCACCAAATCAGATAGCCGCCGGAAGCCAGAGAGGATTTCCTCCGATCCATAGCGACACACATCATTGGTGCCGACATGAGCGACCACCTGCAGATGGGTGCACCCTGTACCCTTCATGGCATCCGGAAGGACCCTTTCCACATCTGGAATGACTCCCCCCCGATATGCACACGGAGTGCACATTGGTTTTCTTCCCCTCTCTTGCTGCCATTTCCCTAAGGGGCCCCATTACGCGCCTGACGTTGGAGCTCCCAATTACCAGTAAGCCCACCCTCTGCAACTGCCTGGATCTTGCAGACTGAGGGGCAACCTCTTGAACAGGACAAGCAGCCATGTCAGGCCGAAGATCAGTATCAGCCTGAGACAGAGCCTGAAACCGGTTCGTCAGACAAACTGGAGAGGCTTTCCGTTCAGCCCTCCAGAATGTCTTTCGCCCCCTGCCACACCTTGAAACGACCTCCCACTCTACCACAGGTGAGGGATCAGCCTCAATGCGGGCAGTATCCCGGGCAACCACAGTCGTAGTCCGATCAGGGGATGTGTGGGACGAGCTGGCCGTCCCCGACAAACCCCCATCCGGACCCCCACAGTGATGCCCATTGGCAACAGCCTCAAGCTGTGTGACCGAAGCCAACACTGCCTGAAGCTGGGAGCGAAGGGATGCCAACTCAGCCTGCATCCGAACACAGCAGTTGCAGTCCCTATCCATGCTAAAAACTGTTTTGCAAAGAACGTCTGAACTAATCTACAGAGAGCGCAAACAAATCGACAAAATTTAAACGGTTATTAAAATACAAGATTGCCTAGTAAATGCAGTAATGCTGCTACTTGCGCACTGCTGACACTGCTCGGCGGCGGAAGGAGACTAAGCGAAATTACACTATTCAGGTACTAAAACGCGATGCTACACTCTCAAATACTATAATACGCCCGAAATTTATGAATTAAACAATGCAAGTACCAAAAACATGCAAAGAAATTAAGAATTAAACTATGTAACAAACGAGTGAGCTAGGAGTATATGACTTGCTGCTCAGCTGCTTATCCAACGGCGGCAGGGAGCATCACATAAAGAAAAAATACATGGAAATGGTAAAACTAACTTCTTTCTTGGAAGTCTTATGTGCGCTTAGAAACCCAGCTGGACTGAAACGTATGTGTTTAAGAGAATTTTCCTTCATTTGAAAAAAATTTGTGTTAAACATCCTCGTGTATTAATTCCACTGGAAGGTAACAAAAAATTTCTCAAATATTATTCGCCTACACACACCAAAATATACATATGTGTGAGAGACCCTGTACTTCGGATTTATGTTGTACAGAAATAATTCTGAATAATAAACATTCTTGCAAAAATATCTGATATCAGAAAATAAATATATAACATCTCACGATGTAAAGAATTTATAAATCAAACCGTAAGTTAACTAAATAAATAAAACAAATGCTAATATTTTGTGTAAAATATAAAAACGTTTCCATAGCCGCCACACATTGTTTATGTTAAAGCTTAATAAAATTCTAAGACATGAGAAAAACTTGTTTTATTCAGTGATTATTTTAATTTTAAATCGTAACTAATAACACAGAATTCATAATAAAATCAAACAAATAATTAGTATCGTCGAAATGTCGAAAAAAACGTCATGTTATGAACAGTTTTTCTCGGAGCACTTACTCACTTCTCGCGGAACACTTGTGTTCCGCTAAACACAGTTTGGGAAAACCTGGTCTAGTGGCGTCGCTAGAAAAGCAATATACTGGAATCATCCAGGACCCAGCTGATTTGTCGTTGGCCTGAATAACGCCGTTGCAACACGGCCGAATCGTCGGTTGATATTAGTAGTTTAGTATTTTAAGGATTTATGCTGCACGCACAGAAGGTTTTTAATGATATTGAACCGGCCGAAAAAGCCTACGTATTTATAACATAGTTGTTGTTTTTGTGATATTCAGTGATAAAACTGCTTTGTTGCAGATCTCCGTCCTTGTCTGTCCCCGCCAAGCGGTTCTAGGCGCTACAGTTTGGAAGCGCGCGACCGCTACGGTCGCAGTTTCGAATCCTGCCTCGGGCATGGGTGTGTGTGATGTCCTTAGGTTAGTTAGGTTTAAGTAGTTCTAAGTTCTAGGGGACTGATGACCTCAGAAGTTAAGTCCCATAGTGCTCAGAGCCATTTTTGTCTGTCCTCTGCAAATCTCTTCATCTCTACGTAACTACCGCAGCCGGCCTGGGTTTCAACCATGTGCAGCATGCAACAAGCGAGATCATGTCAAGTAAAGTGGGTAACTGTCACATACTGTTGACATATAGTCAATTGTAGAGCTAAATTGGTATTGTGTAGAGCCAATCAACATGAAAGGAATAGGATCAATACAAACCACCGACGATGCCTAAGATGAACAGGTGAAATACGTTTGGTTCAAAACAAAAAATACTTTCAATTGCAAAAGACGATTACTATTTATTCTTATCTACATGATGCACATAATGAAGTGTTGTGCCCACTCGTCTAATATAGGGTGCCTAGAAAGCTATTTCCTCGGATCGCTAGACAAAAATTCAAGCAAATCGTACTTGGGGTGGACTTTATTACAGTAAGTTAAGCTGACAATATTTTGTGTATTCACAAAGCTGTGTCGCAAGCAAATAGCGACAGGCAAATAATCACTGTCCTTCAGTATATACAATTTCAACGCAATCGAAACAATTCAGTTCGTAAGTCACTGCTGTAGCGTTTGTATGACTGCTCTTCTTCCACTCGGCCGCGGCAAAACGGCGCAGTGCTTATTTTCTCTTCGTGTAGATGCCGCTCCCGTCTTGGTCTCGTCCTAGTCAGCGTACTATTGGCTGACGTCGTCTCACAGCCCTCTCTGCTCTTCCGCTCTTCGTCGTCGTGCGGGTGCTTGTCGTTAAGCCGGAACATTCCTCCCCCACAAAGCGACGGACCGTTGTCGCGTAGGGAGGGCGAGAACGGCGGGGGAGGCAGGAGGGTGGACGCTTTGCTGGAGCGGAAGCTGTGGCAGCAGGGGACGTCAAGCTTCTGGTCGTACTCCACCATCTGGCATTCGCTCTGGCGGAAACGCCTCCCGGAAAACGACCAGAAGGGTACGCGTCCACCTCCTGTGGCCACTAATCAGATGTAGAAGGCGTCGGCTGCTGCGGTATGGGCGGTCCAGCTCCATCGGTAGGACGAGAGAAGGCTGAGGACGCGAAGGATTCGTCTCCGTGGGGTCGTCCCGCGGTGTCGTGAGGACACCCTCTGGCGGATGCTGCGGCCGCGCTGGCCTCTGGCCCGGTGAATCTGGGGGAAGAGAGACTGAAAGATCTTCGTGTACGTGATAGAGGTGAAGTTGATTTTGATGGTGGCGCTGCAAACCATCTGGACCTAAATTAAGATACATGCAAGTGCCAAGTCGACGGACGATCTTGCCTCGTACTGACGCTAAAAACCTTGACAATACCATGCGGCGCGAAGCGATACTTGCGACGTTTCGTCGGCACCGGATGCTCAGGAAGGTGGAGCAGTGTGCGATGGCTAGCGGCCGTGAAGCAATTCCTCCGGTTATGATCCATCTCGTCGGTGCGAACGATACGTGGCGAGAAACAGTTGCAATGCTTGATCCCTGGTGTGTGCAGAGCGAAGTTTGGCCATCTGTTGCTCGAATGTTCTGACAAAACGTTCCACTTCGCCGTTTGACTGTGGATGGAACGGTGCATTAGTTAGATGCTGTATGCCATTGCTTTCACAGAACCTTGCAAATTCATTTGACGTGAACTGAAGGCCGTTGTCTGGCACTATTACTTCTAGGCAAAAAATCGAAGACAACACCTGAATTGAGCTACATGACGTTGTCTAGTTCATTGGCACAGCGAAAGGAAACTTGCTATACGAATCAACCGCAATCAACTAACGAGTATTCCAAAAGTCCGGCAAAGTCTGTGTGCACAATTGAAAGAAAAACAGCCCTCGGTCACTATATTTAAACGAATTAACGGGGTTTAAACACTGCTAGGAGTGTCTTCCTCAGAATTTAAATCAAAGAATTGTCTATATTCTATAACATGGTCACAGAATTATGACTGAAAACGTATGCAGAGTATAAGTACGGAATTATCGTACTTATATCTCATTTATAAAATAATAAATATGCCAAAAGGGCATTAGTCATAAAGATAAAAAGATAAAGAAAACTATGATGGCGAGCCACTAAGGGCTGCTCGTTACTTGCGTGGCATATTCGCACTGTGTAACAACGACACGAATGTATTTAACAGGACTGACAACGACATACAAATGTGTCAGCTTACATTACGTTGACATGGCTTAAAGCCGTGATATCAACACTAGATAATGGACTAAAGCCGAAACTGCAATAGTGTGTAATAAAAACTTGTAACAGTCACTGGCGTAAAGATGATGTCCTTTAAAAACTATGAGAGACCTTTAAGCCGGTTACTGAATCTCTCAGGCATCTCTCAGCAAAAAGAAAACCACATGATAACGATAATGTTGCCATTGACGAATTCACTATCGGTCTCGCCCCTGCCCAGACAGAAGAACATTCGGCGTCAACAGGGGAAAACCGTACACGCTCGCCTATAAATGCAACTGATGAAGCAATACGGATTGGTGACAGGCAGTTTGCGAGAACACCTGCCTTAATTAATCTTATTTTCCTAAGAGTCACGAAAATACCCATAAATTATTCACTTGATGATAGGGAAATGTACTGGTAAATACTCTATTTGACTGATGTACGTAAGCTCGCAAAAATCCAGAGCAACAAGAAATATAAAACCATTATAGAACGAACAACAGCAGCAGTGGTGATGGTACTGATATTGAGCATAAAGCAGTGAACAATCTCATCGCTCTGCATATAACATTATGACGACCCCAATGAGCTAATAGGTCGACTATGTCTGCTCGAGGCATCAGCTGCTGCAGATAACACATCTCATTCGAATGAGGCTGTAGAGACAGAGATATCATCGAAGACAGCAGTTCGAGAACTGCTTTCCAACAGTACGCCGTTCACGGACAAATCTCAAACAACATAAAGTTAAGATTTTTTAAAAAGCAGATGATTCTTTTTGATACACCGTCTACAATTAATTGCCGTTGTATAAAAAGTCGTAATTTGTACATGAATGAGTACAGCCTATGTTTAAAATATAATTAACAGAGTTCAATCTAAAAAATAAATTATATCTTCTAATGTGAGACCTTAACTTTTCCCGGTGAATTGAATGTTCTGCTGCTGGGTGACGTCGTCGACCACCGCCGATATTTCGACAGGAGCACACCCTGCCTTTCTGTGTTGGTCAGAAGGAAGACTGATGGTACGTTGGGACTTTCTGTTTATAGGAAGCCTTCTCACACTGACTTGTATCTGCGAGCTGATAGTTGTCACCAACCAACTCAGCGTGAACGAGCACTTCGTACCTTGGTTCACAGGGCCCACGTTATCTCAGACCCTGGAAGTTTGGCAGCTTAGCTGTCACATCTAGAAGTCACCTTTCGTCAGAATGGTTATAGTGAGAGGCAGATCAAACGTGCGTTGCGCTATCAGCCTTCTGTGCAACGGGTGAGTGACGATAGCAACGAAGTGGCACCTAAGTCTACGGCCTTTTTGCCTTACGCAGGAAGCATTTCAAACAGTATTGGCCGTATTTTGCGGAAATATGATGTGAAATGTGTTTTTCGACCATCTTCTAAGATTAAGGCCCTGTTGACGTCCGTAACAGATGATTTTGGTTTGCGTAAGATTGGTGTTTACCGTATTCCTTGCAGTTGTGGCATGCCGTATATTGGTCAGACAATCAGGACTGTGGAACACCGGTATGTTGAACATAAGCGTCACACACGCTTACAACAGCCAAGCAAATCCGCTATTGCAGAACATTGCCTTGACACCGGTCATCCTGTGGAATACAACAACACGGAGATTCTGGTCGGATGTCCAGCTTTTCGAATAGTGTTATTAAGAAAGCTGTCGAAATCAAACTATCAAGCAACCTTATTAACAGAGATGGTAGATTTTGTTTCAATGCTGCAAGGAATCCGGCTCTGTCTCTCATCAAACAACAGAAGGACAGAATTAGTGCTACCTCACCTGCTGATTAATAGTCACTATCGATATTTCTGATGTTGGTTATCTTCGGTTGTGTGTTGACTCTGCAGTTACTTGTTCTGTGTGGTATCTTATTTGTTACTCCTCTGGAACCGAGGTATTAAATTCCCTTGCACATTGCTCTCTCCTTGCAGTTAGGCCTTGAGAATGGCAGGGTGTGCTCCTGTCGAAATATCGGCGGTGGTCGACGACGTCACCCGGCAGCAAACCCGAAAGTTATTTGTATATCCTCTAATGTTACTGATTTTGATTGCATACGTATGATGTCAAGTGCAGACTGTATTTGACGAAATATTTCCGGGTCGGCAGATTAGGAACCAGTAATCTGAACTAACATGCCAAATACGGTCGTCCAAACCTTGGTTTTACAGAAGAGCCATAGGCACGATCAGAGTGTCTAAAAAGGCATCGCAAATAGGGCATACAGCAAAAGACGCTGGTAGAATTCTACTGCTAAAGCGATGATAAACATTCTGCCTCAGAGGTGGGGGACTGTTTTGAAGTTAACTATGATGCAATTTCCTGACACGACAAAACCAGCAAATAGCAAGCTCAGGACGCCAGATGCTCCACTGAACAACATTAAACGGCGCGATGAGCAGTGCCAGGAAGATTCCGCCAGGCGGCACGCCGATATGGTTAAAGGACGCGGTTGTGCCTGCAGCGGGGCTTGCGCGCCACGCTGACTGCGATATTAAACTGCGGGCCGCGTCACTGTCCCCAACGCGCGCCGTCGTCACCCTGCTCTCTCTCTCTCTCTCTCTCTCACACACACCCACACTCACACGCACACACACACACACACACGTAGTGGTGCCAGAGAGCATTATTACCACCAGCGCCACCTCGCGGCGGCGCCAGCTTTTTCCCTTTTTTTTTTTTTTTTTTTGTCTGCCTTATTTTTTTAATTCTTTTTGCACCCACCGTTGTGCAGGCACGGATGGCAGCAGTAAAATTCTGCGCAGCCACTGAATTGTATCTTATACGGACATCCCGGCGAAAGCAGTTGTTATTTAATTTGGTAGCGTTCTGCTCGGACCGTTAGCAGTTCTAAATGGACGGCGCACGAGGCTAGCTGATCTGCATGCGAACACGGAGGCTGCGCGGATTAACAGAGTGGCTGGAATTGAATTTCTGGCCAGACAGCGGACAGGTTTTAGCCTCACTCTGATGGCTTACGCGCGACAGCAGGTACTGATGTAGGCGCGCGCACTCGCATGTCTCACAGAGCCAAAAGTGGTGAATCCTAGCTTTGCGGCGCTGTTGGATGAACGTACTGAGAGGTTCAAACTACGATAGCGGCAAATAGTTTTACCATAGTTCGCTCACCGAAAGATATGTGAAAGTAGGGAGGAAAAGTTTCTCATTAGCAAATAAATTCTTTATGATCATCTCTTGCATGTTTTTGACATGGGCACGGCAGCATACGTTATAGCCGGCCGGTGTGGCCGTGCGGTTCTAGGCGCTTCAGTCTGGAACCGCGTGACTCTACGGTCTCAGGTTCGAATCCTGCCTCGGACATGGGTGTGTGTGATGTCCTTAGGTTAGTTAGGTTTAAGTAGTTCTAAATTCGAGGGGACTGATGACCACAGATTTTAAGTCCCATAATGCTCAGAGCCATTTTTGTACGTTATAAAGAGAACATGAAAACAACAGGCGAGAGAGGAAACCATTACTTGAAAATAGGACATGTTAATGGGATATCTGCTTTGGAATAATTAACTGGCAGGAGTGGTGTATGGGGACAGGTATTGTTCTGGTTCATGAGGCATGAAAACGAGTTCATCAGCTCCCGGCAATAATGTAAGAGGCAGACGTACATTGAAACTAGCGAACCTGTACAGTGTAGCACTTGTACGGACATAATAATAATGACGTAATATTGAAAGAGACGGAGAATATCAAACCAACAAAAGACGGGTGACTAAAAAGTGAAAAGTCTCTCAAATCTTTTATTTATCTTGACCTAGTAGGATTACTGTAGCAATCTGAAGATTTATTTACAAATATATCACTCATCAATCCTACAATAGGGAAACAGAATAATACGAGATTACTGTATGCAAGATTGTTGAGCTTCGGTCAGCATTGGTCTAATTAAGACTGTGTGTTGCTTTGCGAATGGAAGCTTTGCGAGAGTGTTGATCACTACAAGATATTTACGAAAATATGAACATCTTCCACAAACACGTGTGGTGCCAATAGTCATGTTGTGGTGGAGTAATGTTCCGTACAAAGTCTAGTCTAGTTATAAATACAAATCCGATTGCCGTGGCTGGTTTTCGTGGTCAAAAACATATTGTTTCACAGAGATTCATCCAATTTCACAAGACAATATCTTCCACATGAATAAAAATAAAAACACAGGGTGAATTTTATCGTGTGAACAGGACTAAAAAGCTTTTTCAAAGAAACGTCTTATTTTACAATGATGTATCTTTTACATTCGTAACATATACAATCTTCGAGTACTTTGTAAAATTACGTTGAGTATTAAAGTTTTCATTTACCGTAAACTAGGTCTACTTCAGCCCAAAAATTTTATTTTTTTCTACTTTCTTTAAAACATAAAGTATAAATAATATTTTTTTCACATCAGGTATGTTTCTTCAAAAGTATAGGATATAACCAAGGAAAGAATTCTGATTACTTACCTTTTACGCATTAATTTACTGTGAAGTTAATTTCCTTTCACTCCATATTCAAGTTACAGCTGGCTAACTTGAGCCCAGCTCCTTTCCCCAGTGATTTAGTAACCATATGTACTCTTTTGTGCGAGCAGGATTGAAACTTCGTATTAGAGCAACATCTTAGAGTTTCAAAATAAAAATACAAAGACATTTTACCATTTAAGAAATTATTAAGCAGGATGAAAAGCAACAAGTAAATTATGTATATATTTGTGGCAAATTACCGATAAAATATACTACAAAGCGTTGTTAACAGATGTTTTTAGGGTGAAACGTTAGGGTGCCATGCCTAATCAATACCATCATATGAAAATTGAGAAATTTTCAGAAACTGGAAATAATTTTGAGCATTTATTTGTTGTGCTTCTAAGTGACTGTAAAAAGAAGTTTCTTTACAAGATTTGCAGATTTTATTTTTCTAACAGTGTTTTCCCATTTGTAAAACAAAATATCCTTTGATGTTGGCCATTTCCAAGCTTTATTCGAGGGCTCCAAATACTTACTTAGTACACCAGCCTCTTCCTTTTCGTAATTGCTAGGAAATCCTTTAAGAAACTACGTTTTACAAACGGCAATGTAGTTTTGCAGATGAATATATTTTATAGGCTACTTGAACCAACATTAATATCGCATTTTAATGGTAGTAATGTGATTCAGAAACACTCGAACTCAAAAATAACGTGGCTCAAGTAGCCCACTAAATATAGTGTTTTACGTTGAAAAATTTTTAAATCAGATTCGTAAAAAAATTAAAGTATGGATAAAGCTGTAAAAGGTATGAAATTTGAAAAAATGTCTCTTGCCAACAAAGTATATGCTTAGAAAATGCGTCTATAGTCGAAAGTTTGATTTTTCACTGTGACAAACAAGCCAGACCAGAGTCTCTTGTGGCCAGTATATGAACAAATAAATGTGTCCTTATTACAGACATTTGCTGATACCTATCGAAAAATCGTAACACCAACATTCTCATCAGTAACTGTTGCCTCTGACAATGAACAGAAACTTTTTTTTTTCCTTTTTGGTCTGACGATAACCCTCAGGACTTAGTCACTCTTCCATGTCCCTTTCATATTCAATATGTCTTCCACCGGTCGAAAGACAAACATGCAGACGGTACTCAAAAACGTGTCATACTTTTGGAAGCATTTATAGAGGTTCCCTCCATTCATTGTTTTGCTATGCGCCTTTGCAGTACATTCAAAGTTGTTGCGAGGGGAGCCACATACACGAATTTTTCCATAAGCACCCACAAAAAAATTATCAGAGACGTTGAGGACAGACGACCTTGATGAACAATGGTGCAACGCCCGATCCATCGTCGTCCGCATCCGTAACTGAGCTTTGTCGGAGGACCTCGAATGATTTCGATTACTGTGTCCGCTCTCCCATCCCACCAGCAGCTGCGAGGTACGCCTCCGTCTTGTCGAATTTCTTGGTAGCCGACATGTCACAGGTATACGTGCTACTCGAGGAGATAAGTGCGTCCGTGATCTAAATAGTTTTATTGTTTTTAATGTTTCCGTCTTTCCAAACCTATAGCTGCTGTTCTACATGCTAACAGGCACCTCGTGTTTTCTACACCGAAAACCTGCCTAGCACTGAATATACGCTGGCGAACTGAAAGGTAATGACCCCGAATTTTGATGTGAGAACTCTTGAAGATTTTTAATTACAACAAACGTTATTAACATTCTTCCTCTCTTTCTTCATGTCTACATGTTTGCAGCCCTCTAGCGTTAGAGGGCTCTGAAATGTAGCGTGTACATGTAGTATGGTGATGAGTAACGTAACTATGTAGGTGTGTCAGAAACTGTATGCTGTAATCCAGATTTAAATTCGAAGAGTTGCTCCACACATCGAGCACCTTCTCCTTCAGCATGACAATGCCAGACAGCACGCGAGAGGTGGGATGTCTGCAACAATCCTCTGACGTCGATCATCTCCATACAGAACCGACTGCACCTCATCATCCGATTTTCGTCTGATTCCAAAACTTAAAGAACACCTTCAAGGATTTCACTTTGATAGTGATGAAGCGATGCAAGCAGAGGTGAGAATGCGGCTCTGCCGACAAAGTGAAATATTGTATAGTGACGGTATCAACAAAATGGTTGTTATGCTTCAATTGAAGTTTTCTGTTGTCATGCAAACTATTTCATCCTCGATTGACACGTTGTTGTCTATTTCTTCACGAGTACAACTTCGAAAATGTACATATAAAGGACGAAGACAATATAATAGTTGACACCTCATCGAGAATGCCGGAAGGATCTTCTAATACCAATGAATTAAATAAGCAAATGTCCAACTACAGAATTCTAGTCATGAAGGATCCTGTTCAGGCGCCAACATAAAATGACTTTTATCTTAATATTAATATTTATATATGTGTTTGGAGGGAGAGAGAGAGAGAATGCCTAAATGTATGTCATACCTTCCCACCGTGAGACAGACGCAGTTCCGAGGGGAGAAACGAGAACAGAAGCTGAGAGCAGAACCGTTTTTAAGCTAGAAGGTCCTACGATAAGGGACGGACACCCACGTCGCCTGCCAACCGCCAGGACTACCCCCCAGCCCATGTTAAAAGATAGAGCCCTCCAGAAGAATAGAATAGATCTTACGATAACACTAAAAGGGCCACACCAGCTGCAAGTTTTAGTGTGAGACTTTTTCGCGTCTCTGTTACGTTACAAACGTTAAAAACATTGCCACACCATGAAAAGTATAACATTTCTCATTGGATAGACAGAATTTTTGTAGGCGGAGCTTAAGGTTAACATTGAGACCCTGATTGGTCAGATGAAAACACAGTCAGATAGTTTTTTTTTTAAACAAATTTCGGTAAATTGTAGTAAGGAGAAGTTAGGAGAGAGTTGCTTCAGAGACGGCGAGCTGTATGGAGCTGCGCCGCCCGCCGACCCCTGACACTGCCTAACCAACGACAAGGTAATGAATGCACGTGATGCCACACAACAGCGCATAAAGCTTCACTCAGAACTGCAGAAGTACACCCCATTTTTGCGTAATACTAGTGTCGATCGTCAATTAAAGCTCATGGTATTCACATTTGCTACATAAGTTAAAATCTGAAACGCAATGATTTTTCTGTTATTTAATTATTGAGAAGCCACATCAGCCACTGTAATTTACGACAAGTCAGATAAGTAATTAAAGATAATTGAGGGTCACTGTAGACCATTTTGATAGTTTTCTCTTTTGTGAAACTTAATTTAAACCTAGATTATAGATGTGATATGGCATAGGTCTTCCTTCGATCCATTGTAGAACTTGGAAACCCACTCAGGGAATATTCGTTGCACATTTTTGTTGATCGCAGTTGGTTTTTATCATCCTGTATTAAAATATTTCCTTTTATCAATAGTGCATTTTATAAACAATGTTTTGTGAGTAGAATAAAATTTCCAATGGTAAACTTAACCGCTTTTTCGACGTTATTTTACCAGCTAACTAAAAATAGGAAAGCCTTGAACCCCTTCCACTAAATTTAGTTAGTATTAAGATTCTTTTACAGGGAGTGCAGTGGAGCTGATGCTGAAATCATTAACTATTTGGATATATCATCGCTAGTCTCACTGAATTCTTCTGAACTCTACATGTCATGTGTGGTCTGGAGTCTCCTTACCAGCAACAGGTCCCAGGTTCAAACTAGTCCCTAAAACACACACTCAGAGCGTCGTTGCACGAAAGTGGTAGGGTGACATGACTTAGAACAAACAGACACCACGCAGAATGTTAGAGAATGGCGACCCTGCCAGGAAGGTAAAATACCATGATTGTAGGACGACCACATGCCTAACTAGGTCAGAAAAATATTCTGTTGATAAATTTTCGTAATAAATTTTTTTTGAAAGTTATAAACAGTCGAAAACAGTAGCTACAGCGATAGATAGTAAGAAAGTAGTCAATAGGACGTGAGACATTCTATCAGAGACAATAGCATAATTAAGTTATGAATTTTAATATTGTTAGAATTAAATTTTCTCTCCAATGCAAGCGCACAGGTGGCGGATACATAGTTGACAAGTTGGTTCTGGCCCAGCAAGTAAGTGAATGGAATATCAGTCTTGGGTATAATAAGTGTCAAGTCGTGTGAACAAAAAGTTTATGAAACGCGTGAGATCGTATGAGCGCATGTTGACGCGAAGTAGGGCGCGTGAATTGCTTTTAAAACAGAAAATAAGGGATTCGGAAAGATTAGCAATGGCAGATCGAGACCTTGACCGAATTGAGGTAGAGTCCCAACATGAAGATGGACCGAAAACCAACACTTGGGCGAAAACACAGAGCGTAGGACGTCGGAAGAAAACGCAATAGGACCCACCAATCTGGCAGAATTATTATAATTAATGACGGAAACCATGACAAGACAAATTAAAGAAATTGCGAACCAAATTAAAATTCAGAATGCAGAAACGACGAACCAAATTGCAGAAACCACGAGACTAATGCGTGAGATTAAAGAACAAACCAAAAATATTCAGTTACCCTAAGTCATATTGAAGACGAGGCAAAAGAATCTCGAGAAGTGATAGGAAACTTAGTAACAGGTCACAATCAATTGAGAACAGACATTGACAAGGTACAAGCGGACGTACAAACATGGCGTAATGACACTCAGGACGAGATCAAAACATTATGTAACAACACCCAGGGAGAAGTTAAGAAACTAGAGAAACAGATAAACGTAATTACTAGACAAGCAGCAGGTACAGCGCGTGAAATTGTTGAAAACAGTGTGTTACACAAACGTATCACAAAAGCAGCGCTGAAAAGATATGATAACCGCATAGTCAAAATAAAAGCGCAAACGAAGCAACAATTTCAGAAATTGTGAACAGATTTGTTGCAAACCATTGAAGAGCGTAGGGAACAGGATCGAACAAGCACTGAGTCTGCAACCACATCCGTATCTGTAACAGCACCGGAAAAACAAGCAATTAACGAAGATATCATGCATTTTCGATTCCAATCACAGGCGGAAAATAACATACGTGAAATCAGACAGCCTGCACCGCAACAAACACGTTTCGAAATTCTTGATGAACAAACGGCACCACAAACACATGCGGAACCACAAATGTATGTTTCAAGACAGTCTGGATCGTGCAATGAAGCGGTAAGGTTAGCCAGACAAGATACCGAAGCAATACGTGACAATGGAAAGCCAGGTCGCGAAGAGTACAGTGCAATGCATTCAGCTACACGTTCACAACCGATGGAAGAAAATTATTGCGTACCACTCCAACGATACTACGCAAGGGTAGGCGAAAGTTACAGTGGAAAATATCCAATGGGTATACCACAACCGGAAAGAACGACGGGAGAAATGATCAGAAACAAAAGTGGCGAATAATCGCGAATTTCATATGGAACTATGACGAAGTACGACAACGATCATTTCCTCACAGAAAATTTCAACACTTTCGAGAAGGAAACTCATTACATCCACGAACTTTTATTGATCGATTCCGAGTAGGATTACCAGAACACTGGACGATAGCACGCAAATTAGACTTTATATGTGCACACATGTCAGGAACAGTCGCAGTAACCACGCAGAATGTTGCAGTGACATGCCGATCGTACGAAGATTTCAGAGAGAAGTTTCTCTCACGATATTGGTCCAGCGAAGCACAGAACAGAGTGAAGTACGAATTATTACAGAACCCATATTTTGAAAATTCAGGAGAGAAGAGTCCCGTGAAATTTTTCGAAGCAATGGCAAAGAAAAATCAATGCTTAGATGTATCATACAGTGACGGAGAATTGATTAAATTATGCGCGATGAAGCTACCATTGAAATACCAGCAATCATTAGTAGGTCGCGGAGGCAATGACGTCGAAGCATTTAAAGGTACGAAGAAACAATAATTACGAACCACGTGATAACTTCGCACCAAGAAACGACAACAGATTTCAACAAAGAACCGGTTATGGATTTAGAAGAGAATATGGCAATAACTATAATTCACCCAGGAACGGCAACAACTATTACAGAGGGAATAACGACAACCGGAACGGGTATTGGAGAACCAATAGAGCGACAAATTATCAACAAAGAAACCACTATCAACAAGCTGAACAAGAAAAGAGAATACAGATAGAAGAGGTGGAGGTAAGACCACCAAACCCCGATAAACGTTCGAATTGACAGCTAAGCGCCAATGCCAAAGAGAATGACGCACTGACCCATGACAATTGCAGCACCTTGAACAGAGAAGTAAATACCTTATCACGAGAAGAGATGAAGGAAGAAACAAATCTGCAGGGACCAGATGAAAACGAAGACAGGAAAATAACAATATCGTGTTGGGACGAAATTAATTGGGAGAATACTGACGAGGAAGATGAATTACCAGAGGCATGCACAACGAATGTAGGAGAAAAGGACGAAGTAATGAGTGTTGCAGAGCTATTTGAGATGGAAACCAGGGAAAGCGAATTCAATGAGAATAATGCGCAGTCGACAGAAGTTGAAAGTAAGTTACTAGTGGGCACACGACCCAACGTATATAATGAAGGAAGTCATGAAGCGATAATTAGAGCATTTAGATGCGATTATGTGGAAGTAGCGACGAAGAAGGAGAAGATAGACGAAGATGAGGAAAAAGTAGAGGATGTTGAAGAAAGCGTAAACGAAGGAAGAAATAGAGAAGAGGACATAAAAGAGAGAGAAGTAGCAGTCGAAGCTTATCCTACAGAAAGTTCGAATTCACAGGGGAAAGTCCTGAAAAGACTCATGTATGATTCAGTGGAGGATTCGTTGATGCAAGAAAAAGAAGAACAGAACCAACCCTTTCAAATTCAACCAATTTTGAAGGCTGTGGTAAAACATATCCCAGTCAATATTGTAATTGATAGCGGAAGTGAACTGACCGCGATCTCAGAAAATTTATTCATGCAGTGTAATGCCAACGAGGAATTGCCAGTTCCGAAAACACGTAAGATTAAAGTAAGGGGTCCTATTAGAAACAATGTTGCGGAAGGTACGAGACAAACAAGGTTAACTCTTTCGTGTCAAGGTCAAAAGATCGAAGCCAACTTCGTGATTATACCTAAACTAACTGTAGATTCGATTATAGGTGCAGATTTTTTACATGAGAGACGAGCGATATTAGATATAGAGAAAGGTAGCGTAACATTCGGGAATGTCACACTTTTCTTTGAGCAAAAGCTAAAATTAGAAGAAATACCAGTTATAAACAAACAATTAAGAATGATGCGAGATAAAGAGGATGAAGAATTAGAATGGTATGCACAAAAGGGGGAATCGCCTCAACTCATGTTAGAAGTCCATAAAGAAATCGACGAAAAATTGCAAGAAGTTCAAGGTATTTCGGAACACATTAAAAGAGAATTAGAGGGTATTTTACGAGATAAAGCAGAGGTATTTTTACCTAAGACTGTCAGTATTAAACACTTTCAGTACAAGTTTGAAGTAAAACAGCACAAACCATTTAGAGTGACACCCTATACAATCCCGTTAAGCTACAGGAATAAAGTATTCCAGGAGATATCTAAAATGTTAGATGATGATATTATTGAACCAGCTACCTCCACATATAACAGCCCGCTCCATATTGTACAAAAACGAGATGGGAGCATCAGGTTAGTGCTTGATTCCAGACAGATCAACACAATCATAATCACTGAGACAGATCGCCCAGAAAAATTAGAGGAATTGATACAAAACTTCCACGGTGCTAAGATATTTTCATCAACTGATTTACGGAGTAGTTTCTGGCAAATAGAATCGGCCCAAGAATGTAGAAAATTTACAGCATTTATCGTATTCGGTAGATGTTACCAATTTAAACGATTGCCATTTGGTTTAAACATATCATCAGCAGCGTTTATTAGGGGATTTAATACTATACTCAGTCCTGAAATTTACAAAAAATTACTTGTTATGTTGATGTGATTATAGCAGAACCCTCTTGGGAATACCACAACGACACATTAAATCAGTTTTTACAGATCATGAAAGAGCATGGGGTCACAGTAAATATAACAAAATCCAAATTTGGAAGGCGAGAGGTCCAATTTCTAGGACACATAATTTCAGAGAAAGGGGTAATGCCCGACCCAGAAAAACTAACGGCAATCAACGAATTCTGTACTCCATATAATAAGAAAACTCTCAGAGGATTTCTAGGTCTCGCCGGATTCTATAAAAAATTTATTTGGATTGACTCTCTCGCAACACCACGCCTATGTGCACTGACTGGGAAAAACACGCCATGGGCATGGGACCAACAAGCTAATGAAGAATTTTTAAAAGCGAAAAACGCGCTAAAAACAGCACCGATTTTAGCACATTCTGATCTAACACAAAATTTTTCTATGGCCACTGATGGCGCGAAAACAGGTTTAGGAGTTGTTTTATTCCAAGAATACGAACAGGCAGGGCTACGATCATATAGAACAACTCTATTTGCCAGTCAAGTACTCACAAAAAGCGAGAGAAACTATTCAGTCACGGAGCTTGAAGCATTGGCCGTTGTATGGGGCTTCCAATGTTTTCGATACTTCCTATTCGGAAGAAAAACAAATGTATACATTCACCACAAAGCATTAGAATTTCTGTTATCCGCCAAACTAACTCATGGGAGGTTAGCCAGATGGATGTTAATACTACAAGAATTTGACTTCACTATTACACACATACCAGGACCAGCGAATGTATTAGCAGATGCTTTATCACGATGTCCACAGGGTGCATCCAATAACATAGGTTTGGAAGCAGCAGAAGACCAGTTTACAATGTACTATATGAAACAAGTACGTTTCGAAAACTACATTACGACAGCATTGAAAAACATAGGCAAAGAACAGGACAAGGATATTGAAATACTAGGAATCAAACACAAGTGGAGAAGTAAGGATTTTTCAGACATTCGACAGCACTTTTTTAGACGAAATGTTGCAACGAATGAATGGTTAATTTATATCCCAGATGAACTAATTAATAAGTACAAATGGTATACACATTTAAGTAATGGCCACTTTGGACCAAAGAAATGCTTTAAAAAAAAAAAAACATTTTCCTAATATGGAAAGACGAATTAGAACAGTATTAGTCAAATACAAAAAATGTATGAGGGCTAAACACGTCACTTTCCAAACCAAACCACCAATGTTCCCAATAATCCCTAAAAAATTAAAACAAATAGCTGCAACAAATTTGATGGAGCCCCTCCCAAGCACAAAAAATGGATATACTTTCATATTTGTCGTTTTGGAACTTACTTCTAAATATGTTACCTTGACACCATTAAAATGGCCAACAGGTCTTACTATAACTAAAGCATTTAGACAAGATTTTCTCAGACAAGTAGGTCGAGTGGAACGAATAATTTCGGATAATGGCCCACAATACAAATCAGTGCAATGGCAGAACACGTTAAAACAACACAAAATGAAACCCATCTACATATCTAAGTACAAACCTAGCGTAAATACAGCAGAACGATCTATGAAGGACATAGGCACTTTATGTCGATTATATACAGGCAAAAGACACAACACTTGGGATATATACCTTAAAGATTTTCAAGAAGTAATAAATGAAATGCCACATAGCATTACACTACTACCTCCAGTTACTGTACTTAAAAATATTGAACCCCCAAACATAACCAGAGAAAATGTTAGATTTCCTGTTGTACCACATAGACAGCACAAACAAGTCATAGCAACAGCACTCTCCAACATCAGAAAGGCAGCCATTAAAAGAAAAGGAAGAGGAGATAGAACAGCAATTAAAAGAACATTCTAAGTAGGCCAGAAAGTATTTGTAAAAACACACCATCTCTCCAGCAAACAGAAACACAAAATACATAAGTTTTATGCTGCATACAAAGGACCTGTCATAATTAGCCGAACTGCTCATGATAATGCTGTGGAACTAATGAACCCAAAAACAGGCAAAACCTTAGGACTTCACCATGTGAGCCATATCAAAAAGTTTGAAGATAAATTTTATCACTCGTAAATAATCAGCACAATATTTCAAGATTATATTGCAGATAAGATCGTCAGGAGAAAGAAGAATGAAGAGTGAGGAAGGTGGGAAAAAGAAAGTAGTTTCAATAAAAACAAAAACAAAAATAACACCAATAATGCCATAGATTAAGGTGAAGGGATAAAGTGTAGATAGTCTAACAGCATGAAATACTAAAATGCTATACATCACGACACTACACAAAAATAAAAAGCGAATTTGAGGATTCTTGTTGAAGTTAAGACTCAAAATATCTTAGAATCGTAACATGAAAGGGTACTGAAATTTGTAAAACAATGTAGGTAAAACAATGTAGGTACCAGACATATGTTAGATGAATATAAGTAAAACTTTTTGTAAGAACCATTGTAAAAAACTACAGCAAAAAACCAGATGCAACGACCCACAAGTTGCAACCAGAGACTTATCAAGAAAGGAAAGGACGTAATTAGCAAGACATGATTCCTACAAGGCAGAAGCGTTGAGAGAGGGGAAAGGACAGTGAGACCAACAAAGGGCACTTGTAAATCTACTGCTGAAGGGGCAGACAAGCAAACACTGGACTTTCACTGCTCATAAACCCCGGGACGCCCCGCCTAAGCGGAGCGAGCAAATAACGGCCCTACGAGAAGATCGCTTGGGCAAGCCACCACATGTGTGTGTGTGTGTGTGTGTGTGTGTGTGTGTGTGTGTGTGTGTGTGTATGTGTGTAAAAGTCACACTACTGCTATTAAACAGCATGCTGATGCACGAAACTGAAGAAAACTTCCACAAAGTAAAAATGACATGTCCAAACAATTTATCAAACTGTTACTAAGTGGAGAACTTCAAAGCGACTAGTTATCAATAAATATTCCCATATCCTGCCCAGAGAAGAACCAAGAATCAAGTAAGAAGCAGAGAAAAAGCAGGAAGAACAGAAGTTGAAGATTCGCAAGATTGAGACCAAGAAAGAAGATGGGTGAAGAATAGACGACATACCTTCCCAAACCCTATCCTATTGTAATCTAGTCGTCTGCAAAGTATCACAACGAAAAACGACCGCTTTCAGCGACACATAACGATGACTTTCACACATACGTATAAAGCCAGTAAACCACGAGATTCTGCACTCACAGCGCCACTCCATTATGGGACCTCCACAACAGCAACACACCGTTGCAAAGCCAACAAGGAACGATGAATGAAGCTGTACATCAAATACATGCCCACATCCATCTTGCTCAAATCCATCACCTTCATGCAAGAACATTCACCAACCTCATACTTAAACATTCATAGGATTGTGTGAATGTGTGAAATCAAATTATGTGATGTAGGAATTGTGCGAAAGAAATGTATGAAAAACTAAATAAGAGAAGCCCACCAGACAGCTAATAAACTACAAAATAACGGTCATTGACTATGGACTTAAGTAAAAAGTAGACTATCGATAAAAATAAGTCATTAGTTCTGAAATGGACAGTATATAAAGAACAAAAGTAAGGCATTAATTAAACACTAAAACTATATGCCACTTATTTTCTCCTCATAAAAATAAAAGAATAACTATATTTTACTTATTTTATTCCTTATAAAAACAAAGAATAAAAAATTATCTTGTTGGATGTTTTCCCTTTTTTTAACATTTGTACCATTTGTTAGGATAATATCTCAATACTTGCGTATGTATATTTCTTTGTCAAAGCAATTCTTGGAAATAAATCTTATTTGTTAGTGTAACAATGTTGAAATGATTGTCTAGAAACAAAAACATTTTAATTGTACATGATATTTAGAAAATATGTTACAAATAGATTTTACTTAATTACTATATTTATAAAAAAAATATTGCTAAGAAAATCGATGTGAAAGACTCCTCACTTTCGATAACAAACTTCTTAAAAAACAAATTTCACACTTAAATAAAGAAAGAAAATAATGAAAAATTGATAATAATAATAATAATAGCATAAAAATATTCTTCTATTGTCAATATAAACATATTTTTGAGAATAATGTGGAAGAATATAAAAACATAAATTAGTAATACAAACTACATAGAACCAGAATAACGTGGCTGAACAGTAGGCAACAAACTTCAGATAAAGGAATAATTTTTGACTGACTTAGACAACGCTTCAATCATTGCCTAACTTCAGTGCAAAAATTAAGTTCAAAGGGTGGTGATATGTAATGTGTCAGGCAAATCCAACACCTTCCATGAAAACCCTGACATGATAAGCAAATCCAGCAGTATGTCACATAGCTCCGAATAAAGCGTGACATTAAATTAACCAGAGTAATACGAGTAATGAGTGAGCAAATGGAATACCACAGACTAACACAAGAATGCCTAAATGCATGTCATACCTTCCCACCGTGAGACAGACACAGTTCCAAGGGGAGAAACGAGAACAGAAGCCGAGAGCAGATCCATGTTAAGCTAGAAGGTCCTATGATAAGGGACGGACACCCACGTCGCCAGCTAACCGCCAGGACCACCCCCCAGCCCATGTTAAAAGATAGAGCCCTCCAGAAGAACAGTATAGATCTTACGATAACACTAAAAGTGCCACACCAGCTGCAAGTTTTAGCGTGAGACTTTTTCGCGTCTCTGTTACGTTGCAAACGTTGAAAACATTGCACCACCACGAAAAGTAGCCGCCAGGACCACCCCCCAGCCCATGTTAAAAGATAGAGCCCTCCAGAAGAATAGAATAGATCTTACGATAACACTAAAAGGGCCACACCAGCTGCAAGTTTTAGTGTGAGACTTTTTCGCATCTCTGTTATGTTACAAACGTTAAAAACATTGCCACACCATGAAAAGTGTAACATTTCTCATTGGATAGACAGAATTTTTGTAGGCGGAGCTTAAGGTTAACATTGAGACCCTGACTGGTCAGATGAAAACACAGCCAGATAGTTTTTTTTTTAACCAACTTCGGTAAATTGTAGTAAGGAGAAGTTAGGAGAGAGTTGCTTCCGAGACGGCGAGCTGTATGGAGCTGCGCCGCCCGCTGACCCCTGACACTGCCTAACCAACGACAAGGTAATGAATGCACGTGATGCCACACAACAGCGCATAAAGCTTCACTCAGAACTGCAGAAGTACACCCCATTTTTGAGTAATACTAGTGTCGATCGTCAATTAAAGCTCATGGTATTCACATTTGCTACGTAAGTTAAAATCTGAAACGCAATGATTTTTCTGTTATTTAATTATTGAGAAGCCACATCAGCCACTGTAATTTACGACAAGTCAGATAAGTAATTAAAGATAATTGAGGGTCACTGTAGACCATTTTGATAGTTTTCTCTTTTGTGAAACTTAATTTAAACCTAGATTAAAGATGTGATATGGTATAGGTCATCCTTCGATCCATTGTAGAACTTGGAAACCCACTCAGGGAATATTCGTTCACATTTTTGTTAACGCAGTTGGTTTTTATCATCCTGTATTAAAATATTTCCTTTTATCAATAGTGCAATTTATAAACAATGTTTTGTGAGTAGAATAAAATTTTCAATGGTAAACTTAACTGCTTTTTCGACGTTATTTTACCAGCTAACTAAAAATAGGAAAGCCTTGAACCCCTTCCACTAAATTTAGTTAGTATTAAGATTCTTTTACAGGGAGTGCAGTGGAGCTGACGCTGAAATCGTTAAGTATTTGGTTATATCATCGCTAGTCTCATTGAACTCTTCTGAACTCTACATGTCGTGTGTGGTCTGGAATCTCCTTACCAGCAACAGGTCCCAGGTTCAAACCAGTCAATTGCCTAAAAAACACGCCCAGAGCGTCGTTGCGCGAAAGTGGTAGGGGGACACGACTTAGAACAGACAGAGACCACGCAGAATGTTAGAGAGTCTCCAGTACTCTCCCTACTGCGCTTGTCTCTCCCCACGCAATTATCACGCCTTCGATGCCTTAAAAAAGAGAATTCCTGTCGGACAAGAATGTGCAACAGGCTGTTATAGACTTCTTCACGTAGCAGGACATGGATTTTTAACAAACGAGTATCGTCAATCTTTTGCGTCAGTGGGGTGATTGCCTAATGCTCACGGCAATTTTGCCTGGTTGGCACATCGATTCTAGACTATACTTCCTTCGAACAACAATTTTTTGATCTCCCTTTATAAAAAGTTTTATCAGTTTTCATACAAAAAGTTCGGAAGCATTGCTTTTGAGGACGCCCTCATACTACCTGATTACTATGCGGTGCTAGCTTATCTGACTAATACGCATAGGATCTATGAATGTTCAATCGTGCTATATCACATCCGATATAATGCAGGCAGTAAATCATTTTCCTGTGTCACAACATGAAATAACAAATCATAAACATACTGTATACAATTATCTTAAAGTACAACTTTTCCAGTACCACGATTGTTAGTTCTAGTTTTCTTTGCGCAAACGTGCAGTAAAGAAAAACAACTTATTTTTATTTGGAGATAAAAATACATTATCAATTAAAGCAGAATGCCCCAAGCACAACAACCTGTCCCGGTGAGCTGTGAGTTATTCTAGGCATTCGGCACAATCTTTGTGTGCCATATATCTTATGGCGATACAACAACGCTAAGACAGACCATTATACAAAATAGCTAAAAAGAAAGTTGTATTTTTACTGGATGCACATTCTCCACCCTGCCGTAGAGAACTTTTAAACAGCTAAACATACCAACAAACAACAATATCACAGCACATGTACCCTCTTACGCACTTTTTTCGGTAATAACACCCCATTAACTGTAAATAAGGACAATGTTCATAAACATTAGCAGCAGACACATGATGCACTTCCGGGTAGGGGAGGTTAACAGTTATTCACTGTCTCCCTAACCCCTTCTCTCCTTTAAAAAAATTATAATATTTTGGCATCACCTCATCATTTAACAAGCCATAGATGCTTAAGAGTTTAATAGCAATAAAACATTTTAATATAATCATAACCCTCATGATGATTAACTTTTCTTGAACATGCAATAAATGGTTGGCCCCGCAGACAAACGAATACTTTTGTTGAATTTGCAACTCCTCAATATACACCCCTGAGGATGGTTTTAACGAACATACAGGTTGCATTCAACAAGAATAAAATTATTATTCTAATAACAGATCTTCCACATAAGTCGCTACCCTGCGACTGGTCGCAACACACGCTACAAAATGGTTCAAATGGCTTTGAGTACTGTGGGACTTAACTTCTGAGGTCATCAGTCCCCTAGAACTTAGAACTACTTCAACCTAACTAACCTAAGGACATCATACACATCCATGCCTGAGGCAGGATTCGAACCTGCGACGGTAGCGGTCTCGCGGTTCCAGACTATAGCGCCTAGAGCCGCTCGGCCACCCCTGCCGGCCACACGCTACAGTGTGTACATAACTGCCATGGTGCAGACCCAGCACATTCGCTAGCACTTCCAGGTCGACCTCCAGGTAGGACCGATGCCCCTCGCCCAGAAGCAATCACGGACACTCCAACCTCGCACTTGCTGTGCCGTCCAGTTAGGGGCCCTGAACTGCACGGCAGTGGTGCCCGTCATATACCTGGGGCAATGCAGCGTCAACCTCGCTCTCTATGCGGCTCAGCCGTCGCTCTGCGGCGGGGCGGAGTAATTTTTGTTCGTTCGTCGTACTGTGCACTGTTCACCTCCAAAAATCCACCTACCTCAGTACGGCGTCCGCTAATCATCCCTTTTCTCTGCAAACATACGTACTGTTTAGACGTCGGAAAAGCACCGTTGATAAAAACACCTATACTTATGTTGCAAAGTCTGCGTAAACACTAGGAGCCTGCTGTCCTGCAATTACTCGTATAATACATATCGGGTGGTAATGCTGGTGCTTCTGTCATTAGAAATTGTTCAAAATTCGAAAGCAAGTCTTTTCATTTCCTTAAGCACACATTTAAACCGGCCATCAAGTCCAGTGTGGACTTAACTAACGAATCTACAACTCTCAGTTCTCAGTTCATTCAAAAACTTCGTACGCAAAGCAGCCAGAAAAACAAATAAGTCTGATCAGATTGACTATGCGATCTCACAGTCACAGCTCCGTTACTAATAGTGAGTTTCACATTAGGTCCTTTTCAGTGGTTTTCTTTAAGAGAAACTGCTCGCCAAAATACTCCATGTATGAATACGGAACATGCCACAAAAGCCGAAAGTTCACACGTTCGTAACTTTCCAACAACGCAATTCCAAAACTTCCACCTTTCATCAAACTGTTCGTAATTGCAACGGCTTTCCTTGCAACTAGTTTTAAACGCGCAGAACACAATATTTCTTCATCTTACACATAATTAGAAACAGCACATTTAACATGTCCTTCCGCGACCGAAGCTGACGAGCGATTCTTATTCAGACTGCCTCTCTCCCAGTATATCTAACTAGTTGTGTGCGGGAAGTACTTAATTCTGATTGGCTGATCAGTCTGACGGACCAATCAAAATGATCCTTCGAGATCATTCTCGCGGCAAAACTCGCCTAAGCCAAACACTATTCAGAAAAGCATTTGCGTCTTCCAAAATGCAAATACTTACACAATGTTTAATAAAACGAAACGAAATTAAAATAAATCTTGAACATAATTTAGAAAACGATCACTCTGCAAACGGCTATTCTGGCTGCCTTCTTAAAAAAGCAATCTCACCTAGACATACGTCATCAGCAATGTGGGTAAAACACAACTTTCGCACGTTCTAGTTACGTAATGTTGTACATAATATGATATTGAATTTTAACGTGTTCACACATACACACTCTCACTCATTCTCATTTATTCACACAAAAATCTAATAAACAGATAACAATTTTTTCTGAATTTTATACTACGAAAATGCAAAATAATTAAGGTGTTGAAAATAAAAATGGTTCAAATGGCTCTGAGCACTATGGGACTCAACTGCTGAGGTCATTAGTCCCCTAGAACTTAGAACTAGTTAAACCTAACTAACCTAAGGACATCACAAACATCCACGCCCGAGGCAGGATTCGAACCTGCGACAGTAGCGGTCTTGCGGTTCCAGACTGCAGCGCCTTTAACCGCACGGCCACTTCGGCCGGCTGTTGAAAATAAAATCTCAATTAAATCATTCTACACCTTGAGAACTCTAGTAATGATTCCAAATGATACTAAAAGACAAACTGTTATTATTCCTAACTGAGTTTTGGGGTGTTTTAGATAATTTTCTGAATCTCCGAAACTATAATATGTATGACTTTGAAATTTTGTGGAGACCTTCTGAATAACAAAAACTAGTATATCAAATTTGAAAATAATCTGCCCACATGTAATGTGTTTTATTTAGATTCGTAGGAGGTATGAGTATACAGTCGCTCGAAGTGTCACAGGAGCCGTTCTCACGCTGCCTAGCAATAACAGCTGTGCTTATGAGTCATGGCTAAGACACAAGTTTGCAGCTTCCTAAGCTCCAATACAGCGGGCTATGTTGCACTGAATGTTGTCGCGTAATACCTTGCGACGCCCCTGCTCGACACTGCCACCGGGAAAATCAAATCCTTCGACGGTACCATCGGGACAGCGCCGTGTCCATAGCAACCAGGAGAAGCCAGCATTTCTTTTTTTTTCTTCAGTCTTCTGATTGGTTTCTTGCGGCCCGCCACGAATTTCTCTCCCGTGACAGCCTCTTCATCTCAGTGTAGCACTTGCAACCTACGTCCTCAATTATTTCCTGGATGTAATCAAAAATCTCTGTCTTCGTCTACAATTTTTTCTCTCTACGGGGTGGCGGCAGGAAGGGCATCCGGCAACCCCTCAAAATTAACCTTTCCAAATTCGTTCGTGACCATACCGACCCTGCGAAACTGCGGGACAAAGGCACCAGCAAAAGAATGGAGGAGAAGATTATTCATGTCAGCAACTTGGATGCCTAAGCTGTTAAGCTGATTGTACGATAGTTCTCGAACTTTTAAGCTCTTGTGTGGATGATATTTTTCCTAAAGTCGGACAGTATATTGCTACACTCATATATACTACACATCAACTTGAATAGCCGTTTTTTCGCCACGTCCCCCAATGATTTTAGAAATTCTGATGTTTTTCTTCTAAATCGACTCCTGTTTCTTCTTTTATCACATGACAGAAATCTTCCCCTTCATAGAGGCCTTCAATGTACTCTTTCCACCTATCCGCTCTGTCCTCTTCATTTAACAGTGTAATTTCCGTTTCACTCTTGATGTTACAACCCCTGCTTTTAATGTCACCGAAGGTTGGCTTGACTTTCCTGTATGCTGAATCATTCCTTCTGACAATAATTTCTTTTTCGATTTTTTCACATTTTTCATGCAGCTATTTCGTCTTAACTTCCCTGCTCTTCTTGTTTATTTCATCCCTCAGCGACTTGTATTTCTATATTCTTGGAATTTCCCTGAACATTTTTGTACCTCCTTCTTTCATCGATCAACTGAAGTATTTCTTCTGTTACCTACATTTCTTCGCAGTTACCTTCACTGTAGCAATGCTGCATATCTTGAGCTGGGACAGTTGACTGTTTTTATTTTTTTTTCACAGTTCAATACACCCTCTTCCTGTTTTCATGCTTGATCTTGACGGGCTGACCACTGGGCCATCTTAAAATCTGCGAGGGGGGGGGGGGGGGGGTGCGACCCTTGTCAGTAAGTCCCTCCCGTTTACTAAATCATCCTATGACGACACCTGTGCTCGTTCTCTTCTACTAATCCAACCTTTTAATGGTCCCAGAGTCGTGGGCAATACTGAAGAATGGATGGCTACTCCGAGGTATCTCCTGGTTGTTACTGTTTCCAGCGGTTCTATCACCGGTAACCTAATCGAATAGTAATGCGTCACTTACACCTCTTATTGATCCGTCGAAGGATTTTTTGCATTTGGTAAGTCACCCGGCTTACTACCGTGATATACACACTGAGTGCAAAACTCTTAGTGAAATTTGGGTGTAATGTATAACCTGAGTGATACTCAAGAGTTATGGTTCATTTATTAAATTGTGCATTAGATACGATCAAACTTAGCATTTTTAAATATTTTAACAGTGTTCAAGATTTTCTGTACTTGATGAAATGTGTCATCATTGCGAAGCACGTGAAACAGCAAACTGTAATAAAAGACATTATACTAACACTTCGTGACACAAATTTAATTTTACAAGTCCTCATCCTTTATGCGATTTCAGCCTTGGTTTATGCCTCTATAACTGCAGTGACGGCATGGCAAGAAACAACGGTTATATCCTTTGAAACACTGGTAAACATAAAGAAAGTATATTTCGGCCAAATAATGCGGAACACAAACTTCGGGGACTCACCCAGAAAGGACAGTCAGAAGGAAGTAAATACTGTTGACCTCCACGCATCAAATAGTGGGGGAAAAGAAATCATTTAACACGCCGCTGCGACTTCGATAAGCATTTTCTAGAAAGAGCTCAGTTCCTATGGGCGCCAATGTCCAGCGAGAATTCTCCACAGGCCTAAGGTGTGAGACATAATTTATTAATAGCTGTTACGGCGTCCGCTGGTGAGAGGAGCCGGGCTGGCGAGCCGCCCATCGCCAGCGGATGGGCCCTGGAGGCAGGCGCGTCATGTTTCAGCAGCTCCGGCCCGGCACGGCGCTGTCCGCCCAAAAGTTTGCCGCAGCAGCAGCGGCAGCAACTAGCGCCGCCCTACTTGCTCGGTAAACAAGCGTTCCGGCAAACAGCAGCGTGCGGCGGGCGGCAGGAGCAGCGCCTGCGGCCGAGGATTCGCTTCTGGTGGGACCGGCGGCAGCGCCGCAAGAGCGCAGCAGCGCCGCAAGTACACAGGCGCCGCGCCGCGCCGCGCCGCGCCGCGTCTTCCCGCAGTAATTACAATCTCGGAGGTTAGCAGATGCTTCGCACAACATTACTCGACATTATTTTAACCACTGTGTTTGCAGAACTCCGCTAGCGTTTCGAATTAGAATCATGAGAAGGAACACCGAAGTCTGTCGCAATTTCGCACAGTGATGCATTTATTTAATCGTACGCACGCTGATCGCCTTTAAAACTGCAACGACAGGAAGGGTTGCAAGTAACGCAATTTTACTTACTACGCGTGTATACAGTAGTACAGATGGGACAACGTTATTCGATTTGTAGCTGATTTGAAGGTATAAAAGCCTGCGTCCAAGGGCAGCATCAATAGCACTAATCCGGCTGCTCATCGAGTCGAACTGAACTTGAGTGGGGAACATAGGTGTCGCGCGGGATTCGCCGAGTGGTCAAGGGCGCTGCAGTCGTGGACTGTGCGGCTGATCCCGGCGGAGGCTCGAGTCCTCCCTCGGGCATGGGTGTGGGCAGGGTTCACCAGTTGTAGTTGCTGGCGAGTGATCTTATCACTCTCGACAATTCATGACGAAATGCCTTCAGTAAATAAGAGCTTTAGAGAACGTATTGCATCTGTGAGCTACCCCTCTGGATCGAAGTGTGTCAGGGCAGCGCAGTCAACATGCAATCCTGCGTTATCGTGTTGAAAGAGTGCTACGGTGAACTAAAAGGTAGCACACAGCCACCCCGACATTAAAAATGTCAGAAATGTAACCGCTGCTATCCAGATCACTGGCTACTGGAGTTAGTCGAGTTGTGTAGCCAGTGGGACCCCATATCACGACATCAAGTATATCTATGACGCAATCTGACAACGTTCGTTCTTCTCGTGTCCTCCGTTCAGGGATATATCCCTCGTGATGTTATACAGAACTGTGACTTTTCTCAATATGAGACATGTTGCCACTGCAGTGTCGAGTGTTGTGACTGATTGCATCATTGTTGGCGTACTTCTCTTTGCTATGATGTCAAGGCTAGCTGAAACAATGGTCTTCGTATTCCATAGTATTCCAGAAGCTAACACATTCTCCGTATGGATACGTGTCTAGATGTAAACAAGCCCACTCCTCACTCAAGGTTTCTGACTTGACTACACAATCCGTTATAGACTAATAAAGAATCTGTCGGTCCTCTCTGGTGCTATTCGCGAGGAGCCGTTAACATCATACATGGCGCTGTGTGTAGACCTCCTGAACCCATCGGTTACATATTCGTATGACTCTCGAGTGATCCGTACCAACGCGAACAGCAATACCGCGTACCCGCAAACAACAGTCTTCGTAGCTCGCCGTTACGCTGCTGTTGATTTTCACCACAATTCTCTTTCGTATGCGAGACATAACACCATCTTCCCACAAATAACCAGTATTCAAATGTTATTTTTCAATGATAGACCTCAAAAATGGTTCAAATGGCTCTGAGCACTATGGGACTTAACATCTATGGTCATCAGTCCCCTAGAACTTAGAACTACTTAAACCTAACTAACCTATGGACAGCACACAACATCCAGTCATCACGAGGCAGAGAAAATCCCTGACCCCGCCGGGAATCGAACCCGGGAACCCGGGCGTGGGAAGCGAGAACGCTGCCGCACGACCACGAGCTGTGGACAATGATAGACCTGTTGCGTAATTTTTGCCTTTGTACAGAACGCAGATGTAGTGTGGTGTTGTACTTAGGCCAATTTGGCGTTTGCTACGTGCCTCTTTCATGGTGCCGCAAATTTAAATGCTACCTGTGCAGTTCTGATGTAAGTCCACGCTCAAATGATGACATTTATTTCCTGTCCAAGTTACATATTGTTCCAGAAAATGGTTCACTCTGCAGCGGAGTGTGCGCTCATATGAAACCTCCTAACCTTCAGACCGCGACTGGAAATCGGGACCTTTTGCTTTCACGGGCAAGTGCTCTACTCAGCTACCCAAGCACGACCCGCCCTCACAGCTTTACTTTCCGTAAGTACCTCATCTCCTACCTCCCGCTCTTCTAGAAACACCTCAACTCAAACTGTGGCTAACCAGGCCTCCGCTATATCCTCTTTTTCAGGAGTGCTAGTCCTGCACTTATCGTAGGAGAGCTTCTGTGAAGTTTGGAAGGTCAGAGACGAGGTATTGGCGGAATTAAAGCTGTGAGTAGGGGTCGCGAGTCGTGTTTGGGTAGATCTATGGTTCATATTTCGTATGTTCTACAGATGCCGATTACGATAGGACGTTGTATTCAAGCGGCATCCGGATACTTTCTGACTGCTGGATTCCCCTTCAAAGTACGCTGACACACTTATTGTCCTCCCGCGTTTGGTCTTACGAACGTGCGGTGGTAGTTTGCTTGTCCATGATGTGTAAACAATGGCGCAGTGTCGAGGCTTCCGTTACGCACTATTTACTTTCCACCCATGTGTCAGTGTCCCTCTCCCCTCTGGTCCTTGTCGGTAGCAACGTGATCCAATTTGCACACAATGCGGCATTCATCGTGGCAAAGGATTTCTATGTCCTTTTCCCGCATAGTGTCGCCTGTAACGCCGTAGAAGGCAAGTTTCCGTTGTTGTGGTGGACTGTGATTTGGCGGCACATTCATCACAGTTTCCGACGCTTATCAGATCGACCTGGTATTATGCGACCTGTAGGAAGTATGCAGCTAATCAGCGGCTCCATGTTATAGAAGTGGCGGACTCTCCCCTCAGCGGCGTCTTTCGCCGTATCGACGATGATCATCATCGATTCAGATGTGTAGAAGTTGCGGCAATCTGTTAGTTGGGCCGACAAATGGTCCCGTGTCTTCAAAAAGTGCCGCAGCATGTTATTGACCCAGAGTCAAAAAAATGGTTCAAATGGCTCCGAGCACTATGGGACTTAACATCTGTGGTCATCAGTCCCCTAGAACTTAGAACTACTTAAATCTAACTAACCTAAGGACATCACACACATCCATGCCCGAGGCAGGATTCGAACCTGCGACCGTAGCAGTCCCCCGGTTCCGTACTGAGCGCCTAGAACCGCTAGACCGCCGCGGCCGGCGACCCAGAGTCCTTTCATTACTCAGCTGTGGTGTATTTTTCTGTCACAATGTTTCTGTCGGTCCACTGGATAAGGGACCTTGGCATGTCTAGGACCTTGGCATATCTATATGGAGATGTTCATCACACACGTCTTGATTTTTGGTAGTACTTGCAGACTGCACATGCGAAAGTGGCCTGCTGTTGCCGTTATCGCGCTTACTTCGCCAGTTATATTAACAGCGTTTTTACCACGCCTCCACTAAGTTGCCGTATTCCCTGCGTGGGGGGCGCCAGCCCAATTCAGAACGAAACATGACGCGCCTACACTATCGACTCGACCCGCCTGCAGGGTTTCTAGGATACGGGATGAATGGACTAGTTTGAATGCTTTTTTTATGTCCAAAAGAAGTAAAATGGAAATAAGCAGTGTGAGGGCGCAGCACAGCGATGGGAGGGGAAAGGTATCGTAGCCAGCATTCGGGATTCGACCCCTATCCACCTTGGCTCCTCCGGCCTGTAGCTGTGACCCTAATTTAAAAAATAATAATAATAAAATTTTAAAAATTATTAATTAAAAAGACAGATATTTTATTTGTCTCAAAACATTGCAAAGCTGTAATTAGTTTGTCACTTGAAAAACTCTCTCGGATTAAAAAAGTGTCGGTATAGCACTTACCCATGAAAGGGAAACGTTCAGAGTTTGAGACTGGTCCAGTAAACAGTTTTAATGTGCAGGAAGTTACGTTACATATTGTTTCTCGTAAGTCGGCAACATCACTTACATTTAATCCTCTACCAACCATGGAGACTTATATATGTTTTCCATTCCACTCGGTGTTGCGAGTACACTTGATTTCCTTCTCGATTCTTCTTCACACAGTAGGTAGGATCTTCTGGTTCCCTGAGACTATGGCCAACCGAGTGTCAAATTCTCTTTCTGAGCTTGATGTCGACTGATCCGCTCTGTTTTACAAGGAAGTTTCATTTGATATCGATTTTGACCACCTGACGCAGAAGATGAAACGGTCACATTTTCTTATAAATGTTTGCAGTTTCCTTTGAATTTCTGCAGCTATCTACCGAGTTTCACAGCCATAGAGAACCGCAGAAGGAAAATATATTGGGGCTTAAGGTCACATCGACGACGGGGGCATTAAATACAGAGCACAAGCTCCAACAGAGCGACGATGGGAAAGCATATCAGCCGTTTCCTTTTCAAAGAAACCGTATTGGTATTCTTCAAACTCAAAATAGGGAGCCCTGGATGGTCGGAAGGGAATTTCATACCCACTCCTCAAGAATCCATGTTGATATTGCTAACCACGTGCGACTACTCCCCTAGACCCTCAAAGCGTTCACCACCTGAGCACTCTCAAGCAGCAGTTCGGTCATACTTCAGTGAAAACTATTCCACGATAGCAAGATAAGGTAAGTATCAACCAGTACCAAGAGCAATATTTAACAAATAGTTTTTTTGTTGTTGAGAGCAACAGCAGCTAAATTAATAAATGTTTAGACTGCCTTCCTGGTCCTTGGCGTTGCCAGATTCGAACTTTATCACATGCCAGCAGTACATTTATGTAGTTAATTAGTTGCACCTAAACAAACATTTCACGTAAGAAGAAATGTTATTGTGTTTTGATCATTATACTAACACTTCGACTTACAGGGAAAGAAATTAGTCATGTCCTCTCAAAAGATACCGTCGTGGCATTCTCCTTACTCGAGGACGGGATTTGGTTCAATTCTGCTTATTGACTTAGGCTCGAAATAACAGGAAGGAAGATACATTCACATGAACAAAAGGACCAGATACACCCTCTGACTAAGCGCTCCAAATTGATGATTTCTTTGTGAGTCAGGTCCCGGTGCAATCAGATTGTCAATATATGGACAATAAAACAATCATTTAAATAAGAGAATGAAACGTAATTGGTCTCCGTAAAATTTGTTTGGTACTGCAGCGGATGCGTATCTTAAGTACGGTGAGCAGAGTCCCGCAAAGCCATGGACGGCGTTCGTGGCGTCAGCTCACTTTCGCTGGTCACCGGTCTCTCTGCAAACTACAGTGATTCGTCTAAGGTGTTTCTGCCTTTTGTGGCGTCTTCAGAATATGTTTCCCCCGAAGCAGCTCCTGAAAAACTGGTCGAGGTATTTCGAAGTAAAGCAATAATTCAACAAACGATAGACGGTGCTAGAATATTTCAACGGCAAAAAAAGAAAGATTAAGATTTTATATGTCCTCAGTGGTAGGGTCGTGAGATACGAAAAATATGCTCATATTTGGTAAGGAGGAGGAAGGAAAAGTGACCGTGTTCTTTTTATAGTTTCCTGTAAGCGTTTTAGGGAAATCACAGAACACCTAATCAAGAATCACCATCCTCCTGAATGCGACTTCAGAGTTTTGCCATCACCTCTCTCGGTTTTTCTTTTCCATCTACTTTTGCATTTGCCGTGCGGGATTAGCCGAGCGGTCTCAGGCGTTGCGGTCATGAACTGTGCGGCTCGTCCCGGCGGAGGTTCGAGTCCTCCCTCGGGCATGAGTGTGTGTGTTTGTCCTTAGGATAATTTTCAGTAGTTGCAGGGGCAACAGTCTGGATGATTGACTGATCTGGCCTTGTAACATTAACCAAAACGGCCTTGCTGTACTGGTACTGCGAACGGCTGAAAGCAAGGGGAAACTACAGCCGTAATTTCTCCCGAGGACATGCAGCTTTACTGTATGATCAAATGATGATGGCGTCCTCTTGGGTAAAATATTCCGGAGGTAAAATAATCCCCCATTCGGATCTCCGGGCGGGGACTACTCAAGAGGACGTCGTTATCAGGAGAAAGAAAACTGGCATTCTACGGATCGGAGTGTGGAATGTCAGATCCCTTAATCGGGCAGGTAGGTTAGAAAATTTAAAAAGGGAAATGGATAGGTTAAAGTTAGATATAGTGGGAATTAGTGAAGTTCGGTGGCAGGAGGAACAAGACTTCTGGTCAGGTGATTACAGGGTTATAAATACAAAATCAAATAGGGGTAATGCAGGAGTAGGTTTAATAATGAATAAAAAAATAGGAGTGCGGGTTAGCTACTACAAACAGCATAGTGAACGAATTATTGTGGCCAAGATAGACACAAAGCCCATGCCTACTACAGTAGTACAAGTTTATATGCCAACTAGCTCTGCAGAAGATGAAGAAATTGATGACATGTATGACGAGATAAAAGAAATTATTCAGGTAGTGAAGGGAGACGAAAATTTAATAGTCATGGGTGACTGGAATTCGTCAGTAGGAAAAGGGAGAGAAGGAAACATAGTAGGTGAATATGGATTGGGGGGAAGAAATGAAAGAGGAAGCCGCCTTGTAGAATTTTGCACAGAGCATAACTTAATCATAGCTAACACTTGGTTCAAGAATCATGAAAGAAGGTTGTATACCTGGAAGAATCCTGGAGATACTAAAAGGTATCAGATAGATTACATAATGGTAAGACTGAGATTTAGGAACCAGGTTTTAAATTGTAAGACATTTCCAGGGGCAGATGTGGATTCTGACCACAATCTATTGGTTATGAGCTGCAGATTGAAACTGAAGAAACTGCAGAAAGGCGGGAATTTAAGGAGATGGGACCTGGATAAACTGAAAGAACCAGAGGTTGTACAGAGTTTCAGGGAGAGCATAAGGGAGCAATTGACAGGAATGGGGGAAAGAAATACAGTAGAAGAAGAATGGGTAGCTCTGAGGGATGAAGTAGTGAAGGCAGCAGAGGATCAAGTAGGTAAAAAGACGAGGGCTAATAGAAATCCTTGGGTAACAGAAGAAATATTGAATTTAATTGATGAAAGGAGAAAATATAAAAATGCAGTAAATGAAGCAGGCAGAAAGGAATACAAACGTCTCAAAAATGAGATCGACAGGAAGTGCAAAATGGCTAAGCAGGGATGGCTAGAGGACAAATGTAAGGATGTAGAGGCTTGTCTCACTAGGGGTAAGATAGATACTGCCTACAGGAGAATTAAAGAGACCTTTGGAGAGAAGAGAACCACTTGTATGAATATCAAGAGCTCAGATGGCAACCCAGTTCTAAGCAAAGAAGGGAAGGCAGAAAGGTGGAAGGAGTATATAGAGGGTTTATACAAGGGCGATGTACTTGAGGACAATATTATGGAAATGGAAGAGGATGTAGATGAAGATGAAATGGGAGATACGATACTGCGTGAAGAGTTTGACAGAGCACTGAAAGACCTGAGTCGAAACAAGGCCCCGGGAGTAGACAACATTCCATTAGAACTACTGATGGCCTTGGGAGAGCCAGCCATGACAAAACTCTACCATTTGGTGAGCAAGATGTATGAGACAGGCGAAATACCCGCAGACTTCAAGAAGAATATAATAATTCCAATCCCAAAGAAAGCAGGTGTTGACAGATGTGAAAATTACCGAACTATCAGTTTAATAAGTCACAGCTGCAAAATACTAACGCGAATTCTTTACAGACGAATGGAAAAACTGGTAGAAGCGGACCTCGGTGAAGATCAGTTTGGATTCCGTAGAAATGTTGGAACACGTGAGGCAATACTAACCTTACGACTTATCTTAGAAGAAAGATTAAGAAAAGGCAAACCTACGTTTCTAGCATTTGTAGACTTAGAGAAAGCTTTTGACAACGTTAACTGGAATACTCTCTTTCAAATTCTGAAGGTGACAGGGGTAAAATACAGGGAGCGAAAGGCTATTTACAATTTGTACAGAAACCAGATGGCAGTTATAAGAGTCGAGGGGCATGAAAGGGAAGCAGTGGTTGGGAAAGGAGTGAGACAGGGTTGTAGCCTCTCCCCGATGTTATTCAATCTGTATATTGAGCAAGCAGTAAAGGAAACAAAAGAAAAATTCGGAGTATGTATTAAAATTCATGGAGAAGAAGTAAAAACTTTGAGGTTCGCCGATGACATTGTAATTCTGTCAGAGACAGCAAAGGACTTGTAAGAGCAGTTGAACGGAATGGAAAGTGTCCTGAAAGGAGGATATAAGATGAACATCAACAAAAGCAAAACGAGGATAATGGAATGTAGTCAAATTAAATCGGGTGATGCTGAGGGGATTAGATTAGGAAATGAGACACTTAAAGTAGTAAAGGAGTTTTGCTATTTAGGGAGTAAAATAACTGATGATGGTCGAAGTAGAGAGGATATAAAATGTAGACTGGCAATGGCAAGGAAATCGTTTCTGAAGAAGAGAAATTTGTTAACATCGAGTATAGATTTAAGTGTCAGGAAGTCGTTTCTGAAAGTATTTGTATGGAGTGTAGCCATGTATGGAAGTGAAACATGGACGATAACCAGTTTGGACAAGAAGAGAATAGAAGCTTTCGAAATGTGGTGCTACAGAAGAATGCTGAAGATAAGGTGGGTAGATCACGTAACTAATGAGGAGGTATTGAATAGGATTGGGGAGAAGAGAAGTTTGTGGCACAACTTGAGTAGAAGAAGGGATCGGTTGGTAGGACATGTTTTGAGGCATCAAGGGATCACAAATTTAGCATTGGAGGGCAGCGTGGAGGGTAAAAATCGTAGAGGGAGACCAAGAGATCAATACACTAAGCAGATTCAGAAGGATGTAGGTTGCAGTAGGTACTGGGAGATGAAGAAGCTTGCACAGGATAGAGTAGCATGGAGAGCTGCATCAAACCAGTCTCAGGACTGAAGACCACAACAACAACACAAGTAGTGTGTAAGCTTAGGGACTGATGACCTTAGCAGTTAAGTCCCATAAGATTTCACACACATTTGAACATTTTTTGCTTTTGCATTTACATAATAGTATGAGTAACAAAGAAACATGTGTTTCCTGCAGATTTATTACAATAAGACATCTCAGACCCTCTACTGTTATCATCGGACAAACCACATTTGATGTTAACATACTATGCAAAGAGAGGGTAAAGAATCATAAAATACTAAGATTAAGACAATGCTGAATAACAGTTATATTCTTTCCCTTTCTCCGTTTTACAAACAGGAACCAGACACGATTCATTTAAAATTGAAACCATGATTTAATTTTCTTAGTTTGGTACATGAAGAGCGGAAAAAGTAGTTAAGTGTTAATATAGAATGTTGCTTACATTCTGGCACGCTACGACAAAAAGCTGCATTACTGGCTGCGGCAGTCGGTTGTCAGCTGAAGAGGATCTGATTCACCGATTCGTGATAAAACAAAGAGCATTGCAAAACATACATATGGATATCGGTGAAACTAAAAACGCCATCAGCATTTATTGCAGTTTCTTTAGCTTCGGACCCACGTTTGATGTATATTAATCGTATTTCGTTTTAACAATCTTAGAGTATTCAATTTAATGGCGAACAGAGTGCTGCACTGACGAGAATGATGATTAAATAGAATGGCTTCTATCAGCATGTTCTTTTTTGGAGCGGTTTTAGCGATTAGACCAATGTAAAGTTCACGTCTTTTATAGTATTAATCTTCTGTCCTTGTGAAGCGAATATTGTGGTTTACGAGGAGTTTAATGTAAAATGATGTCTTGGTGAGTTGACATAAAAGCCCATGTCAACTTACAAAGCCTGTTTTGGGATATTCGGCAGAGCTAGAAAAGACGAAATACTTAGAGCCGTTGCAGAGGCCACATTCACAAGCTACAAATACAAATATTACAGAATGAAGAATTCTCTGTGAAATTCGTAGTAAGTAGCGTCCGTTTAAAATTACAAGGAAAAATCAGTGTTAAGGAAGGCATGATTGTTCACTAAAAAGGAATTTCGATATCCTTAAAAACAAATAAAAATAACATTGCGCCTATAGTCTTGTGCAAAATCGTGACACGTTTTCTATATGCAACTCAACATCCTCAACCATCTAACTAATTTAAGTGCACTTTACTTCAATACTGCACTTGCTCGCCACGCTTGGGCGACGCTGTTGTCTCTGGAGGGCCCTAGGTGAGATAGAAGATTGACCGTTATATAGACTTCCGAGACCTAATAACATGCAGTCCTCTTGCAAAATGAAAAGGAGGAAATATTGGACATTAACATCGCGTCGATGACGAGGTCATTATAGACGGAGCACAAGCCTTGGTTAGGAAAGGAAGAGGAAGGAATCGTCCCCGCATTTGCCTTGAGCGATTTAAGGAAATTGCGGAAAACGGAAATGAAGACGGCCGGGAGGGATTCTGAACCGAGTCTAGCGTCTTATCGACTAGATCGGTACACCTCGTGTGTTTTCGTTTGCATTCGACATGTTTTCAGCACATCCATAGCTCTTCGCATGTTTGGCAGCTTTCCAGGGTTCCATTAATGACAATTTTATTGTCAAGTCCTGTTCTGATCAAACTTGCCACGTTGTTGACGTCATACAGCGGGATTATCAGCTGTCGTCAAATACTTTCTGGATAAAAAGTCACCACGATGTATTGCTCCTGTTGTGAGAGAATATACCCACACCCACACAACTGCTAAATTAATTATCAGAGACATTCCATCCTAAATGGGCAAAGCGAGGAACGAAGAGGCTGAAGTGATATGGATGAAGTGACTACTAATGCAGCTCCAATTCCTCACACACATATTTCAGGATCGTCTTCTTCCAGTGCCAACACTTGCGTCTATATATCTTAACGTGGGAATTACGGGAGGTTTGCTGAGATCCCTACTCCTTATTGCGAATGGTACCACGTCTATTAGTTTCTAGAACAACATGGTGAACTTTTTTTTTTTATTGAATACGGTGTTCAGGCTGTTGTTGGGCGTACATGACAAGTGCCTGTCGAAAAATGCCGCTCCCTAAACTATAGCAGAATAGCACTTTTGACATTACCAAGTGGTACAATAAAAGCCGATTTCACCGTTTACGTTACTTACACACCACGGGTTCACAACTCTTGTTTTGTTGTCACCACAGCCTCAAAACGATATACGGAATTATTGACGCAGGAGAGATGTGAAAATATGACAACAGCATCGCGGCCAGTACAGAAGTACGGAAACCAACACAGTCGATAAGAAATTATCGAAGGAAATCAAGAGTGCTAAACGTTCTCGACAAAAGTAAGATAACCATAATCTCAACAAGTATTTGTTTCTGAACATGTATCTGTATGGATTTCTTCTGTTTCTTCTGTATTGTTTGAGACAAAAATGGCAACGTCGGGAAGGATGTAAAATAACGAAATTTCACTTAATAAACAGCATAGGGGGGAGAATACATGACTAAATTTGTCGATGATTTAGGGAATATAGATTGCAAAATTTAATAAACCAACTTGACAAATGTGCCAGCAACAACGGCTCTAAACACACAGTGCGTCGGGTCGAAATGAGGATAGGTGACAGTTGCGCACACGTCATTTCACGCTGCTTCATCCGTGCCATCTTGCTGGTGGTCGTAGTGGCTGACGAGTGGTTCCGTGCCAGTCTCTTGGCAACTCTGACCAGATGATTTCAGTGGATGAGAGAACTTTCCGACCGTGGCAATAGTCGAAACACCCTTCGTATCGAAGTATCTCATGAGAGGGGCAGCATGCAGCCTTGTTTTCTGTAGAAAGTTAATTTCATTGTCACCTCTAAGATGGGGCGCAGTTTTTGTCTTTATCACGCAATACACTGAGGTGATAAAAATCATGGGATACGTCTCAAGATCGTGTCGGACCTCCTTTTCCCCGGGGTACTGCAGCATTTCTATGTGGTGCGGACTCAACAAATCAGTGGAAGTCACCTGTAGAAATGTAGACTCTTGCTGCCCCCCCAGCACTCCATAACTGCGAAAGTTTTGCCTGTGCAGGATTTCGTGCACGAACTGACCTCTCCATTATGTCCCATAAATTTTCGATGCGATTCATGTTGGGCGGCCTGGGTGGCCAAATCATTCTCTCGAATTGGCCAGAATGTTCTTCAATCCATTTCCAAGGAACTGTAGCCCGCTGACATGGCTCATTGTAATTCATAAAAATTCCATCGTTGTTTGGAAACATGACTTCCATGAATGGCTGGAATAGCCGAAAATAACAATCTCCGGTCAATGATCGGCTCAGTTGACTAGAGAACTCAGTCCACTCCATGTATGGAGACACCACCAGCTTGGACAGTACCTTGTTGACAATTGTGGTCCATGGCTTCGTGGGGTCTGCGCCACACTCGAACCCTATCATCAGCTCTTGTCAACTGAAATCTGGCCTCTTGTGACCAGGCCACGGTTTTCAGTCGTCTAGGGTCCAACCGGTATGGTCAGGAGCCCAGGAGAGGCGCTGCAAGCGATGTCACGCTGTTATCAAAGGCACACGCCTTGGTCTTCTGCTGCCATAGCTGCCCAAATTTCGCCGCATTTCCTAAAGGATACGTTCGTCGTACATTCCACACTGATTGCGGTTATCTCATACAGTGTTGCTCGTCTGTTAGCACTGACAACTCGATGCAAATGACACTGCTCTGGGTCGTTAAGTGAAGGCCGTCGATCACTGCTTTATCTATGGAGAGAGATAATGACTGAAATTTGATATTTTCAGCACACCCTTTACAAATTCGATATCGAAATACTGAATTCCCTAACGATTTCCGAAATCAAAAGTCCCATGCGTCTCCCTCCGACTGCTATTCCGCATACATAGTCTGTTAATTCCAGTCGTGCGTCCGTAATCAAGTCGGAAACTTTTTCACATGAATCACATGAGTACATATGACATCTCCACCAATGCGCTGACCTTTCATCTCTTGCGTGCGTAATACCAATACTATCTTTATACAGGGTGAGCACAAAGTCTTGCCCTGATTATAACAATTTATTACAGAATAAACGTTTGACGTAATAATTTACATTTGATGCCGTTACATAGGTTAGTGTTACTAGTTTTTTTAAGACCACTTACGTTAGTAAACCTCATCTTGTGCTCCCTTGATAGCTCGGAGAATGTCGCGGCGGTATTCCAGTTCCCGCCAGGTGTTTCGTAGCACGTGTTCTGTCACGCTACCCACAGCAGCTTGTATCGTCCACGTCAGCAACTGGTGTGACGAGGACTCTGTCCTTGATATAGCTCCGGAAAAAAAAGTCAAGGGACGTAATGTCTGGAGAGCGGAGTAACCAGGGTGTTGGACCGCTCCTTCCAATCCATCGATCCGGAAATGTTTCGTCCAGGAAATCACGGACTATCAAAGTCCCACAGTTAGAAGAATATCAACCATGGATAATTTTCCACCAAGATGGAGCACCGCCCCTCCCTCCCCTACTGGGCATTGATAGTGACAAATAATACATCTGTCCTCTAATGCACTTGTCGCACAGTGCTGTTAAGATTCTGCAAGGCGTTGAGTATGCTCCCTTACCCCCGTGAACCCTTCTATTCTGTGTTGGCGTGACAACTGTGTGATCCCTATCTATGTCACGGACCGATAACCCACATTCGCGGTAGGGTGCGATGCAAACTGGCTCTGAGCACTATGGGTCTTGAGAACAGGGTGCGATGCTGCCACAATCGAACCGCTACGCATGATGGTAGACGTAACTGTGTCTTAAGCGAGGCATAAATCTTTTCAGAACAAACAGTATTCAAATGTGATTTCTGAATGAAAAATGCGATGCACAATCTTTTCTTCTATGCAGAATGTATATGGCGTCAGTTTACCTGCTTGATGCATTTGCATTTGAAATGCGAATCATTTGTAAATCCCAGTATGTAGTACACATCATGCCAGTTTCACTTTAGCCATATGTCGCCTTCTTGACGTTGTAATTTAATGACTAGCACTGTAGCAGTGCAGTTCTCGCCGGTACTACCCCTTGTAAGAACATGGACACTTTTTCAAACACGCCGTACATATGGTGTCCCATTCGTCCCTACCACTTTTTGCCAAGGAACAAGACAAAAAAATGTATTTCGCAAATGTTTTTTTACATACCAAGAAGACATTAACCAACATGCTATCCTTTGTTGTAACTTTGTCTTTACGTAGATGTTGTTTGTGGTCTTCAGTCCTGAGACTGATGTGATGCAGCTCTCCATGCTACTCTATCCTGTGCAAGCTTCTTCATCTCCCAGTACTTACTGCAACCCACATCCTTCTGAATCTGCTTAGTGTATTCATCTCTTGGTCTCCCTCTACGATTTTTACTCTATAAGTTGCCCTCCAATGCTAAATTTGTGATCCCTTGATGCCTCAGAACATGTCCTACCAACCAGTCCCTTCTTCTTGTCAAGTTGTACCACAAACTTCTCTTCTCTCTAATACTATTCAATACCTCCTCATTAGTTATGTGATCTACCCATCTAATCTTCACCATTCTTCTGTAGCACCACATTTCGAAAGCTTCTGTTCTCTTCTTGTCCAAACTATTTATTGTCCATGTTTCACTTCCATACATGGCTACACTCCATACACATGCTTTCAGAAACGACTTCCTGACACTTAAATCTATACTCGATGTTCTTCAGAAGCGCTTTCCTTGCCATTGCCAGTCTACATTTTATACCCTCTCTACTTCGACAATCATCAGTTATTTTGCTCCCCACATAGCAAAACTCCTTTACTACTTTAAGTGTCTCATTTCCTAATCAATTCTCTCAGCATCACCCGACTTAATTCGACTACATTCCATTATCATCGTTTTGCTTTTGTTGATGTTCATCTTATATCCTCCTTTCAGGACACTGTCCATTCCGTTCAACTGCTCTTCCAAGTCTTTTGGTGTCTCTGACAGAATTACAATGTCATCGGCGAACCTCAAAGTTTTTATTTCTTCTCCATGGATTTTAATACCTACTCCGAATTTTTCTTTTGTTTCCTTCACTGCTTGCTCAATATACAGATCGAATAACATCGGGCAGAGACTACAACCCTGTCTCACTCCCTTCCCACACGCTGCTTCCATTTCATGCCCGTCGACTTCTATAACTGCCATCTGGTTTCTGTACAAACTGTAAATAGCCTTTCGCTCCCTGTATTTTACCCCTGCCACCTTTAGAATTTGAAAGAGAGTGTTCCGTCAACATTGTCAAAAGCTTTCTCTAAGTCTACAAATGCTAGAAACGTAGGTTTGCCTTTCCTTAATCTTTCTTTTAAGATAAGTCGTAAGGTCAGTATTGCCTCACATGTTCCAACTTTTCCACGGAATCCAAACTGATCTTCCCCGAGGTCGGCTTCAAATGTCCCCTTAGAAAAATTTTACATGACTGTCCTTAAACTGACACAAATTATTTTTAGCGGAACGCAATCTGACTTTCAATAATCCCTACAAAAGAATGCCCCTGACTGACATTAGCCTATACCTTTCACAAATCACTTACCTCACAAAAATCTTCGTTACTCGAACTACTGCAATACAGCGAGTGCCACTACTGCCAGCTAAATAAAAGATTCAAACTACGGAAGGCACTAACTATTGATAGGCATCGTTAGCAAATGAAAGATTTTAATAGAGAAAAAAACAATGTATTTACCTTAATGGCGTTGAAAAATCATAATATACATAGCAGTTCATGACATCCAGTCTTCCAAATTTCAAAACTCCGCCATTTCTCTCCCCACATCCACCACTGCTGGCGGCTCACCTCCAACTGCGCCACGCTACGCGCTGTTAACATCCAGCTGCCCAACACAACAATGGCAGACAACAATGCAAACTAGCCACAGACTGCACACAGCACAGCCAGTGATTTTCAGACAGAGCGCTACGTGGCGTTACCAGTAAAAAAACCTAAACAGCCTACTTACATAGCCCCCATGCTCCCCACAAGAAATTTTACAAATTGTTTTGGGCAGTGGCCAATAATGATTTGATAAAATTTTTCATAATTACAATAACAAAGATATCAAATGCACACGCTTATTGATACAATGTTGGTCAAAAGCTAAAATTTTCTCACAATCCACAAAGACAGTCCTGATCATTCATCACAGTAACATTGCCGTTTCTTTTCTCAAAGTCTAAGCAGTAAAAGATGATGCACACGGAAGTAGTGGGTTTCCATGCAGTCTTGAAGAAGTAGTGTTGTCCTTCCAATGGAAAGACAGTGCTGACTCTTGACATGCTGACAGGTAACGGGCCACAACAGAGCAAACCCACAGCTGAGTCATTCGACGTTTTGAAGAATATTGGTGGGTAGCTCATCACAGAGCAGACCCACTGTAGTCCTGGTAGAGATTACGGTGTTGGTGGGCCACCAGAGGTGCAGACCCACTGCAGTCCTTGTAGAAATAATGGTACTGGTGGGCCATCAAACATGCAGATCCACTGTACTCCTTGTAGAAATAATGGTATTGGTGGGCCATCAAAGATGCAGACCCACTGTACGCCTTGTAGAGACGGCCAGCAGCCAACTGTTGTGACTGTGCAGGTGCACAATCACCATCGAAGAGTCTTGCGGAGAATATAGCAAGTCCATAAACCACCATTGTGTACTCACAAAGTTTTTGGAATTGTCCTTAGAACCAGCAATGCTGTTAACCAGTCCCTTGCTGAATTATTAACACACGTGCAAACACTAACAGTCCACTTTTTTCACATATTGTGCATATACTATGACCAACAGAAATGTGTGCAGTGAAATGAATGCTTACAAGTTACTTAATTTGATAAACTGGTGTTAATTACAATTTTATAACATAAGAATACAATAACAAAGGTACAAAATACATCATTAAAAACATAACAATACAGATAACATTTGTAGTACAGGCTTTACAAAAGAATCGAAATAACATATACATCAGTGATACAGGAATTATGACATAAGTAAATACAAAAAAGATCAGAATAACTTTTGAAACATCAACTTTACACATGAGCATTAAAAAAAAAAACAGAATAAATAATGTCTAAGCATATTTACAAGGTAAATAACATATTATTAATGCCAATTATATTTGAGGATAACAGTATTCCTCATCATAGTGAATGAAGCTTAGTATTAGAAAAAGAAAAAATTCTATGAAACTACACAGAGACAGGAAGAAAACAAATACACAAGGGTACACAAACACATAGTGGGATAACACAAAAGGAAAGGACAGGGTTTGTTTTCAGTGTAACATTTGGTACTGCAGTCCAACCCAAAACTTCATTCCATATATTGTTCCTCTTATTTTGACATTTGCTCCAGCCAAAAAAAAAAAAAATCCTATCCAAGCATGCTTTCTGTATGCTGTTCACATCCTTTTTCAAAAATAGTTTTTCTCCACTGTACACTACTTTTTTTTGGCCAAACCATTTTCTTATAGCTTCTCAATGCATTTCTTCCAATCCATCATAGTTAGTTTCTTATATAGTCTACCCCCTCTTGAGCTAACTTAAATCTACTGAGCTCAGATATATGTACCAATGGACGAGCCAATGCAGCAGCACATAACAAATTAACACAAACTGCAAGGACAAAAAATGCAAATTTGCAAAGCAAGCAGCATTATAGAAATTAGCAAAGCAATTGCAATATTACAACTAATATAAGGCAATGTGCAGCAAACAAGAAAAATAAATCAGTAATAAAACTGGCTTAACAGAGTAATACAAAGTGAAATTCAGTAGCACTATTCCTGGCAAACAGCAGCAGCAAGTGCAATAACTTATATCTAAACATGACAAAGCTCAAGCAAAAAAAATATTACGGTAAAAATGGCCATGTTTAATACCTATGTCACATCTTAACACTAGGGTGATGCATCACAATTTATTCTACAACAGAAATTACCAAGTACTTGCAAAGAAAATTCTGTATGCAATTCCTGTGAAGGGGTCTTTTGTGCTCCTTCGTTTTTTTGAAGTACATCATAAAGTTATTTACAGGATCTGTAGGCATAAAATAACTATATTAGTACATCTATTAAATTTTATTTTAACCAATGTTACAGTGCAGCTAGAAACTAGATATTAAACAAAATGAGTAAATAAATACATAAGGCAAGCCATATGGCATTTCTCTCAACTAGCAAGACAATAGCCGTGAAATGTTTTTCATCGTTTCATTAGGCATTTTAGTAAATATCATAAATTAAGAGCTCCACAGTATAATCATATGTTTTCAAGTTTGAGCGTGTCGTATTTGCGATGCTTTCTACAAAGGAATGTCAATAGCGAGGATAATGGCCCCTACTTTTTTTTCACCTGTGCCTCTGAAAGGCATACACAAATGGCTTTTTTCCAGGCGATTGTCACGCAGCTGGGTGCCCACAATGCATTACGTGCAGGTGGTCACTTAACTTTATTACCTAAATATTTACGACACCAGTTTGCACTAGTGACAGTCTCACATAAAAAATTTCACAGGTCTAGAATTTGCGTTACAAATCTGTAGAGACAAAATCCTGTAAATATAACAGTGTCCAAAAAATTTTCGGCGGCATTATGGTACATTCACGCATTTACACACATTTCATAACTCTTAAAGTACGATTCTTGGTTTCCAACATCCTTTTTCACAAGTCAGAGTCCCTAACCACTACTCATTATTCATTACCTTATTACACATATACATATTTGTCGACACTTCTTCAATATTTCATCATAAGAAATACATAGCATAATCAAATTCCTCATATATGGTAGCATCATCTTATTGATCATAAACATATCTCAACAGCATAATACACATCGTCGTCGTAATAATACCATAACACCTCAGTCAAATCTTGAAAACGTCGTAGCTTTCTGCAATAATTTCAAAAACTAAAGAAAATTCTCTGCTCATTTAAATAGTGTCATCTACCTCAAACGTACTATAAAAATCATGATCCCATATCAAATATATCATTCAAAGCTCTCATAGTATCACAATGGTTCCGAAAAAATATGAACAGTTCACAAAGTACAGACAAAATACAATTTCATAAGTACGAAATTATCCAACTGTGTAATTGCGTAAACATGTGTCACTGATGTAGTAAAAAAAATGTTTGTCTCTCAGTTAAATGATCAGATAGCTGTGTAATTTATGTGTTAGAGAAATATGGTACCAAAGTGTAAAGTTGTATAAGCAAATACCATATTAGCTAGGGCTCCTTGTGCTTGCCAAACACGTGGTACACAAAGTAAGCGTGTACCCCCCTGAGGATTAATGTAATTACACCCTCAGGTGTTACAGATTACAGCAATGGAGTGAAATGTATCACGGAAAGCCTTTGTATCATTGTACTTCAAATATCTTTAAAAATAAATGATTTAAGTACAAAATTAATCACTCAAATACGTGTCCTGTAGCGCTAAATGTGCGTCTTGCTGTAAGATAATCTCTGTGGAAGTGTCGTAGTTATTGTCCTCCGAAAGCTAAGTTCTGTAGAAGCCAATGTACTTACCTCATGATAAACAAAAGTGAAATGCTTTGCGTATAGATATCTTACTTATTACGCTTATTGCCATGATGAAGAAAGTACTGTGCTGTAACGTATTGTTGTGCTACGGAAAAGGCAGTCTCATTGTAGCTATACCACAGAAGTTACTACTAAAACATGTTTTACTTTCCAGAATAATACAGAAAAACTGTGCAGATATAAAACAGAAACACTGCAAAAGCATCATTGTAAACTGTCACTCATTAGTAGCGTTGTGATAAAATCGTGTAGCTGTCACATAAACTAACTACTGTGTCATTTGGTATCTCACAGAAAGTACTTTAAATCCAGAATGTATTTTCAAGTAAACCAAAATGTTGCATTAAAATCTCATTAGCAGTACTGGTAAATGTTCTAAGTATGTGAGCCTTATAGTCTTATGTAATCGTGCAACTAACAAGCAAGAATGTACACACACAATAACACTGTGACGTCTGTTCACTATAACAATGCATTCGTAATTTCTGTTTAAATAAGATCTCTTGCTTCATGACTGGATAGTTAACTTTAAAACATAGTTGCATGTTAACAGTTTCTAAGATTGAAAAAGAGTACTAGTAACGTGAAGTGAAAAATTTTATAGCAAAGACTAAGTTAAAAAGCAGATTATCTCTCAATAAACGGTTTTACATGTGACATGTAGTGTAAACCTTTACTCTTCCTAGTACGCAGTGTTTTCAACTTCGACGCAATTATCATGTGGTATACGTCGGTAAAGAATACTGGAATTTTTCTCAAGGCTAGCGTCTATGTAATTTTTCCCTGAGCCAGCCGGCGCACGTGGCTGTCTACGGTGCGAGTCATTGTCTGTCTCTTTGTTGGCGTGCGTCGTTATTGGGATTAGGAGGCCTAACTTCTACAAATTCACCTTGTCGAGAGTGCCCTGCTCTGTTTGAATCCCACCAGTTCTGATAAAATTCAGGTCTGTCGTTATGATTATATCGTCTGTTGTCATGTCGGTAGATTCCACAGTTTCTTTCTTGTCGGTCACGTGGTGGAGAATTTCTCCCTGAATCGTAACTGCACGCTGAACTGTTGTGTCTGAAATTATTCTGTCTCCCTTGATAATAATAGTTCTGGTTACCATATTGTCTGTTTCTATGATTGTCTCTGTGATAGTCATTACCACGGAGAGGTGATCTTTCCCTGTAATTATTACTACTCTGCCAACGGTTGTCATACAGGTGGTGTCTGTTTTGGTCACGATTTACGTTGTAAGAATAGCCTTGTCGTGTATTATTTCTCTCATCGCGGAATTGTGACAGACGTGACCTATAATTGTTGTGCTCCTGTTTTCGCGTTCCGCAATTGTCAGTGTCAATTTCCAGTTCTTGTAACAGTCCCTGAAAAGCTTCAATATCGTCTTTGCAACGTCCTGCTAAAATAGTATGTCGTATATGTTCAGGTAGTTTGATTAAGCAAATGCAGATGAGTTCTGAGGGGCTGTATGGGTTTGACAGGTACTGATTATTGTTCAACATGTCTTCAAAATATTTCACAAGACTGGAAAATTCAGATTGTTCGAAATGTTTCATCATTATGATGCTATGTTTTACTCAGTCTTGTGTAGCTTGAGACCAATATGCTGAGAGGAAGGCATGATAAAATTCTCCTTCACTGTGGCAATCGTGAATGACCGATCGCATTCTTACAGCTGGTTCATTCTCTAAATAGCCACACATAAATTCTAATATGTGCTCTAATGACCAGTTGGGAGGAAAACAATGAGAGAATTGATGGAGCCACGCTTGTGGATGAATGTCGTTGCCAGAATTCTTAAATGTTTTAAATTTACGTGTAGTAATGAACAGCTTATAGTCAAAATCATAATGTCGGCGAGTCGCATATCGGTCATTGTTACGTCGTTTCGGCGGTTCCATTTCAAAATTCGTTGCACCTTGCCAATTTCTTTCATAATTTCCGAAATGCGCTGTGTTATTATTTTGTGGCTGTTCCGTATTTCTATGTCCTTCTTCCCATATTGGAGCGCGAGTGTCCTCTGAAATACGCAATTCTTGTATTACCTGTGTCAGCTGATGTTGTACTTCCCGGATTTCTCTTTGGTGTTGTGTATTAATTTGATTCTGATTTTGTTTGAATTTCCTAATTTGTTCTCACTCTTCTGTGTCATTAAAGACTACCGGTTTTGTGTCATTCAGATTATCGTCTAAATTATTTAGCTGATCCGAAAGTTCGACTACTTTCTCTGATAATGAACTAATTTCCTCCATGTGTCTTTCTGAACTAATTTTCAGAGTATCTACTGTGTCCTTTAAGTTTTCCTGAGTTTTTGCAAGTTGCGTAACTGAATCGGTAGATGCAACTGAGTTAATTTTAGCTTGCAAGGTCTCAAGATTTTCATGAACAATAGTTTGCAGTTCTTTTATGGCTGCTTCGTGATTCTATAATGCATTTTCATGCCGCGAAAAAATAGGTTGAAAATGCTCACAAATTTGTGTTTTTACGTCATTACAGACTTTTTGACATTTCGATTCAATGTTATGTAACTCAGTAGTTAAATCTTCACGTGTTTGTTCAAGTGTGGTGTCTAAATTCCGAAGATTTTGTTCCATTGTGTCTAGCTGTTGCTGTGTTTGTCTCTGGTGTTGTTCCATTGTGTCTAACTTTTGAAGATTTTGTTCCATTGTGTCTAACTTTTGAAGATTTTGTCCCATTTGTTTCTGATTTTGTTCAAGCGTTGTGTCTAACTTTTGTAGCCTTTGTCCCATTTGTTGCATTAACTGTAATAACAGTGCACTGGTGTCTGAAACATGTTCCTGAGTGCTATTCGGCAGTGCATTTGAACCGGCAATATTCGCATTTTGACAAGCAGAAAATGCGTCTTGACTTATTTGAGAAAACGGTGAGGACCCAAAACCTGAATCTATAGTATTTGCGAGATTGTGTCCTGTCATTTCGGATTCCTGAGGCGAGCTATTGCCGACCGATCGATCGATAATGCTTCCCTGTTCACTAATTGTTTCACTGTCTACGCCATTATTTGCCGCCCGCTCCATTTCCCTATGCAGAATTCCCAAATTACTACTTTGAATGTCTGTTAATTCATTACACAGCGGTGCTGATAAGCTACGCTCGTCGTCACTATTATATCTCAGTTTACTTTGGAGCCTAGTGTTACGTTTTTCACACGCCATTATTGACACAATATTTCACACGATAACACAGAAAAACACAATTTGAAGAGCAAAATAAGAAAACACATTAACATAACATTGAAAATAACATCTCGTTAATTGCAAGCGCAGCTGCGAAATACTTGGCGCAAATCTACATGCATGCCACAACTGTTTTACTGTACAAGAATGAAAAACTACAACTACAAAGGAAATTCTCTCTCCAATTACGCGCTAGCAATAAACAATAGCTACACTAATTACACAACTACAAGAAAAAAATCAGAAGATTCCAGTGAGGTATCCTCGGCTAAGGGTCGACATATGAAACGTCCCCTCAGAAAAATTTTACACGACTGTCCTTAAACTGACACACAATATTTTTAGCGGAACGCAATCTGACTTTCAATAATCCCTACAAAAGAATGGCCCTGACTAACATTAGCCTATACCTTTCACAAATCACTTACCTCACAAAAATCTTCGTTACTCGAACTACTGCAATACAGCGAGTGCCACTACTGCCAGCTAAATAAAAGATTCAAACTACGGAAGGCACTAACTACTGATAGGCATAGTTAGCAAATGAAAGATTTTAATAGAGAAAAAAACAATGTATTTACCTCAATAGTGTTGAAAAATCATAATATACATAGCAGTTCATGACATCCAGTCTTCCAAATTTCAAAACTCCGCCATTTCTCTCCCCACATCCACTACTGCTGGCGGATCACCTCCAACTGCGCCACGCTACGCGCTGTTAACATCCAGCTGCCCAACACTACAATGGCAGACAACAATGCAAACTAGCCACAGACTGCACACAGCACAGCCAGTGATTTTCAGACAGAGCGCTACGAGGCGTTACGAATAAAAAAACCTAAACAGCCTACTTACAGGCTTCTACCAGTTTTTCCATTCGCCTGTAAAGAATTCGTGTTGGTATTTTGCAGCTGTGACTTATTAAACTGATAGTTCGGTAATTTTCACATCTGTCAATACCTGATTTCTTTGGGATTGGAATTATTATATTCTTCTTGACGTCTGAACGTATTTCGCCTGTTTCATAGCATCTTTATTAAATACAACCTTCTATTTTTTTATTCGGCAGTTCACTTTCTCCCCTCAATATTTATTCAGAAACGTATCATAGGTCTCCACTGACGTAAGCATAATCTCATTGAAAATTTAACAAAAAATTCACACAATGAAAATGCATACCTTCATTCACTCAACCGTCCTCAGTCGAAGATCTTCATTAGTACAATGTACATCAACGAAAAGAAAGTAGTAATGCTACTGGCCTAAGGAGAATATTCTCTCAAACATTATTGCAATTACTATTCTGCTAACTTTCGTTCTTAATCTAGATCTACATGTACATGATTACTCTGCAATTCACAATTAAGTGCCTGGCAGAGGGTGTACCGAACCAACTTCAAGCTGTTTCTCTACCATTCCACTGTCGGACGTAGAGCGGGAAAAACGAGAACTTCAATCTTTTGTGCGAGCTCTTACATTATCATGATGATTATTTCTCACTGTGTAGGTGGTCTCTTACTAAATATTTCGCAATCGGAGGAAAAAGTTGATGATTTGACGAGAACATCCTGCCGCACTGAAAAAACGCCTTTTTTAGTTATTGCAACCCCAATTCACGCATCATGTCCGTGGTACTCTCTCTCCTATTTCACGATAGTACAAAGCGGGCTACCATTCTTTGAACTTTTTCGATGTCCTCCCTCAGTCCTCGCTGATGCGAATCGCATATCGCAATGTAACACTCCAGAAGAGAACGAAAAGCATAGTATCGTTCCAATTTAAGTTAATCATAATCATAATCTCTAAATATTTACTTGAAATTACAGCCATTAGATTTGCGTGATTTTTCGTTCAAACGAAATTTAGCGGATTGCTTTTAGTACTCATGTGGGTGACCTCACACTTTTCGTTATTTAGAGTCAATTGCTACATTTTGCAACATAAAGGTATGTTTGCTAAATCTTGCGAATGGTTTTGATCACCTGATCACTTTACAAGGTAAATGTCTCCATGAGCTGCAAAAAATATAAGTGGGGTGCTCAGATTGTCTCCTATATCGTTTATGTAGATCAGGAGCAGCAGATACATGAATAGTATTTTTAGCCTCTCTTCATTGGTGTACCTTGTACTCACACAAACCTTCAACTGAAGACGGTTCACTGAATGACCAGTGTACCTTTTCCTTCTACTTACGTCTGTTTACTGTCATCTCCAGCAAGGGGACATGTTATGTTATCCCAGGCACCTCCGCTCTGACCGATGACCGTTGCTGTCTGGTCCCTTAAACCCACAAACCAACCCACCAACCTCCACTCTCTGCTAGCACAGGAGAGTGAAAGTCAACTTTAAGTTTACGTAAATGATAGACTGTGATATGTTTCTGAACCTATCTTGATGGAAGGAACTGGGTTACCAATTAAAAAATATAGTGTACTATTAAAAAAATGACGAATTGCTGTATGTATGTTCGTAAGGAATAAAGTCACAGGCAAGAAATACATGCTGGTTGATGACTCCTGGCTGGCTTTTATGTCCTTGATATATTTTTTATTATCTTGCTTCTAGAAAAAGTTATTGTAGTTGATCAAGATAAATTAGATACCCTGCATGTATGTGAAAGAGTAAGTGTTGGAGATTTATAGGCCGGGGATCGATTATGTCTTTAGGGACTGGTGAAGCCGGGCTGCTAGCGGTCAGGAGGGCCTGTTGTTCACCATCCTAGGCGTGGTTGCAGTGGTGGTGTAGGTGTCTACCTGGTGGATGTCCAACGTCCCATCATATGCAGTTTCCCCAGGGGAGCAGGTGGCAGCCTAGCAAGGTGATGTGCTCAGCATGCCAGAAGCGGTGGTGGCACGGCCCTCATCTCAGACTCCGGCAGCCAGCACAGGTAGCTAAGTCTACTACTACAAATACCCAGGTCGGTTCGAGGAGCACCGACCTGTGTAAACTCAAACTGCTCTCCCCAGCGTGGTCAATAGAGGCAAACAGTGGTGATATGAGCCCACACAGATGACGGTAAGAACAGCAGCTGCCCACAGTGGTGGTGGTGTGCAGGGACAGCAAGAGGCCACAGCAGAAACTGTGCACCTGTGTTAGCCACCAGGCGGCCAGCCATTTGGTAGGCACCAAGGCAGCAGCATTCACACTTAGCGTAGAGAGTAGCCTGCTGCTAGTAGCTAGTGTTGGTAGAGTCTGGCAACGGCAGCTTGCTGACCCATCTCAAATCGTAGACTAGGGTAGACATTCACTTGTAACAGGCTCCTGGTGGTAACTGGCTGATGCTTGTCTAGAACTGGTGACATATAAGCGAGTCTGTTGTTTCTGAAATGGTAGCAGTTCTGCCCTCCAAGTCACAACAGGGTCGATGTGCAATGTGCAACCATTGAGTAACCATGACAACATTGCCGCAGCTCTCCTTTCCTATCAGCAACTTCTGTCAGCAACTTCTCAGCGTGGCAGTGCTGAGATGTTGGAGTAACAAATACACTTTCATGTACAAGAAAACCTGCTGTTGAGGCAACTTCCGTTACAAACCGGATGCGTATATACCAAAGTTATTAGTCATCAAACCTTCGGATTTGACACAGATTGTTAAGGGGTATCTTCAGATTAAGATGCTGTATAAAACTAAGTGTTCATTAATATATGAATTTTGTTTCTCATACAGACAAATACTTGTGGAGGTCACCTATAAGCATGGTTAGACATCAAGCGAACGTGCTGTCACTTTTAAAGTGTCCCTAAATGTTATCAATTTCGTGAGCTCTTATTTGCTTTTGTAGATCACAGAAGGGTGGCGGATCAGCGCAAACGATGTGAAATGAGCGGCCGATCGGTCCGACAGCCCTGCATTGCGGGGCGCCACGGGGGTTGCAATTAACACGAGCGTCCCTGCCACAGGACTGCGAAGCTTAAATGAGGCACCGACCGGCAGGCGGCCCGCTAATTTATACCGGCCTGGACGGGACGGGCTGTGTCTGGACGCGCCTAACGAACGGCCCGTCGCTGGCAGTTTGTCTTCCACTCCCTGCTTCTCAGCTTCTCTGTCCTCTTTCCCTTCCTCCCCTCCCTCTCCTCCTCCCCGGCCCGAATCATCCACAGCACACGCTTCCATTGTCGCAAATATTCAACATTGTTTTTGTCTGGAACCCTACTATCCTCCTGTCTTTCTGCTCTACGTACTAGTCGAGATAAGATTAATTTTTTAATCTCTATGTAAATGAGGGATGAGTCGCACCTGTTGCCCTCCATATCATTCTTCCGTTTTGCCCTTCCCTTTTGGCGCCATCTGTCAGGCTCCCTTTCTCACCGAATCTGATTCGGCAGTTAGGCTGTAAAGTAAGCTTAAGTTAATAGAGCCTAGCCGAAAAATTACCTCTACGAATAGTCTTCCAAAGGAATGGGAACGCAGTTTTATAAACTGTGCACAGGCGTTGCAGTGAAAGCCATGAAGCCCTGATGAAGAGGTTGACACCTCTTATAGATCATACGCTCTGTTTCTCTCAGTGTGTGTAGGATTTACACTGCCGAAAAAGAAGTACAGCCTTTTAGAGATTTTCAGTTCACTCAAGACTTATTGTTTCAACAGTGGTTATGGAATACATAATCTTCGGACCTCATCTTCGTTAGTCATCAAGTAACGTCCCAATGCTCAAAAGGAGTTTGCTCACCAATACCAAACACCCAGCACCGTCCAATAATGTGCCAGATCACATCTGTTGTTAAACCCCATACCGTACCTTTTCGCCGTAGGTACAATTTTAAGAAAGCAGAATGGTCAACCTTTCAAAACCTCATGGAAGATTCTGTAAACAACCTACCACCTGAACCAAGATTCTATGACAATTTCGTGAAAGCTGTGCAGTGGTGTTCCAAGCAATCGATCCCTAGAGGATGCAGAAGCAATTGTGTTGAAGGCCTTACGCCAGAATTAGAGGATCAGTTGCAGCAATACCTGACACTGTTTGACGTAAACCCTCTATCCGCGGAAACTATCACTGCGGGCGAGCAGCTAACCGAGTCACTAGCTAAATCCAGGAGAGAGAAATGGCTGAGGACAATAGAGGAATTGGACATGAAAAGGAGCAGTCAGAAAGCCTGGACATTCCTTAAACGTCTCAACAATGACCCGACTTTCTCTCCAGGACATGGTCCCGTCACAGCCGACCAAATAGTCCACCAGCTTCTCAAGAATGGGAAACCCGACACCAAAATCAGGAAGTCGGAGACCAAAATAGACAGGATTGAACACCAAGAAAATTCAACTCTGGCCACCCCTCTCTCAATGGCAGATCTGGACAAAGCCATAGCGAAATGCAAGCTAAGGAAGGCCCCGGGCCTGGACGGGATTTTTGTTGAACAGATTAAACACTTTGGTCCCAACGTTAAACAATGGCTACTGAAACTGTTAAACAATTGCATGGAAACAGGTCAGATTCCCACAATCTGGAGGAAGGCTAAAGTTATTGCCATTTTAAAACCAGGCAAAAATGCTGATGACCCCAGAAATTTCCGACCCGTATCACTTCTCTGCCATATTTTTAAAATCTTTGAAAGAATACTCCAGGATCGCCTCTCCAGTGTCATAGAACCCTACCTAATCCCCTAACAAGCAGGTTTCCGCCCAGGGAAAAGCACTACATCTCAGGTAATTAACCTCACGCAGCTGATTGAAGACGGCTGTGAGAACCGGAAATTAACCGGTGTCGCCTTTATAGACTTGACAGCCGCATATGACACCGTCAACTTACGTCTGCTAATGAAGAAGCTGTAACGCCGGCCGAAGTGGCCGTGCGGTTAAAGGCGCTGCAGTCTGGAACCGCAAGACCGCTACGGTCGCAGGTTCGAATCCTGCCTCGGGCATGGACGTTTGTGATGTCCTTAGGTTAGTTAGGTTTAACTAGTTCTAAGTTCTAGGGGACTAATGACCTCAGCAGTTGAGTCCCATAGTGCTGAGCCATTTGAACCATTTTTGAAGAAGCTGTATGCCATTACCAGGGACTTTAAATTCACACCCACAGTTAGAAGTCTGTTAGAGAACCGTAGGTTCTCTGTGGAATTCCAAGGGATGCATAGCAGGTGGCGGGCCCAGAAAAATGGTCTCCCTCAGGGCAGCGTACTGGCACCCTTACTTTTTAACATATACACCAACGATCAACCACTGCCAGCTGGTACGGAAAACTATATCTACGTCGATGACCGTGCTATGGCCGTACAGGGTGACTCCTTTGAGGGTGTTGAGACAAAGCTCACGGATGCGCTAGACATGCTCTGTCAGTACTACGCTGACAATCAACTCAAGCCGAACCCTAGCAAAACACAAGTTTGCGCCTTCCATCTCCGTAACAAGCAAGCATCCCGTAAGCTGCGTGTCTTCTGGAAGGACACACTCCTCGAACACTGCGTTAACCCCAAATACCTAGGAGTAACCCTAGACAGGGCTCTGATGTATAAACAGCACTGTATTAACACCAAAATGACGGTGAGCGGCAGAAATAATATTCTTCGGAAAATAACGAACTCCTCCTGGGGCGCAAAGCCAGGGGTAGTGAGGACCACAGCACTAGCAGTTTGCTTCCCAGCAGGCGAATATGCAAGCAGTGTCTGGTACAACTCCACCCACGCTAAACAGGTCGACATTGCTCTGAACGAGACCTGCAGGCTCGTCACTGGATGTCTGAAACCGACGCCAACAGACAAGCTCTACCATCTTGCTGAGATTGCACCTCCTGCAGTGCGAAGAGAAGCGGCAGCCTATAGTGAAAGAGCGAGGGCTGAGATGGCAGAGAGCCACCCCCTCCACAAAACTCAGCCAGCCACCAAACGCTTGAAATCTAGACGCAGTTTTCTCAGAGCAACCGAAGATTTTAGCGACCAACCTGGATCTAGGGTGGAGAGATGGAAGTGGTCGGGAGAAGGGCACTGGATGGAACCAAAGGAAGAATTGGCACCAGGTTACGATGAGGATTGGGTGGTCTGGAGATCACTAAACAGGATACGCACCAACACTGCACGGTCAAGAGATAACCTTCTGAAGTGGGGATATTCTACTACATCTAATCTCTGCGACTGTGGAGAGGTGCAGACGACCCAGCACATGTATAACTGCCCTGAATGTCCTTCACACTGCACTTTAGAGGATCTGATGTCGGCAACCCCAAATGCTGTCGACGTAGCCCGCTTATGGGCCAAATGCGTATAACATTTTGTTTCTGTGCACACATATTTGTATATATATTTTATATATATTTTCATATGCCTGTAATTAATTTTTTTTCTGTGTGCTATTCATTTTTTTATATTCCTGTATCCATGGTGCTTCTGACACGAATAAAAATAATGGAATACATGAAATGACTACGTTTACAGATCAATAGCATATGTGGTTCTGAGGTACCGGGCATCGCCTCATGCTGAAATACCCTTGTTATTATGTGGTGTAGACTCCACAGGCAACAATTCAGGCCTTGACTCTGGCATCCAGTCGACCGTACAGATGGCGATAACTGTTCTGGGATGTACAGCACTATAACATGCACTGCTCTACCTGTTCAGTAGTTCCGTAAGAGTTGTTGTTTGACGAATCGTGCGAGTCACTTCTCGTTCCATCATATCACACAGGTTCTCGATTATAGACAAGTCTGGAGATCGTGCTAGCCAGGGAAGCTTCCGCACTTCTTGCAGAGCACGTGGGGTTTCACGGACAGCGTGTGGGCGAGCATTATCCTGTTGAGACATAACGTCATCTTCCTGTTGCAGGAACGCCACCTAAAGAGCGTATGTTAGCATCCTCTCGAGAAACACAAAAGGTGAACTTTAGTTACAGCTTATAGAGGCCCGGCCCTTGACCTGAGTGTTTCTTGAACGAATGTCTTCTATGAGCCAGCACTCACCAGGTCTAAATCGTACGTGCAAACAACCATCACTTGCGTGCAGGCAGAATCTGCTTTCATCGTTGAAGACTGCGGCGCGCCATCCCATCTACCAAGTGATCCTCTAACTCCACCAGTCGAGCAGTACACGTCGATACTGTGGTGTGAGTGGAGGACGGCCTAGAGATGTGTGTGTCCGTAGTCTCGCTGCCAATAGCCATTTCGCAACAGTTCGTGTTGACACGTCTGAGCTCACAAGTCCTGTTATATGCCGTAGATGTACGACCTACCACTGCTGCTCTTACGACTCGCCGATCTGCCCTGCGTGGACATCCAGAACTTCGTCTAGGTGTGTGAGAATGTTCACATGACCACTGATACTAGCATCGTTGCGTAACTTACGCTGTACGTCCAAATTGTGTGGTAATTCTCCAAAACGACCATCCCGCCTCTAGGAAAAAATTAACTTGGTCCCTTTCAGACTAGTTTAGTTGGCTGTAAAAAGCACGAGTTTCTCTCCGTGGTACGGTTGCCTCTTGTTTCACACGTCTGCGCTACACTGAGCTTTCTGGCTGTGAGCATTACCTATTAAAGGGTACTCTGGTAACTATGCCACTATGCTGTCTGTTGGCGGACGACGTTGAAATCATTATCAGTACATCTACTATCCCCCAGGTGACACAAGCCGTTATCGAATCAAAATTGATGCCGTTTCTCCAGGTGTGCTATTTTTTTCCTGCTGTGCATATTCGCAACGCTTTTAATAAAATGATTCAACTATTAAACTCGCTCTAAGGTAATAGAAAGCCACATACAAGACAGAATGTACGCCACTGCTCACTTTCCAGCTTCCATAGGGGAAGAGGAATATTACTAATTATCAGTCCTGATTAGCAGTCCTTAGAACTTGAGCATTTAATTTGAGTTCTGCTCCACCGTTAAGAAAAATCATATGCAAAATGTACAGGGCCACCATAACACTAATTTATTGAAGAAGCGCTCTTAGTAGATAGAAATGAAGAAATAATATGTTACTAAAATAAAAATGATATTTTATTCTTACTTCATGAACAATGTTAATCTGATTTGAAGTTGTGTTCCCAGGCCACGTGCCAAAGCCACAGTAAAATTGTTTTGTGATATTTACTCCACATTCACCCGCCTTTCCATTTTGGATCATGGACAGTAAGTCAGTATTATGTGATGAGGCATCTTACGCACTGAGAATGAGAAAGAAAACCCAAGAGCCGCTCACCGGCTTTATGCTGCCGCAATCTCCGTGAAGATCTGCAGAGCCCTGTGGAGAAATGGCGTTCTGTGTACTTCTCTTCCGTCAACAAAGAAGAAGAGTCCTTCGTAATCCTTAAGGCGATCTAAGTCTTTGCATTCCTTGCAAACATGGCATGTCTTTCATGGGGCATTCTATTAAAACGGTAAAGGAGAAATGCAAGGAACATCAATGACACACCCAATTTAAGCAACCAAGTAAATCAGTTGTCAGGTAGCGCTGCGTCGGATATGATAATGAAATGAAATACGTACGACGAGACCACCGTGGCGTAGACGGCAAGTTCTTGAGACAACAGAATTAGGAATCGAAGGAAACACAGATGACATAAAAACTAGTAAGCTGGGTCACAAGTTTCCATTTAAGCGAAACTACTCATCAGCCCTGAAGATGATGAGAGAACGCTCTTTCCACGAAATAACAGTGCGAGCTTAGAGAAACATATGGGCATCAAATAGCATAGCAGACGCCAGGAGCCGAATACAGCAATACACGGCGCGACATCAACAATGTTGGAGTCCATGCACTGAGTAAGCTAAATAACAAATCCAGAACATGAAGAAGAAATATCGTCCAGTAAAACTCGACTGAACTTCTGAAAACATAGCATGAATCATTCACGCCAAAAACACACGAAAGACAATATTTAAGCACTCTGTACAGTCGATGACTTGTTAAAATGAAATGTAAGCAACACATTGACTGAATGAATGATAATCTAAACCAGTTTTTCAGAGCTAAAGTTTCAGTATGCGAGAGACTGAAAGTTTGTGATCAGTGGGTATATTTCCAGTTCTGACTTATAGTAGCCAGACACAGACTTTCAATACGAAATCCGTTCCATAACTGAGGGTTGCTGAGCAAGCAGTGAAGAACATACTGACTAACTGCAGTGTGTCAGTGTATTTTCCAGGTCGCTTTGCTCTTAAATACGGTAATGAATCTCGCAATACCATTGATGTCAAGGGCAAGTGCTAGTATTTGCTTGCCTGAAAGGGAATTATGTAACAATCCAAGATGGTGTTAAGCTACACCATCCTTATCAATATCGTCATTGTCATCATCTGACAAGCCACGCCCCTAAAGCTCCTCCTTTCACTACCCCTCCTGATCCCTCACCTCCTGTCCAATCACGTCCCATTATTTTAACGTCGATTAACGACACCCAACTACAAGGTAGTACCAGAGCCACCATTTCGGCTGTGCCAAAAAGCATATGAATGATCTGAAATTTTTGCATCATGTTCAAAAGTGTTTATCCCAAAAGTTATGTAAAGGATGTATCTTGCAGTACATTCACATCTAACGTATGTAGCAACACACATGCACACACACACTCACACAATGTTAATCCCACGCACTTTATGGCTAAGTGCCACTAGCGAATGTGCGAAGTTCGATCTCTAAACCACACATGATGTAAGTCACAGCATACTCTCAACCTAATTATTTTCCATATCTTCCTTATACTATGATGCTTCTAAGGTGTCACAATATTAATTTAACGTCTAAAATGTCTGTAAAGATAAGACAGCAACACAAAAATTGCAATGTTTGAGGCAAGTGTCACAATGGTATCTTCCATTTACACTTCTGTTAGTTTGGGGCCTAAAACATTAATGTGAATTTTCAAATTAAGTATCACAATGCTATTATCACGTCTAAGCTAATGTTACAGAAAAGTAACATGCTAAACAGGCAATTGACCCTTCAGATTACACATAAACGAGGGGATGTAACAAAACTAACCTGACGAAGCATATAACTGCAGAAAGCACATATTGGCTAAAGTACTATGCTAAGCAGTTAATCACACAAACGAATAGGCAGTCTTGGATTACTGACAGCTAGTGGAAGACTGTAATTCTGTTTTTTACACCTACACATTGTGTAATGCACAATGAAGTCTCAAATTAAATATTTCTACAACTAAGTTGTCGTATGTACTCGTATCTCAACGTCTAAAATAGCTAAAGGGTGTTAATATTTCATTCGAAGTTTATGTTGATAGTGGCTGAAGGAAAGAACCGTCGCTTACAAATTTTTCATTAATTTTTCGCCGCAGGAAGCGCCATTTTAGGGTGACAAAACCTCATATTTCTTTTTATTTGCGTTTAAACTGGACTTACTAGACGATATGTATAAAACGAAATTTCCAGGACTGCTGCAATAGTTAAGTATAGTATCAAGGATATAGTATCAAGACCTTCTAAAACTATATTTAAAATAATCAGCTACCAAATAACACCAAAAATCTAATCAAAATACATTATGAAAAACACATAATCACATACAACATAGCCAAATGGCAAAATCTGTTTTAGATCGGAAGGAAGAACATTGAGATTCATCATATAAACAGGAAACCAAATGAACAACACATTTGGTGACACCATTTCTGATGGATCATTTGAATTTGCGTGCACATTGGCTTGGTTGGCTAACTTTAATGCTAGTTAGCTCTGAAACGGCGCAATTATGGAATTTTTTCTTAACAATTATTTCTCAATGCAATATACCCTGCAACACACTTACAAGCTTTTCACACTGTTTTCGCCACCGTAATTAACATCGTAAGCCTCAAAATGTGAGATATAAACACATAATACGGCCAAAGATAGTGGTTGTGCCGCAGGACAGAGATCAAAAGTGGACATGGATCATGACGGTTAAGGACAGAGATGAAAGGACTACATCTCTAAAATACAATCTTCCTCATCAAAATAAAATTATTTATCACAACAAGTAGCTATATTGAGAACAAACACATACACACATATGTGGGCATCATAACCACTCTTTTAATTAAGAACAATATTATCAGGCTTATTTTCATATAGGGGAGAGGTGATCAATAATATCGGTAATAATTAATAGCATTGAAAAAGTTTTAATTAAAATTATCGATATATAATCTCCCATCACAATAACGCCCGCAGCAAAGTAGCGCTTCAGGGAAATCAAAGAGGGTTTAGCGAGGCTACTTTTGTTTCTAAATTCTAATATCCAAATCATGCGTGGGTATTGTTAGCTTTCTTGTCTTGATTTCTGCGCTATGAATAAGTCTACGTAGCTGCGGCGTGCGATATAGCGCCCATTTCTGTGTGATATGCTACGGAAGGGATCAGGGTACTTTCGTTAAACTGCAAGAAAATTGACTATAGTTAATTTATGCGGGAGAGAGTTTTGCCGTAAGATCACGGACTAAAAATATCTGGGGCATTGTGTGCGCGAGAAAAAGTAGCACTCAGTATCAAATGCTTTACATGCCGAATAATGCCGAATAACTGATAATAGGATCTATGGACGATACGGAGGGACGGTAAACTGAATATAAGAACGGAACTGAACACTTAGCTTTAGGAAAATAAAAGCGCACGAAGTTTGAACGATTGTATTGAAGTATAGTAATGGACCATAGTCCTTGCTATAATATCTTCGAGCGACGAACTATAAAAATCACTGACATTTTAGTTGCCGTAATATCTGAGAATAATTGTGGGATCAACCCTCCTTTTCTCTCTATACAAAACGCAGTCATTCATGTTCATTTAATTATTATTGAATGTTTTCATAGACACAAAATTTATTTCCATAACATCGTGTATATTGATAAATAATAACTAACATCCAAAGACGTTACTAACTATACAGATGATACACAAATGAAGGGTGACAGACTGCGCCAAAAAGTTAACATTAATTATTATGAAAACCCAAAATTTAGTCGCTGTTGCAGTGAAGATGTTTGTGGCTGCTCCATCTGATTTATAGGTATAACTAAAGGTCGAGCATAACGGCAGATAATAACATTACATCTTCCGTCAGAGAAGTCGATAACAGCAGATCGATCGAGGACGGGCTACAACTGGGGCCCAAAGCTTGGCTCGAAAAAAAGGTATGAAAACAACAATTACGTAATAAACAATGGTGAAATATAATTGTTGTGATTGCGTAATAAACAGTGACTGAAAACTTCCAATTATATGTTTCATATTCTCCACTACGACAGCCCACGACGCACGCGCAACGACACGAGCTGATCGCGGACGGAAGATCGCATCTCCGAGTGCGGCCGACAACAAGGCGCCTACCTCCGGGAACCACAAGACGTCAAAAGCTGTACCAAAGGTAGGAAATAATTGACATGTATCACTGTGGCTCTGACTTGTATGAGTAAAGACATTTCATTACTGACTGAACAGTACCTCAATTGTGCTTCCTTTTAAATGTAATTGCGTGGATAAATGAGGTAAGTCTGTGATGCAGAAACTGTATAAGTAATTAGAGTTATATTTTATTTATTGTGTAATATTATTTTAGTGTTGTTCTGAGAGTGTAAATTGATAACAACGAAACGAGGATACTGTTTAAAATCGAAACTAGATACAAGTCTAAGGACTTTGGGAAGAGAAGATTCGAGCGAGGATGAAAACCGTGTGGAAAATTTAGATGTTAATAGGACAGACGATTTGTTAGAACCTGAAATGTGAAATGTGAAATATGAGTAGAACTAGTTTGGTAAAGAGCAATGACCATACCGAAAGTCACGAGTTTGAAACTGTAGATACTTGTGAGGAAAGTAATTCTACCAGTGTGTTCAGTATGCCATCTGGAAACATCAGTATCAAAAAGCTGTTCGAGTTTCTAGTGAAATCAAGTCAGTAACAAATAGAGCTAAATAAACAACGTGATCTTAGAGGAAAAGCCTTTATAGAGGAAATTTTAGAGCAAAACAAACAACACGTGCTTAGAGAAATGGTACAAGAGAACCACCGTGAACGTAGAGAAAGAGAATAAGAGAAACAACGCGAACTTAGATAAAGGGAACAAGAGAAACGACGCGAACCTGCGGAGAAAGCTATCCGGGAGCAGATGTTAGAATTACAGAAATAAAGAGATTATCAAGACCAATAATTTAAGAAAGAAGTATTAAAGATTGTTAATGACCTAGAATCACGTACTGAGAAAAGGGATGAAGACTTATCTGCCGAAATAGATAAATTAACATTAAGTGTAAAATCTTCTAATGAAATGAACGAAACATTGCAGTCTTCGGTATGCAAATTAGAGAGGAATGTGGAGGCAACAGACAAAGAACAGACTAAAATAGCTGAACAGATTGTTAAAGTAACTATCAAGCAGAAGATTTAAAAATCACAGGGCAGGAGTTTATTGATGACTGTCTTAGTAATCAGATGACTAAGACAGACGAGGATTTGTTAGAATGGTTAGAAGAAAAGGTGGGAGAAGTCCACACGCAAGTTCAGAATTCTATCGAGAACGCGACTCAGCAGAATAAATTAAATGCACCGCGACGCGAGGATGTAGACAGCGCGGAACAAATGAAAGCAGAATTGAGACTCATTAATGAGAAAGTAAAATCCGAGATGCCTATGTGGCAGGAATATGTAACCAATCGTTCGTCAAAAGGTGAAGGTAGTCCTGCAAGACAAAACCAATTTGGAAGATGTCCAGAACCAGGAAGCGGAAGTGGCGAGAGAACGAACGATCATAGTAGAAGTAGCGATGAATCGGATCTTGAAGATCGATATTATGATCGCAAGGGACTGTTTCATCCTCTAAGGTTGAGTACAGTATTTTCAAAGCTAGGCAATTTCAAATATTTTCGAACGACAAAAATTCTATACATCCAATGGCGTTTATAAAAAGTGTCAGAAATGTATTTCTCTGACCTTGGAAGGAACAAGATAAAATACAGTTTATAGTGTCAAAGACCAGTGGAGAAGTTTCATTGTGGACATTCGAAGCAGCTGAAAGTTGCAGAACGTGCAGAGATTTTGAAAAATTATTCACGCGAAATATTGGTCGCAAAGCAAACAAAATCGATTAAGGAATGAAATTTATAGTATGGAATTTTACAATCTTAAGAAAGGGAGTTTACAAAAATACTTTGAAAAGTACATCAATAAAACTCGATACTGGGATGGTCCCATTAGTCACAGAGAGGTTATTAGAATTCTCAAGGGAAAGTTACCTATTTGTTTACGCGTGAAATTAATAAACTTACCGGATGACGATACTGATCAATTTTTGTCAGTTATTGATTCAGGAAGACGCTAAGAGTATGGGGAATCAATTTCACTGTACTAATTGTAACCACTCTCAACAAAATGATTGTTGTACTGGCAATAACAATAGGAAACGAAAGACAATGGAAAGGGTCACTGTGTTAATCGAAATCAGAATAGTAAGTATAACAATCAGGATAATGGTAACCAATCTGGAGATAAAAATTATAAACAAAATAATTCTAATAACAACTGCGGAAGTAATGGAGAAAATCGTAGTAATAACGCTGAATATAGCAACAGAAATCAGCAGAATCAGAATGGACACAATTCAAACGGTTTAATAGAAAACGAAAATGCGAAAAGCAGTCGGGACAGCAAGGACAAGCACAAGACAGGCGTGTACAGTGGGGTAACGGGCCGAATATTCAGTGGGGAGGCTCCCACTAATGTTATTACAGCTAATGGACAATTTGTACCTACGCCCGTAATGTCTAGGCCTGAGGATATCTCTACTAACAGTAACAATGAATGGAATGCTCAGAATTCTGGGGATTCGAGTGCTGGTACTCGATAAAACGGGTAACCACCAAACAGATGCGACAAACTATAACCAGCTGCCCTGAGCTTTCCCAGTGTAGCTGCCGAAGAGACGGGAGGCAATAAAATCTTAAAGGCGTGTGTATTGAAGTAATAATAGTATGGATATTAGAGAAGAACTCTTAGATAATCCAGGAAAATTAGATAATAATCTTATTGAAGTGGTGCAACCCATGATTAAAGTTAAAATCTTAGATGAAAATATTAGTATCTTGTTGGACACTGGCGCAACTTTAAGTGTGATGAATATGGGATTTTACAAATATTTGACTAGTAAACAGAAGTTGCCAGTATTATCAGTAGCCAACTGTACTTTATCTGGAGCATTAGGAACCCATTCTGAACCCATAAAGGTCCAGGTGCAGGTAGAAACAGTAGCGCAAGTGGAACGACATATTAGCACCTTCCTGTTGGCTACTAATTTAACTTACCCATTTATTTGGCGATGGGATTTTATGCGTGAACGAGACGTAAAGTTCGACACTGTGAAGGGTTTGTATTCCTTAACCAATCAGGGAGAGGTTGTTGAGTTGTCGTTAGTACTGAAACTGGAATTTCAAAACAAAATATGTAATCAAATTAAAATAAGAAGTAATGAAGCTACAATACCCTACTTCAGTAATAAGGATCCCATGTATTTGTTAACTGATCAAGGAGTGTCAGAGGTCAATGAACTTATAAAAGTTAAAATGCTAGAATCCGAATATCTAACTAATAAGCAAAGGTATGAACTAGTTGAAGTACTTCGGAATAATGCTAATGTTTTTGATTAAAAAAACCTGGTGTTGTAAAGGATTATGAGTGTGATATGGATATGCATCCTTATCAGACGTTCTGTAAAGCATTATACTCAATACGTTGGGCACAAAAGGGAAATGTGGCGAAGGAAATTCGAAGGATGTTGGAATGGGGCATTATTGACCTTTCCACTTCTCCATAAAGCAGTTCCTTAGTAGCTGTGAGTAAATCGGACTGTAGTTATTAATAAAAACCATCAAACCTGTACGTACCTGACCGTAAAATTTAGAAGAATTGGTGCAGACTTTTCACAGTGTGAACTATTTAACTTCTCTTGACCTCCAGTCACCTTATTGGAAAACTAAACTAGCTAAAATTCTAGAAGATTCGCTTCTTTTATATTTGCCGGAAGGAACTATCAGTTTAGAGTGATGCCTTCGGGCTACACGTAAGCAGAGATGTTTTTGTCACCGCGCTCGACACGGTACTGGTTTACGACTTACGAGAGAAAGTGATAACTTACGTCGATGATTTGCTGCCACTGCTACTTGGGAAGAGCACGTTGATTTGGTGAAGAGGGTATTACATGAGTTCAGTGAATACGCTTTAACTGTGAATCTAGAAAAATGTAAATTTGGCCGAGATAAAATCAAAGTTTTAGGGCATATTATTCCACCGGATGGGATAGTACCTAATCCGAAGAAATTGGATGCGATCAGAAATTGTCCATATCGTCAAACAAAGACACAATTAAAATCTTTTCTAAGCGTGGCGTCTTTCTTCAGGAAGTTTTTACCCAATCGCTTGCTAAACAATGATGTGCTTTTGGGACTCTTAAAAAAGAATATGCCTTGGAGATGGAATAACGAGTGTAGCAAAGCTTTTGGCGATACACGTGAAGCTTTGTTAAAGGCTGATCTCTTGTGACATCCTGACATCAATAAAGAATTTCGTATTATGACGGACGCTTCAGCAACGGCCATAGGTGCCATGTTATTCCAAGTCAAAAAGCCTGACAATTTGGAAGATATTAAGGTCATCTCATTTGCAAGCCACACACTTTCCAACTGCGAGAGAGCATACACTACGACCGAGTGAGAGATATTACGTAGCTGTGGTTAGGGCTCTCAAGAAATTTAGATATTTTGTATACGCAAAAAGGGTAGTTGTATATTGCGACCACAAGGCTTTGACCTTTCTTATGACGTGTAATATTCTTCATTCAAGACTAATGAGATGGGTTTTACTGTTACAGGAATACCAAATAGAAATAAAATATATTAAAGGTAAACGCAACATTGTAACTGACGCTTTATCTCGTTTACCTCAAGACAGTGGTGATGAGGGTCAGCTAATCGAACCGAATCAGAATTTTAAAATAATAATTATACAAAACATACCTTTTAAGAACGCGGTAGAAAATTTATTTAAAAATATGTCCAAGTTACAGCAACGGGACCAATACTGGAATAAGATTACGTGTAATCTACGGACTAACATTAGTAATTCACATACGTTAATGTATAAGTTACATCTGAGTATACTATTTCGTAAGATTATGGATGGGGAAGAAAGAGGGAGACTGTGTGTTCCAACGGTAACGTTTCCACAGCTTCTATGGTATACCCATTATTCGTGGGGACACTTCAGTGCTAATAAGTGTTTAGAGAAACTGAAACAATACTGTTTTGTTCTCAACATGAAGAGGAAAGTATTTGAAATCTTACGTAAATGTAAACTACACTCCTGGAAATTGAAATAAGAACACCGTGAATTCATTGTCCCAGTAAGGGGAAACTTTATTGGCACATTCCTGGGGTCAGATACATCACATGATCACACTGACAGAACCACAGGCACATAGACACAGGCAACAGAGCATGCACAATGTCGGCACTAGTACAGTGTATATCCACCTTTCGCAGCAATGCAGGCTGCTATTCTCCCATGGAGACGATCGTAGAGATGCTGGATGTAGTCCTGTGGAACGGCTTACCATGCCATTTCCACCTGGCGCCTCAGTTGGACCAGCGTTAGTGCTGGACGTGCAGACCGCGTGAGACGACGCTTCATCCAGTCCCAAACATGCTCAATGGAGGACAGATCCGGAGATCTTGATGGCCAGGGTAGTTGACTTACACCTTCTAGAGCACGTTGGGTGGCACGGGATACATGCGGACGTGCATTGTCCTGTTGGAACAGCAAGTTCCCTTGCCGGTCTAGGAATGGTAGAACGATGGATTCGATGACGGTTTGGATGTACCGTGCACTATTCAGTGTCCCCTCGACGATCACCAGTGGTGTACGGCCAGTGTAGGAGACCGCTCCCCACACCATGATGCCGGGTGTTGGCCCTGTGTGCCTCGGTCGTATGCAGTCCTGATTGTGGCGCTCACCTGCACGGCGCCAAACACGCATACGACCATCATTGGCACCAAGGCAGAAGCGACTCTCATCGCTGAAGACGACACGTCTCCATTCGTCCCTCCATTCACGCCTGTCGCGACACATACGGTTCACGTCCACGCTGCCGCGGCATGCTACCAGTGTTAAAGACTGCGCTGGAGCTCCGTGTGCCACGGCAAACTGGCTGACACTGACGGCGGCGGTGCACAAATGCTGCGCAGCTAGCGCCATTCGACGGCCAACACCGCGGTTCCTGGTGTGTCCGCTGTGCCGTGCGTGTGATCATTGCTTGTACAGCCCTCTCGCAGTGTCCGGAGCAAGTATGGTGGGTCTGACACACCGGTGTCAATGTGTTCTTTTTTCCATTTCCAGGAGTGTATTTCAAAAGGTTAAACCTATAAAGTATTGTAATAAACTATTGTTACAGCCCATAGTACCGTCAAAAGCTCTTGAACTTGTGTCATGTGACGTCATAGGGCCATTATCACCGGCGAAAGGAATATTTAAATATGTAATAGCATTTTATGGTGCTTTTTCGAAGTCTCTACGAGTGTATCATTTACGATCTACTAATGCCAAGCCTATGTTGCGTAAACTGGTAAATGATTACATTACAAATGTAGGCAAACCCACTGCTATACTGATCGATAATGCTTCGTATTATGCTAATAAAGCCTGGCATGAATGTATGGATAATTTAAATATAAGACACATCTTTGCATCTCGTTACCATGCCGAGACATCTCCTGTGGAGAGGGTATTCCGAGACTTCAACAGGTTTCGTAGGACATACAAATAGAGGAAAACCAGTATAGATGGATAGAATACGTAGGTATGTTTGAGAAGATCCACAACGGACTGTCTCATTCATCCACACAGAGTAGAAATAAGGTTCCACAAGGAAGCATCCTGGGAATGGATTAAGAACTTACCGAGAATAGCTGATCCCGTAATAGACAGAAATGTACTTATTAGTAAAGTTCAGCTAGCCTTGCACAAGGCTGTGATGTTAAGGAAACGAACGTATGATAAGAAACTAATTAAAGTTAATAATATAATTTCAATGATAAAGTACTGTTACGGAAACACGTCTAACAACCCTACCACAATAAAGATCAAATTTTAATAATGATTGTGGTGTTGCTCACTCTGCTAAATACTGCATTTTCGGGCAACAACGAAGTTATTATATGGCAGGTGTCATTAGAGCACAGTTAATAAAGTCATTTCATGTAATAATGAATAAACTAGGCACTCATCTTTTCGTGTTTCCCACGCTGGTCTTGTTGTAAAACCATGGCTCAATCGTCGAAAATCTAGGTGGTGATGATTCCAAGCTCGGATGTAAAGAGGCCTAGGCTTTATTCTGCTATATTCAAAAGTTTTATAGATGCGCTTCACAAACCATTCTTGAAGATTAAACCTTTCAAAGTCAGCACAATGGCGATGTAAAAAAAATAATCAGCACTCCGAATTTAACTTACACTTCCTTTTTATTGCTTTTGTTTCAATGTCACGTAACACACAAAACATCACTTCACAATACAAAACATACTTGAAAACATCTTCCTCACTGTAAATGCTCACATTTTATAAGCTGACTATAATATGCGTCTTTCCAACATGACGTCCTAGACTTGACTTTTTCAAGGTCCGACTCTCTAACAACTAATAATCGCTTACGCACCCAAAAATTTGAGTTACAAGTACGTCAAAGATCATAGTGACAAGAGAAAGAATACACATAAGAATAATATCATTGCAATACAAGCATATCGATGTATCAAAGCGCCTCTACATTAATGAAATCAAATCTGAATGTTGTCTCAGAAATATGTCAACTACTTTACAGATAAACAGTAGAATATTGCTGGTATCGAGACATTCAGGTGAGGTGCCGTAATGGTTACGTAATTCAAGTACCATTACACACGCCAAGTCGTCTGCGGTGAAGAGGATGAACAAAAAATGGCAACATCTATATACCGGACCGTATAAGATAATCAAGATTCCACATCTGGACAGTTATGTTTTGGGGAATATCCATAATGGGGGAGGGGGAGGCTCTCCAAAAGGTTGTTCCCTCATAAAGATCTCAAGAAATATTATGAATGAGAAAAGAACGAGGAAGAATAGTTTAGTTGTTGTCTTTCGGAAAAGTTATATTTTTTGTTTGATTTCGTGTAAATGTAAGGACACCATCTTAGTGTATGTTTTATGATGGTTATTTGCTTTGTTAGTGAATTTATGTTCTAATATTAAGTTGAATAATTGCCTCAGATGTAAAGTCAGTTTTGTGAGGCCATTGTATGTAAAAGCAGCATGAGTATGTTGTTGTTGTGGTCTTCAGTCCTGAGACTGGTTTGATGCAGCTCTCCATGCTACTCTATCCTGTGCAAGCTTTTTCATCTCCCAGTACCTACTGCAACCTACATCCTTCTGAATCTGCTTAGTGTATTCATCTCTTGGTCTCCCTCTACGATTTTTACCCTCCACGCTGCCCTCCAATACTAAATTGGTGATCCCTTGATGCCTCAGAACATGTCCTACCAACCGATCCCTTCTTCTGGTAAAGTTGTGCCACAAACTTCTATTCTCCCCAATCCTATTCAATACTTCCTCATTAGTTATGTGATCTACCCATCTAATCTTCAGCATTCTTCTGTAGCACCACATTTCGAAAGCTCCTATTCTCTTCTTGTCCAAACTATTTATCGTCCATGTTTCACTTCCATACATGGCTACACTCCATACGAATACTTTCAGAAATGACTTCCTGACACTTAAATCAATACTGGATGTTAACAAATTTCTCTTCTTCAGAAACGCTTTCCTTGCCATTGCCAGCCTACATTTTATATCCTCTCTACTTCGACCATCATCAGTTATTTTGCTCCCCAAATAGCAAAACTCCTTTACTACTTTAAGTGCCTCATTTCCTAATCTAATTCCCTCAGCATCACCCGACTTAATTAGACTACATTCCATTATCCTTGTTTTGCTTTTGTTGATGTTCATCTTATATCCTCCTTTCAAGACACTGTCCACTCCATTCAACTGCTCATCCAAGTCCTTTGCTGTCTCTGACAGAATTACAATGTCATCGGCGAACCTCAAAGTTTTTACTTCTTCTCCATTAATTTTAATACCTACTCCAAATTTTTCTTTTGTTTCCTTTACTGCTTGCTCAATATACAGATTGAACAACATCGGGGAGAGGCTACAACCCTGTCTTACTCCCTTCCCAACCACCGCTTCCCTTTCATTTCCCTCGACTCTTACAACTGCCATCTGGTTTCTGTACAAATTGTAAATAGCCTTTCGCTCCCTGTATTTTACCCCTGCCACCTTTAGAATTTGAAAGAGAGTATTCCAGTCAACATTGTCAAAAGCTTTCTCTAAGTCTACAAATGCTAGAAACGTAGGTTTGCCTTTCCTTAATCTTTCTTCTAAGATAAGTCGTAAGGTCAGTATTGCCTCACGTGTTCCAGTGTTTCTACGGAATCCAAACTGATCTTCCCCGAGGTTGGCTTCTACTAGTTTTTCCATTCGTCTGTAAAGAATTCGTGTTAGTATTTTGCAGCTGTGACTTATTAAGCTGATAGTTCGGTAATTTTCACATCTGTCAACACCTGCTTTCTTTGGGATTGGAATTATTATATTCTTCTTGAAGTCTGAGGGTATTTCGCCTGTTTCATGCATCTTGCTCACCAGATGGTAGAGTTTTGTCAGGACTGGCTCTCCCACGGCCGTCAGTAGTTCCAATGGAATATTGTCTACTCCGGGGACCTTGTTTCGACTCAGGTCTTTCAGTGCTCTGTCAAACTCTTCACGCAGTATCATATCTCCCATTTCATCTTCATCTACATCCTCTTCCATTTCCATAATATTGTCCTCAAGTACATCGCCCTTGTATAGACCCTCTATATACTCCTTCCACCTTTCTGCTTTCCCTTCTTTGCTTAGAACTGGGTTGCCATCTGAGCTCTTGATATTCATACAAGTCGTTCTCTTATCTCCAAAGGTCTCTTTAATTTTCCTGTAGGCGGTATCTATCTTACCCCTAGTGAGATAGGCCTCTACATCCTTACATTTGTCCTCTAGCCATCCCTGCTTAGCCATTTTGCACTTCCTGTCGATCTCATTTTTGAGACGTTTGTATTCCTTTTTGCCTGTTTCACTTACTGCATTTTTATATTTTCTCCTTTCATCAATTAAATTCAATATTTCTTCTGTTACCCAAGGATTTCTACTAGCCCTCGTCTTTTTATCTACTTGATCCTCTGCTGCCTTCACTACTTCATCCCTCAAAGCTACCCATTCTTCTTCTACTGTATTTATTTCCCCCATTCCTGTCAGTTGTTCCCTTATGCTCTCCCTGAATCTCTGTACAACCTCTGGTTCTTTTAGTTTGTCCAGGTCCCATCTCCTTAAATTTCCACCTTTTTGCAGTTTCTTCAGTTTTAATCTACAGGTCATAACCAATAGATTGTGGTCAGAGTCCACATCTGCCCCTGGAAATGTCTTACAATTTAAAACCTGGTTCTTAAATCTCTGTCTTACCATTATATAATCTATCTGATACCTTTTAGTATCTCCAGGGTTCTTCCATGTATACAACCTTGTTTCATGATTCTTAAACCAAGTGTTAGTTACGATTATGTTGTACTCTGTGCAAAATTCTACCAGGCGGCTTCCTCTTTCATTTCTGTCCCCCAATCCATATTCACCTACTATGTTTCCTTCTCTCCCTTTTCCTACACTCGAATTCCAGTCACCCATGACTATTAAATTTTCGTCTCCCTTCACAATCTGAATAATTTCTTTTATTTCATCATACATTTCTTCAATTTCTTCGTCATCTGCAGAGCTAGTTGGCATATAAACTTGTACTACAGTAGTAGGTGTGGGCTTCGTATCTATCTTGGCCACAATAATGCGTTCACTATGCTGTTTGTAGTAGCTTACCCGCATTCCTATTTTCCTATTCATTATTAAACCTACTCCTGCATTACCCCTATTTGATTTTGTGTTTATAACCCTGTAGTCACCTGACCAGAAGTCTTGTTCCTCCTGCCACCGAACTTCACTAATTCCCACTATATCTAACTTCAACCTATCCATTTCTCTTTTTAAATTTTCTAACCTACCTGCCCGATTAAGGGATCTGACATTCCACCCTCCTATCCGTAGAACGCCAGTTTTCTTTCTCCTGATAACGACATCCTCTTGAGTAGTCCCCGCCCGGAGATCCGAATGGGGGACTATTTTACCTCCGGAATATTTTACCCAAGAGGACGCCATCATCATGTAATCATACAGTAAAGCTGCATGTCCTCGGGGAAAATTACGGCTGTAGTTTCCCCTTGCTTTTAGCCGTTCGCAGTACCAGCACAGCAAGGCCGTTTTGGTTATTGTTACAAGGCCAGATCAGTCAATCATCCAGACTGTTGCCCTTGCAACTACTGAAAAGGCTGCTGCCCATCTTCAGGAACCACACGTTTGTTTGGCCTCTCAACAGATACCCCTCCGTTGTGGTTGCACCTACAGTACGGCTATCTGTATCGCTGAGGCACGGAAGCCTCCCCACCAACGGCAAGGTCCATGGTTCATGGGGGGCAGCAATGCAAATGCAATTAATGAGTACTGAGGCAGTAATTCAGTACGTAGCGCAAAGGCAATTGTGCTAGAAGTTAACAGTCAGTTATTTCCTATTTAATGAGGGTTGATCCTAATTCAATGGAACAAACTGTGTCAGTTTTTTGCAGTATATTATCACCGGCTGTGACTGACCTGGTACCAAGCACTGGCTTGAGGACAGAATCTTGGTACTATACTTAGTGATTTGATGATGTGTTACAGCGTGTTTAAAGATAAACGTACCGTAACTTAATCACAACGTGTGAAACAGAAGTTTGGTCATCGTATAAATGACAGAATCTGGGCTCATGACGCGCACTGTGTGGTTAATTAAATGTCATGTGATTACGTGTTTGGAACTGAAAGGAAAGAACCTGAGCTCGTGATGTAGGACGTTGATTTATCATGTGTTGTGACTGTACGTAGGTAGAACTGAAAAAGCGGAATCTGTTCACGTAACTAGTTCCACAATTATTAAATGCAATTAATGTGTTACTACAAAAGGAACACGATGTGATTATGTATTTAATACTTGACGATCTATAATCTGTGTTAAAGACAGTGTCGTGAGTGATTTGGTGAAAAACAACGAGGATTAAGTTCATTTCGTAAAGCTCACGAACACTTAGGGAGATAACTATTTTAAATGTGACTAATTATCATTCTTTTGTCTTAAAGCGAGGTAATTCCTGCTATCGTATATAAGCACAAATTTTATGTTCCAAATCCACACTATCTACGAGACAGAGTTGTGCGGAACCACTACCTTGGAGAGTCAGTTCGGTGCGACGTACCGACGCTGCACAACCTGGCAGATGGGGCGAGAATACACACCGACGCTGCCTGCAACATCTTACGGGGCGAGATAACATGCTGAGGCTGCCACAACTATCTGGTGGTCGGGGTGACGTGTTGTCGCTGCCTGAAATCGCTGGTGGGACGAGAGCACATTAAGCTGCAGCGGAGAACTTCTGTACAAAACGAAATTCTAGAGATTGTACCAATATGCTGTTGGGCGAAATTGTACGCAGCTAGGGACCAAGACGCTAAGAAGTTGGCAACAACGGCAACCTAATAATCAGATGATCGTCCGAAGCTGCTTGTGTCAAGTTTGATGATGATGTCAAGAAAGAAACCTGCGGGGAGCAACATCTGCAAAATAAAACACCACGCCAGAAAGTCATGATGCATTAAAACGCAGTGGAAGGTAAGAAGATGTTAATAATTACTTTGTCAATCAAAAAGAAGAAATCAGATGCACCAATGATCAAGGTATGACGTCTACTGCTGATTAATAATTATAAGAAGAGACATATTCGCAAACAGGCAGTTGAACTAACATATTCTGCAAGTCATCAGAAGAGGCGGGTACATGAGTTGGCAACAATCTCTCCGAGGCGCTGACGTAACGAATAAATAATTAATTGAAGTCGGCATGCAGGAACGCTAATCCGTCGAGTCGCTTGCCTATTCAAGAAGCGACTCGAAAATATGAGTTCCATCTCAAATAATTGCTGCATTCCCCTGTGCAACCGCACGGAGGGCCTCAAGAGAAGGGCGACTCGGATTTGACAAGCTGATGTCGTCTGAAGATTATTCTGTTAGACAACTTTTAAACAACTGTAAAATACTTGTAATGAAATTACTTATTTATGATGGGCAGACTTATTCTGCATAACTTAGCGATGAAGTATTTAAGTGGACTATGTCTAAAATGCAGATATTTATGATAGGCTGACTTATTCTGCATAATTTAGCGCCAAAGTATTTAAATGAACTATACCTGCATAATCTAGCGATGAAATATTTAAATGAACTATATCTAAAATGCAGATACTTATGATAGGCAGACTTACTCTGCATAATATAGCCATGAAGAATTTTAACGATTTATCATATGTAAGAAAATCTATGATGCTATTATGTAAACATGTTATATGTAAGAACCATTGCACAGACTATCATAAAAAGAACAATGTAACAAGACCAACAATTTTCCCTCTTCCCTCAACCACCAGCTGCAAAAACCAAGAGAATTATCCTCACAGTCCACATTAACATCCCCAAATAAATCAGCATATGTAAGTTCATTCCCCCTTTTAGGCGATATAAGGATGGCGGTTAAGGGTGAGAATGACAACATTGTGCAGCAGAGTGCAAACTGTTATCATTCTGGGGGTATTTATACCCATTCTTTTAATTAGGAACAATATTATCAGGCTTATTTTCATATAGGGGAGAGGTGATCGATAACATTGGTAATAATTAATAGCATTGAAAAAGTTTTAATTAAAATTATCGATTTATAATCTCTCGTCACAATAACGCCCGCAGCAAAGTAGCGCTTCAGGTAAATCAAACAGGGATTAACGCGGCTACTTTTCTTCTGAATTCTAAAATCTACATCAGGCGCGGGTATTGTTAGCTCTCTTGGCTTGATTTCTGCGCTCTGAATGAGTCTACATAGCTGCAGCGTACGATATAGCGGCCATTTCCGGTTGATATCTTACGGGAGGGATCAGGGCACTTTTGTTAAACTGCTAGAAAACTAACTATAGTTAATTTATATGGGACAGATTTTCGCCGTAAGGTCACGGACTAAGAATATCTGAGGAGCTGTGTGCGCGAGAAACAGTAGCGCTCATTATTAAATTCTGTTACGTGCCGAATAACTGATAATATGATCTGTGGACTACACTAAGGGACGGTAAACTGAATATAAGATCGGGACTGGACACTTAGCTTTGTGAAAATAAAAGCGCGCGAAGTTTGAACGTCTATATCGAAGTATAGTAACGGACCATAGTCTATGCTATAATATCTTTCAGTGACGAACTATAAAAATCACGGACATTTTAGTTGCCGTTATATCTCAGAGTAATTGCAGGATCAGCCCTTGTTTTCCCTCCATACAAAACGCAATCGTTGTGATCATTTAATTATTATTGAGTGTTGTTAATAAAAAACCAAAGTTATTTTCATAACATCGTGCGTATTTGTGAATAATGACTAACATCCAAGGACGTTACGTTACTAACTGTGTTGTCTTCAGTAACGCAACAACAAATGAAGGGTGATCGACTGAGCCAAAAAGTTTACATTAATGATTACGAAAACCCGAAGTTTAGTCGCTGTTGCAGTGAAGATGTTTGCCGCTGCTCCATCTAATATACAGATATAACTGAAGGTCGAGCATATACAGTAGATAATAACACTATATCTTCCGTCAGAGAAGTCGACGACAGCAAATCGATGGAGGGCGGCTACAGATGTGCGCGCACAGACACACACACACACACACACACACACACAGGTTGTTTATCGTACTATGCAACATGTAGCGTCTCCTGGCCAGTCGTCATAAAAAGCGTGTGATAGAATTTTTTCCGTGTGTGTAAGACCAGTTAACATGTATCGATAAAATGCCACGCACACGGCGAAAGAGAAATAATTTAAACATGTATAAACATGACCAATTGAAGCAATAAAGCAAGACTGTGTAAACATTTCACGAATATGTTATGTGTGTATGTAGAACATTCATAATTATTTGACGTTTTATGTGTTTTTTAACTTTGAATCCATGACATATTATTACCTTTGAAAATCGTATTCTTGTTAAATGAATTAGTGAGTATGATCTGTGCCTCAGATAAAAAGAACAATTCAGTACATGTATAAATAGTAAAAAGCATTGTAATAATCTCTCTGTTCTCTTTGGGTTTTGTTACGAGTAACACTTGAGTGTTAAGCAAATGTATATGCTAGCCGTGAGTCTTTTATTCATGAAGCTTGAGATCCACCATGAGGCGAGTTGTTGTAAAAAGGTGTGTAAAATTAATGCATTTTTGTTTGAATATATAGAGTTTGAGCAAATACGTTTTTAAAATAATTTGTAAAGTTGCTAGCCATTCGTCCCGTAAATAATATAGACATTTTCAGCATTTAATTTAGCGGAAACCACTGTACCAATATCCTAGGGCAGCGGCCACAGACGCGGCACTTTTGAAAAATATTTATTTCAGGCATCGCAGTCGCCTCGCCGGTAAAGCGAGGTGACATGATAATATTTAACATTTTCTTACAGCTTCCAGCAGTGCCGGCAGACTATATTATATTATTCAGTGCATTTCTCAGTTTGATTTGGAAGGTACTGTGCGACATGTTCTTAGCGGGCACAAAAAATATAACGAATAACTGTGTTATGACTTTATCATTTTCACATTTTGTGGCAAGGTCTGCTCTGTGAAACTAAAGCAATATTTTACATTTTTTCCCTGAGATTAAGAGAACGCGGGCTAGCCACGCGCCTGTTCTAATTAACAGTATTCAAAAATCCACTGCATAACGTAACCAACATTCAGTGCTGTAACGATCATTTGAATTTCATTGCTGACTTTTCTGAATACGATGCAAGGTAGTGAGTTCAGATACAGTTTTCTTTCTTTCTTGATTACGTTACAGTAGTAAGTGAATGTTCCCTACAGGATTATCCAGAGCAGATGTGGAAAAGCAATAATTTGATCCACGGTGTGCCACACTTATGATAAAAGTGTTTATTCCCTCTCCCACTCCATGTCTGAACTTAACATAAGTGTGCTAGTGTGACTCATACAGCCAAAGTGAAATATTTACTCAACATTACTCAAAGTTACTTGCTTTTATGAAGAAAGAATTACCAAGTAAAGACAGTGTAATAACATTGAATCAAAACCATAGCAACTTGTTACAAATAATTTTGTGTACTGCCATCAGCTCTCAGTTTCAGTTTTATATCAGTCTGAACATTGCAAATCCAAACTTTAATATCGTAAAGCATAGTTACTAGTTACCATGTACCAACTTACTTGCTCCTACACATATATAATCATATCTAAAATAAATAAAATCACAAGCCGAATAAAATTAACTCCAGTAGTAAAGCACAGCAGATCTCCAAATTAAGTATATCTGCATCCAGATTGTCTGTATATCTTACTAAAATACACATAGCTTTCTTAGTGGAATTACTGAAATAAACTTTACGTTGTGTAGTGTAGTTCGTAATTTGTACGACATACTAATGATACGACACATTAAATTCACCAAAATACATAAAAACTGGTTCTATTACATTTTAAAACCCACGTCAGCACTACTTATGACCTAAATTTCAGCTTAAAGTGCATTTGTCGATGATACATTGTAGAGAAGCAGCCTACTCACGCCATATAGAATTCATATGCTTTCCATTGTGTGCAAGCCTAGTCTGCTGTAACTAGCTATGATGTCACGAATGTTGCACAATACCTTAAAAACAAAGTAAATAATCTGAAAAGTTAATAGCATGTCAGAAGTGATGCTAAAATAATAATGTGTTAAGTTTCAGTTTAATAACTTCAACAGTTTTCGAAATTTGGACATTTTACAGAAAAAAATGGCTCAAATGGCTCTGAGCACTATGGGACTTAACTACTGAGGTCATCAGTCCCCTAGAACTTAGAACCACTTAAACCTAACTAACCTAAGGACATCACACACATCCATGCCCGAGGCAGGATTCGAACCTGCGACCGTAGCGGTCACGCGGTTCCAAACTGACGCGCTGAGAACCGCACGGCCACACCGGCCGGCTTTTACAGAAATATCATCAGCGCAACAGAAAGGAGCTAGAGACTTCAAAATTTATATTCAGATTCCTTTTTCATTGTAATTTAATGGAAACAGCATGCTGGATCTCACGAATTAATATTTTGGTTGAAATTCATTAATTTCTGTTTTTGTGTCCTAAAAGTTCGGAAGCAAGATAGATCAAGTAAGTGATTAGATAAAGCTAGGATGTTTAGATTTGGGTAGAGTGGAGATACGCTATAATAACAAAGATGTGAGAAGTTTCAAAAAGGTAGCTATAAAACTACAGCTGTAGCGTCTCTCCAAAGGGCAAGTTCAGAGCTCATCTATTGCATGCAGTACAACTAAAATAATTCTCTCGCCAAAAGTATTTAACGTAGCCACATTAGAATTTTATTATACATAATTACCTGTGTGCTGATTGCACAATTAAATCGAGAGCTCCATTGGCCTTCAGCGAATGAAGCAATTAATTATTTACTAACTTGAAGTGCCGTTCTGCTAGCCCCAGCGGCTAGTCAGTATGGCAAATGTTGTCGGCTGCGCCTTCGGCGGTCCGCACCGCAGCTATATAAATAAGAGCGTGCAAGCTAAAGTAAAGCCCTAGTTCTCTTCTAGATTCGTATCAGCGCGTACTCCCTGTCCACATCGCGTTTGTGCAGTTGCCAGGAACAGCCTTGGATGCCGTATTATGTAACTCGGTATGCACGTAACAATGAGTTCACATTGGGTTAAAGAGTTAATAGCAGAACGACTCCAGTGATTTATTCTCAGTTTGCATATGTCGTATTTTCACGTGTCGCCGCAGGACAGACTTTCTACCATTACTAGCGTGGCATTTGATGAATATTAACATCAAATTTTGGCGAGCATTGACTTTGAACATTTACATCGATAACGATTATTGAACAGTTCCGTTATCTAGGGGTAATAGATCCACGCAATAGCCTCTGAACAGCTCTGATAGTACAATAGCTGATATGGGTAATCATTTATCTGGAATTTTACGCTTTATCGTTTCCAGAATATAATGAATATTGTTATAGTAAACTGCATTTTCTATGAATACCAGACATCATCCTATGTCCTCAGAGTAATGAACGTCAATAATCAATAACTCTAATTCTCCATCAAAGTGGGCACAGTGAGCTCTAATTACAGGCATCACGTTTTTGCTAATCACTTTATTTTCCACCCACCACTCCACAAGTTATCGAAGTATACAGTATTATAGCCATTACTAAATTCATCTAAATCTCGTCTCTAAACTGATATCAAAGTGAGCCACATTATAATACCTTTGCTAGGGCACTAACTTCATTAAGCAGAAAAAAATTTTTTCATCTTCTGGTTTTACACAGTGGAAACTGCATGACACTTTGATGAAACCATAATGATACACATTCTTATACATAAGAAATGAGGGTTGCTATGCTTTCAGAGCCACCCAAATATTCTGCAACTGTAATTTTTTGATCTTGTGTACACGAAATTTAATGATGAGGCAGTGCGTTAATTACTGCTGTAGAATGCTATGTGGTGTGTGTGAGGCACGACGGGGGGGAGGGGGGGAGGGCGGAGGGGGGGGGGGGGAAGATGTCTGTGTGTGAATAGCATCTAAAGCTGTAACAACTTGTCTCAAAACTGTAAAACCTCGCCTGAAACTGCAACTTGCACCTAAACTATAACAGCTTGCCCCAAAGCAGTAACAACTAGGTTTCAAAATTGTAGCAAGTTGCCCTGAAAGTGTTGCAACACACACACACACATTGCATAACGTTCTACCTATGTGAATAGTTCACTGCCTTGTCATTATATTTCATCCCACGCATGTGCACACAATCTCAAAAAAATTTGGCATGATTTTCCATATCTACATCATTTACCATACGGTACTACTCAATCATTAATTTTCATCTATCGTATGTGCACAAAACATTAAACAAATATGTACAATATTTTTACATCTACCTAGTCATCATCATCATCATAATCAGTAAATTTCATCTCCCTTACTTATATACCATTCTCTCTATATATATCTTTCTATATATATTATCTGTCTCTGCTTCCCTCGATAATACATAATTTAATAAAGGAACAACACTGCAACGTATTACAGATGGAGTGAAAGAAATAGAGATTTCTCGCATAAGCTAACACCCCCAGCAGCTGACACCCCAGTAGCTGACATATAGTCACTGAGCTGATGTCTGAAAATAATGACATTCACCATGTCAACTGACCATCATTACTCGACACAACAGTGTCCAGGGGTGAGAGTAGTCACCCACGATTTTGCTTTATTATGCATATGTGCTCATCAGAACTACTCAGAATACTCAAAACTACTCAGAAGTATTTGGAACTCTTTGGAGATCCCTGAGTCACGGAAGGGAGACCATGATGATATGTGTAAATATGCTTATCCAAGGTAGGTTAGTTACTCTGTAAACTGAATATAGCTGTGATTCTTCAGTATAGCTACCCCACTCTCTAAAGTGACGGTCGTTGTCCCCACAATACTATCAGCCACACTTTTGGGGTAATGGTAGTCCATAATGGGGTAATGCGTTACCAACTACTATTTAGTATGCTATTGCGTCGAAGTGTCATGTAGTTTCCACTGTATGATAACACAATCTAGCATTATCAGCACAAGATCACTAACGTTTAGTGCTACAAACTAAAGTTAATACTCTAGCATAGAGTCACTATAACATCTGGGGGACTCGAGGAAAGCACAGCAACTCACGCTTTGTGCGTATATAATTGTGTGTTACTACTGTTCTGTACAATATATCATCAAAATGTCATGCAGTGTCCACTGTGTGAGGGCAGAACATGATAATGTTTCTAACTGCAAGATGAAGTGAGTAGGCCAGCACTGAGTCACTATAATATTTGGCTCTGTGTGATATGCTTTAGAAAAGAGTTTTTCAAGAATTTGATCGTTGGAATACCACTGTTTACTTTGACCATTCTCGCTAACAAGTGCATTTTAAGCTGTACGCTAGATCAGCAGTAGTCTCATGAGTGTTTTGCAGTGTTATAGAACTAGTTTTACATATTTTGATGACATTAATGCATTCTTTGAAGATCGACCTTCGTTCGTCTATTAACATGTAATTCATTTCACTATGGGTAACACGTGATCCGCATGTGTTTTAACAAGACAGACAGACAATGTAGACATGAAAATATTTAATTTGAAGGGTCCACTGTCTTCACAAACTTTGGTTTTGATATAGAATGGGAGTAGAGGGACAAGGTTCATGCCAGGCCACGCGGCATTGTTCCCAAATTTATTCAAGATGGCGGCGATGACGTCATCCAAGATGGCGGCATGTAGACTTGGCAACAGCGCATGACGTCATTCAAAATGGCTGATTTTGGGGGGAGAATCGTCCAGTTGTGCTACGTCCACTAACCTAACCTCAAGAAAAAATGGCGGGAAGTTTGAATTTTGGCGGGAAAATAGTCCAATTGTGCTACGTCCACTAACCTAAGCCTCCAGAAGAAGAAATGATGGGAAGTTTAAATTCCAACAGGATAATGCATGCAAAGACCGTACTTCTCTTTATTATTATTATTCATTATTATTGATTATCATTTATTAACACTCATTATCATTTATTATTATTTATTATCATTTATTATTATTTATTATTATTGACCTGCCTCCACTAGAAAATTCCCTCCAAATTCAAATTCCAACATGATAATGGCTGCAAAACCTTACTTTTGTTTATTATTCATTATCATTCATTATCATCTATTATTATAGGCCTACCTCCACTAGAAAATTGCGCCAAATTCAAATCCCAACACGATATTCTCTCGAAAACTGTACTTCTATGTATTATTATCATTTATTATTTATTCAAGGTGTCCGATTTTCTCAGTGAGAAAGCTGTTCTCCTTACATCCATAACAAAAATGTATCACAAGTTCAAATCCCCAACACCATAATTTATCACATGTATGAGCTTTCTCCGTCACTTATCTTTTTTCACTTGTAGCCTATCATAATCGCATCAAATAATAAACTGTACTTATAGTAACGTAATTCATGTCCTTTGATTTTGCAGGGGGGAAGGGACTGAAGACTTTATTTCAAGCAGTACGGTCATCACTTGTTCTCCAACACAGCCAGCACACACATCTTTGATATCGCAGTGCAGTCACCGCGACGTCTGCGCTCCAACTGAATTAGTTCAAATCCTCACCACCCTCTGGCCAACGCAAGGAGACACTGCCTACGCCTGTCACGTGAGGCGGCCGGCCACTAGCGCGGGGGGCGAACCCAGCGATCGCACCCACGTCGCTGGACACGCTGGAACTTGTCGAGTTTGACGTCACAGCGGCCCCTTGTCCGCTCACCACGTGTATTCGTCGCCTCCACACGTTTCCCGCCCAAAATTGTCTCCCTCAGAGCTGAATCGCACAATGGTCGGCCGTTTCACTGCAACACTTTCCACGCCACATTCAAACCTGTCGTTGCTGGCCGCTCACCGTCCACCACGTGTCCCAGTGCAAGCGAGAACGCAGTGCTACACTTTTGGCGGCAAAGTTTGCTTGACAGTGGAATCCGCCATGACTATGTAACAGCACGTTTGGACCGCACTAGAATGCCCGCTAATTGACTCGCTCTTGCGCGCGCGTAATAACTGTGTCGCCGCCCCGCTTACGTCACACACCCTCCATACACAAGACGGACATAGCCTTCTGTAAATACCTGGAAAATGACTCTTTATTTCAGACATTACGGTCATGCAGGTGTGTTCCAACTGACTTCTCCATGCTCACACAGCAAAACTCCAAAGCGCAGCTGACATACGCACAGCCTGCTGAGCCCGCTCCATCGGCAGCTCCCTGGCCGGCTGACGTCAAGCACACCCCCACGGCCAGTGCGCCAGCTTGGCGGCGAGCAGCGTCTCAGGGCCCCGCCACAAACGGTCAGCCGCAACCGTGAGCACTTAACGCTGGACATGATGGAACCTGTCGACCACGTGCCGGACAAAGGATACGTTTGGCGCCAGAGTTTCACGAACAGTGGAATCCACCATGACCGTATAGCAGCGCATTTGCTCATCGCGAGAACGCTTGCTAATTCATTCTCACCAGCCCGCTATATTAAATAATTCAATTTACTATTTCATATACATATGCAAACGTGTTCAACTCCCAAATTTCAACTACTTTTCGAGGACCAGACCGCCACCTCCTCCTCCTCCTCGTAGGAACCAGCGCCAAGTTTCAAATCTGCCAGTAAACAAAGCTCACTTGCCCTTCCGCCACCAACCTAAGAAAATTGCTTCAAACTAGGCCAACAGCACTCAACCTCTCCCTACACGTTTCTGGTAAAATGGACTCACCCTGCAGTAAGTCCATGGATGGAGGAACGAATTTACTTCATTTAGGAATGGACTATATCTATCACACCGACATGTCCCACATCATACAGACCTGCAAAACACTCCTACATAACTCATTTATAATGTTCTACACACACGATTGCTAATTGTAAACAGTTGAAAATAACTCATAGCACAGCCTACAGACATGCGAACTGCTCGTAAATAATGCAAAACATTTACCTCCAAACAACTGCTAATTTTCAGAAATAATTTCAGTTCATAGGCTGATGGAAGGAGGAACGAGTGTACTTTATTTATTTGCAACATATCTTTTTGAAACTTTTACTTCTCAAAGGTTTCGATATGTAAGGCTGACATAAGGCAGTTTCTGAACTCCAGTAGTGCACTACACTTGGCAACACAACCACACCCATCAAGATATTCATTCCAATCCTGACCTGTAACTCCTCTAGAGATAAATTTGTCCAGTTATTTGTCTACTCACTCACATTCTGACCAGATTGCCGTTATTGCGCAAAAACAGCTCAGACTGCGCTGTGCTGCTCGGGAAGTAAGTAAGGGCTGCACTTTATTTATTTGGAGCCCTTTAATTAGTTGTGGATTATATTTGTCACAAAACACCCGCACTGATCCCACTGTGGTCATCTGACACAGGCCACAAACATGTAAACAACTCCTAATTTCACCACACAATACCAAACAGCTCTTAAATAATGCAGTACACAATATCAGCAGACGAGCTCTGTACTCTTAAACTCTCCAAATAAAGCACTGCACAGTGCACAGATATGCTTGCAAAATAGTGCAACAGATGCGCCCAATCAATTTGAATCTGGCGCAATTTTCTAGTGGAGGTAGGCCTATAATAATCAATGATAATGAATGATAATAAATGATAATGAATGATAATAAATGACAATGAATGATAATGAATGTTAATAAATGATAATGAACAATAATAAACAAAAGTAAGGTTTTGCAGCCATTATCGTGTAGGAATTTGAATTTGGAGGGAATTTTCTAGTGGAGGCAGGTCAATAATAATAAATAATAATAAATAATAATAAATGATAATAAATAATAATAAATGATAATGAATGTTAATGAATGATAATAAATAATAATGATAAAGAGAAGTACAGTCTTTGCATGCATTATCCTGTTGTAATTCAAACTTCCCGCCATTTTTTCTTCTGTAGGCTTAGGTTAGTGGATGTAGCACAATTGGACTATTTTCCCACCAAAATCCGCCATCTTGGATGACATCATGTGCTGTTGCCATGTCTACATACCGCCATCTTGGATGATGTCATCGCCGCCATCTTGAATAAATTTGGCAACAATGCTGTGTGGCCTGGCACGAACCTTGTCCCTCTACTATCGGGGGTCATCAACAAGTGATGTTCAACCTATAAGTTTAATAAGTAAGACAAATATGCAAGTCAGGTATACATTTTTCAGTCTTACAGAACAGTGATTTACAACAGTACTGCCACGTGTGTTGAGAGCAGAAAATCTTAGAAATTTTGAGAAATAAAAGAATTTTATTTTTTTGTAAAGTTTGAATTTTCGTTCGCTATCAGAAACCTTCAATCAATTACACTTGCATATCTCAGTAACCAACCTTCGTGTGTGTGTGTGTGTGTGTGTGTGTGTGTGTGTGTGTGTGTGTTTACATCTCGTATTTGGAGCATTATGAACTTATATCTGTGTATTACGAAAATATGCAGTTTAACTGGTTCATTGTAATAAATATCTCATGAAAACACTTTCGTCCTAAAATGGTGTTTGTTTAGTTTTCTTGTCCTTTGGTTATGCTATGGGTGAGTGTCTTTATTGGTGTATTTTGATTTGCTGTTATCATCTAGCTTGCTACCATATTTCAGGTCGCTAAATATTACAGCATTCCTCAAAAGTTTGTTTTGTGCATATTGTAAGTTGGCGCATCCATCTCCACTAATTCAAATATTTTAGACTTTCATTACCAGAATGAAGATTATGGTCCCAGATTGCCTTTGGGAGCGGCGCAGCAAAGGATGTGGACTGACTGAATGTTATTAGATGTAATGTGTATATCGCTATTTGGTAGCCGCTCTGTGCTGTATGATTGATTGCAAAACTACTTGGACTTCTCCGAATGACTGCAGATACCACACATACAGTAAGTGAGAACATACGTTGCAAATACGTGGTGAAATCGTGCCAATGGCGGATCGGTGCCACATCGAAGTGTTTTCCTGCTAGAAATTATGAAAAATAAAACTTATAATAATTAAATAAATATGTGGACTGGTTAACTGACACTAAAACAACATTTAAGTAACTCAGGGTATGCTAGTATATTGTGAAATCACTGTAGCTGCAGCCCACGATGCTTACATTATGGAGACAGACGGCAGAAAGACGAATGCGGAAAGGTTTCTCCTAGCTGCTGCTCTCAAAAAATCTGCGCCCTCTTTTATTACACAGGCAATACAAATATGAACATCGACTCTGTGGTCGCAATCTGTATACAGATTTTTCCCATGAAACAAAGCTTATTATAAAAGTGGTATTACAATATCCTCTAGTTGGCTGTAACGAAGGGATGGCGGAACATACGTCCTGTTGAATGGATGGTAGATCAACTACCGAATTACTTTTCTGCATTCGAGGAGACAAGAAATAGTTGGGAACCAACTTCATGGGATGTAGCAGCAACATATAAATGCATATAGCTGATAAAGGCAATTTATGGAGACATCTGGAAGAGGCGTGTAGCCAACAGCGACTGTCAGATTTCTGCTGCTGGTGGTTCTGCTAGTAATGATGTTAATGACGCTTGCATCCACACCAAACTTCTCCTAAAGGTCAGAGGTTCAGGTCGACAATATTCCAGACCTGCTATCTGTACTTCGTTCTATACTTAACTTCCAGTCCTTTCATAAGCTGATAGCCTCTGAGAATTTCCCTGTATTTCGATAAAAGACTGTTGTTTGCAGAATCCATACTGCTTCCTAGAGAGTAATTATTTGGTTCAAAAAGTCAGGCGGTATAAACACAAACATGTTTCACATTTCCAAAGCAAATTGTTGTCAGCAATGTAGGCCTACAGTTATGCATATGCATCCGACGATCTTTCTTAAAAATGGGAATGATTTGAGCCTCTTCCAATCGCTTGGAACGATAAACTGTTGTTACTAGAGGAGCTTGTTCCTTCTGTAAGTTACCTATAATCGTACAATGTCGAGTCATCTTTCTTTTTATATTTTACTTCCTATTCCGCGATTGTAGACACAACAGTGTGATATTCCTCAGTGAAACAAGTTAGAATTCAGTATTTCCGTCTGCTCTGTGTCATTTTCAGTTCCAGTGCCACTATGATCATTGACCAACGATGTAAATGAGTTTAATTCGTTTACTGGCAGTTTAAGATAGTTACATCGTGTGTTTTTCCTTCATATCAATGGCATAATTTCTACTTTTGGCTTCATAGGTTGTTTTCCGCATTGTTCACTTGTAAGTGCTTCAATATTTAAAAACTAAACTATCTAGTTAGGACTACGAGATTCTAGTAAGAAACTGAAGAAAACGCCTGTGAACTGTAGACTAGACAATGTGGAAGGAAAATTACTTGACCACGTTGAATACTGGTAGCAGTTTCTTAGATACATCACTGTACTTTCGTCCATTTGTTTGCCTATGAAAGTGCATTGCTAGTTTTGCAGCAAAAATTCAGCAAGTGTTACTGACTTATTTCATCTTAAGGACCTATTTTATTTGCTCTACTGAGAGGTGAAATTGAACTGATGGAGTATATCTTTTCCCCCCAAATACTTCACTGACTTTCTTCTTCCATTCTTCTGTCCACCCTGTAGCTCGTCGAGGAGGTGGCTCAAATAACTTGTGAGTGTTCATTTCTGTTCTTTGTTCTGTTGTGTCTTCAAGAGTTTCATTTATGATAATTTACTACAGGTCTTCATGAACTTTTGTTAACCAACTGTTTATGTTTTTTCATGGATTAAACTAATTTCAGAATTTGTTATTCATTCTATGTAAGTGATCATAAAACTGTTGTTGGTGTTTCCTGGTTGCATCTGTGATTTTTTCTGCAAATTAATTGATTTCCTTAGATCTTTTCTTGGTCAAAATTTAGTATCTGCTTTCTGATCTCATGATTTCATTATAAGTTTCCAGTATTTCGATTCTTTATTTACGATCTGACACCAAACATTGTAGTTTCAGATAATTAAAGTACTTCTGTATCAGATATTTAGTTGTAAATAACCACTGCAAACTGCTATAGTTTTCGGTTTTATTACCCTGGAGCTAGTTTTAACATCATTTGGTAGAACCTGGATTCACTGCAGAGCGTGTGCATATAATATTTTGCTGAGACAACAGACATAATGCAACATAGTAACAATTGAAAACTCTAAGTATTTGCTTTTAAAAGTTTTCATAGTCAAATCATGTCTCCCACTTTCGTAATTATTATGTGTGCCTGTAATCCTATAAATATGTGTATGATGAACAAATGAAGTTACAAACCACAACAGCTACATTTCACATCGATTCATGGTGTATATGGTGCATGAAGCAATATTATCGAGCTTGGAACTGAATCAAACTTTACAGTCATTTGATTTATAGGCCAAGCAGGATATCCCTAAATGTCAGTGTATGTGGCAACCAGTATTGCAATGTATGCATTCAGTATATTCAATTAATATCATATTACAGTTTTTATGTACATTTGCTAAGAATAGAAAACAAGTTACGTAATATTGTCAATTAATTATTACATAACGCAAATGAAGTATCATGCAAAAACTGTATGTCAAAAATGTAAAACATGTTTGGACTGTAAGAACTTTCAATCATATGTGTTATGAAAACCAAACAAAAATAATATTTGAAAAACTTTAGAATCATTCTATTACCCAAGAGACTGCACCATTAAAAGCATTATTTTATGGTCAGTGCTTGAATACACATTTACTGATGGTATTAACACATACATAATAAGACAATTAACAAATTGCCAGATATAGTAATTATTTGAGATGAGGCATTAATTCTGATATAACTCATACATTATAAAATGAATGATATTCCAATATGAAAAGCTGGTAGGTTTATTTGTAAATGTGGTACCTAAAACACATGCCACTGTCTTTGAAACATAGCTGCTAAACACTCTATGTGAATGTACAATGTATAGATAGCAAAAAACTTAATTCAATAAAATATTAGCTGTGTTGTGCCATAAAAGTAGATTTTTCTGCTTTACACAGTTTCGCAAATATTAAAACATTAAAAATTATTATATAGAAATACGTTACCTTTGCATGGTAACTGCTAATATCTGCACACAATATTCATGATAATAACTTATTTACAACAATATCCAGCCAGTTGTACTCTATACTATAATATAATAAAATATTATATAATAGCTACCCAGTATGAATAATAAGATCAGATTATGGGGCATGGTCACTAGAATATCAGACTTTTGGGGACTGCAAACATTGCTGTATGTTGTTGTTGTTGTGGCCTTCAGTCCTGAGACTGGTTTCATGCAGCTCTCCATGCTACTCTATCCTGTGAAAGCTTGTTCATCTCCCAGTACCTACTGCAACCTACATCCTACTGAATCTCTTTAGTGTATTCATCTCTTGGTCTCCCTCTACGATTTTTACCATCTACACTTCCCTCCAATACTAAACTGGTGATCCCTTGATGCCTCAGAACATGTCCTACCAACCGGTCCCTTCTTCTAGTCAAGTTGTGCCACAAACTTCTCTTCTCCCCAATCCTATTCACTACCTCCTCATTAGCTATATGATCTACCCATTTAATCTTCAGCATTCTTCTGTAGTACCACATTTCGAAAGCTTCTATTGTCTTCTTGTCCAAACTATATATGGTCCATCTTTCACTTCCATACATGGCTATGCTCCATACAAACACTTTCAGAAACGGCTTCCTGACACTTACATCTATACTCGATGTTAACAAATTTCTCTTCTTCAGAAACGCTTTCCTTGCCATTGCCAGTCTACATTTTATATCCTCTCTACTTCAACCATCATCAGTTATTTTGCCCCAAATAGCAAAACTCCTTTATTACTTTAAGTGTTTCATTTCCTAATCTAATTCCCTCAGCATCACCCAACTTAATTCGACTACATTCCATTATCCTCGTTTGGCTTTTGTTGATGTTCATGTTATATCCTCCTTTCAAGACACCATCCTCTCCATTCAACTGTTCTTCTAAGTCCTTTGCTGTCTCTGACAGAATTAGAACGTCATCGGCGAACCTCAAAGTTTTTGTTTCTTCTCCATGCATTTTAATACCTACTCCGAATTTTTCTTTTGTTTCCTTTACTGCTTGCTCAATATACAGATTGAATAACACTGGGGAGAGGCTACAACCCTGTCTCACTCCCTTCCCAACCACTGCTTCCCTTTCATGTCCCTCGATTCTTATAACTGCCATCTGGTTTCTGTACAAATTGTAAATAGCCTTTCGCTCCCTGTATTTTACCCCTGCCACCTTCAGAATTTGAAAGAGAGTATTCCAGTCAACATTGTCAAAAGCTTTCTCTAAGTCTACAAATGCTAGGAACGTAGGTTTGCCTTTCCTTAATCTAGCTTCTAAGATAAGTCGTAGGGTTAGTATTGCCTCACGTGTTCCAATATTTCTACGGAATCCAAATTGATCTTCCCCGAGGTCGGCTTCTACCAGTTTTTCCATTCGTCTTTAAAGAATTCGTGTCAGTATTTTGTATCCATGACTTATTAAACTGATAGTTCCGTAATTTTCACATCTGTCAGCACCTGCTTTCTTTGGGATTGGAATTATTATATTCTTCTTGAAGTCTGAGGGTATTTCGCCTGTCTCATACATCTTGCTCACCAGATGGTAGAGTTTTGTCAGGACTGGCTCTCCCAAGGCTGTCAGTAGTTCTAATGGAATGTTGTCTACTCCCGGGGCCTTGTTTCGACCCAGGTCTTTCAGTACTCTGTCAAACTATTCACGCAGTATCGTATCTCCCATTTCATCTTCATCTACATACTCTTCCATTTCCATAATATTGTCCTCAAGTACGTCCCCCTTGTATAGACTCTCTATATACTCCTTCCACCTTTCTGCTATCCCTTCCTTGCTTAGAACTGGGTTTCCATCTGAGCTCTTTATATTCATACAGGTGGTTCTCTTTTCTCCAAAGGTCTCTAATTTTCCTGTAGGCAGTATCTATCTTGCCCCTAATGAGAAAAGCCTCTACATCCTTACATTTGTCCTCTAGCCATCCCTGCTTAGCCATTTTGCACTTCCTGTCGATCTCATTTTTGAGACGTTTGTATTCCTTTTTGCCTGCTACATTTACTGCATTTTTATATTTTCTCCTTTCATCAATGAAATTCAATATTTCTTCTGTTACCCAAGGATTTCTACTAGCCCTCGTCTTTTTACCTATTTTGTCCTCTGGTGCCTTCACTAATTCATCTCTCAGAGCTACCCGTTCTTCTTCTACTGTATTTCTTCCCCCATTCCTGTCAGTTGTTCCCTTATGCTCTCCCTGAAACCTTGTACAACCTCTGGTTCTTTCAGTTTATCCAGGTCCCACCTCCTTAAATCCCACCTTTTTGCAGTTTCTTCGGTTTTAATCTACAGTTCATAACCAATAGATTGTGGTCAGAGTCCACATCTGCCCCTGGAAATGTCTTACAATTTAAAACCTAAATCTCTCTCTTACCATTATATATTCTATCTGAAACCTGTCAGTATCTCCAGGCTTCTTCCATGTATACAACCTCCTTTTATGATTCTTGAATCAAGTGTTAGCTATGATTAAGTTGTGCTCTGTGCAAAATTCCACCAGGCGGCTTCCTCTTTCATTTCTTAGCCCCAATCCATATTCACCTACTACGTTTCCTTCTCTTCCTTTTCCTACTACCGAGTTCCAGTCACCCATGACTATTAAATTTTCGTCTCCCTTCACTATCTGAATAATTTCTTTTATTTCATCATGCATTGCTTCAATTTCTTCGTCATCTGCAGAGCTAGTTGGCATACAAACTTGTACTATTGTAGTAGGCGTGGGTGTCGTGTCTATCTTGGCCACAATACTGCGTTCAATATGCTGTTTGTAGTAGCTTACCTGCACTCCTATTTTGTTATTCACTATTAAACCGACTCCTGCATTACCTCTATTTGATTTTGTATTTATAACCCTGTTTTCACCTGACCAAAAGTCTTGTTCCGCCTGCCACCGTACTTCACTATTCCTGCTATATCTAACTTTAATCCTATCCATTTCCCTTTTTAAATTTTCTAACCTACCTGCTCGATTATGGGATCTGACATTGCACACTCCGATCCGTAGAACGCCAGTTTTCTTTCTCCTGATAACGACGTCCTCCTGAGTAGTCCCCGCCCAGAGATCCGAATGGGGGACTATTTTACTTCCGGAATTTTTTACCCAACAGTACGCCATCATCATTTAACCATACAGTAAAGCTGCATGCCCTCGGGAAAAATTACGGCTGTAGTTTCCCTTTGCTTTCAGCCGTTCGCAGTACCAGCACAGCAAGCCTGTTTTGGTTAGTGTTACAAGGCCAGATCAGTCAATCACCCAGACTGTTGCCCCTGCAACTACTGAAAAGGCTGCTGCCCCTCTTCAGGAACCACACGTTTGTCTGGCCTCTCAACAGATACCCCTCCGTTCTGGTTGCACCTACGGTACGGCTATCTGTATCGCTGAGGCACGCAAGCCTCCCCACCAATGGCAAGGTCGATGGTTCGTGGGGGGAAGACATTGCTGTATATTGTGTTTACAACCATAGACCAGTAATTTAAAATGCACATAATATCACTTATCTGTATTGTTTTAGTATTTTCCTGGATTCCTCATCTAATACTGCTTCTTAAAATTTGTAATTAGAGTGATGATGCCCTTATCTATTCAAATTGTTTGGAACCTCTGTGACGTTCTCTTGCAGAATAAACAAACCTATGACCGATCTGCACTTCTCAGTATCCTCCTGTTATCATATTTGCTCTCAAACATACACACACACACACACACACACACACACACACACACACACACACACACACACACACACGCGCGGGCAGTATTTTGGGGTGGATCACATGACTGTTAGGTCAGCTATCTCCATTATAGACCTACTGCGTTTCCCCAGAATCCTGCGAGTCTTTGATTGTGATCATTCCATTCTATATCACCACAAAGTGTTAGAGCCAAAAATTGATTTTCGTTCTCTGACTTCATCTGTGACTCATTGATATTGTAGTCTACATGTTCATCTACATGTTGGTGATTGCGATTCACACACAACTATTTGGCAGAGGTTTCATAGAACTCCTTTCATACTATTTTCTCAACTGTTTCACTCTGGAATAGTAAGTGAGAAAACTGAAGATATAAACCTTTCTGTGCGACCCCTGATTTTTCCCATTTTATAACGGTTCAGATTTCTCCTTGTGGTGGTTGGTCTCAACAAAATAGTTAGACATTCGTAGGAGAAATTCTTCGACTGAAATTCCATGAAAAGATCTTGCCAGAAATGATTGCCTCCCCAACTCGCTTTCATTATCCATGGCATTCTCTCCCCCGCTTCGTGATAATACAAAACTAGCTACCCTTTCCTTAACTTTTTGGATGTATTCTGTCAATTCCATCCGGTAAGGATCCCAAACCGTGCAGCAGTACACCAGAAGACGTCGGAAAAGTGTGGAGTAGGCTGTCTCTTGAGTAGACCTGTTGCATTTTCTAAGTTTTCTGCCAATAAAACACATAAAGGTCAATGTGTTGGCTTCAATTTAAGTTATTATAACTGTAATACCTAGGTATTTAACTGAATTGACAACCTTTAAATTTGTGTTGTTTATCGTGAAACCGTAATGTTTTTAGTACTCATGTGAAGGACTTCACACCTTTTTATGCTTAGAATCAACTGCCACTTTTCGCACCATGTAAATCTTTTTGCAGTTCATTTTGATCTTCTGATGACTTTACGATAAACGACAGCATCATTTTCAAACAATCTACAAGGGCTGGTAACACTGCCTCAAAATATAAATTGTTCATTTAAATTAAGAAAAGTGATACTGTCTTATCATTTCATCTTAAGGACCTATTTTTATTTGCTCTACTGAGAGGTGAAATCGAACTGATGGAGTATATCTTTTCCCCCAAAATACTTCTTGTTCCATTAATTGTGTTTCTTCTTCCATACTTCTACAATACTTCGTTGGTGAACAGCAGATATCTATTTGTGTTCACTAGTTGACTTCCCTTTAATTACTACGAACTGTGAGCTTTCTAAAAAGAAATCACGAGTCCAGTCAGCACTTCACAGAAATTCTGATTAAAAGCGTTAGAACAACATAACATCAGTGAAGTAAAACAAGTATTCTTACTTGTCTTTCTATTTCGGTATCAACTAACTATAATATATTTGCTAAAACATTATCACTAGCTTCATGATTATAAGAATTAGTACACTGTAAACTTTAATTGGAGACACAACACTTGTTTTTTTAACAAATATGTCATAATATCGTAGTTTTTCCACTTTTAATTGAAGATTATTGTTAGATTTATTTCCGGGGAGTATATACGCTCTTTGTAGTTTTCCAATTCTTTCTTGAATAGCTTCCTGATTTTGCCCTGCCAGTTCTATAACGACTTTCAGAATCTCACTCAATAGTTTCAATTTGTTTGTACAAAAGAATTCCGAATTTTGTAATTGTTTATTGTGCAATTCATATCTGGCTCCTCCCACATATTACGTCATCCAATATTAAATTTGTAGTACAGTTTCTGTAACTATTTCATCGAATTTCTCTACAGACTGAATTGCTTCTTGTTTAATAATGGAGATAAATTATAATGTCATCAGCAAAGGGTAGATAATGTAGATGAATTCTGTTTCGATTCGAATATATCTGCTAATAGTTACACCCTCCGATTCATGTTTCATCGACTAATCGTTAGTCCATAACTTAATTGAACAGTAATGAGGATAAATCATGCCACTCTTTGACCTCTATCTTGATCTCGGATGGAGTTTCTTAATGAAGAAGAGATTTGTCATTTTCATTACTCTAATTTGGACATTTATCTCCAGGAGATGTTGCAAAATTTTATTCTTCGGCATGTAATGGTGGTGGGCACGTCATTATACGCTAGAAAAAGAGTAATGATCAAGTATTAAAAGTCTCGAAATATGCCACACTACAGAGGGGTAAGTATGCCCACCCTTGAGTCAACCAGAAAGTAGGTGTGATTTCCCCTCCATCAATCCCCCCATGCTCCTTGCTACTCACTACCACTCATTCACCATCCCTCACCAGCACCCAGTGAAACATTCAAGCCTCTTAACATTCCCCAGATACAGTTTTGGTTACGTGACTTACAGATTTCAAACGTAGTTTGAAGCTTTTATGCACATAAGCAGGAATGATTATAGTGACTCTGGGCCAGTTCTCAGAGCAGGCGTTCTTTCCCGACCTGCCTGCTATTTCCATGAGGGACTACATTATCCACCCAACGTTGGAGCTCCAAATTACTAACACACCCGCCTTCGACACTTGTTTGTTCTGGGCTGGAAAATCGGCCACTGGCCCAGCAGGAGAAGCTCTGATGCTGGCTCAGAAATGTTATCACCACTACGTAACACTTGTACCTGTTGCTAGGGCGTAATGAGCTAGCCAAGGGACTACCTCCCACTTTCGCTCTCCGCCGAGGGATACGCGAACCCACCTCTTCCGCCTCTATCTCACTCTCTTTTCTCTTTTCTCTCTCTCTCTCTCTCTCTCTCTCTCTCGTAAAGACAGACCTATCAGATGTTCTGTGTCAGAAGACACAACGACAACGTGGCTACCAGCGCATTAGATTGATACCAAAGGTGTTGTAGGTCTTGTCACTGGCGCCACGGTCTCACTGCAGCGTTGAGCAGCAGTCTGAAGCCTGGCAACGCAGCTTCCAACTGATTATGGACCGAGGCCAATTCTTCTTGTGTCCGCAAACAACAAGCACAATCCTTAGCCATATCATACTGTGTAAAGAGTGTAAGAAAAGGTTCAAAAACTCAAAACATACAAACGAAGCAGTCACAACTAATCAGTAGAGTGAGAAACACACCTCTACAAGAGAGAAAATAATCCGACTGTGGCACCGCTATAGTTGGAAAGTAGATAAAATGTAAAAGAAAAGGATAAAAAAAACGCAGAAACCTGCTACGCAAATTTCTCACTATACCCCAAGGTTAAGCGCCTGCAAGCTCTCAAACCACAATACAGAAAACAGATGTAAGCATTAACACTCTTCATTAGAAGCTTAGCTCACACGAAAGCTGCTCCACGAAATAAATACGAAAGATTTAAACGTTAATAAACACACGCAATCAAATGAAAGCACAGATAATATTAACTTCTTGACAGAAGATCTTAAAAAAAAAAAGCGCCGAACTAAACGCTGTATACTAAAACAAAATACTGGTACTGCTGCTCCTAGACGTTCCTCCAACCTGGGTAGCTGGCCGAACAATTTACCATTACTCATAAGGATCAAGGGAGATATGGGGGGGGGGGGGGGGAGGGTAGTTGGGAACTGGCAGCTGGTAGGAGGATAGGAAGAAAGAGAACGCGATCTGACAGTTTTATCATCAACTCCAAAAACAGGTATCTACCATTGCCAGAGTTAAGTGGACAAGAGCCTCAGGTAGAACGAGCAACAGGAAATGTGCAGCACACTTCAACCGAGGCCAAGAAGCCTAGGAATGTACAAAGTCATTGGAAGAAGAAAGTGCTGCTGCTAGGTAGCAGCCATGGGCGAGGTGTAGGCCCTCAGTTACAGGAAAGTTTAGGGGCAGTTTACCAGGCTACCAACCAGTATCTTCAAGCCTAATGCAGGGCTAAGTCATGCAATAGAGGACCTAGATTCTTTATGTAAGGACTTTACAAAAGAGGACCATGCAGTGATTGTGGGTAGGGCGGTAAACAGTTTCGACAGGGATGGGGCATATGACATAGGTGGTGATCTGGACAAGATAGCTCACTTTGTTGATCTGTTCGGGCGTCATGATCGAACACTTCTTGATGGAGCTGTGAGGTGAATCAATGTGGGGTTAGGGATGGCTCTCAGGACAGCCAACTTTGCTCATGTTTCTCTGGTGCCCATCGGGACTATCAACAGATGGGGTTTCACTAGGTATGGCCTACACCTGAAGAGGACTAGGAAGGGAAGATTGATACAGCTGATTCATGAAAGTACAGGGAGTGGATCTCGGGCCACACATGGTCAAATACCTGTTGTCATAGGTAGGAAAAGTAGGTCTTTTTTAGGGTAAATCCAGACAACAGGTTTCCCTGCCTAAAGAGCATCTCCAGCAGATTAAAAAAATTCTGAAACAATCACTCACAAAACAAATTTTAACACTTCAAATATCACATATCCCAGATGTCACAAAGAAAAACAAACCACTGGAAAGACTAACATGGGGCATTTCACAGAATTGACAGTCCTCCATAAAAACATGCAATCAAAAAAAAAAAATACAACTATTAGAAGTTAACCTCCAATGTTCGTACTGCACAGTAGTTTGTATTACCAAGGACTGGTGTAGAGACAGAAATCCAACACGTAGTATTATCATTGTATGAAAAGGCAAACACTTACTGCAGAACTACTTCAAGGGGTGGAGGATCATGCATTTTTATCAGAAAAGGAACACAGTTCAAATCAAGACAAGACCTCAGCACAGTAAGTGAAGACAAACACTTTGAAATACCAGCTATTGAATTAACAGGGCTTGATATCACCAAGAAATGAATCATTTTGTATGTGTATAGATCTCCCAGTGGTAGTGTGGACACTTTTTTCAATAAATTAACAAAAGTTCTAGATAAAGTCCCAAGTACAAAGGTCAACATAATTATGTGTGAGGACATTAACATCAACACTAACATCATAAATGAATCCAGCAGCACCTTCATAAACATCCTTCAAAGTTTTGGCATATCCCTATCGGTCAATAGTGCAACAAAGGATACTACAATGACTGCATCAGTAATTGACCATGTTTCCACGAATATGGACAGGGAAAAATGTGATGTAGCTGTAAAAGATCTAGAACTATCAGACCATCTCTGTCAAACAACAACAGTAAAATCAGGTATCGAATCATTCACTAAACTACAAGCCTACAAACGAAGTCTATCAGAAATCAAGTAAAAGATTTTTCAAAAGAACTAGAAAAACAAAGGTGGAATGAAGTGTATAAGGAAACCGATGTGAATATGAAATTCTCTAAATTCTCTACATTGTTTAAATTTAACTTTGAAAAGGCATTTCCAAAAGTATGCATGTCTGTATCAATATCTCACAAAAACAGATGGATAACAACAGGTATTAAGAAATCCTCCCAGATACTTAAACACCTCAGTTCCATGAAAAAGATTCGCAGTAATCCAGACTTCTTAAATTTCTACCCTAGATACAAAAAGATGTATAGGAAGGAGTTGATTGCTGCAAGAAAGTCATTTTATGACAAAATAATATATAGTGAAGAAAATAAAAGCAAAGCAGTCTGAGATGTTATAAAAAAGGAAATAGGGAGAGGCAAACAAATGCAGAACAACATACAGATACTGGAGGGGGATAAGGTAATAAATGATCCACAACACTTAGCAAACTATGTAAACGAGCATTTTTCAAGTATTGCAGAGAAGTTACAGCAAAAATTCCCCAAAACAAATATAACACCTGTATATAATGTTGCACTAAATACAATGATGTTACTTCCAACCACATAGAATGAAGTCAATAAAACTGTTCAAAAACTAAAAAATAAAAAATCTGTGGGCTTAGATGAAATACCAGAGTGTACGCTAAAACAATGCATAGGGATTATACAAGGCCCCTTAACAAATATAATAATTGAATCCTTCACAACAGGGACATTTCCAGAGCAGTTAAAACAGGCAAGAGATGTACTTTGCTTAAGAAAGGTAATGCAGAAAACATAGAAAATTACTGGCCCATTTCCCTGCTGTCACCATTCTCAAAAATAATAGAAACAGTTATGAAAGACAGATTAATGAATTACCTGGATAAATATAATCTTTTAAGCGAATCACAGTTTGGCTTCCAAAGTGGCAAAAAAACGGAGTCAGCCACAGTAGAATTGACAAAAGTTGTACTTGATGCTCTTTATAACTGCCCACTTCGTCTTGTGCCGACTCCACTGTAGCTTGAATGGATTTTTAAGTTTGTTTTATACGACCAACTTCTTATTTCACCACACAAGTCTCCAGGGTTGAGCAGCTATTGCGCGATGACGACACGCAATACAGTTTGTTAAAGCGGAGTTTGGCGTTATTAATTATGTTTTTAGATTTAATTTTATTACTCGTTCAGAGACTCAACGTTGCTTTGTTTAACAGCGCGTCATCAAAATAAGTATGAAATGATAATGTCTTTGCAATACATAATGTCAACTATTGAGTTAAATTTCGTACCTATTTTGCCATTTTAGAGAAGAGAAACCTTAAGCGCTTCTGCTTCTATAGTCTCAGTTTCAAATGTTCACTAATTTCAATTTACTTCCTATCTCAGTTCAGTATTTAACACAAATTATATATCAATGTCATTTCAGAGATATTATGTCGGTTCCACACTAACGGAATAACACGTAATTGTCATTTAACATTCCTTTTATTAATAATCCTTTTTATTATGGCGTAAATGTTAATGAATGATCACTATCTAGGAGGAAAGAGGGATTGATCCTGATCATGAGATAATAGCTTTTAATGAGCCTACAGTCGTTAATTAAATAAAAAGTCACGTTCAAGGATGATATGCGAACAACTTTCGTTACATCCGTTTTCACGTATCTGTCAAAACTAATCCTGTCGCCCACAATTCAAATTAACACTGACGTTAACCCCTTTTGTCGGAACATCGAATCGTAACTATTATGTGAAAGTTTATTATAGTCCCTGAATTAATTCCTTTCAGATACGCTCGCGACCGAACAGCAGAAAGAAACACAAACGACTTGTTTTAACAACCGAACAACGCAATAACGTTACATTACGACAATGCCCGCCCAATGAACATCTCTTTGACTTTATCTTTTCTACTCTGCTTAGTTAAATTATTCCTAATTACAATTTATTCAGCTATTTAACGAAAACATCTAACAAAAAATAAAATAAATTTATCCCAACGTAAGAGATCCATCATATCTTGATAAAGATGAGTGTGTCACAGGCATATTTTTGGATCTATCCAAGGGCTTTGATACAGTTGACTATAAGATTATATTAAATAAATTATAAGCATTAGGAACAAGAGAGGTAGCTAATGACCGGTTTCGATCATACCTATCAGATGGGGTACAAAGTGTAGAGGTAACACATACTACAAATAGATTTAAACATTTAGTAAAACACTTATTAGAACCAAAATACCTTAATATAGGGGTTGTGCAAGGTTGCATATTAGAACCAATACTATTCCTGATATACATCAATGACTTTCCCAGTAGTGTTACTCATGGTGAAAAAATTCTCTTTGCTGATGACAGCAATATTATAGTCACTGAGAAAACAAGAGAACTCCTTGCTGAGAAAGCAAATGAAATTTTCAAGGAATTTTGTGATTGGTCAATAAGCAATAAAGTGACATTGAATGTAAAGAAAACTAATGCCATAAATTTTAGTTTGAAGAGGAAAAACGACAATGTTAAATTAAATGTGGATGGCACCTCTACAGACTGTGTAACAAATGCAAAATTTCTGGGAATGAATATTGATTTCCAGTTGAAGTGGTGTGAACACACAAAGGTACTTGCAAACAGAACGTCATCAGCATGTTATTCTCTTACAATCACGTCATCAGTGTGTAACATGCAGTAGCTTTTAGGTACATATTATTCATATGTACACTCAGTTCTTAGCTATGGAATTCTTTTTTGGGGAACAAACACACAAAATATGAACACAATTTTCGAACTCCAGAAAAGAGCCATAGAATAATAACCAAAAATAGTAGTCGAGCTCATTGTAAAGATTTATTCAAAACACTGGGGATTTTAACTGCTTCATGTGAATACATTTACTAATTAGTTGTACACATCAAAACTAACATTAATAATTACTGCACAAACAGCTCTGTCCATGACCATGCAACAAGAGATAGACTCAACTTACATTTACCAAGAATAAATAGACTTAAAACTCAAAACAGCATTTTCTGCCAAGGAATAAAACTGTACAATAAATTAACAAAAGCGATTAAAGAATTTTCAAAAATACACTTATTTAAAAAGGCAGCTAACAAGTACCTGTTATTCAATACATTTTATACAATGAAGGATTACTTAGATAAAAAGGAGTAGGGGTTTGATATAAAATTTTATACAAATAAATAATAATAATCATTATAAAACATCCAACATTCCACATAACACCTTCACTTTATGTTTTTTCCTTCTTTTTTCTTTCTAGAAATACTAACCCCAAGCTATGCATCGCACAATACTAACACCTCTTTCTCCATCTGAGCTCAACATCTCACTCATTATGGAGGGATGCTGACTCAGTTTTTCAGGATAGCAAATGGGAAGTTGCAGTACAGAAAATGGGCCAAAGATGACCTGTGTGTGTGTATGTTTGTGTGTGAAGTGAGTGAAGTGTTATGAAACAATGTGTGTATAGTGTGTGCAGTGACTGATAGTGAGATATGAGTGAATAGTGTGGCATTACATTATTTAATAAGTTGTTTGTAAAAAACGTATTGTATACCAGGAGTAAATGTAATGAATGTCTCTAACTAGAAGTCTGTAAATATATGTGTATTCACATTAGCTTATTTTAAATTGATCTAAACTTGTAAATAATTTGGCATGTCCTATATGCTTGTAAAAAGCGATTTACGGATGAATAAAGCTACTTCTACTACTACTACTACTACTACTACTACTAATTACACAATACTCATCACTCATTACCTGTTGCCCATTTATCCCTTACCATTTGTCATAGGAAAAGAAACATTGTTTACCCTCATAATTTATTATAGAATGGCACTTCAAGCTGTAAGTTAGATGGGGGCACATACGTGTTTTTCAATGCAACAAGTGTGTTGTATTATGGCGGTATGAGAGTCAAATGCACTGGATATCAACAAGACATGACTTGTTGGAACAAGCAAAACAATCATTCAGCGAGTTCAGTCTTGCCAAGGCTCGCATGTCTGTCTTCTGACACTTGACAAACACCACAGAACTATTCAGATATGGAAAATAAGAACAGTTCATATAATTTATGTAATTTTTTGATAAACACTACTGAACATGATGCAAAAAATTCTAAGCGTCCAAATACTTTTGAACAAAGCTATAATTATTTTGTGATTGTGTATACCCTTTTAATGACGTGTAAAGCACTTTTAGATATGGAAATACTGGTAATTACACCCTTCACAGTTTTTTAAATGAATACTTCTGAATATGGCGCAAAAATATTCATATCTTTAGGATACATTCCAGTTTGACCAAAAATACAGCAAGCTGCCCCTTTTACATAATCTTCTTGACTACATACTTTTGAATATGATACTTAAACATTTTCAGAGTCTTTGGATGCTTTTGGCCACAGTCGAGAAAGCTACATTGTGATTGGCTGTTTCATTGTAGTGGTCTGTAAAGTACTAAGCTCCGATTGGAAGACAAGTGAGGGGAGGAGAGGGGCAGGGGTTGCAAAGCACGACTGGGTTAGTTCCGCCATCTTAGGCTTTTTTTAATATTTTCTATCCATCTTTAATTTTCAAATTTTCTGCGATCCGCCATGTTTCATCTTTTACATGTTCTGCTACTCACCATATTTAATTTTAAATTTCTCGGCAACTGGTGTGTGGGGACATGGCTGCGTGGTTAGAGGCGCCATGTCATGGATTGCGTGGCCCCTCCCGCCAGACGTTTGAATCCTCCCTCGGACATGGGTGTGTGTATTGTTCTTAGCATAAGTTAGTTTAAGTAGTGTGTAAATCTAGGGACCGATGACCTCAGCAGTTTGATCTCTTAGGAATTCACACACATTAGAACATCAGGCTTTCGAGGTCATTGATGATGTCATAGCAAAAATACATTCAGTGGATCGTGGAGTCAGGACTCTAGATCCGAACCCAGGCTGAGGGGTGGTCTAGAGTCACTATATTATTCCTGTACACGTAACTCTTGAAGATGAACAAAATAATCTCTAAGTGCGTTGCTATGTAATAAAGCGAAACACTTTTTTTTGGCTTGCAACCGTAAAAAGCAAATAACATATTTCACGAGGCTTACGCAGTATATATGCCAACAGTTACTATCAATTACCTTTCATATATTCTCTGATTTACAATTATTACTCACACTTATGACAGCCATCCCATTCATTAGTATTATTTCCATATGAATGGATTATACATTTTCATTGCACTAGGAACTTACGGCATCTCTTTGTATTTCCTGATCATAACAGCGAGTATTTCCGAGAACTGTATACCTTACTGACCGCTATAACAACTTCCTTGATGATGGACTGTTAAACTGTGACTCAGAGCACCGTGGCTAGGACGGATTAAGATCGACGCACAAGGCTTGAAAATATTTATTCTGTTAAAATTTCAGTCTACGAAGATGCTGCCGTGTAATGGCAACGGAGTAAAAATTTTATATCCATCGCCAAAGAGTCGTGCTAATTATCGAAAGTAGGAATTAGAGTACTGGGAATCAAATCGTTGTAATATGCTGTTATAGCTGTTCCTCAGTGTTAACAAATGATAGTGATTACATTAATAAGACGCTGAACTTCTTTCAAGATGATCTTATTGTCATCATCATCAGTTATCTGCTATATTAGCAGGTCCTTTGCCTCTCCATTTTCTGCGATCCATTGCTTCCTTCTTAAGGCTGCTGTATGTTGTACCGTCCATCATGTCATCCAGTATCTGGAATCTCTTCCTTCCTCGCTTCCTTTTCCCTTCTACATAACCTTCTAAAACTGTTTTTATCAGTCCGTCATTCTTTCTTAATATATGACCAATCCAATTTCTTTTTCTTCTCTTTATTACATCTAGTAACTGTCTTTTCTATCCCAATCTTCTCAGTACCTCTTCATTTTTTACTCTGTCCATCCAACTTATTCTTTCCATTTTCCGCCATGTCCAGATCTCAAAAGCCTCCAGCCTTTCTCTGTCTTTTTTCCTCATAGTCCATGTTTCAGCGCCATATAGAAGAACACTCCATACAAGACATTTTATGAGTCTCTTTCTGAGTTCTCTGTCCAGACCGCTGCAGAAGATTCTCCTTTTCTTATAAAACACCTCTATTGCCATTGCTATCCTTGTTTTAATTTCTGTGGTGCACTTCCAGTCGGTGTCTATCCTGCTTCCAAGATACTTAAAATTTTGCATCTGTTCTAGTGCTTCTCCATTCAGCACAATTTTTATTTCATTATTTCCTCCTATTGCCAATACTTTTGTTTTATTTGTGTTAATTTTCATTCCATATTTTTTTCCGTTAGTTGCAATGGTGTCCACCAAATCCTGTAATTCTTTTTCCCCTGTGGTTAGAAGGACCATGTCATCAGCAAATCTCAAGCACCCTACTCTTCTTCCTGCAATTTCTACTCCTTTGTCATCTAATGAGCATTGGTCAAACATATTTTCCAAGTACAGGTTGAAAAGAGTAGGTGATAAACAGCATCCTTGTCTTACTCCTTTCCCTAGTCTGATCCAGTTTGTACTTTCTCCTCTCACTTTAACTGAAACTTTTTGATTAAGGTGTAATGAGTTTATAAGTCTTCTGGTTTTCCAGTCCACTCTCTTTTCCCTCATAATAGTCGCCAGCTTGTCCCAAATCACATTGTCAAATGCCTTTTCTAAATCGATGAAGCACGTATATAGGTTCTTCCTTTTTCAATAAACCTTTCTCCCAAGACTCGTAGGAGCCCTATTGCATCTCTGGTGCCCGTATTCTGTCTAAAGCCAAACTGCTCCTCGCCGAGATTCTCCTCTATTACTTGTTCAAATCTTTTATTAATTATTCTTAACATCACTTTGGCTGCATGTGAAATAAGGCTGATTGTCCTGTGCTCGCTGCATTTCTTGGTTCCTTGTTTTTTCGGTAATGGAATGATTACTGTTGTCAAAAAGTCCTCAGGTCATTCACCACTGTCATATATTTTATTACATAACCTCAATATTTCTCTTATTCCATTGTGGTTCAAGCATTTTAGTATTTCTCCCGGTATTGTATCTGTACCTACTGCTTTGCCATTTTTCATTGCAGCAATGGCAGACTTTACTTCTTCCATTATGATGGTCGGTCCTTTCTCTTCATCACTTACACTGTTGTGTGATTCAAGTTCCAGAGTTTCTGGTTTGCTATTTGTGTCATATAGCTCTTTTATATATTCTTCCCATCTCTGGAGGACATCGTCACGATCTTTGTACACTACCTCTTCGTCTTTACTCAAAATTTCCATAGTACCACTCCCTGCTCTGTTTTGTTCCCATGTCATAGTCTTTACTCTGTTGTATAGTAAGTCGTATCTTCCCTTCCTGTCCAGTTCTTCAATTTCATCACATTCCTCTTTTAGCCATTTTTTCCTAGCCTGCTCTGTTTCTCTTCGCAGTTCGTTATTTAACCTTCGGTGTATCCTTCTTGCATCTTCAGTGTTCTTGTTTTTCAATTTTCTTCTCTCCTCCATCTTGGAAATCATTTCTTGTGTGACCCTTGGTTTTTTTGACCTTTTCCCTTTTACATTTCCTATATTTTGCTGTCCTGCTTTAATGATTCCTTCTTTCAGCATATTCCAGAACTCGTTGGCATTATCAGGTGCTTCTTTGTCTCGTAATGTGTTTAGAAAGTCGCGAGACAGCAGTTCTGTAATTTGTTCTTTGTTGGACCTTATCTTCTCTAGATCCCACTTCTTCACCATTGTCGCCTTTTTCAGTTTTTTCATTCTTATTTCTATTTCTGCCATAAGTAAGTTGTGGTCACTATTAATATCTGCACCTGGTAATGTGTGCACCTTCTTGATTCCATTCCTGTATCTTTCTTCTACCAGTATAAAATCGATTTGGTTTCTGTATTTATCCCCTGGTGATTTCCAAGTGTAGAGCCTCCTCTTATGGTTCTTCAACCATGTGTTTGCCGCCATCAGCTGCCTTTCCCTGCAGAAATCAACTAACCATTCACCTCTGTCATTTCTCTTTCCAAGACCATGACTGCCTACTATGTTTCCCTCTTTCCCTTCTCCCACAATGGCGTTCCAGTCTCCCATTACTATTTTGCAGCATTTTTTATTTTCGTCCATTATTCTCTCTATTACATTGTACGTTTCCTCTACAATTTGGTCATCATGTTCTGAAGTTGGCATATACACCTGGACAATCAGTAAATCTCTTTGTGCTCCTTTCAGCCTTACACCAATAACCCGGTCATTTGCATAGTCTACATATTCCACACATTTAGCCAATTCCTTTGTCATAATCATTCCTACTCCATTAATTCCTTTTACTTCTTCTCCTGAGTAGTAGAATACATATTCATCTGACTGCAACTCTCCATGTCCATTCCATCTTACCTCAGCAACTCCTACAAGGTCCATATGATTCTTTTCCATCTCTCTTTTAAGGTTTTCTAGTTTTCCTGCTTGTAGCAGAGTTCTGACATTCCAGGTACCAATTCTCGTTTTGATTTTTTGCCTCCTTTCAAGTTGTCACCCCCAGAGATCCGAATGGGGGACTATTTTACCTCCGGACACTGATTTAACATGAGAGGAAGCCATTTTTTGTGCATAAAAATGGAGACTGCATTATGCAGGGAAGATAATCTGCGGTGGTATTCCGTTGCCTTCCGCAGTTCTGGAGGCCGCCCCTAAATGGGATACAGAAGCCTTTTGCAGCCGCCCGCTCCGGGTCAGACGCTGCATGAGAAGTATAGGTTAGAAAATGAAAGACCCTAGCCCTCGAAACCTAATAGCGTCAGGGTCGGAAAAGAACAAGAGCTGGCCGAGGGTGGCCAGATAGGAAAGATAAAAGTGAGGAGCCTGGCATAAGTAAGTGGAAGCAATGCCAGGACTCAGCTCGGGGCCCCGTGGTCGCCAGCCACGTATCACTAGGTGTGACTCCCTGAGGAGGATCTCATTGTGGAGGTTGTTAAATATCCGTTACCGAAGTACATAAGTGTGACAAAATCCTTAGTCAATAATTCCGAGCTTTTGTTTAAAACCAGAAGAGAGAAGAGCAGTATGCGTATGATTAACCCTAAAATGATTATTTTAACGTCACAAGTTACATAAAAAGTAGCTGCCCGGTGGTTAGCTGCTGTCGGAATCCCAACTTTTTCATCAATTGTTTCTGTCAAAATAATACTATACAACTGTATACATTCAACACTGTGGATTGCTTAAAAAACAGTTATGAATTTATTCATTCCGTTGATGATCTTAGGCTATCGAGTGAATGTGTTTTGTTCTTCTTGGATATCACTAATTTAGAACCAATATTCCTAATACGGTAACTCCAGAGGTGGTTCGGAATAATCTTATTTCCCATAATAAGGCAGATTTTTCATTGGTGAATGAACTAGTTGACCTAGTAGGTCAAATCTGTTTCGGTATTATTTTTCGTTTAATGGATGCATTTTGCGTCGAAAATGACAGCTTCGCAATGGGCTCAAGCCTTTCAGGCATTTTGTCTCAGATTTTATAAATAGTCTGGAAAACAAACTCTCCACGAAGGAATAAAGACAAGGCACTCAAGCTACAAGAAATTTTTAAATCTTTACACCACTATTTTCGTTCCACTATGGAGTTTGAAGTTGAGGGTTCTCTTAACTTTTTGGACTAACGAAAAAGTGGGAATGGCCAGTGTTTAGAATACGAGGTTTTTCGTAATCGGACAACAACAGATGTCATTACTGCTGCGATTTCTAACCGCCTCCATCACAGAAGCAAGCATTTTTTCGTTCAATGTTCCACAGGTTAAAAAGAGTTGCACTTGACCACGAGGTCACAGAGAGGAAAATAGCCACCATTATACAGATAGGGATTCCAAATGGATTTAGGGAAAGGAAATTATGAAAATGTATCAAAAAATTTTGTCACAGACTCACGAAGGGACTCGAATAAAGAACGAAGAAGTCAGATAAGCTGCTATGACGTATGTTGGCACACCCTCTCTGAAGATTAGTAATGAGTTCAAAAAGCATAACGTGGTGGTAGGATTCAGTGCTATTAACAAATTGTGGAAGCTTCTCTGACACAGTATAGAGCAGCATCTTAATAACTTTTGCAGAGGGGAGGGGACTCTATAAGATTAAGTGCGGAGTTTGTAATAACTTTTACATCGGACAGACTGGGAGGGAGCTCAGAACGCGATATAGGGAACACGGTTATCCTGGCTGTAATAGTGCACTAGGAGCTCATTTACGTCGGTGCAGTCATCAGGTGACGGGCGAAAACAATTTACAGATTCTTCATTATGAGAATAAAGGTGTTTATTTGGATATCTTGGAAGAGCTAGAAATTTTCGTACATAGACGGCGCTCCCATGACCGATTACTTAATGAGCAGATTAATGGAAAACGATATTGGTGCTTTCATATTTTTAACAATGTATTCAGTTGCCATTGGAAGTAAAATCGTGCGGCCTTTGCGGCCACTGTTTATAATACCAAACGTAAGGTGACGCTTGCCGCAATTTGGAGTTTATTTTCAAATGCTGTAATTTTCACTTATGTTATATTTGTTGTCATACGTTACACGTTTTTCTGCCTTCGAGCGTTTCTTTTGTTATTGTTAGTAATCTGGATATACAATTTACGTTAAGTTTCCTCATGATACTGGTGGTTCAGCCAGGTGGCATTACGTTACCTCAAGGTGCCCTCTATCGGCGACAGCGTGCGTTAACTGCAGCTGTGGCTCTGGTACATTTGGTTTCTCTCAGTGCGAGTGGAAGTTTATTGCACCTGATATACTACAAGCATCTCTTGACGTATGGCATTTACAGCTGCCTCTTGAGGTTCTACAATTGCCTATGGTATGTACATTTTCGCCTATTTTGACATCTTCAACTTTTTATTTTTGTACGTTTGTGAACCATGCAATTGTGTATACTTGCATTGTATTATGGAAATAGTTTTTAATCCCAAATTTTAATTACTGACAGCTCATTAGACGATGGGCCGAACCCGAAAGATGTTCTGAAAGTGGAAATAAAAAAATCTTTCTCAAACAGCTACGAGATTTTTTCAGCAAACAACAAACATTTTTAGAGCCATTTTTATTCAATTATTGTTGTGTTAACTACCCTGCTAGCGATGGGAAAAGAGCCTATTTTCAATTTATGATTAAATTTTCTGTTAAACGATTTCCATGCATGCCTAATATGCACTACCTGTTTTCTACAGTAAACAGTACTGTATTTTGACACTGTTTCCCTTTTTGGATCAGTCTCATTGTTTAGCGAAGGATACAACCGTGTTGTTTCCAGTATGTCCGGATAATGATTTAAGATAGTGTGTTGTTCCCCTTTTATTGTTCTCCCATCTTTTCTGTTGAACATTATTCCAACCATGTTGATATCCTGGAACAAATTTTTTACCCGTATACGAAGGAGATGAATCCGATTGGCTATTGCCAGCAGTTATAGAAAGGAGCCAGTTGGTCTTCTGTTACCAGGTCCTAGTCGTCGTGCAGAAGCAAAGAGATACAGAGGGCATTACACCTGGTCGTGAAGGTGAAAGCGACTACCGGCTCGCATTCTTTTTGTGAGGAGTGCAATGTATCTCCCCAAGGGAGAACATTCGCGCCCACCGACCGAGTACATGTATTATAATAAGTCACCATCCATTCATTGAAATTCCCAAGGTCACAGAAATAATATAATTATAGTATCGGCTTGTTATCTAGTCATCCTGAGGCTGAAATACGTATCACAAAAAGATTTCTGCGTGCGCAATTCGACTGAGAGCCGTTGATTATTAACGAAGACTACATGATAAAATCGTAACCAGTGTTTCGCATTAACATGTAATTATCAGTCTCTTTAAGGGGGACGTTCACGAAATTGATCGAAAATATCAATTTTCAACTTATTTTTTATTTATTAAAAGAACTCATGAACAATAAGTTACCGAAGATTCAATGGCGGAATCGCCTCTGATGTGCCTGAAAAATAAATGTTTGACGCAACCTTCCTCCCATACTCACTTTTTGAAGCAACACTTCAATACTATCTCGGTGGACAACGATTCTGTGGATTACTTTCGAGAAAAAGATACACATCAAAAAGCCTGTGATATATAGTCTGCTTTTATAAATCATCTGTGACTGTTCCGTATCTCAGAAACCGTAATAAAACAGGTATTTGTTTATGAAAAAGTAGTTCTTGTTTTACATTGTGCTACTGGCGGAGATTTGCCCATGTGTACGATTATGATACATTTCTTGTACGGGGAAAGTAGGGAGGATGAAGGTATTAGAGAGCAGGGACATGAAGATAGGAAATTTCACTAAAGACGTCTTGAGAAAAATAGATTTACACCTCCTTTCTGCAGCTGAAAAGTCAGTTGAAGATCTGGTAAAGGAAAAAAATGGCAGAAAACAATAAACCAGAAGAGAAGCCTTGAAGGGAAAGAGGACACTGAGTACAAATCTGGGGCCTTCTGTAAAGATGATATAAGAAAAAAACCTTACGTTGAACTATATTGCGTTTGCTGAAAATTATGTTTTTTTTTGTTTTTTTTTTGGTGGACCTCTTTCTCAGGCTACAGTTGTGAAATTTTGTGCACTTTTTGTATAAACCCAGTAAATATTGTCTCAAGAGTAAATTTTGAAAATCCGAGTGTAAACTGAGATATGGGGAAAGATGCTTGGAATTTCGCATCAGTTTTAAAATATATTTACAGAATTCTAATTACGAATTATTGAAATGTTCCTATTCGTTAAATTCAAAAAACCTCATAACAGAAGCTTACTATGTGCAAAGAGATCAGAGACAATTTTGCAAAGATATCTTGAATATTTTATGAGAAAAAGGTTCATATTTTATTTTTTGAGAATTAAGTTTTTAAATTACTTAAAAAAGTTAATCATACATTATCCCAAGAACCTAACAATAAATGTGTGTATTTCGTGTAAAGCATGGTACATAATTTCATTGCTTTTTTTCAAAATTGTGGATTTGTTGCATCTCTTAAATAGAGCGTGTTTTTCATGAGCGTTTCCCCTTAAGATAACTGTTACGCAGAGTGGTGTAATAGTTGCAGAGTAGGTGAACCACGCGTCGGACTGCCACTGGCCGCCGTACGCCTGTTGGGCCAGCTACGCTTTGCCCCGTCCCTTCATTACCTTTTCCACGCTGTAGTAGCTTTCGTATTCACGCTGAACTGGGCTTTTAAGGGTTTTTGCGTTCCTTTCAATGCGAGCTTTTTTTCTGAGTTGCGTATTCTACAATTGCGAGCACGTTTGCGAGACATGTGAAACGACATCTACTATTACTTCGTAATTTTCTAATTCATACCAGTTTTCGTTTATAGTCGTGGAATATTTCTATTGTCTCACTTTGGGTACTAGCAATGCTCCGAAGCTCTTCATAATGAAACCCGAGTCAATGCCCTGGCTAATTGTGTTTCAACGCTGCACTAATTTATAGCTTTGAAAAAATGGAAATGAAGTCCCATGCTTCTTTTCAGAGCGTAGGGGAACGATGCGGGAGACCCGCACCGCCTTACTAGGCAAGGTCCTGGTGGAGGTGGTTTCCTCCGACCGTAATGGGGATGAATGATGATGACGACACAACAACACCGAGTCATCTCGGGGCAGGGAAAAATCCCCGACCCCGCCGGGAATCAAACCCGGGACCCCGTGCTCGGGAAGCGAGAACGCTACCGCGAGACCACGAGCAGCGGACATTTATAGCTTTACCCCAAGCCAATTCGTAAAATAATGCGCTTGCTCCTGTACTGGTATGATGATGTCACAGACAAAACAAATACTGCGCTACAAACACGAACACACATGATTCTCAGGGGTTGGACAAAAACTGGAAGCACGAAAAACACAAGACACTGCTATGCCTAATACAATGTGAAAAAGAAACCCGTTGGCATTAAAAACAACTGCGCGTCGTCTCGGAATGGACAAATATAGGTCACGTATGGTATTCAAAGGGGGGTTATACCATTATTCCTACAAAGTAGTGATGAATTCAGGTAAGGACTATGGAAGTAAGGAGCGATCGCGCAATCTTCTCTCCAAGGTAGACAGCAAAGGCTCAATAATAATGAAATCCAGTGACTGGTGGCCACGGGAGATAACGACAATTCATCCTCGCGATCCTGACGTCTTGGGACACAGCATCACCATTGCACAACAAACATTGTACCATGGAATTAACGTCATCAGTCAAAATGGTCACATAATCCTTGGCAGTAGCGTAACCTTGCAGAATAGCCGTAGTGCCCATGGAAAATCACGATTCGGCTGCCAAATCGTCACCGAACCGCCGCCATTTTTCACTCTGGGGAAGTAAACCTGTACGGAAGTTGGAAAAGTGTGAAACAGACCCATTCGACCAAATAACTTTCTCCCATTCATGAATAGCCCAGGTTTTATTGATTCGGCAATACGTTTTCCCGTTATGGCATTTGCATCACTGATGAGTGATTTTGCAATTCCAGTTCGCCCTGCAATTCCCTGCTTATGGAGCTCCCGTGTGTTGTTTTGGTGCTGACAGGCTCTGCGAGTGGACAGTCGTTCCTGCAGGGATTTTCCCAGCTGTCATCCTCTTATTTTCCGTCACAGTCCTCTTCAAAGACCGTCTGCCACGATCGTTCAACAAACACTTCCGTCTGCTTTGTAACTTAGCAGACGATGTTTTCCCGCTTTCCCTGTGTGAGGTATAAATCTTCGATTCGGTGCCTGTTGTAACACCAAACACTTCAGCTACATTGGTTACGGAAGCACTCACCACGCGAACACTTCCATTTTCAAATTAACTTCGCTCCGACATGAAGCAATCACAACTGAGCACAGCTGACCCTTGAAACAGTATTGAAGGCATCGGATAGTTGTCGTTCGTGGCCACATACAACAGCGCAGTATCCAGGCATCGCTAGCATCTGCAGCTATGCTCAAGCATGCATTTCTGGCGGCTTTTCTTTGTACAAACCCTGTATCTGATATGGGCTTAACCATTGTTTACGCATTATTAGCTTCTCAGTTATTATCGATTCACATCTAACTGTATTCTGTCACACAAAAAAGTTTGACGGATGAGCGATTAGAAGTTTTCACGTCAAAAATTAAGCAATGTACACTGACAGTTGAAAGAAAATCAGCCGTCGGTCACTAATTTTAAACAAATTAACCTGGTTTCGACACTGCTAGGAGTGTGTTACTCAGAATTTAAAATAAAGAATGGGTGTCCGTTTCGCAACCTGCACCACACAAGTAACGAGCAGCCCTTAGTGGCTCGCCATCACAGTTTTCTATATCTTTGTGACTAATGCCCTTTTGGCATATTTATTATTTTATAAATGACATATAAGTACTGCCAGTCTTTCACGACGATTCCGTACTTATACTCTATCATACATTTTTAGTCATAATTCTGTGACCATGTTATAGAATATAGGCCATTCTTTGTTTTAAATTCTGAGGAAGACGCTCCTAGCAGTGTCGAAACCAGGTTAATTTGTTTAAAATCAGTGACCGATGGCTGATTTTCTTTCAATTGTAACTATTCACGGTCTCTGAACGTGCAGCCATGTACAAGAATGTACACTGATATGACAAAAGTGATGAAGTACCTACGATTATCGTGTCAGACCTCTTTCTGCCCGGCGCAGTGCAGCAACTCGACGGGGCATGCACTCAGCAAGACGTTGGAAGTCCGTTTCAAAAATACTGAGCCACGCAGCGCCTATAGCCGTTCATAATTGCGGAGGTGTTGCCGATGCACGAACTAACCATGTGATTATGTCCCATAAACGTTCGATGAGATTCATGCGGAGTGATGCGGCTGGCCGCATCATTCGCTCGAATTGACCAGATTGTTCTTCAAACTCATCGCGAGCAATTATAGCTCTGTGACGCGTTTGGAAACAGGAATTCCATGAAAGGCATCAAATGGTCTCCAAATAGCCGAAAATAACTATTTCCAGTCAATTATCGGTTCAGTTGGTCCGAAGTACGCAGTCTATTCCATGTAAACACAGCCCACACCATTATGGAGCCATCACCAGCTTGCACAATGCCTTGTTGACAACTTGGGTCCATAGCTTCGTGGGGATTACGCCACACTCGAGGCCTACCACAGCTCTTTCCAGTTGAAATCGTGTCTCATCTGACCAGGCCACGGTTTTCCAGTCGTCTAGGGTCTAACCGATAAGCTCACGAGCCCAAGAGACGCGCTGTAGGCGATTTGCTTTTAGCAAACGCACCCAAGTCGTTCGTCTACTGCCATGGCCCATCAACGCCAAATTTCGCCGCACTGTCCTAACGGATGCTTTCATCGTACTTTGCGTATTAATATCATGCTGTGTTGTTTGTCTTTTAGTACTGACAACTCTACGCAAGCGTCGCTACTCTCGGTCGTTAAGTGAGGCCGTCGTCCACTGCGCTGTCCGTGGTGAGAGGTAATGCCCAAAATTTGATATTCTCGCCACACTATTGACACTGTGGATCTCGGAATACTGAATTTCCGAACTTTCTCCGAAATGGAATGTCCCACATGCCTAGCTCCAATTACCATTCCGCGCTCAGAATCTGTTAATTCCTTTCGTGCGGTCATAATCACGTCGAAAAGCGATACCACCGCATCAGTGTATGTATATCGCTATCCCATCAGTTTTGTCACCTCAGTGTATTAGGTACGCTACACAGTATGGAAGACTGCCAGAGATGTTAACAGATAGCACGGGCTGAGTCATCGAAACTGCTATCCCATACCGACGAGGGAATCGCAGTGAGAGAAAACCCCACTGTAACGGCCAGAGTGAATTAGAACCTCTGGTCGGGTCAGCCGTACCTGCCCTCCATCTGGTGACAAAGGCGCGCCTCGCCGAACACACACACGCACACACACGGCACGCAGCCTCTCTTTACACGGCCAGCTACCCGGCAGAAACGCGCGAAGGGATTCCGAGCGGCGCACGTAAAAGTTTTACACCGAGGCGGCGCGGCGCGGGGCTGTGGCCGGGGACGTCGTCTGGAGAGTCGGCGTCCGGACGCGGGGGTCGTAAAAGCCAGCGCGACCCGGCCCTGCCCCGGCGGCCGCGTCGGCTAATTTACGGCTGCTGGCCGGCGGCGGCGGCGGCAGCGAGACCTGCCACGCCCACTTTGCGACGACCGCCCACGCTCGCCGCTGCCTTCCCGAATGAGAAGCGAGCAGCCGGACCGGACCGGACCGCGGTGAAAACTCTACTGGTGCTCTGTCGAACGGAGCCGAGCGTAGCAAACAAAGTGGCCGAATCGAAACCTAAAACGATGGCTACGCTGCGACGCCCTTTGTCTCTTTCTCGCCTTCCTCCAACAATCGTGCTCTGAGTGCAGACGTGTGCGAATGCGAGAATTCTCTTTCACCACCACTTTGTTTCTGTCGAAACAACACCTTTCCAACACCTTTCGTTCTATGGACAGGTTATGGGTGACTTCCCTTGCTGTTGTAACACGATGGAAACCTGACAGGAATATCTACAACGCAGTAACGCGAATGCAACACATGCTAAAATAGTAAATATAGAGTAGTTAAATTTCGGGAATGCATTTGACTAGGTAATAAATTTATGTGATTAACATTGCAACATCACAGGTTAACGTAAATGTGGGACAAACCATTGCAAATGTGATATGCTGGTACATCAGTAGCCGACGTTACCGCCAGGATGTTGAAAGCAAGCATGCAAACGTGCGTGCATTGTTTTTCACAGGTGCTGGATGTCAGTTTGTGAGACGGAGTTCCATGCCTGCACTTGCACTTGGTCGGTCAGTACAGGGACGGCTAATGCTGATTGAGAACGACGCTGGAGTTGTCGTCCCCCTGATGTCCCACATGTGCTCGATTGGAGATCGATCTGGTGATCGAAGAAGCCAAATCAATATGTTGTCACCCTGTAGAGCACGTTCTTTTACAACAGCGGTATGTAGGCGAATGAGTACAGTCCACAATAGCTTTGAATGGCGAGTGTCACAACGTCACAACGCCAATACAACATCACGCTACCCCACGCCATAACACGTGGGCCACCAAAACGAACATGTTCGGCAATGTTCCTGGCCGTAAACCGTGTTCGCAGTGCGAAGGTGCTGTATTCCGTGGAACGCGCAGACTCAGATTCTTCACCAGTGAACTGCGTGCCATTATCTGTAACAATGGCTGTAGGTAGATCCTCCAAACCTAAAATCTGTGGGGGACTGATGACCTTCGCTGTTTAGTCCCCCTTAAACATCCCAACAACCACCACCACCTAAAATCTGTTTTAGAGTCAGGATCGTTTGGAGAGTCCCCATATTATTCATCTTGACAATTTTAGGTGAGCTTGTGTGGGTATGTACTCGAATTAGCCAGTTCGTCCTCAGAAAACAACCAGCATAGTCTAGGCGCCGTTGGCTTTGGCAATGGAAAAAGAGAGGACGGCGATGCACAGTCCACAATGTCCTCCGAGATCCGCATATGGTCGTTCGAACCGTGGACCGTGAAGCTCAGCACCTGATAAAGAACCAGTCCGATTATGTTGGCAGCTGAACATGTTTGTGCCACTAGAATCGGAGCCAGCAGCTGTTTCTTTTTGTATCTAATATCCACAGACAACGATTTTTGAGCTGAATCGTCTGATCATTATAACTCGTTAGCACGCTGCGAAATTTCTTTAACTGTGGAGCGCCAGTGTGTCATGGCTATCGAATTTTACTAATGTAAGGCTTGGCATGGCTGCGAGGAAAGGAGAAAAACTTTCTTAACAGTAACACTTAAGACAACGCATACAGTGCTCTGTCAAGCAGATATCAGGAAGTAGAGGAGCGCTCCGTATGAAGTGAGACTTGTTGATCACCTGAAAAGGAAGTGGCTGTGCTGTAATGGCCAAGTTAACAAACCACCTTTAGGCACCAAGGTGACTACCAGAAGCTGGCATACAGCCAGAATGTTCGAGAACCTTCTGAACGGTTTTGGAAGAATATTTAGGAAGGCCTGCGGAAGCCCTGGAAAATTATCTTTTCGTGAGAAATTGACGCATGTGTCCCTGAAAAACAGTGTATAAACGGCCAGTACAGGGGACCAAGACAGTGGTTATCATGAAGCAGCAAGGAGCAGTGTAATACTCGCGTTGTCGGGAGCAGTCGCTGTAGAGTGACACTTTGATGCTGATGCAGCAGTAACTATGACATGTCGGTACAAATTCGAGGGAGGAAATCTGAGTTCCCAATATTATCTTGCGTGTCTTGCCTGTTAATGACAATAAGTTTTGTAGAGTCTGTCTCCAGTAGTAGCAACGACTAACAGTTGCTATTTTCTTATTTCTGCGTGTCAGAACGCACTTGTCCGCCATTGGGGTTAAAGTATTTTATTATGTATTGTCAGAACGAATTGCAAACAGAGCCCTCGCCATTGATAGTGGAAGGTAGAACTCAGGGACTAGGAGTTCCTGGAAAGGCATAACATATAGCCTGGTAGGTATTCTCCTTGATTTGGAAAGATATAAAGCCACTACAACATACCTCTGCGAACAAGGTCGAAGTATTGAGAAATAAATTGTTCTTAAATTGGATCTGTAGGTGTTTCAACCTTCTCCTCTACGTTCCAAAATCACCTTTGCTAAGCATCCTAGGATGATATGAATTTCCGAAAGAACAGACACCACGCATTCATATAACTAATTCGCCTAGATTGACAATGGATTCATCTTCTTCATTGCGGATGCACAAGTACGTCCGACCTCCAGCGGGAATCTCAGAGTGGTGAGTATGGAGAAAATGCACAGGTAATGCGGATAGGTGGCGCTCGGTTGGAATGTGAGTCGTCCGTGAGGCGTACCAAGATAGTCCGCGCAGCTGGGATGAACACTGTGTTCCGGGTGACGCAATGGTTTATGCACCTGCCCAGTAGGCAGGAGATCCTGGGTTCGAATTCCGGTCCAGCACACATTTTCACTTGTCGCCACTGATTCCACAAGAAGTCCCGATGCAGCTGACATCAGTAATCCATTTTCCTTTCTCCCCATCCCCCCTCCCTACACTTTTAATTCATATACAAAGCATCCTATGAGACTTCCTCGCTCTCATTCCATTAAAGGTAACTTAGCAGACAACAGCCCACATTGTCGTCAACTTCCTGATTGCGCCACTCAGGGCAAAAGATAGTGATACGACCTGTGCTGGGATCGACGAATAAAAGCATGCATAGCACTGTTTAGGGTAGCCTTTGACAAGTTGAAAATGAATTTCACGTCCACTGAGCTCTATATACACTAGCAACGTTTTATCATCTTTTGAAAGAATGATTAAAACATTATTTTCAAAATCGCCCACCATGGTTCGGCGTCACTGGTGGAAGTAGAGTACCTGACAGTACGACGTTGCTTCTGTGTACAAACCTCTGCCCTATGACCATGTTCCCGATAGTTTAAGCACATCGTTTGTTTGCAAAAACACGAACACCTTATGAGATACGAAGAAAGGAGACAATATTTAACATTAGAAGATCGATGTCCAACAGATTTTGATTTGCTTCCTTTGAGTGGGACAGAACTATTCCTAGACTCTTGTCGTGTTTTACAGTTTTGCTTGTTCTTGCGACTGAAAGATGCGTCGCCGCTCAGAAAACCTGTCCTAAAAACCAGATTCCTCTTTGTTCTAGAGCTTGCTCTCTTTGCTTAGTCTGTTCAGAAGCTTGAATATCCGATAATATTTTCCAACTTGGTATTATTCAAGCGAATACGATCTTTACCCAGCCCCGTGTGTGGAGCATGGACGATAAGCGTGTCTGTGACCGCAGTCTCGGCATAAGAAAGATTTTCACACTTGAATTTACAATCCTGAGTGAGGCCTTGCAACATGGCAACCCATTCGCTAAACGACTGATCATGTTTATCTCCGATAAAATTTATGGCGTTCGGCCACCGCTTGAATCTTACACTCAAGATATTCAGTTAATTTTTCCTTTGCTTGCGTACATTCTAACACAGCAGGTCCTTATACGGAAACAGCTGCTGCACCTAGCCATCCATACACAGGGGCACCAGCACTGGATAATAAGAAAGCACGTTAGTTTACATAACCTGCCGTTCTGTATGCTGTAAAGTGTTGCTCCAGCTTGCCTATGTTCCTTCTCTGGGTCAGACTGATGGAATGGTGGTATCTGGCTGACATCCTCTTGCCGTTGTTCTCGTGCCTCCAATCGTTGTAATAATTATTCTATGGTAGCAATCAGTTTTTCCAAGGAGGTATCAAAGGACTGGAAAAGTTTAACATTGGATTTGTAAAATCAATTTTCTGGAGCGCCTGGAATGAATTACAGGCACCAGACTTGATAACGTAATCAGAAAAGTCACGGCCGAAAGGTCCAACAAGAAAACAGCACAAATCCAAGAGTGCTGAATATAACGATTTCGATGTTTACTAAGACCAGTGACTCTTTAAGTCAACAGTGTGAGCCAGCAAAATGCAGAAAACACACTGTACCGTTCACCCTCGAAACTTGAAATATTTCTTCCGTGTGATCCTCTTCAATGGTTGCCCGTGTGTGCCCTTGCTAGTTTCAGTTTTCTGGTTGAGTAATAGTGTTGCTTAGGTACGGTGATCCGACTGCGTCACTGAAGCATGGACAGGGGTCTGTTTATGTCATAACTATCGACCACACCACTGATGTTACCGGCCGCTGCGGCCAAGCGGTTCTAGGAGCTTCAGTCCGGAACCGCGCTACTGCTACAGTCGGAGGTTCGAATCCTGCCTCGCGCATGGATGTGTGTGATGTCCTTAGGTTAATTAGTGTTAAGTAGTTCTAAGTCTATGGGACTGATGACCTCAGATGTTAAGTTCCATAGTGCTTAGAGCCATTTGAATTTGAACCACTGATGTTCTGAATAGTTGTTTGATATCCAATAAGTTTCTCCACTAAATTCGGGCCCACACCTCTGTGGTGATATGGTTCTGGAATACTACTATACAAATTAATTAGTACGTTGTACTTGAACTCCTATTTATTGCAACACACATGTATAGAGATAACATTAAGTGCAGGTTAAACACATACATGAATTTTTCCAGGCTGAGAACTAAGGTGCATAACAACAGTCACTTCCAAAAGTAAGCACCCATCCAGAGACTAAGTCTGCTACCAACGTCGCTCCGCTAAAGTCTGTCGGTAAACTGAAGAGCGCGCGAGCGAGTCCCACTCTGCCTACCCAGCTACGTCACGGGGCGCTTCTACGGGCGGTTTCGCAATGTAGTACCTGCCCTGTCGCGGCGCGCGCTTTTAATCTGTGGCGACGCCGTGTACAGGTACGTCCCGGCTGCGTTCATTTTCAGACAGATGCATTAAGACCATAAGGAATACAAAAAACGATAGCTTTTTCCGAAACACAACATCATAGAGTAAATAATATTAAGATAACAATGGAAGTCAGGATTATACTACAAACATAGAACCGAATGCCTGTTAATGTGAATGTATTGTATGTTCCTCTGTTGCTATTCGTAAAACGAACCCCATATAATGCAATCAATCTGTAGAATTTAAGGCTTGTTCTTACTTTATGTTTCTACTAAAAGGTAGAAGTTTTCTTTGAAGAACTTGCAAAACGAAGAGTGTTTTAAAAGTAAGCAGAAATTATAATTTTGTGTGTTGTATTAGTCCGATTTGCACTACTTTTTTGTCACTGTCTTCGTAAACATGTCTCAAAAGTATGCATCTTGGGTAGTTACTCTGTTGTCAGCTTTCAAAAAGGATACATGTGTTTTGCTAGCATCAAGGATTATTCGTTTTGTAAAAAAAAAAGAACAGATTAGAGAATCAGTATTAAGTTTTGTTATAGGAGTGGAATAAAGTGTATGAAATTTTTAGAAATGTTAAATATTGCTTTTGGTGAACCTGTATATCAGTGAACCAAGGACATACAAGTGGTATAAACAATTCAAAGCAGGCCTTAAAGGACAGCAATTTTACAAGCATGGATGAGATTAAAAATGCACAGTTAAGAGACCTATAAACTATCCCGAAGAAACAGTTCCTAAAGAATTTCGAGCACGGGCACAAGTGTATAGTATGTAATGGGGAATATTTTGAAAAGGATAACATTGCTATAGATTAACAAAGTTCTTGCCAAAATATAAAAAATTAATATGTAAACGCACCTAGTATGTCAACCTTTTTGCTTAGAAGTCCAGAATCGATGTACATGTTTCGAAGAAAATTTCAGCAGTATTTAGAGTAGCTGTTGTGCACATATTTCAAGCAATATGTCTCAGATTCAGGTGAATAGTTACCGAGGTAGAGATTTAGTGTTCCATAAGCATCAAAGGTTTTACGTGATTTTGAAACTGTCCATAACGATCGGTTTCCTCCCAAGATTATTAGTTTTCCTTCGCGGCGATTCCACTAATGACTAAACCTTGCGGCCTATTTTCACGTTCTTTCCTTATGCGTCTTATTGGACGAGGCTGACGTTCGCATAAATTGCAGCCCTTTGATTGGGACTGGTAATATTAGCCAACAGTTCTCTTTGGGTCGCCTCTTTAATACACGCTGTAATAACATTAGACACGATTGAACGTTCGTTACTCCACAAATACCTCCTCTTCCTTGTGTTCTGCACATTTTCTTGCAGTGCTAGACGATTATCCATCACTTCTGGATATCGAATTATATCAGTAAGTCACGCCCGGATTCCCGGGTTCGATTCCCGGCGGGGTCAGGGATTTTCTCTGCCTCGTGATGGCTGGGTGTTGTGTGCTGTCCTTAGGTTAGTTAGGTTTAAGTAGTTCTAAGTTCTAGGGGACTGATGACCATAGATGTTAAGTTCCATAGTGCTCAGAGCCATATCAGTAAGTATACAAAGTAAACTGACTGAGACTGGCAACTAAGATTTCACGAACAGAAACGACGTATATCACTGCACGCCGGTCTACACCGCTAGACAGGCAACAGGCAACACATTTTTGGTGCCCCTGTAGGCCGGTGGCAGCGTTCTTCCAGGAAAGGCCGCTTCCCCCACCAAAAGCGCTGCTCGCTCTTGAGTTTACAGACAGACTATAAGGGCTGTGACTGTTCCTGCCCTTGTCGGCAGTTTGATGTGGGTGGGTGATTCCAGACTGGCGGCTGCTCTCTTCACACTGCTTTTAGCGCAAACTCTAGACTGCATAGATGATGTAATCTGGCTTCTGCTGAAGACAGACTCTGTTGACGCTGGCGAAGAGCTTCCGCTGACTGGCTGGGCCACGAGCTATAAAGCTAGTCGATATCCCTAACCTGCGGGAGTAGCTGTTGCTGCTGGCGATAACGTGCATCCTGCTCGTTGGCTCCCAGAGGGAGGGGGGGGGGGGGGGGAGAGATCTCCTCGTCTTGTCCAATTGGTGGACGTGATGAGGAGTCGTGAAGTAGTACGGGCGCCACCAGCGACCTCTGTGGACAACCCGCTGAAGTGCTCTTGCTCTTGCTCTTGAGCTCGGCTACGTGTCGGCTACGCTGACATGCCACTTAGTAGGGGTACTGTGCGCGAGACAACATGTACTTTACACAACATTCTTACTGCCCAGTTCTGGTGGGTAAATATTTTATTTATTTTAAATGCTTTGTCTCAGAAGATAGCTCTATAAAACAGCAACACTCCTATCTTTGGGGCCAACACAAGTTGCTTTTAAGGGCATAACATGCTGAATTGAACTTTTTAATTATTTTATCTGTGTGCCGCTTCCATTTTAACTTGTTATTCTTCTGGACTCCAATCATTGTACAGTGGTTGTTTCATTTAGCGTACGACCATTAACGTTTATTTCTGGTAAAAAAATATATCATTTTCGCTAGTTTGACGTAGCATAAAACAGGGAGAGACACCTCAGTCAGCTCAGGTCACCCCATTGTGTACAAAACGAGTAAATACGTCAAGATGCGGTTTTCGTTGAGCTGTAACGGACAATGTGGCGAATTTTCTGACGCATCCATTAATTTTTAACTTTTATATCGTCCGATTTATGTCACAAATTTTGTCATTGTTTTTAATGGAACTAAATACTTTCTTTCTCTGTGGCGTTAGGAAGACCCTCCACAAGGCCGCCAGTTATATAGCAGATGGGAACTCAATTACATAGTAACAATATAACAGTGCCACAAATCATTACGCCCCCATCGTGAGAAGAGGTCCTACAAATGTATGCCCTGTTGTTCCAAAGTAAACAAACACATAACTCAGGTAGTGAGAGGCATATTGCAGCCCCTCAATGGTGAAGCAACAGTTTCCCAAAAATTTAACGTTTCATAAGAATTTATTGTGCATGCACAGGGTTGTCAGAAACCGTCTGAAAAGCTTGTAATGCTGTTACAGTGTAGATTGTGCTGGGGAATAATTGTTAGGGAAAAAAAGATACGTTGAGTCATTTCCAAGTTAATTAGCATTGAAGTTAGCCAGTCTGGCCGTTGGGAGCGCATATTCAGGTGGCCCTCCAGAGACGGTGTCGCCAAACGTTTTCTTCGTTTCATTTCCTAAAACCAAACAAGCGACCGATACAAAAATTGGACATGAGAAGGTAGTCAGGGTCGAACCCGGTCCAAAGACCGAGTAATTTCGTGCCCTCCATCCAGACTATGAGAACAGCTGACACTAATAGAATCTGACGGGTCGCTTGAACTTAAGCGCGCGACGACCTGATTCGATAATTCTACTGCTAATTATATCGTAAACGGTGCAACATGTCGAATTTTTTTCCTTAACAATTGTTTTTCAGCACAACGTTCCCCACAACACCATACAACCTTTTCAGACTGTTTCTGACCACCCTGTGTATATATATTTTTTGCTCTTAAAATTCCTTTACTTACTTTGTGATTTTATGTATGTGAATACGAAGCCAGAATTCTTTTACGTACTTCAGAAATGTTACTCGAGTTGTAATGTTATTTTAATGTACATATCTATTTCCTCTGTGTATTTCCTAAAGTTTTGGCCCCTTAGGAAATACTTTATCTGTTTACCAAAAGATTGTGAGCAAAGGAGAGACAGTTGATGAAGGAATTTGTCTAATGGCGGAACTCGGAAGCGTTAAGGTAGACAGACGTGGTGTGTCAAATTATTGGAAATCAGCGATTGGATTTGTAAGGAAAAGTCTTTTCAGAGTAGTAACGAGTGGAGGGTCGAATGTGGAAGAAGAAAATGTAGTTTGAAAGCTTCATTTGAAATTTGGTAGTTCATAGCAGAACTCAAAAGTGTTCAGATGAGTGGCCGCAATTGCGTGATTATTCTGTGAAAATTAATTTATTTATGGAACGAAAAACACTTTTAGTAGTGGTGAAAAGCCTTTAAGTTTGGAGGATATCGAGGACAGTATCTTGATATGGAGAACGCTTTTGTTTTAAAGGATAGGCAAAAAGATCTTGGCACTTTCTGGAAGAAGATTACTACACCATTGTTGCTACTACTTCACGAAGGTTTTATTTCCGGAGCTCTGTGGAAAAGAGGAAATCGCAAGTGTTGGTAACACCGGAGAAGAAAAAAGAAATTGAAGGTAGAAGGTTTTTTAAAGATAATCGAAGAAGACGTTAAGGCAGAGGCAGTAGCAATCAAATTAAGAGAATACAATCAAACTGTAATTTGTTCGAGCAGCAAACCTAACTAATTTCGTGTGATTTCGATATCAAACAGACTATGAGATTTTACTGTTCTATAGCATTAATAGCTGAGACTAACCGGCAATGTCCTATGCTCTGAACAGTGAACTTTCTGAAATGCTTATAAAGGGTGTGAGGACCAAACTTTCGACCACTTTTTTAGGGTGCCGTAGATCAGTTAGTAAAAACGGAACCCTTATGTGATCACTTTGTTGGCCGTCTGTCCGCCTATCCGATTGTTGAAAACTCACTGCCTCTGGAACTGGTAGATGAATCGAGATAAAATTTCAGTCGCGTATTAAGGTCTACTTTCCCTTGGCGTTGTATAAAAGTGTTGCTTGCAAAGTCAATACAATCAAAAGATACGGCTGTTTATGTCACATAAGTTTGAACTTGCAAACTCACTCATCAAAATCCATAAGTACCGTACTTCACTTGGCTGAAAATCATGAAATTTGGCAAGAAGTAATGTTTCTCTATACAACTAAAAGAAAAATCAGAAAATTGTTTATCTGTAATTATATCACACGAAAAAAATGTATCATCTGTTATCAACTGCCTGTCTGTCCGTCTGGTGAGACCCCTTTTACTCAGGAACGGGTAGATGTATCAAATTGAAATTATGTCTCATACTAAGTTCTATTCTACCTTGGCGGTGTTTAAAATTTAAGTTTCTAAGTCAATGCAGTCAAAAGACAGGCCTTTCATGTCGCATATTTTAACATTCGCGAACTCATATCAAAACCTGTGGGGTTCTCTTCCTATAGACCCAAAATCATGAAATTTGGCAAGATGCATAGTTTCACAGTACCAATACAGAAAAGAGTTTGAAAATTGTCAATATGTAATTACGACATACGAAAAAAAACTTTTTGTATCCGACTGTGTCTGCTAATCTGTTAAGACTCCTTTTTCTCAGGAACAGGTATGTGTATCAAATTTCAAATTTAAGTTTCTAAATCAGTGCAATCAAAAGACACTGCGATTTGTCACGTATTTTGATACTCGAAAACTCACTCATTAGAGCCTAAGGGGTACGTTCTGCTGACCTAGAATCATCAAATTAGGCAGTAAGCAAGGCTCACAGGCAGTAAGCAAAGGAAGAGATCCGAAAATTGTGTACAGTGGGGGCTGTTACTGAACGGATGTAATATTATACAAATTTATTTTTTTATATTTCAATTGATGTTCGCCTGTGCCATCTGCTTGGCAGCTAGTTTCAGTTCGTGCGTCAAGTTGCATTATACCGGACAGAACCACTTCGAAACTCACGTGTTGAACCATCAGCAGTTAAACTCACATGTTGCTGACGAGGTAATGCTACCGAACCGCACGTCTACAACTTGACTGTCCAATAGGGAGGTTTGGAGGTGGTCACGTGGGGGTGGAGCCGCGGCCAGGTGCTGGGAACGGATACGCCGTCCGTTCTCTTCTGCTGGCAGCTTCCGACCCGGTTAGACGCTCTCCTCTCCTGCTGTCTTGGGCAGCAGCCCATTCAGTTTCGGCAGCTTCTCTAGGCCTGCCTTCAACCACTTTTTTGTGAAATAAACCATCATGTCTCTCATAAGATGTGTAACTTCATCACCTCAACGGGTACCTACTGCTTTCCCTTCCTTGGCAATCCTTTACACATTAACAATTGTGAATTTGTAATTATATCACATGAAAAGATTTTATTTTACATTCTCGAAAGTCTTGCATTATTATTATTATTATTGTCATTATTCAGATACACTGTTAAACTATGGTCAGTGTAGGAAGTGTTAAATCAGTGTTGTTTACAATATTTGGTATCCTGTCATACCCAGTCCCACTTCCTACCTGAAAACAGTAAATCTATTACGATGTGTTTTACTATGAAGAGAGGCATCAGAACACCCGCAAAGTTTTGTTTCAATTCTAATAATTAATTCTGCTCATTAACGTGATCAGCGTCGCCGTCTTGCTGCAGATCAGCGATTTTCAAGAACAGCAGGGCACAGGTTCCAGAGAACTTCCATCACGAGGTAGGAAAAATCAGTGATGCAGGGATTACCTGTCAGCCGATACGTAGCCAAACTCCGAACAGAATAATACATTACAGTGTACCAAATTAAAAGAAAAAACTACCCATATTCCATTGAGTATTCATTACAGTAACAGCAAAATATCACTCTCTATTGCAGCTGTAATTTACTAATCAGATGACTTAACGAAATTATGTTGACTTATAGTATCAGAAATGGTTCAAATGGCTCTGAGCAATATGGGACTTAACATCTATGGTCATCAGTCCCCTAGAACTTAGAACTACTTAAACCTAACTAACCTAAGGACAGCACACAACACCCAGCCATCACGAGGCAGAGAAAATCCCTGACCCCGCCGGGAATCGAACCCGGGAACCCGGGCGTGGGAAGCGAGAACGCTACCGCACGACCACGAGATGCGGGCTATAGTATCAGACAACAACACTTTCCACCGTTCAGAAACACATATATACCCATGTGACAATGTTTTCATCGAAGGACTTCACACCGTTCAGTAACACATACGCGTTCACGCAACATATACATACTTCTTACATACACAAAATTTTCATTTTTCTCTGGGACAATGTTTTCATCGATGGACGTTGTTCCAGAAGTAAATTAATATGATTCCAATCCCCCGGTTCCAAAAAAAGTTTACAGCACATGCCAGAACTGAGTAGCCCCTCTCATGTATTCCTAGTTGGGACATTCCATTTGCCCCACTATCAGCTTGATATTTGGCTGAATAGAATCGTGGCCTTCAACGGGCTGGATCTCGAACAGGTCGCTACTTCTACGAGCGAAAAAAATTACGGTATGTCCTTGGAGTATCAACGTTTTACATTCTTTTCCCAAAACTAGTCATTATGGGGTAGTTTTGTTAAATACGAAGCGGTATTATCATTAACTACTTTTGAGCACTAAACTGTATTACAGCAAATTAGCTCTGGTTAGCATTCATACCGTCATGTGCGGCCAATTCTTGCCTGCTTGCATTCTTTATCATATCAAGTAGCATGCAAACCAGATGTTCTGCTTAGAAACCCCGTTACCGCAGCTTGCATTGTTCGTTCATTTGCAGCTGTTATTGCCCAAGTTTCGCTGCCATAGGCTATGATACTGCCACCGCTAATGTAGAACTTTATTAGGGTTTCTTTCCCCACCTTTTATTCCGTCTTTTATGTAGGTCCCATTACTGTAACTGAGTTTTTCAATTTCCCAAGAAGCTCAGTTAACCTACACTCTTTCCTGGTTGATTATTACAACTTTGCTTTGAACCTGATCTCGACCTTTAAAAGCCACGATTTTTCTGGGGGGAGGAGGGGCGGGGCGGCGGCGGCTGCGACTGTTAAGTTACATCTCTTGGCAGTTCTATTTGACCCATAAATGGCATTTTGAGGGGCGTCACAGTCAGCAATAAGAAGTTTGTCATCAGCAAAGAGCGTTGTTATTAAGTAATTTCACTGGTTGAAGTTAAGGATGTTAAACTATTTCTTTCAGCTATACTCTCACAACATCAACATGAAGTGTCGGAGACAAATTGCATACTTGTCGTATACCTAGATTTGATGTTATATTTACACTCTCTTTTCCGCCAACGACAATTTTGGTACATCTACATCTGTGTTCTGTAAAACTCCTTGCTGTTTGAGGAGAGGGTTTTACTTCTGGAACACCATTCTGATCCCGACTTTCCTGCTCCATTCACGAATTATGCGTGGTGAAAAATGATTCATGGTAAAGCACACTATGACACCCTGTTTCTTTGATTTTCTAGTCGTAATCATTTTGTGAGAGATGTTTAGTAGAAATTATACTGACAGAAAAAAATCGCAACACCAAGAAGGAGTTGTGCGACATAAATGGAAGTTGGTATTCACGTTTCTACATCTGAAAGATGTCTGTTCAGATCTCGCACCATTCGCGTATGCAAATGCAAATCAGGTTTCTTTAAATGCACGCTGTAACGCTCGTGAGCGTTAGTTACCTTTGAGATAGAACGTGCTGAGTTCATGTTATTCAAGAATGTTATTAAAGTGACAAAGATGCCATTAGCAATATCCCAGTGAGCTTGAACGAGATGGTGTTACAGGACTACGAGAAGTTGGATGTTTCTTTTGCGATATTGCAGAAAGACTTGGCAGGAGTGTAGCCACTGTACGTGGTCGCTGGCAACAGTATCACGAGAATGTACAGTGGCAGGAAGACCGGACTCCGCTCGGCCACGTGCCACTGTTGTTGTTGTGGTCTTCAGTCCTGAGACTGGTTTGATACAGCTCTCCATGTTACTCTATCCTGGGCAAGCTTCTTCATCTCCCAGTACCTACTGCAGCCCACATCCTTCTGAATCTGCTTAGTGTATTCATCTCTTGGTCTCTCTCTACGATTTTTACCCTCCACGCTGCCCTCCAGTACTAAATTGGTGATCCCTCGATGTCTCAGAACATGTCCTACTAACCGATCCCTTCTTCTAGTCAAGTTGTGCCACAAGCTCCTCTTCTTCCCAATTCTGTTCAATACATCCTCATTAGTTATGTGATCTACCCATCTAATCTTCAGCATTCTTCTGTAGCACCACATTTCGAAAGCTTCTATTCTCTTCTTGTCCAAACTATTTATCGTTCACGTTTCACTTCCATACATGGCTACACTCCACACAAACACTTTCAGAAACGACTTCCTGACATTTAAATCTATACTCGATGTTAACAAATTTCTCTTCTTCAGAAATGCTTTCCTTGCCATTGCCAGTCTACATTTTACATCCTCTCTACTTCGACCATCATCAGTTATTTTGCTCCCCATATAGCAAAACTCGTTTACTACTCTAAGTGTCTCATTTTCTAATCTAATTCCCTCAGCATCACCCGACTTAATTCCACTACATTCTATTACCCTCGTTTTGCTTTTGTTGATGTTCCTCTTATACCCTCCTGTCAAGACACTGTCCATTCCGTTCAACTGCTATTCCAAGTCCTTTGCTGTCTCTGACAGAATTACAATGTTATCGGCGAACCTCAAAGTTTTTATTACTTCTCCATGGATTTTAATACCTACTCCGAACTTTTCTTTTGTTTCCTTTATTGCTTGCTCAATATACAGATTGAATAACATCGGGGAGAGGCTACAACCCTGTCTCACTCCCTTCCCAACCACTGCTCTCCCTTTCATGTCCCTCAACTCTTATAACTGCCATCTGATTTCTGTACAAATTGTAAATATCCTTTCGCTCCCTGTATTTTACGTGCCACTATCTGCAGCAGAAATCTGAGCAGCAGTTGGCACCACAGTGACGCAACGGACTTTTAAAAATCAGTTACTTCAAGGACTGCTCCGAACCACACGCTCTATAACGTACATTCCACTGAAACCAACCGCCGCCATTTCAGACTCCAGTGGTGTAAAGCGAGAGCTCGTTGGAGGGCAGGACGGAGGTGTATTGTGTTTGCTGATGAATGCTTTTTCGGCCTCGGCTCCAGTGGTGGTCGTGTCTTGGTGAGAAGGAGGTCAGTTAAACAACTTGTCTGCGTGCTACACACAAGGGACCTACACCGGGAGTTACTGTCTGGGATGCGATAACAGCAGGAACACTCGCGTTGTTATCTCACGCAGCCTGGCTACATTTGTACGTCAGTCTGGTGATTCGACCTGTTGTGCTGCCATTCACGAACAGCATTCCATTTGGTGTTTTCCAACAGGATAACGTTCTCCCACACACAGCTGTTTCAATCCAACATGCTACGCAGAGTGTCGACATGTTGCCATGGTCTGCTTGATCACCAGATCTGTCTCCAATCGAGCACGTATGGGACATCTTCGGACTATAAATTCATCGTCACCCACAATCAGCTTTAACTGTCCATGTTTGCAACAGGCGTGGAACTCCATCCTACAAACTGAGACCCGGTACCTACACAACACAATTCATGCACGTTTGCATGCCTTGGATTCACCATTCTAGTGGTACCATCCGTTATAAACGTACCAGCACTTCACATTTGCAGTGCCTCGCCTACGTTATCCAGTGATGCACACTACTGGATATTAAAATTGTACACCACGAAGATGACGTGATACAGACGCGAAATTTAACCGACAGGAAGAAGATGCTGTGATATGCAGATGATTAGTTTTCAGAGCATTCACAGAAGGTTGGAGATTTCTCACACACAAACAGCAGTTGACCGGCGTTGCCTGGTCAAACGTTGTTGTGATGCCTCGTGTAAGGAACAGAAATGCGTACCATCATGCTTCCGACTTTGATAAAGGTCGGATTGTAGCCTATCGCGATTGCGGTTTATCCTATCGCGACATTGCTGCTCGAGTTGGTCGAGATCCAATGACTGTTTGCAGAATATGCAATTGGTGGGTTCAGGAGGGTAATACGGAACCAGGTGCTGGATCCCAACGGCTTCGTATCACTAGCAGTCGAGATGACAGGCATCTTATCCGCATGGCTGTAACGGATCGTGCAGCCACGTCTCGATCCTTGAGTCAACAGATGGAGACGTTTGCAAGACAACAACCATCTGCACGAACAGTTCGACGACGTTTGCAGCAGCACAGACTATCAGCTCGGAGACCGTGGCTGCGGTTAGCCTTGACGCTGCAACACAGACAGGAGCGCCTGCGATGGTGTACTCAACGACAAACCTGGGTGCACGAATGGCAAAATGCCTATTTTTCGGATGAATCCAGGTTCTGTTTACAGCATCAAGATGGTCGCATCCGTGTTTGGCGACATCGCGGTGAACGCATATTGGAAGCGTGTATTCGTCATCGCCATACTGGCGTGTCACCCGGCATCATCGTATGGGGTGCCATTGGTTACACGTCTCGGTCACCTCTTGTTCGCATTGACGGCACTTTGAACAGTGGACGTTACATTTCAGATGTGTTACGACCCGTGGCTCTACCCTTCATTCGATTCCTGCGAAACGCTACGTTTCAGGAGGATAATGCACGACCGCTTGTTGCAGGTCCTGTACGGGCCTTTCTGTATACAGTAAATGTTCGACTGCTGCCCTGGCCAGCACATTCTCGAGATCTCTCACCAATTGAAAACGTCTGGTCAATGGTGGCCGAGCAACTGGCTCTCCACAATACACCAGTCAATACTCTTGATGAACTGTGGAATCGCGTTGAAGCTGCATGGGCAGCTGTACCTGTACACGCCATCCAAGCTCTGTTTGACTCAATGCCCAGGCGTATCAAAGCCGTTATTACGGTCAGAGGTGGTTGTTCTGGGTACTGAATCTTCAGGATCTATGCACCCAAATTGTTTGAAAATGTAATCACATGTCAGTTCTAGTATAATATATTTGCCCAATGAATACCCGTTTATCATCTGCATTTCTTCTTGGTGTAGCAATTTTATGGCCAGTACTGTAGCAATGTCAATCACTCAAATATCTTACCTAGACAAAAGTATTTTCCAAATTTCATTCTCTACATTAATTATTTTTTGGTGTTGCGGATTTTCTTTTCCTCAGTGTATGTTGCCGGATTCTTCTTGCGACGTAACCTCTCGGAAGTTCAACAGTAAACCTCTTGGTGATGCACGTCTCCCTTGTAGGAGCGCCTGCCACTGAAGTTCGTTGTGCATCTCCGTAATCTGTCCTGCTGAGTAAACAAGTCCGTAACGAAACACGTCATACGTCGTTGTATTACTCTTAGTACCTTCGAAGTTCTGAGAAGGCGTTTTTTTTTTTTTTTTTTTTATTTAGAGAAACAATATTTCCCGGCTTGCTGCGGCTGATGGCCACACAAACAAACTTCTTTCGCCATTCTTTTTTAAACACTCTGGGGATCGCCGAACATTATTATTGGATGCGAAGATCAGTAAAAATGTCACATAACGATAATCGGCAATCGTTACAGCCCAGATACATCGCCTCCTTTACTCACAAGAGGGGTGAACGAAATGTGTGGACACAACATGTAAGTGCCATCATAAATTGACATGTCAGGCGCACAATAAGGTGACGTAGGTGATGAGCTTCGCACTGTAAACGTCACATCTAAGTGGTAATAATTTGACTTGGCAGTGTGTGTTATAACCGAAACGTGGAGTAGACTGTCGTAAACTGGCGACCTTTGCGGGGCTCAGGTGACACAGGTATGTGGGCTAGAGGGCCGGACGCCGCTGCCGCCCGCGGCCGCAGTGCTGATCTGGCGACCCGCACAATAGCACAACAGGCTGCAGGCTGGCCACCTTTTGCCCTTTTACGGGGACGTTCGGAGGCCGGCTGCGGGCGTCAAGTTGGTTCTCGGCGCTGGCGTCTGCTTTACGGACGCTGTAAAACACACGGACTTACCGCCGCCGCTGCATTGGCCCGGAGACCATAAAGCGGCGCCGATCGGTGTGCGGCTGCGATTAGGGCCGCGGGTAATCCCCGCAGGTCTGCCAACGGCGCGGATTAGTGCCAGAATTTCGGCGGCCCATTCGTGGCTGCTCGCACTGAAATCCTAGGGAACGGCGCATGCCGACAAGCTGTTCAGAGATTACTGCACATCAGCGCCCAGAACACGAGCTATTTCATTTATTTTTATGCTCTATGTTCGCTCTCACGATCACATGTAAATAAACTTTTTTTAAATTATTACTATTCCTACATGCCTCACAATATCACTAGATAGCCTTATTATGTAGGTGTAAGAAAAACAGAAACTTTACCTTTACATGTACAGTATTGACGGCTAACTATTAGTATTACACTTCTTCATAATAACTCAAAAACAGATTTCCAACCGATTTGTACTAAAATATTTATTTATTTTGTACTTTTTTTTAGGCCAAAACATAAAGAAGCTAACTGTGTGATTATCTACTTCCAGAGCATGTTAATCAGAAACAATGCATTTATCTGTAGCAAATCACCAATCAAACAAATTAAAGCCATGCACTCAGGAGTGGAAATTATCATCACTAATAATAAAAGAATAATCAGCGACAATTGCTATAATATAATGGAGATAAATTGAAATTTACTTTTAATTGCATAAGAATTCTCAGCTTTTTTGAGTACTACTACATAGTTAACAGTTATCGTTTACAGCCTTTACTAGTACGTTAGTTTGGATTGTTCGAACATTGTTTAATCTTAGCTTAAAAAGCGTCATCAGTCCCTTTATTTGACCAATACCTAGCACCACCAGCTATTTTCTCGACAAAGTGGTTTTCGATTAATAACAGCAGCCTCTTCTGAGTCGCCACACAATCCAACTTGAAAACCACAATTATCGATCATACCGGTCTATTCCCGCCATAAAGTCACGCACTTCTTTGCCTGATCACAAAACTCATCTTCAGAAGTCGATAACTGTTGATATCACTCCACCCATGTGCATCAGACAGGTAGTTCTTACAGTACATTCACACCGGAAACATAGCTCTAACAGTCCCTACGGGTCTAAAATGTTCGTTATGTGAAACTAACACACTAGAGTGGTTAATAACCATGTTCTGCTTCCCACTGGACGCTAAGACCTGACGTTGTAATCGAGTAAGCTGGGTACCGAATATCCAGTGCTTCCGTTCTTCCAGCTCCACTGTGAGCGAGACAGAAATTTCTATGACCAAAATGATAATACAAATATAGTACTAAATATTGAAAGTTGCGACATTCTAGCAAAGGGGATTACTTGTTTGTTCTACAACAAAAGTAGCGCGAACAAGGAGACCTTCGAAAGACAAATTGTGGGCGAAAAACTAAAATTTTTGATTCATTGTTACATCTTACGTATGAATTGTTCAGAATATTTCATCGAAATGATACGGAAGTATCAAGTGAATTTAGCAGGATAATTCTGTACCACTCGAGGAAGTGCGTCGTCGATCACTGAGTTGTCAGACATATTCTGTGATGTTGTCAGTTTCAGCTGCCCTGACAGTAAGAAGGTTTTCTGGAGCGGCTTCTAAACGTCTCGGACACGTTCTACTATAAGAAGCAGCAGGCCATCGGTTGTTCTGACCTACCGAACGCTGACCTGAGGGCCTACAAAATACACCTTCGAGATCTACGTCGATTATAACTGATAATATTTTCTGAATGTGTACAATACTGTACAAACATTGTAAAGAGGTACTAGCGTAACAGCCTGGGATGTATGTGATCGTACTTTCGTATGTCTATGTGCATAATTCTGCAATGCAGACATAAGACTGCCTCAAAGTGTGACACTTTTAGCAGAGAGACGTTAATACAGTTTAAAAAATAAAATAACAAGTGATTTCGTAGTCGCCGCACGATGAATACCAGTGGACCACGAGCAGATACAGCACCATAATATCTGGTGCGGGAGACAGCCCTCCCTGCAGAAGAATATGCTAGCTACAGAGCTGTCAGTTCATGAAAGCGGCTCTAATCTGATTTTATTTCAGTGATTACAAAATCCAGTACAGAATAGGTGTTATATGACTGATGCAGCCGTTGAATGGCGATACCGTCGGACAAGGAAATGAACGTATTGAATCGATTATAGCCTACATGCAAGGAGTTTGAATTCTCATCTAGTTTGGTGCATTCCTCCGTTATGTCAAAATTATGAGTCAACCATACAAAGGTTTTACTGGTCTGTTCAAATGATTTTAGCTTCGTGTGCTTAAGGACTGGGTTCGTTTCATAATTAAGACTCATTTGTAACCAGCACAACAGGTACTCTTCACATCCTATAACGCCGACTGAACGACGTAGGGTTACACCATGATTCCAAATCCACATCAAACATGATGTCCATTCGCCGCCCACTGAAGGGAAGTCGGTGTAGTTGGGCCATGAAGAGGTGGAAGTCGCGATAAGTAGAAACCCTGTAATCAGTAACATGTCTTGCACAGAAATTTTATTTTATCAATGAAATGATCGTACTGTAGGGTCACAGCGCACTTTTTTTATATTTGAACTCGAGATGGGGAAAATTTTAGTGCTGGACTAGGATACGAGTTCAGATAACTCTTTCGCTGGATTTGAACTCTTCGGTGCAGTAAAGTTTCATCATTTCGTTGTTTCCCCAACATTTCACACTACTCAAGCACTACACGAAATGCACGTGTCTGCTTTGAATCCTGGTAAGGCAAAAACTGTTCATCATCTCATTTCAAACTATAACATGCGCACGCCAGACTACAGGAAAAAATTATGATTTTTAACGTCTCTCCATGAATTGTCAACTATAACTATTAGTGCCAGTTTCAACTTCTAGTCAGAAAGACTTTTCATCACATTAATTCATGTTCAAACATACGACTCCTATCTACTTGTGGAAAAGAATTCGATATTTAACGTCTCTTCGTGTGTTGTCAACAACGATGATATGTGCAGGTTGCACTCCGAGTCAGCAAAGAAGTTTTCCGAACGTCGTAAATTCAGACATAAGTTTATCCCGCTATTACTTAAATAAACTGACAGATAACATCTATTCGAGGCTAGAAAACAACGTCGAGAGGTGTAGTAGTCAAATCCCGGTAGGACAAAACATTTCTGTCACCTCATTTCAATTTCAGTCATCTCGTTACTGGTGAAAAAGTGCGATATCCAAAATTTAATTGAGCTTAGTTAACAATCGATTAGATTCTAGACTCGAATCCCGCTCCATCACGTAAGTTTACCCTACATCCTTTCGAGTTTAAACGTGCACACAATTTTTACTTGTGGATGAAACCATATTTAAGAACGTTCGTGGTCAGTTAAAAAGGACAGTACTCGTTGGATAAGAGCTCCTGGTCCCAGTTTCTGAACAAAAGTTTTCAGATTTGGTTTTTGAAATGTCACTTATTATTATATTAAATTTGATTTTACAAGCATTAAAATCTGCGTCATCTCTAATAACTCGTTTCCCGATATTTACGTTATAGAAGTACTCATGTGGATTGGGACTGATTGCTGTGCAGAGTAGTCTCTCGTAGTAACCATTTTGTATAGTCAAACGACTGTACCGAAAACAGATTACAAGACCTGCAAGAAAGTTACGTTACATCGAATGCAAAGAAATCAGAAGGAAAACAATTCAGGTCGTTCGGATAATTTTGAGCATAACACTACAATCCCAGATAAAGCAAGTGTGGTAGTTGCTGAAAAATATACTGTTGAGACTAAAGGACTCGATTCTACCATTGTTGTACTGTAGCTTTTAGAGATGTCTCAAAGAAGTCTTCCAAGCTAAAATCTTTTCGTAATACGTAACTTCCGAGTTAGCTCTACTACGTATTACAACGTGCTGTGAGAAACAGTAGACAATGCACATTTAGTACAACGCTTTTTCGCACCCTCGTCTATCAGACTGGGAGTACTTTCTTCAATCAAGATACTTACGTTTATTTCTGTGAGAAATGAAGGACTTCTTCTCTTCCCATTCTCATCTGTTCCCTATTGCATTTAACGTGTAGACGTTACCCGATATGAGGTAAACACTAATAACACGTACAAGTGCTCCTAAATTCAAGCGAATCCAAGAAACCTCATTGCTTCTACTGTTTGAGGAAGACTTCGTAGTTTCAGCTGTAAATCACGTATCGTTTGACACGAGTTGCGACGAAGAGGCTCATTTAATAAGTGTACTTCTGGGTGTTCACCCGAGTTATTTTCTGTTTATACGTAAAAAGGAAACAACAACTCGGATGTACACCCAGGAGCACCCCATTAATAAATCACGTCGAGAAACTCACATTTGCAATGGAAAGACACGTTAAAGCAGTCGGGACAACGGCATCTTGCATTGCAGCTGACTGCTGATAAAAGCTCAATTGCGTGAAATTAATTTTACGAGCACACAGTGTAGATGGAGCTATCAAATCAGAAACGTTGCTCGTTTTTAATTCCTCACATTCTATGTCAGGTGTGCAGAAGATATTCCTATCTGCTTTGTCTACAGTTAAGAAAAAACTTAATTATTTCCTCATCCGAAATTATTCAGTCAGGGACAACAATATACAAGTAGTTCTCCGTATTTGCTACACTGATAGATGACCATTAACCCAATGTTACTAATACTAACACTCCCATCAGTCATTCCAGGTCTACGTCAGTGAGAGTAGCTTCCTAAATAAATACTTAGTTTCTTTATGGAAGTATGAACGAATTTCTGTGTTTGCCGTAAGTCATTCGTATGTGACCCGTCAGAAAGTGGAACTGTATTGTTAGGTAGTTCTGGTATGCCCCAGCATAGTAACAATAATACGTAATTGGTAACTGAAACAAAATATCACCTAATGGTTAAATTCATACTGTATTTTATGGTCAGATGTGGCAAATGTGATGTTGCGAGGTGCCGGGGCTAGCAGTGTATTTAACACTAAATTCTAGAATCTACACATGTAAATGATGCTCTAAGCCCCCCCCTATTCTAACTCCGACTTTTGCTGTTGCACAAGGATTAAAAAATATACGCGAACTGACTGTAATCAACCCTGCAAGTGGAGTAGAAAAGAGTTTGGCACCTGCAATAATTTAATTTGATAAATAAGTTAAATAAAGGAAGGTTTCATTAACGTAGTGAGAAATTATGGGTTGCTCTACCGATTAACAGAATGAAAGTTCTGTCCAAAATAACAATATGATTTATTAAGACTAAACACAAAATAATAAACAAAAACACATGCAACATTTATAATACATCAAATTGGCTCAAATTGGATACACAAACAAACGCTGTGAAGGTGAAGTTGTCCCTAAACTAGATTGTGAGGTTTATGACGAAGTGGTACGTGGAGCCAATTCCTTGCCACTCAAATCTTAAGAGTGACACACAGCTAACCCAACATTAATTGCTGCTACTCAAGACAGAACAAAGTTAGAAAAAGACGAACAGGCGCACTCTGCTGAGCTCTGATTATCACCTAGGAAAATCCCTATCTGCCGGTGCTGCGACATACATTACCAAACTGTCTTCTTAACTGCCAGAACACGATCTGGCGTACCGGAGGCGATGGCTGGTTGCTTCGACGTCCTCGACCGAAAGGCGAGAGCCGACTACTAGAGCACCCATACAGGCCGAACACCGAACATTCCCGCTCCCACCACAGTCGCCGTGGTTAAACGTTCCAATCAGCAACTCGAAAACTGGCGGAAAATTCCACTCCATTGCCGGAGCACTACCATTCCACCAATGGAGATTCTTGGCGCCAATTTCTGGGCTGATTTTGCTATGTCACGTAGCTATGCCCTGAGCCAGCCAATCACAGTTACTATCTTGCAGAAAGCGCGGGAATTTTCCCGCCACAACTGCCTGGGTACACAAGTCATTCCCACGCCTCGCTGGTAGCCCGCCAGAAAGTGTTTCCGCTAAGATTCTGTGAAGTAACGGAACCTCTAGCCCAGCCACTACTTCAGACCCCTCCGGGCGTGTCTTTTGACAATGTCGGCGTCTGCAAAGCACTCACTCGACTTCCTCACACCCGTCGGCTTAACCCTTTCCAGATCAGGAGAGTCCGCCTGTCGCCGGACCACTCGGGTGACGAGAGACACTGCGTGGGAAGTCCGCGTGTGAAGGAATAGCAACTTTTCACCGCATGCAATTAGAGATGAAAATCGTAAGATAGAAATATGAGAGGGGGCTCATGCCACCTCTCATAGCCCCTACGCCATTTTAGATTGTAACTGGTGAGCAGTTGGCTCACTTAGGAGCAAGGTAGTGAGTCAATCGCCCAAGAACAATCTTACAAACTGACTCCACATGCCGCACTCTATAAAAAAAATCACTGCAACTGAAAAATGCAGCACATAGAGGGAGGATTATTTATGGTGTAGCCAACTTCACCTTCTTAATATGGAACACTAACGCTCACATCACACATCCATACCCAGGGAGCCCCTTCCAAACACCGATTCACACAGACATTCACGCTCTAAATATGGCCCAGGCATGTGAGCCAAATATGGAGCAGTTCATTCTTTACAATCAGAGTTGGAGTGCTCCGCAATTAAATGCCCAAGATGTTACAACAATTTGAATCATTAAACTAACCTGAACTCACTCACACATGATACTGTTTAAGTTAACAATCTCTTTTTGTGAGCTTTCAGAATCTAATTACAACCTCCGATTCATTCTGTCTCCCTGCACCAAGAATAACCTTTACAAAATGTTCCCTGAACTGATGGTCCATTCACAATGACAGTGGTGGTATCTGCTTCAGTTTATGGGGACTTCAGGCACACTGTTTGAATACACACAACAATAAATACAAAATACAAAAAAAAAACATGGTGTGGAGAACAATACAGTAATTTGTAATAAGAATTACAGTGTAAAACACAAACACATACAAGGTATAACATACATTACAAAAACAACACTAGAGAAAAATTTAAGAAAGAAAAGTAAGAAAAAAAACAAGGTTCATGGGGCATCAAGTTGTGCGTGCACATTGCACAATGTTCACGACTGTGCTGAGAATGAGGCACTAAATCACATTGTTAGAAATATTCGAAGCACTGCACAAATTCCACAGTACTGACATCACATAGGGCTAAACGTCGGGTGTTGTTGCTACGTTGTTGCAACGGCAATAGGGTATGCTGGAGCATCTGCAGTACTCTGTTGAGATTGGACCAAGACCCACGCATATGATGACGGCAGTACGGTAGGAAGACACAGTGATAGGCTCTCCTCACGTCGATTAATTGTCTCTGAGGTCTACTTCTTGGGATACATCACTAGTCTAGGTCTCTTCTCTTGCTAGACAGTACTTTTACGTTTCCCTATATTGCAGTCCGACGAGGGATGATGGCATGTGGAGTGACTCCACAAGTGTGTGAGGTCATCCATACAGGATCGAACTAGGAGCGACGATTGCTACACCTGCTCTCTAAGAGAGAGGAGAAGTTAGAAATGAGACCATTCATTTGTTGGAGTGTGTGGCACGATACTGCTTTGTGTATGCAGATCGGCCAATGCTAGTGAGTTGTAAAAACCCAAACAGGTGAGTATATAGCGTCCCTTTCTGTCCTGAGGCACATGAGTCGCAGGTTCTGACACGATATGTGATCTTCTTCGTGTACTCACGACAACGTGGTCTGCCGCAGGGAATCCCTCCAAACGGCTGCCGCGTCCGGAGAGCTAGCAGGCTGTCGCGTGTGGGTCGCGTGTCAGTGTCAACGGCCAGCCTCACTTTCGCTTGTGGCCCGGCGAGGATTGTCTGCTGCCTAATCCCTCAGGTATACGGCCCGGTGACTGTCAGCTTGTAGGACCGGATGCTCTCCCGCCCTTCACGTCAGGTGGCGGCGCGCTGATGCTCTCTTCTTGCAGGTAGCCGATGACCTCTTGCTTTTGCTCCGGCTGGCCTCTGCATTGCCACGATACCCGTCATCTGCACAATTCTTACAAAAATCTTGTACCTAACTTTTCCCTATGAGCTTCTATGTTATAATAAATTTACATAACGATACATTGATGGTCTGTCATTTCAGTCACTCTAATTTTAATTTTATAGTTATTTATCTGTAGCTAGCATAACAAAATCATGGAAATAATTTATCTTGATATTTGTGTAGAGACCAAGCTCACTATTGTACATGGTGTGTGACGCTATATTGGATGAAGAAATAAATGTGCGGGCCCACACTAATATTGCTATTAATTATATAGATCGACAGTAGACATGCTCAAGAATTAACTACCATTTGCCAACGATTTACATTCTATGTCTTTAAATAAAATTATGTTGTTATGCAGGTCTAAGTTTTACTGTGCTATAAAGAGCATGCAACTATGCTACTTTCGCTCGCCCGTCGTCCCTCCATCTCGGGTCTGTGGTTTGGTGACCTGAAAACAGGCGCGCGCCAAACACTTGTGGTAGAAAACCGCCACAGTATTAAGGATCTAGTTATTTTAAAATCCTAAAGTTTAATTTATCCTAGTATATGGTACTCTCTCTATTATTATTATTATTACTTTTTTTTTACCTTATACAACACTCTTACACATTTCCTGTTACGCTGAGATGTCTCGCTGCTCGCCGCTATTGACGACAGTGATGTGCGCGCCGTACGACATGGCCTCCGAGTTTTCATTACGCCTGACAAACTCCAGACACTGGGTTAGCCACGGCTATACACGACAATAAATTTATAGTTGCAACTTCCTTCTCTATGTGATGCGGTTTTCGCGATCGAAGCACACCTTTCCAGAGGCAATGTAATATGACCAAGCCAGGACTGGTTCCTGTTGAGGATTCAGTCGCCCAACACACGCCAGCTACACAGTATGTCACGAATATCCAAGTCCCTGGTTATTCATCTGTGACAGTCACGAGCAGCACGCTAAATCCCCAACCAGCACGTTGGCATGGTAGGTTTTATGCCCGCATTTCTCTCGCCTAGGGCACCATTGGAGTCAAACGCTCACAGGTTCACCCCGACTTGCAAGACAACGATGCTGGCGCAGCTATGCAAAAAACTATACTGCTCATATTCATCCTCGATATCACGCAATATACCACAATCTTGCAGTGCACTGACGCGTGCCTGCAAGCACTGGTATTAACGTCTCACGAACTAGTTGTGGCCGCTATGGAGCGTATCACGACTTCTCAGAACGCTTCTAAGAGCACGTTCTTGTATGCGCCCGTTTGTGCGACATCTCGTCACTCATCTTTATCCCTTAACATGGACACCAGATAGGAAAGGACAAAAACATTGCTCATGGAAAGGTGGTGCCTCTTATCGCAACGACAGAGGAGATCGCGAACGTGGATAAAAAAGTTAACAGCAGTAAATTCTTATTCGAGAAAACGCAGCGTGCTAATAGTTTAACAATCTTAATCTATTAATGCAACGATTATTGTTCCCCGAAGAAAGGTTCATATATTTGCCTATTCTACTATGTACACCACTTAAACTACTATTATTCCACGAACTTATTTGTGTGAGAGATGTGGAGGAGTCCTATGGACTAGCGTCAATCCCTTCTTAGACTCCCCCTCCTCTGACGTGCATTAGGATTTGGAGGTCTAATTTCAATCCCCTGGTTCTCCTTTTGTCCTTGGTTTCGCTCTCTCCAATTACGGTTGCTTTGCCGTTCGTTATTCCTCCTCTCCCAGATTCCTTGTCTAGCATGACTCTGTTCCCTGACGTTCTGGTTTCCGTGTCTCTGGTTTCCATAATCTTGAATAGCGTAACCTTGATTTCCGTAACCCTGGTTTCCTAACTGACGAACGCGATTATGCGATCTGTTGTCGTCTGCCCTTGCAGGCCCGTGGTATTTGTTATTTTGCGCCTTCTTCCTGTCCTTTGCGTCTTGTTTATCGAAGACTACTTCGAGTTCGCGCAATAGACTCTTGAATGCTTCTATGTCAGATCCACACTTGCCGACAAGTGTCTGATACCTAACAGGCAATTTGGAAAAACAAAATTTGATGATTTCTCCCTTGCTATATGGACTATCTAAAAATTGATTCTTCTTGAGTAAATCATCAAAAAATTTGGTTGCGCTCCTTTGCCCGGACACTTCCAGTTCGGGACAAAATATTATTTCCTCTTTAATCCTGTCTTGCGTTTCCTTTGACCAGTAGATCCCCAGGAACGCATTAACAAATTCCTGATAAGTCTGACACGTCGCTGCCACACCCCGCATCTTTTCCGCGGCTTGGCCTTCGATGTGTCCACACATGAATTCTAATTTTGCCAGGGTTGGCCATGATGACGGTAATGAATTTGTAAACTGCATCACCCAGCTCTTGGGATGCATCGACCCTCCATTATCTCTGAACTTTTGGAATTTGAGTATCGACAGGAAGTGATTGTGATCAAAATCCTGTCCGATCCTCGCACTGGTGCTGTCACTCGTTTCCGATACTTGCACGTCTGCTGAGTGTCCTGATCTATCTTGCTGATAACTGTGATGTGCTACATCTGTATCACAGTGGAAGTGGCACTTCGAATTCACTCTCCTAAGTGGGCAACAATTATTGGAGCTATTACTAGGTGTTTCTGCGTGTGCCTTGTTAGTCCTGCAATCTGTCACTGGGCTAGAGCACGGCGGACTTTTCCTCGGAGACACAATTCTGTGTACTCCATCATTGGTATCCGAACGCGCAGTGCTCATGTGCCCGTTTCGCTCTAGTTTTGCTATCCGACTCTCTACTTCTTTCATTCGTTTCGTGATGTTCGTAACCGCAATATTACCTTGAGTTTTTTTAAGAACGCTAGGGATTTTGCGTGGGCTTGTGTCGCACGTCGCAAGCGACCTGCAAGTTGAGAAGTTACTTTTGCGATTTTCATTGCCCTTGTTGCTGCCGTTTTGGCTAGGCCTGCTACTTTTTGTGCTACCATTGACATATGTTTTGCTTCTCCACATTCTTTCTTTATTGTTAGTAATTCCCCACGAATTTCCCCTATATGCGAAATTATTTCCTCTGTGTCCTTCTTACGCTGTTTCTCATCTTCTTCCTTCTCCTTCTTACGTTGTTTCTCATCTCCTTCCTTCTCCTTCTTGCGTTGTTTCTCATCTTCTTCCTTCTCCCTCTTACGCTGTTCGTCAGCTTCTTCTTTCATTGATCGTAGGAAGCTCAGTATTGGGTTTACGTCATCTTTTTGATCCTCTTCAAACGTGGGAGATGTAACTCTGGACACCTGGGCGCTAGAGCTCTGACGTGGCCGAACGAGCCCCTGTCTGCTCTCGTTCGTTTGACTATAAACTTCTGCTACCGTCTCGACCTGTGTGCCTGTCTCTGTTTCATCCTCTACTTCACTATCATAATCACGGCCGCAACGCTGCTCTGAGATCGCGTCCAAATCACCTTCCTCATCAATGACCCTGGCGTCCTGTCCTGCTAAAAATGTGCCCATCTCATCTCTGAACCTATCCTCGTCAGTAAACTGCCCCTTATCCATTATGCTATCATCTTTTGTTTTAGCTTCGCTCGATAATAGTCGTGCCTTACTTCTCGTTATCATTCATGAAAAACAAATTTATCTAAAATGCACAATAAAATTAACCTACTCCATGTATTTTTTTACACGTAGACATAAAATTTCAACAACGCCTCTCCAACGCTGTAATTATGCGCACGATTTGTTGTGGTACAGAAACCGCACACAAACCCGATAAAGTGTGATGTGATATGGACACACCATCAAAGGAACACAAAAACAATGAACAAAAGAATATATACACTGAAAACAAAAACTGTAATCATGCGCCGCTTCTTAAAACTAAACGCGGAACTACCAGAAAAAAAACTTGGGTATTAATCAATAAAAAAAATTAAGCAAAAAAAATTCTGAATGTCCCTACTACTAATAATACTTGCTTATCAGTGATTCACAGGAAAGATCTGAGGCTAAGGGTCGCCATTTTATGCGAGGTGCCGGGGCTAGCAGTGTATTTAACACTAAATTCTAGAATCTACACATGTAAATGATGCTCTAAGCCCCCCCCCTATTCTAACTCCGACTTTTGCTGTTGCACAAGGATTAAAAAATATACGCGAACTGACTGTAATCAACCCTGCAAGTGGAGTAGAAAAGAGTTTGGCACCTGAAATAATTTAATTTGATAAATAAGTTAAATAAAGGAAGGTTTCATTAACGTAGTGAGAAATGATGGGTTGCTCTACCGATTAACAGAATGAAAGTTCTGTCCAAAATAACAATAGGATTTATTAAGACTAAACACAAAATAATAAACAAAAACACATGCAACATTTATAATACATCAAATTGGCTCAAATTGGATACACAAACAAACACTGTGAAGGTGAAGTTGTCCCTAAACTAGATTGTGAGGTTTATGACGAAATGGTATGTGGAGCCAATTCCTTGCCACTCAAATCTTAAGAGAGACACACAGCTAACCCAACATTAATTGCTGCTACTCAAGACAGAACAAAGTTAGAAAAAGACGGACAGGCGCACTCTGCTGAGCTCTGATTATCACCTAGGAAAATCCCTATCTGCCGGTGCTGCGGACATACATTACCAAACTGTCTTCTTAACTGCCAGAACACGATCTGGCGTACCGGAGGCGATGGCTGGTTGCTTCGACGTCCTCGACCGAAAGGCGAGAGCCGACTACTAGAGCACCCATACAGGCCGAACACCGAACATTCCCGCTCCCACCACAGTCGCCGTGGTTAAACGTTCCAATCAGCAACTCGAAAACTGGCGGAAAATTCCACTCCATTGCCGGAGCACTACCATTCCACCAATGGAGATTCTTGGCGCCAATTTCTGCGCCGATTTTGCTACATCACGGAGCTATGCCCTGAGCCAGCCAATCACAGTTACTATTTTGCAGAAAGCGCGGGAATTTTCCCGCCACAACTGCCTGGGTACACAAGTCATTCCCACGCCTCGCTGGTAGCCCACCAGAAAGTGTTTTCGCTAAGATTCTGCGAAGTAACGGAACCTCTAGCCCAGCCGCTGCTTCAGACCCCTCCGGGCGTGTCTTTTGACAATGTCGGCGTCTGCAAAGCACTCACTCGACTTCCTCACACCCGTCGGCTTAACCCTTTCCAGATCAGGAGAGCCCGCCTGTCACCGGACCACCCGGGTGACGAGAGACGCTGCGTGGGAAGTCCGCGTGTGAAGGAATAGCAACTTTTCACCGCATGCAATTCGAGATGAAAATCGTAAGATAGAAATATGAGAGGGTGCTCATGCCACCTCTCAATGTAGCATAGGTTTTTCATTTACTTGAGGTATTTCGAGAAATTTTATGCCTAATTTGTTTTGCAAAGTCACTAAATAGTTTCGTCAGGTACTCAATTATTTCTGGGAGACGGACCGCCGTAAGACGCCCTTCCTTGCCCAGTCTGTGATCTCACTAACTGTCTAATAATTTAATAGTCACTGGAGCCACCAATCTCCCTTCAGTTCTTTCGTAGTACTTTCAGTACAGTTACTAGAAATGAGAATACAATGAACACTGTAAAAAATATGTTTTCATGTTCATGTCAACACAACTTTTAACAGCTTACTCTGACAAAAACAAGAATTAATACACAAAACGGTCTAGACCTGCCAGACGTCTTCGTTGTGGTACTGCTGTACACTGTGCCCTGACTTAACACTGGTATAAACTGTTGGTCAACGTAACCAGCATTCCATTATGCGCTACTTTTCGAAATGCGTTTTTTTCCCTTGATGATGCTGTCACATGGGAAATATACTGAGACTTTACCACTTGAAAATCACATGAAAACGTTTAGTCATTTTTGGTAGGTGAATCCACTGATTTAAGGAGAGGAAGGAAATCCAAGGTACTCGGATAGTGATAGACACTGAACATTGACTACTTACTCTATACGTCATTGGTATACAAAAGAAATAATCAGTACTGTTTGGAAGCTTTACACACATACGACTAGGTGAATACTGGGCTGCCACCCTCGTCCCGTGTCACTTACAAGATTCACAAACATTTCGAAACCATTCTCACACTTTCACATGGCATAACACGAGATGCGCACATGTGGGATCCACAAATTTCTTTCCAGGAAGTGGGAGGGGGCGGGGGAGGGGAATGGGTGACGGTAGGCAGGACATCCAGCCACCCCTCTGCCATAACACTGACATATTCAGATTGATAAGCCGACCCCGTGAAGACACTGGATAAGCGTAAGAAATTGGAGAAAAAGAAGGGTGTGAAATTTGGAACGTTCAAGAAGCAATGGAATGTAAACAAACTTGACTAAGAGTTTGAACAGTTGCCACTTGCATCAAACACTTTTTAGCGCTTTCTTGGAACTTCAAGCACATGGTCAATGCACTTGACAGCAGTAAGGGAAACTGGGTGGAACATCACGGCCATGGTCGGACTGAACTACAAAGTGACAGTAAACTGGCCATATCTGTTTTGAACCAAACTGCAAGGTAATGAAATACATGTGTCCTAACCACTTTACCGCGGTACTCGCTGTTCTTTCTCGTTAATAACACAAGAAATTCACCAAAACGTGGTCCACATTCAGTCGGAAGACGCTGCTGGCGTTGTGTTCGAGCAAACTGACTGTAGTACATTTTAAGTCGAAGTTTCATTACACTGCCAAGTCGGGTAGTAATGAATATGTCCTCTTTCGTAACGAACAATAACCAATGGCATCACCTACTAAAAAAATGTTCAAATGTGTGTGAAATCGTATGGGACTTGACTGCTAAGGTCATCAGTCCCTAAGCTTACACACTACTTCACCTAAATTATGCTAAGGACAAACACACACACCCTGTCCAAGGGAGGACTCGAACCTCCGCCGGGACCAACCGCACAGTCCATGACTGCAGCGTCTTAGACCGCTCGGAATCACCTACTCCTGGTCCATTTGGTATCATTTAGCGTGAAGATACCTACGCAGTGAAAGACAGCCTTTCACGTTCCATTGTGTTTCACATTACATGTATCGTTCGTACAGTATTACTAAACGAACAGTGCGACCAAACTCTCTTTACATGACGCATCAAAATAACAAGCTGATAACGTCAGTTCTAGTAACTCCACTAATTCAACTATTTCCCCCTACGGTCGTTTTATTGTGTTTTATAAGACTGGACAGGCACGTTATATACAAATGCACCACATTTAGGGATTCAGAGACGGAATGAGCTAGTATGATTGTATCCTTAACTTTGTCCGCAAACTCATACGTATTTTTTAAAGTATACTGCTCTTGAAATGTGTATAGCTTTTCCAACCTTTGTGCTAGCGTTGCATTAATCGGGGCATCAGGACTCTGTCTAGTGCCAGATATAACCCTCACGGATTTGTCCTTTTTATAAAGCTTCACCTGTGCACGCATGTCAGGTATTTTTCAGTTCACGACTATACATCGCTTTTTTCCCCTCTCATATCTTTCCCTTTTAGATGTAAATATGATCCAGAGTGATTGAAACATATAACCCAATTTTTCAAAATAATATGGGCAATTACACGGAACAATAATGAGAATTATCTTCATGCACAATTTTGTTACTAAACTCTGTTGCTTTGGTTGGAGCTCAAAATGTGGTATTCATGAGCTGATACTCGGCGAAAATCCTACATGATCATAAATTTTATCGTTTCCAGAGCTTTCTTTAGCATGCTGATGAGGCGAGGCAGTTCTTGTAAAATGCAGTCCCAGTACCCAACCAAAACTTTCCGGTTGCCTTGCAAGCCACATCTGAGTCGCTGCCAATCGGTTAGACTAGTGTATGAGTTGAGTCCAACAATTCATGTTATTTATCACCGCAGGTGTTCCGCAGAGCCCTCGCCTTTTTATCCGTCTACTTTGTGGTCGGTAAACAGACAGCTGTGATGACGATTACTCCGTACTACTGAGCCCACAGGTGAGCGAGCCGAGGGGTATGAAGAACGTAACATTCAGGGTGAGTGGTAGTCAGATTTTACACATAGTACTCTCTAACCAACACATCAAAGTTCAGATTACCGTGAGAACTTTTACGTTTTCCAAGGTTGTCACAGTGATTGTAAGCTATAGGCAAGCAATGAGGTATTGGGAGCTCTAGGGATCTATTTCCCACCACCCTGGAACGATATTTTATCGGGTTACTATCTTACCACTGCGTCGGCTGGGATGGGTCTCAGATGTAATGGGAGCCCCTCTTATACAAGTTTTTCTCATCTCTGGCATCATTATTGCTCTCCTACCCTCGATTTTACAGCTGTTATATACTACCACACTTCAATCAGATTCCTGTCTAACGTCGTTACCTCCAGATGGACTACGCAATGAACTTGGAAATGAAGACCTCGTTATTTATGCCCTTAATCATTAAAGAGCTAAACATCTTTTACTTCACGACGATTGTTTATTTTCTCTAATAGCATTCTCTGATAGCCGGCCGATATGGCCGAGCAGTTCTAGGAGCTTCAGTCCGGAACCGCGCAGCTCCTGCGGTCACAGATTCGAATCCTGACTCGGGCATGGATGTGTGTGATGTCCTTAGGTTAGTTAGGTTTAAGTAGTTCTAAGTCTAGGGGACTGATGACCTCAGATGTTAAGTCCCATAGTGCTTAGAGCCATTTTAGCCATATTCTCTGATGCAACTGAGGTGGTAATCATATCGACACTTCCTTAAACATGGTCAGAATTTGTTGCTGGATAAATGGACAATCGGCCCAGGCACACAGTTGACGATATCTGTCGTGCCAACAATGTCCTGCTCGGATAGGGTCTCTGAACGATTTAGACTAACTGATCCAAATTACAGTTTTTGTAATCATTTTGCTTTTGGGGCAGAATACATAACAAGCATGTGTACAAAAAACTGAATTAGGTGGTAAGGACAATGGATCCGCTTTCTCGAGAATAACCGTTTTCGTTGCTTTGTGGACAAGTGACTGCTTCGGCCTTTGTTTGTTTAATGGCTCTGTACAACAGCACATCCTCTCATGTGACCTCCCACTTTCTCATGACAGTGACCTCCCGGCCTGATCAACACAGAAGATCGTCAAACCGACGATTCAAGTTTTTGTTTCCACGCTAAGAAACGACATACAAATGGAAATGACTGAATTCACCTGGAAAATGACATCAATGTTGAGCCAACAGTTAATATTAGCGAGTCAATGCAGCTGCCATTACATCTTATACCTTGGCTAGGGTGGCCTTTAGCTATTTCACGGATTCAATGAGCGGATCCTCTTGCACGGATCGCCATCTAACTGTGTCAGCACGGCATATTAACCAGATTTGTAACTTACACTGGAACTTTCTTGTTAAATTTCATAGTTATGGTTAAATATTGAGAAAAATAAATGGAAAGAATAAATGAAAACACGACGACAAAAACAAAACTCCCACAGGATTACAACGTGATGCGACTATAGTTCCAATCGGGCCCAGACCAAGAGGGAGGTGTTCCTCTGAGGGCACACGAGCCGCAGAAGATGCTGACGTCAGGTGGTGCTGCGGACATAAGTGTCAAGGAGCGTCCTGCGACACAGGACACGCAGCAGGAGAAATGCATCACAGGAAAGGTAAGACAATGTTGTCATTACCGGAAGGGCAAGAAGGTTGATACGACTTAAATATTTAGGGCAGGCAACTTCCACTTCTAAGACTGTGCACATTGTGGAGTCAGCTGTACTTCTATCTCGTATTTATGGGTAGTGCCTCTCACTTGGGGCACAATGACTTTATAAGAAAACAGCGCCAGTAGCTTCTGTTAACATAAAAGGTTTAAAAAGCATTCATGCTATTACAGCTCAATGGCAGGGACACGACCATCTTGTTGACACCACGTTTTAATATAACAAAATTATCAGAGGATCAGGGAATTTGGATTTTTTCTTGGTACTGAATACAATCGTAAAGATGTAATTTTGCACCATATATGCTGTTGCGGGGTCGGGGGGGTCGAACCCAAGACTCCAGTTGGTAGAACTGAAGCCGGGACCCATCGCGCGGTATTTTGTCAGGAGGCCGAGCAAGTTCAAGAGCGTCGATGGGCAGTGCAGAGTGATACAGCGGTATTCGGTACCATTCGTTTATTCAGCTGATTTACAGTACTCGGTGGTGAAGCGTAATGTCGGCGCACCGCACTGTCCCGCGAGTCCAGCCGGCTCAGAAAACTCCTGGTATGCCGACGCCGCTGCTGCCGTCGTCAAGGTCGCCCGCCTATGGAAGTCGGCCGCGCTCTCCCGGTCGCCGCCCGCAGGGGCGTTGTGACTGGCGCCGCTCCGCTGCCCGCGATTCCGGAGACTGCTACAGTCCCTGGTCCTGTCCTCGCCGCCCTCCGCCCCGTTTGGCCTGCTCTGCCCGACCTTGGGACGAAGGTCGGTGTACTGGTCACCCGTGGCCCTCAGGCTGCCGCTGCTCCCAGGACAGGACCAGACTCGAACTCGTGCCCTCCTGGACGCTGTGCTGCAACTTGCCGCTAGTGGTGCTTGCCGGATGGCAACACCCGCCGCCGTCTCTCGCACTGTCACAGCGCTGCTGCACCTCCCGCAGCGTACACCTCGCCCGGACCCCGGTATGCCAGGTGGGAAGCGAACGTGGTCCTTAGACTCGAGTGGTACCGAGCCCCCCTAGACCTGCTGCAGACCGCTGTCACTGGCCTCCTTCAGGCAGACCGTGCGATCCCCAAGTTACAGGCTGCTGTTCCGTCCTGCCCTGGTGTTGTGTATCCAGAGACAGAATACAACCCGAACAAGTACAAAGAAACGAAGTACAAGTTTATGCAGAATACTTATAACATTGCTGCCAGACTGGCCCCTATAAGCGTAGACCAGACAGGTCCATCCCGACACTCCACTGACCTGGCACACTCTGTCCCAAGCTAAAATTGCCTATCTATTTATGTAGGTTTCTCCCTCGCTTCAGACACAGAGAGAGACAGAAACTATGGCACGGATAAATTCCCACACGTCAGCCATTTACAAATCGCCACTCTTGGCCCTGGCCTAGTGCCCTGCCTCATAAATCGCAATAACTTAAAGAAATGCTGCAGTTTCCTGCCTCATTGTTACTCCACTCAAAACATATTATGCGTGCAATAGCGCCGTCGCAGCTCCCCGCCCACGAGTGCCATATTTACCTTTCCTGGCCCGCTGGCTGTTGACTGTTACCACACTCTGCCAGCGGCCCCAGATTTCATCGCCCAACCGTGCCTTTATTGAATTTTGATAAAATTTCCCTTTCCATCTACTAGGGCTGGCACTAGTGCAGCAATGCATTTGTTCCCTTCCTGTGCCAACCTCTTAATATAGGTTTGGACTTCGCAACCAACATCCTCAATTTTTCCTGGGTGCATTCCGGTCTCTGTCTACCCCTACAAATTTTACCTTCTGCAGGTCATTCTAATACAACTGAGGTTATTCCCTGAAGTCTCAACACTTGCCGTATCTTCTTCGGCGACTGTGCGTAGAACTTCATCATGTCTTATCTGTCCACCTAATTTTTAACATTTGTTCTTGTGGTGTGCGTACTGTGAGACCTTCGGTACACACACCATCAGATTATTTGACTTGTCGCTCTAATGAAGTAGGTGACTTGTCAGCAATATGTCTCGTGGTCTTATCGTGGCGTGCTTATCTTCTGCCGTTAGGTCAGACGATGGAAATGCCACTTGCACGCTTAGAGTAGCAGATTGACGGTGACCAACTTTAAACAGAACTTCATTAATTTTCACACACATTTATTAAAATAATAACAAGCATAAAAATTACTTAACTTGGTTCTGGATGCAATTTACAATTGGCAATCTGAAGTTCCTGTGGTCTTGGTACGTTCACCTTATTCTCACATATCTCTGATACTTGACAAAGTGTCTATACATTTCTCTTCATGGCTATGTACAGGAATATGATAATCTTATTAGGCGCAGACTGAAACTTCACTATAGACTGGTACAGACAAATGCAGACTAATACAGACTGACTAATCGGAAGTCTGTACAGTCGTTATAATACCTCGCGCGTTCAGGTATCACTGCTCGAGCGTGATCCGCGAGGAGAAAAGGTTCTACGTTAGCAGCAATCTCATTGGCTGCGTTACATATTAATACGCGGACCGGCGGAAGCAGAATTTGGTCGGTCTCTAAGACAGCGCCATCTCGTAGTGCGGAGACGGACGAGCCCTGCGACTGCGCTGTTGTGCTTAGCGGGGCGCGCTCTAGTGGGAAAGTTGTGTACGCGCTGAGTACGCGGAACTATGTACACAAGAGTTCTGTACCACGACATCTCACACGCTTCGTTTCTCTTCCGTCCTTGTTTTACTACAGCCCATGATTCACTACGATACAATGCTGTGCTCCAAATGTACATTTTCAGAAGTTTCTTCTCCTGATTAAGGCCTTCGTTTGGTGCAAGTATCCTGCTCTTGGCCAAAATGCTCTTTTCGCCTATTCGAGTCTGCTTTTTATGTCCTTCTTCGTTTATCCGTCATGGGTTACTTTGCTTCCAAAGTAGCAGAATTTATAAACTTCGCCTAGCTCGTGCTTTTTATGTCCTCCTTCGTTCATCCGTCATGGGTTACTTTGCTTCCAAGGTAGCAGAATTTATAAACTTTGCCTACTTCGGGAGCACAAATTTTGGTGTCAAGCGTCTCACTATTGTGATGTCATCTACTACCCTGTTTTTCCGGTTCAGTTTCGATCCGTATTCTGTACTGATTACATTTTACATTCCATTCAACAGATTGTGTAATTCTTCTTTACTTTCACTGGGGTTAGCAATGTCATCAGCGAATCTTGTCATTAATATCATCCTGAACTTAATCTAACTTTTGAAACTTTAATTTCCGTCATTCCTTCTTCGATATATAGATTGAACAGCAGTGGCGAAAGACTGCATCCCTTTTTTACGCCCTTTTTAATCCGAGGACTTCGTTCTTGAATAACCCTTGTTACTGTATATTACGTGTCTTTCTCATCGGCTCACTCCTATTTTTCTCAGAATTTTAAACATCTTGCACCATTTTACATTGTCGAATGTTTTTTCCAGGTCGACAAACGCCATGAGTGTGTCTGGATTTTTCTTCAGTCTTGCTTCCATCATGAACATCAGAACTGCTTCTCTTGTGTCTTTGTCTTCCATAAATACAAACCGATCGTCATCTAATAGATTCTTAATTTTCGTTTCAATTCTTCTACATATTATTCTTGCGGGCAGCCTGGAAACATTATTTGTTAATCTGATTGTGTGATAGTTCTCGCACGTATGCTCCTGTTATCTTCGGAATTGTGTGGCTGATATTTGCCCGAAAGTCACGTTCATATCAGGAATTTTTTCACGATGTGGCCAGCGTAATTAAAAAATTGTATTTCCGAAAATAGTGGCTGAAATGCAATTATTGTAGTTCAGTAGACTCAGAACATACATTTTAATATTCTGTAAAAGTTTCATGTCAATGGCTACAGTGGTTCCTGAAATACAGGGAAGATAAGTCACTAAATTTAACATTCTCGGGATAGAGCGTTCTCACTACCCTTAAACTAGCTTACGCTAAGGACAACACACACACCCATGCCCGAGGGAGAACTCGAGCCTCCGACCGGGGGAGCCGCGCGAACCGTGTCAAGGTGCCCAAGACCGCGCGGCTACCCCGCACGGCTCCTTAACTGAACAAATAATCGAAACATACCTTTGCATTTTCTCCACCAGTGTCATTATCAACTGTTTACACATTATTGTCTCGAAAGACGAATCCATTGCAGATATATAGACTGTACGGCTTCACAATAGTTGGTAGGATCCTGTCTCGATAGTATGAGAGGCATCTGATTCTCATACATGATACCAGCACAACGTAAGACTGACAGACATTTCTTCTGTTGAGAGCAGTACAGAGACGGGGATTTCGTTAAATGTCACGACGGTATAGAATGACCTACACTGTCTCTGACACTAAAGGGTACATTTATTTCCTGTAACTTCATGTCGTTTCATGTAGTATAATCGAGTCTGTTTACAAAGGATATTGTTAACTCAGAACAGCTCAATCAAAACGACTGCGACGCTATTAAGAACTTGGAGCACGTCGTTGTTCAAGCGCCTCTGAATGCTAACTATATCGTTGCTGCACACCAACTGCCTCATGATATTTAAAATTAATTACAGTGTGTAATTCATTGAGCTAGTGATCCTCCCGATGAATAACGGAGGAAATATTGCCACTTACGCAATACTTTTTTAACAGTCGCACAGATATGTATGCACTGTCCTAGAGGATTTATTTTCTGCAGGCTTAGAGCATAAATGATAAAAAAGAAATAAAAAGAATCAGCAATTCCAGATTCACAATTCTAGATTGAAAACCATCCTAGTGAAGGATTTATTCTGTATACAGAAGTTCCTCGCAGTGGTTTAGAGCCTTGCAATGTAATGTATTATTTATCACACCTGGCATCTTGAACTTACGATTCGTAACTTTTATTTATATTTTCAGCATTTAAAATTTCAATTCAAAGCGAATTTTGAAGTAACTCTTTATATGACCAGGTTCTTTTCGCTCACGGAGCCAGATTGAATATAACGAACTAAGACTACAAACGACAAAGCAATAAAGCCCATTACTTGCAAAAGTTTTGAGAAAAACAGAGGCCGAGTGAAATTACGTTCCTATTTCCCTCGGAAATTCACGACGTACGCAAGATACACCACTCCTTTCCAACAGCCTAGCGCTTTTCACATACGTCATATCGCAAACAGTAGAAACAAGGAACAATTACTTTCAGTCTCCTTACATTACTTAAACGCATTCGACAATGTACCACAATTTCGGCTAAGCGACATAATACGATCATATAGATACTACCTATTAAATACGTGACAGAGAAGAAAATTTAACAAAACATCGGATGCGTAACGAGAAAGCGTAATAGGCCGTTAATATCCTGAATATGCATAACAGATTAATCAGACAGTGTCATCAACATATATGCGTTAACAATTCTTTTCTCCAGCGAAACATCCTTTCTTGATGGTTACACGAAAATACAGAAACATTTCACCACTATTTCACATGGGGAACTAAATGGCAGCTGTCTGAGTGAAACTAAACCCATGATAATGCACGCGACCTATGGAAACTACACGACGGTACTAACGTCTGGAGACCGTAACGGTATATACTCAGCTGACCGCAACAATAGAAGGTTTCCGTATTTTTTTTTCTAAATTCAATCCATCCTCTCTTAGAGGTATACTCCATTGCTTATCTGTAGTAGAAATTCAACGTATTCTGATCTACAGGCAGTGTTGATCTAGCATTATCCTTTTCCAGACCACTTTCTAAGTTGCAGTTTCAAATGCCGGTTCTCTAAAGTTTCTCAATAGCATTTCTCGAAAGAAATTCGCCTTTCCTCCAGGGTTCTCGCTTCCCACGCCCGGGTTCCCGGGTTCGATTCCCGGCGGGGTCAGGAATTTTCTCTGCCTTGTGATCACTGGGTGTTGCGTGATGTCCTTAGGTTAGTTAGGTTTAAGTAGTTCTAAGTTCTAGGGGACTGATGACCATAGATGTTAAGTCCCATAGTGCTCATAGCCATTTGAACCATTTTGAATCTTTCCCCCAGGGATTCTCATTTGAGTTTCCAAAGTATCTCCGTGTTGTTCGAACCTATCGGTAATTTTTTTTTTTTTGTGGTTTTAGGGCGCACAACTTCAATGGTCATTAGCGCCCTGACTACTCTAAGAATGCACCGCGAGGCACAAGTTGACCACAACAACTAAAAGGGAAAACACGAGAAAAGACAGACTGACAGGCATAGGATTAAAAAACAGCATCATCAAATGTCCTTAGCGAGGTTTGTCAAATTGATAAAACGAAGAACACGAGCAGCTGCTCGTGGGTCATCCGCTAAAATGGCATCGAAAGTATTTGGCAGGTTAAGATCGAGGCGCAGTGTGTTAAGATCTGGACAGGACATTAAAATGTGTCTAACCGTCAGCAAGTGCCCACATGGGCAGAACGGCGCCTGCGCAGCCGTCAGCAGATGGCGATGGCTGAACCGGTAGTGTCCAATTCTTAACCGGGCTAAAACGACCTCCTCCCGCCGAGAAGGGCGTGAGGAGGACGTCCAAGCCACGGGAAGAGGTTTTAAGGCCCGAAGCTTGTTGTCGGTAAGTGCAGCCCAATCGGCATGCCACAGCGATAAGATGCACCGACAAATGACCCTGCTAAAATCGGACGAAGGAACACAACAAGAATCTGTCCGAGGCTGGAGGACCGCAGCCTTGGCCGCGGCATCTGCAGCTTCGTTCCCAGGGATACCGACATGGCCAGAAACCCACATAAAGCTAACTGGAGAACCGACGTCCACCAGCTGCTGAAGAGAGCGTTGGATCCGGTGTACGAAAGGGTGAACCGGGTACGGATCACTGAGGCTCTGGATGGCGCTCAGGGAATCTGAGCAGTTGACATAAGCAGAATGTCGGTGGCGGCAGATGTAAAGAACAGCCTGGTAGAGGGCAAAGAGCTCAGCTGTGAAGACCGAACAATGGCCATGGAGCCGGTATTTGAAACTTTGTGCCCCGACAATAAAGGAACACCCGACCCCGTCATTGGTCTTAGAGCCATCTGTATAAATGAAAGTCATGTTGATGAACTTCGAACGAAGTTCCAAAAAACGGGAGTGGTAGACCGGACCGAGGGTGACCTCTTTTGGGAGCGAGCTGAGGTCAAGGTGAACGCGGACCTGAGCCTGGAGCCAAGGTGGCGTGCGGCTCTCGCCCACTCGAAAGGTTGCAGGGAGTGAAAAATTAAGGTGTTGAAGGAGGCGACGAAAGCGAACTCCAGGGGGTAGCAGGGCAGAGACATACAACCCGTATTGACGGTCAAGAGAGTCGTCAAAAAAGGAACGATAAGACGGATGGTCGGGCATTGACAGTAGCCGACAGGCATACCGACAAAGCAGTATATCACGCCGGTAGGTGAGTGGCAATTCGCCAGCGTCAGCATGAAGACTCTCTACGGGACTGGTATAAAATGCTCCGATCGCAAGTCGTAAACCCCGATGTTGTATGGAGTTGAGGCGGCGTAAGATGGATGGCCGTGAAGAGGAGTATACGAAGCTCCCATAATCCAGCTTGGAGCGGACGATCGACCGATATAGACGAAGTAGGACGGTTCGATCCGCTCCCCACGACATACCACTGAGAACACGGAGGACATTTAAAGAACGGGTACAACGGGCGGCCAAATATGACACATGTGGAGACCAGCTAAGTTTCCTGTCAAATGTAAGGCCTAAAAATTTGGTTGTCTCCACGATTGGGAGAGCAACGGAACCGAGTCGTAAGGACGGTGGGAGAAACTCTTTGTAGCGCCAGAAGTTAATACAGACCGTCTTCTCGGCAGAAAAACGGAATCCATTGGCGACACTCCAGGAGTAAAGACGGTCAAGAGAACGCTGAAGACAGCGCTCCAGGACACGTGTACACTGCGCGCTGCAACAGATGGTAAAATCGTCCACGAAAAGGGAGCCTGATACATCAGCTGGGAGGCAATCCATTATTGGATTGATCGCGATGGCGAAGAGAGCGACGCTCAAAACTGAGCCCTGTGGCACCCCATTCTCCTGGCGAAAGGTGTCTGACAGGACAGAACCCACACGTACCCTGAACTGTCGATCCATTAAAAAGGAACGAATAAAAAGAGGGAGGCGACCGCGAAGGCCCCATGTATGCATGGTGCGGAGAATGCCCGCCCTCCAACAGGTGTCGTAAGCCTTCTCCAAATCAAAGAACACTGCCGCGGTCGGGCGCTTCCGCAAGCAGTTATTCATAATGAAGGTCGACAAGGTAACCAGATGGTCAACAGCAGAGCGGCGCCTACGAAATCCACATTGTACATTGGTAAGTAGGCGTCGAGACTCGAGCAGCCAAACCAATCGAGAGTTAACCATTCGCTCCATCACTTTACAGACACAGCTGGTAAGCGAGATAGGTCGATAACTGGAAGGCAAGTGCTTGTCCTTCCCCGGCTTAGGAATCGAGACAACAATAGACTCGCGCCAGCATGCGGGAACATGTCCCTCAATCCAGATGCGATTGTATGTACGAAGAAGAAAACCTTTACCCGCAGGAGAAAGGTTCTTCAGCATCTGAATATGAATAGAATCTGGCCCTGGAGCGGAGGACCGTGATCGGCCAAGTGCGTTTTCGAGTTCCCGCATGGTGAATGGGGCATTATAACTTTCACAATTCGAGGAGCGGAAGTTAGGTGGCCTAGCCTCCTCTGCCTGTTTGCGGGGGAGGAAGGCAGGGTGGTAATGAGCGGAGCTCGAAACCTCTGCTAAAAAGCGGCCGAAGGCATTGGAGACAGCCTCAGGGGCCACAAGGACGTTATGCGCGACCTTCAAGCCAGAAACTGGTGAGTGGACCTTAGTGCCAGATAGCCGGCGTAGGCTACCCCAGACAACAGAAGAAGGAGTAAAACTGTTGAAGGTGCTTGTGAAAGCAGCCCAGCTGGCTTTCTTGCTTTCTTTGATAATACGACGACACTGAGCACGTAATCGTTTATAATTGATACAATTCGCCACTGTAGGGTGGCGTTTAAATGTGCGTAAAGCACGTCGACGAGCACGTAAAGCGTCTCTACATGCTGCGGTCCACCAGGGGACCGGTACGCGACGTGGAGAAGAAGTACGGTGAGGGATGGAATATTCAGCAGCAGCGAGAATGACTGCCATGAGGTGTGCGACCTGACGATCGCAGCTTGTGAAGGTTTGATCCTGAAAGGTCGCCCTGGAAGAGAAGAGCCCCCAGTCTGCCTTCGAGATGGTCCAATTAGAGAAGCACGGAGAGGGGGTATGCTGCAGGAGATGGATAACACATGGGAAGTGGTCGCTCGAATATGTATCAGAAAGTGCATACCACTCAAACCGGCGTGCAAGTTGGGGAGTACATATAGAGAGGTCTAAATGGGAATAGGTGTGAGATGTGTCCGAAAGAAAAGTAGGGGCGCCAGTATTGAGGCAGACAAGATCGAGCTGGTTGAAAAGGTCTGCTAACAAGGAGCACCTCGGGCAGGATGCTGGAGAGCCCCAAAGGGGATGGTGGGCATTGAAGTCTCCAGTTAACAAAAATGGTGCAGGTAGCTGAGCAATAAGTTGCATCACGTCTGCCCTGGTAACGGCAGATGACGATGGAGTGTAAACGGTACAAAAGGAAAACGTAAAAGTGGGGAGAGTAATGCGGATGGCAACTGCCTGCAGGCCGGTGTGCAACGTGATGGGATCGTAGTAAATATCATCCCGGACCAGCAACATAACCCCTCCATGAGCTGGGATACCTACCACAGGGGGTAGGTCAAAACGCACAGAGGTGTAGTGTGCCAAGGCAATTTGATCGCATGGGCGTAGCTTCGTTTCCTGGAGGGCTACGACGAGCGGACGGTGCAAGCGGAGCAGCAACTTCAAGTCCTCTCGGTTGGAGCGAATGCTGCGAATATTCCAGTGAATAAGTGCCATCGTAAGAAAAGGAAGATGATAGAAGTGGTCACCTCGAAGGCCGCTTAGGGCCTGGCTTCGAGCGAGCACTGCCGCCGCTATCAGTAGGCGGACAGTCATCGTCCATTGGGTCTATAGGGTCATCGGCCACCTCGGGAGGATGGCCGGGAGGGGGAGCTTCCTCCGCCGGTGAACGGCCAGATGTACGGCTACCAGCGGTGCGGCCAGGCGAAACGGATGACGGCCTGGGGCGGCAACCGCTGGGTGGCGCAGGAGAAGAAATGCGCCGTGGCGGAGAAGGAGATCTGTGCTTCCTATGCGCCTTTTTGGAAGGACGTTTGGTGGAAGTACCGGTCGAAGGCTGGGAGGTCGAGGTACGGAGGAAGTCCGCACGGGATGGTTCCTTCTTGAAGGCCCGTGCATCTGACTTCGATGTCTTCGTCTTAGCAGAAGCTGAGGAAGGGGCTGGTGTCTGTGGGGTAATGGGAGGAAGAGGAGACGTCGACCGCGCGATCTTAGCACTGGCCGAACGGACGACCGTGGTGCTGAAGGTCAGATCGCATGTCTGGGTTGCTACCTCCCGGGTAGTCCGAGGAGAGGCGAGGACAGTACTGTATTTCCCCGCTGGGAGCAGCGTGGGCTTCCTACTAGCCAATAGCTTGCGAGCAGCCGAGGTGGACACTTTCTCTTTGACCCGAATTTCTTGGATACAGCGTTCTTCCTTATAGACAGGACAGTCGCGGGAGGATGCGGCATGGTCACCCTGACAGTTCACACAACGAGGAGACTGAGGTGGACAGTCACCCTCATGGGCATCCCTGCCACAAGTGACACATTTAGCCGCATTGGAACAAGACTGTCGAGTGTGATTGAAACGCTGACACTGGTAGCAGCGCGTAGGTGTCGGGACATAGGGACGAACAGAAATAACCTCGTAGCCCACCTTGATGCGCGATGGCAGCTTAACACTACCGAAGGTCAAGAAAAGTGTCCGGGTCGGTACAAGGTCATTGTTGACCTTTTTCATGACCCTATGGACAGCCGTCACGCCCTGCTCAGCGAGGAAAGATTGAAGCTCCTCGTCAGTCAATCCGTCGAGGGAGCTAGTATAGACTACACCACGAGACGAATTCAAAGTTCGGTGGGCCTCCACCCGGACAGGGAACGTGTACAGGAGGGTGGCCCGAAGCAGTTTTTGTGCCTGAAAGGCACTCTCAGTTTCTAGTAATAAGGTGCCGTTACGCAACCTGGTACAAGATTTGACAGATCCGGCTATGGCATCTACGCCCTTCTGAATAACGAAAGGGTTGACAGAGGAAAAATCCTTTCCGTCCTCAGATCGAGAAACTACGAGGAACTGTGGGGCAGGCGGTAGTACTTTTGTCACTGTTGGCTGGTCACGTTTCCGTTTTTGGGTCGAAGTCGAGAGAGATGGAGTAGAATCCATTGCGGAGGAATCCCCCATGATTGCCAGCGTCTCCGATGGCGCGCTCCTTCCTTGTGGGGACCCTCTCAGAGGGCACTCCCGCCTTAGGTGAATGTTTACAACTCAGGTCACACCTCCCGAGAAACAGACGGAGGGACCAATCGGCATGGTCAGAAGGTATCAGCTCAGGCAATCACCCCTCCCCAGGCCTGGCCTTTACCAGGGGGTACGCGCGTGCCTTACATGTCTACCCAGGGCGGGGACTTACGCATTACCCCGTCACCGGCTACGCGTGCGAACGCGTGGGTCGGCCTTCAGGCACGCACAGGGAGGAAGGAAGAAGAGGAAAAAGAAGAGAGAGAGAGGGAGAAAGAGGACAGTCTGTCTCAAACGCCGAGGCGGAGACCAGAGAAGGCAAGGAGAAGAAGGCAATGAGAAAGCAAGGAGAAGAAGGCAATGAGAAAGCAAGGAGAAGAAGGCAATGAGAAGGCAAGGAGAAGAAGGCAATGAGAAGGCAAGGAGAAAAAGGCAATGAGAAGGCAAGGAGAAAAAGGCAATGAGAAGGCAAGGAGAAGTCAAGGGAAAGAGTAAGAAAGACAGTGAGGTGGAGAAGAGCAAAGAAAGGAACCAACAAAAGGAAGGAAGAAACGAGAAGTGAAAAACCAAAAAGACCACGATTATAGGTCGTGGAACCGTCCGTCTCCGGACGCAGGCGCTAACAACCCCCGTGAGGGGGATGGACTCCTTTTAGTCGCCTCTTACGACAGGCAGGAATACCGCGGGCCTATTCTAATCCCCGGACCCGCAGGGGGAGAATCTATCGGTAAAAAACATAGTAGCGTGCCTCTGAATTGCTTCTATGTCTTCCTTCATTCCGACCTGGTACGGATCCCAAACACTCAACTAGTACTCAAGAATAGGTCACAGCAGCGGCCTACATGTGGTCTCCTTTACAGGTGAGCCGCTCTTCCCTAAAATTCTCCCAATAAACAGAAGTCGACCATCACCTTTTCTACAACAGTTCTCACATGCTAGTTCCTGTTCATATCGCTTTGTAACGTTACACTCACATATTTAAAAGACTTGACCGTGTCAAGAAGGAGACTAGCAATACTGCATCCGAACAAAAAGTGGTTCAGATGGCTCTGAGCACTATGGGACTTAACATCTGAGGTCATCGGTCCCCTAGAACTTAGAACTAATTAAACCTAACCAACCTAAGGACGTCAGACACATTCATTCCCGATGCAAGATTCGAACCTGCGACTGTAGCGGTCGCGCGTTTCCAGATTGAAGTGCCTAGAACCGCTCTGCCACACCGGCCGGCCATCCGAACATTGCAGGTTTGTTCTCCCTACTCATCCGTATTAACTAACATTTTCCACATTTAGAGCTAGATGCCATATATCAAACCAACAAGAAATTTGGTCTAAGTCGTATTGTATCTCCCTACACACCACAGCGTCATCAGCAAACAACTGCAGATTGCTGCCCACCTGCCGGTCAAATCATTTACGTACATAGATACAGGGCGGTGCCCTCCGCCGCCCCAGACAGTGGCGCTTCCAGCGGAGAGGAGGCGCCGCCTGCAGCTCGCCGCAGACGCGGCTGCCGCCGTTGCTGGTCGGAGCAACTGGGCGACAGAGTGGTGGTGCTGCCCCAGGGTCGCCACGCCGACAGTCTCAATGGGAAATAAACGTTTTTCGTGAGGAAGAGAACATAAAATCACGCAGAAGCTGAATACATTTGGAAACAGTAAACTCCAGCACATGTGACAAGGATATAGTTCCAGAATAACAATGAGGAAGAGAGCTACCAAAGCTTTCCATGAGATAATATTGAATAATAATATCCGTCTGGGTACTAAGAAAAGAGCTTTTCACAGCGTGATACAGAACGTAGTTGTATATGAAGCTCTGATATGGCCTCAAAAAAGGAAAGTTAGGGATATAAATGGACTGTATGAGAAGTCTGTAGGTGACGACGCAAGAAAAAATACGAAATGAGGTTATTAGGAGGTGAAAGGAGACAAAGTGCTCCATGACAAGAAGTTTGGAGAGTAGAGTGCTTCAGTGGTACAGGAGCGTACCATAGGTACCCAAGGAAGTTTTTAAACTAGGAGCCGCCTGGAAGAAGAAAGACAGGAAATGCCAGCGCTAATACGGGAAGCAATGGAACACAGCAACCTAGGACCGGATGAATGGAACGGAATCAGCTTGTAAAAGTCCAAAACGGCTAATTCCTAAGGAAAAAACGAAGAAATTGAGAAGAATTACTTCATTGCTCAATTTGGGATTATGTTATTTTTTAGCTGTGCAGCTCGTAAAATGATAACTGACGGAACAAATGATGTTTTTCGAATTCTCGTCAGTGTTTCTAGACACTTCATTGTGTTAATGTTTAATAAAAGGGAGAACCGATAGAGGTACTCAAGGTACCCTCCGCCACACACCGTCAGGTGGCTTGCGGAGCATGGATGTAGATGTAGAAGCGCGGCTGTTTGAATAACTGTATCCTGACAGCGTTCTATGCAGCTAAAAACGCACTGAGGCAGAAATGCGGGAAGAAGAAGAAGAAGAAGAGCATCGGTTAAAGCACCTCCAGTTTTATCAATACCCAAGACATCTGGCGGTTTTATTCCATTTCTCATCCCAGCCCTCTCCGTGCTCTCGGTGGTAGCTTCCCTTGCTGGTGGTGCTGCAGCTATTGCTCGAACGGTTAAGAACGCTCAAAACTCCCAAGCACAGTTAGAAGAGGCAAGAAGATATAAGTGCATGATGGAAGCCGCAGCCATTGGAAAAGGACTATACTTGAAACTGTACAGGAAAGGGGTTGGTCTATTCATAAATAAAAAAAAGCCCATTAGCGATCCTACCAGATCGATCCCTCACAAATATAGATCATCTTAAGTTTGTTAGAGACAAATTCAAGATACCGAGATTCCGTGGTGTGTTTATGCGGGATACATTACCGAAGACTATGTGGAAAACTGGTGAATGCGGTATTCTGAATTTAGATGTTTCTGGGGGCCCCGGCACCCACTGGGTATCATATGTTATGAAAAACGTGGATACCGTCAACCATTTTGACTCATTTGGTGACCTGCAACTACCAGAAGAACTACAACGATACTTCACTCACAGAAGACGTGTGCTCTACAATTATCGACGCCATCAGGACTCAAAATACACACCTCTGTGGACATCTATGCATCATGTTTCTCTTGACAATCACAAAGAAGAAGAAGAAGCATGCTATATAAGGAGGAGGTTTAAACATTCATTCATCAGTTGAGGTTCAGATGCAATGTCGTTCACTTTGAGGTTAAAAGAACTATCATCTGCATTGCGCGCAAATTACTTCCAGCCAATTGATTTGAGCTTTGGTGAATGAAATATTGCATTGATTGGACTGGAGACATACAACAGCATCCCAAATATCACTAAGACTAACAATAATCTGCATCTGGATATTAATGGTGACAAAGATATTGTGGAAATAGAACTGCGTGCATGCGATATCGACGATTTAAACGAAGTCTTAAAACAGTCTGTAAAAGGTATTAAACTATGTGCAAACATCAATACACTTAAATCTGAAATAAGGCCTGTAGATGCAACGATTGACTTTAACCAGAAAGGTTCAATAGAGCTCCTTCTGGGTTTCACAAAAGGACAGATTTTGAAGAAGGATCCAAGTAAATTTTACAAGTCAGATCAGACTGTGGACATACTCCCTGTCAGCACAATCCGTGTCGAGTGTAATATTGCATCGAACTCTTATCTCAACGATAGTCTGATTCACACTATTTACGGATTCTTCCCCTCAGCTGCAATGGAGCATAAGAAAGTTGAGACCCCTGCCAATGCTATATACCTTCCAGTGACAGCTCAGACATTAGACTATTTGTAGCTGCATATTGTGGACCAGAATAATCAACTAGTCGACTTTCTTGGTGAGGAAATGATTCTACGATTACATCTAAGGCAAGATGGGCGTGCGGTGTAAAACAAGTGCACACAATCCACAGCATGCCACTTCGTTACCAATCAGCAAAGTGATACCACGTGCGAACTAAGAGTTTCTTAAATCAGTTGGCTTGAAACTGCACAATGACGTCCTCACCAATATAACCACCTGGTAAGTCCAGACCTCGTGGTGAACACACTGTTTGAAGCCATCTTGGATAACGCTACTTGCGTCATCAGGTGACGTCATGGCCGCCATATTGGATTATGTAGCAGAATGGACGACAGTTCCCCTCTGGTGGTGGTACTGTGTACTAGGTCAGCTGGAGTCCGGACCTCATGGTGAACATACTGGATGGCTGCGCAGCATGAAATTGTTTAAATAAAGACCGGTGCATGCAAAATAAAGACTTCTGTCCAGCACTGGTCGAGTCCTTATCCCACAAATCCTTAGGAGGAGGTGGTGATCAGGTGACTGAGGTTAGTCCAAGTGTCCTTTCTTTCACGCCATTTTCTTAGCTTAGTAGGGATATGTGAATTGACCTATCTTTACTGCCAAAATTGAAACTTGGCGCCAGTTCCTTGGAATAGGTGGTGTTTGGGTGACTTAGGTTAGTGGGGGTAGCCCAAGTGACCTATCTTCACGCAATTTTCTTAGGTTAGTAGAGATAACCTTGGTGTGATTCATTATCCTGATAGAATTGAACTTCCCGCCGTTTTTCTGGGGTAGGGGAGGGGAGGGGGTCTAGGTTAGTGGAGGTAGCCCAATTTCCCCATCTTTCTGCCAGAATTCAAGCTTCCCACCAAAATCCGCCATCTTGGATGACGTCATAGCCGCCATCTTGGATGACGTCATGTGTTGTTGCCAAGTCTACACGCCGCCATCTTGGATGACGCCATCGCCGTCATCTTGAACACATCTGGTAACAATGCAGAGTGTGTCAGAATCCCACTTGTCCCAATACTATGGTCTCCAACGATAAATGCAAACTTGTGTTGATCCACTGCACTTTCCAGAATGACTTGATCACCTAGAGAATGCCAGGAAAACATTTCCCACGCCATAACGCTCCCTCTTGGTTGCAGGTGATTGATTTATAACGTTTCGCGCCATACACGCCAAGGGCGATGGACCATTAAACACGATTCATCTGAGGCCACCTGTCACCACTCTGTAGACACCCAGTTGCGGTACTGGCATGCAAATTCCAGCATTCGCCGCCGATGATCAGCAGTCAGCATGAGTGGATGAACCAGGCACCTGCTGTTGAGGCTTATATGTAGCAATGTTCAGTGAACGGTCGTTGGGGAGACACTGTTACTAGTCCCTTGGTTTATCTAGACGGTCAGTTGCTCAACAGTTGCACGACTGTTTGGCTGTACACGTCTATGCAGCTGTCATTCACCCCTGGTTTTTGCACAGCGCCTTTTTGGCATTACGGTCTACTTTAACCAGGGTGGCAAGCAAACAGTTTACAAACTTAACCATTGGAACTGCTTCCATCCTTGGCCCGGAAGCCAATGATCATGCCTTTTTGGAAGTCATATAAACTGCTCTGCTTCCGCATTACAACGAGGGTGCAATGCTATCCACGTCTCCTCCCCCCTGCCGCCCCCCCCCCCCCCTCCACGCCCTCCGTCAAGCTTTATATACGCTCCACTGTTAATACTGCCACCTGCCATCTGTTACCTGTTAGCACTTATTGTACGTTGACGTCGAACATAGGTGGTTATCACATTAATGTGACTGGTCTGTGTATATTAACATAACAGCCTGTGGTTTATTTGCTTCTACTTTCATATGTGTATGTCCATAATTCTGCGCTGCAGACATTTGGTTGTATCAACATGATTCTTCAGGATGAAAACTCTTATGTTAGAAATTTACAGTGAGTTATTCTGAAAGTGAGGATAGCTTAAACTTAAAGGAACAACCAATATCTCGGCTTCGGAGAGCTGCTTTGATATTTGTTAAAATTTGCATCATGTTATGTTATGCTACTGCTTCTCAAATGGTTCAAATGGCTCTGAGCACTATGGGACTCAACTGCTGTGGTCATCAGTCCCCTAGAACTTAGAACAACTTAAACCTAACTAACCTAACGACATCACACACACCCATGCCCGAAGCAGGATTCGAACCTGCGACCGTAGCAGCAGCGCGGCTCCGGACTGGAGAGCCTAGAACCGCACGGCCACCGCGGCCGGCTACTGCTTCTCAAGTGAGATACAAATTGAAAGGAGCCGGCCGAAGTGACCGAGCGGTTCTAGGAGCTACAGTCCGGAACCGCGCGACCGTTACGGTCGCAGGTTCGAATCCTGCCTCGGGCATGGATGTGTGTGATGTCCTTAGGTTAGTTAGGTTTAAGTAGTTCTAAGTTCTGGGGGACTGATGACCTTACAAGTTAAGTCCCATAGTGCTCAGAGCCATTTGAACCATTTGAACAGATTGAAAGGAGCGTACAAAATTTTAGGTACCTTCGGCTGATGTCATGGAGGACTATCTAACGATAAAAGATAAGCCACCATAAATCAAATGCAGTACACAGTTCTTCAGTCAGGAATTGTTGAGGAACCATATCTACCGCCATATCGTATCAGTAAATGTTAGCCAATTTACTTTAGTAAAACCTAATGAGCGGCGCAATTTCTTGTTGCTTTGGATTACAACATGTCATACCCTTACACCTAAGTTTCGAACCTTGTGTACTGAACGCTAATTTCAGATTCAGATGAAATAGTCGTGGTCATCGCATTTAGCAGTTATCGTGATGTGGGCCAGACTGGAAACTGTAAAGAGACACGCCGTTAATACCTGTTGTCTTCCTGAATGACTAATACTTCGAGCCAAAACTACCATACTTTAAATGAGAAAACCGTCTTCTGAGGTGATTTCTTCGATGGCATACGCCCCACACATGCCACAATTGCGACAAGCTGCAGCTGCTGCCTGAACGTGTGCAAAGTGTCACAATCACATGGGTGGACGCTGGGCGGCCTGCGTCAGGATGGCCGGTGGCTACCAGTGCGAATCTAATGCAACCAGAGAAAACTCTCACCTAGAAATTGTTCTGATATGAGCAGACGGGCACGAGCTACTTCGTAGAAATGTTGCTGAAAGTCTTGTTATTACTGGCGGGGCGGAAAGTAAATTATCCTTCAGCATTCGTCAGAGTGACACTTTTAACAGGGAGATTAAATGAAGTTAAAGAAAAAGAAACATAACGCGTGGTTTCGCAGTCGACTGTCTGTTTACACTAAACGATGTATACCTGTCGACCACTAGCAGATATAGCACCAGAACACGTCTTGTGAGAGACAGCACTTCCTGTGCTTACTGCAGAGTTATCAGTTCATGCAGATGGCTGTCATGTAACCGTGATTCCATTTCCGTGATTAAAAACTAAAGTCGAAATTAGGCATTAGGTACTTTAGGCAACTGGTGAATGGCGATGCGGTAGGGCAAGCATGTTAATTTATTGAATAGGCTGTAGTCCACCTACAGGGAGCCAGAATTCTCAATCAGTGTGGTGCATCCTCCATTTCGACAAAATCATGATCCAGCCATATGTGGAGTTCAGTGTTCTCTTCAGTTGATTCTAGCTTCGTATGCTTAAGGTCTGGGTTCGTTTCAAACTTAAGGCCCTATTTTAACAAGTACAAAGAGTTGCTCTTCACCTTTCATAACGCCAGTTGCACCATGGTTCCAAACCCTCATTCCACATGATACCTCTTCGCTACCGACTGAAGAGAAGTCGGTGTAGATTGGGCCATCATTTAGGCTGAAGCTGTGTAAGTAGTAGTTATGTAGGGTCCCAGGGCACTTATTTCTTATTGTATTTGAACTTGAGATGTTAAAAATTTTGGTGCTGTCTAGGATATTAATTCACATCCCTGTTTCTCGGGATTTGAACTCCTTCGATTCGATACAGTGCCATCATTTCGTTGTTTCCCCAACATTCCAAATTCCCCGAGGTGTCCAAGAGAGGTGCTTGTCTGGTTTAAAATCCTGCTCCGGCACAAAAGTTTTTATCATCTTATTTCGAGTTGTAGCATGAGCATACCAAATTATAGGTAAAAAATAATAATGTCGTTAACGTCTCTTTATGAATTATCAGTGGTATCGATTAGTGTCGCTTTCGATTCCCATTCAGATACAGATCCTTAAAATTACATCATTTCAGTTTTAAACATGATACTCCCAGCAACTGGTGAAAAAGAATTCGATAGTTTACGTCTCTCTGCTTGTAATCAACAACGATGATATGTGCAGGTTCGACTCCATAACGTAACGGATTCAGAAAATATCGTTCTTGCGAAACAGAACTAGCTCTTTATACTCATGAAGTAATGAGTGCTATCGACAGGGGATGTCAAATTGATTCCGTATTTTTAGATTTCCAGAAGGCTTTCGACATCGTTCCTCACAAGCGTCTTCTAACCAAACTGCGTGCCTATGTAATATCGTCTCAGTTGTGCGACTGGATTCGTGATTTCCTGTCAGAAAAGTCACAGTTCGTAGTAATAGACAGAAAGTCATCGAGTAAAATAGGAGCAGTATCCAGCGTTCCCCAAGGAAGTGTTATAGGCCCTCTATTGTTCCTGATCTATATTAACGACATAGGAGACAGTCTGAGTAGCCGTCGTAGATTTTTTGCAGATGATGCTGTCACTTACTGTCTTGTAAAGTCATCATATGACCAAAACTAAAAAGATTTACGTAAGATATCTGTATGGTGAGAAAAATGGCAGTTGATCCTGAACAAAGAAAAGTGTGATGTTATGCGCATGAGTACTAGAAGAACTCCGCTAAATATCGATTAAGATCTGAAGGCTATAAATTCAACTAAATACTTAGGAATCACAATTACAAATAACCTAAATTGGAACGATCACATAGATAATGTTGTGGGTAGAGCAAACCAAAGATTGCGATTCATTGGCAGAACACTTAGAAGGTGCAACAGATCTACTAAAGAAACTGCTTACACAACACTTGTCCGCCCTATTCTGAAATATTGCTGAACAGTGTAGGATCCGCATCAGGTGGGACTGACGGATGACATTGAAAAAGTACAAAGAAGGGCAGTTCGTTTTGTATTATCGCGAGATAGAGGAGATAGCGCAACAGACATGATGCGTGAATTGGAGTGGCAATCATTAAAACAAAGGCATTTTTCTTTGGGACTGGATCTTCTCATGAAATTTCAATCACCAATTTTCTCTTCCGACTTCGAAAACATTCTGTTGACACCCACATACATAGGGAGAAATGTTCATCATGATAAAATAAGAGAAATCAGGGCTCACACAGAAAAATTTAAGTGCCCATTTTTCCCTCGCGCCGTTCGAGAGTGGAACGGTAGAAAGACAGCTTGAAGGTGGTTCACTGAACCCTCTGCAAGCCACCTTATAGTGAATATCAGTGTAATCACGTAGATGTAGATGTAGAAGTTCAAACATACTCACATCTCGCAACCGGTTAAATAAAACGATATTTAAGTTTATTCATGGTTAGAAAAAAAACGACTAGAGGTTCCCTTGTCATCTCCCGGTAGGGACAACCTTTGTTTCGTCGTTTCATTTTCATTAATTTCGGTACTGGTAAAAAATTTCCATATCGAACATTTGATTGTGCTTAGTTAACAATCGATGAGGTTCTGGGATCGAATCCCCGTCCAACATAAATGTTTTCGCCTCTTCATTTCTAGTTTAAAGATGCGCACTTTGCTACTTGTAAATGAAATCATATTTCAGATCTTTCGTGGTAAGTTAACAGAGACTGTTCCCGTATACTAACCCCGTACAAAAGTTTGTAATGTTGCGTTTTTAAGTATCATTTATTTTATTCAAATTGATTTTACAAGCATGAAAGACTGCGTCATTTCTAATAACTTTTTCTTGATATTTGCATTATCGAAGTATTAATTTGCATTGGGACTAATTGCCGGAAAGAGGCATGTTGTGTAGTGGTCTCTTGTGGTAACCATTTTGTATAATCAAACTACTGTACCGAAAAGAGATTGAAACACCTGTAAGAAGCGTACGTTTATGGGTCGCACAGAAAGCAGGTGAAACGCAATTAATGTCGTTTGGATACTTTTGAGCATGACACTACAACTATGAAAAAAAGACATTGGTAGCAGACAACTCAGTAATATTATGTTTGAAGAAAACGCACATAAGAGTCGCTACTCATCGAAAAAAACAACTCCGGCTATACTGCGATCAGATATCTTTTACAGAACTGTAACACCTGCATGCAGCAAGTTGTCCGATGGACCTTCAGATGCAGCCGAGCCGACAGCCGCCGCCCAGAATACATCCAGCTGTGGGGCCCAGCTGCAGCTAATGAGCTATGACCCAATGGAGGCAGACGTCGCATTCAAACCTCAGATGAGCTTACGAACGTCGAAATGGCAAACGCTTGACTGACTGTCCGCTTACCATGGTTTTGCGTGGATACAACATGGTGCCGTGGGCGAATGCCAGCGGAGCAACATGTGTGCGCCCACGAAATTCACATGTCAGCAAGCGAAGAAGCAGGATGCTAATGAAACTTCCCAGCTTATCCTCTACCCCCTCTCCCCGTCTCTAGGACAGCTATGCTGTGTACGTATCGCAAGAGTTGTACAGTAATACTACGAGAGGCCGCCACCGCACAGCCATACTACGTGCCCGGTGCTTCACAATCCCGAGCAGGCAGCTCCAGATGGCGCTTATACAACCAGAACTACTTCCTACTTCCGCAATATTTCAATCAACGCGTCGTACCCATCCGCCGAAAGTTTTCCCAGCTGCCACAGAGGTGGACTCTGAATGGTGGACTACTTCACTTCTGTAAACCACTGGCGCAGATGGAGTTGCTTCCACAAAGAGGGACAAAGAAGAAGCACAGCCGACACTCGACAAATACCTGCAATTCCACTACAGAGCCAGTTCTGGAAGTTCTGTTCCAAAGCTGCCGCAGTTGCGTCTCTTTTAAAAATAGTTCCAAAGATCTACAGTGACTACAGTTTTGACATAGCAGTCGCATTTTATGGAGCAATAGAAGCAGGTGTATGTAAATTAATTTCAGTCTAAATGACTGAATCATAGACTGGCAGAGATAACAAAGTTATTTAGATTAGGTTTTGAACTTCAGGTCCCACACATCACATCGTTAACAAATTTAAGTACATCCGCTATAATTCTTCAGTATTAATAAACAATATGTGCTTTATATTGTGTTGCCACATTTATGTTCTAGTGCCGCTCTGTCAAGCATATGTATGTTTAGATACTTACGAGCCTGGACACACTGTCACCTTGTAATGAATTAACAGGAAATATGTTTTCTATTACTGTGGATGATACGATAGACTAACAGTGATATTTAGTTACAACACCACAGCAATTTTCTGATAATTTTCATTTCTATGAAAAGATATAAATTTTGTTTTATCTTCACGTTCACAATGTTTAGAGTGTAATATTGGACAACTTTCAGATCAATCCATTTAATATTTTTCATGTCACTGAATGAAAATCTTAACATAAAATAGGAAGAAAATGGAAAGGTGGTTCAAACAGGTATTTTCAAAGACAGAGTGATTTTTAAACACAAATGGACATTTCGTGAAAATTTCAATGTAACTGTCAGATTATGTATCATTTTAAGGAAGCCTCGATAATTTAAAATAGCGCAGTAAGTATGATTTATTTAGAGGTATGTAACGAGTTTGAAGAATGTACAAAAACTGTAGATGTAAGAATTTTTCATACAGGCAGAGTAGATCAGAGAAGTCTGGTCCATAAAATACTTAATAAAAACCTGAATCTTCTGCAAATTTATGTCGCAACAAATGTGATTCGGATTTCCATAGGTACTTTATACACTTATCTAAATTATCTTACAGGTTACTACATTACCAAATGAAGAAGCAATACATGACTTCCTTTACGAAATTCGGGACATTTACACATTGTTAAACTGATACCGCCCAAGTAAGAACGATAAACGGACCTATGACTGGCCGGTTTTACCCACCAACCCCGATAGCTTAATAGGCATGAGAAGTGCTGCTCTAAGCGCATGAAAAACAGTCAGTGGATGGCCTTTTACTGAGTGACTTTTCGTTCGGCAGTTACACTGCCTGACAGTCCGCCCCAGTATCTGAGTGGTCAGCGAGACGGAATGTCATGCCAAGGGGCCTGGGTTCGATTCACAGCTGGGTCGGAGATTTTCTCCGCACAGCGACTGCGTGCTGTGTTGTCCTCATCATCAGCATCTCATCCTCATCGACAAACAAGTCGCCGAAGAGGCGTCAACTCAAAAGACTTGCACCAGGCGAAGGGTCTACCCGACGGGAGACCCTAGCCACTCGACATTTCATTTCATATACTGCCTGACAAAAAATGTGAAGCATCCAGAAGAGAGAGAAGGAAACTAAATAAAACTTCATGAGCTGAGAGAGCATGCGATCTTATTTCTGTGATTATACAATCAGTTCAAATTAACAAACAACTTCGCAGTATAAGCCCACTTACTTGTGCGACGTTGCACCCCATTTGGCCTGGATGCATGCACTGATGTGGTTAACAAGGATGTCATAAAGCGTTTGCACCCTCTCCAGAGGCAAGCTGACCACTAACTGTTATAACAGTTTCTCGATATCCTGGGCACTGGCACTGGATGGAGTTCACCGCTGAGCTGGTCCTACAAATATTCTATTGGGGACAGATCTTGGCATCTTGCTGGTCATGGATGCTCCTCTGCGACATGCAGACCATTCACAGCGACAGGTGCCATGTGAGGGTCAGTATTGTCATATTGAAAAATGACACTGCAATACTGCCACGTGAGAGGTAAAACATGAGGACACAGGCTATCGCTAATTTACCACTGTGTAGTCACAGTTCACTCAATCACTACCAGACTTGAATTCATACTCATTGACTCTCTGCACCAGGATGCCAGAGGTAACACTGCTGTGCTTCTCCAAAACATTGGAGGAATGGAAAGTTACCTCAGGTCGCCGCCACACTCATCGACAGTGGTCATCTGGGGTAGTACGGAACCACTGTTAATCACTGACACGATGCGGCAACATTCATTGGTGATTCGTGCTTGCCAGTCGTGACACCATTCGAAACGTAGCTGTTGGTGTTCTGTCGTTAACGGTAGCCGACACAATGGGGCAGTTGGCCCTAGTCCGACTGCTGTTAGTCTCTGACCAATTGTGTGGGATGACACAGAATATTGCAGGGAGTCCATTATTTGTCCTCGGATGGTGGGTACCGATGTGAAGGGCTTACGATGTGTTGGTGCACAATTGGGTGATCCTCCCTTGTAGTGATGAGATGTGGTCGACTGGAGCTTTGACGATGAGTATGTCTGCCTTCACGTTTTCACACAGTCCAGCATCAGGCCACTGTCATGTCTGAATGTCCCACAAATCTCGATAATGCTCGATTTGACCAGCTGGCCAAATGAAAGCCCGCAATGAAGCCCCTATTAAACACTGTCAAGTGCTGACACGAGTACATAGCATCTCTGTGCGCTTCACTGTGATCAGGCAACATTTGAAGCTGTACACCCACATTATACCAGTGCTCGTAATACGAGGTGTATTCGGAAAGTAAGGTCTGATTAGGCGCGAAATGGAAACCACTGTGAATATCCGATGGAACTTTGCACAGATGTGTTGGGCAGTGTCTGCAGTGTGCCTTTCGATCGCTTCCGTCGCTCTTTTCAGTTCAGATCGCAAAGTGATCACGTAGAAATGCCTAAAATAACAGTGTCTCCTGCCAATCATGTGGATCTGGGAGAGATTTCACCTGAAACTATGCAGCCCACACAACATAGATGTCATGTGTTTCTTTCCTCAAGACAATTTAGAGCCCCAGTCCGCAGGGGCAATCAAGACGCTCCTGCAGCGTTTCCGATGAGAGGTGTTTGGATACCTACGATACAGCCCTTAATTGGCTCCCTCCAGTGTTCATCTCTGCTCACAGGAACCGCTGACTATGAAGACAACAGTTTGGCACAAACAACGAAAGACAGACCACTGTAGAGAACTGGCGGAAAGTACATGCGGCTGCTTTCAATGACAGGCTACCGGAAATTCTGTACATCGCCACGACAAATGACGAAGTCGGAGAGGCACCATTTAGAGAGGTGGCTGGAAGGTGTGGATAACTGTTGCAAATAATTTTCTTTTTATTTTCATTGTGCTTTTCATTTCGCGACCGATCGGACCTTATTCTCCGAACAGCCCTCGTAATTCTAAATAAGATTAACGCTAATGTACTCTGGTATCCATTCTACTGTCACAGAGAATTTCAAATTAAATCATTTACATACCCAACGATGGCGAGTACAGAGCTAGGCTGACAGCCGTCTATGACTTATCGGTGCTTCACTTCTTTTCTCTGTTGGTGTATTTGACTTTCCGACAGTGTAAGCTGCCCATTTGAATGCAGAAACGTACAGCTGTACTTTCAGACAACTTGTAAATGCACCAGACGTGTGCGCGGAATGGAAAGAACAGAGGTGCCTTTCAAGTTACAAACTGTTTACGTCTTTAGAGAGTTATTTCGCTTGCCATGAAAATTCCGCTTGGCAGAAGCGTAGCTGAAGGATTTCAGCTTTCTTTAGCAGATAGTAAGCTGTATTTTTTGAGCGAGAAACGCCATCGACAAAATGAATGGCAGTCATTCAGAATTCGTGCGTCATAGGAAAAATCATCTCCAATCTGCGCAATATTTCGTGCGTCATACGAAAAACTTTTCTGATCTGCGCGTAGAGGTGCTACAGTAATAGATAAAAAACATCTCGGCAGTGCTTGTGTGAAATATAGAATACAAACGAAACAATGCCAATGCAATGTAATATCCCGGCAGCCGAGGCTGTGCTAGCGAACGATCAGTGTTACCAAAAGTATACATAACTTTTTCCAATAGAATGAGACAAAAAAAGACTAAAAATGCATTAAATAACTAGATTGTAAATTTTTATTCAGCAGAACAGAAATGATAATGGACATCCATTCACTCGAGAAACAAACTATATAAATATTTTCCTTTTTTTTTACTAAACTTATCTAAAACTGAATAAGAATGTCGTCTTCACCATTATTGTCATCATCCTCATGAGAAAAGAGGCTGAAGGGAAATTTATGGTCTCAATTTATATGCTTCAACTGTCCCAGTTGTTTTGAGAACTGACTCAGGAATTATGTAGTTATGGCTGCACCGATTCTTTCTGCGAAGACTTCCATTCATTATTTTCGTTTTCACGAGATTCAACTGGGTGAATATTCTTTCTATCTCGCCACTCGAAGAAGGAAGTACGAGCCTAGATAATGCAAATTCTGCAAGTTATTTGAGAAGCAGAATTTGCATTATCTAGGCTCGTACTTCCTTGTTCTGCAAGTTATTTGAAAGATGTTGTATACATGGAAGAACCCTGGAGATACTAAAAGGTATCAGATAGATTATGTAATGGTAAGACAGAGATTTAGGAACCAGGTTTTAAATTGTAAGACATTTCCAGGAGCAGATGTGGACTCTGACCACAATCTGTTGGTTATGAAATGTAGATTAAAACTGAAGAAACGGCAAAAAGGTCGGAATTTAAGGAGATGGGACATGGATAAACTGAAAGAACCAGAGGTTGTACAGAGTTTCAGGGAGAGCATAAAGGAACAATCGACAGGAATGGGGGAAAGAAATAAAGTAGAAGAAGAATGGGTAGCTTTGAGGGATGAAATAGTGAAGGCAGCAGAGGATCAAATAGGTAAAAAGACGAGGGCTAGTAGTAACCCTTGAGTAACAGAAGAAATATTGAATTTAATTGATGAAAGGAGAAAATATAAAAATGCAGTAAATGAAGCAGGCAAAAAGGAATACAAACGTCTCAAAAATGATATCGACAGGAAGTCCAAAATGGCTAAGCAGGGATAGCTAGAGGACAAATGTAAGGATGGAGAGGCTTATCTCACTAGGGGTAAGATAACTACTTCCTTCAGGAAAATTAAAGAGACATTTGGAGAAAGGAGAACGACTTCCATGAATATCAAGAGGCTTGATGGAAACCCAGTTCTAAGCAAAGAAGGGAAATCAGAAAAGTGGAAGGAGTATATAGAGGGTCTATACAAGGGCGATGTACTTGAAGACAATATTATGGAAATGGAAGAGGATGTAGATGAAGATGAAATGGGAGATATGATACTGCGTCAAGAGTTTGACAGTGCACTGAAAGACCTGAGTCGAAACAAGGCCCCGGAGTAGACAACATTCCATTGGAACTACTGATAGCCATGGGAAAGCCAATCCTGACAAAACTCTACCATCTGGTGAGCAAGATGAATGAGACAGGTGAAATACCCTCAGACTTCAAAAAGAATATAATAATTCCAATCCCAAAGAAAGCAGGTGTTGACAGATATGACAATTACCGAACTATCAGTTTAATAAGTCACAGCTGCAAAATACTAACGCGAATTCTTTACAGGCGAATGGAAAAACTGACAGAAGCCGACCTCGGGGAAGATCAGTTTGGATTCCGTAGAAATGTTGGAACACGTGAGGCATTGCTGACCCTTCGACTTATCTTAGAAAACAGATTAAGAAAAGGCAAACCTACGTTTCTAGCATTTGTAGACTTAGAGAAATATTCTGTCAATGTTGATTGGAATACTCTCTTTCAAATTCAGAAGGTGGCAGGGGTAAAATACAGGGAGCGGAAGGCTATTTACAATTTGTACAGAAACCAGATGGCAGTTGTAAGAGTCGAGGGACATGAAAGGGAAGCAGTGGTTGGGAAGGGAGTGAGACAGGGTTGTAGCCTCTCCCCGGTGTTATTCAATCTCTATATTGAGCAAGCAGTGAAGGAAACAAAAGAAAAATTCGGAGTAGGTATTAAAATCCATGGAGAAGAAATAAAAACTTTGAGGTTCGCCGATGACATTGTAATTCTGTCAGAGACTGCAAAGGACTTGGGAGAGCAGTTGAACGGAATGGACAGTGTCTTGAAAGGAGGGTATATGATGAACATCAACAAAAGCAAAACAAGGATAATGGAATGTAGTCTAAGTTGGGTGATGCTGAAGGAATTCGATTAGGAAATGAGACATTTAAAGTAGTAAAGGAGTTTTGCTATTTGGGGAGCAAAATAACTGATGATGCTCGAAGTATGGAGGATATAAAATGTAGAGTGGCAATGGCAAGGAAAGCGTTTCTGAAGAAGAAAAATTTGTTAACATCGAGTATAGATTTAAATGTCAGGAAGTCGTTTCTGAAAGTATTTGTATGGAGTGTAGCCATGTATGGAAGTGAAACATGGACGATAAATAGTTTAGACAAGAAGAGAATAGAAGCTTTCGTAATGTGGTGCTACAGAGGAATGCTGAAGATTAGATGGGTAGATCACATAACTAATGAGGAGGTATTGATTAGAATTGGGGAGAAGAGGAGCTTGTGGCACAACTTGACTAGAAGAAGGGATCGGTTGGTAGGACATGTTCTGAGGCATCAAGGGATCACGAATTTAGTATTGGAGGGCAGCCTGGAGGGTAAAAATCGTGGAGGGAGACCAAGAGATGAATACACTAAGCAGATTCAGAAGGATGTAGGCTGCAGTAAGTACTGGGAGATGAAGAAGCTTGCACAGGATAGAGTAGCATGGAGAGCTGCATCAAACCAGTCTCAGGACTGAAGACAACAACAACAACAACAACAACAACAACAACATTTGAAAGATTTTTCACCGCTGGCGTCATGATAAATGAAAAACTAACACCAGAAATCGATTGAACTGTTAACTTTATCCCATTGCACGATGGTCAGTTTTTGCCATTATAATTCAGTTCTTGTAATTGTATCATTATCCCACTGAAAGCTTTTTAACATGGAAATTAAAGTTCTTTTACCACTACAAGTGCCCTTGAAACTGCAAAAAGAGATAATTTCCTCAATACTTCAATGTCACTGGGCAATCTTTGCTGTAATTGTTTGACAAGTGAACAAACAAATTTCAGACACCTTTCTCTAATAATTTTTCTTCTTCTTCGATAATTTGTTTCCAATCCCTGGATTTCTTTCAAATTAGTATCAAAAATATGGCTTTGGATCTAGCTGAGTTTCAAAATCATTGTCAATCTGTTTTCTCTGAACTGGATATTATGCAGGAATGACAACTTGCTTGAGAAGAGACTGAATAAGAACGCTCACATTTTAGCTGTGCAGCACTTCTCGCGTAGCCTAACAATTTCAAAATGAATTTTTAGCTTGAGCCATAGAGCAAGTATTCTACAAACCGCAGGCTCAATAGATAACCATATCGTGTCACAAGCTTGGGGGATTTTCAGTGGCTGCTCGCCACCATTTAGGTCTGAGGAAATCTACCGGTAAAAGAACTGTCGTGAAGAAGAACGATAAAACCAGTTGTAACTTCCCTTAATGAAAAAAGACCAAATTTCTTGGAAGACATTTTGCAGTTGCAGTAGAGGTTGCCAGCTGAATGGAATGACAGACACACTTTGTAAGTATCAAATGTGGAACCTCGCTTTTAAGTATTTTATTTACTCAGTTATTAATACCGATCTTTACACTAGCACTGTCTGTTCATATTCCCTCCGGTTTCATAAAACCTAAATTAACTTCTTTCAAAGCATCTTTAATAGCTCATACAAAGACTCAGCATTGCATTTTTCAAGTTCAACTAGTATAAGCAATGTCGACACACTCATGTGAGCTGTTTTACTGTGATAATTTATGGCTATTGCTAGAATTTTAGTGACACTAATATCAGTTGATTCGTCAATTAAAGTACTGTACATAGCAACATCAACATCAGTTTTCAGATCTTTCTCAAAATAAGACCCAAGAATATTCTTAATAATAGCACTACACTTTGTACGATGTAAGTTAATCTAGCTTGCAATTACACAATCTCTGAACCAGCTTTTACACATTTCTCCTAAGTGATCACTCGATAATGTAGTACAATGCGCGAACGCAAGTGACCCTTCAGCTTCGTTACGTCCTATGGAATCCTCCAGTGGTTTGAAAATAATTTTTGTCTGTCTTTGGTAAGAAAAGGAAGAAACTACAGATTATGTTTGTTTATTTATGCGTGGTTTTCTATATCTGCTAACCGACCCCTTACGGTACAGTCGCACACTTTACAGAATACCTTTGTGTTATCTCTTACTGCTTGTGACAACATTGCACAAATGTGGAGTTTTTTTTACCACTTTTCCCTAAACTTTTGTGTGTATTTACGTTCAACTTCGCCTGTTCCAACAGAACTATAATCAATCACTATGACACGTAGCACGAGCACGGCTACTTCTAACATGAACTCAACAATAACTGAATAATATGAATAATAAACAGCAACATTCGTGATTTTGCGTTTGGATCAACTGCTCGGTCCTCGACAACAGAAATACAATACTTTTAGTGGCAATTTTTTATCTTATCATGCGTTATTGAAGTTAGTTCAGTCAGTAATTCATTGTTTCAAACTTTTAAAATACTTTAATTTTCATCCATAAATTTGAATATTACGGTTATACCGTTAAATAATGGAAAATAAAGTACAGTAGTTCCGTAATTATGTACGTCATACACTCGTTATTTACGTTATTGAGTAGGAGTAGGAATAAAGCTTACGTTTCTTAACAGATTTTATTCTATAACCAGTTGCAGGAATGTAAGCGTTTGTATAACCTAAGGATAAGAGGAAGATATTGAAAAATAGCACTAAACTTTAGGAATGAACAAAATAAATTTTTCGAATAATATTAAAAGGACTGGAATACAACCAGACAATATTTTTAAAAAATTAAATTTCTCACTAGCTATCAGATCTTAAATTTTCCAACCAGATGTCCTTTCAGAAAAAAAACTTTATCTAGTTGAAAAATAACTAAATTGGCAACACTACATCTGATGTTTTATTTAATATCTGGCTCGCAAACTGAGTAGCTGAAAGGTTTAACAAATTCTCGTTTGTTTTAATGAATAGTTGTCAAATACTTAACACCTGTGAGAGAGAGACGTTTACTCTTTGGACTGTTGTTTCTCATGGAGAGCTAAACCTAAAGCAAAAAGCAGAGAGAGATGACATGCACTGTTCCAGTATGCGATCCAAAATAAATTGGTACAGATCTTGAACAGAGCTGTAACTCACTGTTGTCGATCATTAAAGACAATTTCATTTTACTATGCTATTGTGACGAATGTTTTAACGGTACGGAAGAGAACAGACAGTAATTTTCCTGAAAACTATAACCACTGTGTTGAAAAGATGTTTAAACAAGTTTTATTTTATAAACGGTGCATTTCCAGGGTTGAACGTATGTGCAATGCTTCTGTAAGTCCTGCAGGCATTCGGTTCTCGATATTTGCTGGTGAATCTACATCATGGTCTTAGGGTACATCGGGAGAAGTTTTAGTGGTGGTTGAAGTAATCTGCTGTCTGGCTGCACATTGTCGAACCAAATGGCAACTCAATTGCACTGGATCACTTTCAAAAGCTTCTATACAAAATCCTAAGTATTACTAGAAATTTACAGTGACTGGCGGAGATCTTCAGCTGCTCCTACACAACTAAATCGTCGAGTACTATTAATTACTGTCTTACAATTCTCGGCAGGGACTATTAAATTTTCAGCGATATTCAGGAAGAAATCTAATCAAGAGCATTCAAGACAATGTAGGGAACTTGTTTTTTCTGTGTATAGATTATAATGAACCATTTTCAATCAATTCAACTTTAACAAGAACTTCCCTATCAGTAAAAATTAAATTTCAAGGAGCTTGCGTGTTTTTTAACTTCATAATTACTTACTTCAATTGATTATTTCCTTTGGGTGTAGGAGTAGTAAAGCAAGTAGCAACAGTTAATTATTCATCTAATCTCCTGGCCACATCTGAATTAAAATGAAATTTAATGTTTTAAATGGCGAATGTGAGAGGACTAGCAATAAGCTGATTACCTGTAATTGTTACTGGCATATTACTACATTACTGTGACTGTTGTGTTGTATCTGTACTTTACATGTATTAACCCTTGTGCTTGTGCTGTTGCTTTTATATCTGTTTTTAATGAAATTAAAAAAAATAAATATAATATGAAATGATTTTGTTTTCAAATGTTACCTTTTTTAAATTGTTTGTTATTTGCTCTTTCATACTTACGTGTGGTAATAAAAATTCATTTAGACAGAATTAAGTACATTTAAAATTACGTGAACTTAGTCAACCCTCTCATGCTGATAAATTCATATTAACTGATTAAGAATATCTAGTTGAGAATTATATCTTTTACATAATATGGCCTTGGCACATGTTTTCTAAATGCAGTGGTTTTTGTTTTAAATATTTACTGAATTCTTTCCCGGCGTTAGCTATGGAACAAGACTGTCTCTATTAGCAGAAAATGGTTAAATATTGCCAAGCCGACGTTTAATTATCATTGATAAAACACACTTCACTATACATTTAAGTTATTTGAAAGAACCAACAAATTGTTGAACTTCAACGTTAACTATCCACCTATGAGTGCACAAATGTGAAACTAGTACTAAATTCCGTCAGTCTCAGGATCGCTGTAAAAGAAAAACATTTACTTAATTCACTGCTAATTTTTATCTGCTCCCGATTTACGGGTTTGGTTAATTTTTCTTAGCGGAACAATTTTTTAAATGTGCCGCCGCTGCAAATCGTTCGGTCACGGCACAGCCCAGCAACACCGCTAAAAATGCTGAAAATTCTTTAAAGAAATATTATAGATGACATGGGCAAGCTAATTTACATTAGTAATATACACTTTTGATAAATTATAGTGTATTTAGTCCACAACAATAATTCAACTTACATTAGTTTTTAATTTCTCCTCTAATGGCGGCTAACTCTAGATACAGACAAATGAATACTCATTCATAAAATGCTACGTCGCAGGTTCCTCTCTCTCTCTCTCTCTCTCTCAGCTCTCGAGGAAGACGACAAAGAATGCACACTTTGTATTCCTATTTATACAACTATCAACCGTTATTGTCTCTTTGCAATCTGCGGCTGTATTTTACATTTTCTTATCGCAGATATTGACACATTTCGTAATTACATTATGAGTATAGAAATATTACAATCATAAATACATCGATAATATTATTACAGAAAATATTACAATAATAACGAATGTCCTTTATACAAAATTAAATAATATTTTTTGTCAAATAATTACAGTATATACAAATTGCTTCATAGCAGCGTATATATAGTACAATTAAATTTTAGTTTATTAATAGTGTGTGCGTGGCCAGGGAACGTTACATGTTGTAGACATTGAATTTACATAAACTGCAAGCAAACATAGCAGCCAGCCAGCCACAACAGTGTGGGTTCTTCACAAATGAATTTCAAGCTAACTACCTTCAGCATTAAGGAAAGCACAGGAGAGACATTATAGCTCAATGCCTACACCACTGTGCTCTATGTAGAAGTTCTATTAGATTGTAGAATCTTGTTGAAATTTCTGTTTTTGATGCGCTAGGTATAAGTACTATTGTCGAAACACATTTAGGTGGTGTGTTTAGAGTTTTATGTATTCATTAAATAGAGAAAATAGACTTAGCGAAAATTTTTTTGTGTTGTGGTAAGAACTCGTTAATATTACAAGATGCAAAGAGAATAGGAAGCAAATGTGCAGACGAGTAGTGAGGAAACCAGTTCTAGTAAGGTGTAGCGATGAGTCAGGGAGAGAGTAACGATCCTATGGATGAGCTTTCAAAACAGGTGAGAGTTTTAATGATGACAGTTATGAATGTAGCTAATGAATAGTCGAAAATGTCAACCACAGTCAATAGTGCAGGTACTGAACAGTGAAACATGGTTGACAAACAGTCAAACATATTGGCCGCTGTACGCAGTGTAGCTACAGAGGAAGTGAGGAATCTGTCAATATTTTAGAAAATTATAGAGAGATTTTAGAAGACAAGTCTGAAATGATATGTGGAATTACCTGCAATCTAGAAGTATTTCCACACACAATATACTACAATAGGTCCTATCCTATTCCTTGAAGGCACGGGAAGGCAGTAGATAAAAAAATAGCGAGTATGATAAACTGGAACTTCATTGAACCATCGATGCTCCCACACTGCAGTCCTCTTTTAGTCATGTCGAAACCAAGAGGAAAAGTCAGATTATTGTTATGTGCCCATGTCATAAATACAATATCTATGCCAGTCAGAACCTATCTGGAAAATATCAAGCAACTGATTCAAAAATTTCAGTTTCATGGGTCCAAGTCCTTTACAAACATAGACCTTTGCATCTCATACTGGCAGATTACATTAGATGAACAGTAGGAAAATGTACAAATTTTTCATAGGCTGGGAGAAGTTACCAGTTCAAGATACTACCCTTCGGTCTAAATGTAAGAGCAAGTGTACTTATAATGGCTCTCGATACAGTTTTGGGACCAGAATTCGTAAGTAAGCTAATGTTATTTGTTACCGACATATTAATAGTAACAGCAATGCTGGAAGAGCATTTAGAACTGCTAACTCGACTAGTGAAAACCTTCCAGACAATCTGGAAACCTCTCATATTGGGCTGAAGAAGATAAAGTTATTAGGGTATCTGATCGATGAAAATGTCACTCTACCTTATACCACAATGATTAGTAAAATAAAGAACTTCTCTGTGCCCAAAACCAAGAAGCAGGTAAAATGCTTTTTACAATTAGCATTATTTTTTTGTCGATTCATAAAGTACCAGTCCATGAATGCAGGTACGTTAGTCTATCTGCCTAGAAAAAATGTACCTTGATTTTGGGCACTGGGCACTAGAATGTCAGTGGTCCTTTGAGGCAATAAAACATATTTTGACTAATGCTCAACTACTACATCTTTCAGATATGGAGCTGGAATTTTGATTAATTGTGAACATATTTAGCTTATGCTTAGGTATCTGCTTGTTCCAAACGAACCAATTTTTTGTCTGATTGCGTTTGCAAGCAGGATATTATCTAGTTGTGAAAAGCTGTATACAGCTACCAAATTAGAAGCGTTAGCTCTTATATAGGCCTTCAAACAATTCAACTATTACTTATGTGGTGCACAGTGATAAGTGACGACTACGAATTTTTGCAAATGTGCAAATTACCTACACCAAGATTGTCATGGACATTAGCGTTGCAGGAATACGAATTTTGTATAAAATAATAAAGGGAAATTGCAGACATCATAGCAAGACTGTCAGAAGGATTGGGATGGGAAGAGCACTCAGAAGAACAACTGAGAGAACTCCCGTTATTATTGATGGAAAAACTGGGATATGAGAGACTAAATGAGTACTTAAAGATGGTCAACAGACTGCTCTTCCATTGATGTGATGTTAGGAATAATGACTGGTGTGTGTATTCCCGAGGGGTATAAATCCATATTAATCTATTATGTGCATATGGTTTGGGGACATTTTGGAGTTATTAAATGTATGAACAAACTCAGGTTATATTGTTATTTCCCCAATGTGCGTAGAAAGCTCCAGCAGGTATTAATATCATGCATTGTGTGCCAGAAACCAAGCCAAATAATAAAGGCAGCCATGGAATGCTGCATGCAATCTTACCAGAAGATCCTTTGGCCCTAATATCAGTAGACATATGTGGACCATTACCCAGAATTGGGGTGGATATATATGTATATATATTTATTATTTGGCTTGGTTTCTGGCACACAATGCATGATATTAATACCTGCTGGTATTCGAATAATGGTTTTACTGTTAGCTGTTTTAATGGCATACAATTCCGCTCGCACGCGCGCGTGTGCGTGTGCGCACGTGAAATTGTATGCCATTAAAACAGCTAACAGTAAAACCATTATTCGAAAATTACACAACCATTACGTATCACAAGTGGGCAAATCCAGGTACCATCTCAAGACAAGTATAATAGCGAGAGTATTTTGGGAAATGAACTGGTTCATGAGGCTATACATTGTCCAAAGCGCCAGTATCAGTGATTAATTACTTGCAAGTTTTTGAGGAAATTGTTAACAATCCACCACACGCATTAACAGATTTCATTCGTTCAGAGTTTATGTTCAGCAAAGAAGAAAGTAGTCAGTGGCTTAATAAACTGCCGAATGTACCTAATAGTGGAATATGTTGGGAAGGAAAGTTTAAAATGGAGCTAGTCAACATGAGTGAGAAGCGAGGGAAAAGAAAACTACAGAATGAGAAAAGTAGAAAAAGAATTTAAGACTTTATGGGGTGAAAAGATATTACATATGCATCCTCAGGTTCCATTGGCGGATCGATGATATAAGAAATAGCAACTCTTATACATGGGACCATTTGGAATTATAAAGATACCACACCGAGGTTCCTACCTATTAGCATAACCTGGAACTGGAAGAGTGAAAGGGCTGTATCCTCACCAGGATATTAAGGAATATTATTAGTGAAAGGAAAAAATTGTTTGAAAGATGTTAACTCTATTGTGAACAATGAACTATGGTGATATTAATACTGAGGACAGGTCCAGAAGGAATTTAAAAAATTATTCCCAGGTTAATAGATCAAATTGTTATCTTTAAGTTTTTAGTGTTTAATTTATTTCACATATGTATAGTTCTGATCACTGACAGTATTTCTGTAAATATTGTATGTTTATAAATGTCTTAATTTGCTTCTTTACACAGAATATATTGCAATTCATGTAAGTTATTTGAATTTTTATTCGAGATAAGAAGTTTTAGAACTCAAAGATAGTTGTACTGTAGGAGTCTCTTGAGGAAAGATTAATTCCTGATACATGCTGGACACAGAAATGGTGCAGGAATTCGACTTCTACCCAAAAAAAGTAAATCAAAGGCTATAATAAAAATGAATAACTTTTGCATGGTAAAGGCTATTGCTGTGGGTGTGCATGACCCGCTCGTGCTTTTGACTTGAACATTCATGGATGTACAACTGTTTCATGACCTAAAATTTTTATTCATTATAAAAAGGTGTACTAACGCTGGCTGAACTGGATGTGGCAGATTCGGATGCAGTCTTATTAACTACAATTAATATTATACTACAATGTAAAGTTCATTACAAATCTTGACTTCAATAGAAGCATAAAAATTTTCTTCAATGGAAGCATAATAATTTTTCTGAACCATAGTGCCAATTACACGGACACATATTATATAAATGAGCACGAACCCTGAAAATCCTTAAGAAAATATTCCAATGAAAAGATGTTAGTGCATGAAGGACGACCTGTGACTGTTCACAGGGTACAAGCAGTGCTCAATAATTATTGCAAAGTTAGTATTCTGCAAGTAGTACAGGTATATCTGTCAAAACCTGACTAACAACTTGTGGCTGTAGGAAAAGCAACTACAGGTCACAATCTTAAGGCTCGAAAAAATCGAAGATTATAAATAACGAAGGGTATGAAAGATAACAGAGAACTGAAAGCATCCATCTCAAGCTATCACTTAAGTGTAGAAACAAGTCAGCAAACCCCTGCACTAACCCTATTACCCTAGGGCGATGGAGCATAATAGATACAGGATTATCAACATTCATACTGTCCTTTTATTTCGTGTACACAACATCTCATATCCCGATCCTGATGAGTGCAAATGCTCTCCTGGTCCAACCCAGGCTCGGCCTGATCCAGCCCATCTACCTATACTGGATTGCAAGTACTGGCGACGTAAGGAGGTGTGAATAATATGGATTTTTTCTAGGTGTGTGGCTGGTGAATACTACCACCAGCAGCAAGTTCGCATCCCCATAGTCTCTCACGACGATTACCACTTTAACCATCTACGTTGATTGATATATTAATTCTCCTTTGAACAGAGTGATATTTACCTACTTTTTCTTGAAGAAGATGCAGCGTCCAGCTCCTTGATAAAGTCATAAAAAATGCCTGCATGGGTTCTGAAGTTTACAGGTTGCGATGCATCCAGGTATCATTTTCAGGATGAAGCAATTTTGAAATCAAAGAAACTGCCTCCCCTTCCAGAAGATATATAAGAAAATTTACACAAATATATAGTGTTGTCTGACACACACACACACACACACACACACACACACACACACACACACACCATGTCCATCCAGAATCACGAATGGGAAGACAGATAGTTGGCAAGTGAAAAATTTGATATCAGCTTAAGTTAACATTTGCAGCAAACATGCGCAGGCATGTGTCTACTGCTTCTTCGCCTCACACAGTGTTCCGATACTTATTAAATGACCAAAGTAAAGTCTATCACAATTACCCCCCCCCCTCCCCCCACTGTATACTGGTGATTCCCATGATTGGTGGACGACAGTATACAAAGTGGTGCATTTTACAAGCGTAATAACATAAATAATCAAATTTCATGTAGAAGTTCCACTTAAACTATTATTTGCCCTGACTGGGGATCAAATCCCTTCATCTGCGGCCACGTTTTATCTTATTTATGCCCTGCCTGTGGTAGTTTTATTTATACTACAATTAATTTACATGAAATTTACAAAACTTTAAAGGTTCAGTTTCTGAAAATGGTTCAAATCGCTCTGCGCACTAAAGGACTTAACATCGGAGGTCATCAGTCCCCTAGAACTTAGAACTACTTAAACCTAACTAACCTAAGGACATCACACACATCCATGCCCGAGGCAGGATTCTAACGCGCGACCGTAGCGGTCGCGCGGTTCCAGACTGAAGCGCCTAGAACCGCTCGGCCACACTGGCCGACTTCAGTTTCTGAAAGACCTTGACTCGACAAAGGGCATGTTTGAATTAGAGTCGTTTGCTTCATATTGAGGGCGTAACCATCACCCATGGTGAGCGTGCCTTGCGGTACTATCAGAGCAACTACAGAGAAAAGTACAACCTCGGCTCTACAACTTTGTACACGATGACGAATTGCACGTCGTAGTATCCAGAGGGTAGCTCCGCGGAATAACCGCATTTTAATATGCATTTGGTTAAAAAGTTCGATGGCGCGATGGAAAAGCCATAAAATTCCAACCATAGTTTATAGACCACATCATCCATCACATATCACATATTTCAGTGTTCAAACGGCCATCCGTGTCATCGGCATCACATCGGGAGCTCAACATATTCCAGGTTCGTCCAGAAATTACTTGCTTTAATTCCTCCTTCGTAGTGAAGTTCAGCGTCCAACGTCACTGCACGGGACACTTAGAACGTTTTCGTCATTGTAAGTACACGAAAGTTTGATAACTACTTTATACAAGTGTCTACTCCTCATTCAGCACAAACTAAGCACATGATATATGGAAAGTTTTTCTTGAAGTCCCTTTTCATTTCAGATATGTTAAACATCCTTTTCATACACAGTTTTCCTCACGTGTCTTTGTACAACCACGTAAAATTTTGCGTGACTTACGTAAAGAAATTAAAATAAGCCGTAAATTTCCCCCTTATAACTACACATAAATCTCATTTTAATATTAACTGATGTTGTTGTTGTCGTTGTCGACTTCAGTCCTGAGACTGGTTTGATGCAGCTCTCCATGCTACTCTATCCTGTGCAAGCTTCTTCATCTCCCAGTACCTTCTGCAACCTACATCCTTCTGAATCTGCTTAGTGTATTCATCTCTTGGTCTCCCTCTACGATTTTATCCTCCACGCTGCCCTCCAATGCTAAATTTGCGATCCCTTGATGCCTCAGAACATGTCCTACCAACCGATCCCTTCTCTTAGACAAGTTGTGCCACAAGCTCCTCTTCTCCCCAATCCTATTCAATACCTCCTCATTAGTTACGTGATCTACCCACCTAATCTTCAACATTCTTCTGTAGCACCACATTTCGAAAGCTTCTATTCTCTTCTTGTCCATACTAGTTATCGTCCATGTTTCACTTCCATACATGGCTACACTCCATACAAATACTTTCAGAAACGACTTCCTGACACTTAAACCTATACTCAGTGTTAACAAATTTCTCTTCTTCAGAGATGTTTTCCTTGCCATTGCCAGTCTATATTTTATATCCTCTCTACTTCGACCACCATCAGTTATTTTGCTCCCCAAATAGCAAAACTCCTTTACTACTTTAAGTGTCTCATTTCCTAATCTAATTCCTTCAGCATCACCCGATTTAATTTGACTACATTCCATTATCCTCGTTTTGCTTTTGTTGATATTCATCTTATATCCTCCTTTCAAGACAATGTCCATTCCATCCAACTGCCCTTCCAAGTCCTTTGCTGTCTCTGACAGAATTACAATGTCATCGGCGAACCTCAAAGTTTTTATTTCTTCTCCATGTATTTTAATACCTACTCCGAATTTTTCTTTTGTTTCCTTTACTGCTTGCTCAAGATACAGATTTAATAACATCGGGGAGAGGCTACAACCCTGTCTCACTCCTTTCCCAGCCACTGCTTCCCTTTCATGCCCCTCGACTCTTATAACTGCCATCTGGTTTCTGTACAAATTGTAAGTAGCCTTTCGCTCCCTGTATTTTACCCCTGCCACCTTTAGAATTTGAAAGAGAGTATTCCAGTCAACATTGTCAAAAGCTTTCTGTAAGTCTACAAATGCTAGAAACGTAGGTTTGCCTTTCCTTAATCTTTCTTCTAAGATAAGTCGTAAGGTCAGTATTGCCTCACGTGTTCCAGTGTTTCTACGGAATCCAAACTGATCTTCCCCAAGGTCGGCTTCTACTAGTTTTTCCATTCTTCTGTAAAGAATTCGTGTTAGTATTTTGCAGCTCTGGCTTATTAAATTGATTGTTTGGTAATTTTCACATCTGTCAACACCTGCTTTCTTTGGGATTGGAATTATTATATTCTTCTTGAAGTCTGAGGGTATTTCACCTGTTTCATACATCTTGCTCACCAGATGGTAGAGTTTTGACAGGACTGGCTCTCCCAAGGCCGTCAGTAGTTCCAATGGAATGTTGTCTACTCCGGGGGCCTTGTTCCGACTCAGGTCTTTCAGTGCTCTGTCAAACTCTTCACGCAGTATCATATCTCCCATTTCGTCTTCATCTACATCCTCTTCCATTTCCATAATATTGTCCTCAAGTACATCGCCCTTGTATAGACCCTCTATATACTCCTTCCACCTTTCTGCTTTCCCTTCTTTGCTTAGAACTGGGTTTCCATCTGAGCTCTTGATATTCATACAAGTCGTTCTCTTATCTCCAAAGGTCTCTTTAATTTTCCTGTAGGCGGTATCTATCTTACCCCTAGTGAGATAAGCCTATACATCCTTACATTTGTCCTCTAGCCATCCCTGCTTAGCCATTTTGCCCTTCCTGTCGATCTCATTTTTGAGACGTTTGTATTCCTTTTTGCCTGTTTCGTTTACTGCATTTTTATATTTTCTCCTTTCATCAATATTAACTGATACGCGAAGTCGAATACAACTTACTCATATATACACGAATTTTTTAGATCGTTTTTGATGTTTGCATAACAATATTTAAATATAAGTGAATAACATTTATGAAGTCGTTTTCGCCTTCAAAATTCATAACATAACATTTCTGTGACCAATTTTTTTTATATTAATTCTTATCATTCATAAATAATTTATGTTTACAACTTTTATGACGAGCTAGTGCTCATTTTAACTTTTAAACCCATGACGTATTCTTAGTTTACAATTGCAAAACATGTTACACGTCAGGACTGATAAAACAATATATGTATATGCAGTCTGATGATATGCACGAACTACCACCATTCCTCATTTAACTCAAGTGTTTGTAATTCCAGATTGCTAACGAAAGGTGTAGAGAACTTCATTCTCTCACTCCCAACACAACCAAGCATAACCACACTTAGCCATGCCTCTCCAAAATCTACCAGGAGGTGGGCTATGAATCTACAGGGAGTCCTGATAAGGAATAGAAAGAAGCATTTATCATCTCCCGCTGAAATGCATCGTTTACACATCGCAACCATAATTATGCAAATTCTTTGTGAACGCTTCATTGTTTTTTGTGACAAACTATTTAGTCAGTGTTCTGAATAGTGGCGGGGGGGACTGAAATATAATGTATAATTGAAACTGATTAATAATTGCTGTTTAAATAATTTTAGAAAATTAATTGAAAAAAATTCGAAGGTAATATATCGTGAGTGAACTTTAACTGGCATTAATATCAACAGACCCTCAATATTCAATACATATGCTCAGCATTTCAATTTCCGTACTCCTTTTTCTTGTTATCGCCATTATGCATAGAACTTGGTATAGCAATACTGGTTTCGAATCGCCCCTCTTCTGCTAAAGCAAATTATTCTTGCCTGCTTCCTCCCTCTTGATGCAGGATTCTCGGCGCGTCGCGTAATGATGAACAGTCGAGTATAGTCGTCGTGAATGTACGAATTAACTTTTCTATCTCGATCAAGTTTCATTTACACCTTTTAAAGTACAATTGGAATACACATTCTTCAACAATATTAACTAGGCGGAACTCGTCATACGTCCATCCGCTAGCACTTATAGAGACAGACAGATGAATATATAGCAATTAAAAAACTGAAGAGCGTATCTTTACTTGTTTTGTTTGTGACCCTATAGTATCGCTGGTACAAAAAAAGAACGAGAGGAAGGAAAAACTAATAATAATATGATTCCTCACAATTGGCCCTCACTTTGCACTGACGTCATGCGGATGTGCACAGCGTCTGGTCTAATTTTCCTTTTTATGGGTTGATAACTCGGACCGGTGTGGGCATAGCCTTTATGTTTCGGCCATTGGAGTTATCCTATATGATTATCAGTTCATGCAGGCATGTCAGCTTCCTTAACACGTACATACTTAAGTTTTCCTTTATAACTAAGTGCTTGCTGTAAGCGCATAGTCCCATTGTCAGTCAGCGTCTGCCCAGTGTTTAGCTTGCGAAGCATGCACGCGCAGCTCGACGTCCGTTACCGTCTCTGCTCGCTTTCACGGGTTTAATTCAGAGTGCCCGTGTCTTCACCGCACAAATTCGTGAAGCTCATGTTCAGCGGCGTGATCCTTTGTGAAATCTTCGATGCGGTGACAACTTGTTTCGTTATCAGCGGCCCGAGGAATGTATTTCAACACGTCGCTCGCACTTATTCAGCGGGGACACCAGCCGTACATCCGACATCCACTGACAAGGTAAGTTTCTTACCGCTTCTACAACGTTGTCGAGCACAGAAAATTCATGTTGCACGAAGTACTCTCATTTTTAGTTCATCACACGCACACCCACATTTCTCCCAAGTACACTTAACACTTTGTAGGCAGGTTTCGTATGTTTTCGCGCTTTAGTTTTGAGCGCACTTCACACTGTTGCATTACACAAAATTTCTGTAGTGTCCTTTCCACATACCACACACATAACAAAAAGATGCAACTACTAGAATAAACTTATCCTGTTCATTTGCTGACATGCCATTTTCGATACTTATATACATTGTAGTCCGACTGTAATTTTGTTTTAGTACATTTCGTACTTGTATCTTGACTCCTTTCGGTTTCTGACCAGTGGCAGTTTGTACCTTGCAATTTCGCAATGGCAGTGTGGGTACACGTCCACCTTTCCTCAGTTCTTGAAAGAATTCCTGTGACATCAAACTAGTCGTAGCACCTGTGTCAAACACAATGGGTACATCAAGGTCAAATATTTTGGCTTTAATAGTAGCTTGTACCTTGCTCTCTGTCAAATTTGTCTGCGTACCCTCATTACTTTGATACAGTTCATCTCTCACATCATTACCACGATCGTATCTGATAAAGCAAGTCTCGATCAAGCTCGTGCTCCAATTCCCCTCCAAGATCACAGAACGAGGGCCTACCGTGACCTGTTCCAAGTTTTCGGCATCGCGGTGGCACCGATCTCTGAGTTAGGCGTAGCTCCCACTATGTTGACCATTGGTGTTGGTTACGCCAGTTAGTCTCCTGAGAGGCTCTCGACTGAAATTCTCTTTGCGTCTGCGTATTATTCGTCATACGTGTGTTAATTTGCTGGCCGAATTCCGCCGTCTGCGGGTTATTCGGTTCTCTGTTATCGTTTTGCGTTTGCCAAGCGATCGGCTGATTATTGCCGGTAGCTTGGGTCTGTACATATTGTGTAAGTAGGCTGTTTAGGTAACGCCGCCGCCACGTAGCGCTCTGTATGAAAATCACTGGCTGTGCTGTGTGCAGTCTGTGGCTGGTTGGCTTTGTTGTAATACTCGCCATTGTAGCGTTGGGCAGCTGGCTGTTAACAGCGCGTAGCGTTGCGCAGTTGGAGGTGAGCCGCCAGCAGTGGTGGATGTGGGGAGAGAGATGGCGGAAATCTGAGAACCGATGATCTGGACGTGTGTCCATCAGAGACAATACATTTGTAAGACTGGATGTCATGAACTGCTATATATATTACGACTTTTCAACACTATTAAGGTAAATACATTGCTTGTTCTCTATCAAAATCTTTCATTTGCTAACTATGCCTATCAGTAGTTAGTGCCTTCAGTAGTTTGAATCTTTTATTTAGCTGGCAGTAGTGGCTCTCGCTGTATTGCAGTAGTTCGAGTGACTAAGATTTTTGTGAGGTAAGTGATTTGTGAAAGGTATAGTTTAATGTTAGTCAGGGCCATTCTTTTGTAGGGATTATTGGAAGTCAGATTCCGTTGCGCTAAAAATATTGTGTGTCAGTTTAAGCACAGTCATGTATAATTTTTCAAATGGGACGTTTCAATTGTACAGGCTCGCCATACGTTACTCCCCCATTCAATTGTTTTTGATAAATTTTTGCCCATTTCTTTTATATCCACCTTTGTACTTACGGCTTTCTTTCTCCATTGCCGTTGTGATTACCGTTACCATTAGCATAGGTCAGTGAGGGGTAAAGTTGCCATCGGTGTTGTACTACGAATCCGTTGTTTACTTGTTGGTCCGTAAATCTGTTTCGCTATCGGCATATTTACAGGCTTCGGTTGTACTGATCTCTCTTCGTATATTAAATCCATTGAGTCCATTACAGATAGAAATTATTCGGTGTCGAGCTCTGGGATGGTAATAAGTTTTTCCCTAATATGGGCAGGAAGACGGCTCTTTAAAATTTTGAGCTCGTCTACTTGAGATACCGGGTTCGTCCAGTATCTGGTTTTATTCAAATATTTTTCAAAATAGCCCCTTAAGCTTCCATACTTGTTATTGAACGGAGCTGAGTTGAATACTACACGTCTGAGCCTCTCTTGTACGGCCTCAGACCAATACGTATACAGAAATGTTCTCTCAAAATGTTCCGCCAGGTCCGTAGCCCACAGCAGAACGTCACCCTGTTTGCATTCAACAACAAATCTAATTTTCTGGGCTTCGGTCCAGGTACGAGGTAAAACATTTCGAAATGCTCTGATAAAGAGCACAGTTTGTGTTCTTCTCCCCTGAGAAGTAAATGTCGGAAACTGTCGATGCCTAAAGAATTCCTCGTCTGCAAGTAAGAAAAAGATGTGTGTGAATTACTATGGGACCAAACTGCTTAGGTCATCGGTCCCAAGACTTACACACTACTTAAACGAACTTAAACTAGCCTATGCTTAGAACAACACACACACCCATGCCCGAGGGAGGACTCAAACCTCCGGCGGGAGGGGCCACGCAGACTGTGACGTGGCGCCCCTAACCGCGCGGCCACTCTGCGCGGCATCTGCAAGTAATGTTAACAAACACGCCGCGCCATCAGTGAGAGGCGTGTTTATGTTCGCTTGTAGGGTAGCGCATGGCAACTGTGCTTGCTCGACAGGTGCAACTGCCGGCAAGTGTTGTTGCATTGTGCAACACTCGCTACTTTCCTTCGACGGGATAACCCCGTGTTGTGGGTAACCAGTGAAGGTATCTAACTTCTCTAAAGCATAGGCTTGTTTTCTGTCATATGTTGTTTTCTGTCATATGTTGTTTTGGAATATCAGTAGTTTCAGCAACACTGCCTCGTAACCATTCCTCTGCTTCCTTTAGATCCGCGTCTATTTTATCTAGGAGTTGAGTTACTTTCATTATTAGAGCTTCTTCTACAGTACCTATACAAATTTTGCACTCTGACGCTACCTTTTCAGCAAGAGTGCTGCTCTTATCCAGCATCCCGGCTTCAGCTTTTTCAGTTATTTCCTTTACACCTGCACATAACTTATCTCTCTGTTTTTGGCAAATTCTGACTCTAAACTGATCTACTCTTAGACTCAACTTGTGTATTTCTGTAGACAGGTTTCTGCATACGCCTTACAGCTCGCTGACTGCGTTCGTCACATTTTTTACCGACGCATCCACATGGGATTGCGTCTCTTGAAGCCGGCCGAAGTGGCCGTGCGGTTAAAGGCGCTGCAGTCTGGAACCGCAAGACCGCTACGGTCGCAGGTTCGAATCCTGCCTCGGGCATGGATGTGTGTGATGTCCTTAGGTTAGTTAGGTTTAAGTAGTTCTAAGATCTAGGGGACTGATGACCACAGCAGTTAAGTCCCATAGTGCTCAGAGCCATTTGAACCATTTGTCTCTTGAATTTGAGAATATGCTTGACTAAGGTTCTTCAACTCATCTGCAAGTTGTTCCTGTTTATAATCTACGGATGTTACCTTTTCCGTTAACGTATTTGTATTGCAGGACATGTCGGTAATTATTTCTTGTCTTAGTTGTTTACCGAGCCCTGTCAACTTCCTGGACAGTTCGTCAGATAACTCGGTGCGTATATTTTTGCTCACTTCACTGAACTGTTGACTAATACTATTCTTGCAATCGTTAAATGCCTGATTTTGCTGTGTAAGCTGTTGCCCTATATTTTACTGATGTTTTGTGAACTGCTGTGTAAACTGTTGTCCTATGTTTTCCTGTTGTCTTGTGAACTTCTGTGTTACACCCTTAAGCTGTTGTGTCACATTCCTTGAAATTCCTATTGTCTTGTAAGTTGTTGTGTTATTAGTTGCATGAACTGTGTCAAATTGTGGGCGTCACTAGTATTTACATTGCTTTTTCGAACTGTTTCCTGCTCTTGCGTTCGTAACGTCGTGAGCGAATAATCAAAGGAATTTTCGCTGTCGCGCGCTTCAGTTTCACTATTTGAAAAAATGTTTCCCGGTGAGAACTGAGAAATTGTCTCATCGATCGTCATAAAAGTGACATCGTGGTTAGTTATATCACCAGTGTCATGAATTTTTAAATAGGAGGACGCCAACCAGGTTGTTTTGGTAGCCATCGGCCAGTTCACGAGTTGGCGCGTCACGTTCAATTGTTGCCAAGCTCGGATTTCCATTGCATTTTGCAACGAGTTTTCAACAATGGCCATTTCCTTTGTCTCCATTGTGAAGAGTGTTTACAAAATTACGAAAAAAATTATTTTGTTTGTATCGGTTCTTTTCAATTGAAGCAGATTTATATGCGTATTCATTAATGATCATGATTATTCTCTGATAAGGCGTTACAAAATTTGAATGAATTACTTTGATTCGAATCATGACATTGCCTTTGTGCAATAATTGATGATCAAGCATTACCTGATGCCGCGCTTTGGACTTTTAGAAGGTCAAACTGCCTTCAGATCTACAACTTCACCTGCTGACTCACATTGCCAACCCTCCTGAGGTTCGCATACACATGGCCGACCGAGCCTATGCTGTCATTCGTACATCCACATCACCTGTCGCGGACGGCATCTCCATCGCCATCAGTTGGCATGCCTGCACCTTCAGTTCTATGCTCTGCTGACAGAGGCCAGCGTGCTCGCTTCAGCACCTAATTGGCCTGTCCCCGAAGCTGCCACCTAGCAGCCTACAGAAGGTACTGCCTGCAGCCTCGTAACAGCAGCCGACCTCGCCTGAGCAGCAGCCCAAACAGCCCCAATCAATGATGCAGCCAGCTGTGGCCTCCTGCCACTCCTCACTGCCTTGCCTCCAAGGTTACCTGCTATGCTGGTACCGTGCTACTTACAGGGATGCTGCACGCAACTGTTGTGTGCCTTGCGCCTACTCAAATGATTCTGGCAGGCACGTTTAGGTGCCACGTGCCTCCATGATCCTTCACAGCACCTACCATCCGACGCTGCACCACTCACTCCAGTGGTGCAACACCTCTATACTTGTCATCGGGCACTCGCTTTCTCGTCGACAGCGGTTCCGACGTCAGCGTTATCCCAGTCAAGCACATGAGGAAGATGCTTTATCCTGCTAACCTCGCTTTGATCGCTACTAATCATTCTCCTATCATGGTCCTTGACTCCATCACCAGTCGCCACCTTGCCTTGGACTTTACACATCGGCGACGTGGATGAACGTGTGATAGGGTTGGATTTTCTACATGATCACGAACTTTCACCGGAGCTGCAGGCCGCCGCACTCTTCCACATGTCTGGTTCTACTGTTCTGTGCTCAAACAAGTTCAGCACAGCTTCGCTGTCTGCCTTCTTGGCTACACTTTCCTCATGTGCATCTCTGCTCCAGCATATTACTGCATGGCTCTGTTATTTGTCAGATGTTCGCTCACAAATCGATGAGCTCTGCACACAAAATGAGGCATTACACACCCATATTGCCAGCGCTCCTGCTGGATTGTCACACGCATGGATTACGATTTGCAGCCTGTTTGCAGAGCCCCAACAAGAGGAACCAACACTCGCATCTACTGCGTCTTCACACTACATTGCTCCTGTGTCGAGCTTTCCTCTGCCTGCTGCCGTTTCCACGTCGTCGCAGGCGATTCTATAGGACGATTATTTTCTCATGTCCTGGGATTCATCGCATGCCGTGGTTGCTGTGCCACACCCTCCTTCACTGCCTGCAGCTGACACCCTGTCCACACTGCTCCTGAATGGCAAAGTCAGTAACTGTCGTTGCATCTGTCCCCCTTTCGCCCCCCCCCCCCTGCCTGCCTGCCACCCTTTGTGGGTATTGGTCATCAGCAGTGGCACTTATCATAGAATCCACACCAGGTACAGCCCACCTGTATGTTATAAAGCTAGGCATCTTAACATTTCCAAACTTCTGCGCATGAAAGAAATTGTTCAGGATTTATTGGCTTCAGGCGTGCTCCAACCATCTGACAGCAACTGGTCTTCACCTATCCATCTTGTCCCTAAGAAGGACGACTCCTTACACATTCGCGGGGACTACAGGTCCCTTAATACTCAGACAATTATCGATAATTGTCCCATTCCTCATATCCAGTATTTCACACAATTACTACATGGCTCCAGGTTCTTCTTTGTCTTAGATTGTTCGAAGACGTATCACCAAATTCCTATGCACCCACCAGATATTCCGAAGACAGCCATCATCACATCCTTCGGGTTATTTGAATGCTGTTACAAGCCTTACGGCTTGAAAAATGCTGCGCAGACATGGCAGCAGTCCATTGATACCATTTTGCTATGTCTGCCTTTTCCTTTTGCTTATTTGGACGACATTCTGATTTTTTCCTCCTCTGCCGAAGAGCACCAGGTTCACCTCAATGCTGTCCATTTGGTCCTCACAGTCAATGGCTTGGTGATCAACTACGATAAATGTCAACTCTTTTCTACTTCAGTTACATTCCTAGGCCATACTATCTTTGCCGATGGCCTCCGACCAACTGATTCTCGTATCGAAATCAAGATGATGCTCCACTCAGTCCCTCAAGCTGCCTCCGTCCAATCAGACCTCGCCGACGCCCTCTCTGACAAAAATACAATGGGGGGAAACGGAAGTTGGACTGGACCAAAACCATGCTCGATGCATTTGATATCTCAAGCTGCCCTCGCCAAAACCATCACACTTGCCCAATAACGAGGCCCATGTTTCTATTACGACTGATGTTAGTGACTCAGCTGTGGGTGCCGTTTTACGACAGCACACCGCCGACTCCACCCAGCCGCTCTGCTTCTTTTTGAAGAAACTAACTAAGAGCCATTGTAAGTGGTCGGCTTTCGACTGTGAACTTCTCGCAGTTTATGAGGCAATCTAACACTTCTGGAGTGACCTCGAGGGGCGACCTTCCACGATTTACTCGGATCACAAGCCTCTCGTGGACGCGATATGCAACCCGGCTAAGGACCTTCCGCCGAGACGTTTCCACTATATGGACTATGTTTGTCAACATTCCTCAGATGCTTGCTACATCCACAGTGCAGAGAATGTTGTAGCTATCTATCTCATATCTCGGTGCTTACCAGACCCATGAACTTAGATGATCTCGCCCAACTCCAGACCAAAGACACCGATACACAGTGATTGGTTTCAAACAGCGAGTCATCACTCGCTATTCAACCTCTAGTCCTGCACGGGCCGACGACCCCGGTCCTTTGCGACGTTTCTACAGGCACTCCTCGCCTCTTGGTACCACCCGCTCTTCGGCGCAAGATCTTCAATGCTTTAGACAACTTGGCCCCCCCAGAACGCGGGCCATAACGAGGCTCGTCACTGAATGCTTCGTCTGGCCTGGCGTGCAGCGCAACTACCGCACTTGGACCCGAGCGTTGTATCCCATGCCAGCATAGTAAAGTTAGAAGACATGCACTGCTTCTACTAGGCAAATTACATATCCCAAGGGGTCGCATGTAAACATTGATATGGTCGGGCCACTCTCCCCATCTGAGGGCTACAAATACATATTACCTATGATCGACCATGTAACTTGTTGGTCGAGGTTGTCCCTCTCGACGACTTAACAGCAGAGACCATCACTCAGCTGCCCTCTTTCCCTCACTACTGAGCAGGGATGATAGTTCGAATCCAAGCTTTTTGCTTGACTGTGCGAGCTGTGTGGTGTAGTGAAATTCCACACCACGGCCTGTCACCTGCAGGTGAATGGCCTGGTCGAACTGTGGCACCATACTCTCAAAACTGTGCTCATATGGCATGGTGGGTTATAGTTCGAGGCCCTTCCTTGGGTCTTACTCAGCATCCACTCCACCCATATAAGGAAGACCTGGCAGAGATTCTATATGGAGAGCCTCTCGTCTTTCCAGTAGAGTTCATGGAGGACGCACTGCCGGCTGCCGCCAACGATCTTCTAGCCCTGGTGGAATAGGTACGTGTGCACGTTGCTTGTCTGTACACTCCCCTGCCTCACTCTCATTCTACGGTGCCGGTGTTCGTCCTCACGTACCTTTCATCATGTGAATTCCTGACGCTGCGCACCGACTCGGTGTGAGCGACCTTGCAACCACCTTATTCAGGTCCGCACCACATCTAACGTCGCGGAGTGAATACATTCGTAATTCATCTAAATGGACGACCTCAAACAGATTCCGTTAACCACTTAAAACCGGGGTGGTCCCTCTCCGACCCAATTCCCGATCCTTCCGATCAGCCTGCCGTCGCTTCCACTCCATCTCCCGACGCTGCAGACGATTTGAGCGATGCTCCACCGCCTACGCAGCTGTTTGACGCAGGACGCCGTCTTCAACCGTCGAACTGGCATGACGATTATGAGCTTGAGTGAGGAAGCTTCCCTCTGCCGTGCTCCTCACTGCCGGGGGGGAGGCTCTGTTGCGCCTCTGGCGTAAAGCGCCATTTCTTTGGGCACTAGCATCTTTGTACTACCTTTGTTCGAAGCTCTCTCTGCGTGCAACTTTTGTTCTGCCATGTTTTTCTCGCTTATTTCACTGCTAAATAAATGTATAAACGACATCTAAAATGCGTTATTACCCCCTGCGATATGCCACAACCACAAATATATAGCAATTAAAAAATTGAAGACTGTATATCACATGTTTTGTTTGTGACCCAATAGTGTGTGTGTGTGTGTGTGTGTGTGTGTGTGTGTGTGTGTGTGTAGTTTACATGTTTATTTATATATGGTTTATATGTATAAAAAGAACTAGAGGAAGGAAAATAATAATAATATGTTTCTTCACAGTTTGCCGATGAAATTCTACTATCATTTGTATCATATAAGTTTATGAAGGTCATTTGTCAAGTACCTGTAAATGATTGTACTTTAGTGTACTTAATTTATACTTCTCTCTGCTATATACAGCTCCTGTGTACTATAATATGTATATATGTAAATACTTGGCTACGAAAGTATCCATTTCTGTCCTTATGATTTACTAATCGCAAATTTTAAAATGAATATGCCCTTCTTAATTATTATGAGAAAATTTTTTTAATTGTCCAGTGACATGTTGCGAACATATACTGCAACTCATTGTTGTCGCACTTAAACTCACCCAAATATTAGCCATAAAATTATATTTAGTAAACACTACTTTACTACAATTTTTAAAATGCTTCAGTTTTTAGGATGCAGGGGAGGGGTACTACTACGATTACATACGAGTGAGACGCTACCAAATGCAACCAAGCGAGATATAAGTTAAAATTTTCCTATCTTCACAATGGGTTTTACAACTGTTTTTCTGGCAGTTTCCTTACAAATTTTATTTTCCGTCCATACGCATCCTTCTTTCGTGATCCTTTCTCTCTTTCTCTTGGCAATAATATTTGTTTCGTGTAACAAAGAAAACAAAAGATAATTAATACAATGGAAAATTTCTACATGTTTTATATATTTTAATTACTTCTTTTATCTGTACCTGGCACCGACCTGTCACGGTCGCCAGTTATACTGATATTTTAAGTATTGGCGCTGTGAGGAGGTGGGAATAATGTGGATTACTTTGAGATGTGTGGCTGGCAGATACCTTCAACAACAACAATTCACGCGTCTAAGTTCGCACCTCCATCTTCTCTCACTGAGATTACGCCTGTAACAGTCTAAATTGATTGATATATTAGTTCTCCTTTGGACAGAGTAATATTTATCTACTCTTTGTTGAAGAAGATGCAGAGTCCAGTGTAATACAATCATAAATAATGTCGCCGTGGGTTCGGAAGTTTACAGGCTATGATGTATCCAGGTTATCATTTTCAGGATGAAGCAGTTTAGAAATGAAAGAAACTGTCTCCTTTCCGTGAAGATATATTGTAAAAAAAATTACACAGCTGTGTGTTGTTGTCTGAAGAGTGAAAAATTTGATATCAGCTTAAATCATAGTTGGAATACAGATATATGTTCTTTCTTTTGGTATGTATCTCATTTTGGCGCGGGCGTGTTTACATCGCATCTTTGCCCTGCACAGTGTTCCGATACTTATTAAATGACATACACTTTATGGCTAGACCAAAGTAAAGCCTATTACATGCCGCACCATTCTTGTCACAGCTCCAGAAGGTAAGTAATTATAATAGGAAAGAAGTAACTTACAAAGTGTACTACACTATAACGTGTATCATAGTTAATCGTAAACCAGAAATTTATTCAGAGCAAGTTCTAAACAGTTCGATTTCGGTTCTTTATTCATTGCGTAACAACCAGGCAACGTCATATATCTCTCTACATTGCCAACATCCAAATCTGGTCAATCAATCATCTGTGAAGAGACGACGAGGTTGTGTGATGTCATTCCGGTATTTTCCACGGTTTTCCTTGGAGTCTTTGCCTGAGTGGGAAAGACAGTCGCCATAAGAAGCCATGAACATATAAATTATTGATTGCAAACAGCGTGTAGTAATGATGTTTCAGATTTGTTACATTAAATGCGCCGTTTACGATAAATTCTGAAATACGGCTATGTACCGCATTCCAATTACGAGAGAGATGCTCTTACTCTTTGTACTGTAGTTGCTCCTTGGAGAGCTAAAACTAAAACAAGAAGCAGAGATACGGCACACACTGTTACGGTATGCGATCGGGGAGAGACGTGTACAACTCTTCAACAGCATTATAACTCATTGTCCTCCATCAAAGGCAATTTTATTTTACTTTGCTGTTGCGACGAATGTAGTAACAGTGCTGAAGAGAACAAACTGTAATTTTTGCCTCAATGATACAACACAGTGTTGAAAAGGATTTAAACAAGTTCCATTTTATAAATGGTGCAGCTCGAAGAGTGACGTTGCGGCCTCTGGATCACGGGGCCCTGGGTTCGATTCCCAGTTGGGTTTTGGGTTTTCTCTGGCTGGGAACTGAGTGTTCGTGTTGTCCTCAAAATTTAATCATCATCATCATCATCATCATCATCATCATCATCATCATCATCATCATCCGTGACAGGGTCTAACCTGGATTGTTAAAACTTGGTGTGCATCAAAATTTGGACTTTGTACAGCATGTGATGACCGCGCAGTTGAGCGCCCCAGAAACCAACCATCATCACCATCCAAGAGTGAACATACGTGGAAGACTTCTATAGTACCTTCGGACAATTAGTTCGTGATATTGACGACTCTGCATCACGGTCTTAGGATACGTCGGGGTGAGTTTTAGCGGTGGTTGAGGTAATCGGCTTCCGGTTAAACGTTGTCGAACCAAACGGTAACTGAATTGCACTGGATCGGTTTCCGAAGATTCTATACAAAGTCCCAAATATTACCAGAAATTTGCAGGGAATATGCGGAAATCTGCAGCTGCTCCTACACAGCGAAATCGCCGAGCACCATTAATTACTGTCTTACAACTCTCGGCAGGGACTACTGGATTTTTAACGATGTACAGGAAGGGATCTTATCAAGAGCGTAAGACAGGGTATGGAATTTGTATTTTCCGTGAATAGATTATAACGAACGATTGTAATTCATTAATTAACTTCATAATTACTTACTTCAATCGATTATTTCCTTTAGGCGCAGGAACAGTAAAGCAGTTAATTATTTATCTAAAACCCCTAGCCGCATTTGAGTTAAAATTAAAGGTAATGTTTTAGCACTTTCATACTTTAGTCAAATACATAGACCAAATAGGTAGTTAGAGATTTCTATGTACGGCTAAGAATGCTGTAGAAATGCAGCTGACACGCGAACAAGGTAAGCTAGCTGTTTTCGCGTCTTTTTCAGTTTGCGGAGACTATAATAACTGTAATAAGGGTCTACGTACTGAAAGTTACCTTTCACCTCTCAGTTCTACTGTGAGGAAGGTCAACGAGCTGAGTGTGGTGCTAGTGATTAGGTGTCCTTTTAATTTTTAATTGTAGGCTAGCTGAGTGGGTCACGCTGAAGCCACAAATAAATAAATTACAAATATCAGTGTCGAAGCAATAAAAAAGCCTGTCATGCAGTTATTGGGAAGTAATATATTGCTGCTAATGAGATAAAAGCGCACGTTTAGCCTGACATTTCAGAGAGTGTCAGTCACTCGTGTTTTGAAAAGGCGCGGTCCCCCCCCCCCCCCCCCCACAACAACTGGGCCACATCTGGATATGGCACTGCGTCGTAACTCCCATGTAAAGCGACTCTGGCCACGGAAGCCTATGCAGTTATAAACGCCGGTACACTCACACTATTCGGCGGCAAAGGCTCGTCGAAAGAGTTCTTCTTAGTATTCTAGATTTCTGTGATGTTTCTAGTTCGTAAAATGAAATTAGAGACTAAGTTTCCAGGAAGGACGTATGTAGTGGAATGAGGGTGGGGGGGGGGGGGGGCAGAGTGAGCGGAGGAGTGAGGGGGGAGGGAGTGAAGAAAGGAGGGAAGACAGCAGAGAGGCAGCCGGTGCTATCTTCAGCATTTGTTTCGCCAGTGACGTTCGCGTTATTACATCTGCTGCGGCAACCTAAACCGCCGACGGCTGGTTCGCCTCTGTCTGCCCCGGCGCAGCGCGGCTTGCGCCCCAAGTTTAAATTAGACGGGTACTCGTCAAGGCGGCGCCATCTGCTTAACAGCTAGTGTCGTCTGCAAGGCCAGGACCGAGGCAGGTAATTAATGCTCCGTGTCGCCCGTGCCCTACTCTGCGTAAAGCGAGAAGCGTCTAGCTGAAAAATGCCTGTAATTAGACTCCTGCAGTTGCCTATTTTCCACTGAATACAAAGCTCTAGAAACACCAGTTCTGAATGCGCTATATAGTTGCTGGAATACTAACACTCCTAAAATATGTCTGCTGCCCCCTCCTCCGCTCTCTAACCCCCCCCCCCTCCTGCTCTCTCTCTCTCTCTCTCTCTCTCTCTCTCTCTCTCTCTCTCTCTCTCTATATATATATATATATATATATATAGGGAACAAAAAAGTATACCATATTTTGAAAGGTGGTAATCTGGAAGGAAACGAGACAAAACATGGACTTCAGAAAACAAATGTGGACAGATTCATCTGTTAATGTCCATGAATGCAGCATACAGTAAGCATCTGCTAAAGTAGTCATAAACCGTATTCACAATTCCGGGTATGTGCCGTGCATACTTTAGATCTAATGAATACAATTTGTGTTTTGACAAGTTTGTGAAATGATTTTACATTGACTCTTTTCAGCATAATGGGTTGGTTCAAATGGCTCTGAGCACTATGGGACTCAACCGCTGAGGTCATTAGTCCCCTAGAACTTAGAACTAGTTAAACCTAACTAACCTAAGGACATCACGAACATCCATGCCCGAGGCAGGATTCGAACCTGCGACCGTAGCGGTCTTGCGGTTCCAGACTGCAGCGCCTTTAACCGCACGCAGCATAATGGGAGTCTGTTATTAAAAAAACACAAACTGGTTCCATTAGAACTGATCTAAGCACTGCATTTATACATAACGGTAGATACTGTTTACAGTAACAGCAGTAACAGAGGTTTACTGCGTGTTGTATCCATGAACGATAACAGAGGCATTTGTTTACTGCATTCTGTCGGTCACTTGCAGTAGAAAAGATATATTTCACAGTAGCGAAGATAAACAAGTGCTCATAGCTCTTAGGTACGCAGTTTAGATTTCGTGTTTATTTGGAATTTCTGTCTTGTTTTCTGCCTCACTACGGCCTCTCAAAATATGGAACCATTTTTAACACACCAGACACAAATATATATTTCAACCAACTGTGGTACACATATCCCTTACTGCCAGGCAACTATCGCTATAAGGGTAATAACCACCTACCTATCATAGTTCAGGAGATATGATGCCATAAACAATGAGATGCGTGAGAAGTGCCACATTATGCATGACGTTTAAATTTATGAATTCTTTGATACTAACTCTGTTGACAACATACTTTTCAGACAGTATCCACGTTTGCCACTGAATCTACCTATACATGCTGCATAGGTCTTTGTACAGCATATAGTTCAAGAGTATGACCTCAAATACTGAGATGTGTGAAAAAATGCCACATCATGCATGAAGTTCTTTACTACTAAGACACTCCTTAAATCGAGTCGACTTAAGGAAATCGCTGACACCTGGCAGCTGTTCTGACAGCTTTCGACTGAAAAGCGCAAATGGTTGTAGACGAAAACAGTAACCGCCACAAGAGCTATGAAGAGGCGTTGTGCAGAAACTGTCTCATAATTACAAAGCTGTTTTCGAGAACACATGGAAACGAATTTTTTTCGTTATTGCACTAAACACAGTTAATTACATGTTTTCATTTCTAATAGAAAATTGGCAAAATGAATACAGCTGTGGAATGCTGGGTCTGTCAGCTAGTAGGCGTATACACTGAAGCGTTAAAGAAACTGGTATAGGCATGCGCATTCAAATACAGAGATCTGTAAACAGGCAGAATACACCGCTGCGTTTGGCAACGCCTATATAAGACAACAAGTGTATGGCGCATTTGTTACATCTGTTACTGCTGCTACAACGGCAGCTTATCGAGATTTAAGTGAGTCTGAACGTGGTAGTACAGTCTACGCACGAGTGATGGGACACAGCTCTCCGAGGTAGCGATGAAGTGGGGATTTTCCAGTACAATCATTTCACGAGTGTACCGTGAATATCAAGAATTCGGTAGAACATCAAATCTCCGACATCTCTGCGGCCGGCAAAAGATCCTGCAAGAAGGGGCCAGCGACGACTGAAGAGAATCGTTAAGAGTGACAAAAGTGCAACCCTTCCGCAAATTGCTGCAGATTTCAATGCCGGGCCATCAACAAGTGTCAGAGTGCGAACCATTCAACGAAACATCATCGATATGAGCTTTCGGAGCCGAAGGCCAACTCGTGTATCCTTGATGACTGTACGACACAAAGCTTTACGCCTCGTCAACACCGACATTGGACTCTTGATAACTGGAAACATGTTGTCTGGTCGGACGAATCTCGTTTCAAACTGTATTGAGCGGATGGACGTGTATGGGTATGGAGACAACCTCATGAATTCATGGACCCTGCATGTCAGCAGGGAACTGCTCAAGCTTGTGGAGGCTCTGTAATGGTGTGGGACATGAGCCGTTGGAGTTACATGGGACCCCTGATACGTCTAGATACGACTCTCTTAGGTGACACGTACGTAAGCATCCTGTCTGCTCACCTCCATCCATTCATGTCCATTGTGCATTCCGACGGACTTGGGCAATTCCAGTAGGACAATGCGACACCCCACACGTCTAGAATTGCTACAGAGTGGCTCCAGGAATAGTCTTCTGAGTATAAACACATCCGCTGGTCACCAAACTCTCTATACATTAACATTATTGAGCTTATCTGAGAAGCCTTCCAACGTGCTGTTCAGAAGAGCTCTCCACCCTCTCGTACTCTTACTGATTTATGGACAGCCCTAAAGGACCCATGGTGTCAGTTTCCTCCAGCACTACTTCAGACATTAGTCGAGTCCATGCGACGTCGTGCTGCGGAACTTCTGCGTGTTCGCGGGGCCCCTACACGATTGTAGCCAGGTATACCAGTTTCTTTGGCTCTTCAGTGTATATTTATTTATACCAGGTGTCCCTCCTAAGAGACGTCAGGACATTTTCTCTGGTAGATATTTGAAACTGAAGTCACTCGAAACAAAGACTGCTCATCACGTCTTTCATGCGATGCCCAGTGTCGTCGCAAATCGTCCATTTGTTTCCAGTTTCACACGTGCAATTCTGAAAAAATCATTGTCTTGAACCTCTATATTCATTGTGAATCAACTGAAAACCGAAAGATATAAGTAAAAAAATTACTATTCGACTCAAGCTATTAACATTTAGGTACAATATTCGTGAGATAGCTCTGTATTATGAGAAAATAAAACGACCAGTTATACCATTAAAAAAAGAAATCTGGTGTTGGGGAGTAAGGTAGTCAATAGTTACACGATTTTTTAAGTGTCTCAGACCTTCATGTTGGAAGCTGATACCGAGAATTAATATGGAAAGAAAGTCCGCAGAAGATACTGAAGTCATTTCTTCCTACTGAAGGGTGTTTGAAAAGTATTTTATTACAGAAGTCAAAGTTTGACTGATATTCTACGGAGGAAGACAGCTTATTCACGTCTTAATACATCACATAGCGAGACGGAATGGATCAAGGTGGTAACCGATGGTTCCAGGATGTCACTAGAAGAGAAGTGGAGGAAACCATCGAGTAATGAGTCATCGTGGAAAGACCAAGTTTACAAGAAGTCTGTGGAGGGCGGGACACTACTTGTTTCCGCAGAAACTTTTTTTGTCCAGGAGCAGTTTTGCTGTTTTCGTGCGCTGTTTGCGCGGGCACTTAGTCGACTTCGAGTACATCTACAGCAGCTGTGGACGTTTCCGAGTCCGTCACCAGCGTCCGGCAGCAGTCGCAGCAGCAGACGTGGGCGAGGCGCCAGCTTAACCGTTCGGCCTGCAAAACAGAGCAGCCATATGCAGTCCACTGGACGAGCTGCTACAAGTTGGAGACCTTGTTTTGCAGTTGACGTCTTCACCACCACCGTCCCAGCAGCAATAACTATAGCTAACGGAGAGTCTTTCTCAAAACGACTAATGATATTCACGATACTAGATGTTTCAGTGATATACTGAAAGCAATTCAAAATGATTTTGCGGATATTATTAGAGACCTATTTGGCGAAATTTTTTACTGAATTTAGAAAATATTTGTGGATATAATTTTCCAAGGTGGATTCTAAAACCGTTGAAGTATTATTAAGAGAACGAGAATGGAAAAAGGAGATAAATTAACAAACGGTTAATAATAAACAAGGTCTTACTGCTCAGATGTATCAGCACATAAACGAGCAAATGCCTAATCTTATGAACGAAGGTCTGGTTTTGATAACAACAATCAAGTTCTTATTGCTCAGATGTTTCAGCAGATCAATGAACAAATGACTAGTCACAACCAAGCTCTGGTGCAACAACTTACCGTGCAAATTACAAAGCGAGGAAAAACACAGCTACCAGAACAAATAGTAAGAAGTAATTTAGCTCTGAAATTAGAAATTTCTGAGCAAATAAGTAAAGTTAAGGACCAGCTCCAGACGCACATCAGTGAATCTCGGGCTGAAAAGGAACAGCTTAATGATGAGATTTAAAAAGCAACAGAAGCTTTATCTAATTTAAGTTTAAACTGGGTTAAATATTTAGAAAATAATAAAGAACAGTTACACAAAGAAGTAAATGAAACTATTGGTGGAGTCAGAAATGAACTGGTAGAGTCTATTAAAGAAGTAAATTTAAACTTAGATGAAAAAACCGGAAGAAAGCTTGTCTATATAAAGAGAGGAGATTGAAATGGATCGACAAGTGCCAGTTTCGGTAAAACAACAAGTAGAGATAGAATCTAGAATTCTAACAGAAATACAACTGAAGCAGTCCATTAATGTATTTCGGCATAGCCAGCAGGCTGAAAATAATACACATCAAACAGGCGGGGATCAGCATCAGTTAGTTGATCTAAATAAGAAGCTTAGCGATTTAGAAGTCCCTATACCTAGAGTCAGGTTACAAGGTGAAACTTCATCTAGTTCAAGTATACGTGTAGCTAAATAACTTCTAGCGAAGGCAAGAGTAATAGTGATAAGGACATCAGTAAATAAGGTAGTAACTCTAACTACTAGCAAGAGATTGGCGCGAAGAATTCTCATTAGGGAGTAACAGTCATCTGTCAAATCGTTTTCCGTCATTTAAACCAGGAGGTTCAGAGCACTCCATTATTTTTCTTAAAACGTTTTGAAGATAATTACCTAGTTCTTCGGATAAAAAAATAAAAAAAAAACAAATTTCGTTGTAAGTCATTTGAAAAGAGACTCCGCCGAATGGGGAGTATTGCACGCCAAATAATTTCATACATGGGAGGAGTTTAGCAGGCTTTTTAAGTAGAAGTATTGGTCGGAAGGCGAGCAACGGGAATTAACCTTTTAAGTTCTAGATCCTGATCCGTGTAACAGAAACTGGGGAGATTTTAGAAAATATGCTGCATGGCATTTAACGGTGTTGAAATTTCTAGATGAACCTATTAGCGAAAGCTATTTGATTAAGATGTTAATTAGTCATATGCCTCCTTACGTCAAGGAGAAAATGACCAGGACAGAATGGAATAAGATCAGTACTAGCCTTGATTTTCTTGAACAAAATGGTTCAAATGGCTCTGAGCACTATGGGACTTAACATCTATGGTCATCAGTTCCCTAGAACTTAGAACTAATTAAACCTAACTAACCTAAGGACAGCACACAACACCCAGCCATCACGAGGCAGAGAAAATCCCTGACCCCGCCGGGAATCGAACCCGGGAGTGGGGAGCGAGAACGCTACCGCACGACCACGATTTCTTGAACAATTAGGTATCCTAAATAAGACTAGGGAAGAGGATATAACTAAGTTTAGTAGAGAACAGTTTAAAAGAGGAAATGATGATTCTCGAAAGCACGAAGAAATCAAACACAGCCAATATTGTCAGTAAAACAGGCCGTCTAATAACGCTAATAATGAACATAGAAGGAGAAGTAATGGGAAATTTCGTAGAGCACAGAACAATACTTTTTCAGGGAGTAATGAATGTCACGTAGATACAGTCACTAGTGAACTCTCGGAAAACGATGGAGGTCGTCTGGCAGGGACCATACCGAGATACCATCTATAGAAACTTGCACACCCAAGCTTTTAGATACAATTAACTTAGAAGAAGAAAGGTTACATTACAATTTATTGGAAGAAAGATCTTTTCTTCTGGTAGTGACAGTAGTGTGGTAGATCAGGTTTCCTTTGAGAGGAATAAAGAATCCTGGAAGTGTCTGTCGTTATCTATTAGTGGAGGACAAATCGTCGGTATTACTGGAGGAATTGGAAAGAAAGTTCAGGAGGAAATATTTCTAGCTTCTAAGATGGATAAGTTAAATTTTTTTCATAAATCCTAAGGTAGTAACAGACAAGAATATCCATATGTTACTAGGATTAGACTGGTTAATACACCACGGTGTTACTTTAGATTTTAAGAAACAGAGACTCTTATGTCAGGTTTTTGGTCAAGACGTATGCATACCTTTTGTTAAATCAAATGAGGGGACCGTGAATAAAGAGGAAGAAGTTCATGTATGTGCTAGTAATCAAGTAGAACAGAGCAACTCAGCTTCTGAAGGGAATGCAGTCAACAAAGTGGAAAGAGAAAACAAGTTTAGTCACAAACTATCTGAGAACGATCGATTGCCATCAGTAGAAGAGGCAGAACTGTTAGACTAGTTGTGTAAATACGAATAAGTTTTTTTTTCAGATCAACCAGGGAGAATAGCTGGGAATCAGTGTAAATTAAAGATTAAGAATGGTAAACCATTCTTTAAAGAAGCTTAGCCGATTCCAGTGACTGTCAGACCAGAAGCAGCACTACAGATTAAAAGAATATTACAGCAAGGTGTCATCGAAAAGCCACAAAGGAAATATTTACTCTTAAAGAAACCTAATAATGATGTCCGTTTAGTTCTAGACGCAACTACTCTGAAGCTAATTACAGAAACAGTAGAGAAGTCAGATGCCGTAAACCCGTCGCCAACCGGATTAATTTTCCGGAGCGCGGCCAACGCCGTATTTTCATTTCTGGAGAGATAGAAAATTTATTCTGCACGTTATTAATCAAATTTTAAGCAATATTTATGGATAATATGGCTAAATATTGTCCCGTTCATAGTTAAAAAGCATTTCTTTCCAGTGGCGGCTGCTATGTAAGAGCACAAGAGCACGTGAACACCCTAACTTTCGACGCCCTGCGGCTTCATTGGTTATTTTTCTTTGAATGCTGTTAAGCACTGCTGCAATCTGAAAGATACGGCACTTAAATCCACCGCGCCACTGCTGCTCTAGGCTCGGTGAAACTTGGCATCAGGGTCGGGAGCACACCTTCAGTTGTGCCCGTTTTAAGGAGCTTTTGAGCATGCACATCTCGCTTGACGTAAATGTCCAAAGGACCAAATACATACGGATCTGATGAACAACATGCACGGATCACGATGTGCACAGCTAGTCCTCGCCACTCAACTAGAAGTTGACGTCAGTGTCACCAGGCGGCAGCACACTGCAGCAGATTTTTATCCCCGTTCGCTCGGCGTAAATCCTTCTAAATGATAGCACACTCCTCAGATATGTTTTTGCACTCACTATATAGTAAAATTGCCAACGGCCTTGCCGCAATGGTAACACCGGTTCCCGTTACAACACCGAAGTTAAGCTCTGTCGGGATGGGCTAGCACTTGGATGGGTGACCATCCGGTCTGCAGAGCGCTGTTGGCAAGCGGGGTGCACTCAGCCCTTGTGAGGCGAAACTGAGGAGCTACTTGATTGCGAAGTAGCGGCTCCGGTCTCGGAAACTGACATACGGCCGTGAGAGCGGCGTGCTGACCACATACCCCTCCATATCCGCATCCAGTGACTCCTATGGGCTGAGGATGACACGGCGACCGGTTGGTACCCTTGGGCCTTCACGGCCTCCTCGGGAGGAGTTTAGTTTTTGTATAAAGTAAAATTACATCGGACGTCAGTATACGGTAAAGTTGTACTGACAATAAATCTATTTTGCGGGTTTTTGAATGATTTATAGTACATGAAATTATGAATTTTTTTGTAGAATAATCCATTTGAGGCGCTAAGAATCTTAAGGGCCTAAAGCACATCACCGTCGACTGTGAGACTGTAGCGTTTATTCATGCTTCTGAAATCTGTTGACGTTATGGTGAGACAGGTTTATCTGTGCTGTAGACCCACATTGTATATATGAAAATTCACTTGTTTCTCTGATATTCACTTAAATGTGAGATCGACGGCGGTATACTTTGGGCCCTTATGGATCTCAGCGCTTCATTTTTATGCTGGTAGACATTACTGGTTGAGTTTAATCATTTCTACAAACGGCTGTTTGTGTTTGGAATGTGTTGTTTCCTGTGCGGGAATCGGGTTTTGTTTGCAGTGAAAAGATGAACTATGTTGAAAATCTCGTTCTGAGAACAGGAAAGTAAGTTACTAGGAAAATTTAGCCGCAAAGGAACTAGGATCTCCGAGGACAGATGCTTTGACTAGACAGTGGCGAAATCAAATAAAACTATAGGCGAACATTCAACAAGGAAGTATACAGTTAGCATAAGTTCTTGTGTAGATACAGCGGAAGAATATCATTTTCAATCCGAAAGTAAATTCAAATGGTTCAAATGGCTCTGAGCACTATGCGACTTATCTTCTGAGGTCATCAGTCGCCTAGAACTTAGAACTAATTAAACCTAACTAACCTAAGGACATCACACACATCCATGCCCGAGGCAGGATTCGAACCTGCGACCGTAGCGGTCGCTCGGCTCCAGACTGTAACGCCTAGAACCGCACGGCCACTCCGGCCGGCAAAGTAAATTCGTGAACTAATACATCTGTTAGGGATCTTGTACATTTTCAAAAAAAAAAAAAGGAAAAGCACGAAAACTCTCACTTACACAAAAATACGAAACGGAGAGTTGCGAAAGCTTACACAATTCTGCGTTTTTGCCCTAAACTGTACTTAATTATGTAGAAAACACCAAAAATCCACAAGAACATCCTTTTTTTGTCAGGTAAGTTATCCATCTCATTATTATTATTAAAATAATTATTATTATATTGTATTGTATTATGTTAACCAGGGGCCTAGAAACGACGGAGAGGCTTCGTCCCCGCCGCAGCCGCAGTTATCCACAATCCAACGACGACCACAGCAGTACACTTAACCCCTCCACCGTCTCACACCGAACCCAGGGTTATTGTGCGCTTCAGCCCCAGGTGCCGCCCTCCCCCCCCCCCCTCCCCCGTCCCCAGGGAACGTCTCACACCAGACGAGTGTAATCCCTATGCCCTATGTTTGCGTGGTACAGTAATGGAGGTGTACACGTACGTGGACAACTTGTTTGTGCAGCAATCGCCAACATAGAGTATCTGAGGCGGAGCAAGGAGAACCAGCCCGCATTCGCCGAGTCAGATGGAAAACCGCCTAAAAACCATCCACAAACTGGCCGGCTCGCCGGAACTCGACATTATTATTATTGGCAGTGGCTGTAGTTGTATAAACTTGTTGATAAGCTTGACTGTTATACAGCAGAGGCTATTAATTTCACCATCTCAAATTTATCTGAATCTATAAATTTGTGAACACGCGGAATGTATACTCAGAGCCGCGCTGTTCATTTCCCTGTACGTAACATTAAAAAACGGTTCGATTACACGGCATTCAGACATTTAAAATACAAAGGCGGATCGGTCACACGTGGAATCGGCGGGTTCGGTAACAGTACTGCTGTCTTTATTTCTCCAATTGAGTGAACTCTGTTAAGTCCTAATTGCGTTAATAATGTGAGTAAATGATTTTTAAATATTTTTACCTAAAATTCGTTCTTTTTGTCTGTTTTTTGCATGTAATCAGTTTTAGTATTCCATGTAAACACTATTAGGGACTACCTACTATTAACTTTGTAGAGCCAGCCGCTGTGTCCGAGCGGTTCTAGGCGTGTCAGTCCGGAACCGCGCTGCTGCTACAGTCGCAGGTTCGAATCCTGCCTCAGGAATGGATGTGTGTGATGTTCTTAGGTTAGTTAGGTTTCAGTAGCTCTAAGTTCTAGGGGACTGATGACCTCAGATGTTAAGTCCCATAGTTCTTAGAGCCATTTGAACCATTTTGAACTTTGTAGAACTGATACGAAAATCATCACACATCTATTGGCAGCTCGAATTCGGCTTACAACGTCTCGTGTCCTATCAATGGATCATGCATCGATGGGCGACACACACAATATCCGTGTCGCCCTGTGCCGCTACAGGAACCTGATTGCCCTCGCTAGGATGTGCCGCGTGCCAAGAACGCTGGGTGCGACAGACTTTAGTCAAGCATTTGATCACGTCAGTCACATGTACTCAGCTGCTGTTCTTCAGAATGTGCATCCCCCGAGCGCTTTCGTCGAGGTGGTGTTCCGTCTCCTACGTGGCGTAACATCGAGAGTGCATCTGAACAGTAGTCTGTCAAACACTTTGCAGATTCGCCGGTGTGTTGGATAGGGATGCGCCTTATCGACGATACTGTACGCTCTAGACTTAGACATTTGTTGCGCGGTCTGTGACACCGCCTCACGGGATCGTCTCTTGGTGGCATCGTTTTTAGGTTCACAGAGTATGCAGATGATCTGATGTTAATTCTTCGTGACGATGTCCGCAGAGCCATTGATTGGTTAGCCACTAATGGTCAAGCTTCGGGGAGCAGTATAAATGTAGATAAATTGGTAGCCTTGAATATTGACACTGGGATGACACCTTCAAGCGTCGATCCACTCAGACTGTGCAATAAAATCCGCTGTCTTGGTATCAACTTTACGGACGAAACCTCACGCTGGATAACCCTTAATTATCGGAGCCTCTTGCAATATGTCGGTTCTGGCTTTGTGGGTCATCGTCTCCGTGCTTTGGACCTTTATCAACGGACCGAATTTGTTGATGTCTATCAGGCATAACGAATTCCGCATGTAGCGCAAATACTGCCGATGCCTAAACACATAAATCTCAGCCGCTTGGCGAATGATATTTAGGGTTCGATAGGGCTCCCTCACTCTTCCTACAGAGCGCAGCGGACTGGGCCCTGTGAATGTTTACGATCGAGCGGTGCTTCTATACGTCGGTATGCACCTAAAGCTTTGGCGATGATGCCCCACCAGACTCGCGGGCTTACTGATGGTGGCTAGCACCATCTTGCCTTGACCCTCTGGTGGGTCTTACTGAGACACCGGCCCCGTTTTTCTATTTTGGCAGGTTTTATCTGGAGTATAGCTACCTATGGGACTTCTCCCTGTCTCTGACTTACCAACGGCCAGTGACATCTATCGCACCGTACTTCTCCGCCAGTCGCCTAATGTCGTCCAACTATGCTTCCTACGGCCGTAACGTTAGATTCAGACGCAGGTTCAACCTGGTACGTGACGGTGAACAAAAAACAGATTATTCGAGAGAGACTCCATAGAATCCATCTAACCGAATTGTCTTTATTTGTGAACTGCAACGTTCAGGATACAGACGAACACCGGTTAAATTGTGGGTCGGCGGGAGAGATGGTTTTTTGTGCGTCAAATTTTGGCTGCCGGACGCTGTTTATTAGCAGATGACGAAATAAGATTCTATCACGTGGATAAGAGGTCACGCAATTCATTATTTCTTTGGAGGTGGTGTCACAGGACTCATGGATTTTTCGAACTATTTAAACGATCATCATTATGCTATTGTGAAGAACCCTAAGTACAGCCATTACTTTTCGAACTTCTTGCGGAACTTATTTCAGAATCCGCCCCGTAGCTGGATCATTCATGGCAGGAGATAAATTTAATAAATTCACACGCAGGGATTGAACAGTTCTAAGTATTGTTATTGCCTTGAAGCTGCACATGTAACCGGAGTACTCAAGGCAATAACAAGTTTAATTTATTGTCCATGGATCATGCATAGAATTTCACCGTTGAGTGCTAATGACTCGTGTGACAACAATATTTCTCCAAAAATCATTTGGACATTAAGTGAATAGAGCTCCAACTCTTGTGGATATCCAGAACAATTTAAGGAAAACTCAGTCATCAACTGATTAACAGTTAATTAAATTGAAAAATTCCTGCCACAACAACATTAATTCTGTATCAATTTGGCAGATAACTAGACCAGAACTTGGACTTAAATTTCGGTAAATATGAGTTGTATTAACAACAATCAAAATTAAAAGTGTAACTTCAGTGTAATCTATGAAATTGGAATGTCATTGAGGCTACGCATACACTTAACTCGCGCTACTCAGGCGCTACATTTAACAATATACTCAGGGTTTAGCCGCTCCCCACAACTTCACATTTAGATGTACAGGGCTACTGCATGTTGCCTACAGCTGGCAGTAACAGTCAGGCTGTACACAGGCCTATTTATCAAACTCCATAATCAATTGCACAATTCTATGAACTGCAGTTATAGCCCCGGTTCAAGCAGGGTAAATTAAACCTTGAAAATGCCTCTTATCGCAGTAAGCTCCCAGATAAGTACAACGATTACCTGATTACTCAAATGAGATTACTCCAGGCAGTTTACATACATCAGTTAAAATACCACTGGATACATCAATGGATATCTTGCCACAGTCACAGGTCAGAAGCATTTAACGATAATCAGGTACACTCAGCATTAGCAGTATGGAGTAACAGTACAAACACACTCTGCTTAAGCACCACAGTTACATTAGATATAAACATGACCACTGCGTTTACTGTGCCGGGCTGAGGCCGCGCTAAAAGTAGACTTACTATGGTAATCTTAAAAACTACATACAAAACTCTTTAGAGTATTCAACAACGTTCATAATTATTTGGACGTTTGTGAAATATACCAACCATGTAAGATATGTAGACAGTACAGTAATCGCAGGTCCAAGAGGTCAGTGTCCTACAGGCCGTCAACGTCACGTTCTGTTCGTCGAATCATCATCGTCCCATGGGCGCAACTGACGATCCGCAAACAATGCTTGTCGCAATAAGAAAGCCCCACTTTCCGGAGCACACTCCCAGATGTAAGCTCTATCCTCGCCTCCGCACGGTCAAATTCAGCGGCATACTTCATTACCGGGGCGAGCGCAACACTTCGAAGCCGCATTTAATTCTCCACTAACGTGTGACGCCTCCTGATAGCACACATATGAGTGTAAAAATAAACAAATTATTCGTATGTCCACGTTATAGCCAAATGGTTCAAATGGCTCTGAGCACTATGCGACTTAACATCTGAGGTCATCAGTCCCCTAGAACTTAGAACTCTTAAACCTAACTAACCTAAGGACATCACACACATCCATGCCCGAGGCAGGATTCGAACCTGCGACCGTAGCGGTCACGCGGTTCCAGACTGAAGCGCCTTTAACCGCACTGCCACACCGGCCGGCTTATAGCCGAAGAAGTCATTGTTACTTATAACAAAAGAACATGTCTATGACACAAGCAACGATTGTTTATCCGAGAATTATACTCGCTTTTGCGAATCAAATAAAACTCCAACTGCGCAATTGACTGGTGACAGTAAAAAGTGTGCCAGACCAGGACTCGAACGCGGATTTCCCACTTTACGCAAACGGTGGCCTTAACCGCATTTTTTTATTTAAGAAAACGGGGGGGGGGGGATGATCCAGGGGACAAAGTGGGGGCAAGAGTCATTTTGGGAGGCCTGGCCACGATGTCTCCGTCGCCAAACAGGGACATATGGGTAAATGGCCACAGGGGAATATTCATTTATTGGAAAAAAAAAAAAAAATCCGCCTTCTCCATGACTTGTCTCCGTCACCAATATCTTAAAAGAAGAAGGAATGTGTATACCTGCGCAGAAGAAAAGTAACACATTTGGAATACGCATATGCTGCGTCGATACTCTATAGACTCCGCTACCCTATCTTCGTGGCATGTCTTCCAGTAATTTCGTGGAGGTACTCTTAACTGTTCAATCCCTACGTGTGGATGTATCAAATTTATCTCCTGCCATGAATGATCAAGCTGCGGGGCGGATGGTGAAAGAAGCTCGGCAAGAAGTTCGAAAAGTACTGGCTGTACTTAGGGTTCTTCAGCATAGCACAATCACGATCGCTTAAATATTTCAAAAAAAAAAAAAAAACCCATGGGTCCTGTGACACCACCTCCAAACAAGACTAATGAATCGCGTGACCTCTGATCCACGTGATATAATTTTATTTCGTGCTCGGCTAATAGCGTCTGGACAGAGGAGAGTGCGTGAGTTGACTTAAGCGGGCGACATTCGTGAAAAGGAAGCCAAAATTTGACGCACAAAATACCATATCTCTTGCGCCGGCTCACAATGTAGCCGGTATTCGTCTGTATCCTGAACGCTGCAATTCACAAATAAAGACGAATCGGTAAGGTGGATTCTGTGGAGTCTCTCTCGTGTAATCTGTTTTTTGTTCACCGTCACGTAGCAGGTTGAATGCACTTCTGAATCTAACGTTACTGCGACTGGATGTGTAGTTCGAGAACATTTGGCGACCGGCAGAGAAGTAGGATGCGATGTATGTCATTGCCCATTGGTAAGCGAGAGACAGGGAGAAGTCCCACAGATAGCTATACTCCAGATAAAACCTACCAAAACAGGGAAATGGCACCGGCATCTCAGTAAGCGCCACCGCAGGGGCAAGGGAAGATGGTGGTAGCCCCCATCAGAAGCCCATGAGGCTGTTGTGGCATCGACGCCAAAGCTTGAGGTGTATACCAACGCATAGACGCAGCGCTCGATCATGAACATTCACAAGGCCCAGTCCGCCGCGTTCTGGAGGAAGAGTGAGGGTGTCTTATCGAACCTGAAATATCGTCCCACAGCTAAAAAATGAACCATACGCCGCCAAGAGGCTGCGATTTATGTGTTTAGGCATTGGTATCGTCTGCGCTGCATGCGGAATTAGTGATGCCTGAGAGACATTAACAAATTCGGTCCGTTGATGAAGGTCCAAAGCACAGAGACGAGGATACACAAAACCAGCACCGACATACTGCAAGAGGCTCCGAGAATTAAGAGTCATCCACCATTAGATGCCGTCCGTGAAGTTGATACCAAGACAGCGAATTTTAGCGCACAATCGGATTGGGTCAATGCTTGCAGGTGTCATCCCAGTGCCAACATTAAAGGCTACCGATTTGTGTAGATTTATAGGGCTTCCCGAAGCTTCACCTTAAATGGCTAACCAGTCAATGGCTCTGCGAACGTCAAGTTCGTCACGAAGAATTAACATCAGATCATCGGCATACTATGTGTACCTAAAAACGATGTCGTCAAGAGACAATCCCGTGAGGCGGTGTCGCAGACCGCACAACAAATGTTCTAATCCTAAAGCGTACCGTATAGTTAATAAGGGGCATCCCTGTAAAACAGAGAGGCTAATCTGCAATGTGTTCGGCAGCCTATAGTTGAAAAGCCCTCTCGATGTTGCGGCAGTAGAACGCGGTGCTCCACCTCAACGAAAGCGCTCGGGTTATGCATATTCTGAAGAACAGCAGTTAAATGCATATGATTGGCGTGATAAAATTCTTGACTAAAGCCTATCGCGGCAAGCGTTTCTGAATCGCGGCACGCCTTAGCGAGGGCAATCAGGTCCCTGCAGCGGCACAGGGCGGGGCGGGTATTATGTCCCACCCATCGATACCTGATCCACTGATAGGACACGAGACTTCGTAAGCTGAATTCGAGCTGCCAGTAGACGTGAGAAGATTTTCACATCACAGTTGAACATAGTTAACAGTCGGTAGTCTCTAATGCTGATCCTCCGCGAGGTTGATCATTTGGGATGATGACACCTTCTACAAAGGCAGCCAGAAGTTGCACCTCTGGTGTCATGACCTCTTGACATACAGTAAACCGATAGAGTACCAGTAGTTCCTGGAACGTCCTACAGAATTGCAGAGGTAACCCATCCTGTCCTGGTGTCTTACTGGGTGCCCATTTTCCTATGGGATCCAACTCTTCTTCTTCAGCCACCAATTCTAGCAGTTCTTGTCGGAGTTCCGGAGCAACCATGACGTGCATCAAGCCAGTGACAGCACCAGTGATCTGGATCAGATCTATTCTCCGTTTACAGATGGGTTAATCCAGTGACAACAACAATGACCTCTGAAGCAAGACTCTTCTCCGTTTTCAGGTGAGGGCTATGGGTAAAGTATGCATTGCGTATGTCTCTTTGCGTGACGTGACGTACGCCATTTTAAGTCGTTTCTTCATGGATCAAAATCCTGTATCTGCACTTTTGTTCCATGCCCATATGGTACATGGAGGCAGTTCGTTGGTGAAGCCGACGTTTGACGTGTAGGAATGATTGTCCCGTTGCGTAAATGTCACAATTTTTGCTTTTGCTCAGTTGACAGTCATATGGCGGTTCGGTGATGGGAGCGTAACGAAACACTCCTTGAGGATAGCGTAGTAGAACTCTGTAGTGCTGCGCCTCCATGCAGCAGCTTCCCTACTAAACGTCTTCAAGGTGCGTGATGGCTCGGCTTGGCACACTCCAGCCATCACTGTAAAGCAGACGTATTCACTCCTCGTGGTCGTAGGCACAGCCTCTTCGTGTCTTCCATCGCCGCTTGCTATTCTAGTGAGGTCAGGCGAGCGGTGTTAAATTTCCAGGGGCTGCAGCTGCGGGCACGCATAAAGTGTAGTGTCCAAGCTTGATGGTACAGACGTAAGCAGGGTGCTCAGTAAATGCTGCTGGTCACAATTTGGCTGTCATTACCGCATCCCTGGGAGAGTGGGAGGTATATAGTCTGTCAATTCTGCTAGATGAATGTTCCGTGAGTGCGTGAAACCCGGTCTGTCAGTATAGATGATGTCCCAAGTGTCTACTAAACCGACCTCGCGAATGACAGAGCCGAGTGCTGAGCGTGGTGAGTGATAAGGAATTTGAACTTTGGGAGAGAGTGTACAATTAAAATGGCCCCCGATCACCGTATCATCTATCCTGACTTGGCATAATTGCGTTAATTCCTCAGTAAAGAAAAGCGAACGTTCACTGCTCTTGATGGCTCTGAACGGTGCGTAAACATTGTCGAAGTGTATCCCTTGGACCGTAAGTGCTATGCCTCTGGCATTCGGTAGGTAACGTACATTGGTGGCTACTAAACCTGCTTTGGGAAGTATTCCGACGCCACTGCCTGTATCTGACGCATGTGATACTCATGTCATATATGCAGAGATGTCCAGGAAGCCAAGAACGTGTACCTCTTGCAATACAACCACGTCGGCTGCATAAAGTGTGACGCTTAACAATGACAGCTACACGCGCAAATGGATGGTCTTGATGTTGATAGTCGCGAATCTATAAGACTGTCGTTCGCCCTCGAAGACAGCGGTAGTTATCAGTGTATCTAGTGGCGGCGAGTTTATCACCGTGATGTCTCCAGTCGTCTCTATTATCATGCTGTCCACAGTTTGCAGTTTGTTGGAAGGGGTGACGGGGGGGGGGGGGGGGCGAAGGGGAACTCCCCTTCTATAAGTGCTGTGCCTGTCAAAGCGTCGTCTTCCACGTTGTCAGCCCACTAATCTGTGGAGAGAGGCTGCCGTTGTGCTACAGCGTCTACTAAAGAGGCCCTTGTCGTGGTTCCTCGAGGCTGTAACGGTGTTTCAACGCCCCATACATCTCCGAAAGGGTGTCCAGGAAGAGAAGAATCCACCGTCTCAGTTCCTAAAGGGGGTGACAGTGTCGGTCGACGCCTCCGTAGCAGGTGACCCACGACACGGTCGAAATAAGTACGAAGTGTGTATCTATCCACAAGAGACGGTCGTCAGACGGCGTTTCCTGTGCTTGCGAGGAGAACGCTGTTTCCGGTCGTGCATCTCAGCGTAAGAATGTGAATGTAGATCCAACCCTCTGCGCCTTCCGAGAGAAAAGCTTGGGTTGGCGCAACTCGTGGATCAACATCTATCAGCTCATAGTGACAGTGGTATCTAGCGACTCCCTCTGTAGCGAGCGAGCGGTATGTGCCTCATCAGTAATGTTTGTCTGTCGGCTGTGGTAACCTATACCGATCCCACGGCCAGACGTCGTAGGTGCCGTCACTTGTGGTTAAGTAGTTGGTAGAATCGAAGGAAGAACATGTTGTACCGCCTCGCCTGATGAAATCTGTGTGATCCACCGCTGCAAACAATCTGAGCGAACATGATCCTCCTGTGCACATCCCGAGCCTCTGCGCACTTGTCCATTGTGTATGATAAATGCACATCCGGAGAATCTGCGCGGTTGTCCACAGTACATGATAATTTTACGATAACCAGCAATGTTTAACTACGAAGGAACGTGCTTCGTGAGTTCGATTTTGACCTGTCTTACTCCATCGAATGTGGTATAGTTTGTAAAAGTCTACCATTTGTCAGTCAAATCGCTAATGACAGTCCCGTACGAGTTAAAAGCGGAGATAACGGGCTCGGTGGGTACCTCAAATCGTAGCTCAAAACCCAGAGGGTCCACATGCCTAGGCCTGCGCGTTCATTGGTAACAGCGCCGAAAACGAGGAAAGTTTTCTACTTCGTATGCTCGCAGTCGTGGATCTTCGGCTTGGAACATAATCAAAAAATGTTCAAATGTGTGTGAAATCTTATGGGACTTAACTGCAAAGGTCATCAGTCCCTAAGCTTTCACACTACTTAATCTAAATTATCCTAAGGACAAACACACATACCCATGCCCGAGGGAGGGCTCGAACCTCCGCCGGGACCAGCCGCACAGTCCATAACTGCAGCGCCTGAGACCGCTTGGATAATCCCGCGCGGCCTTGGAACGTAATCCTGGTAGTGTTCTTCCTACAGCAGTTCGCCATGTTACTTCAATGAACTTGTAGTAAGCGACTCGCACTCGCGGGAAGTAAACATGCGCCACTAGACCGACGGGACGTGTGCTAAGCACACGTCCTCGCCACTCTCGCTGACGGCCAACTGCGTATCTGTTTTGGCTATCTGAAATTCTTCCCGAAAAGACCAAAACTTCCGTAAGTCAGCGCAGAGAACATCAGACTAACCCAGTCACTGCAATATATTTCATTCCTAAAAGCTAGGCCACGACTTTAATCATACGTCTCCTCAAGTACGGAATTCACAGTATCCGTGTATGGGACATGGATAAAATCATGTCATATGGAAGTTTGGATCTCTCTGGGGAATGTGCTCTGATAGCCGAAGCAGTTAAGGTGACATGCGTAAAGTGGGAAATCTGGATTCAAGATCCGGTTCGGCACAAATCTGCATTGCCATCAATCAGTTGTGCAGCAGGAGTGTCATCATATTCGAATATAATTTTTGTGTTTCGTACAGCTGGCGATCGAAAGAGTGCCTGTTCCCACTTTGCACAAGCGATCGCCTTAAGCAACCGTGACTTGATGCCTGCTTTCATATGTTATGATCTACCTCAATTAACATCTCTATAAGGAGGGCCAATGTGGAGTTGGATCGGCTGCTTCAGGCGGCTACTGGGCCATACATGTGTATGGTTCCTGTTGAGACTATTGGTAGGTGAGATTTCACTAGGCTTTCCATGCGTCTCAGTAGGAAAAGGAAGGGTAAACCGGCTGGGTTGACAGTAAAATCCCTAAGGGGGGGTGGGGCACTGAAACTCTTTAGAGTACCGCTCTTTTAGACTAAGTTCAATGTCTAGGGATAAAGCAGTGAAACGAACCAAGCAAAATGAGAAGCCCTGACAGGCGGGAATTAAAGATGTTAAAATATCTCAAAATTCTTTTAAAATTACAATAAAAAATTATGGTAGTATATTGCATCAGAGTGTAAGGGAATTAAAAAACAAAGTATATGAATTTCTTGTTTGTTTGTAAGACATAGAAACAGAAAATGCCATAGATGCACTATTCCTGTCTGAACATCATATCGTCACAGATATGGAAAAGTTAAAAGTAAATGAATATAAGCTTTCAGCACACGTAAGTAAAGACAATACGGAAAAAGGTTAAAGGTTATCGCACTCTGAAAAAGTTATAAACTAAAAACTTTTCTATAGAGCAACGTCTAAAAGCCTTTGCCTGTGAGCTTCAACCAAACAATTGTAATTTTATAATTGTAACTGTTTACAGGCCCCCACTGGGAAATTTTGAACTATTTCTGAAAAACTTAGACTCCTTGTTGTGCTATCCGTCAAACAGCGGGAAGCGAATTATTATTTGTAGGGATTTCAGTGTAGATTTTCTGAAAGAATCTGATAGGAAGAATGATTCTGAATTATATTCGGTTGTTTCAATCTAGCATCAGTTATTGCTCTTCCTACTCGGATAGTACATGGAGACAGCACAGTGATCGGTAATATTTTCATAGAACAAGATGAATTTAATCAAGTAAACATTTATAATGTTAAAAATGGTCTTTCTGATCATGATGTACCGCTAGATACAGTACATGACATAGCTCCTTATAGTGACGCTAAACAGTCCTCCAAAATGGTGTGTTCAGTTAACAGATAAACAATTGGAAATTTTAGGGAAAGCTTGGGGCAGTTAGACTTGGGTGAAGTGTCCTCGGAACCTAATGTTAATTTAAAATATAACTTAATTCGTGAGACATTTGTGAGTACTTTTGAAAAGAATTTCCCCAAGAAAACAGGGAAATGTAACTGTAAGAAACCATGTAAAACATGGTTTAATAAAGGGATAAAAATATCGTTGAAGCAGAAAAGGAAACTGCTTCAAATAACAAGAAGCAGTAATGAGCGAGAAACAGTCAGATATTATAAAAACTACTGTACTGTTTCAAGGAAAGTTATGTCATTATGTCTGAAATTAGTATCTCTGATAGTAAAATTACAACAATTTCTAATATTGTTAAAAGGGAAACAAGGCAGCCAAGGACAAAGGAAGAATATTTCTATCAAACTCAACGAAAAGTTTGTTATCAAAATGTCACACGCTGAAAATACTTTTAACAATCATTTTATAAATCTTGTGGAGAAAATAGGATCCAGACGTTCATTAGAAAAGGCAAAGATATATACTGAGAGGTAACAACTATGCAATTTGATAATGTTGAAATTCTACCGAGATCTCATCGTGAAGTTAGGAAAATAACAAATTTTCTCAAAAGTAAAAGCTCGCATGGGTTTGATGGCGTCTCCAACAAACTACTGAAAGCATGTTCCCGACAGGTAAGTAGGATTCTCAGCCACATATGTAATAACTCACTGAAACAGAGCATTTTTTCTGATAGATTGGTATATGCTGTTGTTAAACCATTGCATAAAAAGGGAGATATAGGTCTAATGCCAACAACTATCGCCCAATCTCATTTCTGACAGCTCTGTACAAAATTCTCGAAAAAATGTTTTCAAAAGTAGCTTCAAGTATTTGTAAAAATAAGGTACTAACAATCACTGATCAAGTATTACATGCTCTGAAAAACAAAATCACCAATTGGAATTGTCTGTGAGCTCTCAAAGGCTATGGATTGTGTACATAATGGAATTCTTCTAGATAAACTTAAGTATGTTGGTGCGACAGTGCACAAATGGTTTAATTCAAATTTAACTGGAATATTACAGAGGGTTGAAATAAACAGTCCACATAATGTACAAAAAACAGCAGATTCCTCAAACTGGGGAGGTATCGAGAATGGGGTCCCACAATGTTCAATCTTGAGTCTGTTTTTGAACTCTCATTAAATTCTGATAAAACACAGGATATACAGTTCCGTATAATAAATGGCACAGCACCGTTAGTAAATATAGAGTTCAAACAGAACACTGTAGCTAATGTCAAGTATTCCAGATTTTTGAATGTAGATTATTGCAAATTTTGGCTATAAACACACATCAGTAAATTAGCTTACTATGCTATTTTCATTCACTGCTCTCGTATTGCATCATATTTTGAGGTAATTCATCATTAAGGAAAAAAGTATTCATTGCCAAAAGCGTGTATTTAGAATAATAACAGGAGGCCCGCCATGATTCACTTGCTGATATTTATTTAAGAAACTGGATATTCACTGTAGCTTCGCAGTATATACATTCACTTATGAAATTTGTTATTTATAACCGATCCCAATTTAAAAGCAACGCAATGGGCATAGCAATGCAATGGGCATAGCAACAACACTGTTTGGCACAGAAAAGACTGAATTATGCTGCCACAAAAATCTTTGGTTACTTACATTACCTACAAAATAGCATCAAAAGTCTGATAGCCAACCAACATGTAAAACTAACTAAATTAAAACAATTTCTGGATGACACGTCCTTCTACTCAATAGATAAATTTCTAGATTTCAATTATTAATCTTAAAAAAACTTGAATGTTGGCACGTAAAGTGACGTTTTGTTAAACTGACATGTCCACAGCATTACAAAGTGCCATATTCATGATGTACAGAGCAAGTATTAATGTAATCTAATCAGACATGGACACTGCAAATACATAGAATCAACCCAGGGACTGCAATATAGGATTGTTCATACCGCTCGCTCGAAAACAGCTATGACTGTATGCCACAGAGGACACTGTAGCATCTCAGGTAATCATAGAGAAAAACATTAACCCATTAGTTGCTGTGGTTCCCATTTGGGGGGATCACATGCTTTAACCCGCCCAGTATCGCTATATGTGTGCCTACGAGAACGCTAGAACGTTCACTTCTTAGACAGGATGTCACGTGTAGCATCGAATCTAAAGTGATAACGTACGTGCCTTGTGTTAAGCACACTTGCTCTATCTCCCACTTCACTCACCTCTTCTAATCACAAATGGGAAAACGCGAGTCCTGAAGGCAAATCAGACGTTGCAGATAGAGGTTTACTTCGGCTGTCATGATTTTTTATTTATTGTTGATAAGTGTAGATTACTACAATAGCATTTCCTTGATGTAAGTGAAATTTTAAAGGGTATAGTAGACAGAAATACATAAAACCTCATTTCAGTATCACGTCTGATACCGACTAGAATTTCAACAAATATTTTTTTAAAATTACAGTTTACAAGAAATAGCTCGACAGAAGATTTTGTCTTTAAATGAACTTCAACACATGTCTTCCTCAAACTTCTGGACTTGAGAGTGAAGACGACGACAACAACGGCTCTGTAGACTACGTAGAACTTCCTCCATAACGGGTCAGTGCATAATTTGAGCAGATACTGAAATTCGTTGTGTGACAGGAAGAGAAGAGTCCCCTGTGGTCGACATGGCTGTAACATAAGCAAGTATAGGTAGACAGACTGCATTCCCACAACCTGCTAAAAAGAGAAAATTGTCTTTGAATTCGCAGTGAGAAAATATAACAGAATTACTCGAAAACATACACAAATTCGGATGCTGTAGAGACCAGGAGGAATGATATCGTCAAAGAATCCCACTGAAGAAGCCCAGTAGAGTGTTCCTAGAAGCTCTTCGACGTCACAGTTGTGTCACATGTCAGGCGGACTATGACACATGCCGCACAGAACAACGGCCATCAGTTTCAGCTTTCAAATGAGTGCACTGAGACGTTTATTCGAATTCTCCTTTTCCCTGGTTACCATTCCCTTCGTCAAGAACATTTCTGTTGGTCTGAAGACGGGTGACAAGGATGTCTAGTGCCTGAGATGACACGGGTATCTCGAGATCAAGCAGTTTCTCTCAGGTATTTCACCAAAAGAGGGGGGGATAAGCTTTTCAAGATTCACTCAGTGATCAACGTAGCACTGGTGAACTCTCACATACTGTTTTGTCTCCTAAACACTAACATTTTCCTCCTAGATTGCAGAAGGATGGTTTCCAGGTCGTATCTTGCCCTGTCTTCACCATTATCTGATACAATAAAAGCGGTTGGAAATCTTTCGTACAGAAAAGAAAAACGTTCTTCTGAAATTTTCTGGAAGATTAGAACTGTGTGCCGGTGATTGAAACTCGGGATATTTGCCTTTAGCGGGAAAGTGCTCAACCAGCTGAGATACCATTCTGGAAACATCGCCGAGGCTGTGGCTAACCCATGTCTCCGCAATATCTTTTCTTCCGTGAATGTTATTCCTGCAAGTATCGCAGACGATCTTCTGTGAAGTTTGAAAACTGGAAGATGGGGTTCTGGAGAAAGTAAAGCTATGTTTGGGTGCTCAGTTGGGCAGTCTGCTTGTTGCATGCGAGCTGTGCGAGCGCATGCGAAGTCCCCCTGCAGCGAGCCGAGTACCGAGGCGAGTGGTGCATAAACTTGATGGGAGATCCGTTGCTAGAACATGTCGAACATAATGCTCACGTAATGGTGGCATACTAGTTCCGTAAGGGCTCTCAAATTTACTTTAGGCGACAACTATGTACGACGAAGGCCTTTCAAAAATAGAGATGTTTTTGCGAGATGATTTCACGAAACGATCGGGATTCATTCGTCGACAGTTAGCCGCACGCTCTATGTGAAAGTGATAAGACAGAATACTGTAAAAGAGTCCTACCCTCAATAGGAGCACGATTTAAATTCAACCATTGTGAGGGGAGCATGTGAAAGTTTAAAGCACAAATGGCGAGATTCGGAGTGAGGACTATGAGGATCTATGAACTTCCCTTCGAAGTGACTCCACTAAATTGAGTTCTAAACAAGCATGGCATGGTTCTGAGTAACATAGTGGACCAATGGACAGCTTTCGAAACCTTCCCTGCATTAAACGATGTTAGACAGGTTAAGATTGACCTTCAGCAACGCGTCCCCTCCTATGTTAACGTCTGCAGGTACCGAGCGATCGTAATGTATGAAGAGCGGCCCCGAACGTGCTCCAGATGTGGCAACGAAGGACATGTGTAATCTGTATGTGTGGATAGGAGGGTGGCCCCATTACTAGTGGGAGAAACAGTCTGCCTTATGCAAATGTCGACTTTATCGGTGACTTACGTTGCAGCAATCAGAGACCCAGGAATAGAACCTTTACAAGCCGAGGAGGAGAATCTAGGAGTGACAGCTATTTGGGAACGTGTCACACCAATGGACACTGATCACACAGAGGCTATAGAATCAGTCCCTGAATCAACGGATCATCGGGCAACCAGTGATGGAGTAGAACAACTCAGAGAGGTCCTTGTTGAACATGTCACGCGAACCCGCCGGAGGCGAGCACTCTGTCAGGTGATTACGCGAGCACACCGCCGCACTCACCCCGAAAATACAAAAAACAACCCACAACGCCCCCAAACGCGGAGGACGGGGAGAAGGAATGTGTGAATTCGAGCGCACAGGATCGCCTGCACCCTGGGAGGAACAGCGGACGGCCACCAAGACAGAACTCACAAGAAACTTCATCCGGCGGCCATCCCTGTGTCGGCCGAGAAAGGAAATACACCCACCTCTCAGATAGAAGTGGGCGGGACACAAAAAAACGACATTGAATGGGCTACTGACAGTGGTGCAACGGCGGAACGGTATGGAGCTGCCTCAGGACAAGATGCAGTTGGGCAGATGACATTGTATGTGATCCGTAGCGTGAAGCGATGAATGGTGTCGGGACAGGGAAAGTGCACGGAGTCAAGGGCCACCCGACCGTGTGAGAAAAGCCAAACAGTGCCCCCAGGCAGGTACAGGGACACGCTACCTCCCTCAAAGAATCATTCCAGCATCATCATACAAAATAATATCGGTCAACAGCAACAGTAAAGCAGCAGCCTGAAGCTCCACACTTTACATGACATGCTGTATACCGACGCTTTAAATGTTGTCCTACTGCAGTAGGTGACGAACATAGACCTCCACAAGATTAGTAAGTATACAGCTTACACTCATCCAGGAACTGTACAAGAACTTGGAACTGCGATACTTACAAAGGAAGGAACTGTGGCGAAAGACATGGAGTACCTAGTACAAACCCGTGGTATTGCGCTCACCACACTGGACACACGTTTCATTAACGTCTACGAACCTACAGGCTCTGGCAATAGATATAAATGGGTGGAATTTTTGAAAGAAGAAATGGGACCATTATTCGCTGGAAAGTACGACCACAGTACTTCGGTGGTGACTATTCCCGCGTCCTGTTCCCGAAAGACTAGACGCCGCGTTTTAACTCTTGCCTGGAACTGGCAACTACACACATCAAAAAAGTCTTGCGTCACCTCTATTCCGAGAATTCCGAAACCTGTACAGAAAATTGGAATAGAGATCAACGTTAATAACATTTCCACCCTTTTTATTGCTCATGAAAACCACACATTGCATGTTGTCCCACCATACAGTGAGACCTTCAGAAGTGGTGGTCCAGATTGTTGTACACACTGGTCACTGGTACCTCTAATACCCAGTAGCACGTCCTCTTGCATTGATGCATGCCTCTATTCGCCATGGCATACTATCCACAAGTTCATCAAGGCACTGTTGGTCCAGATTGTCCCACTCCTCAACAGCGATTCGGCGTAGATCCCTCAGACTGGTTGGTGGGTCACGTCGCCCGGTCACAGCCCTTTTCAATCTATCCCAGGCATGTTCGATAGGGTTCATGTCTGGAGAACATACTGGCCACTCTAGTCGGGTCGTTATCCTGCAGGAAGTCATTCACAAGATGTTCACGATCAGGTCGCGAAATGTCGTCCATGAAGACGAATGCCTCGCCAATATGCTGCCGATATGTTTGCACTATCGGTCGGAGGACGGCATTCACGTATCGTACAGCCGTTACGGCGCCTTTCATGACCACCAGTGGCGTACGTCGGCCCCACATAATGCCGCCCCAAAAGAGCAAGGAACCTCCACCTTGCTGCACTCGCTGGACAGTTTGTCTAAGGCGTTCAGCCTGACCGGGTTGCCTCCAAACACGTCTCCGACGATTGTCTGGTTGAACGCATATGCGACACTCATCTGTGAAGAAAACGTGATGCCAGTCCTGAGCGGTCCATTCGGCATGTTGTTGGGCCCATCTGTACAGCGCTGCATGGTGTCTTGGTTGCAAAGATGGACCTCGCTGTGGACGTCGGGAGAGAAGTTGCGCATCATGCAGCCTTTTGCGCACAGTTTGAGTCTTTAACACGACGTCCTGTGGCTGCACGAAAAGCGTTATACAACATGGTGGCGTTACTGTCAGGGTTCCTCCGAGCTATAATCCGTAGGTAGCGGTCATCCACTACAGTGGTAGCCCTAGAGCGGCCTGAGCGAAGCATGTCATCGACAGTTCCTGTCTCTCTGTATCTCGTCCATGCCCGAGCAACATCGCTTTGGTTCACTCCGAGACGCCTGGACACTTCCCTTGTTGAGAGTCTTTCCTGGCGCCAAGTAACAATGCGGACGCGATCGAACCACGGTACTGACCGTCTAGGCATGGATGAACTACAGACAACACCAGCCGTGTACCTCCTTCCTGATGGAATGACTGGAACTGATCGGCTGTGGGACCCCCTCCGCCTAGTAGGCGCTGCTCATGCGTGGTTGTTTACATCTTTGGGCGGGTTTACTGGCATCTCTGAACAGTCAAGGGGACTGTTTGTGTGGGACAATATACACAGTCAAGGTCTATCTTCAGAAGTTCTGGGAACCGGGGTGATGCAAAACTTATTTTGATGTGTGTACAATACGAAACCTGCGTTTCATTGATACGTGGGAGCACGTAAGTGGCGATCTACCAGGATTTACACATTTCACGAGCCACTCAGCAAGAAGACTTGACCAGATTTACGTGACACCGGCCTTAAGTCACATAATTTTGCAGACAGAGGTATGGCCGACAGTTTTCTTTTTTTTAACACATGGCGTACATTTGTACGGTCTACATCCAAAGACAAGGGACGTATCGTGGGAGGGGATACCAGAACCTGAACGTCTCTCATTTGGGCAAACCGAAATGCTATCCAATATTTTATACGACATGGTGAGCTTGTGAAAGAAAGTTTCTTAAATATGCTTCGTATCTAGATTGGCGATTAAATCGTGTAAAACCGGCGATCAGGAAGGCTCTCATGAGATACTCTATGAGAGGATGGAATTGTACAAAGGCACGTGACTTGTTCGGGCTGGACGCGTCGTAGTAGACAACCAACAGGTAAAGGCCGCGATTACGGCGTTAGCTAACAACCTTCCACATGCCAGGTGATTAAAGAGTGAATACGATGCCGCAGCAAGGAAGCTCATCACTGAACTACGAACGGCGGACGGACGACTGCTGCTGTAACAGCAAGAGATCAGAGCTGAGCTGAAGAGAAATTATGAAACGCTTTACGCCACTACGCCTCTGAACGGCGCGGCGATGGAGGACATACTGTAGAGAATAAGTCACAGGATTGACGAGGCGGAGGAAATTAGTTTGCTGGCTGAACTAATGGAAGAGGTCGATGCGCTGAGCAATGGTCCAGAGACCAAGTCACCAGGACCAGGTGGCATACGGGTGGAATTCTGCCTCAGGTTTAAACGTCATATATTACCGAAATGTATCGACATATCCCAGGAATTGAGTGACTCAAACAAAGACATCTCACAAAATTTTAGCGAAGGCATGGTTATACCGGTTCCTAAAACGTCAATCAGAAAATTGGCACAACATTACCGCCCGATAACCCTCTTAAACAGTAACTACGAGGTATTTGACAGCATTATAGCAGAGACGCTAAAGCCTGTAATAAACAAAATAGCAGCGCCGGAACAAACCATGGCCGATAAAGGTCGCCACTTTCACGATATCCTGTGTGATTATCGCGACGTAATCGTGATAGCGGCCGCCTGCCGCATCCCATGCCCCATAGTTACGCTCGATTTTAACGAAGCCTTTGACAGGGTAAAGCACGAGAATTTACTGAAGATCAAGCAGCCATTTAACTTCCCACAACTTTTCGTGACAGCCATGGTCTTCTGTGAAACTCGCAGTCCATAATACCGATAAACGGTCGATCGGTGGATCCGATAATCAATAGCGCAGTTAGACAAGGATGCACCATGTCAAAGCTACTATTGGCTATAGCAGTCGAGCCACTGTTAACTACTTGGAACAGACAACTCCACGAAATCATGACACGGGATCATAAGTTCGTCTGCCGCTCCTACGCGTATTGCTTAGCTTTTCTAGTCAAAACCATCGCTGAAATACAAACAGCAATGGGCATAGTAGAGCAGTGTAGGAAGGCAGCTGGAGGTAAGCTGAATGTGATAAAATCCGGTGTCGGCCGCAGGCTGGGGGCTCCCACACAAGGACAGATATAGGAACACAGTCACGAAGTGCATGGAAGTGAAATTCACTCGAGACAGTCCACGCACGGTTGCAGACAGAAAAATTTACTTAATAACGTACTCGCCCCTGTGTGTCAAACTAACCCCCAACGCCTAAACTACTTTGGGCGGCGTTGGTGGACGTTTATCACATATCTAAAGTAAACTAAACAGAAGAGTTCTCCCACTATCCGCACGTTAGGAAATAGATTACTAGCAGCCTTCCGCCACTTTGTTAGCCGCGGCCTCATTTTCAGCGCCAAATATTCTTCGTTGCCTCTTCCGGCTGCAGTAGGCAGGCTAAACCGCTCCGACGTGTGTACGAAGACACGGGCTCTCTCTGTAAGTTCCACATACGAAAGGCGGAAGCATTCGCAGAATACTAGCACCACACTTCTGCTAACGAAATAACGTCAGCCTACTTCGAAGCGCCAGTTCACGTTCACCACATACCAAATGATCTCCATCTTAAATATTTTTTGATTGAATACATCAGCATGGGGATGCCCGAGACGCAGCTAGCCACATCCGAGCGGTGTACAAACATCTGATTGTTGCGCACGTCAAGAATGATACACACGAGGAGTACCGGGATGTCGATTGGGGCACCATATGTGAAAGTGTCCATCACCCACATTTCTCAATGAGGGCGAGGGCCTTGTGGTATTATATGGTCAATAGGAAAATCCCCATGAACTCGTGTTTACATGCGATAAATCTGGCAGAGTGCCTTATCTATGCTACCTGTCGTGTGCAAGACGCTGATGAGCACCAATTTATACGTGGACGGTGCATGAAATATGGCAAGCGGTCAAAAACTTTTTGGCGTTTCTACAACGTACGTTCCCCGCACAAGATGACGTTTACCCCAATGTGAAGATAAACGACGTTAATTGGCTGAAAGGACAGGCAGTATATTATATTGTCTCAAGCATAGAAAGTAGTGATGGAGACTTTTGGACGCATCTGAAAACACAGCACTATTGACTTCAACGAATACCACATTACAGGATTACATACGCGAACTTTCTCCTAAAAGCAGTTATGAACCCCACAATGAACTGGAGACCGTGAATTCAGAGACGACGACTCAGGAAAAAATAGGAAAAAGAACGACAGAGTAATACTACGAAATGCACAGAAGTGAAAACAGGCAGCCGTAGAAGACGAACTTTACAGTTCCACCGGCCACCGGGGAAAATTACGATCAGAAACCAGAAAAAGATCAAATGATGAAAAGACAGAAACTTACCAACGCCGGCGGAGACAAGGATGATGAAGATGATCATGGTGTTTGTTTTGTTGGGCGCTCAACTGCGCGGTCATCAGCGCCCGTACAAAGTCCCAATTTTTACACAGTCCAATCTAGCCATTGTCACGAATGGTAATGATGAGATGATCAGGACAACACAAACACCGGGTCCCCAACCCGGCTAGGACTCGAACCAGGGACTCCGCGATCCAGAGAGGTGGCAGTAATGCGGTGGTGTCACCACGAATATTTAAATTGTATTATGTTATACATTTAAAATACCTAAAGCATAGAAGTTATCCACAGAAGTAAAAAAAGGTGAGCATATGAATGAACTATGAAGAGAGAAGGGAGGCCCAATAATAATAAAGTTGGTAGAGCAGTTACTCGCCAAATGCAAAGATACTGAGTTCGGGTCTCGATCGGACACACAACTTTAACCCGCCAGGAAGTGTCATAACAGTGCACACTCCTATGCAGAGTGAAAAATTCATTCCAAAATTGTGTTGCTGTTGACATTAGAACATCCGGAAGACGCAATCTCGAACGCAAAGAAAAGACAGACAGAGAAATTGTGCAGTGTGCAAAAAAGCGATGCTGTAAATGTTATGGGGGGCTACAAATGGAATGCTTTCAACAGTGGCATCCAACATAGATGGTTTGCGTTATGATCCGTCTTTGGGAATCGAATTAAAATTTGGTATTTCTGTTGCTGCAGTACTTGGAAATAGATGTTTTTCCTACTACGCGGAAGATCGGAAAGTAGCGCGCAACAAATTTATTACCAAAAATTTTTAGTAAGTTCAAAAATGGTTCAAATGGCTCTGAGCACTATAGGACTTAACTTCTGAGGTAATTAGTCGCCTAGAACTTAGAACTAATTAAACCTAACTAACCTAAGGACATCACACACATCCATGCCCGAGGCAGGATTCGAACCTGCGACCGTAGCGGTAGCTCGGCTCCAGACTGCAGCGCCTAGAACCGCACGGCCACTCCGGCCGGCTTTTTAATAGGTAACAAATCAAAAACACGCAAATGAACTTATATCTTTTACCTACTTTTCTACACCGCCACCAACGTTCTCAACACATTTCCCCAATCATAGTATCAGTTTCAGTGTGCCCTGTTCGTAGAAGTCCGTTTGGTTGGTGTATAGTCATATGTGGACTTCTGCCACCACTTCCGCATTGTCGGAAAGCGTTGTCCGGGCAGGAATTTCTTAATCGGACCAGACAGATGGAAATCCGATGGTGCAAGTTCCGCGCTGTGTGGTGGACGCTGGAGCACCTTCCAGCCAAATATGTCGATTTTCTCACTAACAGGAGTAGCAGCATGGGGTCGAGCATTATCACGAAGATGTTTAATACCGTCACCATTAATGTGGTGGCGTTTGTCACGAAGTGCACGACCCAACTTAACCAAAGTTCTAATATAGGCTGCAGCCTTCATAATGCCCCGAGCCCAGCAAAATCCACCAATAACACATCATGCATATCCCACAACACTGTCACAAGCACTTTCCTAGCAGATTGAGCATGTTTGCTCTCCATGGAGGCCTGCTTGGTTTCGGGAGTGTATTGGTACGCCCAAGACTCATCAGCAGTGATGATTTCTTTCAAGAAGTCATAACCTTCTAAGGCGTAAATCGTTAAGTGGTCCAAGTTTGTCATCATTCTTTCGCCCTTGTGGTTGTCTGTCGGGCTCCTAGGCACCCAGCGAGGACTAACTTTACGAAATTTCAACACGCCATGGAGAATATCGTACACCGCACCATAGGAACTTGTATCCTGCGATAAGGTATGCACTTGCACACACCAGTCGCGTAAAATTTCTGCATCAATGGCTCTGACATTCGGCGGGGTTGCAGCTGTTACCGTCCGCTCAGAGCATGGCGAATCAGTAAGGTTCACACGGTCCTCTTGGAAGAAGGCACGCCACCAGGAGACATTGCTAAGGTCCATACAGTCATCGCAGAACGCCACACTTGCCCCTGTGAATTTCACTCGGTTTATGCCCACTGGCCCACAAATATCAGACTACACCTCGCTGCCCTTAACAAGTTGTCGACGGTAACAAACACGTCATTTTTGTTTGGCAGTTCAAGCTTCTCTTGCTAGAGCGGCACATGAAATCAAAAAACCCTGAGGAACGCAAACTTAAAACCATATCGTCGTGAAGTTTCAGCATACCAGCTCCAATACTGAACCGTGAGTTTACTTTCAAAATCTTTTCTTAAGGAATTTACTTTATTTACTAGCGATTCATCAAGAACATTAACACTTTTATCACACTCTGTGAGCGTGGAAGTAGTTGCCAATGGGTAACTGATGACACAAATTCTTTTTTAAGAAATGGAAATTTTATTCCTAAAAGCCTTTTTTTAAACATTTTAAATTATAATCAAAAAGCACCCTGTAAATATCAAGTTACAATTCATTCAGAGGCAAAAATAACTTCTTTATGAGCTTTCGGGCTGAGAACCTTGCCGCTCCCTTTTAACACGGCCGTGCACACACAAACACATAAACTATGAGCCCCGTAAGAGGGATGGAAATGGTACAAAACACTCACATTAAAATTATTTGCCACCGAAAGTGCAACTTCTTTTTAAAAGAACTCTTACGGTGGAATGGTGGCAACTTTATACACAAAATGACCATTTAAATAAAAACCCATGAAATGCAGTCTTACATAAAATGTACAAACATGCTCTACATTACACATATACCGCCTCTCAAGATGATAGGCACGATGAAAACATATTTCAGAAATTCGACCTTTACACCTTAAGCAATAAATTCGTTAACGCCGAATCCGACAAACATGACAGAGGCAGCTATTAACGTACGGCAGACAGACAGACACTAACTGCCTAACAAATGCGGACGTGAGACAGGCGAGCAAGCTGGGGACGCGAGACTGACCCAGAACACAAGCAGAATTTAACAAGTAACTGAAACAACATATCACGAATTACTTAACTTTTAGTAAACTGCGACGTCTGGCGAAGACCTGGCGCAGCACTCCCAAAAGGGTCTCCAGAACCGTCCGCTGCCAGCCGCTTCAATGGACGCAGGAAGGCGCGCCGAACTCCCGTCTCACGCCTTCGCAGCTCGGACCGACCAGACCGGTGTCGTGGGTTGGCTCCTGTTGCCGCGAAGCCACTACCCCTCGCTATACGGCGCGGCCCACTGGACTCACGTGGCGACCTCACATGGGCCGACGCTCAAGACGGACCAGTCATCTTGTGTCCCAGTGCGCGACCGACCAACCGATCGATCCAACCGCCAATGTCCATTGCCTGAACAAACTCGAGCAGACTGGCGGCCTAACACATACTAGCACTATGGACGACAGACAGACACTGACTGCCCCAAACTGACCCAGCTGACAAACCGACCAGGCTCGCCTAGACTGACAGACTGACAGACTGACCGACTGCTGAGCTCATAGCGCCCCTTAAATGCACGTAAACAGGCAACTGCTCCTCTTTCCCACTAGAGGGAGACACCAAAGCTGCGATTGCCACAGCGGCGCCACCGCCAGAAACGGAGGGCGACTGCTTCTCACTACGCGCTGCGGCGCGCTCTTCAAAACGGCAAATTTTAACACGGCTCAAATACCAGGGAAGAAGAAAATCCGATCTTCTCTCGTATTTCGTTGTAGTACTACAGGAAAAATTTTTCAAAATAATTTATTACTTCATAGGTTAAAAAAGGAGTTACTCGAGAAGGACCTTACACAATAAACATATGATTTGATTTGATTTGTTATTCTCGCAGTAAACAGACGAGTTATCAAATGGTTCTAATGGCTCTAAGCACTATGGGACTTAACTTCTGAGGTCATCAGTCCCCTAGAACTTAGAACTACGTAAACCTAACTAGCCTAAGGACATCACACATATCCATGCCCGAGGCAGGATTCGAACCTGCGACCGTAGCAGTCGCGCTGTTCCAGGCAATAGCTCCTAGAACCCCTCGGCCACCCCGGCCGGCAGACGAGTTATCCACTGTCGCATTACTTGAATAAAGGGAACTGGTAGAACAGAGCGTTAAATTTAGTACTTTCGCACCTGCGGCCGAATAGTCTGCCGATGCTGTTTCACGGTTAGAGGAGTGTTCTTTAAAGCGTAGCGACGTAGCAGCGAGCGGCGGGGACACAGAGGCGGCGGCCGTGCGTCACGGCGCCAGTGAGCGGCGGATATTAAACAAGGAGCGGCGCCCAGGCGCCGACGTCCCTCATCGCGCCTCCGGAAATTCAGCCGGATGGCGCGTCGGCGCCGGCGTCGCCCACCAGCCGGAGTCGCCTACCAGCGGCTGCCGGCGGACTGCGGCGGCTCCAGCACAGCGCCCCTGCCTCCCCCTATACACCACAACTCATACTTCCCATATCATCGCACTTTAAACCGTTTCTCTACTGCTTTTACATGTTAATTCCAACGGGTATAGACTTTCCCTTCTTCTTATGGTCCTTTCGTCAAAAAATTTTCAGGCCATTGACACCCTTTGGCAGAACGCTCCGTATTGGGCGATTTTTATTGGCGGCCAACGATGTGTTTCTTGATTTTGTTGTTGTTGTTGTTGTCTTCACTCTGAAGACAGGTTTGACGCAGCCCTCCAGGTAGCTTATTCTGTGCACTCCTCTTCATCTCAGCATACCCATTGCGACCTTCATCTATTTGAACCCACTTAACGTACTCAAACTTTGGTCTCTCGCTGCAATTTTTACCCCACATTTCCTTCCCCTACCGAATTGACGATTTCTTGAAGCCTTTGGATTTATTTATTTATCCGACTCAAAGAACACTAAAATACATAATAATAAAAATGTACTATCTAATACTAATTACAGAGAATATCACACTTTACGAGTCCAATATAAAACAGCCAGAATGGCACGGTTGCTCACTGCAAACAAAATTTCCTTGCCACAGGGTTGACACAGGTTACTGCAGACCAACATGCCTTCAGAGTCCTTCCTTGCTCCACACTCACAACATCATCACTGATACTCCCCTCTTCAAATTAGTCTTGCACCTTGTCACCCTTGTTCTCAACTTTTTGAGGGTCTTCCATGTCTCATACTGGAGATGGCAGCCTATTGGTAGCTTTTCTTTTTGCTGCGTTTAATCCTCCAGGAGATTTTGTTTTCTACAGCTCAATTCGGCGGGCTTCTGCTGAATTTGCAGTTGGTGCAGTTAAGTAGGAATCGTCTTCTGGATTTCAGTCGTGACGGCTAGGTGCGAGTTTCGAGCAACGGATGCCTTGCATCTGTTTCTCGCTACTTCTTTTCATTTTTGGCTGCTGCCTCTCTTCTTACACATGGAGGTGGTACTCACGTGGTTGAAAACACCTCTTTGGTAAACCTTTGGATGTATCCCATCAGCTGATCTCTTCTTTTAGTCAAATTCTGCCATAAATTCCTTTTTTCCCAATTTGAATTCAGCACCTCTCCATTAGCTACTCGAGCTACCCACCAAATCTTCAGCGTTCTTCTGTGGCACCACATTTCAAAAGATTTATTCTCTCCTTGTCTGAATAGCTTATCGTCCATGTTTCACTTACCTACAGTACTGGCCATTAAAATTGCTACACCAAGAAGAAATGCAGATGATAAACGGGTATTAATTGGACAAATATATTATACTTGAACTGACATGTGATTACATTTTCACGCAATTTGGGAGCTTGGATCCTGAGAAATCAGTACCCAGAACGACAACCTCTGGCCATAATAACGGCCCTGACACGCCTGGGCGTTGAGTCAAGTCAAACAGAGCTTGGGTGACGTGTACAGTTACAGCTGCCCATACAGCTTCAACACGATACCACAGTTCATCAAAAGTAGTTATTGGCGTATTGTGACGAGCCAGTTGCTCGGCCACCATTGACCAGACGTTTTCAATTGGTGAGAGATCTGGAGAATATACTGACCAGGGCAGCAGTCGAACATTTTCTGTATCCAGAAAGGCACGTACAGGACCTGCAACATGCGGTCGTGCATTCTCCTGCTAAAATGTACGGTTTCGCAGCAATCGAGTAAAGGGTAGAGCCACGGGTCGTAACACATCTTAAATGTAACGTCCACTGTTCAAAGTGCCGTCAGTGCGAACAAGAGGTGACCGAGACGTGTAACCTATGGCACCCCATACCATCACGTCGGGTGAAAAGCCAGTATGGCGATGACGAATTCACGCTTCCAACGTGCGTTCACCGCGATGTCGCCAAACACGGATGCGACCATCATGATACTGTAAACAGAACCTGGATTCATCCGAAAAAAATGACGTTTTGCCATTCGTGCACCCAGATTCATCGTTGAGCACACCATCGCAGGCGCTCCTGTCTGTGATGCAGCGCCAAGGGTAACCGCAGCCATGGTCTCCGAGCTGATAGTCCATGCTGTTGCAAACGTCGTCGAACTGTTCGTGCAGATGGTTGTTGTCTTCCAAACGCCCCGATCTGTGGACTCAGGGATCGAGACGTGGCTGCACGATCCGTTACAGCCATGCGGATAAGATGCCTGTCATCTCGACTGCTAGTGTACGAGGCCGTTGGGATCCAGCACGGCGTTCCGTATTACCCTCCTGAATCCACCGATTCCATATTCTGCTAACAGTGCATGGGGGCTTAATTATATTTAATGCAAATACTTTTATGTTTTTTAGTGGTTGTCTGTCCGATTACGAAGTCTCGTAAACGGTTGGCCCTGACTAGTTTTAGTACGCAATCTGACTGCATAGAATAACAACAAAGAATGAAAGAAAACTTCCGTTAACACAATTAAGTAATTAAGTCCCCAGCAACTATAAAACGTACGAAACCAAAGCACAAGTGTAACTGTTCTGTGTGTGGAAGTGTGATTCAACGTACACATCTGGCACGGTTCTTCTTCAATAAGACAAGAAATTTTAAATACCATTTATACTGAAGTAATTTAAAAAAATAGAAATACTATAATTGCGTAAGGAAACCGGAATTACACTCTAATACAAGAACACAAGCCAGATGCTTTGTTGACTGAACCTGTAATGACGCATTATTTAAGACATTGAAATAATGAAAAAAAAGGGAATTTTTTTACCTTCATATATATTGACGAAAAGCACTCTGATCATTACAATATCTCCATTCGAACAACATCTGCTGTCTAGCCCATCAAACAACTGCATAAAACATGGCCTCAAATAGTACAGCTATCAATATCCTCTCAGCAAGATCTGCATAAGCACTCACTACGACGACATCTCAACAGCGACTTGACTCCTACTACTTCTCAACAAGCACTGACTACTGCCACATCTCGACAAGCACTGCCAGTGGAGGCGGCGGAATAAAACTCTTTGGCGCAATCTCTGGCGCTGTGGCTCAGTGTAGCCACCATTCAACAGTCATTGGATCTCGACCAACGCGAGCAGCAATGTCGCGATACGATAAACCGCAATCGCGATAGGCTACAATCCGACCTTTATCAAAGTCGGAAACGTGATGGTACACATTTCTCCTCTTTACACGAGGCATCACAACAACGTTTCACCAGGCAACGCCGGTCAACTGCTGTTTGTGTAAGAGAAATCGGTTGGAAACGTTCCTCATGTCAGCACGTTGTGGATGTCGCCACCGGCGCCAACCTTGTGTGAATGCTCTGAAAATCTAATCGTTTGCATATCACAGCATCTTCTTCCTGTCGGTTAAATTTCGCGTCTGTAGCACGTCATCTTCGTGGTGTAGCAATTTTAATGGCCAGTGGTGTACAAGGCTACACACCAGACAAATACCTTCAGAGAACCCTTCGTAGCAATTTGGCTTACGTTAAATGTTTGAGCCTTCCGGGTTGCTTTTATCAAAATCTTTTGCGATAGTTTTGCTGCCCCTTCTGGCTTCTTCCATAATTCGAGTACGCTCTGGAAATTTTCGAGTCAGATAGTTTCTGTGCAGCGAGCGGCAGTTATTTGGCCTTGTGCGTGTTGCAGTGATTTTTGCTTCAAGAGTAGCGCCGGGGGTTATGAGGTAGCTCCCCGCGAGGTGCCGTTAGTGGCGCAGACTGTGACGATAGGTGCCGGGGCAGTCGGCTGTAGTGTGTCTACGGTGGCTGTTACTCACGTAGAGGCGTGGCCCGACATGCCACTGCTGGAGGCACGTGTGTCTCGAAGCGCTCTTTAACATCCTCATGAGCTTATCAAGGGACTGTGTGCTATTTTGAAGTTCTATGGAGCGAACTCTTGTGGAGCCTGCAATAAATTGGTGACATGGTGGCAGACTATTGTCCGAGTATTGTCAGTTACTCGTACTCAGGTATCTTGTCGCCACCGTCATAATTCTAGCTGTACTATAGAGCTAAGCTATGTGCTGGTGATTTTTTTCTACCGAGTCCTCCAGAAAGTGGTGAGAATTTTTGTATTACTTATACTTTGTCTAAAAGCCGAGTTACATTTATTCTCATGTCAACCTCTAAACAGTGCTGTGACCGCAAGTTGGTCGTGTTTTGTTATCATTTAAATCAATAACTGTTACACGTAAGAAATGTGTAAGTGCCATCCCTTATGTTTTACTTATGTTGGTTGCTCGTGATGATAAATCTATGTTTCAGATATTTCTACCCAAATGTTCTTGTTTGGGAACGCGTTGTAAGGGCCACCTTGATGACTGATGTTTTGTTAAAAACCCAGGAAGCAGCCATTTGACAGTGTGGCTTGTACCTGAGTGTTATTATTTAAACCCACGCTCTTACGTTAAGTAATCTGGGTTTTAATTTGTTGTGTTGAAAGCTAATCAATATTTTAATTTGTCATGCTGTAAACTAGTCAAGGTAGTTACTACTTGGTGTTAGTTACAGAAAATCGATATTTAATTCTAAGCTGTCACTACTGATTTCATGGAACTACCACTGCTACTAATGAGATGCATCAGCTGATATAGGTAGATAATGTTTCAAAAGGCTGTGTGTCTGAGATTTACTTTATTTGGTAGTGCAGAGGATAGCTCACCCCCACGTGCGCCAATTTGTCACCCTTTAGTTGCCTGATACTGAGTGATGTACATTACTCATACGCTCTCTGATCAAGAGTATCTAGACATTAATATTGGAAGAGTCTTCCAGTCAAAATGCAGACGATATTCAAAACAGAAAATCGTGACTCACAAGGTTGGGACATGGGCGCAGAATTTGCGACAATTTGTCTGTTTCACAGGTCAGTCTGAAAGCTTTTCGGACACATACGTATGTAACCTCTGGGTTGGTTTGTCATTTGCGCACTAAATGGTGTTCCATGGAAGGATGGCAACGTAGTCCTGGCGAAACTCTGTTGAATGATTTTAGGGAACGCACGTTCGAGGCAGTCTGTGCGATAATTCTACTCTTGCCATTGCACATCTTAGATAGAGGCCAGCGGAACAGGATAAGAGAGATTAGAGCTTGTGCATACAATTACTATTCCACTGATAAGTATACATATATAAAAGGTAGAAAAACTGCCAAAGCCTGTACCAAGCACTCTCAGCTACATACAGTGATCAGTGGTATAAATGAGTCAAAAAGTAGATTTCACACTTCGAGATCAGCATCAATTGACAATATTACACACAGAACACGAAATATGTAGGATTTAATAGAGGCATCGCCCATTTTTTCCATGTGCTTTTCGAAAGGGGAATGACTTTAATATCGATTTAGGTTAGCTTAGCATATATCTCATCATTCTTTAAGAGGGATCTGCTTGAGTGTAATCGATACATTGCCTCATTTTTAAGAACAATTGAGTAACAAACTGTACAATTTCTAGTCCACCACATACTCTTCGGCACAATTATGTCGTGCCAACGCTCCCAGTGCTATTATTCAAATAACTGGTGTAACCTCCCCATAAAATTACTTCTCATTTGTAACCTCCCTACAAAATTTTTACCGTAACCTCCGAACAGAAAATATTAACATAAATAATATTTACGTTTAACCTCCACACAAAAATCGTTCACATTTAGCCTCCCCACAAAATTTGTTATTCACATTAACCTCCACACAAAATTCTTTCAGATTTTTTTAACCTCCCTACAAAATTCTTTCACATATAATGTAACCTCAAAACAGAAAAATTCGTAAACCTCTCAATTAAATTGTCGCCCACTATATAATTTTTCAATAATTGACTGTGAATTTAACCTGGTAAATTTTGGACGTCAGCAGTGCTGCGTCATGGACTTGAAATATCATTCTGAATAAAAAAGAGAAAAATTCTTACCTCAATGAAGTCACCAGATAACGCATATATATATCTGCTCTAAAAATAATGTTTTCTGGCACAGCCCTGTGCAATGCTGGCCGATAGATTTGTCATTTATGAAAGGAAGCAACTGATTTTTCTTTTGCAACAATCAGGATGATCATGGATGGGAGAAATTAGTAAATTCTTTAAATTGAAATGAATGGTTGTTAAAAGTTACTTTTTATGAGAAAGATTATTATTACGAGATTTTTAAAACATTTACATGGGACTTGAGATGACGTTACTACATATGCGCGAGGCTGCTTTTTACCTTATACAATAATACTCAGGCTCCGGCATCGCTGCACCGCGACTGGCGCAGCCAACACGATACACCAGACCAGATGAGAGCAGACTACAGACTAGCAACAACTTACTGCTACAGCTACACAGTTCCTACTGCAGTCAACACTGCTCTCTGGTCAGAGATTCTTTTATACCTTGCATATCGCAGGCCGTGTATGAGCAATACATCGAAATTACATCTGCTCGGATCTCTTACATAACCCTCCACTGGGGGGGCAAAAATTTGGCAGCGATGGTGAGTCAATTGGACCTGCCATGAGCAACAAATTTTTCTATAATCTACTTAATTAACTAAGTCTACAGTCACAGAGTATATACATATATATAAGTGCAGAACATGAAATGAAATAGAGTGCACATGCATTGAGTACAGAACATATCAAGAAATGACTAAATGTATACGCAATGAGTACAAAACATATTAACAAATGACATAATGTATATGCAATGAGTACAAAACATATTAACAAATGACATAAAGTGCACACGCACTGTATATATTTTTTACCATTTTACCAGAACTAGGAAAGGAAAGGGAAGGATTGCATCATGGTTGTAGCACAGTAGGTTGCACGTAGCTGCACTGAAAGTCCATATCTTTCTACAGAAGCACAAAACCAAGTGAGACAATCTGAAGTTCTCTTCCCTGAAGTATTAATCAGTGTAGCCAAGACACTGGAATGTTGTATTAATATTCAATGTTATCATTTTGGTAGTACATTAGGTACAACAAACAGTGGGACCATAATAACATCTCCATCGTTCAAGGTGGTGGACAGCATGATGTGTCAACACCACATTCTTGTAGAATCCATACTCTTTCACCAACGTAGAATTAGTGCAAAAACGAAATGTAGTGCTCCATGATCATGAGGATGAACAGGACAAACGGATATTGCAGTAATTTCTGGTAATTAGGCCAGAAGGTGAAGGACATTAAGTCTTATGCTAGTCATCATAGAGAATTACACTAGTCTATCAATTTGAGTAATTGTTGGCACTCATTGCCTAGTTACTAAACATTTCTGTACTATGTATGGAGTATTACAGAACATTATTCATAAGTCATCTGATTACAGTAAACATTGGCACTCATTGGCCAGTTACAAACCATTTTTATGCATTACTCAGAAGTGATCATTCAAAGCAAGAGTTAATTAATAGCATAGTATTTACATAATTCATCTAATTATAGCAATCATTGGCACTCATTGGCCAGTTACAAACCATTTTTATACGTTATTCAGAAGTCATCATTCAAAACAAGAGTTAAATAATTGCATAGTATTTACATAATTCATCTAATTATAGTAATCATTGGCACTCATTGGCCAGTTACAAACCATTTTTTTTTTGCTTTATTCAGAAGTCATCATTCCAAACAAGAGTTAATTAATGGCATAGTATTTACATAATTTATCTAATTATAGTAATCATTGGCACTCATTGGCCAGTTACAAAGTATTCATATAGTTTTATAAAACATTATTCAGTATTATTCAGAAGTCATCATTCAAAATGAGAGTTAATTATTGGCATAGCATTTATAGAGCGTAACAAAAATATTATTTACAGAAATTATTGGCATATCATTTATGCATTATTACAAAACATCATTCAGTATTACTCAGAACTCATCATTCAAGTGACATAGGACATATTTAAAATGTAACACACTGTAACTGTTACTCAAGGTCTGTGGTCCAATAATACATAGATATAATGGATTCACACATCTGAGAAATTTGCATTATATTTAGAACTAGAAACATCTCTTAAACTGGTAGCATTATTTGGGACTGGTAATACATTTTTTTGTGATAGCAATGCATTGCGTTGAGATCGATAATTAATTGCTGGGGCATGAAAATATTTGCTTTTGACTTATTGCTGCAAATAAGGATTAATAACGTCATTCGTCATGAGTCAGCTGTAGCAAGGTTATGAAACTAGTAGAGTATATGTGATCACATTCATGAATGACACACACAAATGGGTAAAAAAAAATGCAAGTACTTGAACAGGTTTAATGACTAACTGCATATAGCACATTAATTTCATGAATAGCTTCTCCTGGAAAAAATACTAAATGGATCATTGAGCTGAAAGAAGAAACGCATATTATGCTGAAAAGTAGTGAACTTCGAATTAACAGGTAATGAAACGTGTACTCAATATGTATGTACTCTAGCTGTCTTTTCCAAAACATTCAGTCATTATACCATGCGACATAAGACATACTGTCAAAACAAACTGCAATAAATATTTAAATAACTACATAGCATCTCTTAACTAACAGTAAATATATAAACTTCATCATTATTCTCATCTGCAAGGAAAAACTTCATTATTCATATTACCATAACTTCATTACTATCATCACCTGCAAGAAAACCCTCATTATTCATATTAGCATATTCTTCATATAACTATTCATCATCATTCATTATCATCTGCAAAAAAGACACTTCATTATTCATTATTCATATTACCATTTACTTCATACAACTATTCATAGTATAGAGTTTCTTATTTCTAGAATATTTCATCACTAAAACTAAGATGTGTAGTTCTGTCTGACAGCCTGCATCAACCGCCTCGTATTCTGAAAGAAAAATAATTAGTTAAGACTGCTATCACACGATGTGTATAGTATATTCTTGTTAATGCTTGTTAATTCTGATCCATTTACTCTTCATGACATGGTATTGCATTTTCTTTCGTTCACTCCGAAGGTGAAATTCCCATTTCATAGTAATCCACTGTGGTTTGTTTAAGTTATTTCTTTCACACGTTATTGCTTTCTGAAAATGATGAATAAGGATTAATATCTTGCATATAAATCATACATTCATTAAATAAAAACTTGTTTCTAGTGATATAATTAAGCATACAGCATAGCATGACAGAAAACGTATTATGTCAAAAACATAGACAGTTTTCAAGTGCTAAAAATGTACACACAGTATCATACTGTAGTGGCAAAAACTGTAGAATAGTCAAGATATTGAGATATCATAAGGAAAAATGTCAAAGTCAACTGGTGTTTGTTATATCTTAAAGATTTCGTAGTGCATACAAACAAAACAGGAAAACAATCATACATACACGAAAAATGAAAAATGTGCATGGTCTGATGTGTAACGACAAGAAAAGCGACCTGCTAACCTTACCTTGCCGGGCACTTGCCAAGAAAAAATATGATAATCATCAGTAAGTGGTCATATAAAAATCAGGAAATGGCATTACAATGTGATAAATCATGAAGTATGTTCATTCAATAAAGGGTTTAATATTGGAGACATGGCGATTGCCCTTGCTTTTTCTGGTTCTCAAAGTTTCGGCATGTACTACATTGGGGTGAGGAATGCTGTGAATTCGATATGGACCTGCGTATAGAAGCTCAAATTTACTACATCTACTCTTTCCTTTGTTGGATAAATAATGTGTGCATGCTAATATCTTCTGTCCAACGTGAAGGTCACGGCGTGTACAAACCTGTTTTTGCTGTCTTCTCCGGCGCTCTGCGGCACGTTTGATGTTGTTGAGTGCAATGTCAATTATTTCATGATGGCGTAGTCGACGAGATGTAGGAAAGGATACTAATTCTTTAATTTTGTTAGGTGTTTAAACATTTTTCAATATAACAGTCGGAGATAGCATAGTAGATTCATTTGGTATCGAGTTAATTACATCCTGGAATGACAGTATGTGTGTATCCCAATCAATGTTTTTTATGGCAGTATACTCTACACAGTTTACCAATTTCTTTCATTAGTCGTTCACAAAGGTTCGAAGAACCGTGATACTTGGATATATAGATCTGAGAAATGTTTCTAGCTCGTAACATACGTGTCCATATAGCAGATCGAAATTGTGATCCATTGTCGGAAATTACTTTCAATACATGCCCTACATGAAATAAAAAATGTTTTACAAATGCTTTCGTAACAGATTTAGCAGTAGTTTTGCGTAACGGAATTGAGGTAAAAAATTTCGAAGGAGTTTAACAGCGACAAAGATGTAACAAAAACCTCTATTAGTTCTGGGAATCGGACCAAAAATGTCTACAGCGGCCATGTGTCTCAATTTAACAGGTAAAATGGGATGTAACGGAGGAATATGTGAAGTCGTGTCTGACTTAGCTTTCTGGCAGATTTTAAATGACGCTAAAACTCGTCGAATACGTTTCTCCATGTTGCCAAAATAACAGTTCTGTCTCAGTACAAGAAAACATTTTCTGGCTCCGTAATGTGCGTAACTTAAATAAGTATACCAAATTAATTTGTTAACAAGTTCGACAGGAATGCATAGTAACGAGTTGTTGCTGTCAGGGTGAGAGCGGCGAAACAGAATGTTATTGCGTACAGTGTAATGGTTTCTGATGGTAACATTATTTCTATCTTGCCAAAGGTGTTTAATTTCTTTCCACACGTTGTCTTTGCTCTGCTCTTGTGCTATATCTCGTAATGACGACGAAATGAAATTTTCAAATGCAACTTGTTGAATATATATGACGCTAAAATTTTCTTGGCAGAAGTTGGTTGCGATGTCTTGCTGATTGTTACTGAGAGAACGGGATAGTGCGTCTGCTACAATATTTTGCGTACCGGGAATATGAACAATTGTAAAATTAAATTCCTGTAAATAAAGTTTCCATCTGCTTAATCTGTCATGTGTAAATTTTGCTGAAAGTAAAAACTGTATAGCTCTATGATCTGTGTAAACGGTCGTATGTCTTCCATAAATAAAATGCCGAAATCTCGTAAATGCCCATAGAACACATAATGTTTCAATTTCTGTAACAGAATAATTGCGTTCAGCAGGTGACAGAATGCGACTCGCAAACGCGATGTTTTTAATTACTGTAGAACCATCTTCTTCAATTTCCTGAAAAATGTGTACGCCTAAAGCGGTGTTAGAACTGTCGGTGGCAATGGAGAAATTTCTAGTAAGATCTGGGTGTGATAAAAGTGGTGCGTTCAACAAAGCTTGTTTCAGATTGACAAATTCAGACTGCGTTTGGCTATCCCACGACCAAACAGTGTTTTTACCCGTCAATTGACATAATCTAGGGGTGTATAAAGCAGAGTAATGAATAAATTTACGAAAAAAGTTAATTAAACCCGAAAAGCTGCGTAGTTGTTTCTTCGTCGTAGGTACAATAATGTCACGTAAAGCTTGAAGTTTTTCCGTGTCAGGCGCAATGCCTTCTGCTGAAATTACATGTCCAAGAAACTTTATAGAAGTTTTGCCAAAGTGCGATTTGCTTCAATGACAGGGTGTGAAATGGTTTTTTGAATAACTGGTTTTTCCTGCAAAAGAGTGTCTCGGATGTCGTCAAAAGTAATAACATTTTCGTGAACAAGATTCTGTGTGTCAAAACTAGTGCTTGCGTTGCTGGAAGATGCAACCTGTACTGTATCTAGTCAAATTCTTTCTGACGTGCTGTTATTTGCGGGAGGATGCTGTGGCATTTCGACTATTTGTACTGTTCTGTTATTTCGTCCTGACGTATTACGTTCGGGATGATATCTACTGTCTGGTTCATTCATGATAATTTGTTGTTGCGGATGATTCTGTTGCTGGTAAGACCGACTGTTACGCAGAAAATTGTGCTCATTACTTTTACGTCTGTCATAATAATCATTGCTATACGGTGCATTGCGATACGAGTTAAAATGGTGTGTTTTCTGTACGTACTGATTTCCTTGTTGTTGTGCGTTACTATTTGGCGGAGCCGACGCTATACGTGTAGGCGGCGAAACATTAAGGCTTGGTAGACCTTGCACATTACATTGTTGGTTAGGTATGCTAACCGGCTGGTTTTGTTGCTGTTGTTGGGAAAAACCTCTATTGTTACCAAAATGTGGTTCCTGTTGCTGATAATTTTGACGATAGTGATAATTAAAATTTTGTCTGTTATTAAAGTTCTGGTGGTTGTCGTTCCTGGAGCGTCTATTACCTTTGCTATTGAAATAGCGTGGCTGATCGTAATTACTGTATACTTGTTGACCTTGATTATGATATGAAAAATTTTTGTTTACGAAAGAATAGTCTGATTGTTGAACTTCCAATAGCTGTAGCAGATCTCTAAATGCCGAAATATTTTCTTTCTGCTGTCCCGGTAAAAGTGATACTCTTAACGATCGTGGTAATTTAGAAATACACAATTGGATAAGTGCAGATTCACTGTATGGCTCACTTAAGTACTGGTTTTGTTGGACCATGTGTTCAAAAAATTGCGTGACAGTGGGAAAATTTGAGTTCTCGTAATTCGGTAAGCTAATTAGTTGATCCTTGATTCCGCGCTGTGTCGTCTTCGACCAATACACTGACAGAAAAGCATTCTGAAATTCTTCTACCGAATAGCATTGTCTGGCGATCGGTCTCATACGAGTTGCCGGTTCACCTTCCAAAAAACTGCAAATAATTTCAAGTTTGTGTGTTATGGGCCAAGTTGGTGGAAAAGCAAAGCTAAATTGTTGTATCCAATCCAAGGGATGAATCTGTGTTCTGTCATTTTTAAATACTTTAAATTTTCTCACGGATAGAAAGTGCTTGTAATCAAAGTTTTCGTCTCTGAATGTCTGAACAGGTTCAGGATTGTATGCTAATCTGTTTGTCTGTGACTGTTCGGAATCTAAGTCACGTACTCTCTGTAAATTACCTAAATTATACTGGCTGTGTGAGTCTGACAAATGTTCGGAGAGTGGCGTATGCTGTGATGTGTTAAAGGCAGAAATATTTTTCATCTCCGTCACTTCTTACTGTAAAGATGACAATTTTCTACGTCATGTATTATTGGACGAACCTATCTCACTAATCGTCTGCTGTAAATTTTGGAATTCGGGTGTTTGATTAAGCGAAACTGGTGACGTATCGTCTGATTTGGTGTTATTATTATTTTCGATAACATCAACACGACTGGCCAATTCATCATATTTTTCAGTCAGTGCTTTTACCTGATCATCGTTTTTAGTATCACAAGCATTAATTTGTTTTTGTATTTTACATGTGGTTTTGTTCAATTTTTTAACGCCTGCTTTGATGGCATCGGGATCCTGTATTAGTTCCAACTTTTCAAGTCTGTTGGTCATTGTCTGAAAGTCTAGTGTGTGTGTGTCTGTTTTTGTTTTAAGATCGGAGATTTCATCATACATTCGGTGTTCAACTGTTTGATAATATTAATTTCGTCTGATACTGTAGCAATATTGTTGTCTACGTATGTTTTTGCTTTCGTAAACAATTTACGCTTATCTTCCTGTCTTTGTGCAGTAATTGTTTCCATGACCTGTTGCTTTACTTTATTCTGTTCCTGTATAAATTTACTGTAACGCGTTTCACTGTTGTGTAGGTGGTGATTAAAACATTCGTCAATTTGGCTGTTCCGTTGGTCAAATTTCGCGTCTACTTTCGCATCCAGCGTGCGTGAAAGTTCTGCTGACATTAATTTAAACTCGTCGCGTAACTGTGTTGGGTTTTCAGAGCATTGTTTAGTGACTGCACTAATTTCATCTCTAAGTAATTTAGTTGTGGCTGCATGTGTATTAATTCTTGTGCCACAGATCTAATTTCTTCACTACTGTTCCTAGCACAAACCTTAATTTCCTCATATAATTGTTCTTGAGTATCATGACATTGCACGGCAACGACTGTAATCTGTTCACTAAGCTGTTTGAAATTGTTGTCTTGTTTTTCATTCAACTGTTTCGAATCGTTATCCAGTTTTTCATTAAGTTGTTTGTAATTGTTGTCTTGTTTTTCATTCGACTGTTTGGAATTGTTGTCTATTTTTTCATTAAGTTGTAGCAATAATTCCATAACTTGATCCATGCTAAAATTAGCGGCTCTATTTTCTATGCTGTGTGTTGGTGAATCTACATTTGTCACGTTTTGTGTTACCACATGGTCATTCTCTGATTCTTGAGTAGGTTCGCCAATTGGATATGCACTGTTGGTCACTACACCGGAATCAAATAAATCTGACATATTTTGAGTACATTGTTCACCTTCATTAGAAACAATTATCTGTTCGCTACGTGAATTTTGCAAATTAGGTGTGTCAAACTGGCCAGCGTTCATTGTAACGGAACGTGCCGCGTCATCATTTGCCGTTAAATCAAGTGTGGACATAAATGAATTTCTTTGCTCATCATCGGGAATAAAATCATTGCTAGTGATCGGCACGTACTGATTATCCGTAACTAGGCGATTATCACTATTACACTGAATGTCGCAAGTATTATCGGTCAAATTATTCGAGTCGGCTATTTCACTCATTGCACATCGCGATGTACTGTTAACAGTTTTTCGCGGCATTTTTTACAAATCAAAATTAAGCACAAAAATGAAACAAAGACAAAGCAAAAATGGAACAAACACAATTAAAACAAAGAGCAATAAATTGCCGATGATCTGTGAAAGAAAGAGTGACAAATTAGTAAATGCGTTGCGCCAGATGCAAACTACATTTAAGTAAATAAGAGCAGATATATGACTACCTTTCAGAAATTCACAAAGAAAATACGATCCTGGCCGGTTGTCGCCAAGTGTAACCTCCCCACAAAATAATTTAGTGTAACCTCCAAAAAGAAAAATTCCTAAACTTCTCAACAGTAAAAATTATAATTATGTCGTTCACATTCAGTGTAACGTCCCAACAAAAATAAAATTCAGTAACCTGGTAATAATACATTGTAACTAACCTCTCAATTAAATTGTCGCTCACTTATAATTTTTCAATAATTGACTGCGAATTTAACCTGGTAAATTTTGGACGTCAGCAGTGCTGCGTCATGGCCCTGAAAGATCATTCTGAATAAAAAAGAGAAAAATTCTTACCTCAATGAAGTCACCGGATAACGCATATGTATATCTGCTCTAAAAATAATGTTTTCTGGCACAGTCCTGTGCAATGCTGGCCGATAGATTTGTCATTTATGAAAGGAACCAACTGATTTTTCTTTTGCAACAATCGGAATGATCATGGATGGGAGAAATTAGTAAATTCTTTAAATTGAAATGAATGGTTGTTAAAAGTTACTTTTTATGAGAAAGATTATTATTACGAGATTTTTAAAACATTTACATGGGACTTGAGATGACGTTACTACATATGCGCGAGGCTGCTTTTTACCTTATACAATAATACTCAGGCTCCAGCATCGCTGCACCGCGAACGGCCCAGCCAACACGATGCACCAGACCAGACGAGAGGAGACTACAGACTAGCAACAACTTACTGCTACAGCTACACAGTTGCTACTGCTGTCAACACTGCTCTCTGGTCAGAGATTCTTTTATACCTTGCATATCGCAGGCCGCGTATGAGCAACACATCGAAATTATGTCTGCTCGGACCTCTTACACTGGTTTGATAAACTAAATTCACGAAGTCTGTAGTTTAAGTAGAACATTTCTTAATTGTTAGCACCTCTATTTGTACATGGCTTCGCACGACAGTGTCTTCCTGTGAGGCAATAACACACACTGAAGAACTACTTTTGTTTGTTTACAACATGCCCCATTACATGCTATTTGAAACCCCTCCTGTGTACTCTGTATACTTATGATCTAGAAAGCATAATCACTCTCCCGTCAAATTACGATATGCAATGGATGCTTGTGTTTATTCAGCTTCAGTCTCATATACCTGTATTCAGGCCAAAAGGGATTTATTTACTGGTATAGAACATATCGAGAAATGGCTTTCAAACAATGATCTAACAGTGGGTTGGAGATCTCGGCTGAGAAATCGGTGATTGTACCTTTTTAGAAATCGAACACTGCTTTCATTGTTGATCATGCCATATGCGAAAAGTATACTTTCCAGATAAAATCTCATGCTCGATTCCTCGATGTGATATTTGACCTTCGGTTCAGCTGGGCGCCCCACGCACAATCTGTTGATGGCAAATGAAGGAAAGGATTAAATGTTTACTCATGAGGTATCAAGAGAATATTCGATCTAGACTGGACTGGTTGTATGCTGTATCACGATGCGCCTAAGATTTATCTCTCCAAATTAGATACCCTTCAGCTCAGAGCCATTCGTACCTGCCTTGGTACCATGCGTTCGACGCCTACAAATGCTCTTTGGCTGGAGGCCGGAGAAATGCCCGTAAGTATTAGACGTCAAATGCTGTCAGATGAATTTTTCATTCAAGGAGTGGACCTCGTGGAAAGTCCTGTCTATAAGAGTAAAGGCCGCATTTGCCAATTACGGAATGCCTCCAACAAGAGAACAAAAATTGCGGCTGTCTGCGCAAGCTTTGACTCTTGGTATCCTGTCATATGTTCTTCACATTTGCGTTTATTTGAGTATGATCTTGACACTCTCAGCTGCCATATTCCAGTCTATTATTATAATATGACAACCTCGCCGAGTGTGAACGAAAATTACAGATTTAATTGTCTCATCGAAGCTCAGTAGCCAGATTATATCTGCTATATCTGCACATATACTGATGGATCCAAAATTCCACAAGAGGATATTCCCTCTACCTTACTCCACCTCTCACTTTTTTACCACTGGAGTTAATTTTATTCGGCTTGTGGTTATATTTATTTCGATATGATTATACATGTGTAGCAGCAAGTAAGTTGGTACATGGTAACTAGTAACTTTGCTTTACGATATTAAAGTTTGGATTTGCAATGTTAAGACTGATATAAAACTGAAACTGAGAGCTGATGGCAGTACACAAAATTATTTGTAACAAGCTGCTATGGTTTTGTTTCAATGTTATTACACTGTCTTTACTTAGTAATTCTTTCTTCATAAAAGCAAATAACTTTGAGTAATGTTGAATAAATATTTCACTTTGGCTGTATGAGTCACACTAGCACACATTTGTTAATTTCAGACATGGAGTGGGAGAGGGAATAAACACTTTTATCATAAGTGTGGCACACCGTGGATCAAATTATTGCTTTTCCACATCTGCTCTGGATAATCTTGTAGGGAACATTCACTTGCTACTGTAACGGAATCAAGAAAGAAAGAAAAATGTATCTGAACTCACTACCTTATATGGTATTCAGAAAAGTCAGTAATGAAATTCAAATGATCGTTACAGCACTGAATGTTGTTTACGTTATGCGGTGGATTTTTGAATACTGTTAATTAGAATAGGAGCGCGGCTAGCCCGCGCTCTCTTAATTTCAGGGGAAAAAATGTAAAATATTGCTTTAGTTTCACAGAGCAGACCTTGCCACAAAATGTGAAAATGATAAACTCATAACACAGTTATTCGTTATATTTTTTGCGGCCGCATAGAACATGTCGCACACCACCTTCCAAAGCAAACTGAGAAATGCACTGAATAATATGATATAGTCTGCCGGCACTGCTGGAAGCTGTAAGAAAATGTTAAATATTATTATGTTACCTCGCTTTACCGGCGAGGCGACTGCGATGCCTGAAATAAATATTTTTTGTATGTGCCGCGTCTGCGGCCGTTGCCCTCGCAGATTGGTACAGCGGCTTCCGCTGGCAACTTTACAAATTATTTTAAAAACATATTTGCTCAAACTCTATATATTCAAACAAAAATGCATTAATTTTACACACCTTTTTACAACAACTCGCCTAATGGCGGATCTCAAGCTTCATGAACAAAAGACTCACGGCTAGCATATACATTTGCTTAACACGCGAGCGTCACTCGTAACGAAACCCAAAGAGAACAGAGAGATTATTACAATGCTTTTTACTATTTATACATGTACTGAATTGTCCTTTTTATCTGAGGCACAGATCGTACTCACTAATTCATTTAACAAGATAATAATATGTCATGGATTCAAAGTTAAAAAATGCATAAAACGTCAAATAATTATGAATGTTCTACATTCACACATAATACATTCGTGAACTGTTTACACAGTCTTGCTTTATTGTTTCACTTGGTCATGTTTACTCGTGTTTAAATTATTTCTCTTTCGCCATGTGCGTGGCACTATATCGATACATGTTAACTGGTCTTACACACACGGAAAAAATTCTATCACACGCTTTTTATGACGACTGGCCAGGAGACGCTACAAGGAGTATTCTGGATGTGCTTTGCTGTACCCTCAGATCCAAATCAGTAAGGCCTACAAACAGCCTAAAAATGCTTCAATTTTCACGACTGAGTCTGTGGCAATTTCGGAAGCAATTAAGTTCGTTTCTTCTACTTCCTTCTTGAAGATATTAATCGTATCCGACTCCCAGAGTGTTCTTAAAAGTATTCAACTCCAAAAATGGAATAAAACTACGAACCGTTACATTTTGGATGTAGTACTGGAATACATCCGCTGCAAAAAGAGAGGGCAGACAGTCATTCTGTTCTGGGTGCAGCCACACGCTGACATTTGCTGTAATGGGGAAGGTGGTGTCTTATAGAAGCAAGCTGCATCTACAGGAAGTGTTCTCGATGTGAAATTACCTTATAAAGATTACTTTCCTGAGGTCAAGAGCTATGGAAAACAATGAGATGTGGAATGTGTTTAAAAACAGAAGGTGTATATTATGCGGCATTACAGCCGCAAATTACAAGGCCGTTGTTTACGAGGACGCATTTGAACCGATCTACGTTTTCCATCATTCGACTCCGCTTCAACCATACCTCGTTTCCTTTACATCTGTATAGAATCAACATTTACGATTCCCGTTCATGTTAGTGGGATTCCGAGTCAGAAACCATATTTTGTTTTCTTGTTCCAAATTTGAAGCCGGCCGAAGTGACCGTGCGGTTAAAGGCGCTGCAGTCTGGAACCGCAAGACCGCTACGGTCGCAGGTTCGAATCCTGCCTCGGGCATGGATGTTTGTGATGTCCTTAGGTTAGTTAGGTTTAACTAATTCTAAGTTCTAGGGGACTAATGACCTCAGCAGTTAAGTCCCATAGTGCTCAGAGCCATTTGAACCATTTGAACCAAATTTGAAAACAAACGATTGAAATTTCTGAGGACTTTGATGAATATGGGCTACTTTCTTCCTCAGTCAGCGTCTTGTCTTTTGGTTTCTAGAGACAGTCGTCTTTATAAAGTGATTGTCAATTTTCTTAAGAATATAAGGAAAAAATCTCTAGGATTCATATTTTGATTTATCTGTACCTGTTATTAAATTTAAGAAGTAGTGTGGAACGTTTGCATAAATGTGTCTAGTTTACTTATCAGTCTATTTGTTGAATATTTGTTGTGGGAAAAGCTTGAGATTTCCATTCTGTAAATGTGCATTTTTTTTCGTTGTACAGTTACGTGTTCTGCGTAAACACGTGTTCTCGATGGATAAATAGAGTACAAGCTGCGGAGGTCAAATAAAATAAAACAAAGAAACTACGAAGGCAGAAGTGTTTCGGAACACATCGTTCAACGTACGTTGTTGAAAATGGAGCTCCGCAGCAGACCACCCCTACGTGTTCACATGTTGACCTAACGACATTGTCAATTACTATTGTAATGGACACGAAACCAATGAGATTCGACCGTCGATCAATGGAAACGTGGCGGCTCTTCCGGTGAATCACATTCTTGCTACACTCCACAAACGCCGCGATCGAGGTGAACGGCGGCTCGAAACGTGTAGCGCGGCACAGACGCGCTGGTGGGAGCAGTATTATGCTGTGGGATACATGCTCCTGCGATTGCATGGGACCTGTGGTAGCAATCGAAGACATGCTGACAGCTGCGAACCACCTGCATCCCTTCATGCCTGATGTCTTACCCGACGGCGATGTCTCCTTTCAGAAGTGTAACTGTCCGTGTGTCGAAGGCACATCCGTGCAACGCTGATGTCTCCGCGATGAGATTCGTCTCATGTAAATCCTATGGGACCTATCTGGGTAGCGGTTGGGCGCCATCACCGCGTACGCATACCAGCGGCCCATTATTTATGCGAATTACGTGACCATTGCGTAGACATCTGATGCCACGTATCTCCACAAACCTACCAATAAACTGTCAGATACCTGCTACGCAGAATCAGTGGTGTATTTCGTTCCAAAGACGGACAAACAAGCTATTAAGTAGGTGGTCATAATGTTTTGGATCGTAAGTGTATGTGTGTTTTAATTGAAGGAAGACGAATCATTTGAAGTTATGTGTCAAATTACATACTGCATGGGTCGAATAAACTACGCAAGAACGCACTATCAAATAAAATTACTCAGCAGTATAGGGGATATGGCATCACATAATGGGGGTGCATGTGTATTAGGGTGGGGTGTGCTCCTCTAAGGTGCCATTGGAACACTTCGCCAATCAACCAATGTATCTTGTGTGTGGGATCACAATCATCGAAAACGGTGCAGCTTGGTGTTTTGCGGTGTTTATCACTTTGCTGTGCAAGGTCGTAAATGATGCGGTTATCTATAAGGGGACAGCATGGCTGGAAGACTGTAGCGCATTTCATTGCGTGGATGATTTCTACAGGGACCTGGAGACGGGTAAATATACCTATTGCAGACAAACAGGCGAGAAGGTCAACTGCTGTTACATTACGCTGCAGACTGAAACAGTAGCAACCATGTAATACCTAGTAGTAACTACTACCCAAAGAGATCAAAAGTAGGATGACCAAACGAGGGAGAGCAATTCAACAATAAAAGGAGAACTGACTTATAAAACAGTTGTTCACAGATTTTTGAGTGTTTCTTGTTAGCCTGGAGTTCTGACCGTGTTAGGTAAATAGAAGATCCAATGCATGCAGTTGTTCAGTTGACGTAACTCTTGTGCTAGATGCTGCAGTAGCAATGGTCTATTTCTTCTCCTGTTGTGATATCGGTACACACGACAAAAGTTTTTTATCCAATGGAATGGTACTGCTGCGCAATTATCGGCTTCTGAGAGAATCACGATGAATATTACGCTACAGACAACACTTAAGATGCATAGTGGGCGAGGCAGCAAATGCATGCTTGCGGGGTGGCGCTCGACCTGGTGGAAAAAAATTTCATTGTCAGTGTTCGGCCAGCAAGAGGAGAAGTGGTGGCGTAAGTTCCTGATCGCCAGACTTTGCGCCAAAGTCTTGGTTTAAATATTAAACCTCTCCGCAGTTTCTGATGAAGTGGCGCTGTTGATGGTGATCCGTCCGTCAGATGGGGGTGCTAAGTTTGGCGTAATATTCCGGCGTCGTAGTTGCAGACGTTGACGTACGGCGGGCGACGCGCACGGGCTGCTTGGGAGACAGAGGGTTGCGCTGGCGTCTCTGGTATGCGAGTCGAGCAGAGGCGGCAGGATGCGGCCGCACTGCGGTCACGGGTGGCCACGAGGTCTTCTCTCGCGCGGAAGGTCGCGTCGTTCCAGTGGCACGGCGATGGCGGGCGGATGGCGTGGTGTTGCCTGCCCGGACCGGTGGCGGCACAGTTCACAGCGAGGATTCCCGGCTGACTCACAGCAGGCGCCAGAGGAGGCCCTGCTGCGCGCGAATGTGACGTACTCGGCTGGGCCAGCGTTTAAATGCTGGTTACCGGCGCTGAATTCGCTGAAGAGCTGCGCTTGTAGGCCACTGGGGACCGTCTGACACAGGGCAATGACCGGCGACTGGCGTAATCGTCGACTACGCGGAAGTCTGTCGAAGGCTGGCCCAGTGCACTGACACCGGCGACACTGCACTGACACGGGAGTCTGGCTGCTGGTGAGGGTCGCTGATCAAACAGGGCCGGCCGGTGTGGCCGTGCGGTTCTAGGCGCTTCAGTCTGGAACCGCGTGGCCGCTACGGTCGCAGGTTCGAATCCTGCCTGGGGCATGGATGTGTGTGATGTCCTTAGGTTAGTTCGGTTTAAGTAGTTCTAAGTTCTAGGGGACTGATGACCTCAGATGTTAAGTCCCATAGTGCTCAGAGCCATTTGAACCATTTTGATCAAGCAGGAGCGACGGCCGGCTACGGCTGACGTCCGTGGCTTGTGGCCTGATTTCGGCGCTCGCAGTCGGGCGGCACGGGAGCCAGTCGCGCAGTTCAGTGACCGGCATCTACTGTCTGCTGCGGCCTCGCAGGAGTTCTGGGCTCTCATTTTAGCTCGAAATTCTACTGTAGTTTTCTCCCGTTACAAATGTATTATGGTCGAAACACGATACTGGAACGCTGCAATTGACTTCGTAAGAGCTAAGTTTACGTCTCGATCGTAAGATTTCAAACACTGACTTAAATGAAAGAGGACAAGGTACGAAAAAAAGTGGAAATATTGCAATAATCACATAAGTATTGAAGTAGCTCATTCACTAGGCAACAAGACGGAACTTTATCTAATGCTTTCCAGAAGTCATAAAGCACCACTCGTGGATAGCATATTGCAGTCATATGCTTCACTAAATTTCTTTCCTCTCAAAATCTCCATTTTATAGAAGATATTTGGCGGTATTTCTCTTACTCCCAACTAGCTTTTTGCCCGTGGATCCTTCCGCGTATGCATAAGTCACATATACAGTTTGTCACAGGAGGAACGGTCAGTATTCAGCGATATGACAGGAAAGATGATTTAAAGCTAGAAATCCAGTAAACATGGCCTCTAAATTGCATACCTTAAGAGCTATGAGCAATTCTTCCCTTTCGATTTGTGAAGCAAATCTCTTCTGATACAAGCTCTTTTCTTTCCAGCTTTTCAGAGGTGGTAGCATGGACCAAAATAAGAAAAACATCTACAGTAAAAATGTCGTCTAACTTTCGTATCTTAAGTGTTATGAGCTCTTGTTCATCTTCCTTACTTCCAAACACATCTCTTCTACGGAATAAGTGCTCTTACCTCTTTAAGGACTGCATTTTATACACCATGTTTACTGGACGTTTTTCTTGTTTTGGTTCGTAATACCACGTCTGAAAATATGGAAAGCAAAGATCCCGTAGTAGAAGAAATTTGCTTCACAGTGTAGAAGATGAAGTGGTCATTGCTCTTAAGGTATGCATTATACAGCACATATTTACTACAGTTGTACAGATATTTCATATATACCTCAGATTCAGTAGGCTCGTTCTGTAATTCCTTGAGAGTGACGTTCACATTAATTTTCAGAATCATTAGCCCGCCTTGCGCTTGCACGCATCCACATATCCTCAAGTCAATGCTGTCGTTCATGATCTTTTTCGTTTCTCCGTAATAATCCTGCATTGTTTCCTTTTCATTGAATCTCACCGATAGGCTTTCATTTCATTTGAAGCATAAGGACAGCAATAACTGACTGGTGTTTCGAGAAAAAAGACGCTGGGAATACTCTTGACTTTCAGCAGCTGTTCACCATGCGCCTACAGAGATGTTAAATATATCTGCGGTATTCAGCCATGTGACACGATCTTTATTGGCGCCAAAACACGCTGACAAAATATTGGTTCGCCGCAGTGGTCTTTCTCGCGACCTGTTTGACACACTGAACAGCACAAACAAGAGATCGAGTGTGTTTCAGTCAACTAAAACGCGGAAAGAAACACCAACAGGTCGTTTTCGAACATTACTACAAGTCACCCTCCTCATCGTCACCCACTCATAGGGACAGTAGGGTTGCTTTGCTCCTACAGCGTTTTTATACAAATAACTAGCGAAACGATCTGGCTTTGCACGTACAGCACCAAGCACATACGGCTGGACGACTTGTCTAGCTTAACGGTAATTTTGTTTGTGGGCCACTGCATAAAGTGAAACGTCCCCTTAGAAAAATTATACAAGACTGTGCTTAAACTGACACACAATATTTTTAGCGCAACGCAATCTGACCTTCAATAATCCCTACAAAAGAACGGCCCTGACTAACATTAACCTATACCTTTCACAAACCACTTTGCTCACCAAAAATCTTCGTTACTCGCACTACTGCAATACAGCGAGGCGCAGTCCGGAACCGCGGGACTGCTACGGTCGCAGGTTCGAATCCTGCCTCGGGCATGGATGTGTGTGATGTCCTTAGGTTAGTTAGGTTTAAGTAGTTCTAAGTTCTAGGGGACTGATGACCACTGATGTTAAGTCCCATAGTGCTCACAGCCATTTTTTGAATACAGCGAGCGCCACTACTGCCAGCTAAATAAAAGATTCAAACTACTGAAGGCACTTACTACTGATAGGCATAGTTAGCAAATGAAAGATTTTGATAGAGAACAAATGATGTATTTACCTTAATAGTCATAATATATATAGCAGTTCATGACATCCAGTCTTACAAATTTCAAAACTCCGCCATCTCTCTCCCCACATCCACCACTGCTGGCGGCTCACCTCCAACTGCCGAACGCTATGCGCTGTTAACATCCAGCTGCCCAACACTACAATGGCAGACAACAATGCAAACTAGCCACAGACTGCACACAGCACAGCCAGTGATTTTCATACAGAGCGCTACGTGGCGTTACCAATAAGAAAACCTAAACAGCCTACTTACAAAAGTTACGATTAAAATTCTGGTGTCAGCTGCGGCCACCTGTCAGTCCCACGACTCCAGCGCCAGTCCAGCTCGAGCTAATTTTTCTGTGTGACCTTTAACGTATTCCCAATGTAACATCGTTACGAAGCAGCCTCCACCACGAAACATTAGTAGCATGCTCCATCTAGCAAGAAACATAGTTACTGACCCTCCCAGTACCAGGACCACGGCGGCTGGGGGAGGGGGAGGGGGACTTTGTGCCCACTTTTTGAAAATATCGTCATCTAGCCTGGTACTTAATATTTCAAAATTTTGAAAATATATTGTTGGTTTTAATGAGTTCTTATATCAGATTTCGTAACCAAAAAATTCAAGTCTAAGTAGTGAATGTAGCTTTTTGCAACAAATGTCAAATTCATATTTTCAGGTACAGGACCATTGTGAATGAAAATCAACGACGATTAACGAAATTAGTATTTTTTAGGTTTTTTGTAGTTTTTATAAGGTACTCCTCCACTCGATATAAATAATACAGAAATTGGTTTGGTGTTGCTAAGATCGTGCTCAAAAGTATTTTCATGTTCTGTAGCCTACTTACACATCATTAACTATGTATGTTGTTAATATAAGTTAAAAACATTTCACAATTTTTTGTGATGGACACAAAGTACTCCATTTGGTATTACGTGTTGTGGAAAATACGTTGTTATTGCTATGGTCAAGCACTCTCTCCCAAACAACATTCATATAAAGCACCCTCTGCCATCCAAAATCGTTACAAAGCTCCTGCTGCCTCACAACACGGTATGAAGCACCCTCTGCCACACAACATTGGTAAGAAACACCCCCTGCCATGCACAATCAGTAGGGAGCTCCCTCCACCTCGCATCATGGTATGATCACTCTTTGCTATGCAACACTGGTACGGAGCACTCCTTGCCACCTAATACTGGTGAGGGTAGCCTCTGCAACATAACATCACTGCGAAGCACACTCTGCCATACAACATTAGTGCGAAGCATCCTCTGCTACGAAACATGAATAAAGGGCGCCTTCTGCCACGCAACTTCGATATGTACCATTCTTTGCTACACGATGTCAGTACAAAGCAATCTCCGTCACACGACAATGGTTCAAACCGCACTCTTCCATACGTCAGCACGAAACACCCTTTACAGTATAACGCTGGTAGGAAGTACCCTCAACCACACAACAATGGCATGAAGCGACATCTGGCACAGAGCTCAGTGTGAAGCACCAACTGCCACACAAATCTGGTAAGAGGAACTTTCTGCTACGCAACTTCGGTACGAAGCATCCTTCACCACATAACATTGGTACAAATCATTCTCTCCCAATAGCATTGGATGTCACCCAACAGGAGCGCCAGAGAGCCCTAATTACTGCAGTTCCAAGGATTATGGAAATTGTTGGCACAGTGGTGTGTCATTTTAATTCATCAAAGATTAGCCAATTGCCACTAAATTTTACAAAGTATTTAGACAGATCTTCCTCATAAAGCAGTCGACTTATTAATGAAAACTGTCTCAAAATCCTATAGTAGTTCCAGAGATAAGCCCAAATATACTGACAGAACTACAGCAGGTGCTTCAGTTTATATCTGTGTAGAAGATAGATGGTCGATAGCGAGGAGATCCAATACCTACACACACTCCGTGTCCTACCTCAACGCAACTTCAGTCACGTCCCTCTCCCAGACAATGAGATCAGCCCCGATATTTATCCTTCCTATCAACTTTAATCCTTTTCCACCTATCCCACACCATGTCAGGGCTCTTCTCTCCTTTTCCCTCTCCACCCACCTGTCTTATTCTTCTTGTAGCACTAACCTCCCCATACACCATTACTCCTCCTCACCCTCTGTCCTTCCCACCGTCTATATGCCCACTATCAGCTTCACCTCCTCCCTATCATCCCCATAGTTTCTCCACCTAATAGATTCCTCCCTCTTTACCCATACCCCTCAGTCTCTATGGAACATGTTCTCGTCTCCTACAATACTTCTCACCCTGTATAGATCACAATGCGGGTGACAGTGCAGTGCTCCAGTGCTTTTTTTCCTAGAAGAATATCACGACTGTGTGTGTGTGTGTGTGTGTGTGTGTGTGTGTGTGTGTGTGTGTGTGTGTGTCTATTTCTACATATTTTTCGTCCTTTTAACTGTCTGTTATTAATCTTTTTTAATTTAAAATCTAAACAATCCTCATATTTTTATTGTGATCTTTATGAACGCTCTTGGCTGAAGAGTGGAGTATTGTACCACTGAGAGCCCGTCCCCCTCCCCTCCCCCGTCTACCCATAGGGGGCGAGGAGGATGAGAGAACAATGAAGAAAGTTAGAAGATGAGTACATAGAAGATAAATCATGTATATACCAAATTAGATTGAAATTGAATGTCTGGTTGAAACTGAATGTCTGGAGATCACTGAGTTATGGTTTTGTCACCATTTTTCACATCCAATCTCATCCACAGGCGTCATAGTAGTATTTTACTGCCACAGCAAATTTTTTCTCCGAAGTAACCGATAATGTGCGAAGTTTGGTTGGTTGGTTGTTTGGGGAAGGAGACCAGACAGTGAGGTCATCGGTCTCATCGGATTAGGGAAGGACGGGGAAGGAAGTCGGCCGTGCCCTTTGAAAGGAACCATCCCGGCATTTGCCTGGAGCGATTTAGGGAAATCACGGAAAACCTAAATCAGGATGGCCGGACGCGGGATTGAACCGTCGTCCTCCCGAATGCGAGTCCAGTGTCTAACCACTGCGCCACCTCGCTCGGTGCGAAGTTTGGTAGAAATCATTTCTCTCCTCCTCAACCCCATCCCCTGCCCATGCCCGACGAATGGTTCAAATGGCTCTGAGCACTATGGGACTTAACAGCTGAGGTCATCAGTCCCCTAGAACTTAGAACTGCTTAAACCTAACCAACCTAAGGACATCACACACATCCATGCCCGAGGGAGGATTCGAACCTGCGACCGTAGCAGTCGCGCAGTTCTGGGCTGAAGCGCCTGGAACCGCTCGGCCACCGCGGCCTGCCCATGCCCGACGCTCGTCCCTCCCTAGAGGTGAAACGTCACTGCCAACAATGAGCCTAGTGATCCCGAAAACTGTAAATTCGATACTACTATCAGTTGTTATCGAATATTTTTGCAGGTCAAAGCTCTGCAATCCCATTTCTACCCCCTGCCCCACCCCTAAGGATGATAGAGGTATATTACCAATCAGTATTTATATGTACAAATAATGGGTCACATACATAAAAAATTTCGTTGAAATCGCTTCCGACGTTTATACTTCTATGTCACCCCCTTTTCAGTACCACTTCTACCACTATGGGAGGTAGCTGGTCCTCAGTCACACAGTATTTCTTTCAAGATACTAAGTGATTTGTGTACTAAGATTTGTTGAAATCGATCCATTGGTTTCGGTAGCGCTATGGAACGTAAGAAAGTAGATGCACACTGTATATTAAAAAAAAAATATTTATAAATATATAAATGTTCAGTAACATCTCTCCTAACAAAAGTTTTCTAAAATCTATTGCACAACAACAAAATTTTCTCAAATACCGTCTTTTTACTTAGAGCTTACAGCCCTTCAGTGCTGTGTAAACTCCATCGGTAATGAAAGTCTCACCATCTCTTTCGATAATTCTGAAAGGCCTAAATAACTGCTATTTAAAAACTAAAGACGCTTCCAGCATTTCTGACGATTATGCTTCCGTAACCGGACTTGAGCAAAGAAAATGAAATACAAGAGAAATTGGGGAAGGCTGACTGCGGACTGGCACACCGTAAAAGTTGCACCTACCTGGTTTCTAAAGAAAGATCTGTTCAGAAGGGAAGACACTACAGTAGAGGCTTTAATAAAGGCAGTCTTTCCTGGCCACCCGCCGCGAGCCAGATTTTAATCCGATCCTCGCCAGTGGGCAGGCTAACGAATTCAAGCTCCGAAAGCTTAATTCGGAGCCTCCACAAAGACAGGAGCGTTGGTGCCACGTGAGTCGTGAGCTAGAAAGGGCCGGAGCTGGCGGGGAGGGGAGGGAGGGAGGGGGTGGGAGGCCCGACCGCTCCCGCTCCCCAGGTAAACGCTCAGAAAACCACCGCGCGGCTCCCTCCACGTAGGCCTGTCCGCTGTCATTCTTCCTCCTTATCGTTATCTGCGTAACGAGAAAACCCTCCACCCCCACTTCCAATTCTTTAAAGAATCGAACTCTCCCGAATAATAGCTTCAGACGTCTGATTACTTTACAAATGAGTTAATTTGTTAAATATTTAAGCATGAAAGCGAGAAAAAGTTTGAAATTACGTTTCAACTTTGTTGTAAATCGCTTAGAGGTCTCATTATCAAACAATGAATCAGTTTAGTATGGGTAATTTTCGCTACATTTCAAACAAAAGCTAGTTTTTCACACATCTCAGTGTTTATGTTGTAGGAGGTCCATGACTAAGGAATTTGTTGATGCGCACTCGGGCAGATGTAATTTCGATGGATTGCTCACGCGCTGCCTGCGATATATAAGCTATAAGAGAATCTCAGACCAGAGAGCAGTGTTGGCTGCAATAAGAGCAGTGTTAGTAGAAATAAGTAGTAGCTAGCAGACGAGTGTATGGAGTTGGCGGGGCCAGTCGTGGGGAGCGATGGCGGTGCCTAAGCGATGTAGTATAACGTAAAAGCAGCCGCGCGCATTAGTTTCTTACAACTAAATTAGTAATATTGTTATATCAAGTCCCATGTAAATGTTTTTAAAAATCTGTTAATAATAATCTTTTTTATAAAATTAAATTTTGACAATCCTTCATCTGAATTTAAAGAATTTACTAATTTCTCCAATCAATGGCCATCATCGTAAAGAAAAATCAGTTGTTTCTTTTTGTACATGACAAATCCAGCGGCAAGCATTGCACTGGGCTGTGCCAGAAAAATTTCTTATAGGAGCAGATATACACGCGTTATCCGGCGTTGAGGTAAGAATTTTCAATTTATTCAGAATGATCTTTCAGGGCCATGACGCAGCACTGCCGACGTCCAAATTTACCAGTTTAGATTCGCAGTCAGTTAATTTTTGAGAGGCTATATATGAGTCACATTTTTATTGGGAGGTTAGTCACGTTATTATTGTGAGGTTACGAAATAATAAACTGTTGCGAGGTTAGACTGAATGTGAATGATATAATTATTTTTACTGTTGAGAGGTTACAATGTTGTCGTATCTTCTAAACCATGATCGTACAAAGATATAATTTTTTGCAGGTACATTCTGTCGTATATGTGGATACAGCGTGCAAAATGTGTGGAGAATAGATTTAGTAGTAAAAAAGTAATAAATTAAAAGGTCACGCCTGATTCAGCAGCTTTACTGCTCAAACAGCGAAAATGTTACAAGCAATAAACTTGAATCGTCTCATCATTTTGTGTGGGGTGTCAGTGAGAAACGTTTCGCAAAGATTTGAAATTATGTGTTAAGTTTGTTGGAACGCACTAACAAGGGATCCCTTGAGTGCGAAGTTGCAAGTTCAATCTTAAGTAGGGCTCATTTCAAAATGTTATGTTAACAATTACGATAGGAAAAATATTAGCTGCTAAGGTCTCACCACCTGCATCAAGAGGGCGACAGAAAGTGAGTGTCCAGAAGGTGCAGAGATCAAACTTCTGTGGGATGTATGTATTACACTTCACAAAATGGACATAGCCGACATTCAAGAAATGTTCAAAACAAACCATTAACTTGCACCATAAACACCGAATGAAAAATGACGCGCAACAGAGATCACAAAGGTTCGCACCATCAAGATCGCAAGCGAACACCCTGGGAGCTACATCCCGTTCTGCTAGACATCCATCTGGTGAAATGGGGTGATAAGAACTGATGGAATGTGATGACATGCAACTGAATGCAAGGCAGTCTGTCGTGGAGCTTATCATGGAACTGGTTGTCCTTTAAGGCGCAGACGCAGATAGTGCGATAATATGTTTTACAGGCACCAAAATAAATAAACAACCGGAGGGTGAATTTGTCCAGTGGTCCGAAGTGGTATGAATACACACTTTTCAGGAGGGATTCTTTGCTCTAAATGGGTATGATTTTGGTACACAGACCAGGAATCAAGCAAAATCAATTTATTTCGACCAACTACTGGCGAAAAGCAGCGCTCATACCATATTTGTAGTTCTATTACACCCACTTTTCCACACTTGTTTGCTGTGACGTAAACAGTCCCTACTGCCTTCCAAGATAACGCGCACGAGAAAGATCGTAGGCGGCAGAGCACTAGCAACTTCTCGCAGCACAATAAATAACTTTCCAGCCAATTTACCATCCAGATTAACGGTCGACATAATTATATACGGATGAATTAAGGCTTTGGTGTCAGTTGATTTTGATACAACTCTCTTGATGCCTCTAATTTCCAGGGTTCCTTTCATATGTATTTCCTCTTCAAATTCAGATTGGTCAAAGTTGAAAACAAACTCCTTACTGAACGATGGGGTAAGTCTGTTTATCTCATATACAAATTTTCGGGCCGATTCCCCAGTTTGCTGTGCATTGTCATTGATGCTTTGTTTGAAGTATCAAAACCTTACGTATAACAATTCTGTAGAGCTGTTAGAAGTCATGCAACCATCCTCAGCTTCCCTTGAAATCATTATAATCTATGTCGCGCGCAGTTTGATGTACTTCATGTAGTAGGTCACTATCATGCGCATCCTGTAAATTATATCGAGCGTCCTTGAAACACACAAACACCAGTTTTTATAAGAAGTGCTCCTTTTCCTACGTTGAATACTGTACTTTTTCTTATGCACTACACGTTCATATTGCTGGGGACTTATTCGAAATCTCTTCATAAGTGTTTTCTTACTTTTCTGCGGTTGATCTTCCATGTACGTAATTATGTTTACTATCTGTTCCTTGGATAATGATTGTCCTTTACTACGTTTCACTGGAGACAGGGTATGTGCCTCCCTGTCCGACAAGGACGATGAACTGCATGGCTCGACACCTGTTTCAATATTAATGGTTCAACTGGCTCTGAGCACTATGGGACTTTGTGGTCATCAATCCCCTAGACTTAGATCTTCTTAAACCTAACTAACCTAAGGACATCACACACATCTATACCCGAGGGAGGATTGGAACCTGCGACCGCAGCAGCAGCGCGGTTCCGGACTGAAGCGCCTAGAACCGCTCGGCCACATCAGTATTGGGACACGGCCGGCACCATTCCAAAATACCGAATGTATCCGGTACGTGTTGCCTCTCTAGTCGTTATTACCGTAGCGGGTTGCGACATAGAGAGAGTCCTTTCCTAAGCATCGTTAGTAGACAGCAACAAGGTCGCGCGCAGTGTATCCGGCAAGTGTTGACTCTCTAGTCGTTATTACCGGCGCGGGGTTGTGACATAGAGAGAGAAACCCTTTCTGGAACTCGAACCCTGCTCCTCCTGGGTGGAAAGGCCAAGTGCTCCCACCTAACACAATTAAACCACCAGACACACATGGAATTGATGGGAAATTAAAAATGCCGGAGCCCTTTCTGGGACTCGAACCCTGGTGCTCCTGGACGGAATGCTCAAGTGCACCCCCAACACATGAAACCTGTCTAGATGGGGGAGAGGAAGGTTAGGTTAGTGTACTTTATTTATTTTGGTCGAGAAACTGACGCAAAGATCGATCCTAATTGCGTAATTAATCACAAAGATAGGTCCTAATTACACAACTATATGCAAAGCACTACAGAAGGACGGCATAAAATCGCAATACGCCGCGGAAACTGACGATACCATACAACTGGTGTTATCCTGCCAAGAAAAAAATTCGTAGAACCACTCGAAACCAGCGACAGAATCATCGAAACTCTACCCTACACCTACAAGCTGCCAGAGTCGATATTAGCTAACTTTGAGACGGGTGTATTTCCTGCTTTTCATGTATGCGTGTTTCTACTGCATTACAGAGAAGTTATTATCAGAGTTTTTTTTTTCTTTGTATACGTCTACGGCATTGCATGTTTCGAATTCTTTAAGTTCAATGGGCCCCATGTACAATTAATCTTAAATAGAGTGATGGTAGAACTGCTGTCTGGACGCTTCCATATGAGGTCTACTTTTTTCGTATTTGGTCTTCGTGGTCCTTATGCGCAATTAATGTTAGCTGCAGTAGAGTCGTTTGGTAGTTACCTTGAAATGAGGGTCTCTAAATTTAGTGTTTACAGTTCCTAGGAAAGAACACCGTCCTCCAAGGACTTCTGTTTGAGTTCTGAAAGCAGCTCCATGGCACTTACAGGTAACAAATCTAGAAGCCATTCGCCGAAATTCTTCAACATGACCTGGAACGGATCAATCCCACCAGTGAAGTAAGCAGGACGATAGTAATACTTCACCTGAAATTTACCGGTTTATTATTCCTACTCATCAGCATTAACTTGCATTTTTTCCGCATTTAAGGCTAGCGACCATTCATCACACCAAATGGAAATTTTGTCTAAATCGTCTTGTGTCCTCCTACAGTCACTCAGCTTTGATGACTTATCGTAGACCGCTGCGTCGTCGGCAGACTATTGACCCGCCAAATCATTTAAGTATAAAGAGAACAGCAGCTATCCAATTGCACTGGGCTGCATATTGGATATAGCCACTCTCTTATCTCTGAGCCTGTTAAATATGCTCGTGCCTTCGTTAACGGGCTGCGATGGGAGATCGTGTCATATACCTTCCTGAAATCTAGAATATGTAATCCACCTGTTACCTTCCTTTATATTTCTAGATATATCATGTGAAATAAAGGCATGCCGAGTTTTGAACGAATGATGCTTTCTAAAATCAGGCTAATTCATCAACATAAACAGCTTAGCCTCAAGAACGTTTATTATATTCGAACTGAGAATACGTACAAAGATTCGGGAGCAGTCCGAAGTTAGGGATATTGGTCTGTAATTTTGCGGTCTGTTCCTTCATCTTTCTTGTATACTGGAGTGACCCGCGCTTTCTTTCTTTCCTTTATACCATTCGTTTCGATCTTCGTGTTGGACGAGAAAGAAAGAGAGAGGGAGAGAGAGAGAAGCGGGGTGATGGACCAATTCCCTGGAGTACTCCTTCTAAAATCTAACAGGAATGCCATCCGGACCAGATGATTTGTCTGTTTTTCAAATCTTGACGGTACTTCCTTATGTCAGTTACACATCTTCCATACGGGGGTCCGTCCGAAGGTCAAGAGACAGCATGTTTGTACGGTTTTCATGCTTGAACGATGTCTTAAACGTGAAATTTTAAACTTAGGTTCGGCTTTTGCTATCTTCAACTGCCGCACCAGACTGGTCAACAAGGAACTGATTGGAATCCTTAGACTCGCTTACCGATTTTATACACGGCCTGAATGTTCTCGGCTCCCTGCCAAATCTTTTGCTAAGTTGTGACGGTGGCAGTTACGTGCTTCACGCATTAATATTTCGGCAGCCGGCTAATGGCTTACGAGGCCTCAATTCAATCTATTAAACGTGCTTGATTCGATTATTCTATTCCCTACAGCTTACAGCCATGAAATATCGGTCAAATTATACATCATCTTCGTTTTCCATTAATGTCGATGGTACTTCATTCCTAAATATACGGCTTACAAGTAGTATTGTTTAGTGCTCGTCACAGTTATGAGTACCGGTAACTACAAGCGAGGTTCATTACAAAAGCGATACTGTCTGACTCGAAATAGTCAGGTATCTATGACAGGGTATGCTAATACACAGAAAATTCGGTGCATAACTGATTCTTTGTCTATGTGATGCACAAAACTAATTTCATTTTGTTTTGATGTTATTTATTTATTTATTGATTTTAGTTTCAGAAGCTATCCCCGATAGCTCCGCATCGCCGTCACCACTACCATCACTGCCAAGATGGTACTTACTTCCGGAGGAGGGGTATGGAAAAGATGATAATGATGACGATGACGACGATGTAATATTTCTCTGTGAAATAATAAATATCGACTAAAAGCACTACATATTTTGGAACACAACCTACGAGCAGCTTAGAGACAGAAGTGATGACACTTTCTGCGGGACCTGACCATCATTTTGCAGAACAATGCTCAAGCACATAGAGTGCAAACTGTTACTGATTTGTTTGACTGATGGGACTGCTGAGTGATGTACCACCTACTGCGGTCCCCTGACGTAAGTCCTCGTGAGTTCAACTCGATTTCTGACTGAAGGAAACACTTCACGGCATTTGCTTGACGACTGCTGCAACTCATCGATTAACAGACCGCGCCACTCGAACTGTCGACACATGTGACACTGCTAAGAGCATCACTGGCAAGGGTTATACACTATGCTGGAGACTACTTTGAAGGTCAATAAAACTTTGAAAGACATATTTATTTTGTACGAGCTGTAAGTAAATAGTTTTTCCACTGTTAAATTTCCAATCCTCGTATATAAACTCTCTCCTAGTATCCACCATCTTCTACAAGACGAGTCCCTTACAACAGAGTATACCACAGAGGTGCATGTGTGTTTGATCCTTTAGAAATACGCAGTGTGTTGCCTCTACAGTTGCTAAATTCATCATAGCATCCACAGTGAGTAAATGATACACTGTCACTGTTGCGGCCAAAGATGTCAATACAGAGATAGAATGTATTGTACTTAAACTGCCAACAGCCTTGTTCAGCCTATTTCAGTAATGTCCAGCCTCGTACCTATCCACATATCCTCAATTTACACTATAACTTTGATGCCACTGGCTAATCTCCATGACAGCAGCAATATCTCCCTCCCTGTAATACTATTACTTGGAGTGCAATAAGACTCTCTTCACCAACTGTTCGGTGTTGTAATCAATGAAGAAATTAACCACATATTTACCTTCTCAGAGGAACCGAAAGTATAGGACCACTCGGATTACGTTTCGCAGACTCATCCATCATTCAATTTGATTTCGTTTGGCTCCCATACAGCTCAGCTGATGACGCCATTCTTACGTGCTCTCCGTCCCACTCAGCAACTTGTGTGATGAAGACGCTCGATCTGCTCACCACACAACGAATTCAACCACTGATGGTGTTAAAGATTAATATGTTTTAGAACAGTTAGTCTAATTCTGAAGACGACGCTAGTTTGACTGATTATGGCATTGGTCTTCCGCTCCTAGTCTGCTTCTGTCTGTAACGGCAGGCTCAATTCAACGTCATGCTTATCTGTTGAACAAAACAAGAGTTAGTTTCACACGCTACAACAAGTAAAAAAAAAAAAGGTTCAAATGGCTCTGAGCACTATGGGACTCAACATCTGTGGTCATAAGTCCCCTAGAACTTAGAACTACTTAAACCTAACTAACCTAAGGACATCACACACATCCATGCCCGAGGCAGGATTCGAACCTGCGACCGTAGCGGTCACGCGGTTCCAGACTGAAGCGCCTTTAACCGCACGGCCACACCGTACAACAAGTAAAAATCAGTGATAGTGGTCAAGGTTCATGGCTGGACTTGAGAGCATCTATCTTTTGTGGTGACCTTCATTATCATCCTTTAAACTGACTGGCGTGTTGTTTTAGCGTCTCTGCTTAACTCAAATAGTTAAGCCTAGACTCGGCTAGCGTCGCTAATACGTCTCTACAACACTCCTACGGCCCAAATCATCAATAAGCTCTGTCGATCACGCTATTGCGTGCGACCAGCCACCTGATTTACGTCTTTCTATGACGGCTCAAAACTCGTCTTTTCACACAACATCCTCATCGCACCGATTACGAATTATCCATGTTTGATGCGTCCCTATCGCCTAATTTCGATTGACTGGCCACCGGATAGTCGTTTTGATCACCGTACTCACACTATCAACACAATTGAGATAACAGGTGCGTCTCGAACACTACTGCGTCGGACAGACCACCTCATAATTATCACCCGAAACACCCACAATCACCATACGCCGATAACGCAACGGGTGGGTCCTGAACACTACCGCATCGGACGTCATACCCTGCACTCGTCTCAAGAAACGCAACACATTCGGTGGGACGCAATATCCACCTACCACATCACAACACGCTCAACACAGCCCAAATCCATCCACCACAGAGCCAGATTTTATCCTGAAAGCTCTCCTGTCCAATAGCCTTGCCATAAAATTTTGTATAGGAAGTTATCTACATAAGATAACCCCTTCTATAATTAATCTAATACTTCTAAATATTGTTTGTGTCATAGCTGAAGCAAATTTTCTATACTAAGCGACCCAGTGGTCCCCATACAACAAAATTTAACATCAAACACATAATATACACACAATCCATGCCAAAATAAGACAACCACATGAAAATAGGAAAATAAATACACACAACATAAAACAAATAATCACAAAACACAAATAAAACAGTGCCTATACTAATACAAATAAACATCGCCAACAAATCACAAAAATCTAATCTACACTCCTGGAAATGGAAAAAAGAACACATTGACACCGGTGTGTCGGACCCACCATACTTGCTCCGGACACTGCGAGAGGGCTGTACAAGCAATGATCACACGCACGGCACAGCGGACACACCAGGAACCGCGGTGTTGGCCGTCGAATGGCGCTAGCTGCGCAGCATTTGTGCACCGCCGCCGTCAGTGTCAGCCAGTTTGCCGTGGCATACGGAGCTCCATCGCAGTCCTTAACACTGGTAGCATGCCGCGACAGCGTGGACGTGAACCGTATGTGCAGTTGACGGACTTTGAGCGAGGGCGTATAGTGGGCATGCGGGAGGCCGGGTGGACGTACCGCCGAATTGCTCAACACGTGGGGCGTGAGGTCTCCACAGTACATCGATGTTGTCGCCAGTGGTCGGCGGAAGGTGCACGTGCCCGTCGACCTGGGACCGGACCGCAGCGACGCACGGATGCACGCCAAGACCGTAGGATCCTACGCAGTGCCGTAGGGGACCGCACCGCCACTTCCCAGCAAATTAGGGACACTGTTGCTCCTGGGGTATCGGCGAGGACCATTAGCAACCGTCTCCATGAAGCTGGGCTACGGTCCCGCACACCGTTAGGCCGTCTTCCGCTCACGCCCCAACATCGTGCAGCCCGCCTCCAGTGGTGTCGCGACAGGCGTGAATGGAGGGACGAATGGAGACGTGTCGTCTTCAGCGATGAGAGTCGCTTCTGCCTTGGTGCCAATGATGGTCGTATGCGTGCTTGGCGCCGTGCAGGTGAGCGCCACAATCAGGACTGCATACGACCGAGGCACACAGGGCCAACACCCGGCATCATGGTGTGGGGAGCGATCTCCTACACTGGCCGTACACCACTGGTGATCGTCGAGGGGACACTGAATAGTGCACGGTACATCCAAACCGTCATCGAACCCATCGTTCTACCATTCCTAGACCGGCAAGGGAACTTGCTGTTCCAACAGGACAATGCACGTCCGCATGTATCCCGTGCCACCCAACGTGCTCTAGAAGGTGTAAGTCAACTACCCTGGCCAGCAAGATCTCCGGATCTGTCCCCCATTGAGCATGTTTGGGACTGGATGAAGCGTCGTCTCACGCGGTCTGCACGTCCAGCACGAACGCTGGTCCAACTGAGGCGCCAGGTGGAAATGGCATGGCAAGCCGTTCCACAGGACTACATCCAGCATCTCTATGATCGTCTCCATGGGAGAATAGCAGCCTGCATTGCTGCGAAAGGTGGATATACACTGTACTAGTGCCGACATTGTGCATGCTCTGTTGCCTGTGTCTATGTGCCTGTGGTTCTGTCAGTGTGATCATGTGATGTATCTGACCCCCAGGAATGTGTCAATAAAGATTCCCCTTCCTGGGACAATGAATTCACGGTGTTCTTATTTCAATTTCCAGGATTGTAATTATACACTACTTTGTTCCCGGCCGCGTTCTTCCGCTGCCGAGTGTGCCGCCCTAGTCATTCTTGTCTGTTTTGCGCAGTTTGCATACGGCCAGGGTTCGCCGGATGTATTTTGATTATTTGTGTAGGTTCTGGATTGCGGTCTTCACTCGCTCTCCAGTTCTGCACTGGTTGATCCCTTCCATTTTTATTGGTTGGTTTCCAGTTATTATTACCCTGGTTCCACCTACGTTCCTGTGGCGGCTAATGTTTGTCCTCTATTATCGCGTCACTTCGGATTGTTTCATCAAGTTGCATGCTTTGTGGGCTGCACCGCGGAATTTACCCGTAAGATGACAATGGTCTCTACGAGGAGTCTCAGCTTTTCTATCTAAGGCCAGCCCGCAAATATGACAATTAACAGCCTTTTCATACAAGTCATCATTTTCCTTTGATTTGGTCATGGGAATATTGATGCTGTAGAGCTTGTGAACTTGCCATGAAAGTTTTCCAAGCTCAGTGAGAAGCCAAACCGCCGGATCGCCCCCTACATAAGACTGATAGCTATTAAGTTTACAATCATATGCGCATACAACTTGGAACGCAGTCGCATAAGGTAAGTGTTTTTGTGTGAAGGTTGTGTGTGAGGCTAAGGGGTTCCCTTCACAACGAGTAATAGGAGCCAGCAAGCATCAAAATCGGCGTACACAACAAAAGGACAACGCTGCTGGTGGTGAGCATTTTTAAATTTAATGAAGTTATTTTCCTCAGTGGGCATAACAACACGTACCGGGTCCATGCATGCACAATCTAATAGATGTGTCGCTAATAACTCTTGAGATGAAAAATAATTCAAACACCTCATACAAATATGTTGTTTATGTTCATTTTTACTTAACTGGGAGGAAATGAGTCGGGACATGTCTTTGATCCAGACGTAGTGATAATTATCACGTTCGGAGAAGAGCAGCATGTTGACATGCAACTCTCGCTCACATGCAAATTTTGAGAAATGGAGGGGGTCTACTACTGTATGCTTGTTCTGCTCATCTGACTTGCTTTTCCTCTCCAGGCCACAAACGTGGACTGATATTGCGGTATTCTGAGCTTAAAACTTAGGTATGTCCTGGATTCTTAAAGGGAACTCTATTCCATCAAAGTTGTACTGTCTCTTAATATCTTTGACTTTGTAACTGCTGGGACGCTCGGGATGATGTCTGTAATTGTAATTGTAATTGTAATTTCTCTCGCAAGCCAGGACTGACTATGCAAAACACGCATTATCATACTTATTTTGAACATTAATGCACGCCTGCTTTTTCTCAATATCTATAGGGAGTTTAATATAACTGGACCCTCCATTCATTGGATCATAGACATGTATATGGATGTCGAGGTGTGGTATACTGCTGAGCGCTTTAGCGGATCCACGTACTTCCATCGCGGAAAATCGGGCCATAATAGCGCTCAAGGTGGATTCTCGGTACAACTCAGCAATCGATGTGCTCTGAGAAATAACACCATTTTCACCCCATATATAATGCAGAGTAGCCGTCTCCGCGTCACCTTGATGTTTAGAGGGGTGACTCAGTTCACTGCATAATACCGCACTGCATTTAAAGGCGTTAAATTCCGGATCTTCTAAGAGTTTGAGGAGCTCGGTCTCCAAGACAGGGAGGCACGCCTCCAAAAACCTTACAGGATCGCGATACCTCCCGCATGGATTCTCAATTCTGGTGAAAGAGATTCGCCCCTCAAACGCTCTAGCAACTGCTGAGTATTCTAAGGGAGCCATTACGCCGTTATTCTGATCGAATTCGTTATCGATAGGACGGGGGAGAGAACTACCGTTAGCCATAAGGAAATTACTATTATTACTGTTGCTACAACTAGGAGTCTACCCGATAGATGAATGGACTGGTGATGGGTGATCGTAATCATCATCATTTGCGGGGAGAGGCATACGTCTCGAAAGGCATACCTTGCGTGGGCGGCGAGCTGCTGTTTCTAGAGGAGGAGGGGGTGACAGCCGGTTTGAAGAGCCAGGCTGTGGCGACGGCGGACGGGCTGCGCAGCCAAACGGTTACGACAGCGCTGTGGGAGGAGATGGCGCTAACTCTCTCTCTCACAACCCCGCGGCCGCGGCCGCGGGGTTGTGACATAGAGAGAGAGTAAGGTTTTTGGAGGCGTGCCTCCCTGTCTTGGAGACCGAGCTCCTCAAACTCTTAGAAGATCCGGAATTTAACGCCTTTAAATGCAGTGCGGTATTATGCAGTGAACTGAGTCACCCCCCTAAACATCAAGGTGACGCGGAGACGGCTACTCTGCATTATATATGGAGTGAAAATGGTGATATTTCTCGGAGCACATCGATTGCTGAGTTGTACCGAGAATCCACCTTGAGCGCTATTATGGCCCGATTTTCCGCGATGGAAGTACGTGGATCCGCTAAAGCGCTCAGCAGTATACCACACCTCGACATCCATATACATGTCTATGATCCAATGAATGGAGGGTCCAGTTATATTAAACTCCCTATAGATATTGAGAAAAAGCAGGCGTGCATTAATGTTCAAAATAAGTATGATAATGCGTGTTTTGCATAGTCAGTCCTGGCTTGCGAGAGAAATTACAATTACAATTACAATTACAGACATCATCCCGAGCGTCCCAGCAGTTACAAAGTCAAAGATATTAAGAGACAGTACAACTTTGATGGAATAGAGTTCCCTTTAAGAATCCAGGACATACCTAAGTTTTAAGCTCAGAATACCGCAATATCAGTCCACGTTTGTGGCCTGGAGAGGAAAAGCAAGTCAGATGAGCAGAACAAGCATACAGTAGTAGACCCCCTCCATTTCTCAAAATTTGCATGTGAGCGAGAGTTGCATGTCAACATGCTGCTCTTCTCCGAACGTGATAATTATCACTACGTCTGGATCAAAGACATGTCCCGACTCATTTCCTCCCAGTTAAGTAAAAATGAACATAAACAACATATTTGTATAAGGTGTTTGAATTATTTTTCATCTCAAGAGTTATTAGCGACACATCTATTAGATTGTGCATGCATGGACCCGGTACGTGTTGTTATGCCCACTGAGGAAAATAACTTCATTAAATTTAAAAATGCTCACCACCAGCAGCGTTGTCCTTTTGTTGTGTACGCCGATTTTGATGCTTGCTGGCTCCTATTACTCGTTGTGAAGGGAACCCCTTAGCCTCACACACAACCTTCACACAAAAACACTTACCTTATGCGACTGCGTTCCAAGTTGTATGCGCATATGATTGTAAACTTAATAGCTATCAGTCTTATGTAGGGGGCGATCCGGCGGTTTGGCTTCTCACTGAGCTTGGAAAACTTTCATGGCATGTTCACAAGCTCTACAGCATCAATATTCCCATGACCAAATCAAAGGAAAATGATGACTTGTATGAAAAGGCTGTTAATTGTCATATTTGCGGGTTGGCCTTAGATAGAAAAGCTGAGACTCCTCGTAGAGACCATTGTCATCTTACGGGTAAGTTCCGCGGTGCAGCCCACAAAGCATGCAACTTGAAGAAACAATCCGAAGTGACGCGATAATTGAGGACAAACATTAGCCGCCACAGGAACGTAGGTGGAACCAGGGTAATAATAACTGGAAACCAACCAATAAAAATGGAAGGGATCAACCAGTGCAGAACGCGGTGCAGCCCACAAAGCATGCAACTTGAAGAAACAATCCGAAGTGACGCGATAATAGAGGACAAACATTATCCGCCACAGGGACGTAGGTGGAACCAGGGTAATAATAACTGGAAACCAACCAATAAAAATGGAAGGGATCAACCAGTGCAGAACTGGAGAGCGAGTGAAGACCGCAATCCAGAACCTACACAAATAATCAAAATACATCCGGCGAACCCTGGCCGTATGCAAACTGCGCAAAACAGACAAGAATGACTAGGGCGGCACACTCGGCAGCGGAAGAACGCGGCCGGGAACAAAGTAGTGTATAATTAGATTAGATTTTTGTGATTTGTTGGCAATGTTTATTTGTATTAGTATAGGCACTGTTTTATTTGTGTTTTGTGATTATTTGTTTTATGTTGTGTGTATTTATTTTCCTATTTTCATGTGGTTGTCTTATTTTGGCATGGATTGTGTGTATATTATGTGTTTGATGTTAAATTTTGTTGTATGGGGACCACTGGGTCGCTTAGTATAGAAAATTTGCTTCAGCTATGACACAAACAATATTTAGAAGTATTAGATTAATTATAGAAGGGGTTATCTTATGTAGATAACTTCCTATACAAAATTTTATGACAAGGCTATTGGACAGGAGAGCTTTCAGGATAAAATCTGGCTCTGTGGTGGATGGATTTGGGCTGTGTTGAGCGTGTTGTGATGTGGTAGGTGGATATTGCGTCCCACCGAATGTGTTGCGTTTCTTGAGACGAGTGCAGGGTATGACGTCCGATGCGGTAGTGTTCAGGACCCACCCGTTGCGTTATCGGCGTATGGTGATTGTGGGTGTTTCGGGTGATAATTATGAGGTGGTCTGTCCGACGCAGTAGTGTTCGAGACGCACCTGTTATCTCAATTGTGTTGATAGTGTGAGTACGGTGATCAAAACGACTATCCGGTGGCCAGTCAATCGAAATTAGGCGATAGGGACGCATCAAACATGGATAATTCGTAATCGGTGCGATGAGGATGTTGTGTGAAAAGACGAGTTTTGAGCCGTCATAGAAAGACGTAAATCAGGTGGCTGGTCGCACGCAATAGCGTGATCGACAGAGCTTATTGATGATTTGGGCCGTAGGAGTGTTGTAGAGACGTATTAGCGACGCTAGCCGAGTCTAGGCTTAACTATTTGAGTTAAGCAGAGACGCTAAAACAACACGCCAGTCAGTTTAAAGGATGATAATGAAGGTCACCACAAAAGATAGATGCTCTCAAGTCCAGCCATGAACCTTGACCACTATCACTGATTTTTACTTGTTGTACGGTGTGGCCGTGCGGTTAAAGGCGCTTCAGTCTGGAACCGCGTGACTGCTACGGTCGCAGGTTCGAATCCTGCCTCGGGCATGGATGTGTGTGATGTCCTTAGGTTAGTTAGGTTTAAGTAGTTCTAAGTTCTAGGGGACTTATGACCACAGATGTTGAGTCCCATAGTGCTCAGAGCCATTTGAACCTTTTTTTTTTTTTACTTGTTGTAGCGTGTAAAACTAACTCTTGTTTTGTTCAACAGATAAGCATGACGTTGAATTGAGCCTGCCGTTACAGACAGAAGCTGACTAGGAGCGGAAGACCAATGCCATAATCAGTCAAACTAGCGTCGTCTTCAGAATTAGACTAACTGTTCTAAAACATATTAATCTTTAACACCATCAGTGGTTGAATTCGTTGTGTGGTGAGCAGATCGAGCGTCTTCATCACACAAGTTGCTGAGTGGGACGGAGAGCACGTAAGAATGGCGTCATCAGCTGAGCTGTATGGGAGCCAAACGAAATCAAATTGAATGATGGATGAGTCTGCGAAACGTAATCCGAGTGGTCCTATACTTTCGGTTCCTCTGAGAAGGTAAATATGCGGTTAATTTCTTCATTGATTACAACACCGAACAGTTGGTGAAGAGAGTCTTATTGCACTCCAAGTAATAGTATTACAGGGAGGGAGATATTGCTGCTGTCATGGAGATTAGCCAGTGGCATCAAAGTTATAGTGTAAATTGAGGATATGTGGATAGGTACGAGGCTGGACATTACTGAAATAGGATGAACAAGGCTGTTGGCAGTTTAAGTACAATACATTCTATCTCTGTATTGACATCTTTGGCCGCAACAGTGACAGTGTATCATTTACTCACTGTGGATGCTATGATGAATTTAGCAACTGTAGAGGCAACACACTGCGTATTTCTAAAGGATCAAACACACATGCACCTCTGTGGTATACTCTGTTGTAAGGGACTCGTCTTGTAGAAGATGGTGGATACTAGGAGAGAGTTTATATACGAGGATTGGAAATTTAACAGTGGAAAAACTATTTACTTACAGCTCGTACAAAATAAATATGTCTTTCAAAGTTTTATTGACCTTCAAAGTAGTCTCCAGCATAGTGTATAACCCTTGCCAGTGATGCTCTTAGCAGTGTCACATGTGTCGACAGTTCGAGTGGCGCGGTCTGTTAATCGATGAGTTGCAGCAGTCGTCAAGCAAATGCCGTGAAGTGTTTCCTTCAGTCAGAAATCGAGTTGAACTCACGAGGACTTACGTCAGGGGACCGCAGTAGGTGGTACATCACTCAGCAGTCCCATCAGTCAAACAAATCAGTAACAGTTTGCACTCTATGTGCTTGAGCATTGTTCTGCAAAATGATGGTCAGGTCCCGCAGAAAGTGTCATCACTTCTGTCTCTAAGCTGCTCGTAGGTTGTGTTCCAAAATATGTAGTGCTTTTAGTCGATATTTATTATTTCACAGAGAAATATTACATCGTCGTCATCGTCATCATTATCATCTTTTCCATACCCCTCCTCCGGAAGTAAGTACCATCTTGGCAGTGATGGTAGTGGTGACGGCGATGCGGAGCTATCGGGGATAGCTTCTGAAACTAAAATCAATAAATAAATAAATAACATCAAAACAAAATGAAATTAGTTTTGTGCATCACATAGACAAAGAATCAGTTATGCACCGAATTTTCTGTGTATTAGCATACCCTGTCATAGATACCTGACTATTTCGAGTCAGACAGTATCGCTTTTGTAATGAACCTCGCTTGTAGTTACCGGTACTCATAACTGTGACGAGCACTAAACAATACTACTTGTAAGCCGTATATTTAGGAATGAAGTACCATCGACATTAATGGAAAACGAAGATGATCTATAATTTGACCGATATTTCATGGCTGTAAGCTGTAGGGAATAGAATAATCGAATCAAGCACGTTTAATAGATTGAATCGAGGCCTCGTAAGCCATTAGCCGGCTGCCGAAATATTAATGCGTGAAGCACGTAACTGCCACCGTCACAACTTAGTAAAAGATTTGGCAGGGAGCCGAGAACATTCAGGCCGTGTATAAAATCGGTAAGCGAGTCTAAGGATTCCAATCAGTTCCTTGTTGACCAGTCTGGTGCGGCAGTTGAAGATAGCAAAAGCCGAACCTAAGTTTAAAATTTCACGTTTAAGACATCGTTCAAGCATGAAAACCGTACAAACATGCTGTCTCTTGACCTTCGGACGGACCCCCGTATGGAAGATGTGTAACTGACATAAGGAAGTACCGTCAAGATTTGAAAAACAGACAAATCATCTGGTCCGGATGGCATTCCTGTTAGATTTTAGAAGGAGTACTCCAGGGAATTGGTCCATCACCCCGCCTCTCTCTCTCTCCCTCTCTCTTTCTTTCTCGTCCAACACGAAGATCGAAACGAATGGTATAAAGGAAAGAAAGAAAGCGCGGGTCACTCCAGTATACAAGAAAGATGAAGGAACAGACCGCAAAATTACAGACCAATATCCCTAACTTCGGACTGCTCCCGAATCTTTGTACGTATTCTCAGTTCGAATATAATAAACATTCTTGAGGCTAAGCTGTTTATGTTGATGAATCAGCCTGATTTTAGAAAGCATCATTCGTTCAAAACTCGGCATGCCTTTATTTCACATGATATATCTAGAACTATAAAGGAAGGTAACAGGTGGATTACATATTCTAGATTTCAGGAAGGTATATGACACGATCTCCCATCGCAGCCCGTTAACGAAGGCACGAGCATATTTAACAGGCTCAGAGATAAGAGAGTGGCTATATCCAATATGCAGCCCAGTGCAATTGGATAGCTGCTGTTCTCTTTATACTTAAATGATTTGGCGGGTCAATAGTCTGCCGACGATGCAGCGGTCTACGATAAGTCATCAAAGCTGAGTGACTGTAGGAGGACACAAGACGATTTAGACAAAATTTCCATTTGGTGTGATGAATGGTCGCTAGCCTTAAATGCGGAAAAAATGCAAGTTAATGCTGATGAGTAGGAATAATAAACCGGTAAATTTCAGGTGAAGTATTACTATCGTCCTGCTTACTTCACTGGTGGGATTGATCCGTTCCAGGTCATGTTGAAGAATTTCGGCGAATGGCTTCTAGATTTGTTACCTGTAAGTGCCATGGAGCTGCTTTCAGAACTCAAACAGAAGTCCTTGGAGGACGGTGTTCTTTCCTAGGAACTGTAAACACTAAATTTAGAGACCCTCATTTCAAGGTAACTACCAAACGACTCTACTGCAGCTAACATTAATTGCGCATAAGGACCACGAAGACCAAATACGAAAAAAGTAGACCTCATATGGAAGCGTCCAGACAGCAGTTCTACCATCACTCTATTTAAGATTAATTGTACATGGGGCCCATTGAACTTAAAGAATTCGAAACATGCAATGCCGTAGACGTATACAAAGAAAAAAAAACTCTGATAATAACTTCTCTGTAATGCAGTAGAAACACGCATACATGAAAAGCAGGAAATACACCCGTCTCAAAGTTAGCTAATATCGACTCTGGCAGCTTGTAGGTGTAGGGTAGAGTTTCGATGATTCTGTCGCTGGTTTCGAGTGGTTCTGCGAATTTTTTTCTTGGCAGGATAACACCAGTTGTATGGTATCGTCAGTTTCCGCGGCGTATTGCGATTTTATGCCGTCCTTCTGTAGTGCTTTGCATATAGTTGTGTAATTAGGACCTATCTTTGTGATTAATTACGCAATTAGGATCGATCTTTGCGTCAGTTTCTCGACCAAAATAAATAAAGTACACTAACCTAACCTTCCTCTCCCCCATCTAGACAGGTTTCATGTGTTGGGGGTGCACTTGAGCATTCCGTCCAGGAGCACCAGGGTTCGAGTCCCAGAAAGGGCTCCGGCATTTTTAATTTCCCATCAATTCCATGTGTGTCTGGTGGTTTAATTGTGTTAGGTGGGAGCACTTGGCCTTTCCACCCAGGAGGAGCAGAGTTCGAGTTCCAGAAAGGGTTTCTCTCTCTATGTCACAACCCCGCGCCGGTAATAACGACTAGAGAGTCAACACTTGCCGGATACACTGCGTGCGACCTTGTTGCTGTCTACTAACGATGCTTAGGAAAGGACTCTCTCTATGTCGCAACCCGCTACGGTAATAACGACTAGAGAGGCAACACGTACCGGATACATTCGGTATTTTGGAATGGTGCCGGCCGTGTCCCAATACTCACATCGGCCGCCGTTTCAATATTACATTCACTTGTTAAGCACGTATCGTCATCATTGATACTAGTCATGTACATTGTCCACACATTCCACCTTATACTACACCACACATTCCACTGACTCAACTTGCAGAAACGCTAATATTTCATCTGCTACTTCTTTCTCGCTCTGCGGAATTCCTTGGGTTCCTTCCTGACGAAATGACGACTTCGGCAACTGTTGCTGTAGGTATAATGCAATGTTTGCTTTGTTTATCGTTGCCACTTCTCCGTTTTGTATCAACACCACCAGCACTGTAGCACTGTTATGAGTTACTCGTCGATCGAGCAGTTCAGCTACGCTCTGTAGCCTCATGCTGCGCTCAACATTGGATACCTCCATTCCCGCCGCCTTTAGCCATTAGGCAGTCAATATTATGGTTGCATGGTAGACAATACGTGGGGCGTCAGATGCCGTAAACATCATTGGCTTTTAGCACCCTCGCACTGGAGGGGTTCCGTGTAATTGCTGTCTTTCTCAAATACTGGATGAATATAGTCTGAGTATTTGCGCGTCATCGGGGCAACGGCCTTCCCACAGTGGAAACAACAGTTCCCGTCAGGTCACCGAAGCTAAGCACTATCGGGCGTGGCCGGCAGTTGGATGGGTGACCGTCCGGGCCGCCATGCACTGTTGCCATTTTTCGGAGTGCATTCAGTCTCGTGATGCCAATTGAGGAGCTACTCGACCGAATAGTAGCGGCTCCAGTCAAAGAAAACCATCATAACGACCGGGAGAGTGATGTGCTGACCACACGCCCCTCCTATCAATATCCTCATTTGAGGACGACACGGCGGTCAGATGGTCCCGATGGGCCACTAGTGGCCTGAAGACGGAGTGCATTTGCGTGTCATCAGTCACGTTGCCTCAAGAAATTTATGGGGTTGGCGAGAAGTCCCCTTACCCATACTACAGATGCTAATTGGTGTGATTTGTTTTAGCATAAGTACTTATTCATATGTTAAGTGTCGAGAATCCAGTAAGTTCCCTGTCGTGCTGTAAATACTTTTTCATATGCCTCCATGTTCTTCTTGAAATATTTTTGAGCATGTCAGGTGCTATAGTGCGAAATGCATCGTCAACAGCGTTGTGCAGTTCTTTGTTTGTAGCGTAAAGACGTGCAGATACATGCGCCTGAACGACTCCTCACAACGAATTGTCAGGTGTGGTGAGGTCAGGATTTCTTGGTGCCATTTTCAAGGGAGATGATGTTGCTGATGAACCACGACCTGTCCACCGTCTTGGGAAGTATTCATTTAGGAACTGGTGCACTGCATGAGCGTATTGAGGAGGCTATCATACGCATTCTGTGAAACCACTTTCCTCAAGCTGAAGTATTATCCATGTTTTTAATATAATTCGCGCCGTTCACAGTCCCTTCAAAAAATTACGGTCCAAGCAGATGTTGTGAAGTTATTGCTAATTTGACGTGGATTCCTTTGTAACTCGACTGTGTAATGAGGATTCTCTTTGGCCCAAATGAGAATATTTCTAGTCAGTGAGCTGCATAAATGACACATTCATCTGAAACGGTTCACTGCGTTTGAAAACTGAGCTAACATGTTAAATCGCGCTCATTCCGGTCTGTATCCAGTAAATCGTTTACTAATGTCGGTCGAGATATCTCACATTAAGGTCTTTTTTTTTTCATTTTATTCCGCACTGTTGTTCTCTGTATCGCAAAGCTCAGAACACGTTTACGTGTCGACTTCATAGGAGATTTTTCAATCGAAGCAGAGACTCCGGCACATATTTCTTCCCGTGTCTTCCTCCTTGCAATCTGCGATCTATCTTTAACATTGCCAAAAGTAAATGCAAGTCTTTTGCAATCCAGAAGTGTTGCCTTTCGCGCTGGAGCCCATTAAGTGTTTTCCTGGAATGCTCCCATAATCTGTCTCGTCATATGTGCTGCGTGTCGTCGCTCGCGCACCACACACACACACTTGCCACTAAGCGCTCCTCAGTAGAGTAACTGTGACAGTTCATATCTACCATGGCTACAAATTAAAATTCAACTACGATAGCAATTGCGAAAACATGTAAACATTAATTCTAACAATGATTCCAGCTACTGATGAGAAGTAACATAGCTACTAACCTGCGTAATAACAACTGATACTAAACAAAGGCTACAGAGGTTCGGGGGCTTCTGCCTCCTCCAACCCCCCTCCTCCACCCACTGTACACACGTATCTAAATGTAATAAAAAAATGGCTCTGAGCACTATGGGACTTAACTTCTGAGGTCATCAGTTCCCTAGAACTTAGACCTACTTAAACCTAACTAACCTAAGGACATCACACACATCCTTGCTCGAGGCAGGATTCGAACCTGAGACCGTAAAGGTCGCGCGGTTGCAGGCCGTAGTGCCTAGACCCGTTCGGCCACCCCGGCCGGCTTAAATGTAATATTTGCTTTGTGCGTGTATTGTCTATTGAACTGCGGACCTTGAAACGAAGGAGTGGCTTCGTCCCGCCGTAGCCCTCAGTGGTTCAAAGCCCCACAACAGGCCACAGCAGTCCACCCGTCCCACCGCCGGCCCACACCACGCCCAGAGTTATTGTGGGGTTCGGTTCGGCCCCCAGTGACCTCCCCTGGGAACGTCGCATACCAGACGTGTGTAGCTTCCAGTGTTTGCATGGTACAGTAATTATGGTGTACGCATACATGGAGACAGTGTTTGCGCAGCAATCGCTGACATAGTGTAACTCAAGCGGAATAAGGGGAACCAGCCCGCATTCGCCGGAGCAGATGGAAAACCGCCTAAAAACCATCCGCAGAATGGCCGGCACACCAGACCTCGACACTAATCCGCTGGGCGGATTTTCGCCGGGGGCCGGCACGCCTTCCCGCTCGGAAAGCGGCGAGCTAGACGGCTCGGGTAGCCAGGCGGGTAATACTTGCTTTACTATCTTAAATCTTCAACACAAGATTGTACGTCTTAATGAGTAGATTATGACAGCATTTTAATTTTTTAAATTGGGGCAATAATTAATTGAAATACTGAAAATCAAGTTTTTTTGTCCCTAGAAGCTTTCAGACAGGCAACCTAAAAATGGTTCAAATGGCTCGGAGCGCTATGAGACTTAACATCTGTGGTCATCAGTCCCCTAGGACTTAGAACTACTTAAACCTAACTAACCTAAAGATATCACACACATCCATGCCCGAGGCAGGATTCGAACCTGCGACCGTAGCAGTCGCGCGGTTCCGGACTGAGCGCCTAGAACCGCGAGACCACCGAGGCCGGCCAGGCAACCTACAAGTGGGCCATACACCAAGTTAGCCGTTTATTGCAGTTGCTTGGCATACATGCTACAAAACTTTTTGTTCTTTTTTTTTTTTTTTTTTTTTTTTTTTTTTTTTTTTGCGTTTGATTCTACTGATTACTGCGCATCTCGGCTAGAAATAGGAATCGAATAAAATGTGACAACAAGCAGTGGTAACGAAGAATCTCATATTTCTCAATCAAGACACTAGAGAATTGCCTTGCTTCAACAATAATCTGTAGGAAGTCGACGAGAGGATACTTCAAACACTGTGTTTACCTTGTGCTGAGAACTGACATGGAAAGGGTAGTGTGAACTACAGCTCAAACAAGTAACCTACTCTTCTCGAACAGCGTAGGCGTTAATTTCCGCATTCGACTGTCTGATCACTACCAACGCAGAGTTACGGCCTTCACTTAATAAGACGCTTTGCCATTATTTGCTATTTAAAATAGGACATGGAAGAGACTATGGTAAAGATGAACTACGCTTTCAAGGTTCCTCGTGCAAATCACCATTACAGTATAGAAAATTCTGGTCACAGAAGGCGTGAAGAATGTTTTTATCAGATACAAAACTAATCCAAGAACGCTGATTACTAATCTAACAACCTAGGTGGCAAACACGCATGGAAGGAAAAGTACTTTTTAAAAAACCGTGTAAGGTGCCAGGATTTGGGCACTTAGACATTAGCTTACCAACTTTAGTAATAATAATAAAGGGACTGGCAAGGGCATCAGATCATGACTCTATTGAATTATGATAAATATGAGGCACTCTCGAGCAGTATTCCCTGCCTTGTCTGCAGCTGGCCGTAGCTCGCCGGGCCGCTGTGGGTGGCAGGTAGCGGTCAAAGGAATCGCGGGACAATACGGAGCTTATGGGGATAGCCCGGCATCCGGAGCCACCTGTACTGGACAACACGTGGCGAAGACGGGAATATCGTTTGCCTAGGGGCGATATGACCTACTCGATCATTGGGTAGATCTCAGTGGAGGGATTTCGGCGATGATAGAGCGTTCGACATTGGCCGAAACTGAGTATTCTTGCGCCGCGTTTCCGTACACGGGGGAGACGGGAGAATTGTGAAGAAAGCGGACTTCACCTTCAGCCATGGAGCGGTACGGACTTGGAGATGGCGTCTTGACCATCGTCTTCGAAGGGAGATATACAGTCTGCATCGCAGCACAGCACCAACGCGTGTTCCGTTCTGCGGTTAGAGCTCTTTGTGTGCTCAGAAGCGAGATTTTCACCAACGCTTAACCACTTCCAACAACTTACCTAATATTCTTGATCTTGTGTAGCTGCCGGTAATAGGGGCTCGTAAATGCGAATTGTTAATGTGCCATTCTCAGGAGTGTGAGGGTGGACAAAGAAATTCACATTTTTTTTTGTAAATTTCGTCAGTTGTGGGGGATACCAAATTAAAATGCCAGTATTACAATAGAACTATCGACTTCATTGTATCTAGCATTTACCCTTTCCCAGTAAGCGATATGAGATAAATGATTTCTTGTGTTGTTGCTGAATCGTTGTGATTTTTTTTTTGTTTTGTTTTACAGGATATTTGATATATCATGTAGTTTGTATGTTCTTGTATACGTATCGACGTGAGAGAGAAACCTACGACTGTGTTGAAATATTGGTGGGACTGTGACACAGAAATCGCGCATGTCATGGGCTTCCTATATCGTGGATAAGTGTAGTTTTCACTAAATCATTGAAATTTTTTTCTCTTCTTCTTGTCTTTGAATTCTTTTGTGATTTGATTTGTGTTTTATGTGCTGCATTTTTTGTAGTTAATTGTTATTTTGGGGGTAATAGTCGTTAGTACATGACGACACGTAGCCAGGCCTAGGCCGAAGATCGAACGCAGGCTCGTGAGAGAAATATGGAAGGCCATAGTGAAGAAAATAGGATGTTGGTAGCCGCAGAAGTTCACGAGGTTCCGTTTGAGCATGAACAAGTGCAGGCAGAACGATCCAATATGGATAACTTGGGTAGCAGAGGTTATGGTTTACTAGCGGTGAAGGAGACAACTCCGAATCTGAAGTTGAACTCGAGTACCGTGGTAGTAAAATTAATTTGAACCGGCAGGAGAATTATAGTCCGATACCTACCAGACGTTGCTACAGTGGGCCTCCGGCGTGTGGGGCAACTCAAGGTAGCACCGTAAGAAGTCCAACCGGACATGAATTTAACCATAACGATCAACGGGTAGAGAAAGCTGAGCATTCGCGGAGACCGCGAAGTCCTGGAGGAACTGTGAAGATAGATGAGTGGTCGCTCGCGCAATTAGTAAGAAAGATATATGAAAACAAGAAAGATATCAAGGAAAATTTAGACGCACAAAGCAGATAGACAGAAGAGAAAAGTAGAAAGATAGAAGATAACAGCAGAAAGACCGATGAGAAATTATATGGGATGCGTACAGGTTTGGAAACAACAATGCTTTCCTTCTCGCAATAAATTAAGAAAGAGTTAGGCGAAGTTAAAAAGGATGCAGTTCTGGCGAGACGAGTCGCACGCGGTGCTAAACGGATTGCCCAAGAAGCTCGCGACAAACGAAGACGGCGACCTCCGTCGGAAAAAAGGAACTGACTAAACTGGACAAACTGGTGAAAGTTGCGGGAAAGTCACCGCAGATTAACGTCGAGAAGTAGTTGAAGAGAGAGTGGCGCTGATGGAAAAGTCCATCGATGAAAGGGTCGCGCAGATCGTGCAGCAAGAACGCGAAAATCTTCGCATGCAGATAACTGGGGACGCGGTGCAATCACAAGAGAGTGCAGGAAATGTAACACCGCTAACTGGGGACACAGAGTTCCTGAACGGTGGCAGTGCAAATAGCATGGGACAGAAGCAGTCAGATTCTCCACCTCCCACTTACGAACCAAGTCCCATTCAAGCAGCTAGACAGGACGTGATGGGGAAAGATACGGTGGCCCTCATGGTTGCAGAGCCGAGGTCGGTACGAAGCAGCCATGAGAGCTGTTTACCTCTGCAACGGTGCAACTCGCAGAGCGGAGATTCCGGTCTTGTGACAGCCAGAGCGAGAGCACCAGCAGCAGCGAGTACTGTTTGTATAAAGCGTTTATTTTGCATTTTGTTTACGACCTTCCACTAAGGAAGGGATTCTATTTGTGTTTATCTGCTCTGCATAGTAACTAACAGTTCTTGATAAAACTTTACGTAGTTTTCGTGTTAGATTTCTTAGTGTTTTCTTGATCGTTTAGAACAGAAAGCGCCCTAAAACCGTCTTTTGTTTGTTTCGCGGCCGTTAGCCACTAGTCACTTGAATCAGCAGTTGTCTTGTGACAGCCAGAGCGAGAGCACCAGCAGCAGCGAGTACTGTTTGTATAAAGCGTTTATTTTGCATTTTGTTTACGACCTTCCACTAAGGAAGGGATTCTATTTGTGTTTATCTGCTCTGCATAGTAACTAACAGTTCTTGATAAAACTTTACGTAGTTTTCGTGTTAGATTTCTTAGTGTTTTCTTGATCGTTTAGAACAGAAAGCGCCCTAAAACCGTCTTTTGTTTGTTTCGCGGCCGTTAGCCACTAGTCACTTGAATCAGCAGTTGTCTTGTGACAGCCAGAGCGAGAGCACCAGCAGCAGCGAGTACTGTTTGTATAAAGCGTTTTTGTACTTATTTGCTGCGCTTAGCTTTTAAATAGTTTTTCTGGGAAACCTAGCGTAGTTTTCGCGTTTCGTATTTCAGTGAGTGTTTCTTGATTATCAGAGTAGCTCATCAGAAGATTATCTTGGGAATTTGTCACCGTATAGAGTAGGGTAAACATAGTCATGTGTAGGGACTGTGGTTGTTGTGAGCGGACGCAAGGAGAATTGGCCACTCTTCGGGGGCAGGTGGAGGCTTTGTCTGTTAGGCTCATCGAGCTCGAGGCGCAGGCGTCGGCTCGTAGTGGCGTTGGGGCAACTGTGGTGAGACCTATGCCTACTTCGGTGGCCTTGGAATCACATGGAACCCCTGATGTCGCTGCGTCTTCCGGCAGTGAGCATCTTACCGGTCAGCCATCACTCCAGGGTGAATGGCGGACAGTGGTGGGATCGCGCGTGCCTGGCCGAAAGGCGAAGGTGGGATCTGCCCGCGTGGCAGCTGCCTTACCCCTTTCCAACAGGTACGGGGTGCTTCCTAGTGGTGATGACATCGTTTCCGAGCCACCACAGGATGCCTCCCCTGTTGGGCCAGTGGCCGATTCTCCGGCAAGGTCCCGACAGTCACAGAGGGCGGGCCTATTAGTTATAGGGAGCTCCAACGTTAGGCGGGTTATGGAGCCCCTCAGGAAAATAGCGGGTAGGTCGGGGAAGAATGCCAGTGTGCACTCGGTGTGCTTGCCGGGGGGTCTCGTCCGTAATGTGGAGGAGGCCCTTCCGGCAGCTATTGAACGCACTGGGTGTGACCGGCTGCAGATAGTAGCACATGTCGGAACGAATGACGCCTGCCGCTTGGGTTCTGAGGCCATCCTTGGTTCCTTCCAGCGGCTGGCTGATTTGGTGAAGACAACCAGCATCGCACGCGGAGTGCAAGCTGAGCTTAATATCTGCAGCATAGTGCCCAGAGTCGATCGCGGTCCTCTGGTTTGGAGCCGTGTGGAGGGTCTAAACCAGAGGCTCAGACGACTCTGCGACTATAATGGTTGCAAATTCATCGACCTCCGTTATTGGGTGGAGAACTGTAGGGCCCCCCTAGACAGGTCAGGCGTGCACTACACACCGGAAGCAGCTACTAGGGTAGCAGAGTACGTGTGGCGTGCACACGGGGGTTTTTTAGGTTAGAGGGACCCCCCCTTGCGCGAAACGATAAAATACCTGACGGCTTACCAGAGAGGACATTATCATCGTTGATAAAGAACGTCCGTCCTCAGAGACCAAAAACAGGAAAAGTTAACGTAATATTGGTAAACTGCAGGAGTATCCAGGGCAAGGTTCCTGAATTAGTATCTCTTATTGAAGGAAATAGTGCGCATATAGTATTAGGAACGGAAAGTTGGTTAAAACCGGAAGTGAACAGTAACGAAATCCTAGACACAGAATGGAATATATACCGCAAGGATAGGATAAACGCCAATGGTGGAGGAGTATTTATAGCAGTAAAGAATTCAATAATATCCAGTGAAGTTATTAGCGAATGCGAATGTGAAATAATCTGGGTTAAGTTAAGTATCAAAGGTGGGTCAGATATGATAGTCGGATGCTTCTATAGACCACCTGCATCAGCAACCGTAGTAGTTGAGCGCCTCAGAGAGAACCTGCAGAACGTCGTGAAGAAGTTTCGTGATCATACTATTGTAATAGGGGGAGACTTCAATCTACCAGGTATAGAATGGGATAGTCACACAATCAGAACTGGAGCCAGGGACAGAGACTCTTGTGACATTATCCTGACTGCCTTGTCCGAGAATTACTTCGAGCAGATAGTTAGAGAACCAACTCGTGAAGCTAACGTTTTAGACCTCATAGCAACAAATAGACCGGAACTTTTCGACTCCGTGAATGTAGAAGAGGGTATCAGTGATCATAAGTCAGTGGTTGCATCAATGACTACAAGTGTAATAAGAAATGCCAAGAAAGGAAGGAAAATATATTTGCTTAACAAGAGTGATAGGGCACAAATCGCAGAATATCTGAGTGACCACCATCAAACGTTCATTTCTGAGGAAGAGGATGTGGAACAAAAATGGAAAAAATTCAGGAACATCGTCCAGTACGCCTTAGATAAGTTCGTACCGACTAAGGTCCAAAGCGAGGGGAAAGATCCACCGTGGTATAACAATCATGTACGAAAGGTACTACGGAAACAAAGAAAGCTTCATCATAGGTTTAAGAGTAGTCGAATCATAGCTGATAAGGAAAAGCTGAACGAAGCGAAAAAGAGCGTAAAGAGAGCAATGAGAGAAGCATTCAACGAATTCGAACATAAAACATTGGCAAACAATCTAAACAAGAACCCTAAAAAGTTTTGGTCAAATGTAAAATCGGTAAGCGGATCTAAATCCCCTATTCAGTCACTCGTTGACCACGATGGCACCGAAACAGAGGACGACCGAAGAAAGGCAGAAATACTGAATTCAGTGTTCTGAAACTGTTTCACTGCGGAAAATCGTAACACGGTCCCTGACTTCAGCCGTCGCACGGACGCCAAAATGGAAAATATTGAAATAAACGATATCGGAATTGAAAAACAACTGCTATCACTTAGTAGCGGAAAAGCATCCGGACCAGACGAGATACCCTTAAGATTCTACAGTGATTATGCTAAAGAACTTGCCCCCTTTCTATCAGCAATTTATCGTAGATCGCTGGAAGAACGTAAAGTACCTAGCGACTGGAAGAAAGCGCAGGTCGTTCCCATTTTCAAGAAGGGTCATAAATCAGATGCGAATAATTATAGGCCTATTTCGCTTACGTCAATCTGTTGTAGAATAATGGAACATGTTTTGTGTTCTCGTATTATGACGTTCTTAGATAATACAAATCTCCTTCATCATAACCAAAATGGATTCCGCAAACAGAGATCATGTGAAACTCAGCTCGCCCTATTTGCCCAAGAAATTCACAGTGCCGTAGACACTGGCGAGCAGATTGATGCCGTATTCCTGGACTTCAGGAAGGCATTTGATACGGTTCCGCACTTACGTTTAGTGAAAAAAATACGAGCTTACGGAATATCGGACCAGGTTTGTGATTGGATTCAGGATTTCCTAGAAGAAAGAACACAACATGTCATTCTTAACGGTTCAAAATCTGCAGATGTAGAGGTAATTTCGGGAGTACCGCAGGGAAGCGTGATAGGACCTTTATTGTTTACAATATACATAAATGACTTAGTTGACAACATCGGTAGCTCCGTGAGGCTATTTGCAGATGACACGGTTGTCTACAAGAAAGTAGCAACATCAGAAGACTCGTACGTACTCCAGGAGGACCTGCAGAGGATTAATGCATGGTGCGACAGCTGGCAGCTTTCCCTAAACGTAGATAAATGTAATATAATGCGCATACATAGGGGCAGAAATCCATTCCAGTACGATTATGCCATAGGTGGTAAATCATTGGAAGCGGTAACGACCGTAAAATACTTAGGAGTTACTATCCGGAGCGATCTGAAGTGGAATGATCACATAAAACAAATAGTGGGAAAAGCAGGCGCCAGGTTGAGATTCATAGGAAGAATTCTAAGAAAATGTGACTCATCGACGAAAGAAGTAGCTTACAAAACGCTTGTTCGTCCGATTCTTGAGTATTGCTCATCAGTATGGGACCCTTACCAGGTTGGATTAATAGAAGAGATAGACATGATCCATCGAAAAGCAGCGAGATTCGTCATGGGGACATTTAGTCAGCGCGAGAGCGTTACGGAGATGCTGAACAAGCTCCAGTGGCGGACACTTCAAGAAAGGCGTTACGCAATACGGAGAGGTTTATTATCGAAATTACAAGAGAGCACATTCCGGGAAGAGATGGGCAACATATTACTACCGCCCACATATATCTCGCGTAATGATCACAACGAAAAGATCCGAGAAATTAGAGCAAATACGGAGACTTACAAGCAGTCGTTCTTCCCACGCACAATTCGTGAATGGAACAGGGAAGGGGGGATCAGATAGTGGTACAATAAGTACCCTCCGCCACACACCGTAAGGTGGCTCGCGGAGTATAGATGTAGATGTAGTACGGAAACGCAAATCAGTACGAACACACCGCTGACACACTACAATAAACAGCAGGGTCATGGAAATGAGCGTACTCCAAGATACGAGGAGCAGTTCGACCATGAAAAGTACTTAAGCCTAGGAAGATTCCAACACTATCGAGAGGACAATAATGTTATGCACCCACGGACTTTTATCTCCCAATTCACAGAAGCATTGCCACCGCACTGGCCAACGTGGAAACAGATCGACTTTGTATGTGCACATTTAGAAGGGTTGGTGGCAGAAACGATGCTTAAATATGGGAAGTCTTGCGAGTCGTTCGAAGAATTTCGGTCAATATTTCTCAATCGAGACTGGTCACAGAGTACTCAGACCAGAATAAAACACGAAATGATGATGGCTAAATACATGGAAAGGGCAGACTTCAAAAGCGCAGTGAAATTCCTTGACCAGATGGTCAAGAAAAATGAATTCCCAGACAACCCGTATACGCATAACGAGATTATCCGTATTTGCTACATGAAGCTGCCGACACGCCACCAACAAAATCTGACAGGTAAATGTGGAGACGATGTGGAGGGCTTCATAAATATACTGAAAGAAGTCGCATTCGTGCTGAACGAGGAGCTGGCGCGTAACAGTAAGAGAGATAGAGAAATGAAAGTCGTGTCACAAAATTTCATCTCATAAGCAGACCAAAAACGGGCGAACCAATAGCATAGTAGTAACAGCTGGCAAACGCATAACTGTCAACAGGATGCAGAAACGAATAATTGTTAATAAATAGAGGAAAGAAAAGTGGGGCAACAACTGACCATGGTCGCAAGGACATCAACAACCTAACTTTGCATCCCACAAAAGACGAGAAAACAATCCGCCGACTATAGGTATTAGGAGGCCAAATCCTGGGCGTGCACAGATAGAAGAGGTGCACAAACAGCCATGACTAGCCAACGTTGCGGGGACGGTGGTACAAAAACCCGCACCACGTGTCAGAAACCGCCACAGGTACACGCTCAAGTATGAGGATATTAGGGAATCGCTCTTAGAAGAGAAGAAGGAACGTGTTAGGCGAGATCTGCACCCGGTCGTTAAGATTAAACTAGGTGACATAGCACCTGAGGCTATACTAGACAGCGGGAGCCAAATTTCAGCGATTTCGGAAACCCTGTTTGATAGATGCAAAATGTTGTTGAAACCTCCGGCACTACAGGTGCAAAAGATTAAAATCCGAGGTGCTATTAGAGGGAAACCACTGAAATTAAGCAGCAGACAAGACTGGAGTTTAGTTGTCAGGGGTACGTACTACACGGAAATTTTTTCATCGTTCGACACCTCGCGGCTCAGATGATCATTTATGACCCAACACAAGGCTATAATCAATATGGGCCTAGGCACACTGACGTTAGTAGAAAAGGGCAAAACGTGCATTAGGTTTGCAGAACAAATGACGAAAGATGAACTAACAGTGGATTGTATGAATCTAAGGATTACTGCAGACCGGAGTCAGGGTCTGCGACCGCACTCTGCACAGGACCAATTACAAACGAGCTGTCAGGATAGAGACGAAACACTGACAGAAATCCATGAGGCAATACAAGAAAAAGTGGCGATATTGGAAGGCATAGCCGCTGCAGAGAGAATGGAATTAGAGACAGTGCTAAGAAGAAATGCGGAGGTATTTCTTTCGAAACCGGGAGCAATAAAATGGTTTCAATATAGGTTTAAGAGTAAGGACAAATTTTCTCTTCAGTGTACCTACCTATCCCATACCGCTGGTATATCGGAAACAGGTGGCGCTCGAACTTCAAGAAGTGCTAACAGACGGAGTAACAGAAGCGGCTACTTCCACGTACCACAGCCCCTTGTGTGTAGCAGAGAAAAAGAATGAAAAAATCCGCCTAGTCATAGACTCCCGTCAAATTAACACAATAATCGTTCCCGAAACGGATAGACCAAAGACGCTAGAAGAGCTGTCGCAAATATATGACGGCATATCGATCTTTTCTTCGATCGACTTGCGAAGTAGTTTTTGGCTAACAGAGTTGGCGCCAGAGTGTCGCAAATATTCAGCCTTTCTAGCATTCGGCCGATGTTACCAGTTCCGACGTTTACCTCTCAGGCTAAATGTATCTTCAGCTGCATTCATTCGCGGTCTGGGAACGATACTGAATGACACGCTGAAGGAGCGCGTCACGTGCTACGTAGATGACATTTTGATAGGGGAAAGTTCCTGGGGACGGCACGAAGTGTTGATGTTGCTGGACAAACTGCGAGAGCATGGCGGCGCGGCAAACATCGAGAAATCACGTGTCGGAACGAAGGAAGTGGACTTCCTAAGGCACGTTATTTCGGCACAAGGGGTCACCCTCAATCCTCAGAAATTGGAAGCAATAGCCCAGTTGGATGCTCCAAACTCTCGGAAGAGTTTACGTAGGTTCCTCGGAGTAATTAGCTTTTTTAAACGATTTATACAGATAGAGAAGTTAGCCACACCCTTTCACTGTACACTGACAGGGAGGAACACGCCTTTTATGTGGGATGAGGTAGCCGATGGGGAATTTAGGAGTCTAAAGCAGGCACTCTTAGAGGCACCACCGGCCGAAGTGGCCGTGCGATTAAAGGCGCTGCAGTCTGGAACCGCAAGACCGCTACGGTCGCAGGTTCGAATCCTGCCTCGGGCATGGATGTTTGTGATGTCCTTAGGTTAGTTAGGTTTAACTAGTTCTAAGTTCTAGGGGACTAATGACCTCAGCAGTTGAGTCCCATAGCGCTCAGCGCCATTTGAACCATTTTTGAACCTTGAGGCACCTATTATCGCCCATCCCAATCTTGAACAGGACTTCTGCATGGCCACTGACTCCGCGAAGACGGGTCTCGGAGACAAGATCTTTCAAGACTATGGTCAGGATGGTCAGAGGATACATAAAACCATAACTTTCGGAAGTCGTGTGCTCAGCAAGAGCGAGCAGAACTATTCCGTAGCGGAACTGGAAGCTTTGGCGATAGTTTGGGGGTTCCAAATATTCCGGTACTTTTTGTTTGGCCGTAGAACCAGCGTGTATACGGACCATCCAGGGCTCAAATTCCTCCAAACAGCAAAGCTCACGCATGGTCGACTGGCCCGGTGGACCTTGTTGTTACAAGAATTTAACTTTACAACCATTTATGTCCCGGGGTCATCAAACGTCATCGCTGACACGTTGTCACTATCGCCAATAGGTGGAAATGACACCCAGCTACGGGAGAGAGATAACGAACCGTTTTCTCTCTACTACAGGAAGAAGGTGGCGTTTGAGAACTACATGGCTGTTTCGATGAAAGAAATTCAGAAAGAACAGGATAAGGATCCGGACCTGTTAATAAAACAAAAATACCGAGGTAAGACACAAGTAGAGATTAGGTACCACTACTTGATGCACAAGAGTGTGCTTTTCTATCGGAGGAACGTCGACAGCTCTCTACGGGGAATATGTGTGCCGGATGAGCTGATCTACAAGGTCATCTGGTACACGCATTTTAGCAATGTCCACTTCGGCGCTCAAAAGTGTTGAAGTTGCGGAGCGTATGCCACTTCCGGAACATGGAGAGGAGAATACGGGCAGTGTTGCGTTACTGTAAGGTTTGCCAGAACGGGAAAACTAGCACGGTCACCATGCAGGCACCAATGTATCCAATTGTCCCTACGAAGCCACGAGAGGCTGCGACGTCGGGCTTAATGGGCCCCCTAAACAGGACAAGGATAGACTACTGCTACATACTGGTAGTAATTGAGCTGGCGTCGAAGTATGTAACACTGATACCTTTGAAAAGGGCTACGGGTTTCAGTGTCAGTCAAGCTTTGCGGCGAGACTTTTTAAAGCAAGATGGGCGTGTCGACCAGATTATATCTGACAACGGTCCTCATTACAGGTCAGAACAGTGGCAGGCAACCCTTCGGGAATACAATAGCAAGCCGATTTACATCTCTAGGTACAAACCAAGTTCCAGCCCCGCCGAACGAACGATGAAGGATTTTGGAGCGATGTGCCGCATGTACTGTTCGAGAAGACATGAAACATGGGACGTCTTTCTTAAAGACTTTGAGGAGGCTATCAGTGAAATGCCCCATAGCACCACACTTCTTCCCCCAGTAACAGTGCTGCCGGACAGAATTCGGGAGCTTGTAGATTCCCCCCCCCCCCCCCCCCCCCCCCCCACGCCCAAGATTAAGACACAGGGAGATTGTACGCCAGGCGTTGCAAAACATTAGGGAGCCGCACACTCGCGTAAGGTGACATCGGACAGGTCGACAGTAGTGAGGACATTTTCAGTCAATGACAAAGTGTTGGTAAAATCTCACCGTTTGTCTAAAAACAGAAGAAAGTGTGCAAAATGTTCTTCGCTCTGTATCATGGTCCTATGCGGGTGCGGCGAATTCCCCATCCCAATGCCGTGGAACTAGAGAGCCTAAAAACCAGAAAGTCCTTGGGAGTGCACCATATCACGCATGTGAAGCCCTATGTGGGATAGGATGTGGGCACGTTGTTCTGTTTTTTGTAAATAATGTTAGTGTTAGTTAGATGTTAGAAATATTATTGTTATGGTATGTGTGTATGTTGTTGTTTAGTAAATAAGGGGTACACTTGCGCAAACTTGGCCTACAGTTGCCGGCCGGTGTGGCCGAGCGGTTCTAGGCGCTTCAGTCTGGAACCGCGCGACCGCTACGGTCGCAGGTTCGAATCCTGCCTCCGGCATGGATGTGTGTGATATCCTTAGGTTAGTTAGGTTTAAGTAGTTATAAGTTCTAGGGGACTGATGCGTACAGTTCTGTCCATAAGAAGTCAGTAATCTGTGACTCAAGCGACGTTGTAGTCGTCAGTAAATGTGCAGAATGTTGGGCAAACAATGGAGAAATTAGCGCTTGCAGTAAAGCAGAAAAATGACTAGGTAGCTGAGTCTGTGGCGGACATCTTGTCGAGTTAACTCGTTGAAACAGACGAGAAAAACGCAATAAGCGTTGGTTTAAGGGGTTCCCGAGCAGATTTTTCGTGAAGCTATAGCGAGTTTTTTTATGCATTTGGTACCTACCAACAGTGTCAGGGTGACCTGCAAAATTATGTGAAGAAGTTCATCGCCAGGGTGACGTGATCTGTGGAAGTATGTGTTAAGAGGGCTCTGCACAGTTGTGAGAGTGGAGATCAACCCTGAAGGATGCTAAGTAAGGTAGAATAGTCTTATGAAAAATCGCAAGGGACTCATGAGATGACGTGGTGTTGTATAGGAAGGAAGTTCCGAACATTTGGGCTTTCGAAAACAAACAATGTATGTCAGCAGAGAAAAGTAATCTAAATAAAGTAAATATTGCACGGTTCATCGATCTTTATGTTAAACAGGACCAACGAGGCACGATTACAGAAACAAATTATATGAAACCACACTGGCTTCCAATTAAAGAGGTAATTTGAAAGGCGAACTAAATCACAAACAAAAAAAAAAACGTTTTTGAAGTAAGAGCAAGGAAATAAGGGTAACAATCACAATCGGTAAGAAATCATAATACTTAAGATACTAATAAAGGAACTAGGCACAAGCGAGAGCTGGTGTCTGTGTTTGATTTTTTGTTCACAGGAGGACCTTGGCGACATATCATCGTGTGCATGAAAATCCCATATGCCCTCATTCCTCTTTCTGCGTAATAACAGCCTAAAAAATTATTTAATAATAACTTTGCATGTTTTAATATATATATTTACAATTTTGTAAACAAATAAAATTTGCATGTTCCTTCAATTACATCTGTAAATTGATTAATTATGATGTCTGTACGTCAGAAGAATCAGTTAAGTACAGGTTTAGGCCATTCCTGCATACTTAGTTCACTCCTATTGCCGGACGCGGTGGCAGAGCGGTTCTAGGCGCTTCAGTCCGGTACCGCACGACTGCTACGGTCGCAGGTTCGAATCCTGCCTGGGACATGGATGTGTGTGATGTCCTTAGGTTAGTTAGGTTTAGGTAATTCTACGTTCTGGGGGACTGATGACCTCAGAAGTTGAGTCCCATAGTGCTCAGAGCCATTTGAACCATTTGCAGATGAGGTGTGACTACCCAAGGGGGCACGGTATGGAGAGAAGCACTAGTGGCGAGACAGCTGTGAGCACACACGGACGTTGACCCAGGGGAAAGCTGAACGGCGCATACAGGTATACGTGAGCACTCCATGGAGATGGGGCCGCCAGGTTCCTACTGTTCGGCTGTGGCAGCGGCGTCCGATATCGACTAACAAACGGTCAACAACTTGTAATCTGGTTATAAGGACACGCGTGGATGACTCGCGGAGGGGTGGGGGGTAACTGCAGAGAAAGTTACACGGTTACACTTGGTGGGAAGGGTTGCCCGCAACTATTATCGGATCAGGCTGATTCCGTAATTATAGCTGAACCGTGAAAACCGAACTTAAGAAGAAGAGGTCTGTGCAGGAGCGGAGACTTTCAGAAGAGTTAGAAATAGGGAATAAAGAAGGCGAGGTGCCGCTATAGAGTCAGTCAAGAACACGACGAGTAATTAACCATTACCGCAAGACGAGGATGCAAGACATACGAGGGCGCCAACAGAGAAACGGTAACCGCAGCTTTCCGCCTATGACGCCTGCCATTTGTCCCAGCTAAGCCAGAGCGCACAGGTTAGCCGATAAACGCCACTGAAGCAACGACGGACAAACATACTACGCTGCGCAGATGAGCGAACGTCTACGGCGGAGGTACATGCCACTTACGTGCATTACAGCGGACGTAGACGACACGGATGACGCTCCAGCACCTCGCCAACGCCCGTAAAGGCAGTAGCTCTCTGCTAGATCGAGCGACTCCCACATCAACAAACTGCAGCGTTCCATAAACAAATCATTGCCACTCACTTTCCATTAATGAACTAGCGCCATTGCTTCTCCTGTGCAAAACCCCAAGAACAGACAGTGTCACTCCTCTGAAGAACCCTCTCAGCAGAGACAATCTTTTTTTTTTCTTTTTGTGTTTAAAAAAATGAGAATCAAAGTTCAGAACAATCATAAAGGACTTGCGTTGAATTTTAATTGATCTTAAATTTGTTTAATCATTCATTATTGAATCTTGGCGGTTGAAGTAACGTCATGTCTGTTCATTCAGATTTTTTTACATGAATACTTGTTCTATTATACAGTTCTGGTGCAAATTAATGTGTTTGATTTTTTTCTGTATTATATATTCATCTGTTTATATTTAATGTTTTGTGTTGATGATAAATGTTTGTGATATTTTTGTACAACTAGATTAAGGCACACCCATATACATTGTTGCCATACTACTGCTTGCAAATAAACAAGAAGTAGAGTAAATGCAGTGACCACAATAAACATAATTTGTCTTGTTTATGCCAACTGTGTAGGGACAGAGACCATTGATAAAGTTTTTCATAACTAAATAATTATACTAATGAAGAATAAGGTCACATTCGTTTAGTTTCTTTTTGATATTAATACCAGACAACAAAATAGTTTGTCAAGACAGGCAGTTCACTTCCATTTTGAGTGGTACTGCCAATTTGCTTAAATATCAAATTCATAACAGTTGCACATCATTTATTTACTTTGATTTTCTATTTGCAATTTCAATGTTGAGCCTAGAGCCGTATTTTTATAAGTAAAATCATTAATAAAAAGTATGGCAACTTTCTAACACCAATTTTATAATTAATATGATTTCTTATGTTTTGCGAAATGCGAAATGTATCTGTTGATTATGGAAATTAGGGATTCTCTTAGGGGGTACATCAGCATATCCCAACGGTACGTGGGACATGTTGCTAGCGTACAGATCAAAGTATTATCGCGCTGTGACTGTATTGCTGTTGTTCCATACAGGCTAAGCATTAGTGAGTTTGTAAGATGGCAGGGGAACAAGCTCCCTTCAAGCAGTGTCGGTAAAACTAATGACATTCAGTCCTGCTTTTCAGAGATTTACAAGTAATATTGTGTCTCATAAAGATTGTATGAGTGTCTGAATAAGGAGGGTGGCATATGGGTAATATCTGGTCTCGGGTCACCTGAAAAATTTTCCGTTCGATCAGCATAACCACTTGTCATACTGATACTAACAAAAATTTTATTACAAAGAAGGGGGTTGTGTAAGGTGCCAGGATTTGGGCAATTACACGTTAGCTTGTCAACATTAGTGTTAATAATAAAGGGACTGACAAGGGCATCAGGTCTTGACTTTATTGACTTATGATGAACATGAGGCACTCTCGAGTAGTATTCCCTGCATGTCTGCATGATTAAGTTACTAACTTAAAGCTTTGGTGAAAAGTTTCGAAGTTGAGAATTGTAGAATATAAAGTCTGCAGCTGGCTGTAGCCAGCCAGAAATCGCTGAACAATACGGTCCTTTTGTGGGAAGTCTGGCCTCCGGAGCCATCTGTGCTGAGCAGCACGTGGCGAAGACGGGAATTTCGTTTGCCTAGGGGCGATATGACCGACACGATCATTGGGTAGAATCTCAAAAATGGCATTGGAGGGATTTCGGCGATGTTGGAGCGTTCGACATCGGCCGAAACTGAGTATTCTTCCGCCGCGTTTTCGTACGCGTGGAAGATGGGAGAATTGTGGAGAGAGGACTCCGCCTTCAGCCATCAAGCGGTACGGACTTGTAGACGGCGTCTTGGCCATCGTCTTCGAAGGGAGCAGACTCCGACTGGGACGTCGGCGAGTTAGGACGCATCCCACGAGATCTAACACGCGAATTGTTCCTCTGTGCAGAATAGTGCAGTGAGGGATTTTTCTCGTATTCGAGTTACGAGTTTTGTCAAAAGAAAGTTGGCATCTGATTTCTAACTTACAGGATTTGTGCTGTCCTGTGGGGTGGAAATTTGAGAAGCAACTTTCAATTGAGATTACCTCAGACTGGGAGTGATGTGATTCGGAGACGGCAGAGCCATCCGAACTATCGGTATATTCAACATAGAGTCAGTTTGAGTGATTGCCTTCACTACACGTGTAGGATTGGGCAGGTTTTTTTTTTTTTTTTTTTTTTTTTTTCCTACACGTCGAGGTTCAGCACAGGAGATAAACGGCTTGTATCGCAGCATTGCACCACGCGCGTTCCATACAGAGTTCTGCGCTTAGAGCTCGTTGTGGGGTCAGAAGCGAGATTTACACCAATGCTTAACCACTTCCAACAACTTATCTAGTATTCTTGCTCTTGTAGTTATCCTTGCGAGGTGCCGAGTATTCATCAACATAACTGCCGATAATGGGCCGCGCAATTGCAAATTAGTTGTGCCATTCTCAGGGATGTGTGGGTGGTCAAAAAAAATTCACATTTTTGTCAATTATGGTAAATATCAAAATAAATTCCAGTATTACAATCGCATTATCGACTTACTGTCCCAGTAAGCTTTACATGTACCCTAGTCGCTGCACGGCTTGCCCAGACGGGAATGAAAGGTTTGTGATCTATGTCAGCGCCGGACAAATAAGCTTACAACATACTTGCGCCAGATGTCGCTTTACTGTAATCAGGGAAATGGGTGCGAACATTATGTACGCCACCGACAGCCTTATGAGCTAAAATGTTGGGATATTTGTGGAGCGAAGTAGTGGCTAATGTTTACCAGACGTCACTATCCATGACCGCATCGGTTTCGCTATTACGAAAGTGTCAGTGAGTCTCACTCTGCCGAGCTTCCTTAACAGATTTGTTATAGTATAGGACTGGTTCCTAAGAGCTCTTGTCAAGCGTCGTTGCATTAGCATTAGGGTCTTTTTGATCACGCAACGAAGGTGACTTGATCCTGTCTAGCTGCTCTGCCCACTACGTTTCTACAAATAACCTTACAGGTTGTCCGCCCCTGGTAACTGAGTGGTCAGCGCGACGGCCGGGGTTCGATTCCCAGGTTTTCTCCGCTCAGGGACTGGGCGTTGTGTTGTTCGTATCATCATCCTTTCATCCCCATCGACACACAAGTCGCCGAAGTGGCGTCAACTCGAAAGACTTGCACCAGGCGAACGGTCTACCCGACGGGAGGCCATAGCCATACGGCTTACAGGATGGACAACCACAGCTAAAAATTTTGATGTAATGTGGAGGACAATTAAACGCTTAAAATCAGAGATGATAAATTAGTCTGTATTAAAAATGAGTGAAAGTCCAAATCTGCAGTAACTGTTTATTGCGGATTTGGATATTCACTCAGTTTCAGTGTAGACTGTTTTACCATTTCTGATTTTAAACAGTTTGATTGTCCTTCGCATTATCTACAGCATTTCTGCTGTGTCCAGCTCACCATTATCGGTGGTGAAATGTAAAAATCCTGTCGAGATTCTTAGTTTCCTATTTTACTCGACTGTTTGCACAGTGAGAGAAGCAAGAGCTACCAAGATCCGTGCACGAGAAGGGACTTCCGCTCACGTACGGTCTGATTGCTCACATCAGTCGTTAGAGTGGCAAACCTGCACGGTCTGCGCTACCTACGCGTAATATTCTCAGATTTTTCTGTGTAATTGGCTTAGAGGTAAGAGCGTACCAGCAAATCTGTAAACAAGTATTCTTTTCATGAGGCATTTTGAAACACTACCGGACATAGTTAACTTAGCACTGGATGTGGAAGGGTGTAGGGGTGGGGATAAATAATAGGAAACAGACAAGTTGAGAATACCTCAACACATATTGCAAGCCTACCGTACAATCTACTGTGTTGCGTGATTATCCACATCACTATTTAATATCATCAATGTTTTCCAAAATTATGATAGTAATTGACTATTTTTATCAATATTTTAATATGCCATCCAGCCTGAATAGGGTTTTAGGTGGTTTCCCACAGCCGACTAGGTAAATACTGGCTGGTATTCACTCCCGCCTCAGTTACACGGTTGGTAAACATTTCGACAACGTCCTCATACTTTCTCGTGGGATAGCTCTAGAAGACAGATGAGGTACACAGATTCCGTGCCGGGGGAGGGAAGGAAAACGACAGGAATGGGATCTGGCCACTTTCTACAACTGCCGTTGCTGAATCCAGAATAACATGCCAACCCCGTGAAGCCACGGGACATGCCCAGGAAAAACAAGGAAGAAGAGTGTGTATTCACAGAAACTGATGTCGGAGGGACATCGGACTATCCATCAAGCGATATCCAGCAGTGAGTCAGACTCGAGTCCTTCTGATCACCTTCTCTCCGTTCTCTGTGTTATCGCCATGCAGAATGAATTGTAGTTCCTCAGTGATGGTAGGGAGGGAAATTTACACGATATTTTGTGCTGTAAAGCCCACCAAAAATTCTCACTAGTATTTAGGTTAAGCAATTCATAGGACCTATTTTTTCTAATTGCGGATAGGCCATCTGAGGACCACGTTCCAATTTCAGTTCTTCGTTCTTTGTTCTTTTCTTTTCTTCTAGTATGCCCTCAACTGCTCACTACGTTTCTGTCTTCAGACAATTTTGAACCAGCCTTTTTAGCTACACTGCCTTGGAATCCTTCCATTTTCAATACTTTTTCCCGAAAGTCTTCTCTCTTCTGTTTTTATACTGTTTCTTTCTAATTCCTCTTTTACTTCGTTGACCCAGCTTGTGGACTTCTTTACCCCACAAATATTTGAAAATCTTTCTAGTTAGTCCAATGTATTGCATTCGAAATAGATGTCCAAAAAACATGAGTCTTCATTACGTTTGAAATATTTTCTATATTTTGGAGTATTTCACCTTACTTCGTAATTTCCAACCTTCTGCTAATATTGTCCTTATAATTCGCCTTTCTACTACTTCTAAGTATCTAAATTATAGTTTAATGCAAGGCAGTCGCTTGCACATGGGCATTCTGGATTCGCTGTTGTGTTGTAATGCCTTATTTTTGCATTCTGGGTGGCCACTTTTTATTGTAGACATCTTTGGTGATACCATATGCTCTCCCCATTTTATGTAAGCTTTCCTCTATTGCAGATTTTTCTACAGCATTTTCTTGGATTATCTGTCCTAGATATTTGAATTTTCTTACCCTCTCTATTTAGCCAATATCTATTTTCAGACCTATAATTTATTTCCTTCTTTGCCGAATTACGTATGAATACAGCTAGCGGTGTCAAACAGGATGCTGTCATCTTGAAAGATGATGTCATCCGTATGAAACTACACCTCTAACATGGGAAGCACTTGATAATTTACAATATGAACATAATCTATTTATATCTTGTTTGGTACCTAGTAATGCGTAACTGCACACTTATTAGGAATATTTTCTTCAAAGGAATCATGCCACCTGATTTAAACAATGAGAACGTTTCGACTCCAACATATTGCAGTGTAATAAATAGCTTCCGATTTGGATCTCTCCTTTTTTATTGGAAATTTTCGAGCATAGTCAACGGTTTACGGAAATTATTTGGAATTGCGTTTTTTTATTGTTAATTTCATTAGTCTGTGTGAGACTGCACAGGATCAAGGACGCAGACCCCCTACTATGGCTGTGCAGGACGAAGATCAGAAGATGGCCAACAGATGGCAGCACTAACTGAGTGGGTGCTTTATGGCTACTGAACTGAGCGCACACTCTGTAGCTACTACTGATAAAGAGAGGGCGGATAGCTTAAATTTATTGCTCCGTTAATTCTAGTTGACCGAAGCTCGTCCAACGATCGATCGACTTACCCCCTTAGAATTTATCGTCTCTTTTAAGCTTCCAGCCGCCTTTCTGTATCAAATTGTGGCGCTTTCATTGGCCTAAGTTCACTGAATGTTTACAGATACGAGATTTTTTGTAAACGACCAGTAGACAGCGCTGTTGGCACATAACATTATTACGATATGTGCACATGATATCCCTTACCTCATGTGCAATCGTAGAAGCGCATGAAGAGAAGGGCCACCACAAAAATTTGTGGAAGGAACGCCTCGGCGTTCTTTTACCCACGTATTGCCTCATTGCGCAGTCTACTGTGGATCCCCTTATTTGCTCGGGAGCTTGTGCTGATTTTATTGTGGTGAAAATGTGACAGGAAAAGCAAACGCATAAACGATTGTAGGTTAAGAAGTAGCTAAATAACAGAGCTACGAGAAGTACAAAGTGACAACATTTTGTTTGCAAATTTCGGGAGGAGGTCACAGCCTGGGAAACTGCAGCGATAAGGCTGACAATAATATTTCAAAAAAATGGTTCAAATGGCTCTGAGCACTATGGGACCTAACATCTGAGGTCATCAGTCCCCTAGAACTGAGAACTACTTAAACCTAACTAACCTAAGGACATCACATACATCCATACCCTAGGCAGGGTTCGAACCTGCGACCGTAGCGGTCGATCGATTCCAGACTGAAGCGCCTAGAACCGCTCAGCCACAACGGCCAGCCAATAATATTTCTTTAGCTAGTAACTGACGACATACACTCCTGGAAATGGAAAAAAGAACACATTGACACCGGTGTGTCAGACCCACCATACTTGCTCCGGACACTGCGAGAGGGCTGTACAAGCAATGATCACACGCACGGCACAGCGGACACACCAGGAACCGCGGTGTTGGCCGTCGAATGGCGCTAGCTGCGCAGCATTTGTGCACCGCCGCCGTCAGTGTCAGCCAGTTTGCCGTGGCATACGGAGCTCCATCGCAGTCTTTAACACTGGTAGCATGCCGCGACAGCGTGGACGTGAACCGTATGTGCAGTTGACGGACTTTGAGCGAGGGCGTATAGTGGGCATGCGGGAGGCCGGGTGGACGTACCGCCGAATTGCTCAACACGTGGGGCGTGAGGTCTCCACATTACATCGATGTTGTCGCCAGTGGTCGGCGGAAGGTGCACGTGCCCGTCGACCTGGGACCGGACCGCAGCGACGCACGGATGCACGCCAAGACCGTAGGATCCTACGCAGTGCCGTAGGGGACCGCACCGCCACTTCCCAGCAAATTAGGGACACTGTTGCTCCTGGGGTATCGGCGAGGACCATTCGCAACCGTCTCCATGAAGCTGAGCTACGGTCCCGCACACCGTTAGGCCGTCTTCCGCTCACGCCCCAACATCGTGCAGCCCGCCTCCAGTGGTGTCGCGACAGGCTTGAATGGAGGGACGAATGGAGACGTGTCGTCTTCAGCGATGAGAGTCGCTTCTGCCTTGGTGGCAATGATGGTCGTATGCGTGTTTGGCGCCGTGCAGGTGAGCGCCACAATCAGGACTGCATACGACCGAGGCACACAGGGCCAACACCCGGCATCATGGTGTGGGGAGCGATCTCCTACACTGGCCGTACACCACTGGTGATCGTCGAGGGGACACTGAATAGTGCACGGTACATCCAAACCGTCATCGAACCCATCGTTCTACCATTCCTAGACCGGCAAGGGAACGTGCTGTTCCAACAGGACAATGCACGTCCGCACGTATCCCGTGCCACCCAACGTGCTCTAGAAGGTGTAAGTCAACTACCCTGGCCAGCAAGATCTCCGGATCTGTCCCCCATTGAGCATGTTTGGGACTGGATGAAGCGTCGTCTCACGCGGTCTGCACGTCCAGCACGAACGCTGGTCCAACTGAGGCGCCAGGTGGAAATGGCATGGCAAGCCGTTCCACAGGACTACATCCAGCATCTCTACGATCGTCTCCATGGGAGAATAGCAGCCTGCATTGCTGCGAAAGGTGGATATAAACTGTACTAGTGTCGACATTGTGCATGCTCTGTTGCCTGTGTCTATGTGCCTGTGGTTCTGTCAGTGTGATCATGTGATGTATCTGACCCCAGGAATGTGTCAATAAAGTTTCCCCTTCCTGGGACAATGAATTCACGGTGTTCTTATTTCAATTTCCAGGAGTGTATATACCTGTTTGAACTATTTATTTCGCAATTCAAAACAAAGCAGTTATTACGTCATTTATCATTTATTTTATAAAAAAAGTTGTTCACAAAATTTTGATCATGAAGATTATATGTAGAGTAACATCCTAGGACTCAGCAAATATGGGAATTTCATAGACCCCAGAATCCACTAGAACCGTCAGTGTCGTACATTTCTTGTTCTAGATGTTCGTTGAGGAGCTACACATTTCATTTGCTCACATGTCAGGCTCCTCAGTCGTTCTGTTGCTAAGTCGCCATAGCTTGAATATTCACCCACAGTTCAATATATCCTTTTCATAAATTTCTGACTCATTCTTCTCTGTGTTCCTACTTCGAAACTTACGGTATAGAATTCTTTATAGTAATATTATCATAAACTTGTTATCTAATACTTGGCGCTCAGTGCCATCACATCTCAAAATTTTAATCAAATAATCTTTAGGACGGAATTCCATACGACTTTCCTTCGTAATCATTATAAATTTAAGCGTGCTCCGTTGGAGTCAACAAACATGTTTGTACATAAATCGCTTCACAGCACAACCTCAGCACACTACAAAACAAAACACACACAGATCCCAGCTGCCTGTCGTCAGCTAAAAAGCCCTGAAGTCCCACCAAATTCTGGAGGGAATGCTCCTTACGCGTGGCCTCTTTATTCACGAAATTTCGCATGCACAAATGCGCATGCTTAGTAGCGCTGTTGGACGTTTATGCGCATGCACAAAGTCGAAAAGGAAAAAAGGCATCATGTGGACGCACCTTCACTGTTTTGAAGAAGCAGTATTGCGAAAACAAATAACTATTTCGCGAGATTTTCATTGGATGATTTTTTTTTACTCAAAAACAATGGCTCGAAGGGTTTCGTTCAACTATTGGTACTCTTTCATCTCAGGAAAGTCTACTTAAATTTGGTTTATGGAGTTTCGCAGTGGAGGACAGCGACGAAAATGGTGAGGACCAAAATAGGACATTATGCTAAAAATGACGGATGCCTACGCTACGCATCATGATTGAAGAGGGTGGCCAAGTGACTTGCCGTAAAATAGTCATTCTTAGGAACATCAAATACTGTTGAAAATTCGATTTTGCATCAACATTTAGCAGTGAAAAGCTCTCTTTCCGCTGGATTCCGCGCAATTTAGTTTAAGCTCAAAAACTGGCTCATGTCAATTGGTGTAAGGAAATGCTGTAAAAAATAGACCGAGCTAAAGCAAAACCCGTGTACAGCATAACAAGAGAAGATACTTGGGTATTTTTTAAAGAATTTCATGTTATCATCAGCTGTTAAAATTTTAAGATTGCAATTTTAGCATTAAGCCACTTTCATGCATCGGTAAAAAAAAAAAAAAAAAAAAAAAAAAAAAAAAAAAAAAAAAAAAAAAAAAAAAAGAAAGAAACAGTATAATGAGAATCATTTGTAGTGAGATTAACAGTGGGTACGATGAGCTTTGCAGTTTTCTGACATTCATACGTCGTACTTACACCGTAAATTGTTCTCATTACGTTGCATTATGTTTTGTAGATTCTTGCAAATGGCTTAATGCGGACATTGCAATCGTAAAATAAAATTCTAATTGCTGAAAGCAATATGATATCCTTTTGAAAAGTTTATAGAAACTGTGGATCCATATTAAAACAAATAAATACTTAGAAATATTTCTAAGTGCCGAAAACTAAGCAGCAATCGTTTTAGGGTGTGCAAAATGAACCGAAAACATCTATGCACTCCCGAGAAAATGATCAGTTGTTCCTTTGGATACAATGGACATAAGGTACGTTTCACAATTCGTATTACACGCTACTAGTAATTGGTTCAAATGGTTCAAATGGCTCTGAGCACTATGCGACTTAACTTCTGAGGTCATCAGTCGCCTAGAGCTTAGAACTAATTAAACCTAACTAACCTAAGGACATCACACACATCCATGCCCGAGGCAGGATTCGAACCTGCGACCGTAGCGGTCGCTCGGCTCCGGACTGTAGCGCCTAGAACCGCACGGCCACTACGGCCGGCACTAGAGATTGTAGAGGGGCTTAGTTGATCGAGTTTTACATAGGAACCCATGTCAGGCAACGTCATCCAACGTCGCTACAGAGCGTTAAAGCTATAGGCGCCAGCGCCTGTAAATGTATGTGTACAGGGTGAACATTAATAGAACCGACAAACTCAGGGACGGATTTCTGACTGAAAATAGAGGAAAAAGGGTCCTATGAACATTTGTCCGGAAATGCTTCATTGCCACGGTAGATCGCTCTGACGAGTGACACAGTTCCTCTGACTCCGTGCCGTGTTCCTTGTGTGTAAAAGGGGGTGTGAGTAACGCAGCGTACTGTAAGCAGCAGAATGGTCCGGTATTCATGTCGGTAACAAGTTGCGATGGTGTTTGCGTACATCCAAGTAGATGAAACGGCCGAGTGGTAGCACGCCTATACCAAAACAAGCACCCTCACAAACGCCAACTACGTCACACAACATTTCAAGCCCTTTTTGGGCATTCGTATGATCATAAGTCCTTCCAGAAAGGCGAACGTGCAGGAAAACGGCGGACTGTGTGTACCTCACGTTTTGTGCACTGGGTTCTACAGGATACTGAAACGAACCCTAGAACAAGCTACAGGAGAGTGGCCCGCCAACATAGTGTAAGTGAAAGTGCGATTATGTGTATCCTTCATGACATTGCATCCCACGGAGGCAACTTTGAACATCTGTTATGATGTGGGTGCGATGGAGCTCTGTTCTGTACTCTGGGACGATTTGTCGTCGTTTCACGCACACTGTCTATTCCTGGACACATATTCGTAGGACCTCTTTTTCTCCATTTCTAGTCAGGAACCGGTTCCGCAATTTGTCGGTTTTATTAATGTGCACTCTGTACACAGGACGATTCCGTGGTGATGTTTCAAACTTTTTAGGATGATCGAGAAGGATGAATGTCAATGTGAGCAAAGGGACCCAGTACCGGAAAAGAACGAGTCGAAGGTTATGAATCGAAAACAGTTCTGATACCTCTGAAAGTGGAATACATTTTCTGGTACTGTTGTTGCTAAGATTGTAGGGTAGGCAACTTTCAGAGGTGATAGTACGGAACAAAACGAGGAACAAATGTCCAGTTAATCACGGTTCTAAAATTCATACCTGAGAAGCTATGAGCACTTGGTCAACTTCGCTGCTGCAGAACATCTCCTCTGCTTAACAAGTGTTCATTGCTCTTAAGGTACACATCTTAGAACCTATATTTAGTAAACATTTTTTCCTCCTTTTTGTCCATACCACCGCCTCTGAAAGCTGCCCATACTACAATCGTAGCGCCGGCCGGTGTGGCCAAGCGGTTCTAGGCGCTACAGTCTGGAACCACGCGACCGCTACCGTCGCAGGTTCGAATCCTGCCTCGGGCATGGATGTGTGTGATGTCCTTGGGTTAGTTAGGCTTAAGTAGTTCTAAGTTCTAGGGGACTGATGACCTCAGATGTTAAGTCCCATAGTGCTCAGAGCCATTTGAACCATTTACAGTCGTAGCAACAACAGTAGTACTACATGTATTCCACTGTCAGAGGAATCAGAACGGATTTGACTTATAACCTACGACTCATTCGATTCCGGTACATGGACCCTCACTCCAAATTGATGCACTTATCCTTCGCCGTCATCCTAGAAAGTTTGTAATGTGTTCGCGAAATAATCCTGGTTCAAATGGTTCTGAGCACTATGGGACTTAATATCTAGGGTCATCAGTCCGCTAGAACTTAGAACTACTTAAACCTAACTAACCTAAGGACATCACACAACACCCAGCCATCACGAGGCAGAGAAAATCCCTGACCCCGCCGGGAATCCGAAATAATCCTGTATATACATACATTTAAAGGCGCCGGCCCCTATAACTTTGGAACTCTGGAGCGTGGTTGTATGACGTCTCCGGACATGGGTTTCCATGTAAACCTTCATCTGCTAAGTCTCCTCTACAACCTATAGAAATGTTTAATATGAATTGTGAAACACCCAATATATCTCTTCTACTGCATTAACGAAAAGCACTTAATGCAGCACAGCATACAGCAATTTGTTTGCTTCGAGTCATTATTGTAGTCAGAAAAAAACAGTTGAAAATGTCACATTGTTCTTTATAACGACTTTGCCAAGCACGCCAATCAATTATTTGACGGGAAAGAACATCTAATTTATGTCTCATCGTTGGTACGTTCCTGATTTATCACTAATAATAACTGCTTTCTATTCCGTTATGCTAAACAAAATGTCCCTGAACAACGATTACAACATCGCAAGAAGTTGTTGTCCTTCCAAAACCATATTTTTGAGGTACCAATATCAGAGTAGAAATTTTTTGGACTGAACACTTACAAAGCTGTTTAAACCCCTAAAGTGAATATTTCTGCAAACAGTAAGACTGTCTCCAGAATGAGATTTTCACTCTGCAGCGGAGTGTGTTCTGATATGAAACTTCCTGGCAGATTAAACTGAGTGCCGGACCCAGACTCGAACTCGGGACCTTTGCCTTTCGTGGACAAGTGCTCTACCAGAGGGTTAGCTGTCCTCTGTAATAATAATAAAAAAAACTGAATTAACCGATCAAAAACGAACTTAAACGGGTGTCTTACGACGTCCGCCCCGAGCAGATGCAACGAAAGAAAGCGAACAAAATGAGATTAAAAAAAAAAAAAGATGGTAGAGTACTTGCCCGCGAAAGGCAGAGGTATCGAGTTCGAGCCTCGGTCCGGCACCAGTTTTAATCTGCCAGGAAGTTTCAGTAAGACTGTCTGTCTCAAAAAAAAACTTTCACTGCTTTTGAAAAATCCTAGAAGATGGCCGTCATATGAATGTTTTCGTGTCAGAGTTTCATTCTCTGTTCTTGAATTCACGGATCTGACAAATACGTATACAAAATTTACTGCGTGCTGTAATGTCTATTCGCTTAGTGCAACATACGGTGGTGAGTGGGGGGGGGTGCTTTAATAAGTAATGCAACGAATTTTTCTCGGCCAATTTCGGTTGAAAAAATACGGAATTTGTTGTGGGACATCGTGGAATATTCCCGCTTTAGCCACTGTAGTTTCATGAAATTCCGAAGGGTGGGGGCGTTATAAGTAACTTTCAAAATGACGTCTGTAACGGAGGTGCCGTCCAAGCTATTGAGTTTATTTTGGCGAAAAACCAGAGCATCACAGATATTCTTCGGCGTTTGCAGAATCTCTATGGAGACCGTGCATGATCAAAAGCACGGCAAGTCGTTGGTCGAGGTGTCTGCCATTATCGCAAGCTGTCGGATCTCCCGCTTGCCGGCCGACCACACACAACTGCCATTCCTGCAATGTTGGAACGTGCAGACACTCTCATTCGGAGTGATCGACGAATCACAGTCAAACACTTTGCAGCTCAACTGGATGCCTCTGTAGGTAGTGCTGACACGATTGTCCAGCAGTTGGGATACTCAAAGGCGTATGCCAACTGGTTTCCTAGCCTTCCGACGTCCATCTGTTTGGCTCCATGGAAGATGCACTCCACGGGAAGTAGGACGTGGGTGATGGGGAAGTTACTGACTCAACAAGACGTTGGCTCCAACGTCCTACAGTGGAGAGGTACCATGTGAGCATACACGTCCTCCCAGTAAAGTGGCGCAAGGACGTCGCACTGAACGGAGATTGTGTTGAAAAACAGTGTTTTGTAGCCAAAAGAGTGGGGAATAATATCGTGTATTGGAATCCTGAGTAAAACCAACCTGCTTTCAAAAAAAAATGTGTCAAACTGAATAAATTCGCAACAACGGGCAACTAATACCACAGCTGCACAAATAGCCATTAAATACATTTCATCATATTAATTTGGATAACATATAATGGGCTACTTAAGTCCAACAGTGTGTTTTCGGGTGTGCAGCCGACACGTTGATTTCATTTCATCCGTATCTCAGCCTCACCTTCCCGCCCATATCCCACGAGAACAGTGCTTCTAATAGCAGCGACGACGAGGCATGGGCAAGCTACAAAGCCGGAGTGGTGTTTTGCTCTTCCTACGTTATGAAGCAATCTTATCTTGCCAAGGCGGCCGCGCACTTTCACAATCTTACGACCGGACGCCCTCGCCCGCTATGTAGGGGGTCAATAGCAACTTGGAGATGCTCTATAGAAAACAACACGGCCTCTTGGAAATGCAGAAGGCCGCTGGCAGCCCACGCCAGCTCAGGCTCCGTAAGTTCAAGGAAACGTTAACCTCCTGAAACAGAGAAACCGCCGGCCCACGTGAGGAACCGTGGCGAGATGGGCCCCAGCCGTCGCCTGTACAGAGGCTTCGGGGCGCCGGTTCCCCGGTCACTGACCTGGCATCCCTAGCACCGTCTTAAAAACACCTCGTGGCCACCGCTGTGTTGTTCTGTCCTCTAATCACACAGAGAATCAGTACGGCAAGATGTATTACAATTAGGAATGGCTAATCTCAGCAGTCATCACTCGTGGCCCATGAGAATCAAACTCTACATTACGCATACATTACATTCTCCAGAACAAAATCCGTCCACCATTTTATTGACTACTCAATAAATATGCATAATTAGAATGAAGTTCGAGGTTGGCTACAGCCTGTTGCATTTCAACCTGCCGGTAAAAATATACGTCGCAGCACTGAAGGAACAATATACACTTTAGTGCATCGTTTCCCAACCTGCGGCTCACGAACCCCCAAGGGGATCGCAAAATACTTCAGTGAGTTCGCCAGAACTCTTTTCCATAATGGCGGGTTTCGAGGTGAGACCTGTTACTGTTTCCTTAGTTCCTGCAGCAAATCATAATAATAATAATAATAATAATAAAAATAACAATAATTATTATAATTATTACTACTACTATTATTATTATTATTTTAAAATTCAATTAATCCTACGATGCCCCTTGTTGCATTGTTTAACATCGGGAATTTATCACATTATTTCCACAGTAAATTAATATTTACCGCAAATGCCTGATTTAGCATTATGTAACAACGTTAGTAATGTATTTGATTTCGTTACAATGGAAGTATAATTTGCGAGCTTCTTTGAGTTCTAACAATACTAACAACAGTCCTACGATCCCACTAGCGAACGGTTACATGGCACTCAGGCTTCTGATTTTCAACAATAGCATACTTCTTCTTTCCTTCTGGCAAATGCAGTAAGTTGTCAGTTGTGTAGTGGAAGTTTGGAAGGTAAACAAGGTTTAACAAAATCGCACGTTGTTGTTGTGTCAACAGGTCATTCAGCTTCTGGAGTTGTGTGCAAATCCGACAAAAGCGAATTGTGTCTAAGGAAAAGAAAGTATTATATCTGGCTTCAGACTTTAGCATATTTGACATACGTTTTCTCAAAAATTAACGGTTTAAACTGATCTACTCAAAGGTCAAAGTCCATACTGTGCAAGACCGTATCGAATCATCTATTAAAAAGCTTAATTTTTGGGAAACGTGTTTTAATATGAATCAAACCGAGTGCTTTGATACCCTTCATGACTTCCTGGTGGAAAATCTTCGTTCTTTGAGCGAAAATGTCAAAAACATTGTTAGAGAACATTTGAAGGGACTTGGAAAAAGCTTTAGAGAATATGTCCTGCTATGTCCAATAATAATTAGATTCGCAGTCCCTTCGACGAGTCAACTATTTTAGAATCCAAGTTAAGTGCAAATGAATAAGGGCAGGTTCTTAAAATGTCTACTGATTTTCAGTCAAGGAAAAGTTATAAATCTTTGTCATTAACTGGTTTTTGGTTCCTTTTAAAGGAGTTCACAATGTTACCTAATAAAGCCATAAGGGCTTTATTACCCTTTTGATCCACATATTTTTCCAAAAATTAGTCGTCTTCGCATGCCCGTTTAAAAAATAAATTCAGAAACAGACTTTGTGCTTTATTGAATTTCTGTGGTTCCTGACTTCAAAGCTCTGTTCCATGGAAAGCCGGCGCAACCTTCTCACTGAATTCCAAGAAAGGGGTGAGTGATTACAATAAAAACTTGTTTTTAATATTACAATTAGGCCTACACATTGCGTAAATTTTAAGCCGTAACTAGAGTAACTTTAGGTTTTAATCGTTAAGGATTAATTTAATTTAAGGTTATTAAACCTCTTGTTTCGAATTAAATTTTATGCATGCCTACTGTAAGTGTATTAAAAAGTCTGTCGTTCACCCAACTCAGACCGCTGTAGAAGGGGTTCGCGACTCCTAAAAGGTTGTTGCCACGCGGGGTAGCCGCGCGGTCTCAGGCGTCTTGTCACGGTCCGCGCGGCTCCCCCGTCGGAGGTTCGAGTCCTCCCTCGGGAATGGGTGTGTGTGTTGTCCCTAGCGTTGTTAGTTTAGGTTGGCTTAGGGACCGATGACTTCAGCAGTTTGGTCCCATAAGACCTTACCACAAATTTTCTTAAAAGGTTGGGAACCGCTGCTTTAGTGGAACTACTTTTAATGAATACGGTAGTATTTTGAATTCATCGGCAAACAACCCATCGTGTAAGGAAATTTTAATATCAGAATTTATTTTCAATATATGTTAATAAGATTTGAGATGATAAAAGCTGTTTTTAATAGGATTTGGAATACTGATTTCTTTTGTCGATAATTTCGTCATACTTCACGATGTCACCTACTTGCACAACGAAGATAAAGAAGAAAAATACATAAGATCGGATCTGAACATGGGCCCCAAAAATTCGGACCGTTGGCCTTAACTATTATGCGACCACCACATTTTCATAACGCATCCGTTAGGAACTGATTAAGGCGCGTCGAAATTTTAACAATCATATTCACGGAAAATATTTAGTGTTGGCACCTAAGCCCTGTATTTCAGCCCTTCTTTCACCCTACGTAGTTTGGGTTTCGTCAGATAACGTCTTCTGGAGATTCATTGGAAGAAACCTCTGGGACTGCAGTCCATCAGCAAAGGAAGTAGTTTTCAAAACACTCGTACGACCAATACTTGAATGTTGCTCGCCAGTATGGGATACGAACAACATAGGAGTAATAGAGGGAACAGAGAAACTCCAAAAAGGAGCAGTAGCTCATTTCGTTGCAGGTTCTTTAGGAAGCGCGGAAGTGCCACGGAATTGCTCAGCGAAGACGAGTAGCAAATCAAATGGCTCTGAGCACTATGGGACTTAACATCTGAGGTCATCAGTCCCCTAGAACTTAGAACTACTTAAACCTAACTAACCTAAGGACATCACACACATCCATGCCCGAGGCAGGATTCGAACCTGCGACCGTATCAGTCGCGCGGTTCCGGACTGAAGCGCCTAGAACCGCTCGGCCACCGCGGCCGGCGACCAGTAGAAGTTCCGCCTCGGCAGCTGCGCGGGCAGCGCGGTGGAATGCTGAGCGAAGTGGCCCGGATTCGATTCCTGGCCAGGTCGGAGATTTTCTCCTTACTCTCGTATCGTCATAATTCACATTATTATTGAGTTGGCTGAATGGGCAAAACCGGAATGCCAATAAAAAAATCAAGCAAGTCCAGTGGCAGACGCTGCAAGGGAGGCGTTCTGCATCACAGTGTGGTATAATGGTTTCTAATCCAGTCGATTCCCTATGGAGTTGGGTCACTCAAAGGGTCTTCTACACTAGCGCTCTATGCGTTTTCTTCCATCTGAAACACACTACTGGCCATTAAAATTGCTACACCAAGAAGAAATGCAGATGATAAACAGGTATCCATTGGACAAATATATATTATACTAGAACTGACATGTGATTACATTTTCACGCAATTTGGGTGCGTAGATCCTGAGAAATCAGTACCCTGGACAACCACCTCTGGCCCTAATAACGGGCTTGATACGCCGGGGCATTGAGTCAAACAGAGCATGGATGGCGTGCATAGGTACAGCTACCCATGCAGCTTCGACTCGATACCTCAGTTCATCAAGAGTAATGACTGGCGTATTGTGACGAGCCAGTTGCTCGGCCACCATTGACCAGACTTTTTCAATTGGTGAGAGATCTGGAGAATGTGCTGGCCAGGGCAGCAGTCGAACATTTTCTGTACCCAGAAAGGTCCGTACAGGACCTGCGACATGCGGTCGAGCATTATCCGGCTGAAATGTAGGGTTTCGCAGGGATCGAATGAAGGGTAGAGCCACGGGTCGTAACACATCTGAAATGTAACGTCCACTGTTCAAAGTGCCGTCAATGCGAACAACAGGTGACCGAGACGTGTAACCAATGGCACCCCATACCATCACGCCGGGTGATACGCCAGTATGGCGATGACGAATACACGCTTCCAACGTGCGTTCACAGCGATGTCGCCAAACACGGATGCGACCATCATGATGCTGTAAACAGAACCTGGATTCATCCGAGAAAATGACGTTCTGCCATACGTGCACTCAGGTTCGTCATTGAGTACACCATCGCAGGCGCTCCTGTCTGTGATGCAGCGTCAAAGGTAGCCGCAGCCATGGTCTCCGAGCTGATAGTCCATGCTGTTGCAAACGTCATCGAACTGTTCGTGCAGATGGTTGTCTTGCAAACGTTCCCATCTGTTGACTCAGGGATCGAGACGTGGTTGCACGATCCGTTACAGCCATGCGGATAAGATGCCTGTCATCTCGACTGCTAGTGTACGAGGCCGTTGGGATCCAGCACGGCGTTCCATATTACTGTCCTGAACCCACCGATTCTATACTCTGCTGACAGTCATTGGATCTCGACCAACGCGAGCAGCAATGTCGCGATACGATAAACCGCAATGGCGATAGGCTACAATCCGACCTTTATCAAAGTCGGAAACGTGATGCTACGCATTTCTCCTCCTTACACGAGGCATCACAACAACGTTTCACCAGGCAACGCCGGTCAAATGCTGTTTGTGTATGAGACATTGGTTGGAAACTTTCCTCATGTTAGCATGTTGTAGGTGTCGCCACCGGCGCCAACCTTGTGTGAATGCTCTGAAAAGCTAATCATTTGTATATCACAGCATCTTCTTCGTGTCGGTTAAATTTCGCGTCTGTAGTACATCTTCGTGGTGTAGCAATTGTAATGGCCAGTAGTGTACGTTCACTGAATCATAAACATGTTTTTCCGTGAACGTACTTTGACTCCCTCGAGATAACAATGTTAATGAAGTTGTCACCTTACAAACTATTATCTCCCGTCTGATTCTGATACGACGTTTCATACTCAGATCCCAAATTTAGCACATCTAAGGACCCTTGGAATTGCCCGGTAGATGGAGCATTGTTTCAAATCATATTAAGTGCACAGATCATAATTTTACAGGAAGCGGAAAAAACATTACGCTTCCTAACCAAATGAAATATTTCAAGTTTCTTAACGGCAAGACTTAGGTATTTAGAGTATGTTCCATAATTAGTTATGATTGACATCATTTCCCCATAGCGTTAAGATGCCATTTAAATTACACTTAATACTTTATGGCCAATTCACTGAACAAGACAGTTTCGAGAGAGTACGTTGTTAGAAGAGTCAACCAATATATTGTTTCCTCCTACGTTTTTCTCTCGAACCGACAGTCAAGAAAAATTAGAGCCCACGTGAGGCTTACTGGCAATCGTTCTTCCTGCGAACCGAACGCAAATGGAGCAGGAGGAGTGGGTAGTGACACTGATACGCAAAGTACCCTCTATGAAACGCCGTAAGGTGGCTTGGGGAGCACAGATATAGATCTACATGCAGACGTCATTTTGTGATATTGTATTCCTGTCAATACCTCAGTATCTTAGTCCAAATGTAAGAAGAGATAGAAAACTGTGTATTGCAAGTCTGCGCATCGTGTATCTTTTGTTTTCGTGTTTTAATCCATTTTTATTACAGATCCCACGCGAAGATAGTAAATAAGCATGGCATTTGTGCAGATGGGTAATGTAAAGTGTCTAAAAACTACACCCCATAAGGTCGTTTAACTATAATAATGGTTTTTAATCCAGTCGATTCGCTACGAGGTTGGCTCATTCAAAGAGTCATCCAAACCAGCGCTCTATGCGTTCTCTTTTTATCGGTAATACATGCACAGGACGATAAGCGTGTTTTGCCGTGAATGTACTTTGAATCTCGCGAGATAACAGTGTTAGTGAAGTTGAAACCTCACAGACTATTATCTCTCTTCTGGTTCTGATTCGAGGTTTTCGTATTAAGATCCCATATTTCGCCCATTTGAGGTCATTTGGAATTGCCCAGTAGTTCGAGCATCGTTTCAGATCATATTAAGTGCAAAAATCACAATTGTACAAAAGCGAAAAAAACGTTTCGCTTCCATATCCAAATGAAATATTTCAAATTTCCCAAGAGCAGGATATAGATATTTAGATTATGTTCTAGAACTAGTTATGACTGAAATCATTTCCCAATGCGTTAAGGCGCCATTTAAATTTTTAAGTTGCACTTGATACCTTATGGACCACTTCACTGAACAAGACAGTTTCATCCAATCGTGTTTTTACATAACAGGATTTGAAGCTTTCATTTCAATTTTTTATTGATTTTATTTTGATGACTGCTAATCAGGTAAGAAACTAATATTATTAACATGTTGTTGACGGTAAATTGATGTGTTACAGTCTGATACTTTGTCCTTGTTCCTCCTGCAGACAGCGACAGTCATCATCCTCATGTGTCGGCCTACCAGTTACTGTTGATGATGCATCAAAGATTAGTGCCGAAACACAAAACTGCAAACTTTCGACCAATCTCCAGGTGTCTCCAAATCTTGTTTTCAACGGGTTATCAACATCCAGTTTCTTAGCGTCAGGTAATACTCTCGGTTTATCAGTTGTTCGAGGTTCACGTACCTGGCCATTCTTTGTGCCTCCTTTCAGGAGGGTTGTGAATCGCTTACAGTGTTCACCTTTATTCTGACTTGATATTGCCCACCATTCTTCCGAATCACTCTCTTCCTTTTTTTTAATCCATCTAGTGTCTTACAATTCTCGACAAGCATTTATAGTCCCTTATAAACCACTCATTGCCTAGAATAAAATAATAAGCTTCATTTTCATTTTTAAGTGATTTATTTACATACATCGTACAAACGTTTATAATAACAATCGTAAGTACTGTACAGTTCTATAGTTTTTTTAAACAGAGTTTTATTGCATTCTATATTTTATTGTTTCAGGAAGAGACGACGTTTGCGTAAGCAGGTGGTTTGCTTATGAAGCTTTCAACTTTCTGGAGGACAGGGACGTACTAAGAAAAGTACTTACGACGGTAAGAAAATGTTGATGTACTCAAGCATATTTGTGTTGCCATTCTAGGAATCCTTCTTTCATACAATAATCTATTTCATCCCTGATTTTTTGACAATAATTTGTGGATCGTCGGGGGACATGTCTCAGTGGTAACAAAGACGTCATATTTTCTTCTCCCTGGACCCTCCATGACCCTTCAATTAAAACTCCATTCTCTTCATGGTCAATGCCAGCAGGAGTGTACAAATTTGTCGAATGGGTGCTTAGATAATTGTGTAACAAAATGACTGCCATCACTATCACCTCGGTCTTTTCAGGTGCCAAAAGCATTGGCTTTCTTAGAACCCGAAACACTGAGCTTGATATACCGAAGGCGTTCTCGACTATCCGTCGGGCCCTACTCAAGCGATAATTAAAAATTCTGTGAGGAGTTACTTTGGCAAAGTATCCAGAGTATGGCTTCATGAGGTTTTCACTTAGAGCAAATGCACGATCACCTGCAAAGAAATAAGGTATTTGCATAGAACGCCCTGGAGGCGGTTCCGCTACCGGAAGTCCCAATGTGCTCCCAGTCATAATACTATGTAGCTTGCTCCCTTGAAAAATTCCTACATCCGAAATTCTTCCTTAGTATCCCACGTCAGCAAACATAAAGTTACAATACCCGTCCACTAATGCAAAAAGCACAATACTGAAGCTGGATTTATAATTGAAGTACTCTATTCAAATGGTTCAAATGGCTCTGAGTACTATGGGACTTAACATCTGAGGTCATCAGTCCCCTAGAACTTAGAACTACATAAACCTAACTAACCTAAGGACATCACACACATCCATGCCCGAGGCAGGATTCGAACCTGCGGTCGTAGCGATCGCGCGGTTCCAGACTGTAGCGCCTAGAACCGCTCGGCCACACCGGCTGGCGAAGTACTCTGTACCCGAGTTCATTGGAGCTTGCAAAACATGTTTCCCGTCCAGAGCACCAACACAGTGAGGCAGGTTCCAACGTGTTTCAAATATATTGCTTACTTCCTTCCAAGCTGCAGATGTCGCAGGTAGCTGAAACAGAAATCATACTTAAACTTACTTTAACCATGGAGGAGAGGGGAGGGGGGGGGTGTTGAGTTTATATGTGATATTTGTAAAACAGAACTGATAATTATCTTGGTGACCGGAAAACTACTACGTTATTGGTCTGAGGCGAACGACACGACTTAAAGTTTTTTAATAGGCTCCTATTTTTATGTTAGTCACGTAATACCAGTAATACATAATTAATATTGGTTACTATAGATTATTACTTATAATTTACAGGAGACGGATCAGATTATTAGAACCGAAGATGACATCGAGTAAGGACTCAACATCTCTAAAGACAGCCAACGAGAGCCAACAGGGTCAACATCTACTGCCAGACCTACTAAGCGTAAGCGAACTGATGCTAACATCTCAGTGATGGGGAGTGCGTTTGACATTTTACAAACCGCTACAGAGAAATTGGGGAAAGAGCCGTGTAGTAATTCCGACGAAATCTATGCCTTTTTGTACGTAAGTGGCTGCAAAAATGAAGAAATATTCGCCTGAAACGCTTAAATCGGTACAGCATGCCGTTTTTGACGTACTTGTGACAGCCGATAAAGGGTTTTTAGATTGGGCTGCTCCAAATGCTCAGCATTCCAACGACTGGCAAATCGCTCCAGAAATTGTATTTCACCCCATACATTCTCCACAATACGTTTTGCACACTTTGCAACCAGTACCAGCTCCCGTACAATCGCCATCTGATTCCTTGAGAGGTATCTTTTCTCAACCATCTCCTGCTACATCAATAACTTCAGAAAAGTTTTCCGATTTTGTGTAACATAACTTTAGTTTAATGGATTTTGATGATTTTGTGTAAAATGTGTTTAATTTTGTACTTATAAAAATATTTAAAAAAATAAAACAACTTTCAAAATTAAAAGAGTTCAACTGCGGTGTTAATATGTTACCTTGATGTATCCTTGTAACACAAGGATGAGTGCTGCACAGTCTTGTTGTACTATTAGTGCAATAGATTGCTTAGAAATCCTGAAAGTATACTGCAGGCTAGTAAATGAATCTCCCGTGGCAAGAAATCGAAGTGTTACTTCTAATCTGGAAGAAATAATCCACGCCCACCATTGCTTATTTGGCCAGGATCTTACCACAAATACACAGCGAATTACAAACAAGAAGTAAACAAATTATGTACAACAAATATTAATTCTCACCAGTCTTGAGCGGAAATTGCCGTGCGGAATTTAGTGTCCTCTTTCGAAATATGAGGTCCAATCTTCTGCAGCAGATTTTTGAAGTCAGAAGGTGACATTCGACAGAAATTTTTATATTGACCACTTATTTGTTGGGAATTCAAATCCATCATAAGGTCTGCATTATTTATTTTTTTATAAAGTTCAGTGTGCCACCAACTTCGGCGTTTCGTTTTGATTTTCGCCAAACTTGCCATTAATAATGCCGCACCATTCTTCACCATAATCACGAGATTTTCCCGTCGCGTAGACATGTTTACAGCTTGGCTGCAGACTGATATATTTATATGTTCGTGGGTTTCCTGTGGATCGCCGGAGGTTCCTTGCAACCCACAGTTCCAAAGAACGAATGGCGAGCGGCGGGCGTGCGGCTCGCGCACCGATCGGGGTTCGTGGCGCGCAAGTGTGGAGGCGGCTTAACATACCTCATGCGACATAATGGAATGTCGACTGCGCTTTCCTACAGAACGCTTTCCAGTACTTCGTGGTTTCGGAGTTTGCGATATTGTTCCACTTTATTCGGTACGCTGTAAACTTTATTTTTGGTTTTCACCAGGTAGAATACACTACTGGCCATTAAAATTGCTACACCAAGAAGAAATGCAGGTGATAAACGGGTATTCATTGGACAAATATATTATACTAGACCAGACATGTGATTACATTTTCACGCAATTTGGGTGCGTAGATCCTGAGAAATCAGTTCCCAGGACAACCATCTCTGGCTGTAATAATGGCCTTGATGCGCCTGGGCATTGAGTCAAACAGAGCTTGGAAGGCGTGTACAGGTACAGCTGCCCATGCAGCTTCAACTCGATACCTCAGTTCATCAAGAGTAGTGACTGGCGTATTGTGACGAGCCAGTTGCTTGGCCACCATTGACCAGACGTTTTCAATTGGTGAGAGATCTGGAGAACGTGCTGGCCAGGGCAGCAGTCGAACATTTTCTTTATCCAGAAAGGCCCGTACAGGACCTGCAACATGCAGTCGTGCATTATCCTGCTGAAATGTAGTGTTTCGAAGGGGTCGAATGAAGGGTGGATCCACGGGTCGTAACAAATCTGAAATGTAACGTCCACTGTTCAAAGTGCCGTCAATGCGAACAACAGGTGACCGAGACGTGTAACCAATGGCACCCCATACCATCACGCCAGGTGAAGCGCCAGTATGGCGATGACGAGTACACGCTTCCAATGTGCGTTCACAGCGGTGTCGCCAAACACGGATGCGACCATCATGATGCTGTAAATAGATCCTGGATTCATCCGAAAAAAATGACGTTTTGCCATTCGTGCACCCAGGTTCGTCGTTGAGTACACCATCGCAGGCGCTCCTGTCTGTGATGCAGCATCAAGGGTAAACGCAGCCATGGTCTCCGAGCTGATACTCCATGCTGCTGCAAACATCGACGAGCTGTTCGTACAGATGGTTGTTGTCTTCCAAACGTCCCCATCTCTTGACTCAGGGATCGAGACGTGGCTGCACGATCCGTTACAGCCATGCGGATAACATGCCTGTCATCTCGGCTGCTAGTGATACGAGGCCGTTGGGATCCAGCACGGCGTTCCGTATTACCCTCCTGAACCCACCGATTCCATATTCTGCTAACAGTCATTGGATCTCGACCAACGCGAGCAGCAATGTTGCGATACGATTAACCGCAATCACGATAGGCTACAATCCGACCTTTATCAAAGTCGGAAACGTGATGCTACGCATTTCTCCTCCTTACACGAGGCATCACAGCAACGTTTCACCAGGCAACGCCGGTCAACTACTGTTTGTGTATGAGAAATCGATTGGAAACTTTCCTCATGTCAGCACGTTGTAGGTGTCGCCACCGGCGCCAACCTTGTGTGAATGCTATCAAAAGCTTATCATTTGCATATCACAGCATCTTCTTCCTGTCGGTTAAATTTCGCGTCTGCTGCACATCATCTTCGTGGTGTAGAAAATTTAATGGCCAGTAGTGTACTAGGGTACTTAACATGCTTGAATCTGTTTTATTTGCGGTTACAAGACAGCTCAGAGTTCCTTTAAAGTGGGTCTACATTGAAGTGCCTAAAACGAAATACGGCTCCTCATATCACATTCACAGAGAGTATAGCTCAATCAAAGTATAAAAATATGTTTTACGCAATCTTTCCCACGAAAATAACACATCACTGCACCAACATTACAATTTTCACTGAAAAGATCATTCGTAAACAGCGAGCTTCCTTTTTAGACTTTTTTGGAGTTGTGATTCTCATTTTACTTCCTTTAGATCCTCTCTAGTGGGTAAATAGCCCCCCAAAGAAATATAAATTGCATAGTCACATACTTGTGATATGCGAGATGAAAATAGCGGGAACAGCGAAAAAACCACTGGGCTAATAACGCACGATGGGAAACATGTCTTAAAAATAATACATTTCGAACCACCTGCTCTGCTGTACTCATACATAACACTATTTGATCCGATTCATGTTCTTCAGCACTAAATTACTATGGGAAAGAATACGAAATGCCTGGATCTGATTAAACAATATTATAGATCATACCACAATTGGGGTGAAAAAGCCTCAGACTGTATTTAGATCTTGGCTGCATTTAATACGGTTTGTAACGATGCTATGTTTGAATAAACTGCCTCAAACTGTGAGCCAAAAAAGATATCAGATGTTGGAAGTGATTATTTTTCCTGTCTTTTTGGCGCACCCTCTAGGGCCACTTCGCGTGACGATTACAGGCTTTGTCAACGGAGTTTCTTCCTTCTGTTTCTACCAACATACTTTCTACAAACGAGGCATTAATATGTGAACATCACTTTTCGACGAACGGCGAGATATTAGCAGTGGTCTTTGTTCGATTAATCACTCCATCTACTCTGGCGATTCACTAAAGCCATATAAAATGTTAGCAAATATGCACAAGCGTGTAGCTCAGTTCCTCTTCATCATGGGATCAGCGCCCTTACCACTCCACCAATTCCGCTGAAATACCCAACAAGCAAGAAGCAGATGAGGAAATTGTAAATCATGTCTTTTAGAAAATAATTAAGGTGTTCTCTGCAAATGGACTCTCCCTAAATTTTGAGAAAATACAGTTTATGCGGTTCTGTGCAGTAAATGGCTTGACACCATTGATAAATATAGACTATGAACACATCGATGATCTGGTGAAACGGTTCCCCCCTCCTGCTTATGCTATTAGGGCTACTGCAAATTTCATTTATAAACATATCAGTAAATTAGCCGATTATGCTTGTTTTCGTTCCCTGATTTTTATGGCATCATATTTTGGGGCAATTCGTCATTAAGAGAGAAAGTATTCATTGGACAAAAGCGTGTAATCAGAATAATAACTGGAGCCCACCCAAGATCACCTTGCAGACATTTACTTAAGGAACTTGGGATATTCATAGTACCTTCGCAATTCATATATTTACTTATGAAATTTGTTATTAATAACCCATCCCAATTCAAAAATAACAGCAAAGTGCATAGGTATAACACTAGAAGAGCGGATGATCTTCACTATTCTGGATTAAATCTCACTTTGGCACAGAAATTATGCTGCCACAAAAATATTTGGTCATTTACCAATTAGCATTAAAAGTCTGACAGATAGCCAACCAACATTTAAAAGCAAATTAAAAGATGAATTTTTAGATATGAAGTATTAACTATAAAAATATTTAATTAATTATTTTGTGTAAAGAAAACTTATGTTAAAGTGACACAGTCCACATCATTGTGAAATGTCGTACTCATCATCTATGGAATAAGTATTAATGCATATATGCACATATGTATGTTGATACGGAGGAACTCATTCGTCATTCGTCTCGTTTTCACCGAATAAGCTCCACGTGTTTTTAACAAATCGCAACGAAGCATGTGAAACTGAAAACTTGTGTATTTGTTAATGGAATGTAACATTTCTTGAACAATAAGACTGTCAACTCTCTTTGGTTTAATAATTCGTTGTTATGTGAACTGTATCATTAATAATAATTATCACATCTACTCTATCTTTCAAGTGTTTCTGCAGAACATGTTAGACATTTACATACCTTTTAAGCATTTTAATGTACGACTGTCATAAGTGATTGTAATTTTAGGTTTGAAATAGCTGTGGAATACGCACAGTAGTAATTATATTTAATAAGACATTCATTTCTTATATTTAACGTCATTCAGTGAGAAATTACTTTATAGTGTAAAAGCGGTTGCCCAACAGATACTATTTTAATTTATTTCTGAAATTATTGTCGTTATTACTTATAACTTTCACATCACTGGTCATACGCTTCTATGAGTCCATCTTGTGCAAGATTAAGAGTTTCCTTGCGCCAACAAGTACCAGGCTCCACTTAACAGCAGCTGGCTATTTCGACAGAACCTGCAGCACAAATTTCTTTCTTTCGATACGCAAGAAGTAACAGGACGATCGTCGCTAATAGTGGTACTGTAGACTCTCCTTGCGAGACGTGTCTGCCGCATTGTAGTTTAAATGTGTGGACCGCATAACAAAATACACAGAAACCTTGTCAGTGTAAAGAGTTATGTAACAGAAGATTGTAGCGCAGATCACGATGTCATTCATGAAGTCGCTGTTTTCGCAATCGGCGAGGAGGAAAACGAAAAAAATGACGCAGCTTTTATGCAATCGGAGTTTACATTAGATAACGTCCGTAAGATAAGAGGTTACTGATATAATCGAAACATCCTACAGTATCTCTGGAACGAAGTGGGTCAGGAAGTCGATCAAGATCACTATCAGTCGAAGTAGAAATTCGAGAAATCATTTCCCATGAACCATCCTCATTTTCGTCTGCTTCCATCTCGGGTGAAGGTATCCTCTCAGAAAGACAAATTGAGTAACAACCAATATGAAATGTTTTAATTTTATATAGCCGCTCACACTAAATAAAAGTATAGTATTAGGTGTACACCTTTTTAAAGTGATTTGCAGACAATACCATCTTTTCTCTGCAGTTGAGCCCAAATTTTAGGTCTGCCTTATGTCTGATACATGGTCAAGTGTAAATAATATTAGTGTCTATGCCCTCTCGCACATTTCGTAGATGAGAAGAGTGAACTGAACTCATACCTTTTACAGTGCTCAAAATTCGAAGACAGACGCACTGTAAAAAACATCTCACACGGGGTAAAGCCTGTTACTGCCGAATACAATATCGATTTTAAAATCACCTCCATAATGCGTCAAATATGAAATTAACTGCCATGCTTCTCAAACTTCCACATATTCGTTGCTTTGCACATTCTTTAAACCTCACTGTGCAACAAACAATTCAGAAGTCCATACAGAAAACCGCTGACGAGGTCAAAAGAGTTATGTTATCGAAGGAGAGACTCTTTGTTTTAAGCAAACTTGCTGGAATACAATAAAATTTTAAAAAATGATCGATGAAACTTCAACATTATGTCCCAAGCAGCCAGAACTCTACTTACTTAATGTTACGAAGATTTGCTTTAAAATAAAGATTCCATAATTCCTTGCATTGCTATTTTAGATGGAAAAATCGATGACCTGAAACTTAAAAGATACAGATTGGGAGATAATACAACAGGCGTGCCAGATTTTGAAAAGTTTTCGATGATGTTACCAAAGAGGTGTCCTCAGAGAAAACAGTCTCACTTTCAAAAATGAAAATCTTGCCAAGATTAATGGAATGGCAACTGAAATCTTTTAAAGGCAAAAATAAAGAATGTCCTCACGGAATATTCATCGGTTTATAATTTCCTTAAAGGGTTATCCGAGCGGTTTGGGATTATCTCCAGGAACGAATTGATTGATCAGGAAACGTTACTGGATCCACCCACCTCCCCTCCCCCTCCCCCGATTCAAAAGGCAAGGATTTTCAGCAGACAAAGCATTGGTTGTTCACGAACTACCATCGTAATGCATGAGACTTCTTCATCCTGTAAGAACTTTGATGAAACTATTGATCAGCTTCAAGCTAGTCACGGCCCAGAAAGTGCAGCAATTGTCTAATTGGACAGATATTTATCGGAGGGGTATCTGATTAGAAATAGCGATCCCTTAAACTGGTGGAAAACAAGAAAATTGCTGTGGCCAACGCTATATCAATCGCTTTTAAAAGTGTTATGTATCACAGCAATACAAGTGCGCTGTGAATGAATGTTTCTAAAAAGCAGGGCAAATATGCACTGAGAAGTGAAACAGATTCACGCCGCCTAAAATGGGTCAAATTTTACTTGGATATGACACTGTTGATTAATTTTTATTCTTTTTGGGTACATATATGATAATTCTGAAGACTGTAAATGACGACTGCAGATACACTTTAATTCCAGTTATATTATGATTCTTATATTGTATTTTTTCCGAAAGTATCAACATATAACAAGAATCAGTCATTCTTAAAAATTTTCCACTTGATAAAACATATTTAGGATTTTGTTGTAAGATACATAGTTTTTATAGCAGATGGAATTTAAAACTTTTGTATCTCATAATTACTAGAGACGTAACACAAAATTATTACTCCTCTTTATATATTCTTTCAAAATAGGACCAGTCAGATAAAAATACAGGTTTAGTGACTTGAATTAAAAAGGCAATGTGCCTTCCTTTCAATTATTTTGTGAATGTTGAGCTATAAAAAAGAACTAGTTCATTCCAGTGAGTGACCAGTTCCGATCTGATCTCTGAAAAGAACAGTTTTGCCCATCTCTGCACAGGTACACGAAGTACCCTCCGCCACACACAGTAAGGTGACTTGTGGAATATATATGTAGCTGTAGATGAAGATGTAGATGTAAATGTAAACGTCATTTTGTGTTATTCTGTCCCTATCACTACCTCAATATCTTAATCTAATTGTAAGGTAAGATGTAAACCTGTCTAATATACCTGTTTTTTCTACGTTTCTGATGCGAAGGTGGAAGAAAAGTGTGATATTTATGTAGATGGGTAAGGAAAACTGTCTAAAACTACATCCAAGACGGTCGGTTTGCGATAATAATGATTTTTAATCTAGACGATCACTCGAGAGGACTTACAAGCTAACACCTTATGCGTTCTCTTTTACCGGAAATACATTCACGGAACGATAAGCATGTTTTTCAGTGAGTGTACTTTGAATCTCTCGAGATAACAATGTTAGCGAAGTTGACACCTCACCTCAGAAGCCATTATCTCACCTCTGGTTCTGATACGAGTTCTTCGTATTCAGATCCCATACATAGCACAGCTTAGGTCATTTGGAACTACCCAATATGTTCGCATAAATGGCCTCAAATCGGGTGCCAGAAAAGATGTTAAACTTGGCGGTGGTTATTTTTCCTGTCTTTTTCATGTACCGACAAGTCGACTTCGGATATCAAGTACAGGCTCTGACAATGGATTTACTTTCTTTTGTTTCTTCCAACGCACGTTCTACAAACGATCCCTTAATATGTGAACAGTGCTGCACGACGAACGGTGAGTTATTGGCCATGATCTGTTCGATTAGTCACTCCAACAGCTACTCTGGCGATTCACTAAAAGCATATAAAATGTTAGCACATGCACAGGTTTGTAGCTCAGTTCGTCTTCATCACGGGATCTGCGCCCTTACCATTGCAACAATTCCACTGAAACAGCGAAGGCGTGTTGATACGGAGGAACTCATTCGCCATTCGTCCCGTCTTCACCGAAAAAAGCCCCACGTGCTTTTAACAAATCGGAACAAAGCATGTAAACCGTAAACTTTTGTATTTGTTAATGAAATGCAACTCTTCTTGAGCAATAAGACTGTCAGCTCTATTTAATTTAATAATTCGTTGTGAAATGAACTGTATCATTAATTATAATTATCACATCCATCTTTCAAGTGTTTCTCTAGGAACTTTCTAGGCATTTACATACCTTCAATCAATTAAACGTACGATTATCATAAGTGATTGTAATTTTAGGCTTGAAATAGCTGCGAATTCGCACAGTAATAATTATATTTAATGAGACATTCATTTCTTATATTTAATGTGACCCAGTGGGAAATAACTTTATAGCATAAAAGCGGTTGGCGAGCAGATACTATTTTAATTTATTTCTGAAATTATTGTCGTTTCTTCTTAGGCCTTTCACATCACTGGTCATAGACTTCCATGGTTACAACTTGTGCGTAAGAGTGTTTCCTTATCCAACAAGTACCAGACTCCGCCTAGTAACAGCTAGAGATGCGAATTTCGGCAGAATCTACAGCACGAATTTCTTTCTTTCGATATGCAAGGCGTATGAGGACGATCGTCACTAATTAGTGGGCGGTGTCCTCTCCTTGAGAGATGCGTCTGCCGCGGTTTCTTATGACATAACAAAGAATACAAAACACTATCAGAAAATTAGTATGTAAAAAGTTATTTCAATAGAAGATTGCACTACGAATCGCAGTGTGGTTTATAATAACACTGCTCACGCAACCAGCGAGGAGGAAAACGAAAAACAATGATGTAGCTTTTATTCAATCAAAGTTTACATTATGTAACGTCCGTATGATAACAGTTTACTGATATGTCACGCTAATCAGAAAGTTGATAAATGGAAAGAACGTTTTTGAGAGGCATGTTGTCTTCAATTAGCAGATAAGTGATCCAAGTTCCCACTTATCTGGCAGTAGCGGTAAAACCAAAGACTCTACAAGAGCTAAGATTAAACTTACAGCAGCAAATAATAAGATTACATCTAGCGATGTACGAACAGAATGCGAATGAGATGAACTTGGACGGAGGTAAGTGCTGTGATGGGTGAAACATCAGTATAGGATGATTTTATAGATCCATCCCTCACATGCGGTAGAGGTGTAACATTTCAAGGGGAAACTGGAGAAGGTTGTGTGTAAACTGGGATGTTATGACCAGACAAAACTTCAATTGTCAGGCTTACTTTACTGTAAGTATCTGCATCTACATCAACGTGATTACTCTGCTATTCACAATAAAGTCCCTGGCAGAGGGTTCAATGAACCATCTTCAAGCTGTCTCTCTACCGTTCCACTCTCGAACGGTGCGCGGGAAAAAGGAGCACTTAAATTTTTCTGTGCGAGCCCTCATTTCTCTTATTTTATCGTGATGATCATTTCTCCCTTTGTAGGTGGGTGCCAACAGAACGTTTTCGCAATCGCAAGAGAAAACTAGTCATTGAAATTTCATGAGAAGATCCCATCGCAACGAAAAACGCCTTTGTTTTTAATGATTGACACTCCTATTCACGTATCATGTCTGTGGCACTATCTCTTCTATTTTCCGATGATACAAAACGAGCTGCCATTCTTTGTACTTCTTCGATGTCATTCGTCAGTCCAACCTGATGCGGATCCCACACGGCACAGCAATACACCAGAATAGGGCGGACAAGCGTGGTGTAAGCAGTCTCTTTAATAGACCTGTTGCACCTTCTAAGTGTTCTGCCAATAAATCGCCTTTAGTGGCTCTGTCATCAGTGACTTCACCGTTGATATCGCGCAGTGAAAGTATTGATTGCGTCTTGCCACTGGTGTACTTTATGTATGACCAGAATCTCTTCGAGTTTTCTGTCAGATTTCGAGACAGAATTTCGTTGTGGAAATTATGAAAAGCATCGCGCATTGAAGTACGCGCTATGTTCCGAAATTCCGCAACACTTTGCCAGTCTTGGAGATTTTGCGTTCTTTTAAATTTGGCATGCTTTTTTCGCTGCTTCTGCACCAGCGGTCTGACCCGTTTTTTGTACCACGGGGGATCAGTACCATCACTTATTCATTTATGCGGTATGGATCTCTCAATTATTGTCGATACTGTCTCTTTGAAATCATTCCACAACTTTTCTACGCTTAGCATGATCATATCTCTTAAAAAGGCATTAAGAGCATTTTTATCAGCTTTCTTAAACAGATATACTCTGCGTTTCTTTTTTATGGTTGTAGGTGTTACGGTATTCAGCCTAGCAGCAACTGCCTTGCGGTCGCTAATCCCTGTATTAGTCACGATACTCACTATTTGTCCAAAATTATTTGTTGCTAAGAAGTCAAGTATGCTTTCGCAACCACGCTTCGAGTGGACTCATGAACTGATTATTCAAAATAATTTTCTGAGAAAGCATGCAGTACAATTTAGGATGACGTTCTATGCCTGCCGCCGGCTTTAAACGTATAATTTATTCAACATATCGAGGGTAGATTGAAGTCACCATCGACTATAATTGTATGAGTGGGGTACATATTTGAAATGAGACTCAAGTTTTCTTTGAACTGTTCAGAAGCTATATCTTCTGAGTCGGGGGTGGGGTGGGGGGGGGGGGGGGGGGGAGGGGAGGTCGGTAAAACGATCCAATTAATAGTTTAATCCGATTGTCAGGTATAACCTCTACCCATACTATTTCGCAGGATCTATCTACTTTAATTTCACTACAAGGCAAACTTCTTCTGACAGCAATAAATACTCCACCACCGAAAAGCAGCGACGTGCCACTGGGTGGGGAATTTCTTTCAAACTGCGTGACCGCCCGTGGAACATAAATTGCACAATAACCTGCAAGGCTGTGATAGAAGCAGTGGCAGTGGCAACACGCCGGAAACCAAGAGGAAAATTATGAAGACTTTCAAAATCCTAAGATTCGGTTTGAAAACTTGATTCGTCAGACGATTCAAACATTCGTTAGTACCGACTGGCAACCAAGGCAACATACCGGCATTCAGAACTTCAAATGTTGAGCAGTGCACCTGTACAACAGCTCTGACTGATAATTAGACAATTTTTGCTGTCTGAGGTGGGACAGGCTTGGCGGGATAGACCAAGACTGTCAAAGGCCAATGACCTGAAAGTAAATAGAACTTCCGATTGTACAAATACTGGTGGAATTTCGTAACACCATAGATAATGGCGGGAGCTTCAAGCTGACTGAAGCTGCATTGCACTTTGTTAAGAGTTTTTGTGACAAGAGCAATAGGTCTGTCAAAAGAACTATCTTACGGGATACCACAACCCCGACCCCATAGGAAGATGCATCCACTGCTAACATAATAGGCTAATTGGGTCCAAATGAACCATACATCTGCGATATAACAATGTGTCTTTCAATTGTTGAAATGCCTTCTGACATTCTTTGGACCACATCAAAAGGAACATTTTCCCGGTGAAGTCAGCTAATCGGAGCATCAATTTGGGTGGGATTTCGAATAAATCTGATATAATAGGTAATCTTCCCCATGACTGACTGAAACTCCTTAATGTTACGGGACTCTGGTAGATCTATAACAGCAGCCAAGTGTGAAGTACTTCGACATACGCCTTTTGCAATTATTACGTGATCCTTAGTTCAATTATTCCTGGAAAAAGGAGCACTTTCCTTGTTTTTTAAGCCCGTAGCAGAAAGAACCTAAAAAAAACAGTATAAATTTGCTAAATGTGCAGCAGGCATATGACCCGCGATGACAATATCGGCTAAATAGTTAGTACAAGAAGGGATTTTCGCTGTTAACTGTTCCACGAACCGTTGAAAAATTCAAATGTTAGTATTTGAAACTGGAACAAACGTAAGTGAGTTCTTATCGCAAAGTAATGCTCGAACTGTTTGTCATCGCAAATCTACTTCCGAAATACATCTGCCCTGTTCTAGTCTGCCCGTCAATTTCTCTGGCCGTGGAAGAGGAAACAAATCCACTACAGTTTGTAGGAGTACAGTTGTCTTAAAAGTCCACACACAAACGTAAATCACCTGAAGGCTGCTTCCGAATGATCAAGGGTGATGCTCATCAGATTGCAGGAAAGGGGTGGATGACCATACTGTCTTTTCATGTTTGCAACTCATGAGAAACATGCTCACGTATTGCATGGGGGACAGGTCACGTGCAGAAAAATCGCGACTGAGCATTGTCCTTCACAGTTATGTGTGCTTCAAAGTCTTTAGCCGTTCCTATACAAGATGCAAATCGTTCTTGTACCTACTAAAGACAGAAATGCATGACACACAGTAACACTAAATTGTAACACATTGTTTCGAATGCACTGATTGAATGAATCAAATAAATCTAACCCAAATATGTATACACTGTTTTTAGGATTGAGTACTAAAAAAGAAATACACTGTGTCACACCCTGAAAGTTTGCTGGCAAACTACACACGCTACGGAATAGAATTTCATATCAATTGTAGACAGACAAAATAGATGTAGGCTGCTTTAGCGGCAGGCTACTGATTCTGTCGTAAGTGTCTTTATTTAACAGAGAAACAGAAGCACCAGTGTCCAACTGTAACATAATTGTCTTTTGTTCCACTTTCAAATGAACAAGAAGGTTGTTCACCTATTGATGTATCGCAGTGAAAGATCTCCACAATGCAATTCGCTTACACAACAGTGGCTGTAACACTCGCTTTGACTACCGCGTAAACCCATGAAATGAAAGTGACCTTCACATCCACATTGAAAGCAACTAGCGTTACGACAAGGACAATCTTTCTGATTGTGCCTTGAAAAGCACTGAGGGCATGATTTTCTCCCATTGTGTTGTAACACACGCCATGTCCCATGAGACTGAAAGTTTTTACTATTTGTCTGAGCTCTATTCTTAATTACAAGAGCACTGTTTTGTACATGAGTCTGTCTGTTGCTCTACAAACAACTGAAATACGTGGAGTCTCCAAATAAGCCTTTGTTGAGTCCGCTATAGACAGGAACTGTTTTTAAATCACAGTTTGGCAGTTTTAAAATAGCAGCGCGAATACTTGTGTCGAATACATTCTGTGTGATAGCATCACGTAACATGACTCCACTACAGTTAATTCCAGATCAGCAGCCGGCCAGAGTGACCAAGCGGTTCTAGGCGCTACAGTCTGGAACCGCGCGACCGCTACGGTCGCAGGTTCGAATCCTGCCTCGGGCATGTATGTCTGTGATGTCCTTAGGTTAGTTAGGTTTAAGTAGTTCTAAGTTCTAGGGGACTGATGACCTCGGATGTTAAATCCCATAGTGCTCAGAGCCATTTGAACCATTTGAACCAGATCAGCATTTAAACTTGCAATGCCCGGTAGGACCTCCGCTTTCCACTGTTTGACTGTTTGAACAAACTGCTGCAGACGAAAAAATTTAAAACGTGCAGCTGCTACATGGATTTGGCTATCAAAATGACCATCCATCAGTTTCGCATGATCTTCCTTCATGACTTCCTGGGGAACGTAGTTAGCACAATCTGCACAGAGATGACACACATCGGCATCAATAATGGACCAAAAGCAAGCATTGCAGTCTATACCCGTTATTCTGCAGGCAGAGAGATGGCCTACAATTGCGCCCAATAGTTCGAACATTCTTCGTCTTGGTTATGGTATGAGAAAAACTCTGAAGTAGGTATCGGCAGCGGTGTCCCTTATTCTTGTAGTAGTAATGTCAGTTGGCTGTCAGTGAGCAGCTGGCGTTCGGCCTGCTGCACCTGAGACTGTGCAAGATCGGTTAGAGACATTTCCGTGAAAGGTAAAACATGGTGAAATACAGTAAGACACACACTACTATAGCAGAAAAAAACAGGGCGACACCCAGAAAAATGTGCGCAACTCGTACACAGAGGAGGCAGCAGGCGTGAAAGATGGGTGGGATAAGCCCTAACTCTCATTGCCATTTGTTTGACCAGAAGAAACGGTCATAACTATGGGATGTTGGGCTGCTCTGGGAGAAGACTCACTGGACTACAACGTATGAAATATTATTTCACTTCATTATAAGGATGATGAAAAGATTTACTTAACGTAATACAATTCTTTATCACATGAGTGCTTGATAATTTACAAATGTCATTAACTATTAAAGCATCGCATGATACACTAATTAACAAACTCTTATCCTGAAGTACAAAGTACATTACCAAAGTACATTTCCATCTGATACTTGAATAATTCTGTAGTTCTTCTAAATTATGTTGACTGCTTAAGGTGAGATCGTGAGTTGGGGCAGAGCGCCTGCACGCTGGGCTCTATATTGACCTCTGTGTGAGAGCATTGCTGTCCTGTGTGGGAGGGCGTGCCTTCTTTAGCTCTCCCATTCGTTGTTGAGTATTGCAGCGAGACATCAGTGATGCTAGTGGTATTGATGCACGTTGCCAACTGAGGTGTCGCGTAGCAATCTTTGGACGATACCATAGAGGAGATGTCAACTTAGTAATTATAGACTGGGAGATTCGAATAATTAGTGTTGGTTGTAGGGACAGGGAATCGTCTAAAATTGTTCTAAATGTCATATCCAAATTATACCTCGAGCACTTAATTGCAGAACCTACTCGAGAAATCTCCTGGTTACAAACAGCAAGAAGTTTTTGAATCAGTTAGCGTAGAGCAGGCGATGAGTACAAATAAAGTCGTTATAACATCACTTACTACAGGTGTAAATGGAGATCTAAAGAAAGCTAGTAAAATAATTCTACTTAAATTGCAAAACCCCGGTGATGGTTATATTTCCATCCCTGCAAAACTGAGTAAGGACAAGCCTCTCCTTTAAGATGTAACGTTTAAATTTTAATTGTGCGAAAAGGTGATAATACGAAATTACGCCCTCAGCTCAGACCTTAAGTGGGGAATTTGCGCAAATCTGAATGTGATTGACGCTATCAGACTGGAATAATTTATTTGCATATGATACACTATGAATAAAAGTATCTTCCTGCACACTGGTTAACTGCGTCTTACTTGACACAGTGAAGGTATCAAACAGAAAGACTGATTAGTTAAACATCTAAATTTATTCACAAATACATCAGTTAACGACATACAAATTCAACTATGAAAATCGCGGCAATTCTGTTTTCAAACTCAAGTGTGAAATTAAGTGGATAGCAGTGTTACTTGCTCATCTATGAATTTGCTTCATGCTCACTTGCAAATTTACACTCAAATAAAGTACAACGAAATTCTCCTCTCTATAACCCTGCAAATTCCTCATTGAAACGATGACTGGAAGAAGGTGATGGTTCAGATGGCTCTAAGCACTATGGGACTTAACATCTGAGGACATCAGTACCCTAGACTTAGAACTACTTAAACCTAACTAACGTAAGGACATCACACACATCCATGCCAGAGGCAGGATTCGAACCTACGACCGTAGCAGCAGCGTGGTTCCGGACTGAAGCGCCTAGAACCGCTCGACCACAGTGGCCGACGGAAGTAGGTGACTAGCCCCAAAAGTCCTCACATTCATAAACGTGTGATGAGCTTGAGGCAGGCGATCGTCCTGAATTCCACACGTAGTCCTGTCAAATTAAGAAAAAATCTGCCCTAAAGCTGGGCAATATTACTTCACAAGCGACTGAAGTGGTATTCAATTCAACAAATATTTTACTTTTCAACATATTCAAAATCAGACAAAATCGGACCATGGGCAAAGTACAGAAAAATTTAATTAAAAGTTTCGTATGTTTTTCGAACTACTGATTACTTAGTTTGAAAATATAATATGCAAGTCACGTAACTTGCTGCTATATTAATGATTGGCAAGGACCTAATAGATGCCTTTCCAGATTGTTGGTCATCTCAGGGAACAGGTCATTCTGACTGGTGTGAAATAATGCAGACTTTATACAAGAACTCAAATTTTAAAGGTAAATGCCAGATAATACCATTTGTTCCGATGTTGGTGCCAATTCCTTCTAGTTTATGGAAAGTGATATCGTTCAGAAGAATTCTCGAGGATCTGTCCTCTAGTATCGTAACATAGGTAACGTTCTTTATAGCATTATCTACAATACTGAAGCGCCAAAGAAACTGGTATAGGCATGCGTATTCAAATACAGAGATGTGTAAACAGGCGTCATACGGCGCTGCGGTCGGCAGTGCCTATATAAGACAAAAAGTGTCTGGCGTATTGTTAGATCGGTTAATGCTGCTACAACGGCGGGTTACCAAGATTCAGGTGAGTTTGAACGTGGTGTTATAGTCGGCGCACGAGCGATAGGACACAGCATCTCCGAGGTAGCGATGAAGTGGGGATTTCCCCGTACGACCATTTCACGAGTGTACCTTAAATATCAGGAATCCGATAAAACATCAAATCTCCGACATCGCTGCGGCCGGAAAAAGATCCTGGAAGAACACGACCAACGACGACTGAAGAGAATCGTTCAACGTGACAGAAGTTCAACCGTTCCGCAAATTGCTGAAGATTTTAATGCTGGGCTATCAACAAGTGTCAGCGTGCGAACCATTCAACGAAACATCATCGATATGGGCTTTCCGAGCCGAAGGCCCACTCGTGTACCCTTGATGGCTGCACGACACAAAGCTTTAAGACTCGCCTGGAACCGTCAACACTGGCATTGGACTGTTGATGAGTGGAAACACGTTGCCTAGTCGGACGAGTCTCGTTTCAAATTGTATCGAGTGGATGGACGTATACGGGTATGGAGACAGCCTCATGAATCCATGGACCCTGCATGTGAGCAGGAGACTGTTCAAGCTGGTGGAGGCTCTGTAATGGTGTTCGGCGTATGCAGTTGGAGTGGTATGGGACCCCTGATACGTCTAGATACGACTCTGACAGGTGACACGTACGTAACTATCCTGTGTGGTCGCCTGCATCCGTTCATGTCCATTGTGTATTCAGACGGACTTGGGCAATTCCAGTAGAACAATGTGACGCTCTACACGTTCAGAACTGCTACAGAGTGGGTCCAGAAACACTCTTCTGTGTTTAAACACTTTCGCAAGCCACCAAACTCCCCAGACATGTACATTATTGAGCATATCTGGGATGCCTCGCAACGTGCTGATCAGAAGAGACCTCCACTCCTCGTACTCCCACGGATTTATGGACAGCCCTGCAGGATTCATGGTGTCAATTCCCTCCAGCACTACTTCAGAAACTAATCGACTCCATGTCACACCGTGTTGCGACAATTCTGCGTGCTCGCGTGGGCACTATACAATATCAGGCAGGTGTACAAGTTTCTTTGGCTCTTCGGTGTATATCGGAACACTGAATTGTAATTTAATTTCTGGTGTTACAGCAGCAATTATTCGCATGCCGTGAACTGCATTAATCTCCTCTAAAGTTCGAATATTATGATCAACGTTATCTGCTGGATACAGTAAAGCAGTATTGTCTGTCATGTCCACTAAAAAAATGCTACTTGATATTGCAACAGTCCTTTCGGCTTTCATAACTTCCGTGTAGGAAGATCAGAAATCCGGATGAAGGAGAACATCTATAAGATAAGATGACCTGCAGTCGTGAGACGTTTTAAAAGCTACATCTATCAGCAGTGGGCATGTTAAAGCTCTTGGGCATATAGCCTGCATAATATTTTGGCCAATTGCACCAACTATCATTCAAACATCTTGCCCCATAACCATTTTGCAACAGAACAACAGTATGTATCTTTATTTGCCATTTCATAAAGTTTTACATACAGCTGTCTCTATTATATGTATCTTTTGTAACTGAGAATCACAATCTTTTGAATTTTCATGACAAGATATGCGTATTTTATCAGCAGTTTTTGGTGTTACAATGTCAGCCTTTCCACTTTCACCAAATATTACAGCATTTTCACCATAATGTTCTTCAAGGTTGTTCTTCATATGCTTTCGATCATATGCTTTGGAATCACTTTCTTTAAGATACTCTTCCATTAAAAAAAAATCATATTCACAACAAGCAATTGTTCCTCGTTATTATATTCAAGGGAAGTACATATCTTTAGGAAAGCTGCTTTTTGTTCTTCGTTCATTCGCTGCCCTTGTCATTGACTCTTCGAGAACTGTCCGATATCTGCATATTATTGAGGAATATTTTTCCCACAACGAAAGTTTGCGCCAACATGTGTGGTGGTTGACACTGTTATCAGAACGCAAATCTGAAATAAAGTATTCTTTGCGTCCTTTTCCCACATAATCCAATCATCACAGTGTGTCTCACAGCATTTTTTATAGTTTCACTTTATCTGATTCTGTTTTGCATTTTGAAGAAAAATTTGCAATAGTTCCACAAAACAAGCAATCGCTTGGGCTGAAAAATCGTCTTTCAGCTAAACGGACACTTCTCTTTCGAAAGCATGTATTACTTGTTAACTGTTATTTTTTCAATACGTCAACGCTTTTCTTATCAGTGTGTGGTTTTCGGCATGACACGTGGACTCTGTTTCCTGCACTAACGAAGACATCTCTTCCATGGAGTTTACTAGCTGCGTTTATGCCATGAGCAGCCTTCTGCATTAGAGTGACTGCAGCCTGTTTTGGTAACCATTATCTGAAACAAAAAAATGTTCTTTAAGTATTACATCCTTTAAAATTAAACAATGTAAAGCATTTAATCTTCTATTCACAAATAAAATAATTTTAATAAGTAAATAATAATAATGCGTGCCTGTCCGAAGTAACTTTGTATCGTAGCTCGGAATAACATAGGCACTGCGTACAATTATTTATCCGCCGACACCGGGCAAACGACTTTCATGTAAAATGTCTCACCCTGTACGGGAATTTACTCAGTGGATGTAGGAATGCAGGTTGTAGATACACGGTTGTGACATATGGAAGTTTGGGTCTTTTCGTGAGTCTTATTCGGATAGCCAAATGGTAAGGCGACCGCTCGTGGTAAGCGGAAATCCGGGTTCGAGTTCCGGTCCAGTACAAATTTTCATTGTCGTCATTCCATTATACGACTGATCGTTTCCATTGCGAATACATTGGTTGTATTTCATAACGGCTGTAGTCACCGCAGTGCCTGTTCCTTCGGACATGCATAATTCATATTCGCAATTGCGCATACATTTCATGTAAAGTGATGTGTTGTCAGGGATGCTTGAGATGCTTAAAGAGAATAGTAAAATAGTGAAATAATCTAAGGATGAGCTACAGATGATGGAATCTAAAACTGATGCCGGAAATACCGCTACTAGGGAAACTCAGCAGGAGATAACGAAGACTAGGGGGAAATTGGTGAACTTGCGTACATAAGTAAATGAATTGTCGAAGACATTAGAATAAGTACCAGAAAATAAGAAGCAAATTGACGATGTGATGTTAAAGGAAGACAGATATTGAAGCCATATGGAAGTTTTGGTCATATGATGAAGACCGACAAATGGGTAACCACATTAGAAGATAAAGTTTAGCACACATCGAAGGACATCGAACACCATCTGTGTGCAGCTATAGATTAGCTGAAGATCCCTAACTAAACGTTTATTAGGGGATAAATACAGAGAACGCGTGTAGAATCGTGGTGAATATGTCATATACCGGGAGGTAAAGCTCCAGAAGTATAAAAAATTCTGGCATTCAAAGAGATGTGGGAAATACTGGACAGGTCCGCAGTAAAGCAGGACAGCTGGAGGCAGACCATGGCAGCTTTACAGGGGCGAGCAGCTGATGTGTTACGTTGGTGCCCTGTCCCTGCGAGCCCTAATAACTGTGTGGCACTTATTTTTAGAAGAGTGCATGAGCATGAACTAGGGCACAATACACATGCGTCCGCCAACAGAAAAATCAACGTTGGGCAATGTTCAGAATCTAGCAGACAAAATATAGTCTCCAATAAGGAACATTTTGACAACAAGGATAATTGTCTGTAAGAAAGTTTCAAATGTTCAAGGCCAGCAGATATTCTGTGGAACCAAAGGTATTGTTTCAACAATTCGACCAATGTTTGATACCGTTGTGGTCGTTAGGCTGCGGTTAGTATTTACCTGTGGACTTCTGAGAGAGACCGCTGTGAGAATGCGACCGATCGCACAGCAGTGCTCTAAATACAAGGAACTCTGAGATGCATTTTCAGGCAAACATTGGCCAAAAGCTGTACAAGAGAGAGTGGAAGTATAGATAGTTATGGGAGATGACTTCGAGAGATATGGAGCACATAGTGCTATGAAATTCCTGAAAGCAATGCGTAAAAAAATGCATTTTCTGGACACACAATTTGTCTTTCACAAATCATTACACTGTGCTACAAAAAATTACTGCCACGCTTTCAGCATATTCTGGTAGGATATACAGGAAGAGATATAGAGACTGCAAAAACTGGAATTCGTACAGCGTGGAGACTATAGTTGGCAACGGCCGTGTACGTCAGAATGCAGTTTTTTGGGTCCACAATGATCTCATAGTGACTAAAGCACCGACCGGACCCAGTTGAATGGGGGTGGCAATTTTCGACAGCCTCGACCACATTGGGGTGTGCCTCCAGGCTGCACAACATGATAAAATCTGTTCATAATGTGGGAAATCCATACCACTGTGGAGGGACAGCTTTATAGTCTGCCATCACCATCGTGTTGCTATTAGCTAGAAGCTGTTCACATGGAGTTCTGTTACAAAAGCCTGGCTTCATTCTCGTTCGGTGGCGTTTAACAGTTGCTACTTGACGGAACTTGCAACATTCTGAAGCAGTGGTCTCCCACCACATGTTTAACCTAATAAAAATGATACCATCGGCCAGGCGAATAACAATATTCTGCATGGCGGGAGAGCAACGTTGGAGACGTGGGCTTTCATTGGTCCTCGTTGATACAGTCCTTCATATTGGCCTCGCGTTATTTCGGGCAACTCGATCAAAGGTGCAATGGAGAGCAAGATTTAGAATCACTCGGGTTTTGGCAATGATCCAGCTACCGCCATTCGACTTGTAGATTCGGATTATGTTTGGAGATGCAACTCCGAGATTCGGAATCGTTTGGCACTCGTAACTTGAGAATGATTCATATACGCGATTCGGTTTTCGAGAGATGCTCCAGTTCGCCACCCAGCTCATCATAACGCGTGTAAGCTCACGCAGCAATGAGGTGAGTCAGCACCACTGTCATGGGAACGGGTGCGTTTTTATGCTTCGCAGAATTAGAGACTTTGATCGATGACGCATTGTATGTTAATACCCTGCCCATGTCTTTCGTGTTTGGTTTTTATGAACGCTTGTTCCCTTCACTTATCTTAATCAATGCAATTATCATGACCAAAACGACTCCACGTTTGTGCATCCTTCCACAGGAGTATCCTTTCCGGCCCAATATTGTGAAGATAGCTCATTGTACTAATTCTGATTATGTTCTACTCTCATCTCCAGTCTGTGAGATAATTAGATTTGCGTTTTTACGTTCAGTGACGTTTCACATTAAGTCAAAATTTGTCAACAAATCATGTTTTTAACGAATTCCACTTTAATTTCAGTATACAGAAGCCCCCTCTTCTACACCCAGAATTTTAATTTCATACAAGACCCACAGCTGCAATTCATTTGTCTGGGTCACCCGCCTGTTCCGTTTCCTCACGCATACCTCTTTATCATGCATCTAAATCGTAGTGGGGCGATCTCTATATCGAGAGGGGCACTCAGTACAGATCACTATAGCCTTAACCTCAGTGGTGTCTTGCAGAATCAAAAAAACAAAATTGGTTTTGCAAAACTGATCCCAAAAAAGTTCAATATGCAGGCAGTTTATACTTCCCTTTTCATTACCACAATTAATTATTATTACAGTGCAGCTTTGCTTTCACATTACGACAGCAGAAGTTTCATTACGATAGTTCATTTATTATTACAGCTCAAAGATTACAATCAGAAACAGTATTTCAGTCATATTTTTAATTATTCTAAAGAGAACTTTCAATACAACATTCTTTTAATTATTTAAAAGAGAACTTTCAAGTGACTGGAAAATGCACTGCTCTTTCATCCTTTCAAGAAGGATTCTCGAATAGAGGCACAAAACTGTAGATTTCAATTGCTGATGTCGGTCTGTTTTAGAGATATAAAACACGTCTTTATATTTTCGTATTATGACAAATCTGGAGACCAAAAATCTCCTCTGCAGGAATCACCATGGATTCGGCAGACAATGTTGGTGAAAAACACAGGTCGGTCTGTTCATCCACGAAACCCACAAGGCAATAGACAACGGTGCTCAGGGTGATGCCGTGTTCCTTGATTTCCTGAAAGCGTTCTACACACTTTTGCACTTTGACCAAATGAAGAAAATACAGCTTTGTGACTGGAGGCAAGAATTTATTGTTAATGGACAGAAATCTTCACACTTAAAAGCAAATTGGGACGGACGCTAAGAAAGGGTTATAGATCCATTATTTTTCACAATATGCATAAACGACGTAGTGAAAAATGTCGAAACCTCCACAATACAGTTATCGAATGATTCTGCTGTATGTAGAGAAGTCGCAACGCTAAAAAAACTGTAGAAAAATCCAGCAAGTCCTGCAGAGGATCGATGCTTGGTGCAGGGATTGGTAGTTAACTTCGCCATAATCAAATCCATTATTGTATGATTCTATGGTTGCAGAACAATCATTGGAAGCAATCTCATCCTTTGAATACCTGGGAATAGGCGCACGCATCTATTTAAAGTGGAACTACCATATAAAATTAGTAGCAGGAAAGGCCGATGCCAGACTGGGATTCATTGGAGGAATTTTCAGGAAGGTTAGTCCAAACACGAAGGTGGTTGTTTACAAAACCCTCTTTCGACCGATACTTGTACATTGTTCGTCAGTCCTCCAGTACCTGAGTGTATTAAAACATTAAACTGAGTGTATGCTAATAGATCGGCGCGTTTCTTCGCAAGTTCGTTTACTAAGGGCGAAAACGTCATGGAAATGCTCATCCAACCCCAGTGGCAGACAGTGCAAGAAAGGCGTTACGTATCACGATGTGGCTTACTTTTAAGTTTCCGAGAGCGTACGTTTCTAGAAAGTTCAACCAATACAGTGCTTTTCATACGTATACCTCGCGAAACGACCATCAAGATAAAATTGGAGAGATTCAGCCCATACAGAGGCTCACCAAAAATTTCTTCCCGCGCACCATTCGCGAATGGAACTGGAAAAGGGGCAAGTAACACAAGCACACAAAGTACCCACCGCTACGCACCATAAGATGGGTAGCAGTGTGTAGAGGTAGATACAGAAATTAAACAGAAACCTTACAATTGATTAGCAAGTGGCGGTACTTCAAAGAGATAGGGACCAGAAGATTTGTGAAAGCCATCTGATATTTTAAATACGAACTCATCTTCGATGGACGCTTAGTTTATTGTAATAATAAGTTTTTGAAGACTTCAAAAAGTGTGTTAATTATCGTAACGCATAAACACTGACCTACATCTTTCAGAGATGTTACAGTTGAAGTTCTCCTAAATGCGTATACCCAAAATTGTTATGAACCCAGAAAAATTATATAACCCATCATATATCTTGCTGTACAGATGTGATGTTCCACGTTTATTAAGTCTGGCGACAGACCAGTTCCAGTAAACAAATCAATAATTTTTAGTCCTAAAAATTCATCTTTCATGGTGTTGAACTACCTAGGCGTCCACACACATTTCTCACAATTTACTGCATAGTGCTTATGGAACGGTACCTTGTGTAGTATTAGCCGCGACCTGCCCTACTCCATTCGCCTAAAGGTGTTACTTTGAAAACAGATTAGAGTTTAACGTCCTGTCGACGACGCCTGTAAGGACGAAGGAGACTCGGTTAGGAAAGGACACCGGCCTTATCCTCTCCGAAGAAACCACCCCACACTTTAATCAGCATAATGAAACCTCAACAGTCTCTAAACTGGCAGGCAGAACAAAAATAGTGGAGATTATTCTTATAGTGAAAATAGCAACATTCAATTTCTCCGCTTAACCTTGAATGTGATATTCCCAAGATAACTTTCCATCCACCCTAACTTCTAAGAATTTAAAATGGTCAACTTCAGTGGTGTTTGACCACCTCCCGACAGTAAAATTCAGCTTCGCAAGAATTCCGAGTCAGAAACTGAACACACTGCGTTTTGTTACAGTTAAGCGATAATCTGTTCTCTGCAAGCCTCTTGCTGATCTCACTGTCTTCCCTATTAGCTGCTTATTTATGTTACGTTTCATGTCAATCACAACAACATTTGTCACCTGCAAAGAGAACCGTTTCTGTGTCATCTGTCATGTTTCAGTGGCAGATCACTGATATATATCGAGAAAGGCAATGGACCCAGAATAGAACCCCGTGGTACCCCCACTTTGCACGATCCCCAGTCAGACTCTAACCTCTTCTTTGTTTGTTGATACCGAATGACAACCTCCTGCTTCCTACTTTCCTCATATAAAGGCAAACATTGTTCAGCTTTTTCCCTAATCCCATAATGTTCCAACTTATGCAGAAGTATAGGGTGTCCATAAATTATCTTGATAGCTTAACACTCTTCAAAACGATACTAGATATTAAAAAATGGCTTTCAAAATGTGAGAAGAAACTCATAAAATTTTGTTTCCTCATTTATACATCTCAATGTGTGCACCCTTAGTGGCACGGATAATGTTTATCGGAATTCCATTTCTCTTCATGTACGATTCAAGATCTCCACGGCATGTTCAAATGCATTGCGAATGCGTGCCTTCAAGTCCTGCATGTCTCTAACCTTTGCTACACCAGATCCTTTACGAAATCAAGCAGGAAGAAGTCTAGTGGTGTGGGGTCAGGAGATCGCGGCGGCTAGGTAACTGGACGATCTCGTGCAGTCCACCTATCCAGAAACTTTTTATCTAGAAATTGACGTACATTTAGGGATCAGTGGGTTGATGCCCCCTGCTGCTGGAATATGGCATCAGGTTGCAGGTGTTCCAAGTGTGGCACAGCAAACCCCTGTAACATCTCCAGGTCATCACCACCCTTGACTCCAGCCTCGATGAAAAATAATGGGCCAATGATGCGATTATGCATCAGTCTACATCAAATATTGACCTAGAAATTGTCGCTTTCCATTTCACACGTAACATGACGATACCGTATACCCCATATACAAACTTTACGATGAATACGTGAAACGTTGCCTCATCGGAGAAAGAAATCTTTTCCAAAAAGTCATTGTTTGCGCCAAGTTTGTCTAGCACATCCACCGCAGGCTGTTCGTTCTGAGGTTTGTCCGTAAGTTTTAATGCTGGAAGTAGCTACACCCCGTAGCGATACAGGCGTAGCCTCCTACGCAGGACATTGGGCGTCTCGCTTCCAATTCTGTAGCCGCCGAACGCACCGATTTTGTAGGACTCCTTGCAAACACCTGCCGTACCTTGTCCACGTTGCCATTTGAAACAGACAGGTGACCCTCTCCCTTTTTATGGAGAACACTACCTGTTTACATAAATGACATATGCCACACCCGAATAGTTCGTCAAGAGGGTGGTCGCCTCCCATTCCGTGCTCGAAAGTTTCGTTGCGCTTGGATATCGGACGTCGTCTGTATGAACCAGGGCACACACTGCGCTTTCTTCTGTAGCATCCAATTTTTTCTTTGTTTTAGGTTTCAGTGTTCAGTTTTGCGTCAGAATTGTGTTACCTGGAAGGTAGAAAAGAACCTTGAGCTACGTTATTACATGTTGAAAACGATTTATTAATATCTAGTATAGTTTTAAAGTTATTAAAGTCTTAAACCGTAAAGATAATTTATGGGAACCCTGTACTGTGTGATCCACACAATCAAATGCTTTTGTTAAATCAAAGAAAATACCTACTGTCCTCAACCTACCTTTTAACCCTGCTAGTGCCTCACAAATATCATTTCCTGTGGGTTCCCCCTCCCTGAAGCCAGACTGAGAATCTGACATCAAATTACAGGTACAGATATGTGCCACCATTCTCCTGCACATTGCTTTCTCAAAAACTCTTTTGGAAACACTGATAGCAAAGAAATAGGTCGGTAATTGTCTACTGTAATACGAGAAAGACTTAAAAAACTCAAGTGAAGCCGATATAGGAAAAACAAAATTTTCATTTTACTATTGTTATTGCAGGTCTCTAATAGAAGCAATATTGTTTGTTGTCAGAACCTCGTTTTCGTTAAAAGCTGTTTCAGTGGTAATATTTCATTGGATTCTGTCAACAAATGGCTGCTTCTCGTAAACACGCCTAATTTATATCTAACTCGCAGGAAACACTAATTGACAGCAGCAGAATTAACGCAATATTCGACTGACCAGTGCTCACACGAACAGTGTGTACTGGCGACTTAATACCCTTAATCATTTCAGCTTTGTCACCTCGCCGAGATTTCTTGCTTAAAAATTCGTAATAGCATGAATTGTCAAACTGCATTAACATCATTAACTTCACTGATTGTAATTAAAACACAAATCAGTTTATTGGATTATGAATTCTTCATACGTGCCGCCATCAGAACTCCTGAATATTTATGGTGTTGATGGATGAAAGCATTTAATCACCTCGACATTTAAACCAAGCGTACGTGACAGACAGGCGCCGTTGGCCTGGATTGGCAGCCGGGCCATGGGACAGTAATTAACAAAACAACATTTCAAATACGTTGCCTGCCAATCACCTGTAAACAATTGTCGATGCAAAGGCTGTTGGTGCGCAGAAAGAGGAGATACAGCTCAATGCAAGCTTGAGCTGGTTTTTTAAAAGATTTCTGTGTGTCTGCATTTCATGCCTTCTTATAAACATTGCAGTACTGCGTTCACGCTGCCAATGATTACACCTTCAAGCTTAGGTGCAAAAATAAAGTCTGAAAACATATTGTTCAAATATCTCCATTTTTTCTGTGAGCCGTAAAGCGGTATTTTCTTGTCCCCTTTCTAACAGTACAGGTTAGTATTAGTAGTAACAGACAGATACATTAGCGAAATATAGTGGTCAGTTTTATTTTCAATTTTTTTTATTTCGTATTGAATTTTGCTCACCCTGTTCGTCACCAAAACTCCATAGAAGTGATGGTAAAAAAGTTTTTATTTGTATTTCGTTTGTTTATTTTAGGGCTGAAATTTTCGTCCAGACGGAGGAGTATTAAAACCAAGGCCATTTCCACACGAGAAAAGCAACTTCGGAAATAATGCCCGAGAGAAGAGTTCGTGCGAAACAAATACGAAGTTACCTAAAACTGTTGGTTCGGTATTCAGTCAGTGACAGAAATAGACTTGTTAGCAACTGATAGAACACATTTCTTTCCGGATGTGCACCGAGAGATTTGGATCAGTGATCACTATCCAGTTGTAGCCAAAGTGAGCACCAAGGCACAGGAGCTAGAATAGTAATCTTGAAGTCTAAATATTCAGCAAAATGAATGCAGAGGTCGTTATGTCGTTTCTCAAAGAGCGTGGACAGTTAGGGAAACTGCGGTTCAAGCTCAAGGAAATAGTTGATCAAGCTATAAAAAACTATGTACCCAACAACGTAGACACATACCTTGATAAACGAAAAATACCAGAAAGCTACTTATAAAAACGGCGGCTACTACACAATAGGTACCAAACAAAGCAGGAATCTGCGGAGAGGCAGATGTTAATTGAATGCCTTCGGCAACCGGAAGGCAATGTCTGAATCGTGCAGCAACTATCGTAACAAGGTATTATCATAGGATCGGTACCTAAGTCGAAATAAATGTTGCTCATTTGTCAAGCGCGTCAGTGGCACAAAAGTCAATTTCCAGAGACTTATGCACAAGACGGAAAATATCCACAGGTATTGGCGTAATTACTGACGTGCTCCAGCGGACCGCAATAGATGCTGCTCATGTTATACGTTGACGGGTTAGCGGTTAGTATTACGAGGGTTACACGTTATTATGGCAGGCCAAATAACTTTTGACTGAATGCTACACTATGCCTCAAAGTAACACAGATCCGTGGCACGATTTTTCAACATACTCACCAGGTTTCTGCAATCAATGTCCGGAACGTTCAATCCATCGCTCAATTCCTCGACGATAGAAATTGGCTCGTTGGCCAGGGGGGCCTTTCGACGACCGCTGTGTGAATGTCCTCATCGTCGGAAATTCCGCGACTGCAGCGAATCAGTTCCTCGACTGCTTGGACACTGTCACCTGAGTCGATGGCCTTACTTCCCATCACCACTGCCCGCGTCTGTGCGGCCTTGGTCAAATTGTTGAGGCTGCTTCAGAGCGGCTGGACACGGCATTAAATTTGGTGTATATATATTGCTAGAGTTTCACAGCGAATCTGTGTGCGACTTACACGTTTTGCCCACAAGAATCGTACTGCCCCGTGTGCTCCAACTTTGGAGTACATTTACAGTTGCCGCAACATTTCATTCACACACTGTGACGCACCTTTCATCCGCACAGCATCACATTGTGTCTACAGCACGTACTCTCTTCTGACAATGCGCCATTCTGGGTGTGGAAGGGTCTTAGTGAATTCTCCTCACATATCTAATCCCACGTATTCCGCAGGTGGTGCAGTTATCTGTGAGTAAATTCTGTTGCAGTAATGTCCAGTTAGGTCTCGATAAATATATCAGCGTGATTTAAAGAATGTCAACTAACTGTTAATGTGCAAAAACAGACCTTAAAAACATGGTGTCTTTTGTTCACAGAATTAATAAATCGCAAAAAAGTGAGTCACGCCATACATTATTTGGGAGAAACAATGAAGAGACATATGAACTGCAACCACCATGTAGGTTCTGTTATAGGTAAAACAAATGGTATGATATGATCTATTAGAATAACAATGCAATTTTTCTAGAAAAGAGATTGCGTACAAAACACTCGGACAGCTCATACTTGAATACTACTAAGGTGTATTGGACCTAACGCGTATCAAACTGGCGGGGGACATCAAATGGAGCTCTATACAAGGCACGGTGATAAAAGTGATCACATACTTGTTTGACTGGCGAAAGAGTGTCATACAGATATCCAGAAACCCTAAATAACGAGACACAATAGGAAAGATTTCTTGCAGGAACCTACACAGAAAATATCAAAACCCGGCTTTCAGGGTACTGTTCAGGCTTCTAGATACACTAAGTGATCAAAAGCATCCGGACGCCTGGCTGAAAATAACTTACAAGTTCGTGGCCCCCTCCATCGGTAATGCTGAAATTCAGTAAGGTTTTCGCCCACCCTTAGCCCTGATGATAGCTTCCACTCTCGCAGGCATACGTTTAATCAGGTGCTGGAAGGTTTCTTGGGGAATGGGAGCCCATTCTTCACGGAGTGCTGCAGTGAGGAGAGGTATCGATGTCGGTCGGTGAGACCTGGCACAAAGTCGGCATTCCAAAATATCCCAAAGGTGTTCTGTAGGATTCAGGTCAGGACTCTGTGCAGGTCAGACCATCACAGGGATATCATTGCAGTGTAACAACTCCGCCACAGGCCGTGCATTATGAACATCCACAGCCCGTACATTATGAACATGTAATCGATCGTGTTGAAAGACGCAATCGCCATCCCCGAATTGCTCTTCAACAGTGGGAAGTAAGAAGTTGCTTAAAACATCAATCTAGGCCTGTGCTGTGATAGTGCCACGCAAAACAGCAAGGGGTGCAAGCCTCCTCCATGACAAACACGACCACACCGTAACAGCACCGCCTCCGAATTTTGCTGTTGGCACTTCACACGCTGGCAGATGACGTTCACCGGGCATTCGCCATACCCACACCCTGCCATCGGATCGCCACATTGTGTACCGTAATTCGTCGCTCCACACAATGTTTTCCCACTGTTCAATCGCCCAATGGTTACGCTCCTTACACCAAGAGAGGCGTCGTTCGGCATTTACCGGTGTGACGTGTGGCTTCTGAGCAGCCGCTCGACCATGAAATCCAAGTTTTCTCACCTCCCGCCTAACTATCATAGTACTTGCAGTGGATCCTGTTGCAGACTGGAATTCCTGTGTGATGGTCTGGATAGATATCTGCCTATTACACATTACAACCCTCTTCAACTGTCGGTGGTCCCTGTCAGTCAACTTACAGGTCAGCCTGTGCGCTTTTGTGCTCTACCTGTCCCTTCAAGTTTCCACTTCACTATGACATCAGAAACAGTGGACCTAGGTACGTTCAGGAGGGTGTAAATCTCGCGTACAGACGTATGACACAAGTGACACCCAATCACTACGTTCGAGCCGGCCGTTGAGGCCGAACGGTTCTAGGCGCTTCAGTCTGGAACCGAGCGACCGCTACAGTCGCAGGTTCGAATCCTGCCTCGGGCATGGATGTGTGTGATGTCCTTAAGTTAGTTAGGTTTAAGTAGTTCTAAGTTCTAGGGGACTGATGACTTCAGATGTTAAGTCCCATAGTGCTCAGAACCATTTAACCACCACGTTCGAAGTCCGTGAGTTCCGCCGAGCGCCTCATTCTGCTCTCTCACGATGTCTAATTACTACTGAGGTCACTGTTATGAAATAAATGGCAGTAGGTGGCAGCACAATGCACTTAGTATGAAAAACGTATGTTTTTGGGGGTGTCCGGATACTTTTGATCACGTAGTGTATCTATCCCTAAGAGTTCTTGGGACAAAAATTAAGTACATAACCATCCGCACACAGACATTCAGTAAGTCATTTTTCCCACGTTACGCGTGTGAACAGAATGCGAAGATCCCGTAATTTATGGTACAATAAAAAATACCCTCTGCCACACAGCTCATATTGCTTCACAAACTATGGATGTAGAGCCACCAGTATGAAAAAGAGTGAATGTTGTTGTTCAGTCAACAAACCCAACATTGTTTCTAAACGGTTGGGGTTGTTATACCTTAGAACACTTTTCAGACTTTCGCCTCTAACCAGCTCTGAAACAGAAGTTTAATGTATTTTATTACTCCTTTTTGTAGCCGACCCGTCTTAGGCGCTGCAGTCATGGACGGTGCGGCTGGTCCCGGCGGAGGTTCGATTCCTCCCTCGGGCATGGGTGTGTGTGTTTGTCCTTAGGATAATTTAGGTTAAGTAATGTGTAAGCTTAGGGACTGATGACCTTAGCAGTTAAGTCCCATAAGATTTCACACAGTTTAGTACTCCTTTTTGAAATGATGGCACTCACTTTTTCTGAAATTATAAAGACTACTTCGGGAAATTAAGGTATTTCCAAGTACACAAGCATGGTCTAATGTGCAGCATGAGGTATAAACCTAGGAACAAATTTTCTATTGAAATTTAAAAGTGTCGCAATCATGAAAATCTTGTCATGCTACTACACGGCAACAAACAGTAAGTGAAAGAACCAGTTACAAATTAAATATATTTGAAATCGAAGCTATTGGAAACTAACTCAAATTTAAGCACGGGTAAATTTGTTAAGACATTAAAGAAACTCCGTTTGCAATTATGACATGTTCCATGGTAAAAGGCCTTCCTCTGATTCAAGGTACAAGATGGTGCATGACCGAGGAAATATGACTTAACTGTCTACATGTTATATAAATAGTTTTAAAAACGTATAGCACTTCACTCGGCATAAAATTGTGTAACTGAGGAATTCTCTCAAAAATAGTTTTTAATATACACTGCGGGAAAAATCGCACGCCAGGAAATAATTAATGTAGAGTAACGAAATTTCAGGATTACATTTGTCAGTGTGAAATATTTAAATGATTAACATTGCAATATCAGAGGTTCATAGCGGTGTAAGCGCCAGAATGTTGAATGCAAGGGTGCAGATGTGCATGCATTATGATGTCAGTTTTTGAGATGGAGTTCCACGCCTGTTTCATTTGGTCGGTTAATGCAGGGACGGTTAATGCTGGTTGTGGATAACGCTGTGGTTGTTCTATGATGTCTCATATGTGCAGGATTTGAGACAGGTCTGGTGATCTACAGGCCAAGGCAACATGTCGACACTGAGTGAAGCATGTTGGGTTACAGCAGCGGTATGTGGGCGAGTGTTATCCTGTTGGAAAACGCCCCCTGGAATGCTGTTCATGAATGGCAGCACAACAGGTTGAATTACCACACTGACGTACAATTTTGCGATCAGGGCGCGTGGGATAACCACAAGAGTGTCCCTGCTGCCATAGAAATTGCATTGTATCCCAGAACATAACTCCAGGCTTAGGTCCGGTGTGTCTAGCACACAGAGAGGTTGAGTGCAGGTCCTCAATTGGCCTCCTTCTAGCCAGCACAAGACCTTTACAGGCACCGAGACAGAACCAGATTTCATAGGAAAACACAACAGACCTCCTCCCTGCCGTCCTGTGAGCAGTGTGTCGGTACTACAGCAGTCGCAAATAGTGGTGGTTTTGGGTGAATGGAATTCACGCTACAGGGTGCCTGGCTCCGAGCAGTCGAAGTAACAGATTTGCAACAGTTCGTTGTGTCACTGTGGTGCCAGCTGCTGCCCAAATTGCTGCTGTGGAAGCAGTACGATTGCGCCAGAGCCATATGTCGAACATGATGGAGTTCAGTCTCGGTAGTGCCACGTGACCTCCAGGAGCCCGGTCTTCTTGAGACCGCACGTTCTCGTGAACACCACTGCCAGCAATCATGTGCAGTGGCTACATTCCTACCAAGTCTTTCTGCAATATGACAGAAGGAATATCCATCTCCTCGTAGCCCTGCCAAACGACCTCGCACAAACTCAGTGAGATGTTGGTAATGGGGTCTTTGTCGCCTTAAAGGGATTCCTGACTAATATCAGCTCACCACGTCCAATCTCAAATGTAATTAACGCAACGACCGCTACAGCGTATATTTGAAGCAAACCTGATTTCAATCCTCTCAGCACCACTCTTATGTGACTCACGTGAAATCTGAATAACCTTCATCTTTCACACGTAGAGACACGCCTACCAACTTTCGTTTACGTCGCACAACTCCTTTTTTATGTTGCGTCCTTTACAGCACTTAAATATGTAGAGCCCGAAATATTTACAAATTCTGCGCAAAACGAAACCTCATGTCTAGCAACAACAAAAACTGTAGAACATGGCGGAAACTGCTTATGGCAGTTACCCTTGCGCGTTCCTTCATGAGATCCTAGAACCAGTCACTACAGTGAGACATTACTCTACACCAGCTCTGTCGCTTGGTAGTTAGCTTAATCATTTCAGCATGACTGTTCCATCCTATTTCATCAACAATCTACCTTATACATGTGTAAGTGGGCGGTTTAGGTTTTTATGTTGGTAACGCCACGTATGAAAATCACTGACTGTGCTGTGTGCAGTCTGTGACTGGTTTGCATTGTTGGAATATTTGCTATTGTAGTGTTGGGCAGTTGGATGTGAACAGCGCGTAGCGTTGCGCAGTTGGAGGTGAGCCACCAGCAGTGGTGTATGTGGGGAGAGAGATGGCAGAATTTTGAGAGCGGACGATTTGGACGTGTGTCCATCAGAAAAACGAAATTTGTAAGACTGGATGTCATGAACTGATGTATATATGATGACTTTTGAATATTATTAAGGTAAATATCTTGTTTGTTCTCTATCAAAATCTTTCATTTGCTAACTATGCCTATCAGTAGTTAGTGCCTTCAGTAGTTAGAATCTTTTATTTAGCTGGCAGTACTGGCGCTCGCTGTATTGCAGTAGTTCGAGTAACGAAGATTTTTGTGAGGTACCGTAAGTGATTCATGAAAGGTATAGGTTATTGTTAGTCAGGGCCATTCTTTTGTAGGGATTATTGAAAGTCAGAATGCGTTGCGCTAAAAACATTGTGTGTCAGTTTAGTGTTGATCAGAATAAGTAAAGAGAGAAATGTCTGAGTACGTTCAGCTCTACTCAGCTGTTTGAAAATCAAATAACTTAAGAGGTTTACCAGCACAGTGATTTACTAATGTTTCTAAGGGGATGTTTCACATGGTGGTCAAAAACAGACTGAAAAGCTTGAACGAACGTTGCAGGGGAAGTTGGGCTGAGAAATAATTGTTAGCCCTCAGCTTATTCGTGGGGTAATTTACTAACCCATGCGTCACTTTTTTGTTTGCCATTCCGCTCCTATTGCAACGTTGTGACTCCTCTTCTGTGTCAAGTTAGTAGCGGCTGTGCTTTTGCGTTGTGCAGGGGCATGCTAACCAGTGACTATTATTTCCGAAGGTACATACCAATTGGAATCGGAATGTATCCCACGCAGCTGCAAATCTTACTTTCCTTATTTGTCATGACATTTTATTTTGAACTGTTTTTGACAGAATGGAGCGACGTGTGAACGATGATCTGATTTTAGAGTATTAGTAGCTAGTGAAGATTGCTGACTCATAGGATACACCAGATTCTTTTCGAGAAGCAGAAGAGGCAAGTGACAATGAAGCAGAAATATCTTATCATGAAACTGTGAAGTACATGATGCCGAAGAGGCAGAAGAAGAAACTGTTGGCAAAGGAAACCAAGAAATAAAAAGACCGCTATAAATAAAGAGCAGAAATATGCTGCATCGATGTTTTATAACACAATTCAGCATGGCATTAATCAAAGCATACATCAAACAGAGGAAAATGGATTACAGGAAATTTTTCTTAGGGACTTGCAGACTGCAATGGACAAAGTTCCTCTAAAAAATTATGAAACTGATAATAGGGTCAACAATTCTGCAATTACGTCCAAGCGAGACCGAGGTAGCTAATAAAGTAAAGGAGTCAGGACGTCGCACTGTGTCAATGCCTTACAGACACAAAAACTAACTAAAAACAGACTCCGTCTGAACAGGTCTTGAAAGCGAGAATGGAAGCGACCAAACGCCGTGACATCCTGAGTCGACAGACGTCACTAGATGTGGATACGGAGGGGCATGTGGTCAGCACACCGCTCTCCGCCTGTTGTCGGTTTTCGTCACCGGACCGCAACTTCTCAGTTAAGTAGCTCCTCAGCTGACCTCGCAAGGGCTGAGAGCATAACGCTTGCCAACAGCGCTCGGTAGACACGAATGGTCACCCACCCGGGTATTAGACAAGCCCGACAGTGCCTAAATTTCGTGATCTGGCGGAAACCGGTGTTACTACTACGGCACAAAAAGTACAAAAACATTTTCTAAATGCGCAGTGGACAGCGTGTGAAAAACTTATAACACTACCGTCTGCTACTGCTATACCATAACCTCCAAGTTGGAAGCAGGTCGTGAAATAAAACTATCTTGTTAAAGCAATTATGGTATAAAGCAACAGAGCAGTGTTACCCTCTGAGAGGAATTTTGTTATGTTGACCGTGTTGTACCTAACGGATGTGGCTTATCGGAAATGGACAATGGTCGCCAGCCTAATTAGGCAAGAGAAAGATTAACGTTCTCGTTTAAGAAAGTAGGTATGCGTAACTTCGGCGGACAAACACAATTTAGACTTGGCCACACGCGAGTGCAATGAACTCTGACACCTGCATACGTTAACGTTAAGGTAGGAACAAACAGCTAGAGCAGCACAAACTATTTGCAAAAATACAACAGATAACGAAACACACTATTACTTTCAGGGCTTATTCAAACTGAATGGTCTTTATAACGTTACTATTAATATTCACTGCAGAATCATTAATTGGACATAGGTTCAGTATTATTGTTCAAACATTTTGCTAGCTGACATAAAATTATAAATGTAGTTCACTGCAAAATTATGAACTGATCACAGGGTAAGTCTCTCTCAACTAAATACTTTTCTATTAAGAATGAAGGTTATATGGAATTCATCAACAGGTTTCTTCTCACTGTCTTTTGAATAAAGAAATTAATGTTTTCATAGATAGTGGTCTTTCCATTACTTGTTACCTAGCATTAACACAATAGACAAACTGTGGAACCTGCTATACTATTAATATGCACTTCCAATACACAAACACTTAGCAAACGAGTATATAACCTTCCATAAATGCAATTCACGACTTTTACTACAGTAAGACACAATGTTGACAAATTTTCAAGATACTGACTCACCTTCTGCGATTTACAACAGGCAGCAATGTGATCATTTACTAAGCAAAACTTTATAAGCCTCAGTCTTTTAATTTACGAAAATTATTTTCAGTAAGCATCATTTACTTTAACTCTCTTGCCACATTAACTTTAACTTTCTTTTAACTATGTTCAAGAGGCATTAATTAGCAAAACACTGGTCTTTAATGTTCTTTCAGTAGGGACACTCGGTAATCACTTTAGTTCAAACGGAGAGGAACCTGAGAGGTGTTATGATAGGGAAAAAATTAAGGTAGGTACATAAATTCAGTTATAAGTTACCTTATATTTGTGCACACTAAAACATCCAGTAAGCTGATCCTTCACTGTACATCATTATAGTATCCCATTACAGTGATTGCGCAATGTGGTGGCAACTGCATGTTGGTAGATGGATTCGCAGGCGGAATTGCTGGACTTTGCCCCTTCTTGGTGGCGATGATGAATACCAATTCCAGAATCGTTCCATCTGTTTATCCATCCATCCGAGGCATTGGAAAGTAGCAGAAAAAGCCTCTCTCGGAACCAGCACAACATGCAATTTTTACATGGCAGTGCACAGTTCGGTAGCTCGTCCCCGACTGACTCTTGTTCCACCTTTTCTACCTAGGCCAACCACAATTTGCGCGCGCTACACAGTTCCGTTTCCGAGGGGAACCACTACACCTTTTACATACAAACTAACGAAGAACCCTAAGTGAGGATCAGCAGTTTACATAACAGTAATCAAATACATTAAATAAAACAGAACATTTGCACATATTGACATTTCTACCAAAAATTATTCACACAGAAATTACAATATACAGTAAGTTTTGTTCCCTCCAAATGGGACAAAGAACTTAAATGACAGATACACTACATTGCAAAGAATCAAATCAAGACATGAAAGTTCTTACAAAGAAAGGAGTATACAATTTTATGTCATCAATTCAAACAAACACATTTACAGAAGCTCAACGATGTAATATTAAATAAAACAAAAGCAAAATAAATCAGTAGAGCATTAGAGCTATGGTGTTACAAACTGAACACAGAACAAGCATGAAAACTGGAAGAATGAATATTGGGCTGTGAAAGAAAAATAGAAACAGTGAACAGTGCAAGAACAAGAAGTGCAATATAGAGCACTGGGGAAGAGAAATGTCGTCGACGTTAAGTGCTTACGCCGTTGAACTACCACGCTAGCGAGCCGTATTCTAACCCCCCTCGTACCACTTTTTTTTTTTTTTTTTTTCGCTGTTCGCTTTGTTCAAATTTGTGTCTCTGTCGTGGCGTAACGTCCGTTTACAACAGCAAGGTGTAAGGTAGGGACATCTAATGACAGCTGATTCTGCACAACAACTCTATTAGAACCCGAAGGAAGTGGCTTTCGAATGGGAACCGCAAACGTTTGATGACAGGACGACAAGGTAACCGAATCCTCCACCGGAAAACACGTCTGTGTGTTTTACACGGCAATAGTGATATCACATGTGTCATATGATATGAATCTCTTATCGACGCACTTCATTTGTACGCCTGGTAAGTGAGTGAGATATGCCTCTTTGCACGATATAGGTTTTCGTATCAATGTGAATGTGATCATTTCCAAGGAAATTATGAAAACATAGTATTTGTCACATAAGCTGCAACAACTGCAGGCAACAAATTCACAGTCATACAGTTTCTCGGTGCTCTGTCAAAACATGCTTTTAACGTTTTTGAAGATGCGTTCCGTTTTGGAAGTCTTGACTCATAAAATACCTTTGTTGTAACATAGTTCACACCCGTTTATTCGTTGTTTACATTTCTGTGAGGCGTCTATGTGGTATCTCGCATGTGGTGTCTCGCCATGTTTCATCACATTTACTTGCGACGGTAACGTATTCTTACCACATGACTCATATTCTGTAACCAATGTTTAGTATGAAGCTGCCAAGACTACAGAAAGAGAACAAACATTTCAGTGACCAGACGGACAGTTCATAGCGTTGTGAAAAATAAATAAATAAATGGCACCAGTGAGTTTTCATCACGGCTCGCTTGCTTGGCAGCCAAACAGCATGACCGCTTACCAAATGGTTCAAATGGCTCTGAGCACTATGGGACTTAACTTCTGAGGTCATCAGTCCCCTAGAACTTAGAACTACTTAAACCTAACTAACCTAAGGACATCACACACATCCATGGCCGAGGCAGGATTCGAACCTGCGACCGTAGCGGTCGCGCGGTTCCAGACTGAAGCGCCTAGAACAGCTCAGCCACACCGGCCGGCGATCGCTTACCCACGACGCCTTTGCTGTTACAGGCTGTTCTTTATTACACTTCTTGTTCTTGGACAGTACACTATTTTGCTTTTTTTCACAGTTCAGCACACCTTCTTCCCGTTTTCATGCCTGCCTGATCTGTGTACAGTTTTTGACGGACTGTTCACTGGGCCATCTCACCACTAAATCAGAGGAGGGTGCGATGGGGAGTTTCCCTTGTTAGTAGATTCGTTCATGTTTCTACTGTCATTTTCTTTATTGAAAATCACTGTTTTTCATTTATGGTTTACTTAACTGATAATTATTTGATCTCAAAGCATGTTTCTGAACGTTGTTGAAACATCTACCACCTTCTGCAACTCTTGTAGAAACATGCTAAGCTGCGTCACTGCGCGACAGGACTGTGTTTTAATCATTCGACGGAAACGGGAACTGGGAGAAGGACGAAGGTTTATGCTACTGCGCTGTGGTGTGTCCCCAAACTACATACAAGTACTACAGATCCGCACCCCTTAGGGCCCATTCACATCAATCATCCCAACATGCTATCTTCGTTGCTCTGTACTATCCAACAGAGAAAAATTACGAACTATGAAAGCTCCATTAACTTCGTCCGATAGAGAACACGATAACCTTTACCACATCTTTCTCCTCCCATATATCGTAAACAAATACCACATGCGTGCTAGCATCGAGCACATGTGATCATCCTGTTAAACATCAGGTATTGATCAACTGCACAGACCAGATTGAAGTTTCTTCGCCTGTACTGTAGGAGGATGATCGTATCACGCCTACTACACAGTAAGTCGCAAGATACGCTCCTTGTGACCCTGTCTCGTAGTTTGAAACATTGTTTTTTCTGCTGTAACACGCTTTGTACATTACCATGCATTTTGTTTTCCTGCCACAACTTCGAGGTCTGTGTCAGGTTCTAAACCGACATTAACAAGTTCTGATCCATGGCCTCTCGCAGAAAACCATTCGTTGCACGGTGTAAATCGTTGTTACTGCTGTTACCATAACACCCCAGTCAGTTACAACATAAGGAAACTGGAAGAGTTTTCCGCCGTTGTGGAGAGTTTCCAAACTACAGTCCAAAAGTGATTGACGACCTCAACATTTAAACTCATCTGTCACAGTGACGGAATAGCTGATGGCTCTGTATTCCGTTTCGACTGATTCCTTATATTGCAATCATGTATGCGATCACTGTTTCGGTGCTAGCCATCCCGGGAAGGTGTTACCCCTACACAAAACTCTTTCTCCAACTCAAACAAGCGTTGTCAGTCAATCATTATGTGGTAACCGACAGCATGAAAGTGGATGGATGGGATGGAAAAGACACCGTTGATGTACTCAAATAATAAGCATCACAGTTGCTAGTGAGAACAATTTTAGCAATTTTACAGTAATTTCAACACCGACGAATGATGCGACAGCAATTTTCCCAATTTCAGTATCGTAGCTAAACAAACCCTTCTCCACTTTGCGAGTGTCATTGCGAATGGAAATACTCGTAGATAACTGTGCAGTACGTCCATTCATTGTTACTTTTCGAACACATACATCATCAAAGTATACCAGACAGCGCTCTACATGTTTCTAACACCTCGATCATAGTGCTAAATTTACGATCTGCCTTAAAGGATACCAGAGTGTTGACGGGTGATCGATTGAGATGGGGCTGTAACGAGCTACGATGTAATGGTAGACTGATGATGCATTCTAGTGAGGGAGAAGGTGCTGCAGGTCAATTTTTCCGCTGTTCTGTCAGGATGCATCAGTCGTGTGACATAGCCTGCATTCGATTCGTATACAACCACGTGTTCTGTATGTGATTTAGAGCACCGCCTACTTGCGATCGTTAACGGCAAACCTGTTGGTCACCAGAGGACTGTGATGAAACGTGACGCATTCCTCTAAACGAACTATGATTTACGTGATGTACCCTGTCGCATCTTGGGTGTAAATTCGAGACTTCAGCTTCATAACCAAGCTGATTCTAAGTTAGCGATAGGTGAAACTTCGTGGCAGATTAAAATTGTGTGCCGGACCGAGACTCGAACTCGGTACCTTTGCCTTTCGCAGTCAAGTGCTCTGCCACCTGAGCTACCCAAGCACGACTCACCCTCCGTCCTCACGGCTTTACTTCTGCCAGTACCTTGTCTCGCACCCTCCAAACTTTATAGAAGCTCTCCTGCGAACCTTGCAGAATTAGCACTCCTGAAAGAAAAGATATTGCGGAGACATGGCTTAGCCACAGCCTGGGGGAAGCTTACAGAACGAGATTTTCACTCTGCAGCGGCGTGTGCGCTGATATGAAACTCCCTGGCAGATTAAAACTGTGTGCCGGACCGAGACTCGAACTCGGGACCTATGTCTTTCGCGGGCAAGTGCTCTACCATTTAGCGATAGGTGTTTGTGAGGCGCTGCAGTCCCTGTGTATACATTTGCCTGACAGATATGTTGTTTACAGAGTTAGTGGAAGAATGACGAGTAATTTCACATGTCAGATGCTGTTGCTGCTATGCTTTTATCTGCTTTCTTGTAAGAGGTATTCTCCATTACTAACGATCATTTTATATAGGACTGATGCGGGCATAGTATAATTTCTGAACCATGATTGGATGTGAACAGTGGACGCTATACATCTCTGGAAAGCTATATTGTGCTCGTATCACACAGATCCAATGTTTGAAGGAAGTAGTTTTTTCTTTTTACGATGTAATAAAGTTTATCGTAGAGAAACCGGGAAGGATGTATGACATGCGCTTGAAAGATATTTCTTACACTGGAATATTAAGTGTTGCATTCCATATGACTGATAGGTCGGAAACTCAAGCGATCTAACATTATAGCCTGCTTTAAGTGCGGAACGTTGTAGCCTTAGGAGTGCGTCTGTTTGTATTCTCTCTTACTAATGCCTTCCAGGTACTAATCTTAGACTCTAGAACAATACTTTAAAATTGATAGTGTGGTTGATTTACGTAAATATGCTTCGAACTCCATCTGTCTGGAGCTCCATTATGCATAAAATCACCCGTTTCTTGTTATTCTAAACTGTCAGGTAATACATCACAACACATTCGAATCTGTTACTATACACTGATGAGGATTGTTAATCTCCTCGACTTGGGGGCATCTCGAGAAATCATGTGTACATGGATGGGTGATGACTCGGCAGTCTCCATTCATTAGCAAGATGTGAAATATAACGGTCTACTTGTAATGGTACTGCAGGGCGGGTTTGTAAATGACTGTGTGAGGATTATTTCAATCTCTAAGTTTATCCTAAGACTGCGAGAATGCTCTGGGACTCCCACGAGCATAGAGACAGATCGTAAATTAAGCACTATGCTCGAGGTATAAGAAATATGTAGAGTGCTGTCTGGTATACTTTGATGATGTATGTGCTCGAGAATTAACTATGAATGGAAGTACTGCACAGTCATCTATTTACATTCGCAATGATACTCGCAAAGTGGAGAGGTGTTTGTTTGACTATCATACTGAAACTGGGAAAATTGCCGTCGCATCATTAGTCGGTGTTGAAATAGCTGTAAAATTGCTAAAACTGTTCGCACTATCAACTGTGATGCTTATTATTTGAGTACATCGACGGCGTCTTTATCATCTGTACACTGGCATGCTGTTGGTTACCACATAATGATTGACTGACATCGCTTGTTTGAGTTGGAGAAAGAGTTTTGTGGAGGAGCAACACCTTCCCGCGATGGCTAGCACCGAAACAGTGATCGTGTACATGACTGCAATATGAGGAATGCGAATAGAAAATCGTAATGTTAGTATCACATCTCTGCTCTAGGTCTTAGCATATACTGATGATTCGCCATATTATCCTGTCTCTTTTGCTTTGGTTTTCCCTTTTTCTCCTTCTCCTCCGCCGTTCCTCCCGCCCCTTCTACGGAAACTGAGGACACATGGCAGATTATCTGTAACCCCCTTAAACGGCCTAATTCGGCTTACGTGGACTATCGAAGGGCGCGTGGGAGCTGCAGTTTAACGTTAACCGGCGACGTCGTCTCTATTACCTGGTAAGGGCAATCATACCGTGACACAAACTTCGTTTTCCCCTTCGGCACATAAGGATTCGTTAGCATAACCCACTGGTCCACATGGTACTTAGGTAACACTGCCTTTTCTGCTTCCCTAAAGCCTTCGTAATCGTTTTTTGTACTTGCCACCAAATAAGTTTCACTCTCCTCGCGAAATCCTTCACTGATGAGATGTCTCCTTGCGGCGGGGCTTTGCAAAACTCAAACGGCGATGGCATCTTGCGCCCAAAAATTACTTCATATGGGGGTAATCCTGTGCGCTGGTGAACTTTAGAGGTGTATGCAGCGACGACGTAGGCCAGTAGGATGTCCGAATTGTAATGCTGGGAGTTCATGTAAAAACTCAACATTCTCACAATTGTCCTGTGGACTCGTTCCGTGCGACTGTTAGCTTGAGGATGCAGAGCGCTCGTCCGTAATTTTTTAATGCGCAGGAGTCTGCATAGCTGCTGCATTAATTCCGACCTAAAATTTGCGCCCTGGTCCGTGATAATGGTTGAGGTGACCCAAATTTAAGTATCCACTGGCTGACTATTGCCTGAGCCACCGTCGTGGCTTGGCGGCCCGCTAAAGCCATCATGGAAACGTACCGAAAAAAATCGTTAATACGTAATGATTCAATGTTCGTGCAAGGGATGCTAGGATGACTAGTCCTACCATTTGGAAGGGTTTATCGGCTTCCAGTAACCTCTGCAGTTTAATTTTGTGGTGGTTAAGCTCTGCTCTTTGAGTGCAAGGAACACAATTTTTCACGTAACAGGCCACGTCCTGCCAACGTGTCATCCACCAATAATCCTGCGCTACCCTTGTCTCCATTGCTCTTCGACACGAGTGTCCCGCTAAAATCAAATCATGCGTTTGCCTCAACACATCGTCACGCAAGCCCCGTGGTACTATTAATCGCGGCCCATTCCGCGTTGTGCGATACAGTATTCCATCCTCCGTGCAAAACTGCTGTTGTTTAGCAAATCGCTGACAGTTCGGGCCAGCACTTTGTGCTGCCCTCCATTCACTTACATCAATGCCTTCACATTACATAGCGCGTACTTTATGGCTGAGTCCGTCTGCGTTAGCTTGCGACCATCCCGGCCGATGTACTACATCATAATCGAACTTAACAGCTAGGCCCATCTCGACAGTCTACTCGTTGGACCTTTAAGTCCTAAAAGCCACTTAAGTGCTGCGTGACCAGTCACCACTTGAAGTAGTCTACCATAGAGGTAACAATGAAAGTACCCAATTCCAAAAATTAGTGCGAGTATTTCCTTCTATATAGTGGAATAATTGCGTTCAGCATTATTGGGCTGCCGTGAAGCGTATGAAGTAAGGTGCGTAGTGTACTCCTGTCCATGTACTTCGTGACTCAAAATAACTCCTGGCGCAAAATTACTCGAATCACAAGAAAGAATAAACGGTTTTTCAAAATCCGGATAGACCAAGACGGGACTAGAGGTCAACAGATCTTTTAACTTCTGGAACGCTGTCTCACACTCAGCTTACCAATGAAATTTCACTCCCTTCCATAACAACTGCGTGCGAGATCTTGCAATTTCTGCAAATTTCGGAACATACCTACAGTAAAAGCTCGCGAGCCCCAAATAAGAATGCAATTGCTTTGCAGTGATGGATGTTGAAAATTTTGAATGACCTCAGCTAGATTTAGATCGGTGCGAATTCCATCCTGTCCTACAATGTGACCGAACTTCTTGCAATACAAAATGACATTTCTCTAAACTCAGCGTTAACCGTGCTGCGCGCAAACGGTCAAACACTTCGTGCAACCGTCCCAGATGTTCAGGAATATCCTTTGAACACACAATTATGTCATCCAACAACACCATGCACTGTTCTGGTTTTAGTCCATGTAACACACTATCCAACAACCACTGAAAAGTTGCCAGCGCTTTTTTAAGTCCAAAAGGCATGCTGCGAAACTGGAAATGCCCAGTGGGCTATGAGAATGTAGTTTTCGCTCGGTCCTCCGGTATTACTTCCAACTGATGGTAACCACTACACAAATCCAGTGTTGTAAGATACCGACGCTGACCCAAGTTGTCCAACGTCTCTGTTATATTCAGCGTAGGATACGCTACCGACACCGTTTTCTGGTTGAGGAATTGGTAGTCACTACAGATACAATATGTTCTGTCACGTTCTGGTGATATTTTGCTTCCAGTTACAATGGGAGTAGATCGGAGACTAAACTTATGTTCTATGGTGCCATCTATAAGTTGCTCATCTATAAACTTCCCATAATCGGCTGTAAATGCCTTGGAACTCGATACGGTCGTTTGTAGATGAGTGCTTCACTTCCAGTAGGAATTTGGTGCTGATCAAGAGGTGTTGCGGGTAATGGACCTGACGGATTAAATAATTCCACGTTTTCACTCAATAGTTTTTCCATTAATGTTCTATCTTACGCTTCCAGGCGTGCTACCTTATTCCTTAGCGCTGACCAGTCGACAGACCCTCCCGGAATTCTGTAATTTGCTGCCTAAGTGCACCCCCTAACAAATGGAAACTGTCCAGATGCGGGAGAGGAAGGTTATCTTAGTGTACTTTATTTATTTTGGTAGGGAAACAGACTCAAATATCGATCCTAATTACGTAGTCAATCACAAAGATCGGTCCTAATTACAAAGCTACGGAAGGAAGGCTTAAAATCGCAAGATACCACAAAAACTGACCATACCATACAACTGGTCTTAACCTGCTGGGAAACAATTTCGTAATACCACTCCAAACTGACACAAATATTGATCCTAATTACGTAATTAATCACAAAGATCGGTCCTAATTACATTACTAAATGCATATCGCTACGCAAGGACAGCAATACTCCGCAAAAACTGATGATACCATACAACTGGTGTCGTCCTGCAGGGAAAAAACTTCGCTATACCACACGAAACCTGCGACAGAAACAGTCAAACTCTACCCTACACCCATAAGCTAAGGGGGAAAAGGCTGGGGAGTAAGGTACAATCTTTATTCTTTTTGGTGGGAAATATGTTTAACTGACTATATGCTGCTGTTGGACAGAGAGGAGTTTAAAAAGTATATTAACTGCAAGCATATAGCATCTATCGCTGTTTAACATCATAGTGCACTATACACGCCTACTAAAAATCACCCTACAGCCCAGCTAACCGAAGCCAATACACGCTATCACAGCTGATCGAAAAATACGTCACAGTTCTAATTACGCCTCGAAATTGTCGTGAGAAAAACCAGCACTCGTATTGAATGGGTCATAATACAACACATGTACTGGGGGAAAATCGTCGTCCTAAAAGACTGCAGTTGAACTTGCATTCTCCTCAACGTACAATCACAAACTGCCGAACATTCACCTACGGGATGGAAGGACTGAGGGAGATACTACACTAGCAGCCTCAAGACGTGTACTGGCCACTACGATCGCCATTTGCCAACACAAAAGAGGCATAGTTAACTAGGAGACAAAGGGGGAGCTTTCCCAAATGCATTTTGGTCGTCTAAAGTATAGTGGCGCAGCTGTTCCTAATGGCTAGGAGGCGCCGCTGTCACAGACTAGACAGGTCTCCAATGCCTCTCGTTCTGGGATGGAAAACACTTTTGTTTAATGGCACGCAGGACGCTCCAGCAGCGACCAGACGAGAGTCACAAAAAATCTCATAGAGAACTCACCCGCCGTTCTGCGATTTATTATTTAACATCAACTTGGATCCTATATAAAGCAACTATCAACAAAAAGGGAAAAAAACATTTGCGATGATAATAAATGTTGTCTTTCCACGAAAATAGACAAAGTCCAGTATCATTTAGTTTTATGAGCAAAATCGGTATAGTTTTTTACGTTCAACTGGGAAGCTTAGTCCTTCTGCGAACACCTTTACGTGGAAACTCGAAAAAGAAAATAGAGGAAACTCATGTTTCCACTCGTGAATACTGATGTCGGTAATGTAACAGATTCCTAATCACCCCTATAATTTATAGGGTCAAATAAGGTGTTCCTCATATCTAGAGAACCAGCTGCTAGATGCACACACGACAATCGATGTTCTCTCAACTAGATAAAGACGTGAAATGTGAACATGCAGTCAACAGAACAATTTACATTGGAGGGAATAATGGCCCAGCGCAAACACACGTCCATATTGAATCATCTCAAATTTCCACTTGATCACGAAACCTGTCCAACACATATTAAGTATTATTTCGCTATTCGGGCGTCTAGAACCTGCCAAAGGCCACCGGCACTGCACGCCAAGCACGCATAGGTAGATTCATCATCCTAAGAAATCTGTCACATATATATTTGATGGCTATACTTATAATTAAATGTTACCATTACAGTCTCAGTTGAACGACATTCGACAATGAGCCAAGTATCAGAAATACACCCTGCTGACGGCTGTGGCTCTGGAAATAGAAATATCTGTACCATTCTTACGACTTCACATACTCTCCCCTTTCTTATCACAGTATTTCACAGTCATTTCCTTTCCACATGTCAGACCACAAACACGTACTTTATAAGCCTGATGCTCATGGTGAACCTATCATGCATCCCCTACTACTAAGTATAGTACTTTGTCAATAACTGATTGCTGGCGATACGAAATAATACTGACCGAAAATCAACGATGGGTGGACATGTCTCATAAGTTTTTCTTGCGAGTGGTACCACTGTGTCTTAGAAAGAGAGGCGTAATCTTCTTACAAACCGTCAGATGTTAGAAAAACACAACCATATTACCATCACAAACGGTCTTTGTTCTACAGGTGCATACAAGTATTCATGTTAAAAGCTATACTGGCTTTATAAATCGAGGTATGGCATTACCTCTGAATGAAGTGGTTTTTTTCCAGACAAATACCATGACACTGAATATAGACGGTGATCGCCGGAGTCAATAATATCAGACCAACAGTGCGGTTACACATCGCCGACGGTGCAACCACGTAATAAAATTACCGTATTCAGAAAGTGATTCGGCTAAGGAATATGGTATGAAACCGGTATTTGCAACTCCCTCACACCACCGCCGCTAGATATTTCTCCAGTATTTGTAACGCACTCTATCTCAGTGCCATGCCAGAGGTTCGGTGATACATGACTGGTTTATAGGTGATGGTTACACATGTGATCGTTCCGATTTAAGTTGGAACTCGGCAGCAGTCGGAGAAAACTACGTCTACCACCTCCTGCAACACATGTAGAAACAGGCTAAGCTGTGCTTCGATTCTCTTCTATTCCAGTTTCCCCACAGTCCATGTCTCACTACTATAGAATTTTATACTCCAAACGTACATTCTCATAAATTTCTTTCCCAAATTAAGGCCAGTGTTTTTTTCTAGTAGATTTCTCTTGGCCAGGAATCCCCTTTTTGCCATTGCTAGTCTGCTTTTGATGTCTGGTCCGTGCATCATCTGCGACGTGACCATCAATACTGATGTTAAGTTTCTTGCATTTCTTATATCTGCTACTTCTCATGACTTTCGTCTTTCTTCGGTTTACTCTCAGTCCATATTCGGTACTCAGTAGATTGTCCATTCTATTCAGTAGATCCAGTAATTCTTCATCACTTTCACAGAGTATAGCTATGTCATCAGCGAATCTTATCACTGATATCCTTTCACTATGAATTTTAATTCTACTCTTGAACCGTTCTTTTATTTCCATCATTGCTTCTTCGATGTACAGGGTGAGTAGTAGGAGCGATGACGACATCCTTGTCTTACACTCTTTTTAACCCGAGCACTTCGGTATTGGTCTTCCACTGTTATTATTCTCTCTTGGTCCTTGTACAAGTTGTATATTACCCTTAGATTACCCCTATTATACTCATAATTTCGAACATCTTGCACCATTTGGCACTGTCGAATGTTTTTTCCAAGTGGACAAATCGCATTAATGTGTCTTGATGTTTCTTTAGTGTTGCTTCCATTGTCAACTGCAACGTCAGAACTGCCGTCTTGGTGCCTTTACCTTTTCTAAAGCCAATCTGATCGTCGTCTAGCACATCCTCACTTTTCTTTTCCATTCTTCTGTGCGTTATTCTTGTTAGAAACTTGTCTGCGTGAGCTGTTAAGCTGATTGTGCGATAATTCTCGCGTTTTTCAACTCTTATAGTCTTCGTATTTGTGTGGATGATACTTTTTCAAAAGTCAGATGGTATATCAACTGTGTTCATGGGTACCTAAGGTGCGATTCATATTCCATTGTCGGGAAGAGTGCTAATATGCGAGATGTTAAAATTGTCCAGAAGCATCTTTAGTAATAAAACAATCTAAATCATAATAAACAATTAGAAGCAGTGGCGGAAGTTGACTACAAACTGAAAATTTATCTGATTGTAAGACTGGCATCATAATAAAAAATGTTCTTCCGGAAGTATCGAGGAAACGAGCACTAGGGAGGACCAAACAAGAACCTCCTCAGATTCTAAAAGTCCTCCCATTTTCAGTCTCCATGGCCTCGTAAGAGGGCATAGCAATAGAGCTGCCATGGCAGCAAAATATCTGTAATTCTTGACGTGTGCCACTGCGAGGTGGAGGCTAAGCATCAGAAACAATCGAAAAAAATGCAGTTTCGTTTCTGACTTACAGTATAGTTGTGTAGTGCTGTGCTGTCTGGTTTCTTGTAGAACAGAACTATAAATTTCAAAATCTATAGTTCAGCAATGGGAAGAAGGAAGGAAGAAAGGAAGATTAGGGTTTAACGTCCCGTCGACATCGAGGTCATTAGCGACGGAGAACAAAAACCGACTGTGTCAAGAATGGGGAAGAAAATCGGCCGCGGTCTGTCAAAGAAACCGTCCCAGTATTTGCCTGGAGCGATGTAGTGATATCACGAAGAACCTTAATCTGGATAGCCGAATGCGGATCTGAACAATCGTCCTGCCGAATGCGTGTCCAGTGTGCAGTGCGCCATCTCATTCCGTTTTAGCAATAGGTAGAGTACAGTAGAGCGTCATCTGGATTCTCGATGAGCACATACCTGCGCGCCAGAGAGACAAACGGTAATAAGTAGATTTCTTTTCTTCTTTTCTCTGTTTCTCTCGTTTCCTCTTCTCTCCTACTTAATACAATATCTGGTTAAAGATATACAAACGCCTATTAGTGGACATCATTACGGTGTGTGCCCACCCTTCACCTTTATGGTGGCTTGAATCTGCTGGGGACACTTTCAATGATATGTCTGAGTATCTGTAGAGGAATAGAAGCCTATTCTTCTTCAAGAGCCGAAACCAGTCATGTTAGATGCTGGGGTTTGGAATGAAGTCTACCTGACTCATGGTAAAGGTGTTGCATTGGGTTCACATTGAGATTCTGGGCAAGCACGTCCATTTCAAGAATGTTGTTGACCAGAGACCATTGTCTCACAAATGTCGCTTTATGACAGCATGCACTGTCATACTGATACAATTACTATCATCCCGAACTGTTCCTCCACTGAACGCAGTACACAATGCTGTAAAATGTATTCATATCCTTCCGTATTTAGCGTTTTCTTGACAGCAACTACAGGACCACACCGGAACCATGACGAACACTCCTATGCAAGAACACCATCTCCCCTGCTCTTCACCGTTGGCAGGTAACGTTTCCAGTTTCCAGATATTTGCCAAACCCAAATCATTCCTCCGATTGCCACAGGGTATAAAGTGATTCGTCTTTCAAAATCAATCGTTTCTGATCAACCACTGTCGACTGGCATAGCTCTTTACACAATTTCGAGTGTAGCTTAGCGCTGACTACAGCTGGTTGACCACTGTACCCCATTCTTTTTAACGCCCTAAGCACAGTCATTGTGCTAGCTGTATCGATAGTAGCACTTTGACTCACGAGTAATTCCTTCATCCTATTTCGTGAGAGTTTTCTTACAACCACCTTCTACTGCTAGACAGTCCTTTTCCCCAGTAAATGATATCTACTTGGTCTTGTTTAACTGTGGCTGTTCTTTCGCATTTCCAATTCACGGTCACATCACCACAGTGTATCTGGGCCGCCTTTGAAAGACTGAAATGTCCCTGATCGATTTGTTACTCAGGCGACTTCCAACGGGTAGTCCATGTTCAAGGTCTCTGTGCTCTCCTAACTGACCCATTCTGCTGTTACTGCTGCTGTACTGACAACACAATGCTCCCCGCCTCCTTCTCTATCGGTGGTTCAAAAATGGCTCTGAGCACTATGGGACTCAACATCTGAGGTCATCAGTCCCCTGGAACTTAGAACTACTTAAATCCAACTAACCTAAGGACATCACATACATCCATGCCCGAGGCAGGATTCGAACCTGCGACCGTAGCAGTCGCGCGGCTCCGGACTGAAGTGCCTAGAACCGCTCGGCCACCGCGGCCGGCTCTCTATCGGTGGGTCCGCCTCTCGTGACTCTAGAGGTAACTTCCACATTACATAGAGGTGTATTTTTGATCAGCTAGCGTGTACTTGCAATTGTATAACACCATAATGTAGAAATGTATTAGTATGTATTAAACTATACAGGGTGAAAAGTATTTAAACCGACAAACTTTGGGAGGTTGTGGGGACATCAAAAGAAATATTTTTCCCTAATGTCATTTTTTCCTATGAGGATTATTTAAACCGGTGGAGGCCGTACTACGCTCTTCAGTTGTTAGAGGTCGTATTACAATCTTCAGTTGTTAGAGGGCGTATTGCGCTCTTCAGTTGTAGGAAACTGCTGTCCACCAGTGCAGAAGTGCATTGTCTCTGTTTACTAATCGAGCGATACACTTGGAGTGAGTACACTGATACGGTTGGTGCGTACTACGTAGTGCACCACAACGGACGAGCTGCACAGCCGGTTTATCAACAACAATATCCTAATCGCCGTATCCCGCATCATACGACATTTGCTGCTGTGTACCAATGTCTGCGTGAGACCGGATCATTTAGAAGATTACCTGGACAGGGACGCCGTCGCACGGTAAGAACGCTGCAATTTGAGGAAGCTGTCTTGCAGCATGTGCAGCGGGATCCTTCAATCAGCACTCGTGCAGTTGCACGTAAAATGGGGACGAATCAGACGAGTGTAAGAACAGTCCTTCGAGAGCAATTGTTACCTCCATTTCACTTACAGCGTGTCCACAACCTGGAACCAGTTGAGTATCCATCCAGAGCACAGTTTTCGAGTAGTACCAGGAACAGTGTGAAATGAGTCCCACATTTCCATCCTCTGTGTTGTTTACCGATGAAGCAACGTTCGAGCGTGATGGAATCTTCAACATGCACAGTTCGCATGTTTGGAGTGAGGATAAGCCGCATGCTACAGTTACTAGAGCTCATCAAGTGCGGTTCTTCGTTAACGTGTGGGTCGGTGTTGTTGGGGACAGTTTAATTGGGCTGTATCTGCTATCTAGGCCATTACATGGCAGGCACTATTACAATTTTCTCGCTACAGCATTGCCAGAACTGCTGGAAGACATCCAGCTCCTTACAACACAACGCATGTGGTTCCAACATGACGGGGCGCCGCCACATTTCAGTCGTCGTGTGCGTCGATTCCTGGACCGACGGATCCCAGACACGTGGATTGGCAGAGGTGGCCCTGTACCATGGCCTGCTCGATCCCCAATTTTTTGTGTGGGGAACAATTCAGGACACTTCTGATGTTTTTGCCCGTGTCAGACAGAACATTATCTGGCAGTGTAATCTTGTTTTCGTGTCAATGGAGACATTTTTGAAAATCTGCTGTAATTGAAATTGGGTTGTGTTAATGTGTTGTCTCTTGGTCATAAAAAATGGAAAAGTGTTTGTTGGTTTAATTAATTTGCCGCCAGAGAAATCTTCCTCTACCGGTTTAAATACTCCTCATAGGAAAAAATGACATTAGGGAAAAATATTTGTTTTGATGTCCCCTACAACCTCCCAGAGTTTGTCGGTTTAAATACTTTTCACCCTGTGTAAATCTAGAAAGCAGACTAAAATTAAACAGCAAATAAATAAATAAATGTCCTCGTCTGCATCAAGTTAATTCTCTGTTATTAGTACAATTTACTTTTTTTTTAATAATCAGTATTGTACTACAGACAATAATATTTATGTTTCACACAGCTTTCACAGCTTACTCGTTTTTTATTTTCGAAGATATTTTCAGCTAAGTTATGATGGAGGTGTTAAGTCAAATCTTGAAAATAAATTGCCTACACAAGGCTTCGCAATAACTGTTTATCTTGAGAGATGGCACTCCACTCTCTCACTTTAACAACATTGTCAATCAGATTAATACTCGCATTTTAGGGCATGACCTCGGTGTTGCCCGGTACTACATTTGCTATGTGTGATTGATGACTTTTTCTATGGGAGGAAATTGTGGGCAGAATTGTCTTGTGACGGCATACGTACCCGTTAAAGAGCTTGCACCCAGGGGGCCATAGCAGAAGCGACTGAGAACAGGGAACAAGATGAATTAGGGGCCATAAACGCTGAGAGCAGCGACCTGGCCGCACAAGTGATTCTGTGAAACAGTGCTCTGTGGTTCTTACCTTCAGAGGGACTTCTGGTCGAAGCACTCTCCTCCTCGGATAGAAGGATGCAGTTCACAAAACATTTCACCTGGGCCAGGCGCCAGCCTGTCAAGGAAGATGGCCAGATGGCTGAAAGTAGGTGAAGAAAGCCATTTAAGAGAGACTGCTGTAAACTGAGCTTTTATGCAGCCAGTGGGGAGGTCATAAATCTCCGTGCATTCTCATGTTAAAGGAGGGAAAGTCGCCAAGTTCTTTTAGTGAGCGTCAAAAACATATATTTCACTGGCACCACTGTTTGGGAATCTTAATAGCTTTCTTTCAGGAATTGGAAATGGTTGGCCTGGAAAGATTAAATCACTATGTAAATGAGGGACTGTGGTCCCATTTAGGTAGATGTTTTTTTATCTAAACATGGTCATGCTTACCATGAGAACGACGCCTCCCTGGCCTAAAATGTTCTTTTTTCAGACAAGAGAGATTTGGAGTCGATGATTTGTTCCTCTCGAGATATGCAAAATAGAGGCCACCTCCCCAGCGTGGGAATCCCGGTTCTGTGACTGGATTGGCTACCAGGCCAACAGAAGAGTCATGAAGGGAGATTCAATGTGAAGAGGATACTTCGGGCCGGCCGGGGGGTGTCCGAGCGGTTCTAGGCGCTACAGTCTGGAACCGCGTGACCGCTACGGTCGCAGGTTCGAATCCTGCATCGGGCATGGATGTCTGTGATGTCTTTAGGTTAGTTAGGTTTAAGTAGTTCTAAGATCTAGGGACTGATGACCTCAGAAGTTAAGTCCCATAGAGCTCAGAGCCATTTGAACCATTTAGGATACTTCGATTGGTTTGTGCAATGTGGATGTGGGGACGGTTTTATTCTGCTAATTCGGCTGCCGTACCGAGTCTTGGTGAAAAATGGTTGTGATTCTTTGGCTTCTTCGTCTTCTGGTCCTTCCCTGGTGGAGAATTTCAGGTCTTTCCGTAGTGGGTGAGACTTGTGGTCTGTATCTTGTGGTGGACTAAGAACTGTATCGACAGTGGAACTGAGTAGCATCTCGGACATGTCGTGTCTCATGGAGGTGAACGTATCCGTCCTGAGTTGGCAGCGTGACGTTTGACAATTCCAATACATACCGTCATGCCTGTGAGTCAATTTTTTTTTTTTTTTTTTTTTTTTTTTTTTTTTTTTTTTTTTTTTTTTTTCAGTCTGGTGAACGGGTGAACCTCACACCGAAATCTGCTAGGATGTCAGGGCTCTGAAAGGGAAGTTACCCGCTTTCTGATAATCAGAACGCCAGACAACGTAGTTCGCAGTTTTTCGTGGACGCGTCAAAACATTACATCTGCCGCTGCGACCGCTCCCCGCCCTCAGCGCGCCATTTTCTGCTGCCGCCTGATTCAGGGTGAAAGGGTGAAGTCCTGCTGCACTGGCGTATAGTTTTTAAATGATATTCACTGTTCCCTTTCTCGGGTGAACCATAGTTTGTGGTGTAATTGATCGTAGTTTATTCCATGTGAACAGAGTTGGGCCTCACATTGTATTCATGTAGGCAAAAAAAAATGGCTCTGAGCACTATGGGACTTAACTTCTGAGGTCATCAGTCCCCTAGAACTTAGAACTACTTAAACCTAATTAACCAAAGGACACCACACACATCCATGCCCGAGGCAGGATTCGAGCCTGCAACCGTAGCGGTCGCGCGGCTCCGGACTGGTGCCTAGAACCGCTCGGCCACCTCGGCCGGCCATGTAGGCAAAGTCAGATTGCGTTATAAAATGGATTAATTCAGGGAAGAATTTGTATAGCTTCCACCCCAATGCATGCTTTGCCTATCAAACACAATTCCTTATCTGATTTTGGTTTTTCATTTTTTGTGTAAGATTTATGAGCTAATTGCAGTTACTGGAGGTTTAAAAACTTATCATTATTTTGTAAACTTAAATACGGCACTGTTCTCATTCTTACTCCCTCTATCATTCACTGTTTTTATTTGATTGTGGGGGCACTGGGTAGCTTCACTCAGACATATATTTAAGATTAAAGTGAGCGATGGCTTGCAGTCTAGGAGCGTCTATAGACCGGGATTCAAGGAGAGCGGGGAATGAAACAAAAAGTAATAGCTTTACGAGTACTGTGAAATGCAAACGAAACACTAACCAAAATAAAGGTTTTCTGTGCAAAGTGCACGTCTTTGACCATCCGTGGAACCAGAATCACATACTTTGCAGTTTCTAATACGGAGTTCCTCCACCTCACGCGTTGTAATACGCTTGCACCAACTAGTGGGCACCTACAGGTGTCTGGATTTCCACAGTCACGCCGGCCGGAGTAGCCGAGCGGTTCTAGGCGCTACAGTCTGGAACCGCGCGACCGCTACGGTCGCAGGTTCGAATCCTGCCTTGGGCATGGATGTGTGTGATGTCCTTAGGTTGGTTAGGTTTAAGTAGTTCTAAGTTCTAGGGGACTGACGACCTCAGAAGTTAAGTCCCATAGTGCTCAGAGCCATTTCCACAGTCCTTCCAGTTGTCTTCAAAAACGCACTGCGCAGTTCCGTTGCATTCTCCTTGGAGTACCCACGAATCATAATTTGCAAGATGCAATGATCAGGCGGTGTTGTTGTTCACGGGTGACTAGTACAAGGAAGATTTTCAATATTTTCCGTCTCAATTACACCTCTGTGGTGTATACCAGCTCAGCAGGCAATTTCCCATGCTGACAACCGTTCTCGCCATAAAGCGACAATGCGCGCGCAGTTTGATTCCGAAAGGACCCTATGGGGCATGTTGATAGAATAAACAGTACACGCAAGTCGCATTGTCTCGTTCATGACTGGAGATACAAAGCGCTCTACTGAACTGCACCTGCGCTACACAAGTGGCTGTACAGTGGGTCCGGAAAGTTCTGTGCCCCTGGGTAAAACAGTATATTGTATAATGGAGTGCTGCAGCGGATCTGCACGTGCACCATCGAGCCACACTCATAGATTAATGCGTCTCCGTGTCCTCTTCGACATGTTTGCTTCCTAAGCAATTCTTCCCTATTCATTTCCACCTCTCGAACATGATGAGAATTTTTTTATCATAAAATCACATCCCTCCTGTATCAACTGCTATACATCGCACATTCACCATAAAATACTTTAAAAAAACCTTAGCAACTTCTGCATGTTTGCGACTGCGTGTAGGCTTATATTATCTCTTGAGCAAGAGTGACATTTGAAAAATTGTCAAAAAACCACGGCGGGCTGCTACTCTCCTCTCCATATCGTTCTCAGACAATTCAGAAACGTTGGTCTAAATCCCTTTATTTCCAAAATTTATTCATGTGGTCATGCATTGTCGACCACGATACAAGTTGAGCTATTCTTTTGCAAACTGATGTCACTGGAGACAGCTCAGCTGATTGAGCATCGGCGGCACATATTCGCTTCGCGTTTTCTTAAGTCAACTTTGTGGCTTGTCTTTGACTGTAGGGTAACTGAAACAAAACCACATTTCTCTATATCAAGGTTTGTTGCTTTCCGAGGTGGAGCCTTACCAGAGCGATCTCTGATCTCCTTCATTATTTCTGTCGTTGTTTTCCCGGACTGTGCATGTTAGATCACTCACTTACAGTACACTATTCGCCCCTCAGCAGTGAGACTGTGTCCACATACATCCTCTAGGCTTCACTACCGAAACAATACAATACTGAAACGAAAAACCCAATACCGCGAAAAATACTTTTCGTCGATCTGGAAGCGAAGGTAAAAACAGTTTATTTCGCCAGTTGTGAAGATAAGCCTTAAAAGGCGCGCTTACACCAGTACGCCTTGCGCCAAGTTGCCGTGCGACTACTTGCCGCAGACACAAGCGGAGGCGCGCCTGTAGTTTGTATGCCTTTTCCTCGTCACTTGCGTACTTAGTGTGAGCCCGAACCTCTCGAACTTTACCTTCGTGGTCTTGCCATGATATACTCGTATAAGTAGGAAGCAACATATTGGCTGACTCTTCTAGGAACGTACGCTCTTGGAATTTTAACAGTAATCTACACAATGATGCACAACGCCCCTCTTTTAGCGTCTCCCACCGAGCTGGTTGTGCATCTAGGTGACAATTCCAAGCTTACCAAATGAAACTGTAACGAATCCTATCTGGTATGACTTTGTAACCTCCCAACAGTAAAAATAATATGTATAGCATTCACATTTAGTATAACCTACCACAGATAAATTCCGTAACCTACCAATAATAAAATGTGACTAATCTCTCAGCAAAATTGTGGCTCACTTATAACCTTTCAATAATTAACTGTGAATTTAAACTGGTAAATTTTGGCCGTCAGCAGTGCTGCGTCATGGCCCTGAAAATTCATTCTGAATAAATTGAAAAATCTTACCTCAATGAAGTCGCCGGATAATGCGTATATATCTGCTCCTATAAGAAATTTTTCTGGCACAGCCCAGTGCAATGCTGGCCGCTAGATTTGTCATGTATAAGAAAAGAAACAACTGATTTTTCTTTACGATAATCGGGATGACCATGGATTGCAGAAATTAGTAAATTCTTTATATGCAAATGAATGATTGTCAAAAAAGTTAATTTTATAAAAAAATTATTATTATAAGATTTTTTAAATTCCTTAGTCATGGACCTCTTACAACTTCTCTGCATAAAACAACATCGTCCGAGAAAATCCTCGTGGAACGTGTGGCTTTTTTACTAAGCATTTATATGTATCGTCAAAAGTAAAGGTCCATTAACACTCCCTTGGGATGCGTCACAAGTTACTAATATATGTGAAGATTTCTCTCTGTTAATAACGACGTGCAAGGAACTCTTAAATCTGGTGTGATATTCCGTACCCTCGTATTTTTTTAATTAGGGGGCAGTGTGCAACTGTATCCGGAAGTTAAGGAACGTGGCATAGTGGGCACCGATATCTACTGCTTTCTGGGTCTCATGGACGAACAGAGCGAGCGCGATCTCTCGCGATCATTATTTCCGGAATCCATGTTGATTTATAACAAGAAGATTTGCAGGCTCCAGAAAGGTCATAATACGCGAGCATAAAACTTGCTCCAAAAATCTACAACAGACTGACGTCAGAGATATAGGCATATAGTTTGTGCTTTAGTTTGATGACCTTTATTGAAAACGGCAATGACTTATGCGTTATTGCGGTCATTAGGGACCCTTCGCTCCTCCAGGGACCTATGATAACCAAATCAAGATGGAAATTTCTCCAGAAAATATTCGTCTAATACATTTGCTTATGTTTAAGCATGTTTAGATAGTGGAACATTGTCAGAATGAAGTACAGCAGCAACATAGACTTCTTACTAATCAGTAAAAAGGAGAATACAATAACGAAATACATATCACTGTTTACATAAATATAGTTAAACATCTAAAAGTAAAGATAGGATATTTAGGATCCAAAATAAGTATTCGTTTGCAATAGTGAAAACGGCACTGATCACAGCATGTCATGGCTAGTATGAGGGCTATTTGGAAGTAAGAAATGGTCACGAAATGGAAACCACAGTGAGAATGTTGGGCAGTGTCTCTAGTATGCCTGCTGAAAAAATGGTTCAAATGGCTCAGAGCACTATTGGACTTAACATCTGAGGTCATCAGTCCCCTAGAACTTAGAACTACTTAAACCTAACTAACCTAAGGACGTCACACACATCCATGCCCGAGGCAGGATTCGAACCTGCGACCGTAGCAGTGCACAGTTCCAGACTGAAGCGCCTAGAACCACTCGGCCACACCGGCCGGCACGCCTATAGACAGCATCACATTGCTCCTCTCAGTTTTGAGTGCACAGTGAGTGCATACAGATGTCAAGAAAATAATGTCTCCCGCCAAGCATTGGCGCCTTCCACAAGATTTCGCCTGATTTCATGCAACCCCACACAATGTAACTGTCGCGCATTTCTTTCTTCATGACAGTTCTCAGCCGCACACTCACAGGACCAGCAAGGACGCTCCTGCAGCATCTTCAGTGGGAAGTCAGAATGAGATTTTCACTCTGCAGCGGAGTGTGCGCTGATATGAAACTTCCTGGCAGATTAAAACTGTGTGCCCGACCGAGACTCGAACTCGGGACCTTTGCCTTTCGCGGGCAAGTGCTCTACCATCTGAGCTACCGAAGCACAACTCACGCCCGGTCCTCACAGCTTTACTTCTGCCAGTATCTCGTCTCCTACCTTCCAAACTTTACAGAAGCTCTCCTGCGAAACCTTGCAGAACTAGCACTCCTGAAAGAAAGGATACTGCGGAGACATGGCCCGGCCACAGCCTGTGGGATGTTTCCAGAATGAGATTTTCACTCCGCAGCGGAGTGTGCGCTGATATGAAACTTCCTGGCAGATTAAAACTGTGTGCCCGACCGAGACTCGAACTCGGGACCTTTGCCTTTCGCGGGCAAGTGCTCTACCATCTGAGCTACCGAAGCACGACTCACGCCCGGTCCTCACAGCTTTACTTCTGCCAGTATCTCGTCTCCCACCTTCCAAACATTACAGAAGCTCTCCTGCGAAACCTTGCAGAGCTTCTGTAAACTTTGGAAGGTAGGAGACGAGATACTGGCAGAAGTAAAGGTGTGAGGACCGGGCGTGAGTCGTGCTTCGGTAGCTTGCAGAGCTTCTGTAAACTTTGGAAGGTAGGAGACGAGATACTGCCAGAAGTAAAGGTGTGAGGACCGGGCGTGAGTCGTGCTTCGGTAGCTTGCAGAGCTTCTGTAAACTTTGGAAGGTAGGAGACGAGATACTGGCAGAAGTAAAGGTGTGAGGACCGGGCGTGAGTCGTGCTTCGGTAGCTTGCAGAGCTTCTGTAAACTTTGGAAGGTAGGAGACCAGATACTGGCAGAAGTAAAGGTGTGAGGACCGGGCGTGAGTCGTGCTTCGGTAGCTTGCAGAGCTTCTGTAAACTTTGGAAGGTAGGAGACGAGATACTGGCAGAAGTAAAGGTGTGAGGACCGGGCGTGAGTCGTGCTTCGGTAGCTTGCAGTGCTTCTGTAAACTTTGGAAGGTAGGAGACGAGATACTGGCAGAAGTAAAGGTGTGAGGACCGGGCGTGAGTCGTGCTTCGGTAGCTTGCAGAGCTTCTGTAAACTTTGGAAGGTAGGAGACGAGATACTGGCAGAAGTAAAGGTGTGAGGACCGGGCGTGAGTCGTGCTTCGGTAGCTTGCAGAGCTTCTGTAAACTTTGGAAGGTAGGAGACGAGATACTGGCAGAAGTAAAGGTGTGAGGACCGGGCGTGAGTCGTGCTTCGGTAGCTTGCAGAGCTTCTGTAAACTTTGGAAGGTAGGAGACGAGATACTGGCAGAAGTAAAGGTGTGAGGACCGGGCGTGAGTAGTGCTTCGGTAGCTTGCAGAGCTTCTGTAAACTTTGGAAGGTAGGAGACGAGATACTGGCAGAAGTAAAGGTGTGAGGACCGGGCGTGAGTCGTGCTTCGGTAGCTTGCAGAGCTTCTGTAAACTTTGGAAGGTAGGAGACGAGATACTGCCAGAAGTAAAGGTGTGAGGACCGGGCGTGAGTCGTGCTTCGGTAGCTTGCAGAGCTTCTGTAAACTTTGGAAGGTAGGAGACGAGATACTGGCAGAAGTAAAGGTGTGAGGACCGGGCGTGAGTCGTGCTTCGGTAGCTTGCAGAGCTTCTGTAAACTTTGGAAGGTAGGAGACGAGATACTGGCAGAAGTAAAGGTGTGAGGACCGGGCGTGAGTCGTGCTTCGGTAGCTTGCAGAGCTTCTGTAAACTTTGGAAGGTAGGAGACGAGATACTGGCAGAAGTAAAGGTGTGAGGACCGGGCGTGAGTCGTGCTTCGGTAGCTTGCAGAGCTTCTGTAAACTTTGGAAGGTAGGAGACGAGATACTGGCAGAAGTAAAGGTGTGAGGACCGGGCGTGAGTCGTGCTTCGGTAGCTTGCAGAGCTTCTGTAAACTTTGGAAGGTAGGAGACGAGATACTGGCAGAAGTAAAGGTGTGAGGACCGGGCGTGAGTCGTGCTTCGGTAGCTTGCAGAGCTTCTGTAAACTTTGGAAGGTAGGAGACGAGATACTGGCAGAAGTAAAGGTGTGAGGACCGGGCGTGAGTCGTGCTTCGGTAGCTTGCAGAGCTTCTGTAAACTTTGGAAGGTAGGAGACGAGATACTGGCAGAAGTAAAGGTGTGAGGACCGGGCGTGAGTCGTGCTTCGGTAGCTTGCAGAGCTTCTGTAAACTTTGGAAGGTAGGAGACGAGATACTGGCAGAAGTAAAGGTGTGAGGACCGGGCGTGAGTCGTGCTTCGGTAGCTTGCAGAGCTTCTGTAAACTTTGGAAGGTAGGAGACGAGATACTGGCAGAAGTAAAGGTGTGAGGACCGGGCGTGAGTCGTGCTTCGGTAGCTTGCAGAGCTTCTGTAAACTTTGGAAGGTAGGAGACGAGATACTGGCAGAAGTAAAGGTGTGAGGACCGGGCGTGAGTCGTGCTTCGGTAGCTTGCAGAGCTTCTGTAAACTTTGGAAGGTAGGAGACGAGATACTGGCAGAAGTAAAGGTGTGAGGACCGGGCGTGAGTCGTGCTTCGGTAGCTTGCAGAGCTTCTGTAAACTTTGGAAGGTAGGAGACGAGATACTGGCAGAAGTAAAGGTGTGAGGACCGGGCGTGAGTCGTGCTTCGGTAGCTTGCAGAGCTTCTGTAAACTTTGGAAGGTAGGAGACGAGATACTGGCAGAAGTAAAGGTGTGAGGACCGGGCGTGAGTCGTGCTTCGGTAGCTTGCAGAGCTTCTGTAAACTTTGGAAGGTAGGAGACGAGATACTGGCAGAAGTAAAGGTGTGAGGACCGGGCGTGAGTCGTGCTTCGGTAGCTTGCAGAGCTTCTGTAAACTTTGGAAGGTAGGAGACGAGATACTGGCAGAAGTAAAGGTGTGAGGACCGGGCGTGAGTCGTGCTTCGGTAGCTTGCAGAGCTTCTGTAAACTTTGGAAGGTAGGAGACGAGATACTGGCAGAAGTAAAGGTGTGAGGACCGGGCGTGAGTCGTGCTTCGGTAGCTTGCAGAGCTTCTGTAAACTTTGGAAGGTAGGAGACGAGATACTGGCAGAAGTAAAGGTGTGAGGACCGGGCGTGAGTCGTGCTTCGGTAGCTTGCAGAGCTTCTGTAAACTTTGGAAGGTAGGAGACGAGATACTGGCAGAAGTAAAGGTGTGAGGACCGGGCGTGAGTCGTGCTTCGGTAGCTTGCAGAGCTTCTGTAAACTTTGGAAGGTAGGAGACGAGATACTGGCAGAAGTAAAGGTGTGAGGACCGGGCGTGAGTCGTGCTTCGGTAGCTTGCAGAGCTTCTGTAAACTTTGGAAGGTAGGAGACGAGATACTGGCAGAAGTAAAGGTGTGAGGACCGGGCGTGAGTCGTGCTTCGGTAGCTTGCAGAGCTTCTGTAAACTTTGGAAGGTAGGAGACGAGATACTGGCAGAAGTAAAGGTGTGAGGACCGGGCGTGAGTCGTGCTTCGGTAGCTTGCAGAGCTTCTGTAAACTTTGGAAGGTAGGAGACGAGATACTGGCAGAAGTAAAGGTGTGAGGACCGGGCGTGAGTCGTGCTTCGGTAGCTTGCAGAGCTTCTGTAAACTTTGGAAGGTAGGAGACGAGATACTGGCAGAAGTAAAGGTGTGAGGACCGGGCGTGAGTCGTGCTTCGGTAGCTTGCAGAGCTTCTGTAAACTTTGGAAGGTAGGAGACGAGATACTGGCAGAAGTAAAGGTGTGAGGACCGGGCGTGAGTCGTGCTTCGGTAGCTTGCAGAGCTTCTGTAAACTTTGGAAGGTAGGAGACGAGATACTGGCAGAAGTAAAGGTGTGAGGACCGGGCGTGAGTCGTGCTTCGGTAGCTTGCAGAGCTTCTGTAAACTTTGGAAGGTAGGAGACGAGATACTGGCAGAAGTAAAGGTGTGAGGACCGGGCGTGAGTCGTGCTTCGGTAGCTTGCAGAGCTTCTGTAAACTTTGGAAGGTAGGAGACGAGATACTGGCAGAAGTAAAGGTGTGAGGACCGGGCGTGAGTCGTGCTTCGGTAGCTTGCAGAGCTTCTGTAAACTTTGGAAGGTAGGAGACGAGATACTGGCAGAAGTAAAGGTGTGAGGACCGGGCGTGAGTCGTGCTTCGGTAGCTTGCAGAGCTTCTGTAAACTTTGGAAGGTAGGAGACGAGATACTGGCAGAAGTAAAGGTGTGAGGACCGGGCGTGAGTCGTGCTTCGGTAGCTTGCAGAGCTTCTGTAAACTTTGGAAGGTAGGAGACGAGATACTGGCAGAAGTAAAGGTGTGAGGACCGGGCGTGAGTCGTGCTTCGGTAGCTTGCAGAGCTTCTGTAAACTTTGGAAGGTAGGAGACGAGATACTGGCAGAAGTAAAGGTGTGAGGACCGGGCGTGAGTCGTGCTTCGGTAGCTTGCAGAGCTTCTGTAAACTTTGGAAGGTAGGAGACGAGATACTGGCAGAAGTAAAGGTGTGAGGACCGGGCGTGAGTCGTGCTTCGGTAGCTTGCAGAGCTTCTGTAAACTTTGGAAGGTAGGAGACGAGATACTGGCAGAAGTAAAGGTGTGAGGACCGGGCGTGAGTCGTGCTTCGGTAGCTTGCAGAGCTTCTGTAAACTTTGGAAGGTAGGAGACGAGATACTGGCAGAAGTAAAGGTGTGAGGACCGGGCGTGAGTCGTGCTTCGGTAGCTTGCAGAGCTTCTGTAAACTTTGGAAGGTAGGAGACGAGATACTGGCAGAAGTAAAGGTGTGAGGACCGGGCGTGAGTCGTGCTTCGGTAGCTTGCAGAGCTTCTGTAAACTTTGGAAGGTAGGAGACGAGATACTGGCAGAAGTAAAGGTGTGAGGACCGGGCGTGAGTCGTGCTTCGGTAGCTTGCAGAGCTTCTGTAAACTTTGGAAGGTAGGAGACGAGATACTGGCAGAAGTAAAGGTGTGAGGACCGGGCGTGAGTCGTGCTTCGGTAGCTTGCAGAGCTTCTGTAAACTTTGGAAGGTAGGAGACGAGATACTGGCAGAAGTAAAGGTGTGAGGACCGGGCGTGAGTCGTGCTTCGGTAGCTTGCAGAGCTTCTGTAAACTTTGGAAGGTAGGAGACGAGATACTGGCAGAAGTAAAGGTGTGAGGACCGGGCGTGAGTCGTGCTTCGGTAGCTTGCAGAGCTTCTGTAAACTTTGGAAGGTAGGAGACGAGATACTGGCAGAAGTAAAGGTGTGAGGACCGGGCGTGAGTCGTGCTTCGGTAGCTTGCAGAGCTTCTGTAAACTTTGGAAGGTAGGAGACGAGATACTGGCAGAAGTAAAGGTGTGAGGACCGGGCGTGAGTCGTGCTTCGGTAGCTTGCAGAGCTTCTGTAAACTTTGGAAGGTAGGAGACGAGATACTGGCAGAAGTAAAGGTGTGAGGACCGGGCGTGAGTCGTGCTTCGGTAGCTTGCAGAGCTTCTGTAAACTTTGGAAGGTAGGAGACGAGATACTGGCAGAAGTAAAGGTGTGAGGACCGGGCGTGAGTCGTGCTTCGGTAGCTTGCAGAGCTTCTGTAAACTTTGGAAGGTAGGAGACGAGATACTGGCAGAAGTAAAGGTGTGAGGACCGGGCGTGAGTCGTGCTTCGGTAGCTTGCAGAGCTTCTGTAAACTTTGGAAGGTAGGAGACGAGATACTGGCAGAAGTAAAGGTGTGAGGACCGGGCGTGAGTCGTGCTTCGGTAGCTTGCAGAGCTTCTGTAAACTTTGGAAGGTAGGAGACGAGATACTGGCAGAAGTAAAGGTGTGAGGACCGGGCGTGAGTCGTGCTTCGGTAGCTTGCAGAGCTTCTGTAAACTTTGGAAGGTAGGAGACGAGATACTGGCAGAAGTAAAGGTGTGAGGACCGGGCGTGAGTCGTGCTTCGGTAGCTTGCAGAGCTTCTGTAAACTTTGGAAGGTAGGAGACGAGATACTGGCAGAAGTAAAGGTGTGAGGACCGGGCGTGAGTCGTGCTTCGGTAGCTTGCAGAGCTTCTGTAAACTTTGGAAGGTAGGAGACGAGATACTGGCAGAAGTAAAGGTGTGAGGACCGGGCGTGAGTCGTGCTTCGGTAGCTTGCAGAGCTTCTGTAAACTTTGGAAGGTAGGAGACGAGATACTGGCAGAAGTAAAGGTGTGAGGACCGGGCGTGAGTCGTGCTTCGGTAGCTTGCAGAGCTTCTGTAAACTTTGGAAGGTAGGAGACGAGATACTGGCAGAAGTAAAGGTGTGAGGACCGGGCGTGAGTCGTGCTTCGGTAGCTTGCAGAGCTTCTGTAAACTTTGGAAGGTAGGAGACGAGATACTGGCAGAAGTAAAGGTGTGAGGACCGGGCGTGAGTCGTGCTTCGGTAGCTTGCAGAGCTTCTGTAAACTTTGGAAGGTAGGAGACGAGATACTGGCAGAAGTAAAGGTGTGAGGACCGGGCGTGAGTCGTGCTTCGGTAGCTTGCAGAGCTTCTGTAAACTTTGGAAGGTAGGAGACGAGATACTGGCAGAAGTAAAGGTGTGAGGACCGGGCGTGAGTCGTGCTTCGGTAGCTTGCAGAGCTTCTGTAAACTTTGGAAGGTAGGAGACGAGATACTGGCAGAAGTAAAGGTGTGAGGACCGGGCGTGAGTCGTGCTTCGGTAGCTTGCAGAGCTTCTGTAAACTTTGGAAGGTAGGAGACGAGATACTGGCAGAAGTAAAGGTGTGAGGACCGGGCGTGAGTCGTGCTTCGGTAGCTTGCAGAGCTTCTGTAAACTTTGGAAGGTAGGAGACGAGATACTGGCAGAAGTAAAGGTGTGAGGACCGGGCGTGAGTCGTGCTTCGGTAGCTTGCAGAGCTTCTGTAAACTTTGGAAGGTAGGAGACGAGATACTGGCAGAAGTAAAGGTGTGAGGACCGGGCGTGAGTCGTGCTTCGGTAGCTTGCAGAGCTTCTGTAAACTTTGGAAGGTAGGAGACGAGATACTGGCAGAAGTAAAGGTGTGAGGACCGGGCGTGAGTCGTGCTTCGGTAGCTTGCAGAGCTTCTGTAAACTTTGGAAGGTAGGAGACGAGATACTGGCAGAAGTAAAGGTGTGAGGACCGGGCGTGAGTCGTGCTTCGGTAGCTTGCAGAGCTTCTGTAAACTTTGGAAGGTAGGAGACGAGATACTGGCAGAAGTAAAGGTGTGAGGACCGGGCGTGAGTCGTGCTTCGGTAGCTTGCAGAGCTTCTGTAAACTTTGGAAGGTAGGAGACGAGATACTGGCAGAAGTAAAGGTGTGAGGACCGGGCGTGAGTCGTGCTTCGGTAGCTTGCAGAGCTTCTGTAAACTTTGGAAGGTAGGAGACGAGATACTGGCAGAAGTAAAGGTGTGAGGACCGGGCGTGAGTCGTGCTTCGGTAGCTTGCAGAGCTTCTGTAAACTTTGGAAGGTAGGAGACGAGATACTGGCAGAAGTAAAGGTGTGAGGACCGGGCGTGAGTCGTGCTTCGGTAGCTTGCAGAGCTTCTGTAAACTTTGGAAGGTAGGAGACGAGATACTGGCAGAAGTAAAGGTGTGAGGACCGGGCGTGAGTCGTGCTTCGGTAGCTTGCAGAGCTTCTGTAAACTTTGGAAGGTAGGAGACGAGATACTGGCAGAAGTAAAGGTGTGAGGACCGGGCGTGAGTCGTGCTTCGGTAGCTTGCAGAGCTTCTGTAAACTTTGGAAGGTAGGAGACGAGATACTGGCAGAAGTAAAGGTGTGAGGACCGGGCGTGAGTCGTGCTTCGGTAGCTTGCAGAGCTTCTGTAAACTTTGGAAGGTAGGAGACGAGATACTGGCAGAAGTAAAGGTGTGAGGACCGGGCGTGAGTCGTGCTTCGGTAGCTTGCAGAGCTTCTGTAAACTTTGGAAGGTAGGAGACGAGATACTGGCAGAAGTAAAGGTGTGAGGACCGGGCGTGAGTCGTGCTTCGGTAGCTTGCAGAGCTTCTGTAAACTTTGGAAGGTAGGAGACGAGATACTGGCAGAAGTAAAGGTGTGAGGACCGGGCGTGAGTCGTGCTTCGGTAGCTTGCAGAGCTTCTGTAAACTTTGGAAGGTAGGAGACGAGATACTGGCAGAAGTAAAGGTGTGAGGACCGGGCGTGAGTCGTGCTTCGGTAGCTTGCAGAGCTTCTGTAAACTTTGGAAGGTAGGAGACGAGATACTGGCAGAAGTAAAGGTGTGAGGACCGGGCGTGAGTCGTGCTTCGGTAGCTTGCAGAGCTTCTGTAAACTTTGGAAGGTAGGAGACGAGATACTGGCAGAAGTAAAGGTGTGAGGACCGGGCGTGAGTCGTGCTTCGGTAGCTTGCAGAGCTTCTGTAAACTTTGGAAGGTAGGAGACGAGATACTGGCAGAAGTAAAGGTGTGAGGACCGGGCGTGAGTCGTGCTTCGGTAGCTTGCAGAGCTTCTGTAAACTTTGGAAGGTAGGAGACGAGATACTGGCAGAAGTAAAGGTGTGAGGACCGGGCGTGAGTCGTGCTTCGGTAGCTTGCAGAGCTTCTGTAAACTTTGGAAGGTAGGAGACGAGATACTGGCAGAAGTAAAGGTGTGAGGACCGGGCGTGAGTCGTGCTTCGGTAGCTTGCAGAGCTTCTGTAAACTTTGGAAGGTAGGAGACGAGATACTGGCAGAAGTAAAGGTGTGAGGACCGGGCGTGAGTCGTGCTTCGGTAGCTTGCAGAGCTTCTGTAAACTTTGGAAGGTAGGAGACGAGATACTGGCAGAAGTAAAGGTGTGAGGACCGGGCGTGAGTCGTGCTTCGGTAGCTTGCAGAGCTTCTGTAAACTTTGGAAGGTAGGAGACGAGATACTGGCAGAAGTAAAGGTGTGAGGACCGGGCGTGAGTCGTGCTTCGGTAGCTTGCAGAGCTTCTGTAAACTTTGGAAGGTAGGAGACGAGATACTGGCAGAAGTAAAGGTGTGAGGACCGGGCGTGAGTCGTGCTTCGGTAGCTTGCAGAGCTTCTGTAAACTTTGGAAGGTAGGAGACGAGATACTGGCAGAAGTAAAGGTGTGAGGACCGGGCGTGAGTCGTGCTTCGGTAGCTTGCAGAGCTTCTGTAAACTTTGGAAGGTAGGAGACGAGATACTGGCAGAAGTAAAGGTGTGAGGACCGGGCGTGAGTCGTGCTTCGGTAGCTTGCAGAGCTTCTGTAAACTTTGGAAGGTAGGAGACGAGATACTGGCAGAAGTAAAGGTGTGAGGACCGGGCGTGAGTCGTGCTTCGGTAGCTTGCAGAGCTTCTGTAAACTTTGGAAGGTAGGAGACGAGATACTGGCAGAAGTAAAGGTGTGAGGACCGGGCGTGAGTCGTGCTTCGGTAGCTTGCAGAGCTTCTGTAAACTTTGGAAGGTAGGAGACGAGATACTGGCAGAAGTAAAGGTGTGAGGACCGGGCGTGAGTCGTGCTTCGGTAGCTTGCAGAGCTTCTGTAAACTTTGGAAGGTAGGAGACGAGATACTGGCAGAAGTAAAGGTGTGAGGACCGGGCGTGAGTCGTGCTTCGGTAGCTTGCAGAGCTTCTGTAAACTTTGGAAGGTAGGAGACGAGATACTGGCAGAAGTAAAGGTGTGAGGACCGGGCGTGAGTCGTGCTTCGGTAGCTTGCAGAGCTTCTGTAAACTTTGGAAGGTAGGAGACGAGATACTGGCAGAAGTAAAGGTGTGAGGACCGGGCGTGAGTCGTGCTTCGGTAGCTTGCAGAGCTTCTGTAAACTTTGGAAGGTAGGAGACGAGATACTGGCAGAAGTAAAGGTGTGAGGACCGGGCGTGAGTCGTGCTTCGGTAGCTTGCAGAGCTTCTGTAAACTTTGGAAGGTAGGAGACGAGATACTGGCAGAAGTAAAGGTGTGAGGACCGGGCGTGAGTCGTGCTTCGGTAGCTTGCAGAGCTTCTGTAAACTTTGGAAGGTAGGAGACGAGATACTGGCAGAAGTAAAGGTGTGAGGACCGGGCGTGAGTCGTGCTTCGGTAGCTTGCAGAGCTTCTGTAAACTTTGGAAGGTAGGAGACGAGATACTGGCAGAAGTAAAGGTGTGAGGACCGGGCGTGAGTCGTGCTTCGGTAGCTTGCAGAGCTTCTGTAAACTTTGGAAGGTAGGAGACGAGATACTGGCAGAAGTAAAGGTGTGAGGACCGGGCGTGAGTCGTGCTTCGGTAGCTTGCAGAGCTTCTGTAAACTTTGGAAGGTAGGAGACGAGATACTGGCAGAAGTAAAGGTGTGAGGACCGGGCGTGAGTCGTGCTTCGGTAGCTTGCAGAGCTTCTGTAAACTTTGGAAGGTAGGAGACGAGATACTGGCAGAAGTAAAGGTGTGAGGACCGGGCGTGAGTCGTGCTTCGGTAGCTTGCAGAGCTTCTGTAAACTTTGGAAGGTAGGAGACGAGATACTGGCAGAAGTAAAGGTGTGAGGACCGGGCGTGAGTCGTGCTTCGGTAGCTTGCAGAGCTTCTGTAAACTTTGGAAGGTAGGAGACGAGATACTGGCAGAAGTAAAGGTGTGAGGACCGGGCGTGAGTCGTGCTTCGGTAGCTTGCAGAGCTTCTGTAAACTTTGGAAGGTAGGAGACGAGATACTGGCAGAAGTAAAGGTGTGAGGACCGGGCGTGAGTCGTGCTTCGGTAGCTTGCAGAGCTTCTGTAAACTTTGGAAGGTAGGAGACGAGATACTGGCAGAAGTAAAGGTGTGAGGACCGGGCGTGAGTCGTGCTTCGGTAGCTTGCAGAGCTTCTGTAAACTTTGGAAGGTAGGAGACGAGATACTGGCAGAAGTAAAGGTGTGAGGACCGGGCGTGAGTCGTGCTTCGGTAGCTTGCAGAGCTTCTGTAAACTTTGGAAGGTAGGAGACGAGATACTGGCAGAAGTAAAGGTGTGAGGACCGGGCGTGAGTCGTGCTTCGGTAGCTTGCAGAGCTTCTGTAAACTTTGGAAGGTAGGAGACGAGATACTGGCAGAAGTAAAGGTGTGAGGACCGGGCGTGAGTCGTGCTTCGGTAGCTTGCAGAGCTTCTGTAAACTTTGGAAGGTAGGAGACGAGATACTGGCAGAAGTAAAGGTGTGAGGACCGGGCGTGAGTCGTGCTTCGGTAGCTTGCAGAGCTTCTGTAAACTTTGGAAGGTAGGAGACGAGATACTGGCAGAAGTAAAGGTGTGAGGACCGGGCGTGAGTCGTGCTTCGGTAGCTTGCAGAGCTTCTGTAAACTTTGGAAGGTAGGAGACGAGATACTGCAGAAGTAAAGGTGTGAGGACCGGGCGTGAGTCGTGCTTCGGTAGCTTGCAGAGCTTCTGTAAACTTTGGAAGGTAGGAGACGAGATACTGGCAGAAGTAAAGGTGTGAGGACCGGGCGTGAGTCGTGCTTCGGTAGCTTGCAGAGCTTCTGTAAACTTTGGAAGGTAGGAGACGAGATACTGGCAGAAGTAAAGGTGTGAGGACCGGGCGTGAGTCGTGCTTCGGTAGCTTGCAGAGCTTCTGTAAACTTTGGAAGGTAGGAGACGAGATACTGCCAGAAGTAAAGGTGTGAGGACCGGGCGTGAGTCGTGCTTCGGTAGCTTGCAGAGCTTCTGTAAACTTTGGAAGGTAGGAGACGAGATACTGGCAGAAGTAAAGGTGTGAGGACCGGGCGTGAGTCGTGCTTCGGTAGCTTGCAGAGCTTCTGTAAACTTTGGAAGGTAGGAGACGACGAGATACTGGCAGAAGTAAAGGTGTGAGGACCGGGCGTGAGTCGTGCTTCGGTAGCTTGCAGAGCTTCTGTAAACTTTGGAAGGTAGGAGACGAGATACTGGCAGAAGTAAAGGTGTGAGGACCGGGCGTGAGTCGTGCTTCGGTAGCTTGCAGAGCTTCTGTAAACTTTGGAAGGTAGGAGACGAGATACTGGCAGAAGTAAAGGTGTGAGGACCGGGCGTGAGTCGTGCTTCGGTAGCTTGCAGAGCTTCTGTAAACTTTGGAAGGTAGGAGACGAGATACTGGCAGAAGTAAAGGTGTGAGGACCGGGCGTGAGTCGTGCTTCGGTAGCTTGCAGAGCTTCTGTAAACTTTGGAAGGTAGGAGACGAGATACTGGCAGAAGTAAAGGTGTGAGGACCGGGCGTGAGTCGTGCTTCGGTAGCTTGCAGAGCTTCTGTAAACTTTGGAAGGTAGGAGACGAGATACTGGCAGAAGTAAAGGTGTGAGGACCGGGCGTGAGTCGTGCTTCGGTAGCTTGCAGAGCTTCTGTAAACTTTGGAAGGTAGGAGACGAGATACTGGCAGAAGTAAAGGTGTGAGGACCGGGCGTGAGTCGTGCTTCGGTAGCTTGCAGAGCTTCTGTAAACTTTGGAAGGTAGGAGACGAGATACTGGCAGAAGTAAAGGTGTGAGGACCGGGCGTGAGTCGTGCTTCGGTAGCTTGCAGAGCTTCTGTAAACTTTGGAAGGTAGGAGACGAGATACTGGCAGAAGTAAAGGTGTGAGGACCGGGCGTGAGTCGTGCTTCGGTAGCTTGCAGAGCTTCTGTAAACTTTGGAAGGTAGGAGACGAGATACTGGCAGAAGTAAAGGTGTGAGGACCGGGCGTGAGTCGTGCTTCGGTAGCTTGCAGAGCTTCTGTAAACTTTGGAAGGTAGGAGACGAGATACTGGCAGAAGTAAAGGTGTGAGGACCGGGCGTGAGTCGTGCTTCGGTAGCTTGCAGAGCTTCTGTAAACTTTGGAAGGTAGGAGACGAGATACTGGCAGAAGTAAAGGTGTGAGGACCGGGCGTGAGTCGTGCTTCGGTAGCTTGCAGAGCTTCTGTAAACTTTAGACGGTAGGAGACGAGATACTGGCAGAAGTAAAGGTGTGAGGACCGGGCGTGAGTCGTGCTTCGGTAGCTTGCAGAGCTTCTGTAAACTTTGGAAGGTAGGAGACGAGATACTGCCAGAAGTAAAGGTGTGAGGACCGGGCGTGAGTCGTGCTTCGGTAGCTTGCAGAGCTTCTGTAAACTTTGGAAGGTAGGAGACGAGATACTGGCAGAAGTAAAGGTGTGAGGACCGGGCGTGAGTCGTGCTTCGGTAGCTTGCAGAGCTTCTGTAAACTTTGGAAGGTAGGAGACGAGATACTGGCAGAAGTAAAGGTGTGAGGACCGGGCGTGAGTCGTGCTTCGGTAGCTTGCAGAGCTTCTGTAAACTTTGGAAGGTAGGAGACGAGATACTGGCAGAAGTAAAGGTGTGAGGACCGGGCGTGAGTCGTGCTTCGGTAGCTTGCAGAGCTTCTGTAAACTTTGGAAGGTAGGAGACGAGATACTGCCAGAAGTAAAGGTGTGAGGACCGGGCGTGAGTCGTGCTTCGGTAGCTTGCAGAGCTTCTGTAAACTTTGGAAGGTAGGAGACGAGATACTGGCAGAAGTAAAGGTGTGAGGACCGGGCGTGAGTCGTGCTTCGGTAGCTTGCAGAGCTTCTGTAAACTTTGGAAGGTAGGAGACGAGATACTGGCAGAAGTAAAGGTGTGAGGACCGGGCGTGAGTCGTGCTTCGGTAGCTTGCAGAGCTTCTGTAAACTTTGGAAGGTAGGAGACGAGATACTGGCAGAAGTAAAGGTGTGAGGACCGGGCGTGAGTCGTGCTTCGGTAGCTTGCAGAGCTTCTGTAAACTTTGGAAGGTAGGAGACGAGATACTGGCAGAAGTAAAGGTGTGAGGACCGGGCGTGAGTCGTGCTTCGGTAGCTTGCAGAGCTTCTGTAAACTTTGGAAGGTAGGAGACGAGATACTGGCAGAAGTAAAGGTGTGAGGACCGGGCGTGAGTCGTGCTTCGGTAGCTTGCAGAGCTTCTGTAAACTTTGGAAGGTAGGAGACGAGATACTGGCAGAAGTAAAGGTGTGAGGACCGGGCGTGAGTCGTGCTTCGGTAGCTTGCAGAGCTTCTGTAAACTTTGGAAGGTAGGAGACGAGATACTGGCAGAAGTAAAGGTGTGAGGACCGGGCGTGAGTCGTGCTTCGGTAGCTTGCAGAGCTTCTGTAAACTTTGGAAGGTAGGAGACGAGATACTGGCAGAAGTAAAGGTGTGAGGACCGGGCGTGAGTCGTGCTTCGGTAGCTTGCAGAGCTTCTGTAAACTTTGGAAGGTAGGAGACGAGATACTGGCAGAAGTAAAGGTGTGAGGACCGGGCGTGAGTCGTGCTTCGGTAGCTTGCAGAGCTTCTGTAAACTTTGGAAGGTAGGAGACGAGATACTGCCAGAAGTAAAGGTGTGAGGACCGGGCGTGAGTCGTGCTTCGGTAGCTTGCAGAGCTTCTGTAAACTTTGGAAGGTAGGAGACGAGATACTGGCAGAAGTAAAGGTGTGAGGACCGGGCGTGAGTCGTGCTTCGGTAGCTTGCAGAGCTTCTGTAAACTTTGGAAGGTAGGAGACGAGATACTGGCAGAAGTAAAGGTGTGAGGACCGGGCGTGAGTCGTGCTTCGGTAGCTTGCAGAGCTTCTGTAAACTTTGGAAGGTAGGAGACGAGATACTGGCAGAAGTAAAGGTGTGAGGACCGGGCGTGAGTCGTGCTTCGGTAGCTTGCAGAGCTTCTGTAAACTTTGGAAGGTAGGAGACGAGATACTGGCAGAAGTAAAGGTGTGAGGACCGGGCGTGAGTCGTGCTTCGGTAGCTTGCAGAGCTTCTGTAAACTTTGGAAGGTAGGAGACGAGATACTGGCAGAAGTAAAGGTGTGAGGACCGGGCGTGAGTCGTGCTTCGGTAGCTTGCAGAGCTTCTGTAAACTTTGGAAGGTAGGAGACGAGATACTGCCAGAAGTAAAGGTGTGAGGACCGGGCGTGAGTCGTGTTTCGGTAGCTCAGATGGTAGAGCACTTTCCCGCGAAAGGCAAAGATCCTGAGTTCGAGTCTCGGTCGGGCACACAGTTTTAATCTGCCAGGAAGCTTCAGTGGGAAGTGTTTGAGCACCCACCATTCAGCCCAGATCAGGATCCCTCTGGTTTCCATCTCTGCTCAGATGAACCGCTGGTTATGAAGACAAACTGGCACAGACAACAAGATGGAGTTCAGTGTAGAAACTGTCGGGAAGCACAGTAGGCTGCCCTCTATGATGAGTGTATTGGAAAGTTGGTACAACGCTACGACGGACGCGTAAGTCGTAGCGGCGGCTATGTAGAAACTTCGTGTGAAGGTGTAACTAACTGTTGCAAATAAAACAGATTTGATTTTCATTGTGGTTTCCACTTCGCGACCTATCGTTACTTACTTTCCGACTAGCCCTCGTACTTAGTAGTGCCTTCATTCCTCTTTATAATCGATTGCAATTTCCTTGCATGGGTTGCTCCAAATATTCTGTTGTTTGTACTGTAATTTTACGTCATTCGTTTAGTAGAGCGTTCTTTAGACCATTTCTATTAGGCATCTGTTGATTCCTCATATTTTTGTCGAGTATATTCCACAAATCCTCAATTAGATTAATGTCTTACGATGGTGTCGGCATCCAGAGGGGAGTGTTATACAGCAGGCACAGCCTTGCATCTAGAGCTTCACGTTTTGGATGTTTATCTGGTGTGGAAATCCCAGAAAGGCCCATTTTATTCACACTTTTGGATAGAGATGTTTTACGATGCTCATATAAACCTTATGGTACATAATTCAATCAATAAAACATACATCCCTCACACCAGTTCCCCCATGCAGCCTCGGACAAGTACTGAACCTCCTCCATGTTTAATTGAGGCTGTTATATTTCTCTCTTCATGTTCACAATTCCTTTTTCTTCATACTGTTACTTGCCCATTTGACTTCGACGGCTTAAATCGACTCTCGTCATTACATACAACTTTCTTCCAGAAATCAAACCCATCAGATCTTTGTTCTCTCGCAAATGCAACTCGCTTCCTTCTGTTGATTTTATTGATGTATAGTCGTCTACAGGTTGATAGGTCTCCATACGTAGCTAAAGCAAATTTTTTACCAACCGAGCTGAAACAGATTTTCCTGTATGCATCTGAACTGCAGCAGAAAGTTATGGAACGCTTAGATTTTGATTTTGCTTGACTTCTCAACGTAGCTGTCTTTTTCGATCTCAGAGAGAACAGCATGAAGACCGCTTCGCGACTGATTTCCGTACGTTTTGTTCTGATTAAATCTGTGTATCATAATATCAAAGTCTCCGATTTCTTTAAAAAATTTACCTTTTCGAAACAACTTGATGCGACGTTTTCGACTCATATTACTTAAATGTCACTCAACGGCTATGAAAATAGAGAGGGAACTATTCGTAACACAACTTTTTAAGGAAAGGAAGAGAAATGTGTGTCAGTGCGGCACCATATCTAGGATCCTGTTTACTAGACGAATACTTATTTGACATCAGCTGAACAACGATTCTAAATAACGTGCATTTGATCACATGTTAAGCAACATATTAACCCAAATGTAGGTTTTGATCAAGATAAAGAAGTATAAGAGACAGTCAGATGACAGCAGAACACCCGCCTCAATAGGAGCATGGAATGGTTCCATCCAAAAGTAATCACCACATGAGTTAAGAAATTTATCCACTGAGAGAAGAGACGATGAGTTCCTGTTTCGAAGAACGCCGTCGGCTGCTGACGGATCCACAACCGTACCACTTCTTGCACTTCCTCGTCGAACTGAAACTGACCGTTCATGTATGTCTTTCTTCACGTCACCAAAGATGTGAAGATCACACGGCGAAGGATCTGGGCTGTATGGAGGATGCTGAAACGTTTCCCATCAAATCGCTGAAGCCTAGCCTTCGGCCAATTGGCGGTGTGGGGACGGGCATTATCGTGTAACAGAATGGTTCCGTCTGACGTTTTGACTTAATGGCGCGTCGCAATTTGTGCAACGTGTCTTCACAGTGGTGCGCATTGACTGTGGTTCCACGATCGAGGAACTCGACGATCAGAGCGCCCCTGCAGAAGAAGAAATAGGCTATCATTACCTTACCAAAACTTCTGTGAACAACTTTGAATTAGCAAGGGAGGTGTTGGATGTTTCCACTGTTGGCTTTGCCATTTGCTCTCGGGCTGTCGGATAACTGTCGGTCGGAATCATCCTGTTGCGCGATAATGCCCTACCCCACACTGGTAGTCGAGCGAAGGCTACACTTCATCGATTTGGTTTGGAAACGGTGCAACCTCCGTACAGCCCGGATTATTCACAATGTGATTTTACATCTTCGGTGACCTGAAGAAAGACATGCGTGGACGTCGGTTTCAGTTGGACAATGAAGTACACGAGTGGGTGCGGTTATGGATCTGTCAGTGGTCGACCGCTTTCTACGAAACAGGAACTGATCGTCTCGCCTCCCAATGGCGTAAATGTCTTAAAGCCTGTCGTGATTACTTTTGAACGGAAACATTCCATGGTGCCGATGTGGTGGGTCTTCGGTACGATTTGACTGCCACTCATAGCTATTGATCGTTTCTTAGCTATTTTTTATGTTGTGCTTGTTATGTTGTATGCGCTGTGGTCGGACGAATACTTTTTGGAGTCACTGTAGGCCTATAGTTTCGTGTGTCTGTTCGACGACCCCTCTTGAAGACGAGAGTGACCTCTCCTCTTTTACAATCACTAGGGACGCTTCGTTTCTCCAGCCAATCACGAAAGGTACATGGCCACTCGTACACCCTGTCCGTAGTCATTTTACGTGGCCAAAAGACTACTGAGAAAGAGGTTTCCGCGGAAAAAAAAAGAAAGCTACGCAATTCATGAGGATGGTAGCTGGATGACCTTCAGGTAGGTCACGATGACAGTAATTCACGCCCGTGCGAGCGGATAGCGACTTCTGAAACTAATTACATATCGAGTTCCATGCGGCTTTTCGCAGATGATGCTGTAGTATACAGAGAAGTTGCAGCATTAGAAAACTGCAGCGAAATGCAGGAAGATCTGCAGCGGATAGGCACTTGGTGCAGGGAGTGGCAACTGACCCTTAACATAGACAAATGTAATGTATTGCGAATACATAGAAAGAAGGATCCTTTATTGTATGATTATGTAATAGCGGAACAAACACTGGTAGCAGTTACTTCTGTAAAATATCTGGGAGTATGCGTACAGAACGATTTGAAGTGGAATGATCATATTAAATTAATTGTTGGTAAGGCGTGTGCCAGATTCACATTCATTGGGAGAGCCCTTAGAAAATGTAGTCCATCAACAAAGGAGGTGGCTTCCAAAACACTCGTTCGACCTATACCTGAGTATTTCTCATCAGTGTGGGATCCGTACCAGGTCGGGTTGACAGACGAGATAGAGAAGATCCAAAGAAGAGCGGCGCGTTTCGTCACAGGGTTATTTGGTAAGCGTGATAGCGTTACGGAGATGTTTAGTGGCAGACTCTGCAAGAGAGGCGCTCTGCATCGCGGTGTAGCTTGCTGTCCAGGTTTCGAGAGGGTGCGTTTCTGGATGAGGTATCGAATATATTGCTCCCCCCCTGCTTATACCTGCCGAGGAGATCACGAATGTAAAATTAGAGAGATTCGAGCGGGCACGGAGGCTTTCCGGCAGTCGTTCTTCCCGCGACTGGAACAGGAAAGGGGGGTAATGACAGTGGCAGGTGAAATGCCCTCCGCCACACACCGTTGGGTGGCTTGCGGAATATAAATGTAGATGTAGACGTAGATGTAGACTGCAGCGGAGCTCCAACGGCCAAGTGGCGCTCGGCTGGCGGCCGCAGGGATGAAGGGGAGGCGGCGGCCGCTGCTGCCACGCCACCACTTTCGCTGCCTGCTCCCCACCCCTCCCCCCATCCCCCTCCCCAATTCGCTTACCAACCAGCCCCTAATTGCATTTGCCAGCGTCAAATTGTCCTGGCGTTTCGGCAAAGGCAGGGCAGGACACGAGCTGGCCTGCTCTCTTCCTGATGGATCTCTGAAGCGGGCGAGACGGGAGTGGGGCCAGGGCTTGTCTTCCTTGTTAAAAGAATAATGCGACGCGAGTGCTGGCAAGCGGAGAGCGGCCAGATCCGAATGCCGGAAAAGCTACGCCGACTTCGATAGGCGCTGCTCGGATATCCTCGGGAGTCGCCTCCGAGGAAGGGCCGGTAAGACGCTGGGCGAACTGGCACCGCAGCCGTCGTTCAGGGACTGACAAGGGAACCTCCCCATCGCACCCCCCTCAGATTTAGTTATAAGTTGGCACAGTGGATAGGCCTTGAAAAACTGAACACAGACCAATCGAGAAAACATGAAGAAGTTGTGTGGAACTATGAAAAAATAAGCAAAATATACAAACTGAGTAGTCCATGCGAAGATTGGCAACATCAAGGATAATCTCGGCTCAGGAGCGCCGTGGTCCCGTGGTTAGCGCGAGCAACTGCGGAACGAGAGGTCCTTGGTTCAAGTCTCCCCTCGAGCAAGAAGTTTTTCTTTATTTTCGCAAAGTTATGATCTGTCCATTCGTTCACTGACGCCTCTGTTCACTGTAATAAGTTTAGTGTCTGTGTTTTGCGACCGCACCGCAAAACCGTGCGATTAGTAGACGAAAGGACGTGTCTCTCCAATGGGAACCGAAAACATTTGACCGCAAGGTCATAGGTCAAACGATTCCTCCGCACGAAAACAAGTCTGATATATTATATACGACACTGGTGACGGCATGTGCGTCACATGACAGGAATATGTTGTCGACCCACCTAACTTGTACACTTGGCGAATGGGTAAAAACATTCTTCTACGTTGCCCGATTTAGGTTTTCTTGTGGATGTGATAATTACTCCCAAAAAAGTGATGAAAACATAAGAGTTTGTCACATAAACTGCAACAAATGAATCCAACAGTTTCACAGTCGCTCACTTTTCTCTGTGCTCTGTCAAAACATATGTTTTTAACGTTTTCAAAAATTTCCGTGTGTAGACCGTCAAATCCTGCCTATGTCCAAGCAAATCTGAACATGTCCTGGAATTTTGGAGAGCGAAGTTGATTATCTGTGAGTGCCTGAACTTTGATAATTGTCTGAAAATAAAAGATTAAACTTTTCGCTCGAAGGGAGACTTGAACCTAGGACCTCTCGTTCCGCAGCTGCTCACGCTAACCACTTTTTTTCATTTTCATTTTTTACCACTTTTTTCCATCTTTTATTGTTTTTGATTTTTTTCTCTATCCACTTTTTTTTTACCCATCCTTTTTTTTCAGCAATCCAATTTTTATTAACCACTTTTATTTTCTTTTTATTTATTTTTTAATTTTATATTTATTTATTTATTTATTTGTATTTTTAGGATGGTCAGGGCGTGGTACACGCCGCACTAGCAGTGGGGTCTGTTCACGGCACTGCCAGTGCGTCGAGGCCCAAACCCCTCCCACCCCTTTTTCATGTTCCCTGTTGGGTCATAGCACTAAGTGTGCAGAAATCTTAACACAATATTCCCATTCTCCGATGTAAGAAAGACAAAGAAACCTCTTCTCTGAGTAGAAACTGAACACTGATAAAAAAACTTAACAGTTCTTCTCGAATCACACAAATACTTTGGAAGTCGAACACGAGTAATTTTGAACAAAATGTTTTGAAAAAAAAAGGTTCCGGAAGCAAGGTAATAGTAAATAATAATAAGAAACCAAGTGACTTTTAATTTTCTTCTGTTCGTTCTCGTTCAAGGTGTTGCAGTGTTTCCACATATTTAACCAACACCCATTCTTTCAAAAATGATCTTCAGCAAGTTGCCGTAGTGCTTCTTGTGGTTGCGATACGTGCTGATTTTTGCATATTCACACTTCATGTAAACGCGGAATTCTATCTCGTTGTCCGGCCCAAGTGTGTGGATGACATAACTAACACATTTTCCCAGTAACCAGCTAATGGCGTTGGTTTTTAATTTCGGAAAGTATGTCATCTCTGGCCTCAGGAGGAGCGATGGCGTTATATATTCCGTAGAGGATCTGGTGAGAAAGGCGATTTGATGCCTGATCCAATTCCAGTTATGCACATTGCCACCACAGGTGAATCTGTGGCTGAGTGTATCCACCAGATAGCATTTTCCACAAAGGTGTGTCTGATTTAAACCGATTCCATATAGTCTCTCGTTGGTGCTGATGACATTATTAACTGTTTTGTACCATGCGGAAATAGCGTCTGTAGATAGCCCTGCATAGTTGATGTTCCGCCATACAGCTTTCCAGTCACAATTTGGGAATTTCGTTTCAGTTTTGTTTCTACCCTCATTTAACTTCCTTTCAAGTTTGATGTAGCGCGCTGTGATACGTGTATTGCTTCTGATGTCGTCACTAAGATAACTTGCTTCGAGGAAAAAGTTCTCACATACTGCAGACGGGCATTAATCCTTCGCACATCAATCGGTGCTTGCAGGCTATGGGGTGTCACAGCCTCAAAGAGCTTTACGGTTATACATTGTGGAAGTTCTGTGAGTATATGGAAAGTCCGTTCGAGGAACAGAGCAGACGTTTTATTGCGAATATCCACCAAACCGAGGCCCCCGTTTCTGACATCCAGTATAACGGTAGTCGCACCAACCCTGAATATGTCTCCTCGCCATAAATAATTGGTAACAGTGGACATGATCCCTTTCGCTACTAGTTTAGGGGTTGGAAATACCTGCGCAGTGAAATACGCTTTAGACAAAACGCAGGAGTTGATGAATCTGACTTTTTGCACCAGGTCCATAGTTCTATGGATGTTCTCCATTACAGCACCATGAACTTTCCTCCTAGTTTCCGTCCAGTTAAAAGCAGCCATCCGCATCGGACATGCCATTAAGGTTATTCCCAAAGTTTTATGTTTGTTGTCTTGTTTTGCCCATGCCAGTCGAAGGTGATCTAGGCCCCGTAGATTCAATATTTGACTTTTGTTTTCATTTGCTGTTGCTCCCGACGCTAGACAATACCTTTGGATGTCTCTTTCCAGTGTAACTGTTTCCTCCTTATTCCTTATTACAACGCCCACGTCATCAGCATAAGCTCGTATGACAGTTTTCTCACCACTCAATGTTATGCCTGTTAATCTTGCGTGGACAGTGCGGAGGAAGGGCTCTGAAGATACGGAAAATAAAAACATAGATAAGGGACTGCCCTGTGGAACCCCTCGCCTTATCTGTATGGGTTTAGATGTTTGGCCATTGATTGCTATTTTCGCATTTATACCTGTTGCAATATTCCTTAGCATGTTCACAATCTGGGGGTGGAAAGCCGTTCTTGACAGCGTCGCAAAGAGGTATCTATGACTAACGCGGTCAAAAGCTTTGTTGAAATCTATGAAGATTAACGCACATTTTATACTTGTCACTGAGGTAATTGCAATGACGTCTCTGTATGCAGATTGACTTTCGAATATCGTTCTGGTCGGAGAACAAGATTGATGATGACTCAATATTTTGTTGGAAAAGGTAGAGAGTCTTTTGTTGATAATATGTGAAATTATTTTGTAATCAGAATTTAGTAGCGAAAGAGGCCGAAAATTGTTTAAGTTGGTTTTGCCCTTACTCTTAGGAATCAGTACTATTTTACTTTCCTTAAACTCTGCAGGGACCGTTTTTCCGTTCAGGACCTCATTTGCCATGGAAGTGATCTTGTCCCCAATTATAGACCAGTAGCGGGCATAAAACTCCACAGGGAGGCCATCAAGTCCCGGAGATTTTTTGAGAGGTGAGTTACGCACTGCCTCAGGCACTTCATCTTTAGTAATAGGTGACAGGATGTCAGCGTTGTCTGTTCCCGACAATTGTGGACCTAAAACAGTGAGAAAGTCCTCGAGAGCTGCATCTTCCACTGTGGTAGGGGCATATAAGGTTTCATAGTACCTGTGGACTTCGTCCAGTATTTGTTTCTGGCATGTGAGCCTCATACCAGTATGTGTCTGGACTTCATCAATTAAAGTTAGACGTCTGTTTTTAGCATGCCGCACCAAGTGATACAGAGAAGCTGTTTCATCTGCTACAACTGATGTGGCTTTCGATTTAATTTTGAGTCCCTCCATCTGTTGCCGTTTAATGCTTAATAACTTGGCTTTTATTTTTTAATATCATTCAGACGAATTACGTCATCATGGGCCTGTTGATATAAGTCTATTAAAACTTTATAATAAAACTCCATTGTATTCCTCAACTCCCTGTGCCTCGCTGCACTATACTGCATGACAACTTTCCGCAGTCTTGGTTTAGCCCTCCTAGTCCACCAGTCAATGACTGTTGGGTGCTTGTCTACTGTGCGGAGGCACATAGTCCACGCTACTCTTATTTCCTGTTCCAGTTCTTCGTCAGTTAAAACAGAAATATTTAAATTCCATTGGCCTCTGAATCGACGGGTTGGCTGTACACTTAAATTAAAGCAAGTTAAAAGTGTACTGTGATCGCTAAAATACACGGGAATAGTTTCAACGTTTAATAAATAATTTTGCAAATTTGGTGACACGTAAATTCTATCTAGTCTGCTGCGGGAGTGGCTGGTTATATACGTGAACCCGACTGACGTCGGGTGCTGAAGTTCCCACACATCCTTAAGGTGTAGATCACTTACTAACTTTTTTAACTGTGGCGAGTAGTTGAAGTTGGGTTGTTGATCTTTCTGGTTTAAAACACAGTTAAAATCTCCAGTATAAGAGAACACGGATTTTTTCTCAATAAATAAATCAGTTCATCTTGAAAAAACTTCGCACGATCCAATTTGTGGGAATTTCCTGATGGGGCGTAAAGGTTAAGCACTGTCACATCGAAAATTTTTATGCCTATGGCTCTTCCTGATTCTAGTCGTTCGATTTCAGTCACCGGAATGCCTTCCCTTATAAGAATGGCTGTACCGATATTGGCTTCCGTAGAAACATTAACAATTTCAAAAAAGCCTGGGATCCGAAATTCCGTTATCGCAACTTCTTGTAGCAACGCGATATCTGTCCCGGAATCGTACAAGAATTCTTTTAGTGCTGCTAATTTCAAGGGTGACTGTATTTTATTGATGTTAATAGTAGTAATGCTATAAGCTTGCATCACAGACATACCAGAAGAAGCTATTTGGGATGAGGATCGGTATGATTATAGCAGCAACGTGCTTCCCTACAAGGCACGATCATTACAAGCTGTGTGCCCATTACATGTACTAACTTCCTAGAAAAATTTGCACTTCTTTTAAACAAAGAGCTTGAGAAGAAAAGTATCCTGAAATCCTGACAATGCATTGCTATAAGTCACTGTGGCCATTTTCTTTCTCCCCGTCAGTGTTGGCCCTGATGACTTCATATTTAATATTCTTTTTCTTGATGTCTTTCTTCTCTGGTGTGGCTTTCGCTTGATAACGCGTGGCAGCAAGACCCGGTGTCGGTCGCAGCCGCCGGCGGTGGCTGAATGGGGCAACGGCCGTGGCTTGCGAGTCGTCAATATTTGGTTCCGGCGTGGTGTCTGTTGTGTTGTCTTGCTGGCGAGGCGGTGATGCTTGTTTATTTCCTCCTTCGGCGCGGCGTTGCGCTTCGGAGTCAGCAGGTTGTTTACTTGGTACTTCCTCGTACTGTTCGCACTGTATGGGTTGCACACATGATGCGGTTATTTCAGCCGTGACCTCAGGCTCAGGGTCACATTTCCGTGAAAGGTCACTGCCAGCTGCGTCACTATCTGTTGGTGGCGGTATAAGTGCGAAAGTGGGAGCCACATCGACCTGCATTCCATCTCCTTTTTCCACTTCCAACAGATCTTCAGGACTGGGCTTCGGCCTCCTGGCAACGGGTGTTTCACAGGAAGAGTCCTCATCAACATTTTTTTCATTGTCCTCTAGAGGACACTTTTTAGTGGGAATCTCGTTGTCACGGGACGGAATTTCAGCAGTTAATGCAGGTTTTAAAGACGGAAAGTCATTAACATTAAGTGCAACATTTTCAGAGGTAGTAACAGGATCCACGACAGCCGCCGGCTCTGTTGTATTACTGGCTGGCAACAAATCGTTGAGTGTTAATTTCCGGCGTTGCGTAAGGCTATTTGCTAGCACAAAAACACTGCGAGGGCAGTCCTGACGGAGGTGACCAGACTCGTTACATACATGACATGTAGGGGTTTGCCCTGAGTACATAACATGCGCCTTGTGCCCGTCAACAAAGATGTGGGAGGGAATGTTTGCCTTCACTTCCATCTCCACGGAGCGAATGCCGTTAAAGCACTGCAGCTTGAAATGCGAAGCCCACCTTTCGTTGATTATTTGCCTGACAACCCCATACTTTGAAAGGACATCTTTAATTTTCGAGTTGTCTACTTCTATGGGAATATTCAAAACCCTAACATTCCTAATTACAGACTCGGAATTCCGGAGTTTGACAGTACTTTTAGTACCATCACGGTGTATAAATTCCGTTTCATAACCAAATTTTGCCAGAAAGCGGTCTACACTCACGGAATCGTTAAACTTTACAAAAATGCAGAGTCTAGCTGCATGGTATGAACAGATTCAGAATGAAGGCCAATTACCTCGGTAATCCAGTCGTATATTTCAAGTGCAGAGGGCTGTACTCCACGGGTGTACTTGTCGAAGGTGAAAATCACGGTGTTTTTTCTCACGGAGTTTGCCATGGTGTTCTGCAGCGAAGAAATCTCGGACAACGCCGAAATCCCAACGGCACTACGTAGAAAGATGACACGAACGAAGAGCAAATGCTCAATTGATAACGCTTAATTCACGTGCAAAACGTCAATAAACGAGCACGAAACACGAAAACACTGGTGTAAGCACTGAACGTTCACGGAGCAAACTTGAGGAGCGTGCGACCGCTGCGACAGCTAAAGCCAGGCTAACCACGGGACGACGGCGCTCCTGCGTTCAGTCTATCCTTGCACATGGACTACTCAGTTTGTATACTTTGCTTATTTTTTCATAGTTCCACACAACTTCTTCCTGTTTTCTCGATTGATCTGTGTTCAGTTTTTCAAGGCCTATCCACTGTGCCAACTTATAACTAAATCTGAGGGGGGTGCGATGGGGAGGTTCCCTTGTGAGTCGAAACGACAGTTAATTCGAAGCGAAGGAGTGCGGTTGTTTTGTCTTTTTTTTACCAGGCAGATAACGGTTAGCATAAAAGTTCTCTCATATTTGCAGCTCTAAGTTTCAAGCATCAGTATTAATTATATGTGACGGTAGTAGTATCTGTTCCCGAAAGAACAGTTACCGTAAACGACCATGCAGCTTTGCTAGAAATGAAATGATAATTAATTAAATGGACACCCTAGCTGCAAACAGGCATTGATGTACTTCATTGGGGACATGTTGAAAATGCGTGCTCCGACTTGGACTCGAACCCGGGATCTCCTGCTTACATGGCAGACGTTCTATCCATCTGAGCCAGCCACACTCTCCTCTGTGTTCTCGGTGGCTCAGATGGATAGAACGTCTGCCATGTAAGCAGGAGATCCCGGGTTCGAGTCGCAGTCGGGGCACACGTTTTCAACACGTCCCCAATGAAGTACATCAACGCCTGTTTGCAGCTAGGGTGTCCATTTAATTAATTAACAGTATTAATGTTAAAAAATTGACTGGCGTACGGAGTGAAACCGAACTTGAGGTTGTTCCAGGACATTTCCTGAGTGTTTTGATGTAAAGCCGATTTTACATGATCGACGTTCTTGTCTCAGTTGACAACCCGAGACAAGTGAGTCTACTGCAGCGCCTCTGGCGTTTTATTCCTGTACTGACAGTGAGTCTCGTATGTGTCGAGTGGTCGCTCTCGCTACACGTCAGCGCCAAAAGTGCGTTTGTTGTGCGAGCTGCCTCCTGTGCAGTTTGGCACCTCAACGGCGAAAGTTCACGAAAAAATCAAACTGTAGTAACAAAATGTAGAAAAAGCAAAATGGAGTATATTAACGGCCAAACCAATTCTCATAGTGGATATTCTTGTCAAAGGTCGTGTGGTAACTGCTCTACAGTCCTCAGACCTAAATGGAATAGGAAAAGTGACATTTACACATTTTAAAACATATACAGTTATTTGTTCGAGAAAATATACACTTGCAAATACATGAAACAATATCTAGAACGCAGTAAATAGCGCCTATTAAATTTATCCTTTGTATCATGTTTTCTTGCTCTAACAAAAATGGCTCTGAGCACTAAGGGACTTAACATCTGTGGTCATCAATCCCCTAGAACTTAGAACTACTTAAACCTAACTAACCTAAGGACATCACACACATCCATGCCCGAGGCAGGATTCGAACCTGCGACCGTAGCAGTCGCGCGGTTCCGGACTGAGCGCCTAGAACCGCTAGACCACCGCGGCCGGCTTGCTCTAACAGCCAAATATCGTAGAAAATTATTTTTCTCATCAAATAAATCTGATTTTTACGCTGCTGAAATAAATTTCATCTATTTACGTTTCTATTTATGCATAGTGTAGGCTTTGTCTCAGTAAAACATAAATATTGGGTGATATTAAAGCGCAGTTACTCGCAGCGTAACTGCAGCAAAACCTGGTGGATATTCTGATGTGTTACAGCGGAACTGATTTACAATGGAAGAAAGTTCCAATTTTGGCCACCAGGTGCAAATCTGGCACTGTGGAAGCAAGAAGGATGTATAGAAGTGTTTCTGCCGGCCGCGGTGACCGAGCGCTTCTAGGCGCTTCAGTCCGGAACCGAGCGACTGCGACGTCCGCAGCTTCGAATCCTGCCTCAGGCATGTATGTGTGTGATGTCCTTAGGTTAGTTAGGTTTAAGCAGTTCTAAGTCCCATAGCGCTCAGAGCCATTTTTTAAGTGTTTCTATTAGGAATGGGATGTTGGCGGAAAAGGTCGACCAAGTGAGAAAAGAATAATGTTGATTTTATTATTAACCACCACTTACACAATTTTTACAATGTGAGTACGGGAGACGTGTACAAAACGATCCACAGAGACAATTTTGTTTACACACAAAATAGTTACCTGAACTGCTATGTTTGTTTACCTGCATGACGAATGAATGCCCATTCCATATTGCTCTTTTGTTCACTACAGTGTTGCGATGTCTGTAGCTGTGCTTCAAGCAATCCTACAATACGTACTACACGTTTACTGCATTTCAGTTCCTTAATGATAATGTGCACTTCGTTATTATGACTCGAAGAATGGAAATGTCCAAAGACAAACCTTCTGCAGTTGCAGCATTCAGAGAAGCAGGTTTATCTATGCCCCAAATAGCGAAACAATGTGGCGTACCTACAGGGGGAGTGAAATATACCCTTCACCGCCAGGTAGTAGTGAGAACCTACCATGACCAGAATGACTTCGTAAAACTACTAAAAGTGGTGATGAATTCATCACAGTTACTGGTTCGAGAAATATGTTCAAAACAGCAACATAAATCCGAGCAGGATTTGTAGAAATGAACAAGCCGAGTGATTGATGCCGGCTTGAAACGACATGTGAGAGCGAGGAAACCACTTCTGAAGCCTGTAAATAAAAAGAACAGACTCGAATGGACTAGGAAACATAGTAAGTGGACACTGAAGAATGGAAGAAACTGTTATTCACAGATGAATCGAAATTCGTGATTTTTGGTACCAGAAGGAGGACGTTTGTTTATCTACCAGCAGGTGAAGGGATGGCTCAGCATTTCATCTACGGCTAAAGGCTTGACGCGGGGCGGGAGAAAGGGGGCTGTATTATGATAAGGATGTTTTGCAGGAGACAGAGTTTGGCAACATTGTGAAAATAAAAGGGTGTGTGGACCAGAAGCACTTCCAACGCGTACTTTAGTATGGTACCATACCATGTGGACTGCACTTAATAGGGAAAGGGTTCACATTACAACAATGACCCAAAACATTGGTCGGCGTCGTGCACGAAGTAAATTTCTTCAGAGGAAAAACAGATGGTGTTGAAAGAGATGGGGTAGCTATCCCAATGCGCTGCTTGCAATCCTGTTGAAATGGTCTAGGATGAGTGGACACATGTATATAGAAAGTTCACATAATAAGCATGGAACATCTCTGGAATTTCGTTCAGTATGTGTGGAATGATGTACATTCGCAATACCTAAAAAAAGATATTGACGACATGCCTCGAGTTTGTGAGGCAGTCACTAAGTCCAAGAGATGATAGTTTGATGAAAGTAAAATATAAGTTTTCAGTTTGTATTATATATTTTTATTATACATATATAACTATATTTTTAGAGAAATAAAAATTTCTTCGTGTTCATATTTGAAATATCAGATAACACTCATGGTTTATTGAAGTTAATGAACAGTGCTGTATACAATATGTTCAGTGCACATGGCCCCACAAATGAGATTAACAGAACAGATTCAGAGAAAGTAGGATAATTTTGGGAAGACCTGGAAGACATAATATCCAAGACACTAACCCAAGAATGTTATCATACTTCTTGGACACTTTACTGCTCAACTCGGGAAAGAAAGAAAATTCAGGAAGATCATTAGGAATCATACAGCCCATGATAAGACTAATCAGTACACCAGGCGACTGATAAAAGTTCGTAAGAATTTTCATCTGATAATGAAATCAACAGCATTTAAACATCTTTCAAGAAATCAGAAAACGTGGGTATCTCTTAATGTTCTGTTAAGAGAGTTCCAAATTTATCATGTGGCTATCTCTAGACATGTGCAGAAGGAAATTAATCACGTCAAAATCCTTAGGGTGCAATCTTTAGATTCAGATTATTTTTGTTTCCAAAATTAAGGCCAAAACTCTATTAAGAACACAGCAGACTAAAAATGTGACCTATACTGTAAAGTTTGATACAGAGACAGACGAGCAAAAAAATTTTTTTTAAGATGAGCTTTTTTAAGAGAACTGTCAAGGATGGGACCAGTTAAAAGACGCAATGCCAGACAGTGCAAAGGAAACCGTTTGCTTGGAGAAAAGGAGAATTAGATTAAATTGTATTTGCTTCTCGTTCCATTAGATCCATACTGTTGGAACCTCCAGGACGTAGAACATTAGAAAAGAAATACACACAACAAATATTTACAAATAAAAACAAATATACTAATGTACCTTCCATGGATATCAAGTGAACTGGTCCTCATGGTGTAAAATAAGTCACAAAATCTTAAACTTTTTTCATTTACAAAGTAACAGCAAACTTGTCACAAAACGTGTAAAAGTTCGATAGACTATTGTAGCCCCGCATTCTCAATTAGAAAAACTATTTTACATAATACTCGGATTATTTGATATTATTAGCAACATATACATATCAGTTGGTTCTGCTAAGAAATTCACCAACGGAGTACAGGAGTAGAAAGGGTTGACCACCACTAAATCCTTTAGGCTCCTCTTTAACTGGAATTCATTGTAACAAAACTGTCTATGGTTAGTAGAATGTTATTTAAAATGTGTTTTCCCTTAACAATGGACAGCTTTCTTGACTTGAGTAAGTGCCTTTAAAAATTTATGAAGATGTTTTTGTTCTACGAACTGAGCTGTTGATTTGAAAAGAGATATATTTTTAATGATAAATTTCATTAAGGAATAAATATATTGGGGAACAGTTATTAATATTCCTAATTCCCCTAACAGTCCTCTGCAGGATGTTCCTGGGTTCATACCACAAATAGTTTTTATTACTCATTTTTGTGTTTGGAAAACTTTAGCTTGGCTTGATGTGTTTCTGCCCAAAAAATGATTACATATGACATTAGAGAATGAGAGTAAGTGGAATATGTCACCGTATTTATTTTTATATTTTCTATGTCTGACAGCATTTGCATTGCAAATTCAGATTTGTGTAGATGTTTCATCAGTTCTGTGGTATGCTCCTCCAAGATGAATTTATTATCAAAATGTAATCTCATGAACTTAGCTCTGTCAAATTCTTGTATCTGTTAGGCATGTATTTTATTGCTTATTTAACCAGAACAGATTACGACCTTAAGGCCCTGTCTTACATCTGTCCGTGCACTCCACATTGCAAACATCTTACAAAACATTCCCAATAATAGTGATGATAGTAATCATAACTGAGACTAATAACAACAATAATAGTAAAGGGCATTTAGAATTATATAGATTAGCTTAGCACATTTGAGCCCACAATTACTATTATCAGAAATGGAATGGATCAAGGAAGAGGAGAAGATTGAAATGACAAATAAGGGGGAGTGCAGAGACTGAGAAGAGATATAGTAAACATACAGTATGGTAGTATCTATGTTTATTGGCATGTAGCCATGATAATTGTTCATAGGTTGGTGTGATATCGTCGAAAAAGTGTACGTGACAAATTTATCACACACACAAGCATTCGCCACCAGTTCCAGCTTGCGTGAACTTTTATGCAAGAATTCTTGGAGAAAGTCATCACCATAGCCTATTACAAAGAGTATTGGTATCCCTACGAGCTTCTTTATAAGCTCGGGAGGAAATACTTTTTTATATTTCTGTAGTGAATGAAGAAATGCTGACACATTCTTACGGATCGCAGTTGTGTGTTTTGTACAGTCTAAGTGATGGTCCAAAATTTCCCCAGAGTTCTTTACAGAAGCAGAAAAGGTTATTTTCGTGCCATTTGAGATTAATGGTGGAAGAGATTCTCTCAACTCAGAGGCAATAAGCCTTTTGTGAGCGACTAAGATTGCTTGCGTTTTATTTGGGTTAAGTTTCAAAGCCTTTCTCTGTGTCAATTAAATCGACATTTACTAGGTGGATAGTTGTGCACCAGTTTGTTGGACTTGCACTTACGTGTAACTGTATGTCACCAGCTCATAGGTGATGTTTGAATGGGAGTGAACGGTTGACACATCATTAACATATAATGAGAAGAGTAATTGACTCAATACTGATCCTTATGGGGCCCCTAATGCCACAGCCCTCCGTTGTTCAAAGCATTAGACACTGTTGGCAGTATGTAAAAACTTAATCGAACCACTGTACAACACTTGAGAAAAAATTTTGATTTGTGAGTTAAGCAAGTAGAATGTCAAAGTCGACACTGTCTAAAGTTTTACTGAAATCCAAAAAAACACTTAACAGTCGCCGCTTTTTGTTCACAGCTTGTTTCAGTTCGTCAGTCATTTTTATAAGAGCTGTTGCCGTGCTGTGATTTTGACAGGAACTGAGCTGATATTCATCTAAAAGTTTATTTGATGTTAAACATTTAGTAAACTGTTGGTGAACTGTGTACTCTAAATCCTTAAATAATGGTGGTAGAATGTACATGGGCCTGTAGCCAGAAGGCTGTTTGTTGGTTCCTACTTGGGTAATGGTTTTACGATTCCCTGCTTCCTGGCTGTATGGAATACGCTAGAGGCCAGAGAATGATTAAAAGTGTCAGTTTTTGGGCAGTAGGAGATCGATGTGTAAACTGACCATTTGCGCTGTCATATTATCCTCCCCTGCAGCTTCCAAATGAATTAGCACAATTGATTTCCGGACAATGTGAGGGCTTACCAGCTGCAAAAAAACAGTTTTGTTTCTACCAACCACTGATATTTTAAGGAACTGAATGGTTTCCGCCCTTGCGCGTTGATCAAGTAAAGATGTAAGCATGGCAAATTACTCATTTAGACCCTCAATTGGAACTAGAGGTTCAGCTATGAATTTTGGTTTGCCCATTCCTAGACCACATAGATTTTTCCACAGGACGGCAGATCTGTGAAAATTCTCAGCTAGTGGATATACCTGAGCGTTGTATACCTCCCAGATTGACTAACTCGTGTCTGTGGTTGCTTGTAGGTGTGATGATTACATGTACCCATCTGGTAATACTCATCCGCGGCATGGGATTTATTAAACAATTTCAGGTAATTTTGGTCTTCTGAATAAGAAAATAATAATATTTTTATCGATTGACTCTACTTTTTTAGATAAAGTCAATCCATTTATACTGGAAATAAAACTATGAAAAAAGAGGGCAATATTTTTTAAAACGTTTTAGAGTTATCTGATGGTTTCAAACAAACAAAGTCCTATAAATGATACAAAGAATAATAAAATTAATCATAACAACAAAAGCATGTCAATAAGAATTAAGAAAAACGTTTTGTACGAGATTTTCTTCGGTGTTTTTGGTCTGGACAATCTCTCTGCAAGTTCCAGCTGTAGTCTGCTACGAGATGGCGATCCCAAAGGCCTTGGTATTTTCCTCCATAATCTTGATGTCCTGGTGGAACGGTTCCCCTTGTTCTTCGCTGTAATGACTCCAGGAAATTTATCTAAATGATTGTGCAAAAAATGCAATTTGACGCTCATATTAGCTCCTAGTTTTTGGAAATTCCAGAGTTACTGAGATCAGGAAATGATTGGCAAATATATTTGAAGCAATTGGCATTTCTATCCAAAGCTTTAACAAATTGCGTGAGTGAATGATAATTGATAAGTGTTGTCATCATTAGTGAAATCCATACATTCACACTACCAGGGTGGAAATAAACGACTAACAGGTAAGAAAGATTATATGTCATCTTCTCGAAGTATCCATGAAAATTTAATTTTGAAAGAAAATGTTTGCAAGTTCGCTATACTCCTAAGGGCCAGCTGTACAGTCCCCGATTAGCATCCACTTAAGTTCTATTCTCGGAATAGCGTAGACCCAGAAGAAGGCCTCTGCAACTGTGACCGAAACGGTTTTTCTCCGGCAGCACTAGTTATATACATTTTGACGTGGTACCATACCCAGAAAACTTTTATGTCGACTGACTCTGGCCACGGAAGCCTACGCAATTATGTGTTATTTGGTATGAAGTGTGAAAAAGTGCAGTGCCACGCCTCTTCGCATGGCATTCTTCAATCGCACGTCACTATATTTCGCTCTGTGGAATTCAAGCGTTTATGTTTGGCAGCGAAAGTCATCAAGCCCACGTTCAGGACAGTGGAAATTAAAATGTCGTGTGGTGCTTCTCCTGCTCCCAGTCCGCCAGTTTGACATCCTACGCCCCTTAAAAAGAAACTTTCAATTAATACTGGGTGCGATTATTTGTGACCGGGAGAATAAGAACTCTTCAGAAAATTTGCACTCGTTATTGCCTATTAGCTAATAACTTTCTCATTTGTGTGACATGTGCCGACTCCATGGGGCCTGCGGGGGGCCGAGCCCCCTCAAAAATTCGAAAAATTCGTTCGGTGGGGTGGGGCGGAGCCCCCCCCCCCCTCATAATTTAAGAAAATTATTCGTTATATTATGCTTTGAAAAATCACAAAATTATGGTGGAATTTTTTATTTTCCTTGTATGACGATAGTTACCTTTTAAAATACATCAGTAATGACTTAAACCAAATAATTATTACGGTAGTAAGCAGGTTCACTGAAAACGAGTGGTGTGAATCATGATAGTGTTACGGTGCTGCGGGCACACTTATTGTTTGAATGTCCCTGGTGCGCGAACCTTCAGGTAAAGTCTGGCGCCGGCGGGCCAGCGCTGCGGCCGCGGCGACATCAAAAGGACTGGAGCAGATGCGCCTGGAACCCTTCGCCTCGAGTCGCCTTAACGCTTCCAGACATGACGACGCCGCAGCTATTTTAAAGCCCACCCTGCTGCTGCAGTCATTCAGTGTGCATAGTTTCGTTCAGTACATGCTGCAGACGTGTTTAATGACTTTAGTGTCTGGTCGACATACATACATTAATCCTTGTTCCATAGATCATGAATACGACATTTCGTAATAATGTGGATCGTGTCACTTTAACATAAGTTTTCTTTGCACAAAATAATTATTTAGTTAATTTTTTTACAGTTACTACTTCATATCTAAGAATTCATCTAATGAGTAAAAGGAGTTGTTATTCAGAAATTCTTTTAATTTGCTTTTAAATGTTAGTTGGCTATCTGTCAGACTTTTAATACTATTTGGCAAATGACCAAAGATTTTTGTGGCAGCATAATTCATCCATTTCTGTGCCAAAGTGAGATTTAATCCAGAATAGTGAATATCATCCTTTCTTCTAGTGTTGTGGCTATGCACTTCGCTGTTATTTTTGAATTGGGATGGGTTGTTGTTGTTGTGGTCTTCAGTCCTCAGACTGGTTTGATGCAGCTCTCCATGCTACTCTATCCTGTGCAAGCTTCTTCATCTCCCAGTACCTACTGCAACCTACATCCTTCTGAATCTGCTTAGTGTGTTCATCTCTTGGTCTCCCTCTACGATTTTTACCCTCCACGGTGCCCTCCAATGCTAAATATGTGATCCCTTGATGCCTCAAAACATGTCCTACCAACCGATCCCTTCTTCTAGTCAAGTTGTGCCACAAACTTCTCTTCTCCCCAATCCTATTCAATACCTCCTCATTAGTTACGTGATCTACCCACCTTATCTTCAGCATTCTTCTGTAGCACCACATTTCGAAAGCTTCTATTCTCTTCTTGTCCGAACTAGTTATCGTCCATGTTTCACTTCCATACATGGCTACACTCCATACAAATACTTTCAGAAACGACTTCCTGACACTTAAATCTATACTCGATGTTAACAAATTTCTCTTCTTGAGAAACGCTTTCCCTGCCATTGCCAGTCTACATTTTATATCCTCACTACTTCGACCATCATCGGTTATTTTACTCCCTAAATAGCAAAACTCCTTTACTACTTTAAGTGTATCATTTCCTAATCTAATTCCCTCAGCATCACCCGACTTAATTTGACTACATTCCATTATCCTCGTTTTACTTTTGTTGATGTTCATCTTATATCCTCCTTTCAAGACACTGTCCATTCCGTTCAACTGCTCTTCCAAGTCCTTTGCTGTCTCTGACAGAATTACAATGTCATCGGCGAACCTCAAAGTTTTTACTTCTTCTCCATGAATTTTAATACCTACTCCGAATTTTTCTTTTGTTTCCTTTACTGCTTGCTCAATATACAGATTGAATAACATCGGGGAGAGGCTACAACCCTGTCTCACTCCTTTCCCAACCACTGCTTCCCTTTCATGCCCCTCGACTCTTATAACTGCCATCTGGTTTCTGTACAAATTGTAAATAGCCTTTCGCTCCCTGTATTTTACCCCTGCCACCTTCAGAATTTGAAAGAGAATATTCCAGTTAACATTGTCAAAAGCTTTCTCTAAGTCTACAAATGCTAGAAACGTAGGTTTGCCTTTTCTTAATCTTTCTTCTAAGATAAGTCGTAAGGTCAGTATTGCCTCACGTGTTCCAACGTTTCTACGGAATCCAAACTGATCTTCCCCGAGGTCGGCTTCTACCAGTTTTTCCATTCGTCTGTAAAGAATTCGCGTTAGTATTTTGCACCTGTGACTTATTAAACTGATAGTTCGGAAATTTTCACATCTGTCAACACCTGCTTTTTTTGGGATTGGAATTATTATATTCTTCTTGAAGTCTGAGGGTATTTCGCCAGTCTCATACATCGTGCTCACCAGATGGTAGAGTTTTGTCAGGACTGGCTCTCCCGAGGCCATCAGTAGTTCTAATGGAATGTTGTCTACTCCCGGGGCCTTGTTTCGACTCAGGTCTCTCAGTGCTCTGTCAAACTCTTCACGCAGTATCTTATCTCCCATTTCGTCTTCATCTACAACCTCTTCCATTTCCATAATATTGTCCTCAAGTACATCGTCCTTGTATAAATCCTCTATATACTCCTTCCACCTTTCTGCCTTCCCTTCTTTGCTTAGAACTGGGTTGCCATCTGAGCTCTTGATATTCATACAAGTGGTTCTCTTCTTTCCAAAGGTCTCTTTAATTTTCCTGTAGGCAGTATCTATCTTACCCCTAGTGAGACAAGCCTCTACATCCTTACATTTGTCCTCTAGCCATCCCTGCTTAGCCATTTTGCACTTCCTGTCGATGTCATTTTTGAGACGTTTGTATTCCTTTTTGCCTGCTTCATTTACTGCATTTTTATATTTTCTCCTTTCATCAATTAAATTCAATATTTCTTCTGTTACCCAAGGATTTCTATTAGCCCTCGTCTTTTTACCTACTTGATCGTCTGCTGCCTTCACTACTTCATCCCTCAGAGCTGCCCATTCTTCTTCTACTGTATTTCTTTCCCCCATTCCTGTCAATTGTTCCCTTATGCTCTCCCTCAAACTCTCTACAACCTCTGGTTCTTTCAGTTTATCCAGGTCCCATCTCCTTAAATTCCCACCTTTTTGCAGTTTCTTCAGTTTCAATCTGCAGTTCATAACCAATAGATTGTGGTCAGAGTCCACATCTGCCCCAGGAAATGTCTTACAATTTAAAACCTGGTTCCTAAATCTCTGTCTTACCATTATATAATCTATCTGATACCTTTTAGTATCTCCAGGATTCTTCCAGGTATACAACCTTCTTTTATGATTCTTGAACCAAGTGTTAGCTATGATTAAGTTATGCTCTGTGCAAAATTCTACAAGGCGGCTTCCTCTTTCATTCCTTTCCCCCAATCCATATTCACCTACTATGTTTCCTTCTCTCCCTTTTCCTACACTCGAATTCCAGTCACCCATGACTATTAAATTTTCGTCTCCCTTCACTACCTGAATAATTTCTTTTATCTCGTCATACATTTCATCTATTTCTTCATCATCTGCAGAGCTAGTTGGCATATAAACTTGTACTACTGTAGTAGGCATGGGCTTTGTATCTATCTTGGCCACAATAATGCGTTCACTATGCTGTTTGTAGTAGCTAACCCGCACTCCTATTTTTTTTATTCATTATTAAACCTACTCCTGCATTACCCCTATTTGATTTTGTATTTATAACCCTGTAATCACCTGACCAAAAGTCTTGTTCCTCCTGCCACCGAACTTCACTAATTCCCACTATATCTAACTTTAACCTATCCATTTCCCTTTTTAAATTTTCTAACCTACCTGCCCGATTAAGGGATCTGACATTCCACGCTCCGATCCGTAGAACGCCAGTTGTCTTTCTCCTGATAACGACGTCCTCTTGAGTAGTCCCCGCCCGGAGATCCGAATGGGGGACTATTTTACCTCCGGAATATTTTACCCAAGAGGACGTCATCATCATTTAATCATACAGTAGAGCTGCATGTCCTCGGGAAAAATTACGGCTGTAGTTTCCCCTTGCTTTCAGCCGTTCGCAGTACCAGCACAGCAAGGCCGTTTTGGTTAATGTTACAAGGCCAGATCAGTCAATCATCCAGACTGTTGCCCCTGCAACTACTGAAAAGGCTGCTGCCCCTCTTCAGGAACCACATGTTTGTCTGGCCTCTCAACAGATACCCCTCCGTTGTGGTTGCACCTACGGTACGGCCATCTGTATCGCTGAGGCACGCAAGCCTCCCCACCAACGGCAAGGTCCATGGTTCATGGGTTATTAACAAATAATTTCATAAGTGAATATATGTATTGCGAAGGTACTGCGAATATCCCGAGTTCATTAAATAAGTGTCTGTAAGGTGATCTTGGGTGGGCTCCAGCTATTATTTTGATTACACGCTTTTGTGCAATGAATACTTTCTCTCTTAATGACGAATTGCCCCAAAATATGATGCCATGTGAAAGTAATGAATGAAAATAGACACAGTAGGCTAATTTGCTGATATGTTATTCACTAAAATTTGCAATAACTCTAATAGCATAAGTAGCTGAATCTAACCGTTTCAGCAGATCATCGATGTGTTTCTTCCAATTCAATTTGTCGTCAATTCACACAACCACAAATTTTGAGTATTTACCTCAGGAACAGACTTCCATTCATTGTCTATATTTATCAATGGTGTTATGCCATTTACTCTACAGAATTGTATAAACTGTGTTTTCTCAAAATTTAGTGAGAGTGCATTTGCAGAGAACCACTTAATAATTTTCTGAAAGACACTATTTGCAATTTCCTTAGCTGATTCTTGCTTCTTTTATATGATTATATTTTATTCGTTTACTTTAGTCTCTTAGTGTATTGTGAATTAAGTTTGCAATGGATAAATTTGTTACCAAAAAGGCGCGCTTGGAAGCTGATGATACTGCAAGTCAACCTCCAACAATTACTGTGTCGTCAACTGCTTCGTCGTCTTCAGGCGAGAAACGTTCACACCCGAAACCTGGACAATCCGGTAAGGGAAGATCATTTCAGAAGTCTTGGTTGATCAAATATACATGGCTACGATATGAAGCATCTACCGAAAAAGTTTTTTGCAAAACCTGCAAAGAGGCAGATGCTAAAAACCTATTACAATTTTCTTCAAAAAAAAAAAAAAAAAGAAGATGCATTTACTTCGGTAGGGTTTTCTAACTGTAAAAAGGCTTTGGAAAAGTTCCGTCTTCATGAAAATACGTTTAGGCTACGCATAAAGAAAGTTTCCTAAAACTAAATTCTATCAACAACCGAAGTGTGGCCTCCCAATTGAATGAACAGTTAGATAGTGATATGAAGAAAGCCCGTTTAGTTCTTTAGACAATATTTACTACTGTGCAATATCTATGTCGACAAGGACTAGCAATTACAGGGCACGAAGATGTAAACTCAATTTTTTTTTCAACTGTTGGAACTCTGAAAGAATGACATACCTGAATTTAAAGATTGGATGGGGCGTTCGGGGTATAGTGGGCGTCGCACGATGTTTAAAACGAGATCATTGATCTACTGGGAAAGTCTGTGTTGAAAAAGGTATTGGCTTCAATAAAGAAGATTGAACATTTTTCTGTTGAACAAAATGACAAAACAAGTGATTCTTCGATTCACGAACAAGTGTCATTTTGTATTCGTACTGTCAATGATTCCTTAATCATCAACGAAGACTTTTTTGGGTTATATGAGACTCCAACACTGAATCACAAACTCTGTTTAGAATTTTAAAAGACGTTTTTGCTCGTCTTGATTTGTCAATGGATAAATTAGGAGGACAGTGCTAAGATGGTGCCTCGAGTATGAGAGGTACTTTCAAAGGACTAAAAAAGTTAGTTTTGGATGTACAACCAAAAGCACGTTATGTGCACTGCACTGCTCACAGTTTAGACTTGGCAGTTGTAGACAGTCTCCGCCATCTTACGTCTATGAGGGATATTATGGCTTTAGCCAAGGACTTGTAAGGGAAGCCAAAAAAAGGATGGGACTTTTCATAAGCATACGCTGTGATAGCACCAACGAGCAAGCTGGTCTACGACCCCTTTGCCCGACTCGATGGACTATTGAGCTTCTAGTATCTTGAGAATATTGAAAAACTTTGAAGAACTTCTAGAGTTTTTTGAAACATTTTATGCAGAGGACAAAACAGAGGCAGGTTACAAATGTGCAGGCTACCTTCAGTCAATGTTATAATTCAATAATTATTTCATTTTACGTCTTTATTGTCACGCAATGAACCCAGTAGAGGATGTCAATGAAAAAATTTAATGCCCTCATCTAAGTGTTGCTGAACTGGAAAAAATATATGAGGGCTTGATTTGTATATTGAATGGAAGGCGTGACAGTTTTGAACACTTTTGGGAATTGTGTTTAAAAGAAAAACCTTCACAAGTTGTTGATCCTTCGCTTCCTCGGAATCTAAGTATATCAAAGAAGTATGAAAACAACGAAGCCAGCTCACCGCACATTTTCAAAAGCCCAAAGCAATAGTACAAAGCTATTTACATTGATGTTTGTGAAATGGTGCAATCTTGCATTACTCAGCGGTTTGCTTCATCTTGCGTTACTGAGTTGTTTACTTCAACTAGACTCACAGAGGTCATTGCAGTTGAACAAGAGTGCTTGCTTTTAGTAAACAGAGGGGAAATAAATTTGGAAAAATCAACTGAGTTTTTCAAAAATGATCTAGACATTGAGAGACTGCACTTACACTTGAATATGTTAGCCGATATCGCTAATAAAAAACAACTGGTCTTAAAAAACATGCGTGATGTAAGAAAATACATCACACAAGAGCCTGCAGTTGGAGAAATGTCATGTGAAGTAGTGAAGTGCATCAAGCTTCTCCAAGTAGTTCCAATCACGACAGCAACAGCAGAACGGCCATTTAGCGCCCTTAGACGTCTGAAGTCATATCTGCGATCAACAATGGGACAGAAGCGCTTCGACATTTGCATCTTTCTAAAGACAACCTAGTCTTAATTTAGGCATTTAGAGCAATATTAAAAATCTTTATAAAATAGAGAATTAAATAGCCGGCCGAAGTGGCCGTGTGGTTAAAGGCGCTGCAGTCTGGAACCGCAAGACCGCTACGGTCGCAGGTTCGAATCCTGCCTCGGGAATGGATGTTTGTGATGTCCTTAGGTTAGTTAGGTTTAACTAGTTCTAAGTTCTAGGGGACTAATGACCTCAGCAGTGGAGTCCCATAGTGCTCAGAGTCATTTTTTGAGAATTAAACATATACATAAGGTTAAATTTTCTGTTTCAAAATATTAGTAATAGTTTGGAACTGTATTACTATTACAGTTGTTATTTTCAAATACTTAAATATTTTTTGGGTGTAAGACCCAATTAAAACCCGCTATTTACATTCTTTTTGACTGAAAGTATTAGGCATACTGTATTAACTTGGTAACTGTATTAAAGCATTAACTTTGAGATATTGTTTTTATTTAATGAACCCTGAGCCTTATTCAAAGTAAGCTTAAATTAGCTACTTCACTTATTAATCGAAGTGCTATTACTGTGCGACAGCAATATTTTATGTTTTATTCTTTTAATGATAGTTTAGGATTTATTTAAATATAATTTCAGTCTTTTCAGAGCAATACATTCACTGCTCTGTGATAGTCTATAAGAGTGATTATTACTGTAAATTAAATTAGCTTTGTAAGAAAATACCGAGCGTGTTTATGTTTCGTTTCTTTTTTTCAAGGCCAAAAAATGTGTCAGGCTTGTCGAGTTTCCCGGAGTGTCGAGTTATCGAGAGTCCAGTTTTCAGGGTTCTAATGTTGATCATATGACTCTAAAGTGCTTAAAAAAAACTTTAAAACTCACTATTTTTCATCTAAAATTTGGAAAATTTCCCGGGACAAGACCCCTGGTATGCCCCCCCCCCCCCCCCCCCCGCAATATTTTTTATAATATAGGAAACTAAAACCCGTAAAGACAAGAGTTAAGAGTTAAGCAAAACAGTATACGTTTCTTTAATCCTTATGTCCTAGCATTTTTTTCTCTCGTTTCTTGCTACAGCTTTACATGCTTTTCTTTCTGTGAAAGAATCTGTTACCTCATCAAAGTTCGTCAAACGTTTAGCTACATGAAAAATCGGAATGTCGTAGTCTGCTAGTGAAGAAGCTGTTAATACGTATACTACCCAAGACTATTTTGTCACTGAATGCTAAGGTAAAACGAAATAGGCCTTTCTCATATTCCAGTAGTTGTAACACACGCCAAATAAGAAAGACTGTTTTGGCACAAATGGTCATTTTATGTACCTCACTTACATAAATAACACGACAGAATATAATTCACTAAGTACTAAAATCAAATGCCTACTACAAGCAGAAAGTTTTATGTCAGGAAATAGTTTCACATGTCATTCACACACTCCAGTTTATCAAGCAAGAGATTGAAAAGTAGTAGCACGAAATTTTTATTTAAATTTTAAATCGTCATATTCTTCTATATAATTTGTGTGATGTCGCCGTTTCTTCACCTTCCTCGTTCTACCAAACAAGAAGGCCCAGAAGAAGGCCGCTGCAACCGTGACCGAAACGTTGGTTTCTCTCCAGCAGCAGTAGTTTTATACATTATAACGGGGTACCATACTCAGGAAACTTTTAACTCAGCAAATAGCATGTCTTACATTTCCTCGAACATATATGCTTTATTCGTCAAACTCTTCAGAAATACGTGCGCTACAAAAACGGTTAAGGATGATCTCCGCCTGAGAAAACATGGTATATAGAGAATACAGGCCAGACATGTCGCCCAGCACAAGAACATTGTGATGAACATCAGCGTCATACACGTCTACCCCAACCGGAGAATTTGGCAATTGCAGAACGCTGTCTGAATACAGGACATCGCATGATTTATGAAAAGACGTAAGTTTTACCCCTGGCATCACCTTTCTCGGATTGAGTCATTAAGGAAACAATACATATCCATAGAGCTGATAATCTCATCAACAGGGATGCGAGATTTCAATTGAGCACAGCCTGGAACCATGCATTGGCTGCTATTAAATCATGACAATAAAATCAAGATATGCCGATAACAGACCCGTCATAACATTGGTCTATGATGTATTTTTTAGCGAATAACGTCTGGCCGCACTGTTATAGCGTACAAGTGCACGCACTGAAGGGCCAGGCTCTCTAAAGGGCATTTGAGTATGGTGCCATCTATCTGCAAATCATTGAGCATGCATTTTTTCCTGCACCTGTGCGGCCTTTGTGCTTTTGTTCTATATACAGGGCCGTCGAGGTGCAGATACCGTCAGTCGTACCTAACCAACAGCAAGGTTCGACCACCTGAAGATCTCGGACAGTTACTCTGAGGAAACATTGTGGAATTTGCACGTCATCCGGCGGCAAACCCGTGAAGACTATTTACAACATATCCGCCGGGGAAGCTTGAACAGTCGCATGATCATAATTCCTGCTCCCCAGGAACTAGTACCCTCTTCTATAATTCCATCAGCCAACCCTTAGTTCATAAATTCTTCCAAAATTGTTGCAGCAATTGTGAGATTCTGCTCTGCCTCTGATACCTGGTGCTTTGTTTCCTGTTGCAATCCCGTGTTGTGTTAGTGGCGTAGCACGCAATGGCTCTCGCAGAAGTCCTCCAGTTGTACCCTATCCACTCCCCTCAAAGTTCTCCAATTTCTCACGTAATGCACTCCCAGCAGCAGCCTCTGCCCCTTCACAGCCAGAACCCAGTGTTGCTAATAACATTCCCTTTAACAACAAAACTTCTTCGGCAGCAAAATTATCCACACTGACGGGTACTACTTTGCCTCTAACCCTCTCTTGTATGTGTACAATATTACTTTTCACCAAACAAGACACCACATCCAATATGTTACTACAGCAGCTCGATCATACATAAAATATCAACTGGTAATTCAGGCTCCACATTCATCCATAGAGGCTTTCTCATGCCTCCTGACACCCACTCATGCGAATGAAGCCTTAATGTCATTGCTCGCAGTTTAACTGGACTGTTTTGTACATTAAACATTCTTCACGACAGATCAATATTGACAACAGTTTCGCCTAGTTGGAATGTTTTCCCAGTAAGTTCTACTACACATCATCAAAAGTCGTTATGGCATGATGTTGATGCAGAAAGTCCAACCCTAGGATCATGCTGTACCCCTCACTTACATGAGACATCGCTTTTACACATTTCTTAAATCTGGATGCTTCGAACAAAAAAAAAAAAAAAAAAAAAAAACATCATTAACGACCCCAATGGCCATATATCACTTTCCTCTACCCCACACAAATTATAACATGACTGGTTCCAACACCTCCTTCCTACTAACTCTCTTAAGGCCACTGCCATATGCACTCCTGTGTGCACCAAAACATTATATCTTTTTACCATCTATAACATAAGCTTACTGTCTGAGACACCCTTTATAGCACATTCTGCCTCTGCATTCGCCTTACAGCATTTACGTCTATGGGAAACTTCTGTCAGTGGCCCTGTGGCTTCCTCAATAGCATACAAGACGCTTTCTTGCATCTGGATCATCTCTGTTACCACCCTTGTATCCTTGTTGGTGACCTGCTCCTTCCCCACTACCATTCGCACTGAATCACTGGACACCTGTATTAACTCCATCACTCCTTCATGGTTGGTGGGCACTGCCTCTGCATATGACCTGTTCATTCACAATTAAAACACTTCACGTTTGATGCACATACATGTTTTCAATCTCTCATCCCTGCATACCTATCAATTTTCTTGTATCTGGAGCTAACCTAACACCAACAAGGAGACCTTTAGGTGCCCCCGTACACACCCTCCTAGACATCGCTGGTGCCAAACCTCTCAGAAAAGCATTGAGTGCTTCTTTCTTGGCCTCCTGCAGCACCACATTTTTCATGTCTATGTTCTGCGATAACTCACAGGAGTAAACGTTAAACTTCCTAATCCTAGCTATGAAGTCCTCCACTGCTTCATTGTATCTTCTGGACACAGTACTCAACTGCTTCTGAAAAAATTGAACACTATTCTCTTTCCACGTCCATTGTTGCAACCCCTGTCTCTGTTGATCAAAAGTCACTGCTTTATGCAATACTTCTGTGAATCTTACGATCAGCTTCGCTTCCCCAGTTGAACTTAACCTCACACTCTGCAATGACTGGTTATCTGAACAACTCCCTAATTAAGGAAATTACTTGAGATCTTCCACAAATGCTACTACAACCTCAGATGCCCTGACAGAGAAGAGAAAAACAAGGTTAGCAATAGCTAGATCCATCCCTAGAACCTGTGATCTCAAAAATTTTATTTTGTGATCTTTCGCCACGAATGCATTATTTACAACCACACTGTCTGCTCTCAGCTGAGCTATTTGATTCACTGACGATGCAAGGGTTCCCACTGGTGACACCTTGTGTCTCTGACTTCGCCTCTGCCTCTGTCTGATTCAGACAAACACAAGGACATAACAAAACTAATATAGATAGAACAGGTAGTCACAGAGTAATCGATCAAACCACTTTTCTTTTTATTTATAAGCCACTTGGACTTCCTACACTGTCTGTTTGTGTGCTCAAACCGATTACATGTAAAGCAGTTCTCTGCTACCAATTCAGCACAAGGGGCAAAGTGCCCAAGCAAATTATATTGAATACAAAACATGGGCACCAAGTTCTCATTTCTAAAATTCCCCTTAAATTGCAACAAGTTAGGCGGCTCCTCAGGCTTTGTAAATGTAATCTTCATATAATTACATCTCCTAAGCGCCAGCCTCATAACTATCACAACCAAGATCAAAAACAGTCTCACTCACCCTAATGATAATACTGAGGGCTATGGCTCAGACAATGAGCTGCGGGGAAGAGGGGGATGGGGTGGGGGAGGCACCAGGAATGCTGAATGTGGAGCCTGAATTACCAGTTGTTATGCTGTGTATGATAGGGCCACTAGAGGGCAGTGAAATATTAAATACAGGGTGCTGTTTGGTGAATCATATTATTGTATGCATACAAGACAGGGACAGAGACAAAGTAGTATCTGTCAGTGTGGATGATTTTGCCACAGAAGAAATTAAATTGTTAAACGGAATGTTATTAGCTACAGTGGAGATTCCAGACAAGGAAGACAGCCACCCAAGGGATGCTGATTATGATGAGGCATAGGCTGCTGCTAGGACTGCATTTCGTGGGAAACTGAAGTATTTGAGGGGAATGGATAGGATGCAAATGGAATACCTGTTGCTAGAATTTAAAGATTTGTTTTTTCCTCAAGATCAATTGTGTGCTATGCCAGTAACACAACACAGGATTGCAATTGGAAACAAAGACCCGTGTATCAGAGGCAGAGCAGAATCCCACAATTTCTGCAAGAAGTTTTGGAGGAATTTATAAACAAACAGTTGGTTGATGGAATTACAGAAGAGAGTACTAGTTCCTGGGGAGGCAGGAATTGTGATTATGCTGAAAAAGTCTATTGACATCTCAAAGAAGAATCAATTTTGTTGTGATTACTGCCACCTGAATAGTAAGACTGTGACAGATGCCTGCTCATTTTCAAACATTGTGGAGACAATAGATAACATAGAGCAATGATGGTACTTCTAGACAACAGACATAAGGAGTGAGTATCATCAGTTAGAAGTTGCTGCAAAAGACAGACAGAAAACAGTGTTTTCAACACCTTGGGGACACTACCACTACATTAGGATGCCTTTTGGATTTAAGAATGCATCAACAACATTCCAATGGCTGCTGGATGGCGTTCTGAAGGGTCTGAAACTGCATCAGTATCTCGTGTATCTTGATGATATAATTGTCTCTTTTCAAGGGATATGCAAGAGCACAGACAATGACTGAGGAACATGTTCAAAAGATTACAAGCAGCCCATTTGACACACAGCACAGAAAAATGTCACTTTGCAGTGGAAGAGGTTAGCTATCTGAGCCATATTATTAGTAAGGATGTTAATACAGTCAGTGCAAGAGTTTCTAATATTGCAAACAACCAAGAAATTACACTCTTTTCTCTGTCTCGTAAATTACTGTAGAAAATTCTTCAAGGGGTTCTCAGGCATTTCCAGGTGACTTAAGCAGTTGCTAAAGAAGGAATTACAGTTGTATGATCAGAAGAATGCCAGAAATGCCAGAAAGTATTCATAAAGTTGAAGAGAGTTTTACATCAAATCTGGTGTGGTGTTTCTAGACTTTCAGAAGGAGTTCTTCAGTATCATGTGAAGTTTGAATCATGCTCTGGGGCGTGTTTTTAACCAGGAGATCAGGGGGCAAGAAAATCCTGTCACCTATGCCTCAAGACAGTTGAACACAGCACAGAAAAATTATTCTACAACAGATAGGGAAATGCTTAGCTTGAAATACAGAGTGATATACTTCTGGAGTTGCCTTTAAGGAAAGTAATTCAAGGTAGTGATGGAGAAGGATACTTGGAAGTGTTTACTTGGTTTGAAGGACGAGGTGGGCTTTCAAATTCAGTTGAGTATGAAGTAGTCCACAAAGCAGGAAGGAAACATGGGAATGCAGATGGGCTTAGCAGGAAAATAGCTATAGTACAGGCACTAGGTCAAGACGTTGGGGAATGACAAACAGTGCAGAACACTGACTGAGGTGTAAGCAGCTTGGCAAACAACAACGATTTAGCATGCACAGCAGATCGTTACACAGAGAGATGAAACTGGGGCCAAGCTGAAACTAGAATTGCTACATGAGATGCATGATCACATTTTATTAGCCCATGGGGGATGTCAGGCAATGAATCTGAGAGTGTGAGAAAAGTATTAATGGGAGGAAAGCAAAGGCAATGTCAATCAATATGCCAGGAACTGTGTGGATTGTGCTCAGAGAGGTGATTTGAGTCAGAAGCAGTTACTGTTACAGAGACTGCTGGAAGCAATGGAAATGTTCGGTTTCATTTGGGGGGGGGGGGGGGGGGGAGTGTTAAGCCCTTTCAATCAAACACCAACAGGTAAACATTTTGTGCTGACCACAATGTTAGTGAACAGGTGGCTGTTGAAATTTGTTGTGCCACAGATGATAATAATGGACCAGGGAACAAACTTCATGTCAGACCTGACGAAAGAGTTATGTAAGTAACTAAAGGTGAAAAAATTTACCTGCAATGTAATGGAAAAGTGAAACGAGTGCATACACAATTCTGAAGACATTTAGTCATTATGTGAACTCACACAATTCAGACTGGGATGTATTTATGCTTTCCAGTGAGTGCACACAACACCAAATTACACAATGTACATGGTTGTCACCATGAAAGGTGGCTTATGGGAAGAAGACGCCATTTGGTATGATTATCCAGAAAGTAGGTATGAAAGGAGAGGCAGTATGGGAGTTTGCTAGAACAGTAAGGGAAGTATGGAAGTATGAGTGAATACCAATCTATTGGAGAAGCAGGAAGAGGCAGTGAAATGAGGACAGGCATTACCTCAGAGCATAGCGGGTCAGTGGGGTTTTTGTTGAGCACATTTACCCTGAAGGGAAAACAAAGAACTTTGTAACACAGTACCAGGGTTCGTAAAAAGTAACTGAAGCTACATCAGCAGTAAATGTGAAGCTACAGCTGCCAATGAGGACAATAATTGTACATTTTGGGTGTCTGTGAACATTTAAGGGTGCACTGGAAGCAATTCTATGAGAGGTATTGGTGGAAGTGAGTGAAGAGACGAAAAAGAAGAAGTTGAAGGATGAGCGTCAAGGGAGAGAGGTCCAGCAACCTCAGGCTCATTACACATTAAGGATTGATACGTAGTGTGTCTTTTGTGGTTATAGAATATTTTTCTTTTATACATAATATAGGATATTAATGTTATTTTGGATAAACTTATATGTTTTTGTAGGATAGGTTTTATGGTAAGTATATGGAGACACGCTGTTCAGAGACAACAGGCTTCTGGGGCGAAGAGGAACTGATATTCATCCATGTCCCCAGGTTGCCATATGAGATGAAGGCTAAAGAACAAGGACGCTAGGTTTGGCAATGCTGTACCTCTCCACTGGAGGTGGATGGGGGCACTACAGAGTCATCACCTGGACAGAGGAGTTATGTTTTGCACACAACCAGATGCGGTGTTTTCTGGTGACAGGTGGTTATTAGGTTTGGCGCTTAATGTGTGGAATTTGTGAAATGGAATTAAAAGTTTGGAAAAAGGTTTTACTGGGGTACAACAATTCGTGCTTAGTAGCACGAGGCTGAGAAAAGTCTCGAAGGAGCACAGGAATTTGCTTGAGGCACTTGGATGATTAAAGCTCTAGATGGAGAAGGTGGTCAGAGTGATTCCACATGAATCCAGGAGAGTAAAAAGTGGTTGGATAGAATCTGAGGGTAGAATATTAAAGATCATCTTTGGGACAGTAGACTTGTGCGATGTAGGGTTTGAGGTTTTCAGGCGCTAAACAGCGTGTTGTGCGATGTAGGCAAGTTGAACAAAACAGCACAAATTGCAAGGGGCAAATAAATTGACTGTGGAGTAGCAATCTATGCAGCTCATGAACTTGGAGAAAAGCGTACTGAACAACACAAGCATGCTATGGGAACTGACAAAGGAAGTCTTGGATTATGACAGGTCCTTGGCTATCACTCGTAACTGGGATCTGGAAGAAGTATAAGACCAAATTCAGGGTTCTGGATGCAATATTACTGTTAACAAGGCTACTGCCGACCCTGAGAGATAGTGTCCAGGATTCCAGGGTGGAGTTAATGAATCTGTATGAAGCTATCCATCAAGGGCTACATGAGCAGTTAAGTATTGTCTTTCTGTCAACTGAAATTACAGCTAGTGGTGGAGGCTAGCAGCCAGAACTTTCCATTCTACTAACATAGTCCAATGGTGGTTGTAACAAAATATACCACATGACTGTACACATCAGTGAAGGCACCAGTAGCACACAAGCATGCAGGTGTTTAGGTGTATTCTGTGTACACTTATCTGGTGAAGTTAGTGGAAATTTGTGCATGTAAGGGAGAAAGGGGTGCTGCTATTTGCAGAACATGGTGGTGAACATACAGTAATGACCAAGAGTGAGCTCTAGCAATACCAGAGCAGAGTACTCACCACATGCCTGACTCGCAAAATTGTGACAGTTAGGAGTACATGCATCACACAACTCTTCAGGCATAAAACAGAAGAAAGTCCTTGCCAAAAATATGTGATCAAACTGGAGTAATATTTTCAGAGGTCAGGCTTGCTTTGGAGATGTTGTCCAAACAAAACCTTACCTTCCTTAACAACACCTGGTAACCTAACTGGGACCATTCCCTAAGCTCTGCCTGGCTCTCATGTATTTGGAATGACAGACCATGTGGAAGGCTGATCCAGGGCTAATTCCGGTTCCCATAGATTGGATACCATGAGGAAGAGATGAAAGATAAATTTACAGGGTCAGGGATGAAGACAGTAATTTGTGTAGTTGTTAAGAATAGCCAATTTAGGGTTACATATCAGTTTTACAGATTCAGAGTAAAAGTATTACAATAGAGTTCTGGGCTGGGATATGAGCCAGGATCCAAATCTTCCCCGTAAGGAATGGCTGTGCAGTGCTTTGACCCAGTCTTTGTTTGGAAAATTACTATTCTTTAACAAAACTAAGGAAAAGTAGCATGGAAGCACCACAGAGAGTTACATTAACAGTCACAGCTTGGTAGCCGCAAGTGTGGCAATATGTGGGTCACAATAACAGATATGGCAGTGAAATGCACAGTGATTATAGCTGAGATAATTGGTAAATGGTGTAGCACAGCCAAAATGGTGTAGCAAGTGGGATGGTATCATTACACAAGAACACCTCTCTTGTTTTGGCAACATGACTACCGTCAGTTTTTAGTAAAACAAATAGGCATGTAAATAAGTCTGGCTTTTAAGTAAGGGATCCTTCATTGTTGCCACAATGCCAGAGTAATGCCAGACAACAAAATGAATTGGTTCCACCAGCAGCATCTGTACATTGGAAAATGGGCTGCACCTACAACCTGCACTAAGTCTTTCACAGGACACGGTGTTTCAGCCCTACTAATCTGCCATCTGTACCTGCTGACAGCAACAAAGAGCTCCTAGCAAGATTCGGTGCCAATGCCAGCAATCTTCTGTCTGTGCACAGCCACCTTTGCATTCTACTGCAGTGACATGGGTATTCTGCCAGGCCACTGAGCCTACATAATGCCAGGGGAAGTGGCGTTGTGCTGCCACCATGGCCATCTGCAGAGCTGAGGAGCTGCCTCATAAGTTAAATGCCATCACAGCACAAAGCAATCCGCTACTGACATCAATGCCCGTGACCTACAGGGTCTGCATCCTCACCAACATGAGGTTCCAGTCCAGCAGTCTCAAGCGAAAGCTGTGGCCCATTCATCAGTCCAGCCACACTCAGTGAGGAGATGTGTGCCTGCTTCCCTACAAGATGTATGAATAGCAGTAAAGGTCTTTGTAATTGTTAACAGTCTTTGCCCTGGGCCCCACTGCCTGTCACTGCCAGTCACTCATCCCTCAGCATGCCCAGCATGCTACACATAGCACACAGAATCACCTTTGCAGTTTAACCTAGCTACCGCCCATGAGCTGTGAGCTGGCCAGTACTGACAAGCTAAATGTTCCAGCCGAGTGCTGGCATGTGCCCACTAGACAAAGCAATCCACAGTACATGGCTCTGTATGTAATCCAACAAACATGTAGGATAAAGTAAGGCTTATGACAAAGTGGGTGAGTACCAACAGGACCAACTGAGAACAATGAACACACACAAAAAATGACAATACAATGGTCATGTGACACAATGGAAAGCACACTCTGCCACACACTTCACAGTGAGTGGCAAATTATGGATGTAGATGATTGGGGTGGTCCATACATGTGGAACCATCCTTCTAAAAGAAAAACAGAAATATGAAATCAACAAGCATGATATTGGAGAGCATTTGATATACTCCATCTGCATCTGTTTTGTTTGCACAGCTTTTGGTTTGTCTTCAACAGAGCTTGTTTCATAACATTTCATGAGGTGTTTCACCATTGCATTGAGAGTAATTGACAGTCTGTCTGTGTGGTGTTGGTTGGAATTCTCTGCAATAACATGGGTGACCCTCTTTCTGCTATCAGGATAATCTCATTGTGTTTGTGCTGTTTTAATGCCATCAGCTTTCATGCCATCTGAAAGAATAAACAACAGTCATAAATCAGGAATCAATTAAGCTTTGCTCAAACAAAAGACACAGTTGTTTTTCTTGTACTATTCTCTATAAGTTTTATATGTCATATGACCCACTTCCATTTGAAAATTAAGATTTGCGTCCAATATAGCAGCTTCCAAAGTGGCCGCTATGTTGTAACAGAGACTCACAGGTTTTTCCAATCTCTCATCATCTTGAATAATGTGTGTTGTTCATTGACAAATGTTAAAATGGGAATGTAAATATTAAGCTATCAGTGTGAGATAAGCAGCAGTTCCTTAATGTAACTGAGTGAGCAGCAGTTTCTTTTCTTTTTTCTCTTTCCGAAGTAATGGTTTCCTTGTTTATTTTACTTCATTTAACTTTGTCTGAGTAAGCACAAATAGAGTGTAAAGGCAGTTAATTGTTAACACAGTTTGTAACAGTTGCTTCAGTTTGCAATTATATAACTTGACTCATTCCATATCAATGACATCTCTTCATGATGGAAACTACAGAGCATGCATTTATTCACACATAATATTACATAAATCTTATAGTAATGAGAGTCTTAGGGAATGTGGAATGAGCCAAGTTTCACATCAACATGTAGACGTTGCCACTGTAGGCTACTTCTGTAACTTCTCAGGCTCATAATCACAGGAATTACTCTATGTAGGTATATGTACATTAGGCAAAACATAGTTACTTTGCCCATAGAAACTCCAACTCCTCTCATATTACTTATAATTCTATGTTAACATTCAATTAACACTTAGAATTAAACAGAAGAAGTGATCCAGACTACGAATTTAATGAAAAAATTTATTGGTTATGGTCACAGGTATTTCAATGTTAATTTTATTTACATTCTCAAGATGGTGGTAACTCAATGATGCTCTTTTGGCAGATGTAGAGTCATTTTTCACAGATTTTTGTGTTGTAATAAGCATTTTCATTAATAAGTTACAAGTCAGCAACAAGACAGCATTTTCTGTTACAACAGTTTGTGCGCAGAGAAATTATTGCAAGATGAAACTGGCAGTAAAAAGTCTCCAGAACCTGGTAACCTAACACAACAGACAGGTCCTCTCAGAACTTGCTGCTAAAAGGACCAGATTGATTGTTCACAAAAAGTAGGCAGTCAACTATTTTTCTCTGGATACAAGTATTTAAGAGAATAGACTGGGAAAACAGCCACTCTCACTTTTTAGCCAGACTTCTAGGACACAACACATACTCCCATGGTTGATATAGTCTGCTGTCATGCTATAAGAACTTGCAATGAAGGTCCCATTTTGGTAGAAGTTCCTACTGAGTGCTGAAACTACAGTATAACAAAAGCAGCTACGAGAATCAGTTATTTAGATCATTTTGTCATTCACAAGTTGTGATAACTCTTTACAGATTTAACAATGGTAACATGAATGAACTATCACAACTGAGTCTTGACATCAACCACACTGCCACTCAGGTAATGCCAGAACTTTCTACTGCCATTGTATCATTACCCGTCGATACACCTGTCACTCGCATCAATATATAATGCTTAATTCTCATTTTTCAGTTTCCTGAGCAATGTCACCAGAGTTATCATTAAATTTTTGTTTTATGATTTAATCTTTCCTTGCTATGTCTTCAGTCCTGTTCATATTGTTCAGTGTGCTTTAATTACATGTGTTGAGGACCACAATTTATCTCTTTTATTCAAGTCCAAATACAATTTCATTTGACTAGTCTTTGTGATGTTCCCATTCTGAGCCATAATTTATTTGTAGCTTTAATCATATCAGATGTAGCTGGGCAGGAACAGCTGGATTTATTTCACGCTGTCTGTAGGAAGAGGAATATGATGCTCTCATGTGACAGTTCAAACTGGGGATCCCATTTTTCAAACAGGGGATCTCATTTTTAGCATAACTTAGCCAACATCTGGGGATACTGTAGAATACATACTCCCAGGAGCAGATGGAGCACTTTTACATACTCTGCTGTTGTTTCTTCTTTCTAATACTTGAAACATAGCAATATAGTAACTTCACACACTATCAAGCTTTCTTTATATACCCAAAGTCAAGATGTGTTTAACATAAACATTAGTTGTAGGAATTTGCATGCCTGAGTCCCTGTATTCTGAAAATAATAGAAGGAATGGATCATGAAATATTCTTTTCCTTTGTTTTTGAACATTAGGTAATTTTAAATTTTCTGCTTCATCTACCAGCAACCTGTTATGGACCTTTGAACTAGAATGTAAAACTTCATTCTGAGTCCCAGGTAGGGATGCATAGTCTATATGAAAGTAATTTTTCCTTAAACATAATACTGTCTTGACAATATAGGGTTATTGAACTAAACAGGTCATCTTAAATTCACTCTTGTTATTAATCACTAATACCAATAAGGAGTGCTAGTATTGGCACATAACTGCAAGATTCCCTATCTTCCTGAAAGGCATCTAAAAGTTTTTCAGTTATTAACCATACAAAACATTGCTACTACATACTTATGTAGAGTAAGTACTTTCTGTCTTAGCTGCATTGCCCCAGAAGATTTTGCAGTAGTATACTAATGAGTGAAAGTACCCAAGTAATGCAGCTAAACACAATTAGAGAGATGCAAAGCAGGCAGTGTACACCCATTGATGTCTACTGGATGTAAGCCTGTTCCACTATTTTCCTGGCTGTGTCTGGTATGTATTTTTAGGCCCTTGTCAGTATACTTGTGTCATCAGCAAACATCACAGTTTTTTATAAGTGAAGGAATGAATTTAGCATGTTTTTATACAAGAATATAATAGTAGCTTTTGTGGTACTCTGCTTGTTTTGGTCACTAGTGCATACTCAAGAACCAGCAGAGGTGAAAATGTCAAAGAAAAAAAGTGAAGTATTGAGAGGAGCTCTGTATAAAATTCAGAGGAAGTGAAGTTCACTAGATTAACACAAGACTATATGAGCAGAGTGAAAAATACAGGACCTATCTGCAGGAATTCCAGTTGGATTGTAGCCCAAAGAAAATACACTTAATACTGTAAGACTCTAGAGAGGGTAGCAGGGAGCAGGTAGAGAGAAAGGGCGAGAATCTCGGGAATGGTATTTTGTATCAGTGAGTACAAATGTCCACATTACAGTAATTTTTCCCTCACTCTATTTGCGAGTGGAACAGGAAGGGAAATCACTAGTAGTGGTACAGGGTACCTTGTACCACGCACTGTATGTGGCTTGCAGAGTATCTATGTAGATATAGATGTAGATACCAAAAAGTTTGATACTGGATCCACTCTTGATGACTTAAATGAATAGTTCAGAGACTGTAATTTTGGCCAATGGAACGTGCTTACTAAGGACCCAAACTTAGTCTTGCCACACACAGCTCAGATAATTGCTGGAGAGGCTAGCAAACAATTTAAGTCTTCATCAAACAAGATTCTTTTTAAGCAATTTCAAACAAGCAAAAATGGCCTACTAGTACACATTAAATCAAATACTTTGTGCAAGTAATGTTTTAGAGCAGTTCTTGTCTAGAAAATCAGCAGTCTAGCTAAAATGCTAAAAAATGTATTAAAACAGTCTTGGCCACAATACAATGTTTATTTGCAATAGTAACCCGTTTCAGTCAGAATGTGACCATCTTCAGATCATTTACATTGTGATGATAGGCAGTAGCAGTGGAGCAGCAACTGCTGGGAGCAGCTGATGTTTATGGAACCACTACACTTCCTCAGTTCACTACCACCGCCTACCATCATGGTCTGAAGATGGTCATATTCTGACCAAACCCAGTTACTTTAAAAATAAATATAAATTTTTAAACTTTGTACAAGATTCCTTAGGATGCAGATGGATAATAAGTTAAAATTGAGTCAACACATAGATAAACTAAACAGGAATCTCTGTTTGGAAAGGTTTTCACTTAGGCCTGAAGACCACTAATCTAACATACATCAAGAAATTTTGAATAACTACTAAATGAAGAAAATGGGAAGACCTGCTACTTCAAAAGAAAATTAAAAGAAAGATGAGATTATTGACTTATTTTGCATATTTTCATTCCCTATTTTCTTATAGAAATATCTTCTGTCAATTAATCAAGAGCAATGAGAATTTTGTAAATAAATGTAGAGCTTCAGAGGTCATTTCAAAGCACTTTGAATTTACTCTTTAATGGCTTTTGTTGCTGAAAATAAAAATTAGTTTCAGCTGGATTGTGATCAATACAATCATACCTGACATAAGCAAAGAATTTGGGATTCCCTACTAAACGAAGAAATTGGGAATCCCTACCAATTCAAAAGAAAATTACATACCTCATTAAAACACTCTGCCTACAAATGATCTTATAAATTTGATCTAAGAACTGAAAATTCCTGTTACCCATATAGCAAGTAGCAGTATTCATGATGACTAATAATGTATTGTAAACAGGCCTCTCTTAATACAGATGAAGGTAATGATTTCATTTCCAAGATACCAAAGTAATTAAGGTACCAATGGAAGATAAACAGCAGCTAATTAAAATAACTGAGGAAGCAGCAGCTTTCTTTCATATTTGGTAAGTAGCATTTAGTTGGTATAAGTACAAATAATACTGAGCCTGATAAACAGATAATCTCATGGAGGTAGTGGCTATAGAAATTGTTTTTATTTTTCTTTGAATTTATACAATTTAGGTCTGATCCATAGCTTGTGCAAGACATTTGCATCAAAATATAGGACTGTATCTTGTATTAAGTGCTTTTCTAGGTGCACATAAATGTTTAATATATATATTTATATGTGATAGGCGTCTCTGGATATTTTCTGATTTTTATTTGATAAGAAATTTGTATATTTTGACAACAATTACACAATGGGTGAATATATCAAATCAGTTTATCCTGTAGTTCATCTGGAGAAACAGGTTATTGAAGATAATTTTCTGCTATAAAGTATATTTTGACTCATAAACTTGAAAGTCTATGTATCACTTGTGCACACTGAGTATGTAAATTAATAATGTTTATAATTAGAAAGTGAAAAGTGTGTTTCATCAAACACAGTTGAACTGCCATTGGATATGATATTTAATGTATTTTTTTTTAAACACTTAAGAATGTTCTTAAGGTGTACAGCCTTTCCCATTTCAGCATCAACACTGGAGTTACGTATTCTGTTACCAGATTCGGAAAAGCATTTATTGCCTGCAGTTATGAAATATTACTTTCAGATATTTTCCCTGGAGCAACATGTAACTGAGGGACATCAAGGGTAGCCTTATCTTCTTCATTACAGCTAATCTGAACAACTTGTGCTATAAAAGGAAACTTTCTTCCAAGGGCAAGTTACATAAGTGGCATATTATCACAGAGTTACTATACGGTGAAGGCTCACTTGCTGTTCTGCTGTGGTGCCTTTGGTAAAGGAGATGTCGGGAAAAGTGAATTTTCTTGAACTGCACAATGGAAGGAAGATGCCTATTATAGGATTGGGCACCTGGGAGGTAAGGATTACAAAACACAAATTTGAAAGAGTAATTGTTCTATCAAAAGAGAAGATCTTTCTTTTTTAAAGATCAGTACAGCTAAAGGTATGTTAAGACAGTCATTTAGATGCTGCTGTTAAATGGTTCATAGCTTTGCAGTTTTATGCATATGCGTGCATCAACAGCAATAAAACACCCCAACAGCTGATTCAAAAGCTGTTTTATAGTTTAAGTATTAATTAATAGTTGTAATTACTATGTTTATGTCACTTGAAGTTTCTCAAAATTATTACCTCTATGCAGCCAACCCACCTGAAAGTGATCACTATTGTTTTTTCCTATTTTATTTCCAATTATTTTTTCACACACTCATCAAACTGATTGCTTTTTCAGATATCATACCTACAATTAGTTGCAGAATGAGCTTACTCTGCTAAATTGGAATATTGTGATGACAATAACAACAAATAACTTGCATCTAATAATGGCCTTGCACTTGCATAAATATAATAATATTAATAATAAAACAGTCTTACTTAAAAATCATACATTTTTAAGAAATTAACTCTGCACAAAAATATGAGTTGCTTCACACCCAGTGAAAATACATTAACAATCTTGCTGCTTAAAAGTCATCTATCAGAAAAGATTTCAGTCTAGCACTGTTACATTTTTAAATGATCTGCAAACTGAATTGTATATCTTATTAACCTGTTTAACTTCCAAACTTATACATGATGATTCAGTTAAATCATAATGGTGTAGAATTTTGACCTACCAAAACATTTGTGGGTGTTAACTTCCCTAAAGTGTCCTCCAATACTTTTATAACCCTGCAAAGGAGTTTCATGACCGATTTTTCCATCCTATCTTGCTTGTCACTCTTAGACAGAAACAATTTCCTGGCTTTTCACTATTCCTGAAGTTTTTAAGTGACCTGTAAGTTGTCCAATGTCTTCAGTTTAGTTGCTCTTCCTCTTCTATAGCTATTACTGAAGATGATCAGGTGTGGATCCCAGGTGATGGATAATGAAATTAGCCATGTACCAGAAAAATGTTTGCTGGAAGCATTTATATTTTTATCTATATTCATTCAAAGTTTCATAGCTAACTATTGGAGAATAAAATAGCATGAAAACTAAGCATCTGGTAAATGGAAAGGGATTCTAAAACTTACAAGGTAGCTCTAACACAGGATAGTTTTCAGGCCATCTCATGTGGATGTGTTTGCAGCCTGGCCAGTAACATCCAAACCAGCTAAAGACACAAATACACAAGCTGACCTACTTGCTTTCAATAACAATTCTGACATGGCACAAGAATCTGTGGGTAGAACTGGCAAACCACAGGAAGATGAGTATGGGAAGAAAGAAAGGCAGACCTTCCACTACAAAAGAAAGGAAAAATTGTCTAGAAAAACTGATTTTCCATATTTAGATAGAAGCAACTGAAAGAAACACCATTACCCTCATTTACATGCTCACACAGCTTTATATTTCAGACCAGTGTTCACAGTCATAGTGCTTAGTGAAATACTGATAACTATTAGTAGACACCTCAGTTTTGTATTGTGTAAATCATGACAGTGTCAGACTCCATTGCTGTTATAGTTCTTAAATTAACTGCATGATGTGTGTATTTCTCTGTGTATGAGGTTTAATCTTGCATTTTTGTAAGTGTTAATTCATTCAGCCTGTAGCACAGTAGTTACTTATTTGTTTTGTTTTGAAAGCAACTGTCCAGTTGTTTTGTAAGCCAGTCAGTCAGGCTCCAGCTCTCATCTGATACACAAGTACAATTACAGAGTGGCAAGCTAAGTGTTTATCTTTCCTGTGTTTTCCTTGTAGTATATTTATTAAATTTTGTTTTTCTCTGTTTAAGAGGATTAATCTCATGTTTTTGTAAGTTTATATTCATTCAGTCTCTAGCGCAATAGTTGCCCACTACGTAGCTTATTAACACATCAGTGTCCATTGACACATCAGGAGGGTAGCAAGTTACATATCTAGAATTGTCTGTTTTTATAGTTCACTTCTTCAGTTAGTCTTGCCAGGATGGCTTCTATGTGTGCTTACTGTGTGAAGATGAAGGAGGAGCTGGCTGCAGTTTGAAAACAACTGAATGTGCTTTTGACTAAAGATCGTCACCTTCAGGCTGCTGCCTTGCAGTGCAGCAGTGGCAGAGAATCTGGTGCATTGCATGGGACACCTCAAGTGTCACTTGTTTTGCCCATGGGCTCTGCTTCCAAGGCACCTCCTAGTGCACCCAACGCAGTGGATCCGCCCTCACAGCAGGGTGAGTGGTGGGTGGCAATATGTTTGTGTCACTCGAGGCAGACGGCCACCTGACGGCCACCTGACATCACCTATTCACCCTGTGAGTAGACGTGTGGCAGGGCCTGAGCAGGTACACAGGGGTAGGGGTTTGCTAGTTTTTGGAATCTACAATGTTAGACGCACTATGGAGTCCCATTATGCAGATAGTGTTCAGGGCTGGAAAGAAAGCCAATGTGCACTCAGTATGTCTGCACTCGGTATGTCTGCCAGGGGGCCTCATCTGCGATGTGGAGACAGCCTTGCCTGCGAATATCAAGCAGGCAGGCTGCAGCCATCTGCATTTTGTGGCTCACGCCGGCACTAACGGCACCTGTGGCATGGGTTCTGAGGCAATCCTCAGTTCTTATGGGCGGCTAGTGAAGGTAGTGAAGACGGCTGGCCTCACGCACAGGGTGCAAGCAGAGTTTGCAATTTGTAGCATCATTCCCAGAGTTGATCAGGGCCCTTTAGTTTGGAGCCTAGTGGAGGGTCTCAACCAAAGGCTTCGTCAACTTTGTGATGGTCTTGGCTGCAGGTTTCTACACCTGCATTATCATGTGAGGATTTGTAGGACTCCCCTTGATAGGTCAGGGGAGCACTACACAAAGGAAGCAGCTGCTCAGATAGCAGAGTATCTGTGGAGTGCACATGAGGATTTTTTAGGATAGGCAGTAATTTGAGGTGCTCTAATGAACACTCACCAGTCAATATGCAGCAAGTGAAGTCAAATGGCATTCAGAATAGAGACAGTTCGACCGTCACAATTTTATCAGTAAACTGTTGAAGTATTCATAATAAAGTTCCTAAATTTCTACCCTCTTGGAAAGTTCTCGTGTTCAAACTATTCTTGGGTCTGAGAGCTAGCTGAAAAATGGGAAGCTCTGATATATTTAGCAAGTCATGGAACGTATATTGGAAAGAGAGATTAGGGGCCATAGGATGGAGAGTGTTCATTGCAGTTGACAAAAATACTGTCTCTATTGAAGTCAAAGTTGAGAGTGACAGTGAAATCATCAGGTTGCAGATAACAGGTGCACTTGAAATCAAGTTAATTATTGGACATTTTTACTGGCCACCCAATTCTGCTGTGACAGTTCTAGAGTAATTGAAAGTAAGTCTATGGTAAATACCTAGATCATGCAATACAAGTTCGAGTCAACTTTAACCTGCTGAGTATAGCCTGGGATGTCTATGAATTCATTGCGGGGGGCACTGACAGACAGTCATGTGAAATACTTTCGAATAAGTTTTCTCAAACTTATCGTGAGCAACTAGCTCGACAGCCAACATGCAATGGATATGTCTTAGACCTTAAAGCTATGAATAGGCTGGACCTTATCAACAATGTCAGTATAGAAATGGGGCTTAGCGATCATGATATCATTATAGCAACTATGATCATGAAAGTTAGTAAATCAGTCAAGAAGGCTAGTAGAGTGTTTCTACTAGACAGAGCAATAAGCAGTTATTAGCATCTCACTTAGACAGTGAATTGGCATCACTTAGTCCCAGTAAGGTGAATGTAGAGGAATTATTAGCAAAGTTTAAGCAGATTGTAACTCGTGGTCTGGAGAGTTATGTACCTAGCAAGTAGATAAAGGATGGAAAAGACCAACCATGGTTTAATAATGAAATTTGGCAGAATTTGAGAAAGAAAAGGCTGTTGTATTGTTGGTTCAAAAGGTAATGCACAAATGATGACAAGCAAAGGTTAGTAGAGATTCACGTCTCTGGAAAGATCTACGCACAAAGCATACAACTACCATTGTCACACTTTACCAAAAAATCTGGCAGAGAACCAGAGAAAATGTTGGTTGTAAGTAAAATTGCTAAGCAAAACAGGTCTAAGGCTTCCATTCAGTCCCCTGTTGACCAGTCTGATGTGGCAGTTGAAGATAGCAAAACAAAAGCTGAAGTTTTAAATTTTATGTTCAAGAAATCATTCGCACAGGAGAATCATACAAACATACCACCATTTGACCATCAGACAGATTCCTGTATGGATGACATAGTAATAAGCATACCTGGCATAGAGAAACAACTGAAAGATTTGGAAGCAAATAAATCACCAGGTCCAGATGGAATCACAGTTCGATTTTACAAAGAGTGCCCCTAACTTAGCTTGAATTTATCATGAAACAGACCCATGAAATTACAGACCAATATCCCTCACTTCTCTTTGCTGCATGATCCTTGAAAATATTCTCAGTTTGAGTATAATAAATTTTCTTGAGACTGTGAAGTTTATACCCATGAATCAGAATAGTTTTAGAAAGCATCACTCATGTGAAACTCTGCTTGCCCTTTTTCTCACATGACATACTGCAAATAATGTATGAAGGGTAACAGGCAGATTCCATATTTCCAGGTTTCTGGAAAGCATTGGACACAGTACCCCATTGCAGTTGTTAATGAAGGTACAAGCATATAGAATAAGTTCACAGACATGTGAGTGGCTTGAAGACTTCTCTAAATAATAGAATCCAGTATGTTGTTCTCGACAGTGAGTGTTCATCAGAGACAAGGGTATCGTCAGGAGTGCCCCAGGAAAGTGTGATAGGACTGCTGTTGTTCTCTATATACATACATGATTTGGTAGACAGGGAGGGCAACAATGTATGGTTGTTTGCCGATGATGCCATGGTGTACGGTAAGGTGTTGAAGTTTTGCATCACCTTGGTTCCAAGAGTTCCGGAATCTATACAGAAATTTGGATGTTGATAATAATGAAGATGATGATGATGATGTTTGGTTTGGTTTGTGGGGCACTCAACTGCATGGTTATCAGTGTCCGTACAAATTTCCAACCTTTCCTCAGTCCAATCTTGCCACATTCAGGAATGATGATGAAATGATGAGAACAACACAAACACCCAGTCATCTCGAGGCAGGTGAAAATCCCTGACCCCGCCGGGAATTGAACCTGGGACCCCTTGCTCAGGAAGCAAGAATGGGACTGTGAGTCCATGAGCTGCTGACAGAAAAATGGAATTGACATCAACACAAAAGAGATGGTGGTCTAGATTGCTGTACACACCAGTTCCTCTAATACCCGGCAGCATGTCCACTTGCACTGATGCATGCCTGTAGTTGTTATGGCATACTATACACAAGTCTATCAAGGCACTATTGGTCCAGATTGTCCCACTCCTCAATGGCGATTCAGCATAGACAACTCAGAGTGGTTGGTGGGTCATGTCATCCATAAAAAGCCCTTTTCAATCTATCCCAGGCACGTTCAATAGGGTTCACGTCTGGAGAACAGACTGGCTGGCCACTCTAGTCGAGCGATGTCATTACCCTGAAGCAAGTTACAAGATGTGCATGATGGGGGGCACGAATTGTCGTCCATGAAGATGAATGCCTCACCAATATGTTGCCGATACGGTTTCACTATTGGTTGGAGGATGGAATTCACGTATCGTACAGTCGTTATGGTACCTTCCATGACCATCAGCGGTGTACGTCAGCCCCACATAAGGCCACCCCAAAAACAGGGAACCTCCAACTAGCTGCACTTGCTGGACAGTGTGTCTAAGGTGTTCAGCCTGACCAGACGATTGTCTGGTTGAAGGCATATGCGACACTTGTCAGTGAAGAGAACATGATTCCAATCCTGAGCAGTCCATTCAGCATGTTGTTGGGACTATCTGTACCGTGCTGCATGGTGTTGTGGCTGCAAAGATGGACCTCACCATGAACATCAGGAGTTAAGTTGCCCATCACGCAGCCTATTGCGCACAGTTTGAGTCATAACACAATGTCCTGTGGCTGCAAGAAAAGCATTATTCAACATGGTGTCATTGCTATCAGGGTTCCTCCGAGCCATAATCCATAGGTAGTGGTCATCCATTGCAATAGTAGCCCTTGGGCGGCCTGAGTGAGGCATGTCATCAACAGTTCCTGTTTCTCTGTATCTCCTCCATGTCCGAACAACATCGGTTTGGTTCACTCCGAGAAACCTGGACACTTACCTTGTTGAGAGCCCTTCCTGGCACAAAGTAACAATGCAGACATGATCAAACCATGGTATTGACCGTCTCAGCACAGTTGAACTACAGACAACAGGAGCCATGTACCTTCTTCCTGGTGGAATGACTGGAACTGATCTTCTGCTGGACCCCCTCCATCTAATAGGCACTACTCATGCATGGTTGTTTACATCTTTGGCTAGTGTAGTGACATCTCTGAACAGTCAAAGAGACTGTGTCTGTGATACAATATTCACAGTCAATGTCTATCTTCAGAAGTTCTGGGAACTGGGGTGGTGGAAAACTTATTTTTGGGTGTGTGTACTACAACACACTATTTATTGTTCTCATAGAGACCACAAAGACAAGATTACACTAATTACAGCACTCACAGATGTCCTTAAGCACTCATTCTCCCAACACTCCATACCCAAACATTACAAGAAGAAGTCCTAATAACTGATACAATGAGAATTACCAAATGACATGCACTTCAAAGTATTTTACAGAAAATTGATGCAAATATATCCATGATTTCCTAGATTACACAAAAGCAAAGGTCTTTTGTTTACAAGTTTTATAAACACAGATATATTTGAACAAATTTTACTGACTTTATCTCTGTGCTGCACTTCAAGTAAATAATGTTCATATTGGAATGAATGTTCATTTTTAATCACGTTTGACATTTGTTAACATACTCTTTTAATATCACGTAAAGCAAAGGCATTTCAGAACACAACTGTGACATGTGGTACAGAATGTTAACAGGTCTCATTAAAACTTCTTCTTAAGAGTGGTGGGAGTGTGAATAGCTTATAACTCACAGAATTATTGATAAAACTGTAAATATGTGATCTAGTGTCCATTTTTCACTGTTTATGTGTAGATTATTATACAGTCACAACATTCTCCATCTCACTCCTAAAGGAATTTTGTTCTGTCTGAATAATGTTGATCTCATCAATCAGAATGGAAAAAATTGCTGTACCAGAATTAGAAGCAGCCTCATGTTATTTTGAGAAATGTTTCTAGTGCTTTGTTGTTATTATTTCTGTGTGCTGCAAGTACAATCTCTTGCTTGAGAGTCCTCCATAACATATTCAAAGACATACTTGTCCAAAAAGCTCTGTATATTCTAGCTGTGCTATTTTTCTTCTCAATTTTTTCCCTGTTCATGATTGGGGAATTCAAGTTTCTCAGAAAGGGCATTGGCAATTAATCCAGAAGCCAAGAAAATTATTGAAAGGATGAAAGAGGACACTCTTGTCAAAGATCAGCTGCTATATGATGAATTCATGTTTTTATTTTACTCATTCCTCCCAACATTTCATTCAGATGCTCCATTAGCTTCATTTTTACACACTTCTCTGACCTAGATTTTGAGAAGTTCAATGGAGCCATAATGTGGCCTTGGATGTGCAAGAATACCATACAGCTAACATTTCAAGGTGCTTCTGTCAGATCTGGTATCCACAAGTAACTGAAGAGGACCGAAAACATTTAGGAGGAAGGATTGCTTCAACTTCAAGAAGACTTTAAAGTGTTCCCTCAAATATTTGTCTGCAAAGTGTTCCTCTGATGATCATCATTGACTTACCTATCACCAAAAGCTATAAGGAGTCTTCACTGCAGGCCGATTAACACTATTCATTCTTTTAATCAACCAGTTTTGATTGAAAAGAATTGACTTTTTAGTTATGTAGCTATTGCTGTAATGAACAAGTTTGATAAAGCAAGTCTGGATGAGGAGTGGATATTCTGTGTGAAATCAGAGCAGATGTTTGAGAGTATGACAGATGAATCAATAATTACACGTCAAGCAGTCTATGATGCCGTCATATAAAGTTTTACTTTTCTCAGTTGAAATAATTTATACAAAAAAGACTCTAAATATCCTGTAGTGACTTTCCTAAACATTTTTACAGCTGAAGAGTATTTTTTTGAACAAATTGACTCTTTAATTTATACCTTATTTTCAGTCCTACTCGAGCTCAGAATAATCCTTAATAAGTGATGCACCAATTCATAAGATAAATCAAATGTGGCCATTAAAAATTAGACAAAAAAACTTGTTCTCCCACACACCAATAATTAGTTTTTTCTTTTATATCTTATTTTCAGTCCTACTCGAGCTCAGAATAATCCATAATTAGTGAGGCACCAATTCATAAGATAAATCAAATGTGGCCATGAAAAATTAGACAAAAAAACTTGTTCTCCCACACACCAAAAATTAGTTAAAGGATATAGGGATCATCAACCTGACTATCACAGGGAAAATTTTGATGGAATGAAGTCCCCCCTCCCCCCCCCCCCCCCCCCCCTCTCCCCACTATGCACATACATATCACCATCTTCAATACTCCTGATCTTGAAGCATCTTACACACCTTTACTGTAGAATATACTAGCTTCAGCTAGTAAAGCTTCACTTCCCTCACTAAAAGAATGGGTGCACTGTCATATTGCCCTTTCTTCATAAGCAAGTACACAGATTGTTGTTTATAATATTGCAGGATAATTCTCTACAATAGCAAACAGCAATTGTTGCACACAAATTATCAATGTTGAACACAATAATATATTTTCTGCAAAAACAAGTATTTTCATTATCAAGATAATTATTTATAAACATAGTGACACCTGTCAATAGACGATATAAGGCACTGTAGATATGAATCACTAGTAGGAAATATTATTACTATATTTCCTTTTTTTTAATTTCTGGAGGCCCCAAAAACATTTGACCTCTAAATAGCAGCAACACTTCTGTTGTAATGAAACATCAGTCAAACTGTTAAATTCTTCTACTCACTTGACGTTGAGTTGATGAATCAATGGGTGTTTCCTGAAAGACTGAAACATGCAGTAATACCACCAATGTATGAATGTAGAGATAAGCAGTTGACCTCTGATAATTATAGACTCATCTTTCTCCTTCCAGTTTTCTCAAAAATGTTTGAGAAGGGAGCTTCTAAATATCAAAACCTTATGTGATAATAACCTTTGACAACAGCTGAAATTGGCTTCTGTAAATGCTTCTCTTCAAAGAAAATAATATCTGGTCTCTCAAACTCAGCTATGTTAGACTTAAACATGAAAAATTACCTTTTCCTATTTTCTGTAATCTTATCAAGGCCTTTGATTGAGTAGATTATAAAATGCTGTTTCAAAAATTAATACGGTATGATGTTAAATGCATTCTCCTTAAAAGGATGGAGTCATATCTCAACAGTAAAGAATGGAGGATTCCATTAAAAATTATTTTAGAGGACTACAACTAAATTTGTGATTAACATGGACGTTGGAAGACTCTTCAAAACCTGTGCTGTTTACTAACGATGTAAGTATACTGATAAAGGGCCCGGACACAGGAGAGACAACCAGAAAAATAATGAAACAAGCTGGCAATTGGTTCACAGTAAACAGCTTAACCCAAAATCTTACAAACTCTCACATTATGCATTAGCAAACAAATGAAAATATCTTAAAGGTGGCAGAATACACATACACATACTTACATCTGCTCAGCTACGTTGTCACAACTGACTACATTGTGCCAGCACTGCAGCTAAGCAGGGATGAGGGGTTGTGTCAGGTGGAATGCGAAGGGGGGAAAGGAGGCAGGAAGTGAGATAAAGGGTTGGGAAAAGGCACAGTGAATTTGGAGAGAAGAGAGAGCAGAGAAAGAGGGCGGCTACAGAGAGGGCAGTATGGGTGCAGAACGTGTAAAGGTGACAGGAAATCCAACTGCATGAGATACAGTGACAATGTTATATGACACATACTGGTTAATGTGATTTGTGACTGTAGTGTTCTCCAGCATCAGCTCTCAGTTCTATGTGGCTTGAAAACCACACAATTTGTTTACAAAAATGGAGTAGCATAAAATTCCTATGCTAGCTCTATTAAAATGCAAATTTCCTCCATCTTCCATGTGCTAGTCATGTTGCTCTGTCTGTGGCACACTAAATAAAGAATTTGACAACAGCACAAAAAGGATAGGTCCTGCTCACCATACAGTGGAGATGTTGAGTCGCAGACAGACACAACAAAAAGGCTGCTATACAAGTGAAGTTTTGATCAAAGGACCTTCTTCAAAAGAAGACAACACACACATTCACACAAGTGCAACTCACAAACGCGACCACTATCTCTAGCCATCAAGGCCTGACCATGAGCACCTGTGCATGATGGGAGAAGCAATCTGGGTGGTGGCAAGAAGGAAGAGGCTGGGTTGGGGAGGGGGAGAGATTGGAGGGTAGGGATGGGGAATGGGAAAATGCTGTTTGTGGGGGGCATACAGGGATGTGGTGGGGACAGGGTATGATAGCTAAGTGCAGAGGGAAGGTTACATGGGTAGGGGAAGGAGGGGGCAAGGGAGCAGAAAAGGAGAGAAGTAAAAAGACTGTGGGTGCATTGGTAGAAGAGAAGGCTGTGTCATGCTGAAGTGGGAGCAGGGAAGGGGGTAGGTAGGTGAAGGACAGTAACTAATGAATATTGAGGCCAGAAGAGTTACAGGAATGAGGGATATATTGCAGGGAAAGTTCCCACCTGGAAAACTCAGAGAAGCTGGTGCTGGCAGGACAAATTCAGACGGCACAAGCTGTGAAGCTTTCATCAAAATGAAGAATATTTTCTTGGTCAGCATGCACAGCAGCTGTGTGATCCAGCTGTCTCTTAGCCACAGTTTGTCAGTAACCATTCACAGTTTCTCAGTATCCATTCATCTGGACAGATAGCTTGTTGGTTTTCATGCCCACAAACTGTAGTTGCAGCTTCGCTTGTAGATCACATGACTGCTTTGAAGAGGTAAGTGATGCTTGTGACCAGATTGGTGTAGGTGGTGGTGGGAATCTGAATGGAACAGGTCTTGCATCTAGATCTATTACATGGATATCAGCCATGAGGCAAGGGGTTCGAAGCAGGGGTGAAGTAAGAATCGACGAGGATATTGTGTAGGTTTGGTGGGTGCAGAATACAACTGTGGGAGCTGTGGAAAGGATAAAAGTAGGATATTTCTAATTTCTGGACACAACAAGAAGTAGACAAAATTCTAGTGGAGAATACAATTCAGTTACTACAGCCTGGGACTTTGGGATGCTGTGGGTGACTGGAGAGAGAAGGCTTGGGATATTTGCTTCTATACAAGGTTGGGAGAATAATTTTGATCTGTAAAGGCTTCTGTGACACTCTTGATATAGTTGAAGAACAACTGCTCATCACTACAGATGCAATGGCCACAGGTGGCTAGGCTGTATGGAAGGGACTTCTTTGTATGGAATAGGTGGCAGCTGTCAAAGTGGAAGTATTGCTGGTGGTTGGTAGGTTTGATATGGACGGAGGCACTAATGTAGCCATCTTTGAGGTAGAAGTCAGTATCGCAGAAGGTAGCTTTTGGGTTGAGGAGGACCAGATAAAGCAAAAGTGTTGAGGTTCTGGAGGAATGTGTATAGGTGTCCTCACCCTCGATTCAGATCGTGAAGATGTCATTAATAAATCTGAACCAGCTAAGTAGTTTGGGATTCTGGGTGGTTGGGAAGGATTCCTCCAGATGTCCCTGAATAGGTTGGCATAGGGTGGAAATATCTATGAACATATTACAAGACCAGAAGTCAAGTTCCATGTCCAGTTTCCAAGGACATCAACTTATAAATGTTTATGAAACTGAACAAACTCACTCCTGCTAGACAGAACACTTACATTTAAATAGTATTGAATATTACACACAATATTTCTATTATTTTTATAAGAAAGAGCCCCACACTTTAAAAAAATGTGAAAATGAATAAAATACATTTTGATATAGCAAGGAACAAGCCTGTTACACATTACTTCTCTCAGCGCCTCAATCAACTGTGATATACTGAACTTCTGTAACAAATGGCTTGTATTTTATGTTATGAAGTACTGAAGGTTTTAATTAAGAATCTATTACTACCTGATATTTAATCATAATAGAGCCTACCACAAAAAATGGGTTTTTGATGAATCATTGACACCATTGCCTTAAAATGGTATACTTTCAAAACACACAAGTTATGATATAAAAATAATTAACACAAAATTCTTTAACCATGACATTTCCATCATATTATTACAGCAAATTGTACCACCAGTGAGGCATTTTTGAGAGATTCCCAATGTGCTGGTGCTTTGAAGCAGCAGATATTAATAGGATATGAGTTCTAATATAAAACTCATCAAATATGGACTTCAGCTGAAAATAACAAAATCCAATATAGGATCTCCCAAGTTCTGCTTAGAGTGTCTTGCCTCTAATTGGTTCAATGTTTTGTAGCATGTTGTTGAAATATCACAGAACTTATTTTGTTTTTCATGTGCAGCAATGCCTCCTCAATGTGAAATAATTGGAAGTGATGTCAAAAAACTCATACTCATCCCACGTGAGGACAGCCTTAGGGTCATGGGGCAGGTGGGGAGGTAGGTAGCAGGGATTGAGTCCCAGAAGGATTATGGGATAGAAGGATGTGTTGCATTCACGTAATTCAAAGAAGCTGGTGTTGGGAGGTTGGATACAAATGGCATGAGTGATGAAGCAGATATCAGCCATTGAAATTAGGTTTATTATGCTCAATGGCACTTTTTGCTTTGGATGGTTAACCTTGCTCTTTGCTACAGTTTGGGAGTGGCCACTTGAGGTGAAAAGCTGACTTGCGGTCAGGCCCACATAAATTGCTGTGCACAAATTATAGAAGAGTTGGTATGTGGTATGATACCTTTCACAATTTGCCTAGCCTCTGGCAGGATACAATATGTCTGTGCTGGGAAACCAGTAGGATGTCCTGCATAGATGTATTGGGCAAGTAGTTGAGAGTAGGTATGGCATAAGGATGGGCTAGGATAGCTTATAGATTGGGTGGGTGGTGAAGTATCATGTTGGGAGCGATGTGAGAGATTAAGTATAGATGACCTATTTCCAAGCACAAAGATAAGTACTCAAAGTCCTGTTGAATGCTATTGTTAAGTCTAAAGATTTCTTGAATTAACAAAGATTTTCAGCTGCAGCTACTGTCAAGGAACTTGAGCTCATCATATAATGTGAAACAATGGAGTGTGAATCGGCCTCTTTTATTGCCTTAAAATGTATATACAAGCAAAAAATCCATTTACTGTGAATTCACAGTTCATAACTCTGTGCTGAATATAATGAAATTTGTAGAAAAATTCTTTGGTATCAAAGTCAAAAAGTGGTTGGAATAACAGATGACCTTGATAAGAGGTACATCAGAAAAGCATGGGGCTCAGCACTGAAACTGTTATGTACTTCATGCCACCATGCTTCTAACTAGCGGTCACCATCAATTATCAAGGATGGGCATTACACCTATGGGTACTTGTTAAAAGTGAGAGGTGACTGCCACCCCACCACATTGTCCAGGAGAGGAGTAGTAGACATACACAGAAAAGATAACTCAGTAACATCTCAGTACATCACATCATCTAATGACAGCATCTCAGTTTGCTGTAAAAGCATCATGCCTCTGCGACACCCCCATCCAGCATGACACATGAGAAATTTTTCTGCAAGATGTCCGCCACAAAAGACTTCAGTCTCACATTAATGAAATTTGCTTGAGACAATAATAGATTATGTGCACTCTTTAATTTTGTTTACTTGGTTGCTCTCTACATTTTTAACATTTTTCTTCTGCTTCATTTTATAATTTTTCCTACAGTTTACCTTAAGCCCTGTTACATTTTCCATTTTATTTCTTGTGAATAACAATAAGCTCATTATGCCTCTCTCTGTTCAGTAAATACTAATTTTTGTGGAACCTAACTACATGAATTGCATGTAGCAATCTGCATGTGATGTTTACTGTCACATCTCTCCAACTAGTACAGGAGAGGTTTGAGTCAGTTAATGTATACATTTTTGTGTATTTCTGAATTTTGTAACTATTTATTTTAGTGTCAATGTCCTGTGAAACATATAAATCTTTTTTATTGTTTCTTAAAAAATAAAAACTTGAGATGAAGAAAGACTATAGTAACTTGTGGATCAGTTATCTAATATTACCTTAAGCCCTGTTACATTTTCCATTTTATTTCTTGTGAATAACAATAAGCTCATTATGCCTCTCTCTGTTCAGTAAATACTAATTTTTGTGGAACCTAACTACATGAATTGCTTGTAGCAATCTGCATGTGATGTTTACTGTCACATCTCTCCAACTAGTACAGCAGAGGTTTGAGTCAGTTAATGTATACATCATATAAAATCATCCTTCATGAAAGTACATTTTGTTTCAGCTGTGTTACAATCTTTGCACTAAATATGTGCTAGAGCCTGATGTGGAGCAAGGCTTTCATTCAATAACCCATTCTATTTTAAATTCAATGGACATATCTATTTAAAATATCTGCCATGATTTATAATATATACTTCTCGCAAACTTCATAGTGTGATCTTAATTTTCTAGGTTCAAATACTGTCAAAGGATGAAGTTGATGACAAAGAATTAGTCAACGCAATAGATGCTGCACTTGAAATTGGTTATAGACACATTGACACAGCTTACCTTTATTGCACAGAGAAAGCTATTGGAAAAGTTTTGAAGAAATGGACCAGCTCTGGAAAAATTAAGAGAGAGGACTTATTTATTACAACTAAGGTAAGGGAGAAGTTGCGTAAGACACTTTTAAATTTGTGTTGAGTTGTGACATGCAAAGTAGCTCCTTAAAAAATACATGGTATCATTATGAACACATTGTGTGGTATTCCAATAAATACTTACACAAATGAAGGATTTCCTTGATATGATATATTAACTATGTGCTTCCAGGTGTTCTGTCATGTCGTTATTTCCATTGATTGCACAACAACTCAGCAGAACACCTGTAAGCGTACCATTAATTACATAAAGGGCTGTTCTTAATTTAATTAAACTTTATAGTTTCAAAAACATCAATAACCACTAAATAGATTCCACTATTCACTTGACTACAGTGTGGCTTAGTTTCTAAATTTTCTTGCTTTTCATGCATTTGTGAGAAATGATAGATCCATTACTTGCACATCAAAATACACACTATCACACTTACCACAGACAGTTCAGTGGTGATGATGTCTGAGGTATTGTGGTATGTATTGGTTTGTCCCAAGGTGACACAGAGAACCCAGTCATTTATTTTCACTTAAATTTATTTCACCTTCTATCATTTTCACTTTTACTTGATGCACTCTAATCAGTTTTCAAGAGTATACCAAGAGTATACAGCCTCATGCGTCTCATGTGTATAAACACACACAAAAACACACACACACACACACACACACACACAACACAACACCTGTGAGTAGGAACATAATTCCACCACAACAGGATAATGCAACACTTGAGAACATTGAGAACATTTTCAAACAACATGAAACATTCTGGAAAATTCTAGAAGATTTTTTAACCTTCCAGAAGGTTCAAAAATGTAACATTTTGGAACATTCAACAACATTCATCAACATTCTCAAAGATTCTGTCTGTAACATTCATGAACATTCTGACCTGCCTCAGCCCCTCTGGCACTCATTTCCTAGCTGTTGCACTGACTTCCCATGTGAAGTCCATTGGCATCTTTGCACCCAATCCCTACAGTTCCAAAACCAAAACCTTGTCCATGAGTGGAGGATGGAGGGCTACCATACCATATAATACCCAAGCAATTTGGTGTGTGTATATATATATATATATATATATATATATAAAAAAAAACAAAGATGAGGTGACTTACCGAACAAAAGCGCTGGCAGGTCGATAGACACACAAACATACACACAAAATTCAAGCTTTCGCAACAAACTGTTGCCTCATCAGGAAAGAGGGAAGGAGAGGGGAAGCGGGTTTTAAGGGAGAGGGTAAGGAATCATTCCAATCCCGGGAGCGGAAAGACTTACCTTAGGGGGAAAAAAGGACAGGTATACACTCGCACACACGCACATATCCATCCACACATACAGACACAAGCAGATATATATATATATATATATACAAAGATGATGTGACTTACCAAACGAAAGTGCTGGCAGGTCGATAGACACACAAACATACACACAAAATTCAAGCTTTCGCAACAAACTGTTGCCTCATCAGGAAAGAGGGAAGGAGAGGGAAAGACGAAAGGATGTGGGTTTTAAGGGAGAGGGTAAGGAGTCATTCCAATCCCGGGAGCGGGAAGACTTACCTTAGGGGGAAAAAAGGACGGGTGTACACTCGCACACACACACATATACAGACACAAGCAGACATATTTAAAGACAAAGAGTTTGGGCAGAGATGTCAGTCGAGGCGGAAGTGCAGGCAAATATATAGAGTGAGATCTTTGCCTGCACTTCCGCCTCGACTGACATCTCTGCCCAAACTCTTTGTCTTTAAATATGTCTGCTTGTGTCTGTATATGTGCTTTTGTTTGGTAAGTCTCATCATCTTTGTATATATAATTTTCTTCTTGTAATTTGAAATGTTCTGTATTTTGTTCTAGCTACCAAGCTGGGCAATGAAGCCTGAAAAGGTTGAGAAATACCTTAAAGAATCACTGGCAGCATTGCAGTTATCATACGTTGACTTATATCTGCTTCACCATGCTGTTGGCTTAGTTGAAATCGATGGTGACAATGTAGAAGCATATCACAAGTATCCAACACCTGATGTTACAACAGACCACGTTAGTGTATGGAAGGTATGGGTCGCAGTCATTGTTTTACTCCATCATGCATCTTTTGTGAGATATCTATTTAAATATTCTTTTCATTCCCAGGCTATGGAAGCACAAGTAGATGCTGGAAGGGCATTGTCAATTGGGCTTTCCAACTTTAATGCTCGCCAGGTCAAGCGTATAGTAAATTCAGCTCGCATTAAGCCAGCAAACCTGCAAGTTGAGGCACAACTGTATTGCCAACAGAAAGAACTCGCTGCCTTTTGCAAAGCCTTAGATATCACTGTGTGTGCTTTTGGCCCTATTGGGTCACCAGCTCTAAGTACTACTGGTGCAAAGTAAGTTTACACATTTTTATCTACCACAATGTGAAATATTTGCAGTTATGCTGCATGATTCCTGTTCTTGTTCTTTTCTGTTGTCTGAATTCATCCACTTATCTCCAAGTAAGGTTTTCATGCAAGTTGTATTACTCTTAGCATTAAATCAAACAGTGGAAAGTCCACAGTGTAATAACAACAATATGGTAAGGATAGATTGCTACTCACTACACAGAGGATTGAGTTGCATACAGGCACAATGAAAAAGGATGGTAGGAATATTTGGCTTTTGGACAACCTTTATTCAGCTTTGGATATCCTCCATCACATGTATAAAACTCAAACACATTCACATAAGAACAACCCAAACACACATGAACACCAATCCCAATCTTATAATCCTATCTTCTGATAAAGGTTCCACCAGCATGGTTAAGAACCACAGAGATTACCAGGCAGACAGACTTAGTCAGCTGTCAGGTACATTCATCTACAACCTCTGTCACATTCCACAAATTCCGCAGGAACTTTGGCCCTTCCCCATATCCTCATATCCATCCCACAAGCACTCCCCTAAGTCTCTCTCCTCACACCCCAGCACTCATCATACTCCTACCTTCTACATGCTTGTTAAAGTACACAAACCTAAACACACAGGATGCCCCAATGTGGCCGGTTACTGCGCCCCCACAGTTTTCTGACTGGTTTGATGCAACCTGTCACAAATTTCTTTCTGGTCTGTGACATCTTTTCAACTCAGAGTAGCAACTGCAAACTATGTCCTCAGTTATTTGCTGGATGTGTCCCAATCTCTATCTTCCTCTACAGTTTTTATCTTGTACAGCTCCCTCTAGTACCATGGAAGTTATTCCCTGATGTCTTAACAGATGTTTTATTATCCTATCCCTTCTTTTTATCAGTGTTTTCTATATTATATTCCTTTCCTTGCTGATTCAGCAGAGAACCTCCTCATTCCTTATCTTAACATACACTGATTTTCAACATTCTTCTGTAGCACCACATCTCAAATGCTCATACTGTCTTCTGTTCTGGTTTTCCCACAGTCCATATCTCACTGCCAAACAACGCTGTGCTTCAAAAATACATTCTCAGAAATTTCTACCTCAAATTAAGACCCATGTTTGATACTAGTAGACTTCTTTTGGTGACGAATGCTCTTTTTGACAGTGTTAGTCTGCTTTTCATGTCTGCCTTGCTCCATCTATCATGGGTTATTTTGCTGACTATGTAGCAGAATTTCTTAACTTCATTTATTTAGTGATCACCAATTATGATGTTAAGTTTCTCACTGTTCTCGTTTATGCTACTTCTCATTACTTTCATCTTTATTCAACTTACTCTCATTTCATATTTGTACTCATTAGACTGTCCATTCTATTCAACAGATACCGTAATTCTTCTTTATTTTCACTGAAGATAAGAATGTCATCAGTAAATCTTAACACTGATATCCTCTCAACTTGAGTTTTAATCCCACTCCTGAACCATTCTTTTATTTCCATCATTGCTTCTTTCAACACTTAGACTGAACAGAAGGGGCAAAAGACTTTCCTGTTTCACACACTTTCACCCTTTCTGACCTGTGCACCCCATTCTTGGTCTTCCACTCTTATTGTTACCTCTTGGTTCTTGCACATATCGTATATTACCTAGCTTTCCCTATAGCTTTTCCCCATTTTTCTCAGGATTTTGAAGGTCTTGCATCATTTTACATTACTGGTCTCTTGATTTGTCTTCAGTATTGCTTCTATTATCAACCACAATGTCAGAACTGCCTCTCTGGTTCTCTTACCTCTCCTAAAGCCAAACTGATTGTCATCTAGCAGATCCTCAATTTTCTTTCCCATTCTTCTTCATGTTATTCTTATCAGTAGCTTGGATGTATATGCTGTTAAGCTGATTGTGCAATAATTCTCACACTTGTCTGATTTTTCAATCTTGGGAATTGCGTGGATGATGTTTGACTGTGCAATAATTCTCACACTTGTCAGATTTTTCAATCTTGGGAATTGCGTGGATGATGTTTCTCCAAAAGTCCGATGGTATATCACCAGTCTTATACATTCTGCTCATCGGCATGAATAATTGTTTTGTTGCCACTTTTTATGGAATTTTAACTATCCCTTCTGGTTTATTTCATTTTAAATCTTTGAAAGCTCTTCTAAATTCTGTGTCTAGTACTAGATCCCATATCTCTTCCCTATTGACTTTTGTTTCTTCATCTATCACGTCACGAGATAACTCCTCCCCTTCATAGAGGCCCTCAGTGTACTCTTTCCACCTATCCACTTTCTCCTCTGTATTTAACAATGGAATTCCCATTGCACTCTTGATGTTACCACCCTTACTTCTAGTTTTACCGAAGGTTGTTTTCACTTTTCTATATGCTGATTTGGTCCATCTGACAATCACGTCTTCTTTGATTTGTTCATTTTTTTCATGTAGCCATTTCACCTTATTTTGCCTGCACTTTCTGTTTATTTCATATCTTAATGACTCGTATTTCTATATTCCTAAATTTCCCTGAACATTTTAGTACTTCCTTCTTTCTTTGATCAACTGAAGTATTTCTTCCATTACCCATGGCTGCTTTACAGTTATCTTCCTTGACCTATTTTGTCCCTCCAACTTCTATTACTGGCCTTTTTAGAGATATGCATTCCTCTTCAACTGAACTGCCTACTGAGCCATTCATTATCACAGTCTCTGCAGCCTCAGAGAACTTCAAGAACTTCTTTCATTAGGACTTCCGTGTTCCACTTCTTTGTGCATTGATTATTTCTGACTAACCTCTTAAACTTCAGCCTACTCTTCATCATTACCAAATTGTATTCTGAGTCTGCATTTGTCCCTAGGTACACCTTACAATCCAATGTCGACTTCAGAATCTCTGCCTGACCATGATGTAATCTAACTGAAATCTTCCTGTATCTCCTGGCATTTTCCTAGTATACCTCCTCCTCTTGTGATTCTTGAACAGGGAATTCAATATTACCATCTGAAATTTGTTGCAGAACTTAGTTAGTCTTTTTCCTCTCTCATTCCTACTACCGAGCCCATGTTCTCCTGTAATTTTTTCTTCTACTCCTTCCCCTACAAACACACTCCAATCCCCCATGACTATTAGATTTTCCTCTGCCCTTATGTACTGAATTACTCGTTCAATATCCTCTTGTATTTTCTCTATCTCTTCACTTTCTGATTGCGATGTCAGCATGTGTACCTGAACTATTATTGTCAGTGTTGGTTTGTTGATTGTGATGAGAACAACCCTGTTACTGAACTGTTTACAGTAGTTTACTCTCTGTCCTACCTTCCTATTCATAATGATCCTACTCCCACTACACCATTTTCTGCTGCTGTTGATATTACCCTACACTCATCTGATCAGAAATCATTGTCTTCTATCTATTTCACTTCACTGATGCCCACTATATCTAGATTAAGCCTTAGGATTTCCCTTTTCAAATTTTTTTAGCTTCCTTGCCGTGTTGAAACTTCTGACATTCCATGCCCCAGCTTGTAGAATGTTATCCTTTTGTTGGTTATTCAATCGTTTCTCATGATCACACCTCCTTAGCAGTCTCCTCCTATATACAGGGTGATTCAAAAAGAATACCACAACTTTAAAAATGTGTATTTAATGAAAGAAACATAATATAACCTTCTGTTATACATCATTACAAAGAGTATTTAAAAAGGTTTTTTTTCACTCAAAAACAAGTTCAGAGATGTTCAATATGGCCCCCTCCAGACACACGAGCAATATCAACCCGAAACTCCAACTCGTTCCACACTCTCTGTAGCATATCAGGCGTAACAGTTTGGATAGCTGCTGTTATTTCTCGTTTCAAATCATCAATGGTGGCTGGGAGAGGTGGCCGAAACACCATATCCTTAACATACCCCCATAAGAAAAAATCACAGGGGGTAAGATCAGGGCTTCTTGGAGGCCAATGATGAAGTGCTCTGTCACGGGCTGCCTGGCGGCCGATCCATCGCCTCGGGTAGTTGACGTTCAGGTAGTTACGGACAGATAAGTGCCAATGTGGTGGCGCTCCATCCTGCTGAAATTGTGGAATTTGCAGCTCTCTGCTAGCTCTGCGAGTCGATTTTCCTGGGCTGCGAACAAATGCTTGCTGGATGCGTGCTACATTTTCATCACTCGTTCTCGGCCGTCCAGAACTTTTCCCTTTGCACAAACACCCATTCTCTGTAAACTGTTTATACCAACGTTTAATACGCCACCTATCAGTAGGTTTAACACCATACTTCGTTCGAAATGCACACTGAACAACTGTCGTCGATTCACTTCTGCCATACTCAATAACACAAAAAGCTTTCTGTTGAGCGGTCGCCATCTTAGCATCAGCTGACGCTGATGCCTAGTCAACAGCGCCTCAAGCGAACAAATGTACAACCAAATGAAACTTTATAGCTCCCTTAATTCGCCGACAGATAGTGCTTAGCTCTGCCTTTTGTCGTTGCAGAGTTTTAAATTCCTAAAGTTGTGGTATTCTTTTTGAATCACCCTGTATAAGCCACCAAACATTTCCTCCACAGTTCCTGTTCCTTGATCATCTGGTAATCCAATCATCACTGTCAATGCCACCTCCATCTACACTAGTATACCCAATGCCTTGACACTAATGAACACTACCTTTCCCAACATCCAACTGACTCCAGACCTACAACCTCCTTCCACATCACCACGACCAACTACATCCTCACCCACAATTACTACTCCTTGGGAGGTATCATCTACAACCAAATCCATCATACACCAATCGGCACCCCATGGCATAATTGTATGCTAACTGAAATGGGCTATCTACAGAAATCCTTGACAATGACCCAGAATCTCAAACCCCTCATGTGTTTCATATACACTGACGACACCTGTATGATATAGACAGGCAGTGATGATACCCTATCCACATAGTTCCAGAACTTCAGCATTTTCTCCCCCATTCTTTTCACCTAGTCCCCCTCAGCCCAACAAGCCACCTTCCTCAGTGCTGACCTCCACCTCAAGGATGCCCCACCAGTGCTTCTCTACACATCAAATCTGCCCGCCATCAAGTGACTGTCACTCATTCCACACCAAGAAGCACAGCCACCCACGGCCGTTGCATCTTTAGTGATGAGCAGTCCTTGTCCAAATGTACCAAAGGTCTCACTGAGCTTTCACAGACTGGAATTACACTCTCAGACAAGACCAGAAACAGATCTCTCATGCCTTGTCTCCCCAGTTAACTGTCATCCTCCATATAACTACTGCCATGACTCAGTATCACCAAGGACTGGAGCAATTGAAATACATTTTCTGACAGGGCTTCAATTATCTGTTATTGTACTCTGAAATAATAAATGTCCTTCCCACTATCCTCCCCATCACCATCCTCAGTATCACCAAGGACTGGAGCAATTGAAATACATTTTCTGACAGGGCTTCAATTATCTGTTATTGTACTCTGAAATAATAAATGTCCTTCCCACTATCCTCCCCATCCCTCCCACAGTGCTATTCTGCTGTCCACCCAGTCTATGCAATATCTTTGTCCATCCCTATTTCATCCTTGCTCCAAAACACTTTCTTCATAGCTCACACCGCTGCAAGACCTGTTCTTTATGTTCTTCCATTGCCACCTACTCCAGTCCTGTCACAGGCATCTCCTACCGCATCAAAGATAATGCTGCCTGTGAAAGCATCCATGGAATCTACCATCTTAGCTGCAACTGAGTGCTGCATTCTAGAGTAAAGAGCCAAATAAACTGGTGCACCTGCCTAATATCATGTAGGGCTCCCTCGAGCATGCATAAGTCCTGCAGCACAGCATGGCATGGACTCAACTAATGTCTGAAGTAGTGCTGGAGCGAAATGACACCATGAACCCTGCAGGACTGTCCATAAATCTATAAGAGTATGAGGGGGTAGTGATCTCCTCTGAAGAGCATGTTGCAAGGCATCCCAGATATGCTCAATAATGTTCATGTCTGGGGAGTTTGGTGGCCAGCAGAAGTGTTTAAAATCAGACCGATGTTCCTGGAGTGACTCTGTAGCAATTCTGGACATGTGGGGTGTCACACTGTCCTGCTGTAACTTCCCAAGTCCATCATAATGCACAATGGACATGAATAGATGCAGGTGATCAGACAGGATGCTTCCATTCATGTCACCTGACAGAGTCATATCTGGATGTGTCAGGGGTCTCCACTCCAATTGCACAAGCTTCACACCATTAGAGAGCCTCCACCACCTTGAACAGTCTCCTGCTGACATGCACAGTCCATGGATATTAACTGAAAACTTTTGTACTGTTTATGTAAACAAAGAACAGAGCCTACACTATATAAATTTTTCATTTATTTACTAACTTTACCACTTTGGCTACTTACTAGAGAGTCAAATGGGACCATGTACTTGCCAGCGTTAAATACTGAGAAAAATAAGAAATTCAAATTACAGTTACACTGAAACATACTGGAGATTCTTTCTAGCTGACAATTTTGATTTGGCTCCAGCAGCGTACCTGAGAGTTATGTACTGATTAATGAAATAAATAGACAGAATGTTTATATCTTTTGAAACTTTATATCGTATTCTCGTGTGGTTTAGAGGTTTCTGCCAGTAGCACTACTTATTCCTCTATAATTTTTCCTCCCATACCCATTAAAGTACTTCTTAAATAAAACTGTGAGAGATCTGGAGAAACTGTAAGGTTCCAGACTAATTACATAATGGCAATACAGGGATTTTGAAAGCATATTTTAAACTCCTAAACAAACCCATGGGCAGATGGGGACACCAGTCATAATTTATTTATTATGAACCGCACATGAAAACTGAAGAGACTGCCAGAGGTGAGAAATTAAGAGGATGGAATGTGGATAAAATAAAAGAACCAGAAACTGCAGAGAATTTCAGATGAAGTATTGGACAATTATTGGCTGAAAGAGGGGAAATGAAGAGAGTATAAGACAAATGGTTACCTCTGAGAGATGAAATAGTAAATGCAGCAGAGAGTCAAATAAGTAAGAAAATAAGGCTTTGTAAAAATTCTTGGCTATCACTGGAGATAAGGAATTTGGTTGACAAAAGGAGAAAGTATAAAATTTAGTAAATGTAGCAGGCAAAAAGGAATTATATGTCTAAGAATGAGATTGACAGAAAGTGCAAAATGGCTAAGCAGGAATGTCTATGGGACACATACAAGACTGTAGGAGCATGCATAACCAGGGGAAAGATAGATACTGACTATAGGAAAATTAAAAAGACCTTTGGAGAATAGAGAAGTTCCTGAATATCAAGGACTCAGATGGCAAGCCAGTACTAAGCATTGGGAAGGCTGAAAGATGCAAGGAATACGAAGGGGAATTATAAATGCAAAATGCATTTGTAAACAACATTAAAGAAATAGCAAAGAAAATAAATGAAAGTAAGATGGGAGATACAATACAAAGAGAAGAATTTGACAGAGCACTGAAAAACCAAAGTTGAAACAAGGCCACTGGAGTAGATAAGATTCCCACCAAATTATAGAGATCCTTGGAGGAGCCAGAAATGACAAGACTATTCCACCTACAATATTCATTTAAACAGATGGAATACCTTCACACTTTAAGAAGAATGTAATAACTCCAATTACAAAGAAGGACAGTCCTGACTCCTATGGACCACCGGTTTAATGAGTCATGGTTCCAAAAACTGACAGGAATTATTTACAGAAGAATGGAAAAACTGTTGAAAGTTGACTGAAGAAACATTTAAGCATTTGCAAGTTTGTAGAAACATTGTTGTGACTGTATTGACTGGAATACATTCTCTGGAATTCTAGTTAGTGGGGATAACATATAGTGAGCAAAAGGTTATTTACAACTTTTATAGAATCCACATTGCCATTATAAGAATCAAAAGACATAAAAGAGAAGCCATAGTTGTGAAGGGAGTTGTAACTAATTCACTTTATCAGCTTTGTTGCCCTTGGTAGCTGCTGTTTGTTCTTTCGATCATTGCAACATGCTGAAAACAAACAATGATGGAAGGATAGTTTGAATAATGTGTTGAAGTGTTTTAGACTGCACCTTCTGAACTGTGCACCTGGTTTCATTACATTACATTAATACTTGTTCCATAGATCAAGAATATGACATCTAGTAATGATATGGAGCATGTCAGTTTAACATAAGATTTCATCTACTGAGTACAACAAGTTGTCATTCAGGAATTCTTTTACTCACACAACAGAGGTACAGCTTAAGTCATCTGATGCATCTCACCTGGGGCAGCCAGATGACAATAGTCAAGAATTTTGTGTGTCCAACCAGTCAGACAAAAATGCAAAAAGTGTGTTTTTCTTGCATATTAATATACAGTCATTAAAAAATAAACTCACAGAAATGGAATGTTGGTTGGAAGAATTAAATTGCTATGTTATGATAATCAATGAGCACTAGTTAAATCATAGTGAACTTCAATTAAGTGTACCTTATCGATACCAATTAGCAACATGTTACTGTAGAAAAAATTTTAAGCATGGTGGTGTTTCAATCTTCATCAAAGAAACAAACAATTTAGAATATGAAGTGATAGATGTAAGTTCTCTATGTATAGAAGCAGTTTTTGAAGTCTCAGCAATAATGATACATTATGTGATCAAAAGTATCCAGACACCCCCAAAAACATTATGTTTTTCATATTAGGTGCATTGTGCTGCCACTTACTGCCAGGTACTCCATATCAGCAACCTCAGTAATCATTAGACATTGTGAGAGAGCAGAATGGGGTGCTCCGCAGGACTCATGGACTTCAAATGTGGTCACGTGACTGGGTGTCACTTGTGTCATACATCCGTATGTGAGATTTCCACACTCCTAAACATCCCTAGCTCCACTGTTTCCGAAGTGATAGTGAAGTGGAAACATAAAGGGACAGGTACAACACAAAAGCATACAGGCCGGCCTCGTCTGTTGACTGACAGAGACCGCCGACAGTTGAAGAGGGTCGTAATGTATAATAGGCAGCCATCTACCCATACCATCACACAGCAATTCTAAACGACATCAAGATCCACTGCAAGTACAATGACAGGCAGGAGCTGAGAAAACTTGGACTTCATCGTCGAGCGGCTGCTCATAAGCCACACATCACACCAGTAAATGCCAAACAAGTCCTTGCTTGATGTAAGGAGCATAAACATTGGATGACTGAACAGTAGAAAAACATTGGATGGAGTTTGTGCACTGTCCCACACATACCACAATACTTAAGCTTATCTAGAAAATCTCATGATTCACGCAGTCAAAAGCCTTTGAGAGATCACAAAAAATTCCAGTGCGTAATGTTCAGTTATTCAGAGCATTTAATATTTGGTCAGTGAAAGCATATGTAGTATTTTATGTTTAGAATCCTTTCTGAAATCCAAATTGACATTTTGTTAGTATTTCATTTCTACAAATATGTGAAGCTATGCTTGAGTACATTACTTTTTCCAGAATTTTGGATAAGGCTGCCAGAAGTGAGATTGGGTAGTAGTTATTAGCATCAGATGTATCCCCCTTCTTATGCAATTGTTTAACGACAGTGTATTTCAGTCTATCTTGAAAAATGTCCTGTTTTAGTGATCTACTACATATATGGGTGTGACTTATTTTTTTTTTTTTGGGAACAAGCTTTAAGTACTCTGTTGAAAATGGCATCAATTCCAGGTGAGCTTTTACTTTTGTGTGTATTTATTATTTTCACTTGGAGAGGTACATTGAATTTCAGTTTTATCAAAGTGCATAGGTACTGCCTCTTCCATATACAGCCTTGCTTTTTCTAATGAACAGCTCGATCATATTTTCTCTACAGAACTTAAAAAGTGATTATTAAAAACATTTTCTACTTCTGACATTTTGTTAACTGATAGACATACAGGCTTACTGTGCTCTCAGTTGCCCTGTTTCCCTCTTCACAATATTCAAAACTTTTCAATTTTATTATCAGAGGTGCTAATCTCAGACTTAATTATGTAGTTTTGTACTTTTTAATAACGTTTATTAATACAGTGCAGTAGTTTTTATAATGTTTGACTGTTTCTGGATCATTATTCCTTCTAGCTATAAGATACATTCCCCTTTTCTGTTTACAAGATATCTTTATCCCTTTAGTAAGCCACAATTTTTAGATGCTTACTTACAGTTTTATTTCAGCTTTCTTAAGGAAACTGTCAGAAATGTACTCACAGAGATATCATGAAAGAGGTGAAATTTTAAATTAGCATCAGGTTCCCTATGCAGCCCATCCTAGTCTAAGTGTTGAAAGCTTTCCCTAAAATTTGTAATTGTTGACTTATTAATTGCACACACTATTTTGGAGGTTTCTTCATTATAATGTGAAATATGCTCCCTGGAACCTGTCAGTATTAACAATACTAAGTCATGAAATTGTTAGGCGGTGTATGGGGGAAGATGTCAGTGATATAGATCAAGAAAGAGATGAGAAAGACAATTATTTTACAATAGCCAGTGGTCACAGTTCTGCCAGTGGAGGCTCATTCAGAAGAAGAACTTCAGGACAGTTGTGATGGGGACCTTTCTGTTTTTGTTTTTTGTTTTTTTTTTTTTTTTCTCAATAAAATGCATAAAGTTATAGTTAAAATTAAACCTGTTCAGAGTGATGATAAAGAAAAATGTAAATCCCAACACTGAATGTCAATTTTGCAGATTTTCTTTTTGTATGTATCAGGTGCAACTGTTATGTGAAATTTAAACCTTGTAATTTAGTTTTATATGAAAATTTACTAGCTCTAGAGCTTTATAATTTTAATTTGGTTCTCTAAAAATTTGTTTATGTATATTATTTTGAAAAAACTGCACAAAAGTATATGATTTTGAGTGATAAAAAGTAAAATACTGCAGGTTTTATTTAGTGCAACAAATCAGCAAGTATTTAAACATCATTTACATAATTGTAAAATAAAATGTTATCAAACTTAAATTAAAATTTTCATTTGATTTACACCTTAAATCTCAGTTTAAACAGAAGGGTCTCAGAGACCCCATCTCAAGGTATATGTTCAGAAAAGTCAGCCGAGGGTTAATACCATTGTTGAAATAATAACAGTTGATGTTAAGTTCAGGCTTCATGGTTCTCATTTGGATGCAGGTAAAGGAATGTTTCGCACTGCATTTGGTTACAGTTCCTTTTATGCAGTTTAGTGCAGTAGTACCCTCAGTGAAATAAGTAGCAATTGTTTAGTGTGGTTAAAGGAAAGAAAACCTAAGGCTCAAGTTTAGTCACTATTGTGGGTAGCATAATATGTAATTTCACAAGGATAACACTATGTTTTTCAGGTTCATTAATCACAGTCAACAAACTCAAATGCAAATTTACAATGTGAAGTAATTACAAGACACTGACATTCAATTAATAAAAAAACATATGACAAGGGCCTGAGATCCGATTCAAGCAAGAGGGTGTTTTTTTTTAAATCAAAAAGGCATGAATTTGCAATGCAGATGACCAGCCACACATGGTCAGAAGTATATTCAGATACACCTGTAAACAAAAAACTCAACAAGTTCATGAACCTATTCAAATGAAAATTTGAGGAGGCATTGCCTAAGATGGTACATTCTGTTGGGGAATATAGTAGAAAGAACTGGGTAATGAAAGGTATCAGAAAATCCTCTGAAACTCTCAAATATCTCAGATCTATTACATAAATAAGTGTGATCCAGCCTTCTTATAGTTCTTTCTCAGAAAGTTTCCATAAACACAACACACAGCTACAAATAAGTAAGTACCTTACACAATGCCGGTGGTACCCATCAATGTGTGTGTGTGTGGGGGGGGGGGGATGGAGGGGGGGGGGGGGGGAGTCAGTAGGTTTGTACATACAATGGAGAGTAAAATGACCACAGGTCTAGATGAAGTTCCAATGTGTCCACTAAAAGACGGCATTAGCAGCATAACAGCACCCCTAGCAGTCATTATAAGTGAGTCACTCTCACCAGGTTGCTTCCCTGATTACCTTAAGCATGCAGAATTTCTTCCAGTACATAAAATATGTGATACAGAATATGTAGAGAATTACACACCAGTTTCATGACTCATGACTGTCTTCCTTTCCAAAAATAATAAGAACTATTATGGAAAAGAGACTTATGGATTGTGTAGATAAATATCAACTTCTGTGCAAAGAACAACTTGGCTTCAGATCTGGAAAGGGAACAGAATAAAAGTTAACAAAAGCTGCTTTAGGAGAACAAGTAACTGGCATTTTTCTAGACCTCAGTAAAGGTTTCACACAGTTGATCACAAAATACTTCTAGGTAAACATGAAGCAATAGGAATAAGGGGAATGGTAAATAAATGGTTTAGGTCTTCCTAGCAGACAGAGTGCGCCAGACCGAGACTCGATCTCAGGACCTTTGCCTTTCGTGGGCACTTTCCCATAAAAGACAAAGGTCCCAAGTTCGATTCTCAGTCTGGTACACAGTTTTAATCTGCCAGGAAGTTTCATATCAGCACACACTCCACTGCAGAGTGAAAATTTGATTCTGGAAACATCCCCCAGGCTGTGGCTAAGCCATGTCTTAGTAATATCCTTTCTTCCATGTGTACTAATTCTGCAAGGTTTGCAGAAGAGCTTCTTGAAGTTTGAAAGGTAGGAGACAAGGTACTGGCAGAACTGAAGCTGTGATGATGGGTCGTGAGTCATGCTTGGTAGAGCACTTGCCTGCAAAAGGCAAAAGTCCTGAGTTCGAGCTCGATCTGGCACACAGTGTTAATCTGCCAGGAAGTTTCATATCAGCACACACTCCACTGCAGAGTGAATATTTCATTCTAGATTATAATAATACTTAGAAAGTGTATTACTTGTGTAAACATGTACTTTTTAAAATGGAACAATGCCTATTGACATTAACAAACTAAAAGTAGGTTAAATTATAATGTGAGTGGTGTTTATTGCAGGCTTCTAGCGAAAATCATTTACAAGATATTGTATTTTGGAAAGTTTCCATACCGACACTTGTTTGTGCTATTCAACCTGCTTAGTTTCTACGTACAGTGTTGTTACATTTGCTTACAGTGTGCTTGTGTGTTCCTTGAGTGCATTCTGACTTGCGAGTCATTAGTTTGTGACAATCATAAATGGGCTTTACCAATGCAGACAAATCTGACACGCTTACGGTGTATGGAGAGTGAAGGTGGGATGCAGTTCATTCTTGTACACTGTATGTGGCAAGATATTCCAACAAACATCAGCCACCTCAGTAACTATTTATCAACCTCTTCAACCCGTTATGTGAAAGTGGTAGTGTAACACCCAGACAGCACAACAGAATGAAACAAGTGATGACAGAAGAGGGGGAAATTAATAATCTGGTGCTGTTTCAGTTGATCCACATGTTAGTTCCCATGGAATCGCAATGAGTGGCATGAGTCAGGCAACTCTCTACATCAAGAGTTGCACGGAAATGATTATGAGAATCATGTTAACTTCTGTTCATGGACATTAAGACAGGATACTCCAGAAGTATCATGTATCTTTATTAGTTATGAAGCCACATTTATCAGTCATGGCCAGATAAACAGACAAAACATGCACTATTGGTCTATTGACAATCCACATTGGCTTCGTTAGGTGGAATTTCAGTGTCCATGAAGTATAAATGTGTGGCGGGATAGTGAACCATTAGCTCAAAGGCTCATTTTTCACAGTCGGAACACTGAATACAAACAAGTATTGCCGCCTCCTAACAGACCATCTTCCACAGATGCTAGAAGATGTTCCTCTGCAGACTAGGAGGAACCTGTGGTTCCAACATGATGGGTATCCAACCCATAGTGCATGAAGTACTACAGCATGTCATCACAAATCCCTTTGTTTCTTGGCCATAGTTTTTGAGTGGCCATTCATGCAGACAGACAGCTTCTTAGTTATCATACCCACATAGAATGCAGCATAGTGGCTGCATGAATGGCCATTGACAAACTGGCCAAGGAACAAGTGGGCCACCCTGTTGCTGAGCAACTTGCCAAACATGACATCCTTCGTTTCAATGACTACTTCATAGCTTTTCTGAATTGCCAGGTAGGAACTTTCCCTGCAATATATTCTACTTTCCCATAACCTTCCTGGCCTCATCCTTTGTTAGTCATTGTCCTCTCCCACCCACCCCCTTCTCTGTTCCCATTCCAGCACTACACAGCCCTCATTCCTCCATCACACCAGCCTTTTTACTTCTCTCCTTTTCTGCTATCCCCCCACCTTTCTGCTGCCCTCCATCTAATCTCCCGACTGCACATAGCTGCCCTACCCTCTTTCCACCTCATTCCTGCGTACTCCCCAACAGCACGTCACTGTCCGCCACCCATACGCTACTATCCCTCCCCCTCCCTGCCCCAGCCTCCTCCTTACACCCACACAGTAGCCACTACCATCATGCACTGGTGCTGCTGCTCGCAGTATGACTGCAGTCATGTGTGTGTGAGTTGCATTTGCGTGAAAGTGCATGTGTGTCTAGTTTTGATGAAGACCTTACTAGCCAAAAGCTATATTTGTGACAGCCTTTTGTTGTGGCTATCTGCAACTCAAAATCTCCACTATATGGTGAGTAGCTTTCTTTTTAGATTACTGCTACATTCCATCCTGGATTTTCCATTGTTTGATTTTTGAAACATTAAAACATTTAATGTTTCTCTATTTTGTGTTTTAATCAGTCTTGAAAATTTCAGGACTGACAGAGTAGATGAACCAACTCCCCACAAATTAGGACCAATGAGATTTCTATGAATGAATGTGAATAATGAACATAAATGAAAACAAAGTACTGTGTGTATGACATATCCTAATGAAGTGACTGTTACAATGTACAGACATGCGAGTTGTATGCACTGTGGGCTCTTGGGACCATGCATGTGACTTGCTGTAACAGTATAGGAAATTTCTAACATTCACGACAAAAAAGAAAATTTTACCAGCTTTAAAATAATTTAACTTATGATTATTTTGTGATAAAAGCATATTGATTTATGCAGAAATTGTTTTAAAAGACATGGTATCATGACTTTTCTATTCCTATCCACACACGAAAGAGTATCACTACTCATTAGGAAAAGACAAAACAAAACTGTGAATAAATGCAAATGAACACTCTGAGGACACCACAAAGAAAGAGAAACTAATGATACATTTTAGGATGTAAATATTTGAAAAATTACAAAAACCACATGACTACTAAAAAATCAGATCAATGCATGGGTTACTCATGATGATACTAGACATCAGATGTGAAATGTCATTGCTAATTTCCTCAGAAACTACTTAGTCCAAATGTTACCTTTTCACATTGACATTTAGTATTTTTATATTGTGATATTATGACCAGCTTATATACTGTTTAGTTAATACCTAATGCAAGGTTACAATATAATATTGTCTTATTTGGAGTGTTCTGATATTGACAATATGTTATGGAATTTAACGAATTCAACTAAAAAATCAATATTCATAGTGATATGTTTTGGTGACAGTTGTTTTACAAAAAGCAGCCAGGATATAAAAGAACACTTATTTTTCAGTGTACCCAATTTGTCACCACTGGCAGATCCTGTTGTGAATGAAATTGCAAAGAAGTACAATAGAACACCAGCACAGATCCTTCTTCGGCACTTAATTCAACATGGAATTGCTGTAATTCCAAAGAGTTCAAATCCTAAACGCCTGAAAGAAAATTTCCAGGTATGAAAAATATTATAATTATGCATCAATCATTATTTCAAACAATTTCTCATATAGTTATTGTGATGTGATATAAAACTGTTGTTTGTTTCAGGTGCTTGATTTTGAATTGAAAGAAGATGATATAGATAGGCTTGATGCATTAGATAAAGGAGGGAAAGGTCGCATTTTCACTGAAAATGTGATGAAGGGGTTAGTAATTAATAAACCATATTAATACGAAGTTGATTTACATAACTATATGACTAAAGATTTGAAATTAATGTGTATTTAATAAACAACAGAAGAAAACAGTAAGTGCACTTATCATTGAGAATGCTACTTAATGCCACAATAATTCAGTAATAGTTTGTTCTTTTTTTAGACAGTGTTTTAGTAATCACAATTAATGTTGAAATTACGAAATTCAGGCACTTCTCTCCTTTTTCCTCCAAAATTATTATTGATTATTCCCCAAGTACTATCATAGCAACATTCTTAGCTTAACTCATTACATTAGCTATGTCCAAATAATTACTGAATGAGCATTTGAAATTATTACACAAGAAAGACAATTCAGGTGCTGGTCAAGACAGCATATGTCATCACATTTACATGAGAAAAAAGACAGAGATGCCAATAATGGATCATCATGTATTGTTACAATACAAAAATGAATGATGATTGGTACCAACAATGGTAATCCCATAACAGCACTTTATCAGCCTTCAGTCACAGTGTAATATGTATAACCGTGACATCACTTTATCAACCTTCAGTCACAGTGTAATATGTGTGACCCCATCTCTCACCTACATAACCCACTGGCCATTTGAGTTTTAATGCTCCATTTTTTCATAAAAGTTTAATGTCTCCTTTTGAGACTTCATCTGACTCTATGCACATGATCACATATCTACTTTGGCATATTTGAAAACAAAATTTCATAGATAAATTAATGTTTATCAATGTTCTTTGCTATAAAAGCTATAAAGTTTTTACAAAGTTGGCAGTTTCTTACATTTGTGGGTACAAGTGAATTTCATACTGAAATAACACCCCAACACCACTTTCAATGAATAATGCTTTATTATAATTAACATATTTACACGAGTTGACCACACAGTTCAATAGTAAACAAGAGACTGCCTGAGTCCTCGGTACCAAGTATATCTTAGCACAGATATTTCACATTACTCGATACATCAATCCAACACAGAACTCTCCCTCAGAGGGTGGAGCACAGAGTAGGAGCAGTTAGAGAAAGGGAACAGGACTTAGGTGGAGGAAAGTGAAGACACGACATAATCTTCTAACCATGCTGGCTGGCACAGAGGTCGACCCACATGGGAGAGTGGGACATGGATAGGCATAGGTTTTGAGGACTGTGGCTGAACACATTGGACGTGATGTGTGAGTAGACTGTCCTCAGCCGTGGAAGCTCGAAGACAGCCATCTACAAAGTTAATAGGTAACTGGAAAACTCAGATGAGTATTAGGTTACAATCAGAGTCTCTGAGGGAGTGAGGTGGTGCATGAATAACAAACAAATAGTCTTTATGACATTGCAAGGAAATATCCTTGATGGGGTACGCAGAGACATTTACAGTGAATGTAGCTGTGGCAGCAGAAGGCATGGGAAATGAGAGGAAAGGTATGACCAATTCATTACATGCAACACTGTCACTAACACTGCCCTTACGAGGAGGGAGGGTATGGGAGGTGGGGGTGCCTACTGAACACTCACCAATGCAGCTACACTTGTATTGAGCTCTGAGTCCTCATCATCGGAGGTGTGGCTAGAAAGAACCCACAGTGGTTTGAACTGTTGTAGGGAGACTGTTTGTGGTTTGCCATTTAGCATGATCATCACAGTATTTTCCGATCAACTGAAATCCCGAAGAGGCCCGGAATATGGCAGAGTTAGGGATGGACAAATGGTGTCATCTTGTAACATAATAAAGTCACAGCTTCTAAGGTCTCTGTGGAGAAAAATTTGCTGGCATTTGTGTGCGTGGGGTTGTGGTGTGCACATGCACACAATGTGTGAGCAAACTTCCTTGACTGAAGAGGGCAGTACCTCTTCAACAGTAGTATTAAGAGTCTCAACAAATTCAGCAGGTAGTACGAGGGGATTTCTACAGGTGAGGCTTTCAAATTGTTTTTATAGACTGTGCATATGCCCAATAGAACCCACAGAAGAGTGTCGGATTATGAGCCCGAGTGACATATTAAAGCTTATTTCAGCATTCAGTGCCAGCATTTGACCACTCTGTTACTTTGTGGATGATAAAGCTGTTGTACAAAATTACTTGGCACCACACAGAGTGCACAAGCAGTCAAAGAGCTGATGGCCCTGATCTGTGTTCACACAGGTACGAGCAGCCCTTAGCGGCTCGCCATCTTATCTTATTTACAACTTTTCATGACGTCGCCTTTCCGGCTTAGATTTTTTTTAGAATGTGACTTGTAAGTACTGCATCTCTTTCCAGTTTATTAATGTCTTATATACATATTATGTTTTAGAACAGTAGTTTAATTCTGAAGACGACACTCATAGTAGTGCCGAAACCTGGTCAGTTTTGACTTAAAATTTGTGACCGAGGGCTTATTTGTTCTAACATAATTCTGACATGGTCACTGAACCTTAGCAGCTATGTTCAAAGTTTTAATCTGGCATTTGTTAAGAAGAGTGGGGTATAAAATTCTGGCACCCCACTATCTGCTCTGTGGCAATGGGAATGGCAGTGATATTATGTGTCCTGGTTTTCTCTTACTGTCAGTTCTCCTAGCGACTTCAGACTTCCATGACTTCACCCTTCAGAGGCTCTTTCCTGCTGGTTCAGCACCTTGATACGTATTGTTGAGTTGTACCCTGAACACCTGCTTTGTCACTAGTATGATGCTATCTCATGGCTTCCATGACATTATGATTTGCTTGCAGACTTGGCCACTTGGTCATTCCCCCATGCTGCATAAGCTTCCGTGTCTGCCGCAACTCACTCAACATTTCCCCATAGCCGGCAATCTATTGGTCATTGACATAGACGGTTCAGCTTCTGGGGGTGCCAAGGTAGAACTTTGACAAATTTTTAGTATCTGCCAGGGCACTACCCTGGGGTGTAACAAAATGCATACAAACTGTGAAAAGCTAAAAGAAAAAAAAGAAATGCCAGACCACTACAGCATTAATACCTGAAAACTGTAATTGAGATGAAATTAGATGAAGCAATGCAGTGATGGTTCCAGAAGAAGAGAGTAGAAGGGGTTCTGGTTTAAGGTTTGATGTTAACAGAAAGAGAAAGAGAGTTTAATGAAACTGTGTAGGCTGGAAGAAAATTTAATGCTTCATAAAGATGGCTGACTCATTTAAACAATGTTACAGGATTCAAGAAATTGCTGTTCAGGGAGAGCAACTTAAAGTTAACATAAAATTAACAAAGGAGTAGTTGTTGCTATTTGTGAGGGATTCTTCAGTTACATGAAACAAAATAATTTTTCCATGGAACACATTTACAATACTGATGGAACCGGATTGTAATGTAAGGGCATTCCAACATGAAATTTAGCCTCTCAGCCTGAAATGCAAGCTACTCGAAAAAATAAGAGTGAACAAAGGCTTATTGCTCTTTACTGTGCAAATTCAAACTGAACTGATTTGTTATTGGTACATAAAAAATACCTACATTCAGCTTTACTTCACTTGCATCAGAAAGGAGTCTCAATGGACAGTACTATTTTCAGAGTCTGGTTCCATTGTTTGTTTGTTCCTGCTGTGCATATGTATTTGGAGAGGAAAGGTTTACCTGAAAGAGCTATTCTTTTACTGGATAATGCACCTTGTCATCCTGCAGAAGATGTAGGTTACTGGTTTACAACAGTGGAGTGAAGTGCCTTCCACCTTTCCTTACATCAGTCATACAGCCAAAGGGCCATGGTGTGAAAAAAGCCATGAAACAACATAATCAATCAAATCTCATGAAACATATTGTGCAAGAAGATTCAGACATACTTAGTTTGTGGAAATCCCTGATTGTGCTTGATGGAATCCATAATATTTGTAAGGCTTGGGACAATATGATGATGACAACCATAGCACACTACTCAAAGAAAATTGCAACAGCCTTTCCTCTGTTAAAAATTGCTTTAAGGCTATAGTAGTGAGGAATGTGATACTGCTACCTGTCTGACCAATCTTGTAAACAAATTTCTGGTGGTGAAGCTATAGATGACAATGATTAAATAGTGATGCCTAGGGACCAGTATTTGTGCAGCTGAGTGATGAGCCATGGATATGGTGAAAAAAGAGTGTGAAGACAAGGCAATCGAGGAACACGTTATCACACACACTGAGGTACGGAAATTCAGTGACCTGTTACTAGAGTATGCAAAACAAGATTTGTTTGACTGTACTGATGTTGTGACTCCATGGTAAACAACAACCATCTTCACGTAAAATTAAATCAAAAACTGAGACTGAAAAATTTGGTGATTGTTACCCCAACATAATTTCAAAGCAAGTGGTCTGAAATAGAGTGTGGTGTAATTTTGCAATTGAATTTTCAGTTTCCAACACATAATATGTAAGTAATGCAGTGGGCTTTCACAAGTAGCGTGTAGCACATTTTGTAAATACAATAAATTGCAGTTTTCAGTAAAAAGGTATGTTTTGGATTACCTGTATTTCTCAGTTATCTGTGCAGTCTTGGATCCAATTTACATTTGACCAATTACTTTCCATAACCATTCCTTGTCTCAGTCATAATTATGACTTTTCTTTGCATTGTGTTCCTCTGCAGGCATTCCATAAATACTTTCTTAGACTTTCATTCATGTTGCACTGCTTTTAACTTTAAACATTTCTATTAAAACACCCTCACCTCCAGACTTGCATACCTCAAAGGTCTTCATACACTTTACTGGACACCAGTATTGGAATTCTGTTATTTTCATTGTTAACTACCTATGTTTCCAATACATCTCTTGAACTTCACAAACATTTAAAAAAATATTTGAATTTTTGCAAAACTTTTTCTGTGTTGTTACCTATAGTGCCATCTGCCGCCCAACATAAGATTCTGTTGGGTCTTCTTCATAGTCTCATTATTTTCAGTTGAAACACTTACCAGATTTAAATGATAGCTTCTCACACCCCCTGAAAGACATTTTATAGTTTCATTGAATGTAGCATATTCTGTTAAGTTACTATTATCATTTGACTGAAACAGTTGTCTTCTGTTAAATAACTGCCTTGTTTTATTTGAGATTATCTTTTATTTAGCTTTTCTTCACATCTGAAACATCTTTTGCTGTTTGCATAAGCACCTGTATTATGAACTGACTTTGTATGTACAAAATGTCTGTATAATTTCAATTTTTCTGAGACACTATACTTGTTACTTATTTAAAGTGGTGCACCTGCCTAGTCTTAAATAAATTCTCATAATTTGTTTTTCAGCCTTCCTGTCTGATGAGTTCGTTTCTTTCAAGATTAATATCTAGCTTTACTCTTCATCTTATGAGCCTGCAGTTGGAACTTTACCAACCTTTTTTAATGCCTCTTAAGTCCCATAGATTTTCATCTTCACCGATGTTCCTGTGGTTATTATTAGATGCTTTTAACAAATAGTAATGATTTAACACAACACTGTCAAGTTTACTTTTTATTCACTTTTATTATTATTGTACACAGTATAAACAGTTTGCTTGTAATGGATTATATAGCTTTAATAACAAAGATTGGTAAACTCCATAAGCTTTGAATGGTCCAACAAAACTTTACAAGTGGTAAAGACTAACAAAGGTACTTCATTGACTGACAATAGGTGATGACTGACTCATTCTTATGTTAAGAAGTGAGCAGGTCAGATATTACAAAAATGTTAAAATACAAGGCTATTACATTCCAAGTGTTAACATACGGTTTAGAAGAAGTAAAAAAGTATATAAACACATTCGGCAGTGAATTACTTATGTTTAACCATAAATTGTATCCTATTAAACTGGTATAAATAATGGTTCTGTTTAATGGGGTGGAAGTTTTGGTGCACACAGGACTCTACAAAAGCCCACCAAAAATTCTCTGGAAAGTCAAATTTTCTAATTGATATATTTCACAAACTAAATTAAATTATTCTAGGGAAGTTACACATTTTTGGAATCAGAAAAACTGAAGTTACAAAACTATCAGAGTAATTTTGACATCATTACATTTTAAAATTTGAAAATTCTGAAATACAATAATTTTGAGTTGGAGTAACATTTGAGTCACACGTTTATCATAAAAGATAAGACTTTCTTTAGAAAGACAGAAATGAACACTTTCAAACAATGTAGGCCAATCGTAAAACAAACAGCTATTAGGGGGGTTCCATTTTGTAGTACTCATGGTGTACAAAGCTCTTAATTCATGAATATTTCTTGAAATAAAACGTTTTCATACAAACTAATTATGTTGTTACTGACAACGAGCAACATTATGAGCTACTACTTATGGAAATGCCAGTCTTTTTGTGTAAGTGTGACAGACTTTGATTTGGCTTACGACCATGGCAGTAAAATGTTTTTGTTTATAATATTTATTTTATTTTTTACTTATTTATTATCATCCCAATGATCACATTTGTGATATAGGATTTGTCAGGGTACATTTTAACAACTATATAATATCTTTACAAAATTTTTATCTGTGCTGAATTCATGTGAATCTATCTTATGTCTAATACAATATACAACTAATAAGTGTTTTTATAACATAATTTCTTATGTGCTTGACAGACATATTCACTGATGTAATTTCATTTGTCACATTAACTTAAACATATATTCTTATACAGTTGCACATAGATATTCACTTATGCTGTAATAACATTTGCCAAGCATGTGGTTCTTTACAACAGTTTTAAATTTATCCTCATTTTCCAGCTCTTTGATATGTTTTGGTAGTGCATTAAAAAGTTTGACGCCTTGATTACATACATGTTTCTGACTTCGGGTCCTTGTTACAGCTTGTACGTGGAGATCTTTACATTGCCATGTATCGTAATTATGGCAGTCTGTATTGGTTTTCATTTTCTCCTGATTTCTTTTGATCACCAACAGACATTTCAGAATGTATAATGATGGAATTGTTAAAATTTTCAATGCTTTAAAAAGGGGCCAACAATGTGTTTGAGGTGGGCTCTGGGCCATTATCCGAATAGCGCGTTTTTGTAATTTGAAAATCTCATTTAGATGACAATTTGTTTTTCCCCAGAATACTATCCCATAGGATGCAATGGACTGAAAATAGCCAAAATATACTAATCTGGTACAGTCATTACCACAAACTCTTGAAATTATTCTAAGTACAAAACATGCTGAATTTAGTTTTAGTGCTAAGTTCACCACATGGTCCTTCCAGTTAATCTTCTCATCAATGTGCATACCCAGGAATTTTGCACACTGTACTCTTTCAAGTTGTTTTCCCTCCATGGTGGGATTTAGGTTGTCATGTTCACTTATTTTTCCATATTGCACATAATTAGTTTTTTTGCATTCAGTGTTAGCTTGTTAGCACTAACCATTTTTGTATATCTTGTAGGACATGGTCCACAGTACTGTGCAATGACTGCTTCATATCACTAACTATTAAACTAGTATCATCAGCAAATAACATGATTCTAGCTTTTCTCTCTGACACCTGAATATCATTAATGTAAATGAGGAACAGCAAGGGGCCTAATACACTTCCTTGGGGTACCTCCCTTGGATCTGATCTTAGTTTAATTTTTTGATTAATATTTGGTGCTGTAATTTCAACCACCTGCCTCCTCTTTTCCAAATAAGACTCAAACCACTTTTTTACTGGTCCTGTGGTACCTATAGCTTCAAGCTTTTCCAAAGGTATGCTGTGGTCAACATTGTCAAAGGCTTTTGACAAATCTAGATCTATCCCAACTACACTTTCTTCCTCTTCCAATTTAGTGATTATTTCTTTTGTGTATTCCAGTACAGCTGTTTCGGTACTTCTCCCAGCTTGAAATCCATGCTGATTAGTGTTTATCAGATTGTGGATATTAAGATACTGTGTGACTCTATATTTCATTAGTATCTCTAAAACCTTAGAGAAAGTTGGGAGAAGTGAGACAGGTCTGTAGTTTTCTATTTTAAGCTTATCACCCTTTTTCAACAGGGGAACGACTTCAGAAATTTTCAGTTTCTGTGGAAACACACCCTCAGCCGTTGACAAGTTTGCTATGTGCGCCAATGGTTTTGCTATTAGATTAGCTGTTTTCTTTACTAGTATTATTGGCACCTCATCTACTCCAGCTGACATCTTGGACTTGAGACTTTTAATCACTTTTAAAACTTCCTTTTCGTTTGTTGGAACTGCCATCATACTGCTGGTTGCCTTGGGTGCTTCCATCTTAATCTGCTCTCCAAAATTCCTGCTTAATGTCTGGGGTACATTTAAAAAGTAATTATTTATATAATTAGGCATGGCATATTTATCTACCATTTTATTCTCCTCATCTTTTAGAATAATTTCCTTGACTTTGATAGGTACCCCGGTTTCTTTTCTCACAATTTCCCATGCTATTTTAGTTTTATTTCTGGACTGTTTTATTTCCATATCATTACTTAATAACTTTGCATTTGCAATTACTCCCGATATATTTTCCTATACCTTTTTACATATTCTATAAGATCAGTATCTGTACACTCCCTCAACTCTGAATTCAGTTTTTTCATGCTTTCTTAATGCCAAGAGTCATCCAAGAACTTGACTTTATGTGTCCAGTAGACTTGATTCTGGTCAGTTTCTTTGGAAAACTCATTGCAAAGTTCATCATATAAATCGATGCAAATACAGTATATACCTCATCTGTACTTGTCTGTTTCATAACATCTAGCCAATTTTCATTTTCTAAGATACTTACGAACTGACGACAGCTGTCCACAGAGAAGTTTCTTTTGTAAATATTATTTACACCTTTATTTTCCTTTGACCTTAAAGGGATTTCAATGGTGAGAGCATTATGGTCAGACAATCTATGTCAGTTGCTGACATATTTGAGAAAATGTTATCTATGAGGCTATTGGAGGCATTTGTTATTCTAGTTGAATTGTTTATGTGTGGTGACATGTTGAAACTCTTTAATATGTCCAAAAATTGTCTCTTTTGTCAACTTTCAACTAGAAGATTAATATTGAAATCACCATAAAGAATAATCACAGTTTCTTTTTTTGTAAAAAGTATTTAGCAACAATTCTAATTTATCAAAAAAGGCTTCTATGTTTCAACATGGTGACCTATACACTGTTATGACTATGACTTTTTTCATCAGGCCATATAGCTGGACAGCACCTGCTTCAAAAAACTTTTCAATACTTAAGTTCTCTGCTTCACATCTCTTTTTGAATTCTAACTCTTGTCTAAGGTAAATACTGACTCCACCACCTTTTGCAATTTTCCTACTATAGTGATTTGCCAGTTTAAATACTACTAATTTCATGGTCCTTACACCAATGTTCAGTAATACACAAGACATCAGGTTGGGTGTTACTTACTGCTATTTCAAGTTCACAATATTTGTTCTTGAGGCACTGCACATTTAGAGTCATAATCTTTAGAACAGGGGAGTGAGCACCGATGACATTTCTCCTTTTGTTTAACACTGTTAACTTTGAGTTTTCATTAAGGCCGGATACCAAAAATCCTGTTGTACCACAGGTTTCTTGTTTCTGTTGCTTTTCCTACTTGAAGTGGATGATGCTGATTGATTGTTTATACTAGATGTGGCAGCTGATGACATTTTAATATTCATTATTGCAGATGTTGACGTTTTTAGTGTTTCAGCAAATGTTGCTCTTGTTAAGGTTTTCATTTCTTCTGCTTCTGCCCTCATTTGGAGTGGGATTTTAGGGAACTTTTCTATTGATATACAGCTTATTTCTTCTAGTATCTTTTCACTCATCATCTTTTTTCCATAATAGTTCCTGTGCTGTCCATGCCTCGTGAAATGATTTCTCACTGAGCTGTTTGCATCCACAAATGCTGCAAATTTAAAAGCACAGCAGATCTTCCTAAATTTATTATTTGTTGACTTTATTTCTATGTTTACACATGATTCCTCGATTGGATCATGTCTATGTGACACACTTACAACGAGAACCTTTAAATTTAGATCTGACAGCTTTTTTAGAGTTGTTTGAAGTGCCCTTGTTGCTAGTTGGCTTTCATTTTTGTATATGTCATTTGCTCCACCTATTAGCACACAGCATGTTCCAGTCTTAACTAAGTTTTCACAATTATTTACTAATTCATTAAGAGGAGCACCAGGTTTGACAGTGCCTGTTACTCTAAATTGGGACTGCCAATCATTTATTATTTGTGCCACACCCTTTGCATGACTATCACCTAATACACAGACTTGATATTTGTTGTTCTCCAGGTGCCCTCGTTCTGTCAGTTTTGTAGTACACATTGAAGAAACATTTCTCTCATTAGAACACACAGATGATCTAGATTCAGTTTCATTTGTCTTATTTTTTGAGTTCACATTTTGTCCTGTCGTATCTTTATTACCAGTTTTTCTTTGCACTCTATTTACTGATGATTTCATACCATCAGAAAGATTTTGTCCACTACGAGCAGAAGTTTTGTTTGAAACGAAAATTGCCGGTATGTTTTCATTACACTCGTTTTTTAAATCCTCATATTTCCGTTGCTTTATCAGTTCCTCTAACTTATTTACATAATGATTTGCAAGCACAAGGTCCTGCTGAAGATGCAGTAACACTTTCTTCTATGCAGTTATCCTGTCTTGACAAAGCTACCGTCAGTAGATCGCAGCATTCCATGCCACAGTCACATTTCGCATCCCATTCTTCTGTTCCCGCAAAACACTTTGCATGAATCCATTTTTGCGACACTGCACATAACCTGATACCTTTCGTGATGCAGTTATTGCACTTAATACAATTTATACTCAATATGTAGCCGTTTACCATGGAACTATTTACACACACTTCTATACACGACACCATCTTTCCGATAAAAATTTCTCTTTTGGTGTAACTGTGTGTCATATAGGCTATTTCTATGACTGTCTTCATTCTCATTTACATGACATGTCATTTGTGAGAAGTCATGAGTATTTCTTATTATAAACAATATATAAACGTTAGTAACATGACTGATATTGGTATTAATTGGTTGGCAAATACCATGGCTCGGCTGTTCCAACATCCCTTCCAGCATACATCTCACTCACCTTATACAGCCACATCGCTCATCAGCTATATGTCATTCAACTTAGCCTTTGTTTTCCCTGATCTATTTCTGCATGGAAAACCTATGGCTTGTAGCATTATGTGCAGAAAATGTATCAGAAAAGACAGAAAATGTCTATTTATGCTAGGGGTGGTATGATAATGAATGGAGGAACTCCATCTCACTATGTTTCATGATAACTTTAAGTTCTAACACAGTTTGGGATCATTACACCCCATACATTTTTTTCTATTCCTTGATAAAACATGGTCAATTATTTGCTCTTGGAAACTCAATTTTGTATTTGTTGCTCCACTGGAGGAGTGTGCTGAAGATAAAATAGGTTCTTACATTTTAGTAAATACTACTAATGTGTAACATCTGTTATTTCTGGTATCATAGCCAATGTTTCCAACAGAAGAGTTGTTCTTTATTTTTGTTCTATCTTTGCATTAAAATCCCCCAACATAACATAGTCTGGTGTTTGCTGTCATGATGCTTTCTGTAATTTTTATTTTTTATTTTATTTCACTTGTCTGGTTCCATAGGACCAAATTGAGGAGCAAATCTCCAAGGTCATGGAATGTGTCATTACATGAAATTACAATATAAAAGTAATAACATATAAAATCAATTGTTTATGAACACTAAAAAGACAAGGTATAAGTTTAAGTAAACGCAATCAGTAATATAATGTAGGGGCAGCTTAATTTTTCAAGAAACTCCTCAACAGAATAAAAGTGATCCAAGTTGAGTTTGAAAGCGCACAGATTACTGCTAACATTTTTGAATTCTTGTAGTAGCTTATTGGAAACGGATGCAGCAGTATACTGCACTCTTTTCTGCACTAGAGTCAAGGAATTGTGATCCAAATGCAGATTGGATCTCTGCCTAGTATTAACTGAGCGAAAGCTGCTAATTCTTGGGAATAAGCTGATATTATTAATAAGAAACGACAGTAAAGAGGCCATTGGCAGAATACCCAGACCAGTGATCAGGGGTCGACAAGAGATTTGCAAACTTACACCACTTATTGCCTGAACTGCATGTTTCTGAGCCAAAAATAACCTTTGAGAATGGGAAGAGTTACCCCAAAAAATATAGTACCATATGACAGAAGTGAATGAAAATACACAAAGCAGACTAATTTTCGTGTCAAATGATCACTTACTTCCGATACCATATGAATAGTAAAAATGGCAGCATTAAATCTTTGAACAAGCTCCTGAACGTGGGCTTTCCATGACAGTTTACTATCTATCTGAACACTTAGATATTTGAACTGTTCAGTTTCTCTAATCGTATGTCCATTCTGTGAAATTAAAATGTTAGGTTTTGTTGAACCGTGTGTTACATACTGCAAAAACTGAGTCTTAGTGTGATTTAGTATTAGTTTATTTTCTACAAGCCATGAACTGATGTCATGACCTGCACTATTTGAAACAGAGCCAATGTTGTACACAACATCCGTTACTATCAGGTTAGTGTCATCAGCAAACAGATATATTTTAGAATCACCTGTAATACCACAGGGCATATCATTCATATAAATAAGGAATAGGATGGCCCCAGCACTGATCCCTTGGGCACCTCCCATTTGACCGTGCCCCACTCAGACCCCACATCACAGCCGTTCTCAAAACTGTGAATAATGACCTTTTGCTGTCTGTTGTTAAAGTAAGAGGTGAACCAAGTGAGGGCTACTCCTCATATTCCATAATGGTCAAACTACTGCAGCAATATTTTGTGATCAACACAATCAAACGCCTTAGTTAAATCAAAAAATGTGCCTAGGATTCGAAACCTTTTGTTTAATCCATCCAGAGAAAAGAGAATATAGCAATTCCAGTTGTTAAACCACTTCTAAAGCCAAACTGTACATTTGATAGCAAATTATGTGATATAAAATGATCATTTCCTTACATGCAAAGCCTTTTCTATAACTTTAGCAAACAATGATGGCATAGAAATAGGTCTACAATTATCTACATTATCCCCTCTCCCTTTTTATAAAGTGGCTTTACTACCGAGTACTTTAATCGTCCAGCAAACTGACCATTCTTAAAGGAAAATTATGAAATTGGCTAAATACACGGCTAACATGTGCAGTGCAGTACTTTAATATTCTGCTAGGCACTGCATCATATCCATGAAAGTCCTTGGTGTTCAATGATTTAATTACTAACTCAATCTCCCCCTTGCCAGTATTACAAAGGGGTATTTCAGACATCAATCTCAGAAAGACATTTTCCAAGAGAGTTATATGATCCCCTGTAGAAACTAAGTTTTTATTTAATTCACCAGTAACGCTCAAAAAATTATTGTTAAATACTGTACATATAACTGATTAATCAGTAACACAAATATTTTCATTACGAACTGACTTTATATTGTCAACCTTGTGCTGTTCACCAGACACTTTCTGCGCAATTTACCATATGGTTTTAATTTTATCCTGTGAATTAGCTATTCTATTTGCATACCAAATACTCTATGTCTTCCTAATAACATTTTTAAACACCTTGCAATACTGTTTGTAATGGGCTACTGTAGCTTGATTGTGACTTCTTCTAACATTTTGATATAATTCCCACTTTGTTCTACATGAAATCCTTATTCCACTTGTCAGCCACTCAGGCTGCCTTTTACTGCTAGTACCTCATTTAGAACATTCTAATGGAAAGCAACTCTCAATGAGCATGAGAAACGTGTTCAGGAAAGCATTATATTTGTCATCTATGTTATTGGCACGATAAACATCCTGCCACTCTTGTTCCTTAAAGAAGTTTGAAAAACTCTCTACTGCCATTGGATTAGCTTTCCTACATAGTTTGTAATTATATAAAACATTTGTTTGAGTATAAAGGCCTTTTAGTGTTAAAATTTGTAAATCATGGTCTGAAAGGCCATTCATTCTTTTACTAACAGAATACCATATAGTAATGAAGAATGAATAAAAATATTGTCTATGGCTGTGCTACTGTTCCCCTGCACACTGGTTGGGAAAAAACACAATCTGCATCAGATCATATGAGTTTAGGAGATATACCAACATCCTTTTTCTTGCACAGTCACATATAAAATTACTACCGATGTCACCACCAATTTTTGGTACTTCCTATAATGTGAACCAAGAACCTCTCTAGTTTGAGCACAAATTCCCTGAAGTCAGAGTTAGGGTACCTATAAACAACAACAATTGGACATTTACTTTCACTAAATTCAACTGCCCCTGCGCAACATTAAAATACCTGTTCAGTGCAGTGCCGTGCTGTGGTACATCTATGGACTCAAATGGAATACTGTATTTTATGTACATGGTGACTCCCCCACTCCACAAAGAACTTCTTGGAAAACAGCCAGCTAATCTGTATCCTGGTACAAGAAGCCTCTGAATTGTCAAATTATTTAAGTGATGCTCCGATATATAAAAAATGTCAGAATCAACGTCTATAAGCAATTCACTAACTTTATCTCTAATATCTCTTATATTTTGATGAAATATGCTAATTCCTTCTCTACTTGGTTACCTGATCTCCTCTGAAAGTGATTCCTTTGTTAGAGGGACTTCCTTTAAACACGTATACATATCAGCTGACTTCAATCTAAAAAAGGTGCAGCTCTAACACCAAATACTACAGGAATTCTCCCATGAGTGAACCCACTCCCACTCACTACACTATCATCTACAAGCTTTGTCACCCATTGAGGTGCAGGCCGTGCCTAGTGAATCCCGACCTGCTGATATACTCAACTGACACTAATGCAATGTAAGCCATGCCCTCCACCATCAATGCCATCTCCAGCCCCATGTTAACTTGCCTTAACAGCAGCATTAAGATGAGGCTGATCGTGGCACTGTAACATTAATGCCATCAGTTTGAGTAGCTGTCTTTACCAGGTCACCAACTACATCATATTCTCTGTTCCTATCAAGACTATTCCTAGCTCCACCCATAATCACTACCTGATCCTCTTTCGTAAAATTCCTGCATAACTCCCATACATTAACAGTCCCCTGAAACAACCCTGCACTAGGCTTCACAATGCTTGTGAGCTGGTACTTATTCCCCATCACTTTCTGCAACTGAAGGCCCACACGTCTACCATGCGGACTACCAAGCAGTGGAGCCCTCCTCTTTCTGTTAGAATTTGCAACTGCCTTAGGCTTCCTAGCTGCTGAAGACTGCTGCAGGTTTCCTACACCTACATTTACAAGAGGCTCCTCTCCACTCACCTCCGACAGTCCGCAGCTCGTGGTCTCGTTCTTGCTTCCTGAGCACGGGGACCAGGGTTCGATTCCCAGTGGGGTCAGGGATTTTCACCTGCCTCGAGATGACTGGGTGTTTGTGATCTCCTCATCATTTCATCATCATTCCTGAAAGTGGCGAGATTCGACTGAGCAAAGTTTGGGAATTTGTACAGGCACTGATAACCGTGCAGTTGAGCACCCCACGAACCAAACATCATCACAAACCAAACATCATCTCACCTCTGACAGTTGGTCAAATCTATTGCATATACTCAAAGTACAACTGTCTGAATATCCCCTCCTCCTAGCTGCCTTCTTACCAACTGCCAGTTCCCATTCCCCAGCACCCTTCACCCTCCTCAACCTTTCTAGTTCCTTCTTTGTGTCATGCAACTGCACCTGAAGTGCACAGATCTTATGCTCCTGGTCCTCTACCAACTTATTGCTACTATAAATTCTGCATTCCGAGGAGAGGATCTCACTAGAATACCCACTGGCTTCCCCACTGCATTGCCCCAAAGAAAATATGTTGGACAAGTCCCCACACCGTAACCCACTACTCACAAGCCTACGACAAAGCTTGCACTTCTCACTCATGGTAAAATATTAACAGTTACTGAAAAAAATAAATGTGTATGTTACCTAGGTTCAATTATAACAGCAGAACTATTTAAAGAACTAGTAATTAAGGTCTCCCACCTCCTCACGAAAATGTGATAATTTTTTTGCATGGACTTGTATACATTCCATGGTATATATTGTCTTTATTTATGCACTTCTTACTATTCTATTTGAGATTCCTTCAAAATCTGCCATAATTTATCCCATTAAACATGTGAACTGTATGACAGACTGTGATTCAAACCAAAATCTCTGTTTCTGTGTACAATTTTCTACCAGATGCGCCACCTCAGCTTGATGATGGATTCACTGAAAGCTTCAGTTTATTAAAAAGAGATAGTTTTTCAGCCCATCCATGGGATGTATGATTAGAAGTAAATCTGACCATTCGTAGCATATCTCAATATAAAATTAGTTTAACAGATCATTACAAGAGAGCATTTTATGTTATTTGAAGCAACAAGATATAAGTAGCTATAGACTGAATGTGAACTGATTGCAGCAGGGTCAGATGAACTAGATGCAACATTATAGCCTATGAAAGCTTAATAGTATTCATTGTGATCAGGGACACAGTTATACTTATGCCTAAGATTTTCCCTTCTAATCTGCTTCACTAAGTCATTCAGTTACATTTATTTATTTATTTCACAACTGTACTTCTGAGCAGTTTTTATGTTCATCTTGTGTTGCTACCATGTATTTATGTCTTATAATATTGACACAAACTCACCTACAAGTTGATGTTTACAGGCTAGTGTTTAATTAGTTTATCTAATGAATCATTAGATTAATTACATTGTTCTTTTTTTTATTTTGACAGGTATGTCGGGCATCCGGAAAATCCATTTGTTGACAGATACTAGCAGCTCATTTCAGTGGAGAAATCTTCATTGCTTCCAACTTTGTTGGGTATAAAAGTCAACTGTTGTATTTTGTTCCATTTCTTAACAATAAGTTGTGAAATGTAAAATAATGCATACCATGAAGTGTGAAACATTAAATGTGGTCATGATTGGACATCTTTCTTAATACCCTATGGTGGCAATAATGAGATATGTTGCTCTGCTACATGCAGCATATCCATGAGGATATGCAGTGCTCATATCTCAAAGTACTCAGTTTTTTTACATGACTTTGCAACAGAGATCAGTTTACTCAAAAGAACAACAACCAGATAAAGTATCAAAGTTTACAACTGGAGCTGTATCCCAGTAGCAGCTCAACAGCAAAAAACAAATTATTCATTGTATTCAACTTTACCGAAAACAGCCAGGGCTGTTTTAAGGAATTTCAAAGCCCCCTGTGAACTCTGATTTTCAGATCACCTACTATGTTTTTAGAATGTTTTTTTATTGCACTTTGTATGATTTTAATATTGTTGTGATATATATCTGCGGGTGTGTATTTCCTAATTTTTTTTCCAGAATGTAATTTTGTTTATACTTTGTATGATTTTCATGATTATATATGATTATCATAAATTACATCTCTCTCTCTCTCTCTCTCTCTCTCTCTCTCTCTCTCGTATGTGTACAGCTCAAATAGTTTTATAGTTTTGCTGAAGTGATGAACTGGGGTTTCTTGTAAGCTATGTACAAAAAGGCCAGCAGTTTATGAAGTACTAGCTCACCCACTAATTCGCTTGGGCTTGTGAGTAACACCACATTTTAATTCAATGATTTTTTTATATGGACTATCACCTGCTAAGCTCAAGTTTTAAGAATACCGGACAGTGGAGGTTCCATAACATCTGTGTTGAAGGTGACTGGTCCATAAATACCAGGGGAAACCTTGAAAAAATTATCAGTTTTCTAAACAGTGTAACTCAAAGAATACGATTTTTTAGCCTAACTCAAAGAATACGATTTTTTAACCTAACTCAAATAATACGATTTTTTAACCTAACTGTGAAATAAACCATGCTAATTATTTATGTTCATCATAGGTACACACTACACAAAATTCAAACAAAGTAGATTTATTTTTTTCCTGTAAGTTCTTTACAGTATTATCCTTAACACAATCTATTGACAAGGTGGTGTTGTCGTAAATTGTGGTACAAAACATTTTTAAGTATGATTATCAAAAATTTTGGGAATGACTTCAGAGTTCTTCTTCAAAAAAAGCATTTTTTTTTCACAGTTAAGTCACAAGAGTAGCCTACTCTATAGTTAAGCATGTTTTAAGACAGTACCATACAAAATCTCAGCTCTCTATCTTTAATAGTTTTTGTCACAGTGTACCAGAAAATGAAATAATTTAACGTTTGGGAAATTCAAGTTACAATTAAAACTTGCTTTTCTATTAAACTTACATGCCACTAATGCATACCAGGTCCATATTCATCTTGTTTCCTGTGCTGCTCTTCTACACTTCTCTTTTTCACACTTCTTCTTCTCATTCTTGCTTCTTTGGTGGCTTCCAACACTGATTTTTCTGCTTCAGAGAGTCTCCTTTGGTCAATGGCTGTTAGAGGTCTACACATATTTAATGCACCAGTCACTCCCATCAGTTCCATAACATTAAGCCTTGACACTGCACCATCACTAAAACATAGAACAGCATCTAGCACACGCATTTTCAAAGTATTTAGTCCTACTACTACAGTTTTTGGTATCCATTCCCATATACAATTGTTGAAACTTTCATTTGGATTTTGAGTACTACCATATAAACATTTCTCTAACAATCTTGTGTCGCTAAGATCGCTCTCTCTCTCTCTCTCTCTCTCTCTCTCTCTCTCTCTCTCTCTCTCTCTCTCACTCTCTCAGGTTTTATAACTTCCAATATAGCAAATGGCAAATAATGTTAATGGTTGTAGGTCTCACCTTGAGTGACAGCCCTCTGCTAGCCACACCATGAATCACTGCCAGGTGGAGAGAGTGCATGACATGGGTTGTCATTCTGTGGAGGATATATGGAAGACAGCCCATACTGCATTTATCATTCCCTCAAGGTCATTTTTATTTTGTCCTATGGCTTGTCCAAAATAATACTGCAACCTGTCTCTTTCCATAAGTTGACTAAATCCACTGATGCACCTGTTGTTGTTGTTGTGGTCTTCAGTCCCGAGACTGGTTTGATGCAGCTCTCCACGCTACTCTATACTGTGCAAGCTTCTTCATCTCCCAGTACGCACTGCAGCCTACATCCCTCTGAATCTGCTTAGTGTATTCATCTCTTGGTCTCCCTCTACGATTTTTACCCTCCACGCTGCCCTCCAATACTAAATTGGTGATCCCTTGATGCCTCAGAGCATGTCCTACCAACTGATCCCTTCTTCTAGTCAAGTTGTGCCACAAACTCCTCTTCTCCCCAATTCTATTCAATACCTCCTCATTAGTTATGTGATCTACCCATCTAATCTTCAGCATTCTTCTGTAGCACCACATTTTGAAAGCTTCTATTCTCTTCTTGTCCAAACTAGTTATCGTCCATGTTTCACTTCCATACATGGCTACACTCCATACAAATACTTTCAGAAACGAGTTCCTGACACTTAAATCTATACTCGATGTTAACAAATTTCTCTTCTTCAGAAGCGCTTTCCTTGCCATTGCCAGTCTACATTTTATATCCTCTATCCTATCATAAGCTAATTTCTTTCCCTTCAAATTCCTCAATCTTGTACCTAACCTTTTCTGGACATGTCCAACAGATTCCATTTTTTCAATTTTTGTGTCAGCTTAAGATCTGGATTCACAAACTTTCTGGTACCCTTTTGAGTCTCCATCTCCCAGGTAAGATCTATAAACCACGCCATATTTCTCCACTGACCTGTGAAGTATCTTCACAACACCTTCAGATTCCATCCCTTCATTAAAACAACTACCACTAATCAAACATTTATGATTCTCAGTTCCACTAGTACAGCCATGACAGTACTTGGTAATACATTCCACATCAGTGACTTTACCATAGTGCATGTAGGTAGGTGTCACTCACCATTTAGGGAACTATGGCCTTTTCATTGCTAGGATGCATGCAGGGCTACAGACATACATGTATTGCTGTCATTCGTGTCTACATTTCCCTGTACAGCATTTTTCATACTATCATTTGATACTTTTTTTAAAGTCGGTAGAATAATTTTATTGTGCCTGTCAAACCTTGTAAGGCGAGATAAGTCTGCAAGAGCACAGAAAATTTGTGCACTTCTGTACCCTTTGCACACACACCTCATAGCATAAGCAAGTTTAATATCTGTGTTATCCACTCTCTGTTTAGTTTTACCACAAGTACATTACATTTTTATTAGTCCTTTCGATAATTTGTTGTACAAGGTATACAATATGATATTGAACAAGTCATTGTGATTTACAATAAATGTTTTTAAATCATACAACAATATTTACATTGATTTAGGCTTAAAATTATCACAACTGAAGGTTCAGCTTCCATACATTATATTTAACCCAAGTAATTCAATACTATTCTATACTATAATAACATTTTTGCAATAAATATTTATGGGCAGCAGTTTTAAATTTTGAAGTGTCTTTTAGTGTTTTAATGTTTGTAGGTAGCTTATTGTATAGTCTGTTTCCTGTTTGCAGTGGTCCATTCTGTTTTAGTGTTGTGTGTGCGTATTGAACATGTATGTCCTGCTATCTCCTTGTGTTATACATGTGGATACTCTGGTTCGTTTACACGAGATTGCTGCTATTTTCTAAGATTCCTTACAAATATGATTACTTGTAAAATGTACAGACATGGTAGTGGAAGGATACATAGTTTCTTGAGTAAGGGCTTGTACGAGCTTCTTGATGCAGCATTTTTTATAGGTCTTACAATTCTCTTCTTGCATATAAAACAACTTTTGCTATCAGGTGTGTTTCCCCAAAAGATTATGGAATATCGCAGTAAGGATTCTGACTGGGCGAAGTATACATGTCTTAGTGTCTCTTTCGATGTACAATCAGAAAGTATTTTGATAGTGTAGCAAATGGTATTTAATTTATTTGTAATGTATTTGATATATTAGACCCATCTTAGATCTTCTTGGATCCATATCCCAAGAAATTTTGTAGAGCTTATATTTTTGAGAGTTCTAGTAAACAACTCTACATCTGGTGCTAGTGGACATTTCTTTTGCACTGTGTGTAAATGCATTGTAACTGTTTTGTCTGTGTTTATTACTAAGTTGTTCCCAGAAAACCAGTCTGTAATGTGGGTGGTACAATTTTTAATCTCATGTAGTAATTCTTCTTTGGTCCTTCCTTTTATTATCACATTTGTGTCATCTGCAAATTTTATGTAATTATGACATGGGCTAGTTGGTTCCAAGTCATTTACAAACAGTACAAACAGAACTGGTCCTAGAATGGAGCCTTGTGGTACACCATACTTGATGCTCTGCTTTTCTGAGCAGTAGGACTTCATCTTGTTCCCTTCTTGGATAGTAAGCTCAACTAATTGCTCTCTGTTTTGGAGATATGATTTTATCCATTCATAGGCCGGGCCCCTAATACCTACAGATTCAAGTTTCTGAAGCAAGATGTTGTGATTGATGACATCGAATGCTTTAGAGAGGTCTAGAAATATGGCTGAGATATGTTCTTTATTCTCTATTGCATTTAAGGCTTCATTTAGGAATGCAAAGATAGCTGTTTCAGTAGATTTAGATTTTCGGAATCCCTCTTGAGTATTTGAGAAATAATTATTTTTTCTATGAAACTGATTCTTCTTTTATAATAGATTTTTTCAGTTATTTTGGAAAAACCAGATAATAGTGAGATTGGCCTGTAGTTTGATACTTCTGTTTGTATCCCTTTCTTGAACAGGGGTTTACTTTTGCTATCTTCAATTTTTCTGGGAACACACCTTCTGATAGACACCAGTTACAGATGTTGACAAGAGGCCTGGCTATAAGGGGAGCACATTTCTTCGAGATATAGTCAGGGATTTGTCAGTACCAACAGAAAATTTGGGCTTCAGTTCTTTGATTATATTAAGTATTTCCTTTTCATTGGTAGGGTATAGAAAAATAGATTTGTTATTTATAGTACATATGGATTGATTTATAGGAGTACATTGTAAATTTTGATTTATAAGATGTTCAGCTATCTGTGTAAAGTAGGAATTAAATTTATTTGCAATTTTTGTAGGTTCAGTTATCACAGTTGAGTTCTCCATTAGACAGTTAATGTTATAGAAGTCTATCTGTTCTGCTGCAGTTTCTTTCCTGGCAATATTCCATATGGCTTTCGTCTTATTGGTGGAATTTTTTATGTATGTGTCATTTTCCATTATTTTTGCTTGTTTAAAAACATTTTTGATTATCTTTTTATAGGTTTTGTTACAACAGTCAAATTCTGGTGATGTGAGTTGTTTGTACAATCTGTGCAGTAATCTTTTTCTTTTTTTTTGAGATACCAGAAGACCAGGAGTAATCCATTTATTTTTTGTTTTCCTTGTGTATGTTTTCCTCCGGATTGGAGGGAATCACAGTTCAAAATAGTAGGAAAAATTGTTAATGAAGTTATTATATTTTCCATCTGTGTGTTCGCAGTTATAAATCTCTTCCCAGCTTTCCTTGCTCAAGTAATGGAGAAAATGATTTACATTTTCATTACTATAGTTTCTATTGGTGGTTGTTAGGCAGTTTTTAAGCTGTAGCTTGGCTTCCATACTCAGAGAGAGTTTATGAGCTATGTGATCCCCAAAGCCTGTGTTTAGTGTTTCTTTTGTATAGTTCATTTCTACATTTATACAAATCTATTAATCGTGGTACATGAAGTCTTTGTGATACAAGTTGCTGTTTCTATGGTATGTTTCATGTTAAAAGTTTGCAAGAGATGCAGTAATTCATTCTTTTCTTTTGTGTCCTTTGTAAAGTCAAAATTAAAATCATCACACAGAATAACTCTTCTGTTTCTTTGTGTTAGTCTGTTAAGTGAATATTCCAAACTTTTTAGGAGAGTATTTACGTCACCAGTTGGAACTCTGTATAAACAAATAACAGCTAGTTTAATGTCTACCATCTCAACTAATGTCTACTATCTCAACCCTATATCTTTTTCCTTCACTATTTCAACATGAAATTTTATATTTACAAAGTTTATATTGAAACATCCTGGCAGATTAAAACTGTGTGCCAGACTGAGACTTGAACTTGGGACCTTTGCATTTCGGGGGCAAGTCCTCTACCATCTGAGATGCCCAAGCACGACTCACGCCTCATCCTCACAGCTTCACTTCTGCCAGTACCTCGTCTCCTATCTTCCAGACTTTACAGAAGCTCTCCTGTGAACCTTGCAGAACTGGCACTCCTGAAAGAAAGGATATTGTGGAGACATGGCTTAGCCACAGCCTGGGGGATGTTCTGCAAGGTTCGCAGGAGAGCTTCTGTAAAGAAGGATATTGTGGAGACATGGCTTAGCCACAGCCTGGGGGATGTTCTGCAAGGTTCGCAGGAGAGCTTCTGTAAAGTTTGGAAGGTAGGAGACGAGGTACTGGCAGAAGTGAAGCTGTGAGGACGGGGTGTGAGTCGTGCTTGGGTAGCTCAGATGGTAGAGCACTTGCCCGCAAAAGGTAAAGGTCCCGAGTTCGAGTCTCGGTCTGGCACATAGTTTTAATCTGCCAGGAAGTTTCATATCAGCGCACACTCTGTTGCAGAGTGAAAATCTCATTCTGGAAAGTTTATATTATTTCTTATGAATAGACAACTGCCACCATGTTTAAGAATTTTTCTACAGAAATAACCACCTAGCACAAAGTTAGTTAAGGACACAATATGTAGCTTGTCCTCATCAAGCCAATGTTCTGAGTGACAGAATAATGAGGTAGTTTTTAATTTGTTTTCTAATAGGATTTGGATTTCACTTGTTTTACTAGTCAGTGATTGCACAGTTTGGTGAAAAAGAATCAAGTTCACATTCTAGTGATTTACCCGTGAGTTTTTATTTTGTGTCCCCACAGAAAATCCTGGCTGTGAGGCGGAGGTCTAGATTTCATCTGATACTGATACATCATTTCTGGTGTTTTTTGAATTTTCTTTCCAGGGAGATGTTTTACAATGGGAATTTAACATTTCTCTGGAATATATTTGCATGCATGTATAACCATATTCGCTTAAATCACAAAAATTATAAACAGTTCTTAATTTTGATGCACAACCTCTTCTACCATATATCTCCTCAACTAACTTCACACCACTACTGTCACATCCCTTACACTGCAAAGCTTTATTTATTAGTGCAAACAGAGCAGAAAGCTCAACAATGACACAACCTGAATCAATAGTTGGCCTCTCTATACTACCAGCATTAATACTGCTAAGCCTATTGTCCAAATATTTCAGTTTTGTCTCCGAAGTACTTGGAGGAGTTGAAGTTGATCACGTTGTATTTCAGTATTAGCAGAGTTAATCCGTTTCGTAATTTCTTCCATTGCTTTCAAGTGGAATAAGAAACACACACACACACACAATTACTTCGCTATAAACAAAATATTCGCGCCAAACTATAGCAAACAATCACTAAACTCTCTGCATAAACGAAAGACTAGCAACTGTGAAGCATTCGCAGGGGCTATAAAGTCATCATGAGAAGCAAAACTCTATTTTTAACAGAGCTGACTGTGTGCCATGGGGACGTCGTGGTGGGTAAAGTCAATTTTAAATGGCTCTGAGCACTATGGGACTTAACTTCTAAGGTCATCAGTCCCCTAGAACTACTTAAACCTAACTAACGTAAGGACATCACACACATCCATGCCCGAAGCAGAATTCGAACCTGCGCCCGTAGCGGTCGCGCGGTTCCAGACTGTAGCGCCTAGAACCGCTCGGCCACCCTGGTCGGCAAAGTCGATTATAAATTCCTCTATTTTTGGTACATACGGTGGTCCATTTTCCTGGAAGTAAACTTTATCTCGTTCAGAAAACTACATAGAATTTTTTAAGACAAAAATTAAAAAATTGATTTTTTTTACTTTAACTTCCTTTTTTTCAATACGATAGCGTTGCTGCCCTGGATGAATTCAGTTTGGCTTAGCAGTGTTCAGCATAACCATTTATGTATTAAAAGTGCACAAAAATACCGGAAACTTAACTAAAAAAAGAAAAATATGCACCAGAAGTATAGGAATACGCACTTAAAATGAACAAACCTGAACGTAAAACTAAAGGACCGTCCACACGCAACGATCTGTCTGCGCAAATGTCTGCGCACATCACATCTGCGCAGGCAGATCGTTGCGTGTGGACAGAAGATTTGCACCAACCTGAGGTGTGTGCAAACCAGGAAGTTTGAGCGAAACCTCACAAATCTGTGGGTTCAAACCACATCTGCGCAGACAAGTTGGAGCGTGTGGACAGGAGATTGCCGCAAATCTGGCGCGAAACAGCTGTTTGCTCAGTCTAGTGTTGGTAATTGTGCGCGCAGGGCATTAAAATGGCTGATACTCGTCAGTGTTCTCGAGAGTTTGTAAGTGAATTCATTGAAATATACAGAAACCACCCATGTTTGCGGAAGATTAAAAGTAAAGAATATAGTGACCGAGACAAAAAGACAGCAGCATACAATGCTCTAATTGAAAAATTGCGGGCAGTTGACGCCTCGGCAAACAGAGAAACGGTAATAAGAAAAATTATTTCGTTACGAACTGGCGAAATTATTTACGGATGGATGTCGAAACTTACAATTATCTCTTAAAGCTTGTAACCCCTCATATTATGAGAAAAATACTACTATGAGAAGGGCAATTTCTCCTCATGAACGGCTGGCGGTAACATTAAGATTCCTAGCTACCCCGTGGTCTAGGGGTAGCGTCTTTGATTCATAATCAAAACGTCTTCGGTCCCGGGTTCGATCCCTGCCACTGCCTAAATTCTGATAAATAATCAGCATTGGCGGCCGAAGACTTCCGGCATAAGAAGTCAGCCTCATTCTGCCAACGGCCTTGTAAAGGGGGCGAAGGAGCGGATAGAGGTTCAGGGCACTCTCTTGTCCTAGGGGTGGGAAATTGCCCCTAAAGGCGGAAGAATCAGCAATGGTCAACGACATGAGGATGCAGAAGACAATGGAAACCACTGCATTAAAGACACGTAACTTGTATCCACAGGACATGTGGCCTGTAATTGAAGAAGTGTCATGATGATCTCTCCATTGGCAAAAGATTCCGGAATAGTCCCCCATTTGGATCTCCGGGAGGGGACTGCCAAGGGGGAGGTTACCATGAGAAAAAGATTGAATAATCAACGAAAGGATAACGTTCTACGAGTCGGGGCGTGGAATGTCAGAAGCTTGAACGTGGTAGGGAAACTATAAAATCTGAAAAGGGAATTGCAAAGGCTCAATCTAGATGTAGTAGGGGTCAGTGAAGTGAAGTGGAAGGAAGCCTAGGATTTCTGGTCAGATGAGTATCGGGTAATATCAACAGCAGCAGAAAATGGTATAACAGGTGTAGGATTCGTTATGAATAGGAAAAGGTAGGGCAGAGGGTGTGTTACTGTGAACAGTGCAGTGACCAGGTTGTTCTAATCAGAATCGACAGCAGACCAACACCGACAACGATAGTTCAGGTATACACGCCGACGTCGCAAGCTGAAGATGAACAGATAGAGAAAGTGTATGAGGATATTGGAAGGGTAATGCAGTATGTAAAGGGGGACGAAAATCTAATAGTCATGGGCGACTGGAATGCAGTTGTAGGGGAAGGAGTAGAAGAAAAGGTTACAGGAGAATATGGGCTTGGGACAAGGAATGAAAGAGGAGAAAGACTAATTGAGTTCTGTAACAAGTTTCAGCTAGTAATAGCGAATACCCTGTTCAAGAATCACAAGAGGACGAGGTATACTTGGAAAAGGCCGGGAGATACGGGAAGATTTCAATTAGATTACGTCATGGTCAGACAGAGATTACGAAATCAGATACTGGATTGTGTGGCTTACCCAGGAGCAGATATAGACTCAGATCACAATATAATAGTGATGAAGAGTAGGCTGAAGTTCAAGACATTAGTCAGGAAGAATCAATACGCAAAGAAGTGTGATACGGAAGTACTAAGGAATGACGAGATACGTTTGAAGTTATCTAACGCTATAGATACAGCAATAAGGAATAGCGCAGTAGGCAGTACAGTTGAAGAGGAATGGACATCTCTAAAAAGGGCCATCACAGAAGTTTGGAAGGAAAACATAGGTACAAAGAAGGTAGCTGCGAAGAAACCATGGGTAACAGAAGAAATACTTCAGTTGATTGATGAAAGGAGGAAGTACAAACATGTTCCGGGAAAATCAGGAATACAGAAATACAAGTCGCTGAGGAATGAAATAAATAGGAAGTGCAGGGAAGCTAAGACGAAATGGCTGCAGGAAATATGTGAAGACATCGAAAAAGATATGATTGTCGGAAGGATAGACTCAGCATACAGGAAAGTCAAAACAACATTTGGTGACATTGAAAGCAACGGTGGTAACATTAAGAGTGCAACGGGAATTCCACTGTTAAATGCAGAAGAGAGAGCAGATAGGTGGAAAAAATACATTGAAAGCCTCTATGAGGGTGAAGATTTGTCTGATGTGATAGAAGAAGAAACAGGAGTCGATTTAGAAGAGATAGGGGATCCAGTATTAGAATCGGAATTTAAAAGAGCTTTGGAGGACTTACGGTCAAATAAGGCAGAAGGGATAGATAACATTCCATCAGAATTTCTAAAATCATTGGGGGAAGTGGCAACAAAACGACTATTCACGTTGGTGTGTAGAATGTATGAGTCTGGCGACATACCATCTGACTTTCGGAAAAGCATCAGCCACACAATTCCGAAGACGGCAAGAGCTGACAAGTGCGAGAATTATCGCACAATCAGCTTAACAGCTCATGCATCGAAGCTGCTTACAAGAATAATATACAGAAAAATGGAAAAGAAAATTGAGAATGCGCTAGGTGACGATCAGTTTGGCTTTAGGAAAAGTAAAGGGACGAGAGAAGCAATTCTGACGTTACGGCTAATAATGGAAGCAAGGCTAAAGAAAAATCAAGACACTTTCATAGGATTTGTCGACCTGGAAAAAGCGTTCGACAATATAAAATGGTGCAAGCTGTTCGAGATTATGAAAAAAGTAGGGGTAAGCTATTGGGAGAGATGGGTCATATACAATATGTACAACAACCAAGAGGGAATAATAAGAGTGGACGATCAAGAACGAAGTGCTTGTATTTAGAAGGGTGTAAGACAAGGCTGTAGCCTTTCGCCCCTACTCTTCAATCTGTACATCGAGGAAGCAATGATGGAAATAAAAGAAAGCTTCAGGAGTGGAGTTAAAATACAAGGTGAAAGGATATCAATGATACGATTCGCTGATGACATTGCTATCCTGAGTGAAAGTGAAGAAGAATTAAATGATCTGCTGAACGGAATGAACACTCTAATGAGTACACAGTATGGTTTGAGAGTAAATCGGAGAAAGACGAAGGTAATGAGAAGAAGCTGAAATGAGAACAGCGAGAAACTTAACATCAGGATTGATGGTCACGAAGTCAATGAAGTTAAGGAATTCTGCTACCTTGGCAGTAAAATAACCAATGACGGACGGAGCAAGGAGGACATCAAAAGCTGACTCGCTATGGCAAAAAAGGCATTTCTGGCCAAGAGAAGTCTACTAATATCAAATACCGGCCTTAATTTGAGGAAGACGTTTCTGAGGATGTACGTCTGGAGTACAGCATTGTATGGTAGTGAAACATGGACTGTGGGAAAACTGGAACAGAAGAGAATCGAAGCATTTGAGATGTGGTGCTATAGACGAATGTTGAAAGTTAGGTGGACTGATAAGGTAAGGAATGAGGAGGTTCTACACAGAATCGGAGAGGAAAGGAATATGTGGAAAACACTGATAAGGAGAAGGGACAGGATGATAGGACATCTTCTAAGACATGAGGGAATGACTTCCATGGTACTAGAGGGAGCTGTAGAGGGCAAAAACTGTAGAGGAAGACAGAGATTGGAATACGTCAAGCAAATAATTGAGGACGTAGATTGCAAGTGCTACTCTGAGATGAAGAGGTTAGCACAGGAAAGGAATTCGTGGCGGGCCGCATCAAACCAGTCAGTAGACTGATGACCAAAAAAAAAAAAAGCAACAGGAAGGAGCTACAAGGATTTGGAATTTTCATCTGCAATATCGAAACAAGCATTGAGTGAAATAATACCCAATACATGTGAAGCTATTTACGCTTTCCTGAAGGATGAGTTCATTAAGGCAAGTCAAGTAAAGTAAGTCTGTCAGCGAACTGTTTACCGAAAAGAGTTATCCAAAGTCCAGAAATCTAGAAGATCTGGTGTAGGAGTAGATCAAGTATACCAGCCAACGTTATGGTATTTTGATCTGCTTGGCTTTCTTAGTGATCAAGAAACGCCAAGACCAAGTAGGAATACAATTGAAGATGAAATTGGGGTATCAATGTGCGAGTAAATGGAACACGAGGTAATGTAAAACAAAACAGGTTCGCCCTGCAACTCTCGCAGTAAATTTACGTGAGAAAACTGCTTCGCTTTAGCAGCCACCGTGTGCACCATTTTGACCGCTTTCTCTGTTTCATGCGGTTGGTCTGAATGTTTTTTGCAACACAAGTTGCGAACACAGACCACAACAGAACTTCCTCCATTTCTATATTTCAAAATAACTGAATTAAATTTTAGCGTTTACGGGGAGCGTAGTCGCTTGCCACTGATATTTCTTTTCTACACCGACAGATGGCGGGCGAGAAGTAGATTGGGTTTTGTGTCGTGTGAACACACCACATTAGCAGCGGTCTTTTGCATGTACAGACATCTGCGTCGATGTCTGCGCAGACAGACCGTTGCGTGTGCACCGGGCTTAACATGATATAGAGCTGTAAAAGTAGAATCTGACAATTAATTACGCGTTTGTAATGTTACGGTAATATTAAGTTAATTCTGAAATGATTTTAGTTGTGACTGTTATAGCAAATTACTAATATTTTTCAAATCTTCAGCAAGGCTTTCCTTATATCTTTCAAAATAGTTTTTACGTTTCGAAAATTTGAAAAACATTTCGAAATTCTGTTTTGGTGGTCCTTTCACCGTTGACCACATGTTAGTTAAGTTTCACAATGGTTCCGAGCATAGCTCGGCTGACCAGGTAATACCTTTTACATGCACTGCTATAATTTTGCTAAATTAGGGATGTAGTTCAATCGATTGTGTCTAATGATAAATAAAATGAGAGAAGGCTACTAACTTGACAAAACGTGATTTTAAGAATTACTCAGGTAAGTCTTCACTTCTCTTACTTTTTTAGTAGCGAAGACCTTCACCAACTTCTCCACATCTAGTGAACATGCGATCTATCTTTCATCTGCTATTATGGCAAAACCCTCTTAGATGCTCATTGAAGACCTCAGATAGCTTTTAACGATATATACGTTGAAAAAGCTATGTTCTGCAGAGGCAACACGCACTGCCAATCACAACAATGTTGTTAACGTAGTTGTTACATTTGGAGAAACAACTTTCAAGTTCTTTTCTAAGATGTACTGAAGCACCGTAAACTTGGCCAACTTTGGCTCTTTGGGGGAACTTTGTCCCACATACAAGGAAAAGATAAATTAATTTCCTCCAGAGGTTGTGCTGCAGATTCAGGAAATCCAGGTGTTCTATACACTTTGCTAGTATGTATAGTCTCAGTTTAAGTTGGTCACACTTTTTCCAACTATTTTTCATGTTGTAATCATTGTTACTAGGGATTCCCCTATTTGGTCATGGAAAAGTAGTGCAACAACTTTGCCGGCCAGAGTGGCCGAGCAGTACTAGGCACAACAGTCTGAAACTGCGAGACAGCTACAGTCGCAGGTACAAATCCTGCCTCGGGCATGGATGTGTGTGATGTCCTTAGGTTAGTTAGGTTTAAGTAGTTCTAAGTTCTAAGGGACTGATGACCTCAGAAGTTAAGTCCTATAGTGCTCAGAGCCTTTTGAACCATTTGCAACAACTTTCTTGTCTGTGGATCTTAATTTCAATATTAAAATTCAAAGAAGTATCAGTTATTTATGTTATTTAATATAAAATAATATTACCCCTTTAACAACCCTTAATAAAGCTTAATTGCTGCGTCCTTTCTTACAATATTTCAAAATTACGCATGGTGTTCCAATGTAAGTTAGCTTGGACAACTTTGTCCGGGGGCAAAGTCACCCAATTTCAATTAAATACACTTAGATGAGAATTATTCTGTGCAGTATCCTAAATAAATGGGGCAAAACCCAAATGAAAATAATTTAAGACTCTGCATATGGATATGTTTCCAAGATTGCTTAAGAAACTAGTGACAGAAAGCAAAGAAGAAAACATGATATCAGGTTTTAGAAGTTCTGGCATTCCTTTGATGCAAATTCAGTCCTGACAAGGCTATGTGGTGTTGTAAGGTCTGCGAATGTTTAATGTGTCAGTGAAGCATCTCTTGAAAAGGAAAAAGAATGCAGATTAGAGTTTAATATCTCATCAACAGTGAGGTCATTAGGGACAGGGCAGAAGCTCAGATTATCAATGGGAAAGAAATTAGTCATGCCCTTTCCAAAGGGACCATCCTAGCCTGGAGCATTTTAGGGAAATCATGAAAAACCTCACTCAGTATTTCTTGAATTTGTAATTAGTTAAAGTGCAGTGGCTACACCCATTGTAAGAATAAAAAAGAAATTGATAAGTGTGTGGCCAGGAAAATGAATGACTGCTGCAGACTTGGAAGTGTAAATGCTTGACTCATTTGTAAATGAGAAGAAGAGGAAGATGGGAAGACCATGAAAAAATTACTACTGTAGCAACTTCTCCAGTGAAGAGTCTGACTATAGCGCTGATGGTTTTACAAGTGATGACCTGGACTGTGGGCAGGAGGACTGTGACATTAATTACAATCCCACTGCAAAAAAGGACAAATCATGGAAAGAAGACCTGACAGAAAATGACTACATTGCAGTCAATTATAATGGATAATTCTAGACAGGCAAAATTGTTGGTTTTGCCATTGAAGATGGAATCAAGAAAGTGTGAGAGATGTCCATGAAGAGAAATATGATGTTTTAGAAGGCCAGGAGAAGGGAAAGAAACTATAATCACCTATGATTTTTTAGATATAAAGATGAGAATAAATGAGGCCAGACCAATCAGGAAAGGGTGTTACTCCATTTTAGAACTAGCTAACCTCATACTTTTCTGATCTCATAAATATAAAGGCCAAACTAAAAGGCCTCCCACCTTTCAAAAATCAATTAAAAACAAACAAAAAAAAGGAGAAAATAATTTTCTTTGTGAACAAAAAATAGTATGCCACTTTACATTAGGTGCTTTTCAAAATTGTATCAAGTAAATGGCGTCCTCCATTGTTGGCACATCGACAAAGCCTTCCTGGAAGTTTTACACAGTTCTTCGTGTCATTTCCAGTGGATGGCAGCCATTTCCTGCGTAATTCCTCCTTAAGTGGCTGCAAAGTTGTGGGGCAATGTTTGTACACTTGAGCATCGAAGTGTCCCCCAAAGAAAACATTAGAAAGTGATCAGCTGGGTGACTTTGGGGACCAGGCGAAGTCTCGTCGTGGAGAGGAGAGACTTCTAGGATAATAACTCTCAAAATTTGTAGAGAATGCCGAGAAGTGTAAGTTGTGACTCTGTCTTGTTGGAACCAGACTTCTCCGTTTTCATGGTCCCCAACAAAGTGGTTCAACTTAGGTCAGAGGAACCTCTCTATCAGCCGGCCGAAGTGGCCGTGCGGTTAAAGGCGCTGCAGTCTGGAACCGCAAGACCGCTACGGTCGCAGGCTCGAATCCTGCCTCGGGCATGGATGTTTGTGATGTCCTTAGGTTACTTAGGTTTAACTAGTTCTTAGTTCTAGGGGACTAATGACCTCAGCAGTTGAGTCCCATAGTGCTCAGAGCCATTTGAACCATTTTTTGAACCTCTCTATCGTGTGACAGAGGTAATTTTACTTAAAACAATTATCGTTACAACATCTTCTTCAAAAAATACTGACTCCAACACCAATTTCGGCAATGGCGCACCAAACTGACCCATGATGGTGGTCGCTCGTGAAGTTCCTGAAAGTTTTCTGTTGCCCAGTGGCAGAAATTTTGTTTTTTTACAGTATGTGACAAATGGAAATTGCCCTCATCACAAGAAATCGAAACAGCACCTGGGGAGGTGGGGCAACGGCCTTGCCACAGTGGATACACCGGTTCACGGGAGATCACCGAAGTTAAGCGCTGTCGGGCGTGGTTGGCACTTGGATGGGTGACCATCCTGGCCGCCATGCGCTGTTGCCATTTTTCGGGGTGCACTCAGCCTCGTGATGCCAATTGAGGAGCTACTCGACCGATTAGTAGCAGCTTCGGTCAAGAATACCATCATAACGACCGGGAGAGCGGTGTGCTGACCCCACGCCCCTCCTATCTGCATCCTCCACTGAGGATAACACGGCAATCGGATGGTCCCCAGTAGGCCACTCGTGGCCTGAAGATGGAGTACCTGGGGAGGTGGGGAGGTGGGGAGGGGGAGCAGGGGAGGGGGGGTTATGCTCTGAAGAATTTCCATACACACAGCTTTGCGAGTTTCAAAATCTTTGTCACCTAATTCTTGGGTAACCATCATTTTGTATGAGTGCATGTGAAGATCTCTGTGCAGGATGCCACTTACACTCTTATCAGACAATCCCAGGACAGCTGCATGTTTAAGTGCTGAATGCTTGGGAGATTGCTGGACAGACGCTCTCAAATGCTCCACAATTTCGAGCATCATTGCAGTCTGAGATAAGTCAGCAGATTTTCTTTTCAGTGCAGAACGTGGTGCTCTATTGCCTGGCACCCAAACTCGAATAGTATTACTATCAGGAACAGAATCATGTCGATCAAGTTCGAACCAAATCCGAAATTCTAGCTGAGTGTCGATCACAGAACCACCATACAAATATACTACTCCACAAAAAGAGCATGATGCTCATCTAGCCAAGCCACTGCGTCTGTTGAAAATGGCAGGTAGGGAATACTGCTATCGATCAATTCCCTCTTCACATCAGTATCCGCACTACAGCTCACACAGTATCCTCTCCATATACTACAGGGCTTTTTGCTGGACCCTATACTTCCCCTGTTTCTGTACACTCCTACGTACAATGTTTTTGTTCAATTTCTTCATGACTTATGTACAATATTGACCAACTGATCAACAAATATTTTCGCAAAACTAAAACTGCAAAAGGGGTAAAGTTGTCCTATAATAGGGCAATATTAGCCCACTTAAGAAAAAACGTTTTTTTCCTAAACAGTACAGATTAATTAGGCACTCTGTATCAAAATATACTCAGAGAACCATCACTGTTATAAATATTAACTGCAAAGTATTGTCGATGGTTCAGATTTCCTCACAGCCAGATCTCGAAAAAATTTCATATAATAATCGAAGTTTTTGTTGACATATAACTTTTTCTGATCGTGTTTGTATGGGTGAATGACGATTTGCCTCAAGGGAACGGCGGAGAGCTGAGGAAGAATGACAGTGCCTACACATCTAAAGGGATCGAGAGAGGGGGAATGCTTTATGGGTTCTCGGTCAGTATTGGCCACACACGGCTGTTCTCGCCAATCAGCAGCTAATGCATAATTAACACAAGAAAGTGACAGGGTTTATGAAGTTACCACTAAATATGACACTGTATGACATAATACAGTAACAGTAAGTAAAATATGCCATTTTATATATCTTCTTTGTCACAAATTCCAAGAAAATGTTATGGTATATAGTTGCGCAACTGAAATTTATTACAACTAAATCTCCTTTAAACCTCCCATAAAATCATGGTCAGATGTTGATCGTCTCCCTTAAAACTACACTACTGGCCGTTAAAATTGCTACACCACGAAGGATGACGTGCTAAGGACGCGAAATTTAACCGACAGGAAGAAGATGCTGTGAAATGCAAATGATTGTCTTTCCAGAGCATTCACACAAGGTTGGCGCCAGTGGTGACACCTACAACGTGCTGACATGCAGAAAGTTTTCAACCGATTTCTCATACACAAACAGCAGTTGACCGGCGTTGCCTGGTGAAACGTTGTCGTGATGCCTCGTGTAAGGAGGAGAAATGCGTGCCATCACGTTTCCGACTTTGATAAAGGTCTGATTGTAGCTTGTCGCGGTTGCGGTTTATCGTACGGTGACATTGCTGCTCGCGCTGGTCGAGATCCAATGACTGTTACCTTAATATGGAGTCGGTGGGTTCAGGAGGGTAATACGGAACGCCGTGCTGGATCCCAACAGCCTCGTATCACTAGCAGTCGAGATGATGGCTGTTACGGATAGTGCAGCCACGTCTCGATCCCTGAGTCAACACATGGGGACGTTTGCAAGACAACAACCATCTGCACGAACAGTTCAACAACGTGTAGGCTTTCACGGCCGGCGTCTTCAGTAATTAAAACTTCCGGGCTAAGAGGCCATGGTCCAATAGTAGAAATACTTCTACCTGACGTTTCGTTGCCAGCTGCGGGCAACACCATCTGAGGTGAGTCTACGACTGGCCGCTAGGCCGTGAAGGTCCTGTTTATATAGAGCGCGTAGAGGGCGCCACCACTCGTCACGTGTTGTCAACAGTCTACAGAAAAGATACGCATACCGACCGTAATCTTCATAAGGATTCGAACCATCATCCCAGGCAGAAGAGAGGTATTATCAAGACATTGGTGGACAGGGCTAGTACAATCTGTGAGCCAGCTTATTTGCAAGAGGAACTAAACCACTTGCGAACCGCTTTCCAGAAAAATGGGTACGCTGGCAAGGAGATAGATCGAGCACTCCATCCCAGAAGAAAAATGTCCGAAAACGTGCAACAACAACAACCATCGGTGGGGAAAGTTTTTCTTCCATTCATCCACAATATTACGGACCGTATCGGGAAAGTGCTGGTCAAGTTCAGAGTTGAAACCAGGGGGGCGAAACTCATATAGGGATTTCCGGTAACACGACGTTGGTTTGGTCCCAGGCCACTCGGAGCGCTGCAAGTTTAGCAATCTACAGTCTCGTGTTCCTATTGGATGACTTAGTCATCCATAATTGTTTTGGTATCGTAGCAACGTGATTGTGATTTTTCGTTTAAATTGCAGTGTAAGTATGTTGGTATTATTCTGCTTAATTTTTGGGTGCATTCGTAATATTTGATGGTGTGATGATTCAGTATTTACTTTTTTACTTTTGTTTCATATAGAACACGAGGTTGTATCATCACATTACGTTCTGTGGACACTTGTATATTTGTTCCTAAAAAAGAAAATTTCCGTTGCTCAGTTTACTTAAATGGTAAGTATATTTCTTATTTCTGTTCATATTTCCTTGTATTTCATGGAGAATCCCATACTAGCAGCTTTTGACTTAGTTGGTATTCAACTTTCCGAATCCTGTAATCGAATATAATTCTGGCTTTGATTCTTCTTCCTTTTTGCCACGAAGTACTCTTAGTGACAGAATAAGTACCATTTATTGTGCCGTTTACTACATACCAAATATGGGAAGTCTTACAATTGATTCGTAATGCCTCGAGTGTGTTCTATTTCCCGTTTTCGACAGTAAATATTCTGTACAGTACGTAACACTCTATCCAGGTAAAAAGTGTTTGTTGCTGTTGTATCGACAAAGGTTGTGTTCTCACATAATAAGACATTTGTTTGGAAGTCACACAGAGCAGGTCCTTCAAGCAGTTGGACATTTACACGTATTATTGTGGCAATATCCAATGCAGTAGAAATCTTCTCACACTTTAGTGCTCAACACAATGTATTACAGATTTACAGCTGTAACTGTTACTGATAATGTACAGTTGAATTTGGTATCTATCATGGTATCTAGATGCTGAAATATACTGAAATGGTACAATAAGCAGTGTTTCTACTGCCTGATAGCACTGTTTAACGAAGTAGTGTTGAATATAGTGCAACTACGCTCACGCAATTATGAAAAGAGTGATGTGCATATCCGTAGTAGAAATGAGAATTTGTTTAGTTTTTTCACTATTTTGTAGCAATACCACATCAGATTACAAGCCATGATAACAGGTATCAATACTTCAGTACAGGATAGCTACATTAGACGTAAGCTAATACGATTTTTTTATAGTGAAATTAATTTCACATTGAGTTTTCTTTAACATTAATCAATGTAAACCGTACCTGATCTATTTTCTCGTTCCTAATTTTTGGTTTGAATGACATTTCAGACACATGAGGATGTATCATACAGGAAGAGAAGAATCCAGTTTGAGATTGAAATACTCGTGCAAGTTTCACGGATGCAGGAGTAGTTATTATGTAAAAACAAATTCCAAACACAAGAATAAACATTTCTATAAATTTCCAGCTGCATCAAAATGTGAGACTTTAAAGAAGTGGAAATTGATCTGTAATATAGATGAAGGTGTCAACTGTAGTTATTATTATGTGTGTGAGGATCATTTTTATGAAGCAGATTTTGTGAACTTTACTAGACACAGGCTAAATCCTGGTGTTATTCCAAAGCACATGGAATTGGTGTTGTATCACACTCCCCCCACCCATCTGTGTTACACTGGTGGTGGTGGTGGTGGTGGCGGCGGCGGTTTCACCACATCGGGTGCAAATATAAGTGTGCACGAGACAGGTCACAATGCAAAATCTACAGTAATTCAACAAAGCAGTCCCCCTTTACAGAGCACAGATGATGGTGAGTACAGCTTTTTATCCTCACCAGTTTATGATGTTGAAAGTAGTCCAGGTGTAATGGGATCTGGTGTTTCTAAATGTGATTTAACTCCAAGAAAACACAAAATGTATAAACTGCATAGAATTACAGTTCCCAGAGTGTGTAAATTGAAAAAACAGCTACAGAATGAGAGGAATAAATTGAAAATTCTAAATGAGTTGTATGATGACAGGAAATTTCAGTTAATTGAAGAAGAGTTGAATGATGTGACTAAAACTTTTATTAATAGTCAGTTAAGAAATGCCAATTTGCAGCCCACAGCAGTACAGTGGTCTATACAAGACAAGGCATTTGCTTTATCTATTTATAAGCGCAGTCCCCAGTTGTACAGATATTTGGCCACATACTTCTCCCTTCCATCTGTCAGGCTCCTCAAGGGAGTGCTTTCCCACATACCATTTGATGCAGGACTTAATCCAGCTTTATTAAACTTTTTAGCAAGGGAAGTAAGTAATATGCATGAAAATGACAAGTATTGTGCTCTACTTTGTGATGAAATGTCTCTGGATGATGGTATGTACTATGATGCACACAAACAGGTAATCTATGGGTATCATGACTTGGGTCATTTAGGACGTTCACCTGTAGCTGCTAGTCAAGCATTGGTTTTTATGCTGAAAGGCATTCGCAGAACTTGGGAACAAGTTCTAGCATATTACTTTACTGCAACCACTTTCCACTACACCCATTTGGAATCACTCATTGTTCACATCATAAGTGAACTGCAAAATATTGGGTTCAAAGTGGTTTGTACTGTATGTGACCAGAATGCAACGAACCAAAAGGCCCTTAAACAACTGTGTGAAGCAAATTTGTTGAAGCCCAGTATATTTCATTTTGTCGTCAATAATCAACCAATTGTTACCATTTATGATGTACCACATCTGCTCAAAACACTAGAAATGCTTTGATAGATAATAAAATTCAATTTGAACCTCACAAAGCAGCAAAGTTTGAGTACATCAGTACAGCGTTCTTTTTGGATAAAAAAAAAGGTTCAAAACTCTACCCAAATTAAAAGCACAATACTTTAACTTTTCTGATTCCCATGTCAAAATGAAGGTAAAAGTTGCCGCTGCACAAATGAGCCATACTGTTGCAGCTGCAATTGAAACATATGTTTCTACTCACACATTACCATCTGAAGCTATACACACAGCTGAGTTTGTGGAAAAGGTAGATAATCTCTTTGATTCACTCAACAGTAATGAGCAATATCCCAGGGATGGAAAACAATTTAGGTGCGCTTTATCAGAAAATTCGCCACATTTAGAAATGTGGTATAGCATATTGAGGGAAATAGGCAGCTGGCAAATAATAGATTTAAAAACGGGAAGAAACAAGACTTATACGTTTAGCTTCATAAAAGGTTGGCAGATTACATTACAGTCTATCATTTTCTTGTGGAAGCCCTTGAAAGTGGTTGTCTTTAAGTACTTAAATTTAAAGGCGTTCAATCAAGATGCTTTAGAAAATATATTTTGTTGTATAAGACAACATGGTATTGCTAATACAAACCCAACTTGTTTTCAGTTTGTACAAGCTCTGAAGACTTGTGTTGTCAATCATATGACTTTGCCTTTCAAAGCCATGAGTGTAAGCAACTGTGAAAATGATGATTACACTCCCTTGAGCAGTTTGTGTCACTTTTTGGCAGCTAGTGGTAGGAGTGAACAATTAAGTGAATGTGAGATGAATGACACTGATACACCTGAGCAAATTTATTCTAACTCAGATGGTATCATCGAGTCTGTAGAAGATCAACAAGCCTTAGCCTATGTAGCAGGCTATGTACTAAAAGCTATAGATGTACCAGATGATTGTGAAACATGTAATAACAGTCTCTACTCCTCTGTCATGACTGAAAATCATTTGTTTACCTCATTTAAAGAGAATAATGAGGAACATTCTCATTTGAAATATGCAAGTGAAAGAGTCATGATTTTCCTAAGGGCACTCCATGATCAGCTGTACGAGTATCTAAATAGTCATGGTCATACAACAAGACTACATGATAATTTAAAAAAAAACATTTGTTCTGTCTCATACAACAATTTGTAATAAATATGACATTGAAGAGACTTCTGAAGTATTCCATTTATAATATACAAGTATGTGAAAGAAAAGAAATTTACAAACAAGAGGAAATTGCGTATTCAACAACTTAAAAATAAGTTCAAATCATGTTAAAAGACTTTGTATTTCAGTGTTTATTATGTGTACAATCATAGTAAGCTCCCTATACATATACAAATGTTGTGTTAAAAGCAGAGAATTACATGTTCTTGTACCAAAATCATGCCTTTGATTTGTTATGACAAACTCTGGTAATTCAGCAGGAGCATAACTTAACACTTTCTAGATGTGATGATGGGACTCTAAAAGTATAATGAATAAAGTGCTGTCAAGGGGAATTTGTGTTAATTTTCAGTAGTGTACCAAACAACGTTTTCAAAGAGGAAGTAAATAAATAAAAATGTTAAAAATAAATGTTGTACCAGTGTCTTCTTTCATTATTTAAACATGATGGGCATTGCCAAAATAACTGCCAAGTTGGGAAAAAAAATGTTACGTGTTGCAGTTCATTTTCTTTGTATGTCTCATTGGCATAAACATTTTGGCTACATTCATGGAGTGTCTACCTGCTCTGCTCCCAATTTGTTTTTCAGTTGGTGCAAAGTAGTATTTTGTGTGTTTCATAAATTTATTTGAACTGTGCAGAAGTTCAGTTTCAGATGACTGAATATCCATAAATAACAATCAACAGAAAAAATAAAAAATCGGATTTTGTAGACTTTACAGTACATCCTTGGTTTGTAGCACAGATTTTTTTTTGTGTAAATGACCTCTTGGTTATCCTTTAGCTGTGTAGTTATTTATTTGTGTAACCTACTATTCCGCTTTCAATCATGCGAGTGGACATAACGTGCCTTAGGATATGTGGAAACCTAAAAATCATTTATATATGCATGCAATGTCAGACGATTTTTTTAGTCTAAAGCTCATTTATTTCCACATGATAATGGCAACACGGCCAAAATCGCAATATTGAGTTTTACAAAAAAATTTCACAGTCAAAAGGTGACGTCGTAATTTACGAAAATTTTCACAATGTAAACTGCAGCTACGAGTAGTTAATGTTTGTTTTTGATTGAGATTTCTTTTATATATTACTTTGCAAGATCTCAAAAACCTTTATTACTGCACTATGCAGCCCACATTCAAAGATTAAATGAAAAATATTGTCATCTAATTCGCGTATTTAGAAATAAATATAAGAGATTTTCGGGCCATATATTTTCGTATTGAAGTTCACAGCCAGGCCACAAGTAGCGCTGGTGTCGTTCTGTGTTTCCGTATAATAACATGGTCTTTGCACTTCTACTATATTGGTGTTCTGTGGTTGAAACAATCTTCAGACCCACCAATAAGATTAGTGAATGCTTAAGATCGGCGAAAGATGCACGACACCCTTTAGCTACTCCTGGTGTGTATAAAATTCCGTGTAGTTGTGGGAAAGTTTACATTGGAACCACAAAACGAAGTATCAATACTCGCCTAACTGAACAAAAAAAGAACTGTTGACTGGGACACACGGACAAATCGGCTGTAGCGGAACATGTTTCTGAAACGGGTGACCATGAAATAAAATTTTGTGAGAGGAGTGTGCTAGCTAAGACATCGCATTATTATGCACGTATGTATAGAGAGGCTGCAGAGATTTTTAAACACCACAATAATTTTAACAGGAAAGAAGAAGGCTTGAAGTTAGACAAGATATGGCGATCGACTTTGTACCAAAGATGTGACAATCGATTACCTTCGATCGAGAGTAATGACGCCAGCCAGAGATAGTTTTACTGTTGACAACACGTGACGAGTGGTGGCGCCCTCTACGCGCTCTATATAAACAGGACCTCCACGGCCTAGCAGCCAGTCGTAGACTCACCTCAGATGATGTTGCCCGCAGCTGGCAACAAAACGTCAGGGAGAAGTATTTCTACTATTGGACCACGGCCTCTTAGCCCGAAAGTTTTAATTACTGAGTTCAACAATGTTTGCAGCAGCATGGACTATCAGCTCAGGAGCGCCTGTGATGGTGTACTCAACGACGAACCTGGGTGCACGAATGGCAAAACGTCACTTTTTCGGATGAATCCAGGTTCTGTTTACAGCATCATGATGGTCGCATCCGTGTTTGGCGACATCGCGGTGATCGCACATTGGAAGCGTGTATTCGTCATCACCACACTGGCGTATCACCTGACGTGATGGTATGGGGTGCCATTGGTAACACACCTCGGTCACCTCTTGTTCGCATTGACGGGACTTTGAACAGTGGACGTTACTTTGAACATGTGCTACAGCCTGTGGCTCTACCCTTCATTCGATCCCTGTGAAACCCTACATCTCAGCAGGATAATGCACGACCGCATGTTGCAGGTTCTGTACAGGCCTTTCTGGATAGAGAAAATGTCCGACTGCTGCCCTTGCCAGCACATTCTCCAGATCTCTCACTAACTGAAAACGACTGGTCAATGGTGGCCGAGCAACTGGCTCGTCACAATACGCCAGTCACTATTCTTGATGAACTGTGGTATCCCGTTGAAGCTGCATAGGCAGCTGTACCTGTACACGCCATCCAAGCTCTGTTTGACTCAATGCCCAGGCATATCAAGGCCATTATTACGGCCAGAGGTGGTTGTTCTGGGTACTGATTTCTCAGGATCTATGCACCCAAGTTGCGTGAAAATGTAATCACATGTCAGTTCTAGTATAATATATTTGTCCAATGAATATCCATTTATCATCTGCATTTCTTCTTGGTGTAGCAATTTTAATGGCCAGTATTATATGATCACCACAACTTAGAAGAAGTTTACAGTTAAGTGGGTCTCTTCCCCTGGAGTGGGTTCGTCCTAACTTTCATAACAAAAGTGGCTTTAAAGTCGGTATTCACGACACATCTATACCGCAGAAGACTGCACCAGCTGCCCGAGCGTATAAGTCTGTAACTGCCATTGTCAGAGTTTTCCTATTACATGACACACCTAGTCTGCTCCAGCCGCCCAAGGGTCCATATTCAGAACTGCAGACTCGTTTAAATTGTTGAGTGTGAAAGTTGATATTTTTCTAGCGCTTGTACTTACTCATTTTGAAGCTTTGAGATATCCAGGTTTGTATTTAATAAGCAGATGTTATTATCTTGTGCAGGAAGAGAAAAATTACGTTATGATAATACGAAATTATGTACTGAAGTGTTCTTTGTATGTCTTGTTTATACAAGCAAATTGTTATCTATGTTTATATTTAACAGCATTTTAGACTTGGAGGACGCAATTATCTATGCAGCATTTGCCATGATAGTGTCCAGTTTAGGCGTTAGGTAAATGGCAGAACGATGACATACTGCCAGGAGTAAGAACTGGGTTCGACGCTGGCTGGGAAGAAGGGGTGAAGGCAGGGACACATGCTGCCTTTGAATGAAGGAGTTGAATCAGAAGATCCACAGTAATTTAGGAGCTTCATCAGAATGTATGTGCCTTATTTTGGCAAGCCGCTGTCTATTATAAATGATAGAATTTGCACAAATGACACAGAAAAGAGGGAAGCTATTTCACGGTAGTGAGACTGAAAAGATGCAAAACGGCTTCTACAGTCCTCACTGGTCGAGACGGCACAGTTTCTCCGAATTTTGAGGCTATTCTTTCAACATTATGTTTTCTCGAGCACTGTAATAATACAAAGATGCAATGAAATCAAGCATATGTAGTACTTTCACCAGTTAAGGTTATACACACACATATCGAAAATAAATTATATGTGCATTCATGTAAAACATATAAAGGCAAAATTAAACATTTGTAGACCTACCTTATTATGGCACAACATATCTAGAGGATCATATAGGCATCTTACCTTGCTGTATGCCTCAATAAGCATACTTACACTTCCTTTTTTTCGTTCCATTTCTATGATAAGGAGCTAACATTAGATTACAACTTTTCTCAATGGTAACACAAAAAAGAGAGTTTTCATTTGTTTTGTTACTGCATCTATTAAAAAAATTCTCACCGAAAAATGTGTAGAATATCTCGCACAATAGCAAAAAGAGTCCTCAAAGTTCACATATTCATCATTTGCTGACCACAGATCAAAACAATAACAAGCAGAAAGCCTGCTCAAAATGCTGCATTCTGCTCATGCACAGATCCATAGCAGAACAGAATGTGGTTCCTGTTTCTGCTTGGCGAATAAACAATCTGCTAAATTCACAGATTCACCCATACTGCTATTAGACAGCAGACTGCCTGTACCTGACTTGTAAAAGTTAAAGGTAAGTGTACATTTGTCTACAAAATTTAATGATTGTCAATAGACACTGTAGAGGGATTATCTATAACTATTGAGATAAAGAATGTATACAGGCTGGAACTGTCGCATGTACACATTTGAATGCTTGTTCCTCAATGTTTGCTAAATGTGGCTGACCTTTGTGAGATAGCGGCTCGTGCAGTGATAATAGTTGACATAGAAAAAAATCGAAAGAGGAGACGTTGGTGGAAACGTAAACTGTTTGCGGAGGGGCCTTGTTTCTGCTGTAATTACTTTAGACTTTGGAAGCAGATGACACCATCGCCTTCTGAAATTTCGCCCATGTAATCCAAGTGACTTTGAAGAACTGCTTCAGATTTTAAGAGAAAAAATAAAATAAATTTAAAGAAATTATTACAATTTCTCTGAGTTGGGCAGTGATATTGCGTTATCTCGCAAGTGGAGAATCCTGCACCAGACTAATGTACACGTTTAACAACTTGAAGCAAGCTGGGTCACAGATTGTCTGTGAAGTGTGTGAAACTAAGAAATAATCTCTGCAGGTATTCGTGAACGTGTGTATAAAAACTACAGAGAAATATTTATGTGAGGGTTGGAACTTAAATAGTGGCAACTACTTATTCACAACCGATAGAAAAGAGTTTGCACCTGATACTGTGCCTAAAAGTAGTCACCAGTGTTGTGTAGAACCCCTTGCCAGCGATGTGGAAGGCGCAGTATATCGTTAGCTGAGCCTGATCTGTTGATGGTGTGAATGGAGCGGTCTACCATCTGTCGAATCTCTGGAACTGTTCTGAAGGGAATGCCACGAAGCGGTTCCTTCATCTTTGGAATCAAATTAAATTCACAAGGACTTAAGTCCGGGGAGTATGGTGGATGGTACAGTACTCCCCAGTTCCATCGACTGAACAGAGCAGCAACAGCTTGCGCTGTATGCGCCCGCGCATTGTCGTGCAAAATGACGGATGGGTTCGCAGAAAGTGTCGCCGTTTCTTTCGCAAAGCTGGTCGCAGGTGATGCTCCAAAAACGAACAGTAATACTTTGAATTGACAGTCTGCCGTGGAGGAACTAAATGCGTTAGGATAACACCATCACAGTCATACACGAAAATCACCGTAACTTTCACCATACTGGGGCTCTGATGCGCTTTCGACTTCCGCGGTGACTCTTAATGACACCATTCGTTGGACTGGCGTTTCAGTTTTGGCTTGTAGGATGATTTCCTGTTTCGAAAATATAGTGACACCGTTACGTTAGACCGCTCGCTCACAAGTGACTGTGTTTCCCTTGATTGTGCGCACGCTGGCGATGTGGGACGGGCAAGTCCATTTGCTTGGAGGTAAGGTAGGTATGTCAACAACGTGTGCTATCAGCGACGATAGTACATTCCATTGCGTAGTGTCTCCACAGCAGTGTTGCCACTATTTAAGTTCCAACCTACGTATTTGTGCAACAACATCTAAATGGAGTACGAAAAACATAGATAACTGACATTCACTTATGGCAGCGACAACACATAACTAATTATTAATTAACCAAGTAAAAGGAAAGGCTCACAAACTCTGGAGTATTGCAAGTCAGCCGAAGTGTTTAAGTGGGTATAAATATTCTCAGACACTGTGATCGTCGTTTTCATGATTTCCTTCAGATACAGGTGAGGAAACATAACTGCAATAACTTCCTGAACAGGTGAACTCGCTAGTCATGGAGACGTCGATGTACAAAGTATGCTTGGTAAGTGCCCAGCATACAATCCCATTTCCGAACGAAACATAGCGCAGAGTATGTTGTGCCAAGCAATACATACCTCCCGTTTTGGCCGATTGCAGTTTCTCAATTTGTTTCAATTCGTTCACTTTTTTTACGTTTATTTTTACGGTTTGATGTTTTAAATTGGGATGCATCACTTGCAGCTATTTATGGCGTTTCGTTTCGAGGCTATGTGTGTCAACCGTCCTGTAAACAAAAATTTTTACCACTATCTGCTATCACTAGTCACCCATCTAATGTGATCATCGGATACATACTCACTGAACAGACAATTCGTAATACCTTCATACCTATATGTACTAACTAAGGACACTAGGTTCTTGTTACAGACGCCAAAACCAGCTGTTTGGAAAGCTATTGCTGACCTGTTTAATACTAGGTGGAATTTCTCTCACTGATTAGGCAGTGTCGATGGCAAGCACACATAAATATTGGCTTCAGAACATAATGGGAGCTTCTTTTCTAATCACAAAGGCACATTCAACGTCTGCTACTTGCAGTTGCGGGTACTAACTATAATTTCATTTATACTGAAAGTTGAACGTTCATACCTTTTTTGGGAAACTTGGCTATTGATTCTCTTGTTGCAAGCATACACAAGCTCTGAGTCTGAGGTATTATTACCGCGAGTAGTAGCGATATACTGATTCATCTGTCTTTCCTTCAATGTTGTTTTCATTGCCAATACTAGCAACATTCGCTAATACTTGTAACATTGTGTTTCTCAATGCTGTTCCCAGAAATATTCGCAAATTCCATTTGTGTTCAAATGTTTTTCTCATACGATGTATTTTCATTGAAACTTTCACTTCTGTCTCTGACAGGTTTGCATTCTTAGCTTTTCGCATTTTTCTATCTCTTCCTCACTGTCTACTACAATTTACTGAGTGTCTCTTACATAATGCCGTTCTTTACGTCATGAATTTTCTATTGAATTTTATAAACATTTTCCCTCAAACTTTGTTTATTGCTCTTTATGGGCTTAATTATTTATGAATCTTAACATATGACTATGGCACTCATTCCGCTACGACGAAATGTTTTTAATGAGTGCTCGCTCATTCCTGTGAGTTGTTATTTACTATTTTTATTAATCTTTCAGTATTAGTGATTTTAACCGATTTTGAGGTTACTGCAACTTTTGCGTCTCGTGACTTGACATAAAGATCAGTCTTTCAGAAGGTGCATATTGCTGACCACAATCCAATGCCGCATCGCTCTTCACCGTAAGTTGCATAGTTTTCGCGTAATGCGCGCAAAACCAAAAAATGCCCCAAGCTGCAGGCCACGTGGCCTCCTGGCGACCGTTGCAAAACCTTGCGAGGGCGCGTCATGCGCTTCCGCGATTCGCGCACCATGTAGCGCGTTCGCTTTCCACAAAGCAATCCTTGCACACTAGAAATATTCATCTAGTAATGGGGGTCTGTACCGTCACAATGTCCACATAATGATGGTGAAACTTATGTACTTCATATCTCGGACGCTTCTTATCAGGAGCACAATGGTCATACCTGTTGAAATTACTCGTTTCCGACTTTTTGTAACAGATCGTAGAAATACGTCAGCGTAACAGGTAGCAAGTAGATAACCTTGTTTTACTTTCCTGCCTTGCTTCTAGATCACATGGTTTTATAATATTCGTTACTTCCTTATTCACCACGATTACGATGTCTCTCTCTTCTCACGATGTGAAAACATTGTGGAGGCAGAAGATATACTTCCAGTGGCTAATGGACCGGTTATTAAACTTTGCATTGTTTTTGACAAAGAATAAACAAAACAAAAAAGTAGAGAGATTTATGTAACTGAAAACTACTGTGAGCTAAGGAGAATATATGGAGGGCTTAAACGGCGAAAACAGAAACACTACTCAGTGACAATAAAACTCATTATACCGTAAAGCTGATTTTTCGGATAGGCAATACTTCCGCTGCCCATATGCGCCTTCAGGTAGGCACAACTTTTTGATTTTTGTAAGTTATCGTTTTGCATGTCTGAGAGAGAGAGAGAGAGAGAGAGAGAGAGAGAGAAAGTTCTCTTAATGTGAAACAGTCTTTGGTGTTGTTGTGGCACTGTCTTCGCCTCTGAGCTCTCTGATACTTTCTTACAAGGAGTTCAGAATACAACCAATTTTCAGGAAACGTTAGTGACAGCCATAGAGTAGAAATATCTCTGGAGTGAGCATTGCGCCGTGCGCATGTTGTCAACATTAAACTGGAATTGTCACATGATCTAGGGACGACGTCGATTGTTTAGCGCCAATTCGCGTCCGCCATCAGGTAACGTCGCGTCTCGTCACGTCTAGTCACATAACACCAAAACATTCTACAATACCTTTCGAATGGAGGCATTCGCACAGGTCGTCAACGGATCGTCACGTCATTTCACGGTACTTCAAGGTTTCTCGGGAAGAAAATTTTAACGGTACCAGTCTGTTAACATCTTAAGTTAACCTATTTTCACCGCGCTCAATCTCCTTATAATAGTCGATTTTGTACTGTTGTATCTTCATAATCTTTATTTTATAATAGCGCTTTTTTTTAGTGACAAATTGGACATATTTCATGACGACTGGGATATTTTTTCCGCGTTCTTACACAACCGAGATCGTATATCTGAAGGCGAAAAGTAATTTAGGTTTTACGATAACACAACGGCGCTGACACCCACAATGTATACGTATAAGAACATAAGTAGACGAAGCAAATTCCACGATATGACATTTTAAGCAAAAAAGTCAGTTTCAACCAAGAGCGCATCAAGATGATCTTTGGTAGTCCTCGTCGCTGTCGTGTTTTTGTTCCTCGTTTTTTGTTTTACCGCGGTTGTTCATACTACCAATGTTGTGCTGTTAGTACTTCTTAGCAGTTTGTGTAATACTGTCAAAATGAAACATAGATATGCACTCTCAATAAAGTTATCATACACAAGGTACCTAATCTTGACTGTTGTGACCAACTGCTGTCAAAACTGATATTTACGATAAGATGTGTTGGAATGACACTGACGAAATTATGTACATATGTTTAACAATAGGCAACTCTAAAGCTCTCAAACACTGAAGAAGAACTCAAAATAATCTCGTGCCTGCTATAAGCAAGCAGACATAAGAGTTCGCAAGTAAAAACTCACCCATTACACAGGAAATATTAATGAAGAATGTCACTGTATAAATATCTGACTGCTTGCATTACGCATTTCTACATTTTCCCACTCTTATATTCTTTAGTCTTAATGAAGTAATCAGAAACAAACCAACATATCGAATTTGCCTTGTTTATGCGCAACATTGACTTTAGACAATCGAGATAATGGACAGCATCCTTGGCGATACTACCAATTAATGTTTTCCAACAGAATTTCTTACACTACGCGAGGTGACGGAAATTTGCGCTCACTGCAGTTAGCAAATATCAGATTTTCTGATCTAGTGCAGATGAAAGCTCATGAAATAAAAAAGACAGTGTGGATACCATTTTTATTTTTCATTCTTATTAATGATTTTTCAACTCGCATATTCAATGAACATATTTCTAATTCTTTTCACAATGGTACCGGAAAAACTGTATTTCGTACTAACTACTGATTTTCTCGCTTATTATGACTGCCATGTCTGTGATATGAACAACTTTGATGTTGGAACATGCGGCAGACCATGCGCAGAGCTTTGGATGTGGATTGGTGTGGAGGGGGGTGATTGGGCGGGACTTGTGCACCGTCCGGGGCTGTCGCTAACGTTACGTCAGTTTTCTAACCTGCTTTCATTCTTAGTTGAAATGTGGTGGGTAATGCTCGCTTCTCAACAATTCCTGCAAACGAGACGTTTTTTTGACGTCACGCGCAATATCGACAACCACATGATCGGCTATCGACTTTGTAACAAGGATAAATATGAATGTTATTGCTCCTCGATTCACTCGCAGCAATTTAAGCTACCTTAGGTTCCTACCTAACCACACACTCGGAAATCACCACATGTTTGGAAATAAACAGCCAAATATTTGTGTATAAGCCGCATTTCAATTTTATTGCGGTTGGTTTTAGTTACAGCACTTAACCCTTTACAGCTGTTTTTTTTTTTCTTTGGTGCTGATGGTTCTCAATTTCTTTTATGTTACTGTGGCTGGCTGGAAATTTCATTAGTGGAAAGAATACTGCAGAAGTATATTTTTTGGTCTTTTATTTCAGATTTTTCAAAAAGGGCCTTTAGACTCCTGTCAGGTCATAATGGTCCAATCATCGACAGTTATTCATACAAATAATTCTCGCTCTCACTGAGACAAAAAAAAAAAAAAAAAAAAACTTACCTTCGGAACATTCTGAATGAGTTTTTGATTTTCTGTTGTAAATGGCATATTTTTCACATTTTCCATAATTTGCAATAATGTCGGGCCATTTAAATCAAAATTTTGGGTTCAAATTTCATTTGTAAGTGGAAAACCGTTCTTTCTTCTTTCGTTCCGAAAATGGTTTGATTATATTTCTTTTTATCACAGCCATCTTCCAACTGTATTTTCTTTGGCTCCTTGAGAATAAGTGGCCATATTCTGTTGATGACTACATACAGCATAGTGTCATTTTTTTGTTGGCCTGCAAATTCGCAAGACGAATTATTCAAGAACGTGTTTTGGTTCTGAATCATCACTCTTCTATGAATCAGCCACAGATATTACATCCTTTAAAGTTCAGTGATATGTTACATTGTATCGGACTAGGAATAAATGAAGCGCATCAGTCAGGTTCCTAACAATAGATAATATTTTGTGCTCTTTTATTTTACGTCAAACTGAAAAGTCCCGTTATATCATAAAGTGTTAAAGCTGTACTCTTAGGTTCTCACCTAACCACACTGACGGAAATCGCCACATATTCGGAAATAAAGAGCCAAATATTCATGACAAGGGAGAATATCCATGTTACTGTTGTTTGTTTCACTTTCAGTAATTTAAGCTGTCCTCTTAGGTTCCTGCCTAACCACACACTGGGAAAGAGACACATATTCAGAAACAAGGATTTTCAATCATAGTAATATAAATTGTCCTCTTAGGTTCCTGTCATCCACACACTCGGAAATCACCACACATTCGCAAATAAACAGAGAAATATTTGTGACAAGGAAGAATATGAATTATGTTCAAAATGGCTCTGAGCACTATGGGACTCAACTGCTGTGGTCATAAGTCCCCTAGAACTTAGAACTACTTAAACCTAACTAATCTAAGGACATCACACACATCCATGCCCGAGGCAGGATTCGAACCTGCGACCGTAGCGGTCGTGCGGCTCCAGACTGTAGTGCCTTTAACCGCTCGGCCACTCTGGCCGGCTATGAATTATGTTGTTGCTTGTTTCAGTCACAGCAGTTGAAGCTGACCTCTTAGGTTCTCGCCTAACCAAACTCAAGGAAATCGCTGAATATTTATTTCACCTTTTGTTCTCAAATCAGAGTGCAAATAACATTGAATACTGCAGAATGTACTTGTGTTACATTCATAATAAAGTATCAGAATGTGTTAACAATGCTAATATGAAAAAAAATATTTGCATGTGGTGGGATGCGAACCTGTGCTAGCACTTAATCATTGATTTTTGTCTCCTGTCTTGGTTATTATATTCTCTCTTGTAGGCTGATATTGTTGATGCATTATTACATGACATTTAGATAATGTTGACATGTTTGTGATTAATTTTCATTACCTTGGGATGACATACTGTAATTTATGAGACAAGTGTGTTTCATACTTAATCTGTAGACTACTCACGATAATAAGTCACTCCTGACAGAATATTCTTCTATGAAGGCATTAACCGTCGATAAATCATTTTGTAACAATTTATTATTGCAAATAATTATGACAAATAATTTCAAGAATAACCTTTTCTTTTTCTAAATCTCCGGTGCACGTGTCTTGAGAGAGGCCCATTTCTTGCCCTGACAAAAGTCGATAGCCGATCATGTGGTCATCGATACTGCATGTGAGGTCAAATGATGTCACGTTTGAGGGAACTGTTGTGAAACGAGCACTACCTAAATGTGGTAGATGATGGACATATTCAGTAATGTTGTGATGACTTGCGATTGTATCTGTTAGAAGAAGAAAGATTTATTGTAAAGGACAGCAAACCTGAATATCTTTATATATATAATTCTACTGTACGTGTGTATGTAACTGAACTCCTCCTAAATGGCTGAACCGATATGAATGAATATTTTTGCATGCGTTTGGGTGGAGCCTTGGCCGGATCGATTTGAATGAATTTTTGGGAATGCATTCAAGTGGGGACCTGGAAAATTTACATTCTTAAATCAGCACAGTAGGTGGCGTCGCATTTTGTGTGCAATATTCAGCGTATTATATTCAGATATAAATTATGTGCATAGGATTTCGTTTATTTTTCGACATTTTAATTTCAGTGTATTATACTATGTGTGTTTCGTTATTTTGACATTTTAATTTTTTTGCACGGTGTCTTTTGATATTTCAGGGGTCGCATTTCAGTGATTATTAAGTGTACTGTACTATATTCACATATAAGATACGTACATAAAACAATGCCTCGTCTTCGTGGAAGAGGAGGAAATATTAGTCGACGGACACGAAATTCAAAATTAGTTCAGAACCGTCGGCTAAATAGATCGGCAGAAGATCAGTCGACAGACAATGAAAATTTAAGAAACCAGGCTGCAATCAGACGTGCTAGTGAAAGTCAAGAGCAACGCAAAGAACGCCTTCAAGCTAATGCATTGAGACAAAGACTGGCCGGTCAATGAGTCACCGACACATTCAGAACACGTGAACAACAGCGTTTGCAAGTGTATCGCGCATTGACACGTGCATCACTTCTTCGCCTTGCATTTGAATATGAGTCGGACATCGACTATTCATCGCATTCACAAACATGGGCGTACCCAGCGAGGGCAAGGGAGGCGGGCAGCTGCCCCCCCCCCCCCCCTCCTCTAGAAGACATTCGCAGTTTTTCACTAGTTAACTGTTTTATTTAGTAAGAAATGCTGCATGTTTTCTCGGATTGTACAAGTGCATTCTTGTATTTAAAATGTTTATTAAAAGCAGTTTTTCACTGGTTTACTGTTTTATTTAATAAGAAGTGCTGTATGTTGTCTCGAGTATTTGTATCCTGAGACTAGTATGGCCTGCCCCCCCCCCATTCCCCCCCCCCCCCCCCCCGAGTAGTTCAGATCCTGGCTACGCCCTTGTTCACAAATTGTAATCGGTGCTATGAACAAAGAATGCCAACACTGTCATGCACGCAAATACAAAGGTGAATCGGCCGGTTTCTGCTACGCGTCTGAAAAAGTTGTATTGCCACCATTGAATTCGCCGCCAGAACCATTGAAAACACTATTGACTGTAGCTACATCTCAATCTAAATTGTTTTTGCGTAAAACTCGCAAATTCAATTCGAGCTTTCAAATGACATCATTTGGAGCAACAAAAGTCTTTCATAATGAGGATGGTCGCAATTTTCAATCAAAGTTTAAGATTCAGGGCGAAGTGTATCATCAAATTGGTTTTTTAATGCCGATGCCTGATACCGATACAAAATTTCTGCAAATCTACTTCATGGGTGATGAGGAGCAGCAAATAAACGTACGCTGCCAGTACAACCATATCGAACAGATAGAGGAGCGACAAATTGTGGGTATTTTAGAACCGTTTTTACAGAATCTCAACCAGTTGGTCCAGTTGTTCAATACCATTTCAAAAAATCTGCAAAACGACAACTATACAATCGTCATCAAAGCAGACAAAGTACCATCTGGGCAGCACACTGGCCAATATAATGCACCGACCATTAATGAAGTTGCTGTTGTAATGACTGGCGACGCATTTGAACGTCGAGATATACGAATTCAATGCAAAGATAACACAGTGCATACGATTGAAGACAGTCATCGCTCTTACGACGCTTTGCAATATCCACTGATATTAAGGGGAGGAGAAGATGGATATCATTTAAATATCAAACATAGGAATCCAGCAACAGGTACAATCTACAAATGTCATTACCTAATATTTTATTTGTATGCACGATTAATTTTATTTTGTCTTAATTATATTTTTACTTTGCAGGTGCAGAAACTAGCAAGAAAGTGAGCGCGATGAACTTCTACGCATATCGGTTGATGATTCGTGTCAATGAAGACAGTAATATTCTCCGATGCCGCCAGCTGTTTCACCAATATATCGTTGATATGCATGCGAAAATTGAAAGCGAGCGATTACCATACATCAGGTATAATCAAGCGAAACTTCGAGCTGAGGAATACATTCATTTGCGTGATGTTATTCTTGGTAACGTAATGACATAACTAATATCAACGACATTAGTACTTCATATATTCTTCCATCATCATATATATTGGTAGCCCACGTCATATGCAAAAATATATTCAAGACGCCATGACTTTTGTGCGCGCGTACGGACGACCAGATCTGTTCATTACATTTACGTGTAATTCAAAATGGGATGAAATTAAAATTGCATTACTGCCAGATCAAACTGCAATAGATCGGCACGATATCACTGCACGTGTCTTCAGACAAAAGTTAAAATCGTTGATGAACTAGATTATACATTCCTCTGTATTTGGCAAAACACGTTGCTGGCTATATTCTATTGAATGGCAAAAACGAGGTTTCTCACACGCGACAAAATACGGTCTGAAGAAATTGATAAAATTATCTCGGCAGAAATTCCGGATCGGAATATCGATAATGAATTGTGTGAGATTGTTACCGCTATCTTGCAGTGCTATAAACATCACGGCGCCGTGCATTCACAATGGAAAATGTACGAAACGTTTTCCAAAAAATTGTATAAATGATATAATCACTAATATCGATGGTTATCCATTGTATCGTCGTAGATACACTTACCATGGTGGCCAATCACATCAATTACGCATGTCAAACGGTACAACAGTTGACGTTGACAATCACTGGGTGGTTCCGTATTCACCATTGCTGTGTAAAATCTACGAAGCACACATAAACATTGAGCTCTGCAGTTCGGTGAAGTCCATAATATATATATGCAAATTTGCCCATAAGGGCAGTGATATGGCTCTATTTGCTGTTCACAATGTTAACGAAAACGAAGAAATAACAAGGTATCAAATGGGCCGATACATCAGCAGCAATGAAGCAGTTTGGCGTATTTTGAGTTTTCCGATACACGAAAGAGACTGCTGTTATGCATTTGGCCGTGCACCTTGAAAATGGACAGCATGTTTATTTCACTGAAGAGACTGCTCTACAACGTGCATCAATTGCCCCAAAAACCACATTAACTGAGTTTTTCGAACTATGCAGCCGACCAGGTATTCCCGGTCAATTCGCAAAGACATTAATGTAAACTGATGTGCCACGATATTTCACATGGAATAAACAGTCAAAAAAGTGGGAACCATGAAAGCGAGGTGTTTCGGTTGAGGGATACAACGGCATATTTATGGGAAATACATTAGGCCGATTATACACAGTCCATCCAAAGCAACGCAAATGTTTCTTCTTGCGTTTATTGTTGGTTAATGTTCCTGGAGCGACGTCCTTCAAATACTTCCAACAGTCAATGGCATTTTGTACGACACATATCATGATGCATGTCGCGAATTACATTTGCTGGAAGATGACAACCATTGGGATATTACACTTGCAGATGCAGCATTGAGTTCCTCTCCTCATCAAATTCACCAATTATTCGCCATATTATTGACGACATGTTTTCCATCTCAAACTTCTGTCCTTTGGGACAAATATAAAGATTCCATGAGCGACGACATTCTGTATCGCATTGGGATCGCTGATCAAGATCCCAATATCGATTTTTCGCCGGAAATATATAACGAGGCGATAATAAAGATTGAAGATATTTGCATTCTGATTTCGAATATGCCACTCATTCACTTCGGTATGCCCTCACCTAACCGTCCAGCAGAAGACATCATTAACAGTGAGATTCAGCGCGAACAACAGTTCAATACAGTCTCTTTAACTACTTTCGTTGAAAACAATGAGCAACTACTCACTGATGAACAAAAGAATGTATACGATCGAATTAATTTGTCAATTGCAGCAGAACAAGGTGGATTCTTTTATTTGGACGCACCAGGTGGCATTGGAAAAACGTTTCTCATCTCACTAATACTTGCGCACATTCGATCACAAAATCATATTGCGTTAGCAATTGCTTTATCAGGTATTGTAGCCACTTTGCTTGATGGCAGACGGACTGCACATTCAGCACTCAAGTTGCCGTTGAACATTTACACAAATCCAGATGCAGTGTGCAACATAAAAAAGCATTCTGGTATGGCTAAAGTATTGCAAAAATGCAAAATTTTTATCTGGCCTGAATGCACTATGGCCCATAAGCATTCACTTGAAGCTCTCGATAGGTTACTGCCGCTGTCTGGTGATTTTAGACAGACATTGCCGGTCATTCCACTCGCTACATATGCGGATGAAATTAACGCATGTATTTAACAATCTTATCTATGGCGAAATGTCAGTACATTACGTCTTAACACAAATATATGTGTTCAACTGCAAAACGATCCATTGGCACTATCATCCTCCGAGCAATTGCTCAACATTGGAAATGGAACAATACCATTGCTTGGAGACACACAATGCATCAAATTGCCAGACAATTTCTGCAACATGGTACATACAAAAGATGCTTTGATTGAAAGCATATTTCCAGATTTACAAGCTAATTACGAGGGCTATCCACAAAGTACATTATGTTTTGAAATTAAAAATAAATAAAGTATTGGAAATTTTTTTATTTTATACAGATGAAAGCCACACTTAAATACTACTTTTCTACATAGTTGCCATTTAAATTAAGGCACTTATCGTAGCGATGGACGAGCTTGGAAATTCGGCCGCCTGCGCCTTGAACTACGTGGTTACCTCTCCTTGAAGCTGTGCGTCGTCATCAAAACGCTGCATAGCCAACCACTTCTTCATTGCTGGGAATAAATGGAAGTCGCTCGGTGCCAGGTCGGGACTGTACGACGGATGAGGAAACAACTCCCACTTAAAAGATTCGAGAACTTCACGAGTGGCATTTGCCGTGTGGGCCCGGGCGTTGTCGTGAATCAGCAAGATCTTTGAGCCCAACTTTCCCCTGCGCTTATTTTGCACTGCTCTTCTGAGGTTATACAGAGTTTGGCAATACCTTTGAGAGTTTATTAAAGTGCCTTTTTCCAGGAAATCCACAAAAATCACACCATTTCTGTCCCAAAAGACAGTCGCCATCACCTTCCTTGAAGACATTGTCTGCATGCATTTCTTGGGTTTTCGGGGGGAATTTGTGTGCCCCCACTGCATTGACTGCAATTTTGTCTCGTAGTTCACATGCTTAACCCATGTTTCGTCACCAGTAACGATGCGATCGAGTAATGAGTCGCCATCTTTCTCGTAAGCGTCCAAAAACGTTAAGCTGCAGCCATTCGCTGATTTTTGTGAATCTCTGTCAAGATTTTTGGTACCCATCTTGCACAAAACTTGTGGTAACCAAGCTTTTCGGTAATGATTTCGTGCAACAAACTTCGTGAAATTTGTGGAAAACTCATACAGAGTTCCGTTATTGTGAAATTACGGTTTTCACGGACCGCGGCATCGACTTTTTCGACAAGTTCAGCAGTCACTATGCTGGGTCTTCCACTTTGCTCTTCGTCGTGAACATTAGTTCGGCCATTTCTAAATTTTATGACCCATTGATGCACTCCACCTTCAGTGATTATGTTGTCCCCATACACTTCACAAAGCTGCCGATAGATTTCTATCGGTGTACAGTTTTTTGCAGTCAGAAACCTTATTACAGCACGCACTTCACACTTCGCGGCATTTTCAATTAACGCTGACATTTCAAACTGTCACAGTAACTCAACGGAGTACAGCACGAACCTCTCACTAGCACAGCAGGATGCCGACTGAGCAGCGGAATGCCATGACACCAAGAAGGCCGCGCTAGCCCCGCCCCTAACGGACACAAACGAAAACGTAATGTACTTTGTGGATAGCCCTCGTACGAGGTGCATTCAAGTTCTGAAGCCTCCGATTTTTTTTCTCCAGACTGGAAAACATAGAAACATGCGCATTGTTTTAAAATGAGGCCGCGTTTATTGTCAATACATCCCAGAGATGGCAGCACCATACGGCAGATGGAATTTTACCACCAGCGGCGAGAATGAGAACTGTTTTAAATACTTAAAATGGCGACTTTTTCCTTACTTAAACAGTGTGCAATCATTCGCTTTCTGAATTTGCGAGGTGTGTAACCAATTGAAATTCATCAACAGTTGAAGGAGACATGTGGTGATGGAGTTATGGATGTGTCGAAAGTGCGTTCGTGGGTGCGACAGTTTAATGAAGGTAGAACATCGTGTGACCACAAACTGAAACAACCTCGGGCTCGCACAAGCCGGTCTGACAACATGATCGAGAAAGTGGAGAGAATTGTTTTGGGGGATCGCTGTATGACTGTTGAACAGATCACCTCCAGAGTTGGCATTTCTGTGGGTTCTGTGCACACAATCCTGCATGACGACGTGAAAATGCGAAAAGTGTCATCCAGGTGGGTGCCACGAATGCTGACGGACGACCACATGGCTGCCCGTGTGGCATGTTGCCAAGCAATGTTGACGCACAATGGCAGCATGAATGGGACTTTCTTTTCGTCGGTTGTGATAATGGATGAGACGTGGATGCCATTTTTCAATCCAGAAACAACGCGCCAGTCAGCTCAATGGAAGCACACAGATTCACCGCCACCAAAAAAATTTCGGGTAACCACCAGTGCTGAAAAAATGATGGTGTCCATGTTCTGGGACAGCGAGGGAGTAATCCTTACCCATTGCGTTCCAAAGGGCACTACGGTAACAGGTGCATCCTACGAAAATGTTTTGAAGAACAACTTCCTTCCTGCACTGCAACAAAAACGTCCGGGAAGGGCTGCGCGTGTGCTGTTTCACCAAGACAACGCACCCGCACATCGAGCTAACGTTACGCAACAGTTTCTTCGTGATAACAACTTTGAAGTGATTCCTCATGCTCCCTACTCACCTGACGTGCCTCCTAGTGACTTTTGGCTTTTTCCAACAATGAAAGACACTCCCCGTGGCCGCACATTCACCAGCCGTGCTGCTATTGCCTCAGCGATTTTCCAGTGCTCAAAACAGACTCCTAAAGAAGCCTTCGCCGCTGCCATGGAATCATGGCGGCAGCGTTGTGAAAAATGTGTACGTCTGCAGGGCGATTACGTCGAGAAGTAACGCCAGTTTCATCGATTTCGGGTGAGTAGTTAATTAGAAAAAAAAATCGGAGGCCTTAGAACTTGAATGCACCTCGTATATTAATCATGCATGGCTTCGTGAACGAGCTGTTTTAGCCGCAATAATATCGGTGTTGACGCTATTAACATCAAAATACAACAGTCATTGCCCAGAATGAGATATTGTTCAAATCGATCGACACTGTTACCGATCCTGATGAAGCAGTCAACGATCCTGTTGAATTTTTGAATTCACTGGATTTACCAGGAATGCCACCACATAACTTGCGATTAAAAATTGGCTTACCTATCATTTGCTTCAGAATTTAAATGCACATAAGCTATGCAAAACCATAAGAAATACAGGCAATATTCTTGAAGCTACAATTTTTGAACGGCAAATTTGAAGGTGAAGTTGTTTTCTTGCCATGAATCCCAATGATCCCTTCAGACTCACCCATTCCATTCAGACATCTGCAATTTCCAATTCGCTTGGCATTTGCCATGATTATTAATAAGTCACAAGGTCAAACAACGTCGATTTGTGGGTAGGATCTAGAAAAACCAGTCTTTCCACATGGCCAATTATATGTGGTGTGTTCTCGCATTGGAAAACCGTCAAGTTTATTCATTTATACTCTTCAGGAATTGACTAAAATATTGTTTATCAACTCGCATTAAGATAAAATTAAACAAACATTACTGATTGTAACGAATTGTTTTTAGAAAAATTAGTGTTATTTGTAATGTGACAACGTGCCGTCTAGTGATTGGCAGGCATAGTCAAGGTGCAACGGTAGAGAAAGTGGACGCTTATGCCATCTGTGGGCCAGAATCGAAGGCAAAGTGGCAGTGCTTCTGCCTGGTGGTAGCTAAATTAAAGAACGCTATGCGGGAGACAGTGTCTGGCTTGTGCTGCACTCTGACAGCGAAATAATAAAAGAATTAAACTAAATAATATTGTTACATGTAGTAAAAATATAAATGTAATACTACTTTAATATGTGAAAATGACTGTAATTGAATATTGTAATGCTATGGTATGTTTAATTGTAAATAGAGAACTTGGCGTAATGTAAACTAATGTTTAGGTGTGGGGGGAATCCCCGAGAATGAGAACAGTGTACAGGTTGGCGCGTAATATTGGCGGTAGAAGTAAGTTGGCGTAGATCTGAGACAGAGCAAGTGTTAAGTGGCGTTAAAGTGACTGCCGGTGTGTGCTACGGTAATGTTGCTAGAAGTGAACTGAAAACAGATATGGACTCCGTTTATCGTAGGGCTACAAGCTAAATGGACACTAAGGCTTGTAAGACGCGGTATTTCGATGGAGATGGGCTGTGAGCAGCAAAATAGTACGGTTTCCCGCTCTGAGGTACATGGCACTGCATGGTGCAATGCTGTGTTAATTGCGACGAGTTGCTTGTGCCAACGGCGAGGTGTGAAGGGACCAGTAGCCTCACCCAACGGCGTATTGTGATATCAATAACTTATGAGGTCCATTGGTGAGCTAACTTCGGCAGCAACGAACTAGAAGTTATCTTACAAGGTATTATTATGAACAGTTGTTGTTATACTGACACCATTACCATTACATTTATATTTTTTGAATCAGTTTGTGTAGTAGTCAAACCAAGTTCTCTACAGTGTGTAAAGTTTGAGGCAATAATTATTTTGTGGTTTAAATTGCATTCCCCGAGTGTAATCAATTATTTAAAGGAGATAGCTGATTATTACCCTATATCCAGTGATTTCTGCGTGCTGCAACATCAGTGAAAAGTTATGGTGCATATCGGCATAGCTATATTGCAAGAGAAAATAGTCGGAATTAACGCCGAAATTGACAGCAGACGCCGCTTCATGCAACGGATGGAAGATGCCAGTTACTGTGCCACCTTAATTACTATCCAGTTCGATGTGGTGACTTTTCAGTACATTGCCATAGTCAAAAATTACTCAGATCCGTCTGAGCAACGTGATTCTCAATTAGTGTTTTCAGTAACTATATTGACAAGCAGATCTATATTGTTCTTTAATTAAGCGTTCAAGGAAATTGCTGCCACCACAGAACACATTGTGCCTTCAGCACAATGGAAGCTTAATAACATTCAATTCAGTAATTACAGTTAGTGTAGTTTACATTAACCTAAAACAAGTTCAAGTGTTTATCATGTGTGTTTATCTATTGAGAAACGATTCCAGGCAGTGGTATTGTTTTAAATGAATAATGTCCTCCTGCTAGGCAATATCAAACATACAGAATTAAGTGATCCCTATTCAGTCACTTCAAAGAGATTATCAGAGGTATTAATAATCAAATATACACATAAAAACAAGTTTGTTACGCGCCATTATCATTATTTATTCCAAAAATTCCGTGTTGTAGTTGGATCACCATAGGGTGCCTATTCAAACCTATTACACATGAGAGCCGCTGTCCGGAAGTCCGATTCCGCATCGTCTAATAATAATACAGTAAATTCGGGTAGTGGTATCGCATATTTCAAAATAAAGAATAATGAAATTATAGTATTATTTGTCTTTCATTTCATACTTTGTTTAATATCCTAATCGCTTGAAATATCATACAGGACAATGTCTGTTGGGTCCACTAGTACTTTATAACCCTGATGCTCAAATGTGAACATATCACACACCCAGCACTAATACTAAGTGTAATATTACCTCCTCAATAACTGGATGCATACGACACCAAATAATACTGACCAAAAATCAACAATGATTGTGCATGTTTCTTATGATCATCCTGAGAGTCATACCACCATGTCATAGACGTAATCGAGCACATGTTAAACAAAAAATCCTGATCCCAACAACTATTGCATATTACTCTCACAAGCGCTCGTCGTTCTGCAGGTGTGCACTAGTGTTCATGTTAAAAGTTACATAGTTGCTTTATGAATCTAGGTACGACATTACCGCTGAATGAAGTCATTTTTTGTCCATACAAATACCGAGCCGGTAATCGTAGGAATGTGTATTATCAGACCAATATGTCGAAACTAGTCAACTTTCTCGAACCTATCTGCTACAGTAAAAATCCAACATAGTCTTAGTTAGTCACTACACATCTTGCAACTGCTTCAATTTCTACAGCTTTGCACATGTAATCATTCCATTTTAAGTCGAAATTGAGCAGAAGTCAGACAAAGCCATATCCGCCACCTTCTGCAACCCGTCTAGAAGCAAAGCGAACTGAGGTAGTGCGACAGGACCATGTTTTGGCCATTTGGCAGAAATGCGCGCATTGTGGCGCGTTCCCAGACTACACACAAGTGCTACAGATCCGTGTCCATTCAAATCTATCAGCCCAACATTCTATCATCTTTATTCTCTACCACACAACAGAGAAAAATTAACAACTATAGAAGATCAAATAATTTCATCTCATATAGAACTCACATAGACGCCATTACTCGTGTGACGATGCAAAGCTGTGTTGGGGGTCCAGCGCGGAGAGAGAGAGAGAGAGATTTCGCAATGCTTCCCAGAATAGCACAGCGTGCAGCCCTCCAAGCATTCCTAACGGCATACTTCTTTCCTCACTGAATTTACCTGTCAAACTGCTGCTGATACTGCTCCCTGTGTGGAATGAACCTATTAAATACATGCATATTGAACTGAGGGTTGTTTAAAGTTTCATCACCTCTACTCTAGAAGAATGATCGTATCCCTTGTACTATACTGTAAATCGCAAGAATCCCCGCCTGTGGTCCTGTTGTTTGAAACACTGTTTTCTAACACGCTTTGTACACTGGCAAAGATTTCGTTTTTCTGCCACGACTTCGTCGCATGCGCCAGGTTCTAAACTGACATTAAGAAGTTCTGATCCACGGGCTTTCGCAGGAAACTAGATGTTGCACAGTGTAAATCATGTTCTTAGGGCTAATACTATAACATGCCACACATCGGATCATTTTAAGTAAAAGACAACTACAAGGAAACCAGAAGAGTTTGCTCGCATTGTGTAGAGTCTCCAAATTACAGTCTGAATGTGATTCAGGATCTCTACATTTACACTCATCTCTCACACTGACGGAATAGATGATAACTCTACGTTTCGTTTCGACTCATTCATCATACTGCATTTATGTATGCGATCACTGTTCCGGTGCTAACCACCCCAGAAGGTATAGCCCAGCCGCCAAAACTCTCCCTCTAACTCAAACAATCATTGTCACTCAATTATTATTTCGTAACCAACAGCATGTCAGCGAACGGGTGGGATGGAAAAGACACCACTGATATACTCTAATAATAAGCATCATAGTTGATGGTGTGAACAATTTTAACACTTTTACACTAATTTCAGCACAGACCATTGATGTGACAGCATGGCCCCCAGTTTCATAATCACAGCTAAATCGCCCCTTTTGCATCACTTTGCGAGTATGATTACAAATGAGGATACACTACTGGCCATTAAAATTGCTACACCAAGATGAAATGCAGATGATAAACGGGTATTCATTGGACAAATATATTATACTAGAACTGACATGTGATTACATTTTCACGCAATTTGGGTGCATAGATCCTGAGAAACCAGTACCCGGAACAACCACCTCTGGCCGTAATAGCGGCCTTGACACGCCTGGGCATTGAGTCAAACAGAGCTTGGATGGCGTGTACAGGTACAGCTGCCCATGCAGCTTCAAAACGATACCACAGTTCATCTAGAATAGTGACTGGCATATTGTGATGAGCCAGTTTCTCGTCCACCATTGACCAGATGTTTTCAATTGGTGAGGGGTCTGGAGAATATGCTGGCCAGGGCAGCAGTCGAACATTTTCTGTATCCAGAAAGGCTCGTACAGGACCTGCAACATGCGGTCGTGCATTATCCTGCTGAAATGTAGGGTTTCACAGGGTTCGAATGAAGGTAGAGCCATGGGTCATAACACATCTAAAATGTAACGTCCACTGTTCAAAGTGCCGTCAATGCGAACAAGAGGTGACCGAGACGTGTAACCAATGGCACCCCATAACATCATGCCGGGTGATACGCCACTATGGCGATGACGAATACATGCTTCCGATGTGCGTTCACCACGATGTCAGCAAACACGGATGCAACCATCATGATGCTGTAAACAGAACCTGGATTCATCCGAAAAAATGACGTTTTGCCATTCGTGCACGCAGGTTCGTCATTGAGTACACCATTGCAGGCGCTCCTGTCTGTGATGCAGCATCAAGGGTAACCGCAGCCATGGTCTCTGAGCTGATAGTCTATGCTGCTGCAAACGTCGTCGTTGACTTAGGTAAAAATGTGTCCAACTCAATTTGTCTCGAACTCCATCTTGTATAAAAATAAGTCTTTTCTTGTTCTTCACACTTTGAAATCTGTTACTATACATCGGTAAGGAGAGCTAAGCTGCTCGACATGGTAACATTTCGAGAAATCTCATGCACTTGGATGGGTTGGGACTTGGAAAGCTATATTCATTCACGAGACATGGAGTGTAGCGCTGTTCTTCTGATTGGATCTGTACCTGGAAGGTATTAGTAAGATAGAGAACATAAACACACAAGACTCTAGAACAATAATTTAGAGTTGATAGCGTCGAACTGTTCGTGCAGATGGTTGCTGTCTTGCAAACGTCGCTATCTGTTGACTCAGGGATCGAGACGTGGCTGCACAATCCGTTACAGCCATGCGGATAATATGCCTGTCATCTCGACTGCTAGTGATACGAGGCTGTGAAGAAGGGTGGATCTGTACCTGGAAGGTATTAGTAAGATAGAGAACATAAACACACACACACACCCTCCTAACACTACAACGTTCTACAGTGGTCAACTGCTGTTTGTGTATGAGAAATCGGTTGGAAACTTTCCTCACGTCAGCACGTTGTAGGTGTCGCCATCAGCGCCCGCCTTGTGTGAATGCTCTGAAAAGCTAATCATTTGCATATCACAGCATCTTCTTCCTGTCGGTTAAATTTCGCGTCTGTAGCACGTCATCTTCGTAGTGTAGCAATTTTAATGACCAGTAGTGTAGATTACTGTGCAGTATATTCATTCATTGTTAATTCTTGAACACATACATGATAAAAGTACATCAGACAGCGCTCTACATAATTCTAACACTTCGAGCATAGAGTTTAATTTGCGATCTACTTCTCGGCGTATGGGAGTCACAGAGCATTCTCCCCGTCTTCAGGCAAAAGACCAACGTCACACAGTCATTGAACAACACACCGTGTAGAACCGTTAGAGATTGCTTGGAGATTAATTCTCTAACGATGCTACAGGGTGTGTTGTTCAATGACTGTGTGACGTTGGTCTTTTACCTTAAGATGGGGTGAATGCTCTGTGACTCCCACACGCTGAGAAGTAGATCGCAAATTAAACACTATGCTGGAAGTGTTAGAAATATGTTGAGCGCTGTGTGATGTACTTCGATCATGTATGTGTTCAAGAATTAACAATGAATGAATGTACTGCACAGTAATCTACACTACTGGCCATTAAAATTGCTACACCACGAAGATGACGTGCTACAGAAATGAAATTTAACCGACAGGAAGAAGATACTGTGATATGCAAATGATTAGCTTTTCAGAGTGACACCTACAACGTGCTGACATGAGGAAAGTTTCCAAACGATTTCTCATACACAAACTGCAGTTGACCAGTGTTGCCTGGTGAAACGTTGTTGTGATGCCTCGTGTAAGATGGACAAATGCGTACCATCACGTTTCCGACTTTGATAAAGGTCGGATTGTAGCCTATCGCGGTTGCGGTTTATCGTATCGCGACATTGCTGCTCACGTTGGTTGAGATCCAATGACTGTTAGCAGAATATGGAATCGGTTCAGTATTACCCTCCTGAACCCACCGATTCCACATTCTACTAACAGTCATTGGATCTCGACCAACGTGAGCAGCAATGTCGCGATACGATAAACCGCAACCGCGATGGGCTGCAATCCGACCTTTATCAAAGTCGGAAACGTGATGGTACGCATTTCTCCACCTTACATGAGGCATCACAACAACGTTTCAGCAGGCTACACTTAAAAATGGGCTATAATGTTAGATGGAATACCTTTCTGGTCTATCAGACATACACCCTTCTTCACAGTTTCTCTACGCTGAACTATCTTATCGAATCGTAAAACATTTGCTTTGCATGATACGAGCGGAGACATATAGTGCCCACTGTTCACATCCAATCACGGTTCAGAAATTATACGATGCCTGCATAAGGCCTACATAAAATGATAATTAGTAGCGGGGGATACATCCTACAAGGAAACAGATAAACACATAGGAGCTACGTCCGAAATGTGATTAAGTATTAGTTATGACCCTGAAGTCTCGATTTTACACCTAAGATGCGACTGGAGCGTTCGCATAAATCAAAGCTCTTTTAGAGGAGTGTGTCAACTTTATTCACACATGAGATGGAGTAGACAGTGCTTTAAAACACATATGGAACATGTAGCTGCATATGAGTAGAACGCAGGCTATGCCATGTGACTGATGCATCCGGAATCACTGGTGCCTCAATAGACGTACAGTATAATGCAGCCTCAATGGGAAAAAATTGACTGCCCCTTATTCCCTTCATTTCAATGGCCACGTTTTACGGGATTCCTCCTCTTGCAGCATACTTGGTCCCATACACAAATTGTTCGGTGTGAACAAGGAGATAGCAAAGAACTTCCTCAATTTCACCGCATTACGCTCTATATTCGTTCAATATATATACGTACTCCGTAGTCACTTCAGAGAGCGTTTGCTCTGCTTTCTGTATGTCTGTGTATATGCACGCCTCGTAGACGGTTCCCAGAACCCGCAGTAGACTGGAGTTAGCTTTCGACTGGTAAATTTGATAAGAGCTAATGAGAATGCTCGATTGATTGTGGTGGAATATAGGAGCTTTGAGAACATTTGTGTATGTTGCGAGCAGGAAGGCTATCACGTTATGTCCGGGAGGAAGAGTGGATTAGGTGATATTTTCGTAAACAGGTTCTGTTAGGGCAGGAATTTTGGTGCATGCAAGCTGAGACAACAAGGCAGTGAGCGTTAACTATTTCTGGTGCACTATAAAAACTACAGAGAGCTGGACTTGGCTGTTATTTTTTATTTCACAAAGCCATGTGACGTAAGAATAACATTGAGAATGTTTTATATGGTGATGTGTCAGTCAAGCTGGAGTGTGTACATGTGGTTGAACGCATGTGTCAACATGCTCTGTGGTATTCTGCCTTCAATGGTAAAGACAAGTGGCGCCAGGAGATGGCTGGAATATGAGACTGGCGTGAATGCGCTTTGGAATGCTATGAATGTATGAATGTATAACAGTGACTGCATAAAGCAGACTTTCACCTGCGATCGGCGGCCGTGACGTGGGGCTGTGACGGAGCGCGGTCCTGGACGGACGTCTGTGTGTGCTTTGACAGCTAACAGCTGACAGGTGTGTCGACCACGAATGGGTGCGAAAGAGATTGTAGCGTTTAAATTTGTCTTTGCTCCCTTCTGATAGGCGTCTAGGTGAATAAGTATTGGGATAGGAATTTATCAGAAATGAAGTATGAAGAGATGATGCGGCTTGGAGGCTGGGGCCTCCACTGGGCAAGGGGGGGGGGGGGTGGACTATGCTTGTGCACGTTGATTGCATTATTTTGCGAGCAGGTCTGTAGGCTGTGATATGCGCAATTTGGATCGTTTACCAGTACTGAGCGTGTATACACATCAATGTGAAGAATTATTTAGGAGAAGTTTGCTATTGCGTACTGAAATTACGAGTTGGTTGCGTGTCTGTGGGCTGTACAACATGACCCCGGGCACGTCAGGGTGGATCTTTTGCATCAGTGTGATAGATATACACTATAGTTAAATAAGTTGTTTGAAAATAAGTAGAGTCACACCATCCTTACTCTCCCCAGCAGCCCAGAGCAGGCTGAGTCTTTTTCCCTCACCATCTTGGTTTACGTCGCGAAAGGGGCGATAGCGTCCTCTGCTGGTGGTACTGAGTATTAGACCTAGTGGAGAACACACAGTTTGCCACCATCATGGATAAATGTACTTGCGTCATCAGTTGGTGTCACTGTGGCGTCCTCTGGGGGCGACGAAATGTGCTAAGCTGGATGGGGTCTGGAGCTCGTGGTAAACCCACTAGATTACGGTACTTGTGTCATCACCTGACGTCACTACAGCGTCCTCTAGTGCATTGATATGAACTAAGTCAGTTGGGCTATGGACTCAGTACCGAATACACTTGGTGATAGTGCTGCCTCTACTTGTTTAGGTAAAGGCTGGTGTATGATTTCGACAGTTGACGATTAGCAAGCAGAGTCTTGTAGATGTATTATTATTTTGACTATTTAGAAGTTGTTTGGCTATCTGGACCTAAATTCTCTGCATTGTTTATAAGTTGTTCGCATGTCTGTAGGTTGTGCAATATGTTATTTATGACCATTTACAATTAGCAAGAGTGTGTGTAGAGCTTTATACATGAGTTATGTGGGAGTAGTTTGCCAGTCTGTATGCTGTGTGGCATGTATGAGCGTGTGTTCTGTGATACATATACTCCATCCATAAATAAATTGCTCCCAAATAAATACAGTACACTCCTTCATCTCTCCATCAGCGTAGTGCATGCTGAGTCCTTTTACCACCCGCCCCTAGGAAGAGGTGGCGGTCTGGCGACTTAGGTTATTGGTGATGGTGAGCTTCATTTGCAGCAATTTTCTTACATTGGTAGCGAAAACGCAAGTAGGCTTTGTTTACTGGCAGAATTCAAACTTGACGCCAGTTCCTGGGAGGAAGTGAGTTGGGTCGCTGATGTTAGTACAAGTGTCCTTTCTTTCGCACAATTTTCTTAGGTTGGTAGAGAAAGCGCAAGTGACCTTTCTTTACTGCCAAAATTCAAACTCAGCGTCGGTTCCTAGGGAGAGGTGCGGTCTGGACCCTGAAAAGTAGTTCAAATAGATAGCTGAACACCTTTCCATACCTATATGAAGTCGAATCACGTGGCCAATAGGAGTGCAGCATTCTAGGGGTGGGGGGTGCTAGGTCATGAACGAACACTGTATGATAGTGGGAAAATGTGGAACTTCTCATTCGATCATTGAATATTGAAATTGTAAATTGAATTATTTAATATGACTAAAATTGAAACGCAATTAAGTATTTAGGTAATTGATAGGTTAGATGCGTGAGTGGGTGTTAGAATATTTACAGAAGACTATGTCCGGCGCGTTTATGGAGGTGGCGGCCGAGGGTGTGTGACGTAAGCGGTCGGACGCCCGCAGGCCAGTGGCGCGGCGCATGTCTGGTTATAACGCACGCGCACGAGAAAAAGCAGACGATCTTGCATCATCACCCAATATCGCGGTGACGTCCTCTGGTGTTAACAATATGCACTAAGTCAGTTGGGCTATGGAGCTCACGGTGAACACAGTCGCTGCCGTCATCTTGAGTAACGGTACTTGCGTCATGATCTGACGCCAGGAGAGCGTCCTCTGGTGGCACCGATATGAACTAAGCCAGTTGGAGGCCAGACTCAGTGGCGAACACAACTGCCTGAAATTCGTTAACTAATAAAGACAAGTCTGTTTTTCCCACCATTATCGTAGGTGCACCACATTATCATGTTGGAATTTGAACTTCGTGCAATTTTTATTGGGGAGGGGGCTAGGTTAGAGACGGTAGGCCAACCGTCCAATCTTACGCCATGTGGTGGATACACTGGGTGCAGCCATCTTGATTGAGGTCACGGTCGCCATCTTGGATGATGTCACAGTGGCGCTCTCTGGTAGCGATGATATGAACTAAGCCAGTTGGAGTCCAGACCTCATGGCCATTACATGTGCTTGAAACTAGTTAAATAATAAATACAAGTCCATTTTTCCCACCATTATCATGTTGGAATTTGACCTTCGCGCCATTTCCTGGAGGGGTGGGGGTTAGGTTAGTGGAGATAGGCCAATTGACCTTCTTCCCACCAAAATTCAAATTTCCCGCCAAAATCCGCCATCTTGGATGACGTCACTGCCGTCATCTTAGATGACTTCATCGGCCCCATCTTGGATGACGTCATCGCCGCCATATTGGATAACGGTACTTTGTTCCAGAACATACATTGTTCCAGTACTAATAATTACCGACATGTCCTGCAATATAAATACGATAACGGGAAGAGTATCATAATTAGACAATAAACAGGAACAATTAGCAGGTGAGTTACAAAACCTGTGAAGCATATTCTCAAATTCAGTAGACGGAATCCCAAGTGGATGCGTTGGTAAAAAATGTGGCGAATGCAGTCAGCGAGCTACAAGATGTGTGCAATAATTTACCTACAGAAGTACAAAAGTTAAGCCTAAGAGTGGAGCACTCAAGTTTAGAGTCAAAATTTTCCAAAAAACAAAGTGATAAGATATGGGCAGACGTAAAGGAAATTACTGAAAACGCTGAAGCTGGGATGTTTGGTAAGGGCAGCACCCTTACTGAAAAGGTAGTGTCAGAGTGCAAGATTTATGTAAATACTGTAGAAGAAACTCTAAAAAGAAAGAAAGTCAATTTACAGCTAAAATAGATTCATGAAATTACAACGAAATCCAGACCTGTAGCTGCTTACAGGCGTTGATAAATATCAATAGGGACACTGAAAACGTATGACCATACTGGGACTCGAACCCATGACCTTCTGCTTACATGGTAGACACTCTATCCAACTGAGACACCGAGGAAACAGAAGACAGCGCGACTGCAGGGACTTATCTCTGGCACTCTCACCGTGAGACCCACACTTCCAACTTTCTGTCCACACACTACATTTGTAGTGCCCCTGCCCACTATACTCATTACTCGCGGCAATCAATCTACCGATTCCCGTGAGAGTTCGGGCAATGTGAGTGCATCCGCAGTGAAGAAGATCATTGGCCGGTAAGCCTTACGTATATGAAGATGGTATTTGTTCTTTCGGACATGTCCGATCGGCAGCTGGACATGTCGAGCAAGCTCAACTGCCATGCGCTACGCCACAAACGCACATAAACACGCCTTTCACTGACTGCGCGGCATGTTTGTCAACATTACTTGCAGATGAGGGATTACTTAGGCATCGAGGATTTACGGTATTTACCTCTTAAGGGATAAGAACAAACCATGTGTTGTTTATCAGAGCATTCCGAAATGTTTTGCGTCATACCTGTACTGAAGCCAGAAAATTAGATTTGTTGTTGGATGCACACAGAAAGACGTTTTGCTATGTGCTACGGACATGGCGGAACTTTAGCGACTACTATGAACAGTTTGAGAGAGTCTTTCTGGATAAATATTGGTCAGAGGCCGTACAAGTGAGACTCAGATGTGAAGTATTCAACCCAGCTCCATTCAATAGCAAACATGGAAGCTTGAAGGGCTATTTTGAAAAATATTTGAATAAAATCGGATACTGGACGAACCCTGCATCTCAAGCAGATGTGCTGAAAATTTTAAAGAGCCGCCTACCTGCCCACGTTAGGGAAAAGCTCCTTAGCATTTCGGAACACAATACCAAATACTTTCTATCTGTACTGGACTCAATAGATTTGATATACGAACAGAGACCAGTACAACCCAAACCTGTTAACACACAGATGCTGCTACAGAGATTTATAGACCGACAAGTGAACAACGGATTCGTAGTACAACACGGATGGCAACCTTACACCACACAGACCTGTAGTAATGGTAACGACAACGGCAATGGCAAAGGTGTAAATACAAGGGCGGACATAAAAAAGAAATGGGCAAACATTTGACAAAAACAACTACAACAGGCAAGTAGAATATGGATAGCCTGTACAATATGCACAGACACAAGCTACTGGCAATTATCAGCCGATCACTTGGCAAACACAAAACAATACCAGACACTCTAATAATCCACAGACAGCGGAATTCGTCCAGCAAAGTAACGTACATATGCCGAATAACACGCAAAGGCCGGCCGTTGTGGCGGAGCGGTTCTAGGTGCTTCAGTCTGGAACCGCGAGACCACTACGGTCGCAGGTTCGAATCCTGCCTCGGGCATGGATGTGTGTGATGTCCTTAGGTTAGTTAGGTTTAAGTAGTTCTAAGTTCTAGGGACTGATGACCTCAGATGTTAAGTCCCATAGTGCTCAGAGCCATTTTTGAACACACAAAGGCAAAGAGAATTTCAGTCGAGAGCCTCACAGAATACTAATTGGCGTAATCAAACACCAACACTTCATATAGTAGAAGGTACTCCTAACCCAGAGGCTGATGCCACCACGACGCCTGAAAACTTGAACCGGTCACGGTAGGCTCCCGTTCTGCGACCCGGGAGGAGACTGGGGGATCGAGCTTGATCGACACTTGCTCCATCAGATACGATCAAGGTGAAAGATGATCTGCATCAAAATAATGAGGGTACACAGGAAAACTTGACAGAGGGCGAGGTACAAGCCACTATTTAAGCAAAAATATTTGCTTGATGTACTCACTGTGCTCTACACAGGTCCTATGACTAACTTGATGTCACAGGTATTCTTTCAAGAACTGAAGTATGCATGGGGGCTTAATTAAATAAAATCCAAATATTTTTAGTAGATGTATATCCGATTACGCTGTGTCTCGTAAACGGTTGGCCCTGATTAGTATTAGTACGCAATCTGACTGCATAGAACAACAACAAAGAACGAAATGAAAATTTTCGTTAACACAATTAATTAATTAAGTCCCCAGCAACTATAAAACCTACGAAACCAAAGCACAAGTGTAATTGTTCTGTGTGTGGGAGTGTGACTCAACGTACACATCTGGCATGGTTCTTCTTCAACAAGACAAGAAATTTTAAATACCATTTATACTGAAGTAATTAAAAAATAGAAATACTATAATTGCGTAAGGAAAGCAGAATTACACTTTAATACAAGAACACAAGCCAGATGATTTGTTGACTGAACCTGTAATGCTGCATTATTTAAGACATTGAGATAATAAAAAGAAAAGGAAATTTTTTTTTTCTTTTACCTTCATATATTGACGAAAATCACTCTAATCATTACAATATATCTCCACACCGACTCGCTATTACCACATCTCAACAAGAACTTTTCAGTACCACATCTCAGCAAACACTCCCTGCTACAAGTTCTCAACAAGCACTTTTCACTAGCACATCTCAACAAGCACTGACTACTACGAGTTCTCCCCAAGCACTGCCAGTGGAGGCGGCTGAATAATACTCTTTGGCGCAATCTCTGGCGCTGTGGCTCAGTGTAGCCACCTTTCATATGCCCCTCCTCCACGGGCCAGAATTTGATGGTATTTTTGCCAGCATTGGTGGTGAAAAATACCACCAAATTCGTCCACAAAAATACAGACAAAAATAAAAGATAATATTAATACCTAAATATCACATAATTAGTTAAAATTTTGGCTTTGCACTGACCTTTCAATAACCTAATATATAAAATACAGTAAGCAATACAAATTCTTTCATACATGTGACTTTACATAATAGTTTACATAATACACAAAAAATCAGTTTATACAAATGTTCACATAAAATGCTTTCAATGATTAAAAAAAACAAGTAGTTGATAGTTCCAGCGGTAGCACCCAGCAATGGTCAACAGGTGCAAATACCAACAAGTGACATCATTCAGCAGAAGCAGTTCCATTAGTGGCACCCAGCAATGTTGAACAGGTGCAGACACCAACAAGTGACATTATGTCAGTAGAAGCAGTCCATTAGTGGCACCCAATAATGTTGAGCAGGTGCAGACAGTAAGAAGTAACATCATTTCGGTAGAAACAGTTCCAACAGTGGCACCCAGCAATGTTGAGTAGGTGCAGACACCGACAAGTGACATCATTTCCATAGAAGCAGTTCATCAGTTGCACCCAGCAATGTTGAACAGGTGCAGACACCAACAACTGACATCATTTCAGTAGAAGCAGTCCATCAGTGGCACCCAGCAATGTTGAACAGGTGCAGACACCAACAAGTGACATTATTTCAGTAGAAGCAGTTCCATCAGTGGCACCCAGCAAGGTTGAACAGGTGCAGACACCAACAAGTGACATTATTTCAGTAGAAGCAGTCCATCAGTGGCACCCAGCAATGTTGAACAGGTGCAGACACCAACAAGTGACATTATTTCAGTAGAAGCAGTCCATCAGTGGCACCCAGCAATGTTGAACAGGTGCACACAGCAACAGGTCACATTATTTCAGTAAAAAAACAGTCCATCAGTGGCACCCAGCAATGTTGAGCAGGTGCAGACAGCAACAAGTGACATTATTTCAGTAGAAGCAGTTCCATCTGTGGCACCCAGCAATGTTGAAGAGGTACACACAACAACAAGTCACATTTCTCAGCAGAAGCGGTTCCATTAGTGACATCCAGCATTGTTGAACAGGTGCAGACACCAACAAGTGACATTATTTCAGTAGAAGCAGTTCATCAGTGGCACCCAGTAATGTTGAACAGGTGCAGACACCAACAAGTGACATTATTTCAGTAGAAGCAGTTCATCAGTGGCACCCAGTAATGTTGACAGGTGCAGACGCCAACAAGTGACATTATTTTAGTAGAAACAGTTCCATTAGTGGCACCCAGCATAGTTGAACAGGTGCAGACACCAACAAGTGACATTATGTCAGTAGAAGCAGTTCCATTAGTGGCACCTAGCAATGATAAGTAGGTCCAGGCAGCAGTCCATAATATTCACTATCACTGATCACACTGTTCATCAGAGTTTATAAGCAGAAATTAAACATGTCCTAGTGGCACCAATCATGTAGAAAAAGTACAAGTAACAGTCCATAATATTCACTATCACTGATCACACAGTTCATCAGCAGAAATTAAACATTTCTAAGTGGCACCCATTATGTTGAAAAAGTGCAGGTAACAGTTCATAATATTCACCATCACTAATCAGACAGTTCAGGCATGAACAATAGTTTGAATACACATACAAATGCTTTTACACACTAAACATATAAATTCTAATAAACACACAAATATCAGATAATTGTCATATTAACTATTACAAATACACAAATATCAGTAAACCTATAATATTTATGGGTGTCAGTGCAAGCCACCACATACAAATAAAATAATATTTAGGAGATAGGTGGGTAGGATTAGGAAAGGAAAACACACAAAACACACTGACTCATCTTTCATCCACATTAAGTATTACTGTGTAATTGAATAGTGTTAACTGTGTAAATGTAACTCTGTCCAAGATTTGATGTTCGACATGTGTATCAAGTAGGAGTGGCAGCAATGTATAACAGTCAATAATAGTTAAGTCAACGTCATAGTCATCATGTCAAGACCAATGTTTGCCAAGCCAGATCAAAATGTACGGTTGCTGAACAACTGTCAGTGAGCCAAGATATGCAATTACTTCCTCTCTCCAAAAAAAAGTATGTATTGCTTATTGATTTAACAAAGTGTGTGTAGACAATCTTCCTTCTACTTGAGTGTTCTAATCTGCTATCTTCATCCTCCTTGTTCCATATAGACCAACAAAAAAAATATGCACCTCACTTACTTTACCTCTTATACACCAAAACTCCAATAATCATCAGCATCACATAATCTCAATACTTCAATAATACCTCTTACATCGATACATATAAACCTTATCATTAATAGCATTTACCTTACCTCTTGTCCATCAAAACTCCAATAATCATCAACTTCATATAATCTCAATACCTCAATAATACCTCTTCAATACGTCAACACATATAAACCTTATTACCAATATCATTTCACTTCCATAACAACTCTTTCCTCTAGTCAGTCTCCTCGAACAAGTACAGATAAAATCCTAATGCAAACCTCATCATCCCATACAATCTGAAGACACACTGTCAACACACAACCTCTGTGTAATCCATCTGACCCAAATCTTTTACTCATTATGAATTATAAACAAAAGAAATGCATACATGACCCCTAACAGACTTAGTTCGAATAACTCTCAGTAATTAAGTACGATTACGGAGTGTGAATGATCATAATATTTCACAGTGTGTACACCACTTCAAGAATTATGGCAAACAGAAGCAAACATGTGGAGTATTTCTTGTGTCAAGTGTCACTTCCTATTTCAATTGCTCACGAAAAATGCAGTGTAATAACTGTCAATGGTCTAAACCTAGTTTTGGTATGTCATGTTGTTAGCTTCCTCCCTATTAGCATAAATTTATACAGCTTCCATAAAACCTCAGCTCATGTGACTTCTATGAAGTTTCTTGTACTAATGTCGTTCGTCGAATTATAGCAGTTCATTTTCTTATCTTAAAAATATAAGGCACTGAGCGTAAGCAAAACAAGCAATAGCGACTAAATATACCAGTAGAGAACAGAATGTCAACAAGTGGATGCAGCACAATTCTTACAACGAGGCTCTGCCAAGTGAACAATCTATAATTAATACCATAATGTGACCTAAACTCTATGTTTGTACACCTTATATCAGCATTTCTATATACCAAATTAAAGAGTAGTTATGACAACAAACAGAAATGTATAAATATGCAATCCATAAGCAAGGCAGCAAATATGTTATCTAACATAATAAACAGGTCATTAGCATCATATCAGCATAAGCAAATAAATGTTCATCTGTAATCTTAATAAGTAAACATGAAGGCGCAAGCAGATAAAACACAAAGTATAACTTACATACATATCAGCACAACTAATCAGGTGACAATTATAATTTAAATAAATAAGCACAGCAGGCACATAATAAAAAAAAAAATGACATCAGTGAAAAAGCAGTGCAGCCAAGCGATGCATAATATACACAAGTTACAACCCAGTTCATTAATAATCATTGTCAAAATCAGTTAACGTACGCAAGCATGTCGCTTCACAAGTAATTTCATAGAACATGAAATTAGCACAAAGTATGAATCACGTAATCGCGAGCAGCAAATTACGTCTAAAGTACATACCTAAGTGGAAATATGTTACCTGAAAAATAAACTCAATTAATAGTTACCTTTTTAGTTTATTAGTTTCTTCTTGGAAATTACATTCTTTCTGAAATTTTCTCGATAGCGAGTCCTCTTAACGTCGGAGACACACAGAATTTACCTGAAGTTCTTAAATATTTTATAGAACCGTATCCTGAAAAATACTGAACGTTAATAACATAATTCATCAAGTCACTATAGCTTTATACTGAATTTAATCGGAGAAATTAGACTGTGTATTTGTTTACGGCTGTCAGTGCATTCGCACTGAGCGCTCGATCAGCTGTAGGCGCGTGACGTAGGAAGTAATTGTTTGCGGTCAACGACTGCCTTGTGCGGCGCGCAGACTTGACTGTTGCTTTGAGTATGTGCCGCCGCCAAAACACAGCGTGGTATCCTTGTATTCTCTGCATGTTTACACGTAGCTGGTAGCAATTTTCCCGTAATTTATGAAAGCATTTTCTGGGACCAAAGTGTGCATAACTGAAATGCGTATACCAAATCAGCTTATTAACCCACTCATCAGGAATACAAACTAACCAAACAGAGTTGTCGACCGATTTTCGTTGAAAAAGAATGTCATTGCGAACTAAATAATGCTATCTAATCGCTACGCTTTCCTTTCTCCTCCACTTCTCCTTAATGTCCTTCCAGACTGGATCCTTATTTTGCTCCTTAGCGATGTCCTGGAGCGAAGACGAAATAAAGTTCTCAAACGCAACACCTTGAATATACATCAAACAATAATTGTTTTCCTTGCAGTCCTCTTCAGCACTTTGTTTCAAACCCATAGGTGCACGTGATAAAGCATCAGCAACAATATTTGAACCCTGTATGTAAACAATACTAAAGTCAAATTCCTGTAGGTACAACGCCCATCGTGACAATCTGCCATGAGTTAATTTTGTCGACATAAGAAATTCCAGAGCTCGATGATCGGTGTAAACCTTAGTATGTCTGCCCAACAAAAATGTGCGAAATTTTGTGAAAGCCCAAACAACAGCCAAAGCTTCAAGTTCCGTAATCGAATAATTCTTTTCTAATTTAGAGAGAACACGACTTCCAAATGCAATAGTTTTCTGTACTACAACGCCGTTTTCTTCTATCTCTTGAAATAAATGTGCACCTAGGCCTTTGTATGATGAGTCCGTCGCCAAACAAAAATCTTTAGATAAATCCGGATGTGAAAGAAGTGGAGCAGCAACTAAAGCATTACGAAGTTGTTCAAATTCTGATTGAGCTTCCTCATCCCAACACCAATTAGATTTCTTTCCAGATAGTTCACATAAACGAGGTGTGGCCAAATTGTCCAATCTAACAAAGCGTCTAAGAAAATTATAGACACCAAGGAAACTACGAACATCACGTTTTGTGGTAGGTACAGCATAATTACGAATAGCGTCTAATTTCTCTGGATCAGGAAGAATACCTTCTGTAGAAATAATGTGACCGAGAAATTTCACCTGAGAACGACCAAATTCAGATTTTTCCAAGTTCTCTGTAATGCCAACTCTTGCAAAAATACGTAATAATGAATCCAAAATTTTGTTGTGCTCACTCCAAGAATGGTTAGCAATAAGAATGTCGTCAACATATGAAGTAATATTGTTACGAAGATAAACAGGTAAAATTTCGTTTAAACTACAAATGAATGCTGCAGAAAATATAGTAAGTCCAAACAGTAAATTTCTAAGTCACTTTTGGGTAAAACAGTCATATCTGGTTATTGTTTACTTACTCACTAGATAGATTGATAGTAGAAGAGTTGTTTTTGACAGATGCAAAGAATAGTAAAAGAGTAGGCAGCGGTACAGAAAACTAAAAGAGAAATAGCACCACTACAGCTCGGGGCCCTATGCACGCTACGGCACATATTCACTTAGTGTAGTGAATCCCCTGAGGACCTTAATAGCCGCACATAATTTCCAGTTTGTGACTTAGTGGCAACTTTGGCGGAAGTGCGTACATAAATTGATCTAACCATGCACATGGATGTATGTCATTCTTAGAATTGCGGAAGATCTTAAATTTCCGAACAGTCAAAAAGTGTTTATAGTCAAAGTTTTCGCCTCGTGGCGACAAAGACCTACCGTGACTGTTCCAGTCCGAATGTCGATTATTGTCAAGTTCACGCGCCTGGCGCTCTCTTGTTGCATCCCGTAAATGAAACAAATTATTTTCTTCAAAGCCCTCTGCTATCTGTGATTCTAAATTTCTTCTGCTGTCTTTTCCTACGATTTCGCCTTCAATTTGTTTGACTTGCTTTCGTAATGTTTCAAATTCCCTTTTGACGCGTTCATTAAATTTTCCCTGATTTTCAACATGCTTATTTATATTCTGGTACTCTTCGGTTTCTGCAAATGGCAATGGACCTGTATCATCCGAATCTCTGTCCCCATTTAAACTAAGATTTGTCAATTTATCTGAAATCTCCTCAAATCTTTCCGCTAAATCACCTATTTTTTCTTTCTGTTTATTTACGTCTTCCGTAAGTGTCGCGACTCGGGTTTCAGTATTGACACATTTGGTAGTTAACTGTTCATATTGTTGTGTTAGATTATTTATTCTGTCATTTGGTACGGATTCCTCGATTCTCTCTAATATTTCTTTCTTATCGTGTGCACGTTGTAAATTTAACTCTGAAAATTTCTGTACTATCACGCGATCTCTTTCCTCCTGTTCTCTATCCTGTTCCCTTTGTCTAATCTCTACTGCAATTAATCTATTATTGTGAGAATTCAAAATCGGTTGTACTTCTTCTCTGATTTCTTTCTTTAACTCATCTTTCGTATTTTTGAAACATGTCCCAATTCGTGAGTCTAACCGTGTTTCCAGTGTTCCCATATCAGTTTTTAATTCAGATCCCAAAGTTCCCATCTCTATTTTAATTGTTCCTATCTCTGTTTTAATTGTTCCTATTTGTGATCCCAGTGAGTCTAACCGTGTTTTCATTGTTCCCCTATCTGTTTTTAATTCAGATCGAAACTGCTCCATTGTTCCCATTTGTAAGTCTAACCGTGTTGTCACTGTTTTTAATTCAGATCCCAAAGTTAATATTACACCCATCAACTGCTCCATATTAACTGTTTCAAAATTCTTTTCACCCCTAACATTTCCCACGAAACCAGTTTCCTTCGTCATAGCTGCAAAGCTATCTGAGTTCGATACTATTCCAGAATCTTCTGTCGTTAATCTCGAATTCTGAAAATTTTTTGATTGTGAAAATTTTTGAAATGGTTCCGGACTATTTTCCCGACTTATTAAATTGTTTTCCACTTCATTATTCATCACACTGTCCTCCTGTGTTGGCGAGTTCGCCATGTTAACAATTTCGTCATTCTCACTATTCATCATTTTTGCCATTTTCATTGATCGCGTAATCATTTACAAAATATACAAAACTCGTCACAATATGAAAATTACACACAATGACACTTTATCATCAACAATATCATTCACATGAAATGTTTCCCTCAAACACGATTAATCGAACAATTGAAATAATTGCCCTAAATTGTCAAACCCATAGACAAGACAATAAAAATTAAATTTTGAAAAATACCATTAGAAGAATGCCAATTACCAAATCTACACATGCAAAATAGACTACAATTACTAAACTAGAAATTACTACAACAATACTACTGTCAACTATTTTTACAATCAGAAGAATTCCAGGGGACGATCCGAAGCAGCGGTCGCCACGTGCATGGGGGCTTAATTAAATAAAATGCAAATATTTTTAGTAGCTGTATATCTGATTACGCTGTGTCTCGTAAACGGTTGGCCCTGATTACTATTAGTACGCAATCTGACTGCATAGAACAACAACAAAGAACGAAATGAAAATTTTCGTTAACACAATTAATTAATTAAGTCCCCAGCAACTATAAAACCTACGAAACCAAAGCACAAGTGTAATTGTTCTGTGTGTGGGAGTGTGACTCAACGTACACATCTGGCACGGTTCTTCTTCAACAAGACAAGAAATTTTAAATACCATTTATACTGAAGTAATTAAAAAATAGAAATACTATAATTGCGTAAGGAAAGCAGAATTACACTTTAATACAAAAACACAAGCCAGATGCTTTGTTGACTGAACCTGTAATGCTGCATTATTTAAGACATTGAGATAATAAAAAGAAAAGGAAAATTTTTTTTTTCTTTTACCTTCATATATTGACGAAAATCACTCTAATCATTACAATATATCTCCACACCGACTCGCTACTACCACATCTCAACAAGAACTTTTCAGTACCACATCTCAGCAAACACTCCCTGCTACGAGTTCTCAACAAGCACTTTTCACTAGCACATCTCAACAAGCACTGACTACTACGAGTTCTCCCCAAGCACTGCCTACTACGAGTTCTCCCCAAGCACTGCCAGTGGAGGCGGCTGAATAATACTCTTTGGCGCAATCTCTGGCGCTGTGGCTCAGTGTAGCCACCTTTCAAGTAATGTGGGCGAGTACCCACACTGCCAGTGCAAAATTGCAAGGTACAAATTGCGACTGGTCAGAAATCGAAAGGAGTCTAAATATAAGCTTTAATTCCTGCCCAATTAGGGTAGTTTTCTGTATGATGCAATTTTTTGACGGTAGATAAATTAGTAGTTGATTGTTTAACTGGTATGGATACATTTAGGACATACCAAGTACAAATTAATATAGGTAAGGGCCAATGTCATTTCACCGTATGTAACCAATGACTTCAAATAGACCTAATCAGCCAAAGTACTGACAGACGTAAAACTGAAGTTATTCTCGACTTCGAGGTTCAATTTGTAAATCGCAAAGTCATGTTTGTCAACACAAACAACAACCAACAGTCGGCAGCAGAGGAGGCAAACGTCGACACAACACCCAGGTAAGTGAATCGAAGTGCTTGTCTCAAGAACAGCAAGCGGAATTTAGGGAACTGATACTTGCTTATATACATGTATTTGAAAAAAGACCAAGTATGATTAAGGATTTAAGTCAGTATAAATTTGAAAAATTATTAAACCACGGAAAAATGTAGATTGAGAGGTAAAAATTGACACACATGCTTGGAATGACATGGGGTTTTATTAGAACAAAAAAAGTTCACAAAATGTCCGACAGATGGCGCTGGACAGCAAAACGTCAGTGACTGCGCATGACAATCGTGTTACAGAAACGCATCATCCCAGACTTGGCTGATAAACACCTGCTGCAATGTACGATGTTTATGCAGGATGGCGCTCCACCCCATATTGCTAGGCGCAGGAAAGATCTCTTGCATGCGTCGTTTGGTGATGATTGTGTGCTCAGCCACCACTTTCGTCATGCTTGGCCTCCCAGGTCCCCAGACCTCAGTCCGTGCGATTATTGGATTTGGGGTTACCTGCAGTCGCAAGTGTATCGTGATCGACCGACATCTCTAGGGATGCTGAAAGACAACATCCGACGCCAATGCCTCACCATAACTCCGGACATGCTTTACAGTGCTGTTCACAGCATTATTCCTCGACTACAGCTATTGTTGAGGAATGATGGTGGACATATTGAGCATTTCCTGTAAAGAACATCATCTTTGATTTGTCTTACTTTGTTATGCTAATTACTGCTATTCTGATCAGATGAAGCGCCATCTGTTGGACATTTTTTGAACGATTGTATTTTTTGGTTCTAATGAAACCCCATGTCATTCCAACTATGTGTGTCAATTTGTACCTCTCTATCTACATTATTCCGCGATTTATTCAGTTTTTAAATTTATACTGACTTTTTGATCACCCGGTACATGTATTTGAAAAAAGAACAGGTATCATTAAGGATATTGTGTACAAAATGGAAATATATCCTCACAAAACTTTTTCGTTTACTTCGTACCCTATACCATGGACTAAGAGGGAAGTAGTAAGAAAAGAGATTAACAGGGTGCTTGAATGGGGCATAATATAACCATCATTTTCCACTTATTGTAGGTCGCGCAGGATTAACCAAGCAGTTTAAGGCGCCGCAGTCGTGGACTGTGTGGCTGGTCCCGACGGAGGTTCGAGTCCTCCCTCGGGCATGGGTGTGTTTGTTTGTCCTTAGGATAATATAGGTTAAGTAGTGTGTAAGCTTAGGTGCTAATGACCTTAGCAGTTAAGTCCCATAAGATTTCACACACATTTGAACATTTTTTGAACTTATTGTAGTCCTAGTTTGACCGTGAGTAAGCTAGATGGCATGGTGCGCTTGGTCGTCGTTGCATGTACATTAATAAGATTATTATACCAGTACGAACACGTCCAGACAATTTAGAAGAACAGCTTATGAAATTCCATGACGCTAAATTTCTTACTACAATCGATCTCCGGTCCTCATAGTAGCAAATAAAACTACATAAAGAAATTTGGAAGTACACCCTCTTCGTATGTGGGGGCAGGAGCTTCGAATTTCAAATACGAGGGTTGTCCAGAAAGTAAGTTCCGATCGGTTGAGAAATGGAAACCACTTGGAAAATCCGGTAAAGCTTTGCACAGATGTGTTGGGAAGTGTCTCTAGTATGCCCGTCGATCGTGTCGCATCGCTCTTTTAGTTTTGAGTGAACAGTGAACAAGTAAAGATGCGTAGGAAATAGCCTCAGCCGCCAAGTATGAGGGCCTGGTTAGAGATTTTGCCTGTGTCATGCAGTCCATATAACACAACTGTCGAGCAGTTCCTTCTTCATGCTAATTCTCGGCCGCACACTTTAGGGCAATGAAGACGCTCCTGCAGCGTTTCCGATGAGAAGTGTTTGATCACCCACAATATAGTCCGTAATTGGCTCCCCCTGAGTCTCATCTCTGCTCACAAGAACCGCAGGCTACGAAGACAAAAATTTTTCACAGACAACGAGCTCCAGATCAGTGCAGATAACTGGCCAAAAGCACACGCGGCTTCTTTCTCTGACGAGGATACTGGAAAGTTGATACAACGCTACGACAACACTCGAAGCTGGAGCGGCGACTATGTAGAGAAGTAGGTGGAAGGTGTGCCTAATTGTTACAAATAAAACGTTTCTGGTTTTCAGTGTGGTTTCCATTTTGTGACCGATCGGAACTTACTTCCTGGACAACCCTCGTTTTACAATCTGGATTGAACGTAAGTGCAGGTGTATTTATCCCTGCTCTGAACAAAGTGGCAGGGTCCGAACATCTGAGTAGAGCCGGCCGTGATGGCCGAGCGGTTCTAGGCGCTACAGTCTTGAACAGCGCGACCGCTCCGGTCGCAGGTTAGAATCCTGCCTCGGGCATGGATGTGTGTGATGTCCTTAGATTAGTAAGGTTTAGGTAGTTCTAAGTTCTAAGGGACTGAAGACCTTAGAAGTTAAGGCCCTTAGTGCTCAGAGCCATTTGTACCTTTTTTTCTGAGTAGCTTAACAGCATACGTGGACGACCTTTTAAGCGCTACTCCCACTTGGGTAGAAAACTTAAGATTAATTGAACAAGTATTGAGCCCCTTTCCCGGACATTGAGTGACAGCAAATCTCAAGAAATATAATTTCGCACATCATCATCATCATCATCATCATCATTTAGACTGATTATGCCTTTCAGCGTTCAGTCTGGAGCATAGCCTCCCTTATACAGTTCCTCCATGATCCCCTATTCAGTGCTAACATTGGTGCCTCTTCTGATGTTAAACCTATTACTTCCAAATCATTCTTAACCGAATCCAGGTACCTTCTCCTCGGTCTGCCCCGACTCCTCCTACCCTCTACTGCTGAATCCATGAGTCTCTTGGGTAACCTTGCTTCTCCCATGCGTGTAACATGACCCCACCATCCAAGCCTGTTCGCCCTGACTGCTACATCTATAGAGTTCATTCCCAGTTTTTCTTTGATTTCCTCATTGTGGACACCCTCCTGTCATTATTCCCATCTACTAGTACCTGCAATCATCCTAGCTACTTTCATATCCGTAACCTCAACCTTGTTGATAAGGTAACCTGAATCCACCCAGCTTTCGCTCCCATACAACAAAGTTGGTCGAAAGATTGAATGGTGCACAGATAACTTAGTCTTGGTACTGACTTCCTTCTTGCAGAAGAGAGTAGATCGTAGCTGAGCGCTCACTGCATTAGCTTTGCTACACCTCGCTTCCAGTTCTTTCACTATGTTGCCATCCTGTCAGAATATGCATCCTAAGTACTTGAAACCGTCCACCTAGTCTAACTTTGTTCCCCCTATTTGGCACTCAATCCGTTTATATTTCTTTCCCACTGACATTACTTTCGTTTTGGAGATGCTAATCTTCATACCATAATCCTTACATTTCTGATCTAGCTCTGAAATATTACTTTGCAAACTTTCAATCGAATCTGCCATCACAACTAAGTCACCCGCATATGCAAGACTGCTTATTTTGTGTTCATATATCTTAATCTCACCCAGCCAGTCTATTGTTTTCAACATATGATCCATAAATAATATGAACAACAGTGGAGACAGGTTGCAGCCTTGTCTTACCCCTGAAACTACTCTGAACCATGAACTCAATTTACCGTCAACTCTAACTGCTGCCTGGCTATCCATGTAAAGACCTTTAACTGCTTGCAAAAGTTTGCCTCCTATTCCATAATCTTGTAGAACAGACAATAACTTCCTCCTAGGAACCTGGTCATATGCCTTTTCTAGATCTATAAAGCATAGATACAGTTCCCTGTTCCACTCATAACACTTCTCCATTATTTGCCGTAAGCTAAAGATCTGGTCCTGACAACCTCTAAGAGGCCTAAACCCACACTGATTTTCATCCAATTGGTCCTCAACTAATACTCGCACTTTCCTTTCAACAATACCTGCGAAGATTTTACCCACAACGCTGATTAAAGAGATACCTCTGTAGTTGTTACAATCTTTTCTGTTTCCATGTTTAAAGATTGGTGTGATTACTGCTTTTGTCCAGTCTGATGGAACCTGTCCCGACTCCCAGGCCATTTCAATTATCCTGTGTAGCCATTTAAGACCTGACATTCCACTGTATTTGATGAGTTCCGACTTAATTTCATCCACCCCAGCCGCTTTATTGCACTGCAATCTATTGACCATTTTTTCCACTTCCTCAAATGTGATCCTATTTCCATCATCATTCCTATCCCATTCTATCTCGAAATCTGAAACATTACTGATCGCATTTTCACCTACATTGAGCAACTCTTCAAAATATTCCCTCCATCTGCCCAAGGCATCCACAGGATTCACCAGCAGTTTTCCTGACCTGTCCAAAATACTTGTCATTTCCTTCTTACCTCCCTTTCGAAGACTGCTAATTACACTCCAGAATGGTTTTCCAGCAGCTTGACCCATAGTCTCCAACCTGTTTCCAAAGTCTTCCCACGATTTCTTCTTCGATGCTGCAGTTATCTGTTTGGCTTTGTTTCTTTCTTCAACATAACTTTCTCTGTCTACCTGGGTTCTGGTATGTAGCCATTTTTGATACGCCTTCTTTTCCCTTTTACAGGCTGCCTTGACTGTATCATTCCACCAAGCTGTTTGCTTCATCCTACTTTTACACACTACTGTTCCAAGACATTCTTTAGCTACTTCTAGTACTGTGTCCCTGTACCTTGTCCATTCCTTTTCCAATGACTGAAAAGGTAAAATTTTTAGGACATATAATCTCTCTGTAAGGTATAATGCCAGATCCTAAGAAACTTGATGGCATTAGGAACAGTCCTGTATCTAAAAACAAGAGGAAATTAAAGGCATACTTAGGCCTAGTCTCATTTTTCAGGAACTTCATCCCTAACCAACTTATGAACAGTGATGCTTTACTCAATCTTCTCCGGACAAACAGACCTTGGTTATGGGACAAGCAGTGTCAAACCAATTGCGAGAACATCAAGTAAGCGTTATTAAAGGCTAATATGTTATCTCAACCAGATATGAAGAAGGATTTTTGTTTATGCACTAACGAGTCTTCGCAAGGTCTGGATGCATGCCTGTTTCAAATGGTAGAAGAAGAGGGAAAACTCATCCCTAAAGTAATTAGCTTCGCCAGCCATATATTATCCCAAGCTGAACGTTCATATTCAGTTACGGAGTTGGAGGGCTTGGCTGTAATTTGGTCCTTTAAAAATCCTGAATAGTTTCTTTGGGGTAAACACACAAAGTATATTGTGACCATCAGTCCCTATCGGTTTTGTTAACTTGTAAATTGCTACGCCAACAGGTAGCCAGGTAGTGTATGTATCTTCAAGAATTCGATTTTGAAACAGAGTACATAAAAAGAAACCAAAACATAATAGCTGGTGCTCTTCTTCGATTACCACAAGGGTTAGAGGAATTTAACGATCCTTTGGAGCAGGAAGGTGAAATAAGAGCTCTGTTGATGGAAGACAAAACACTCCAACCATACTATGTCCACGTGTGTAAACAAATGGAGAAATTACAGCACGAAGACACATGCTAGAGTTGGGTAAGAGCGAAACTTATGCAGAATGGTGACGAAAACTTGAAAAGGTTTTTCACTATTCACAAAGGTGTTCTGTTCCATAGGAAGCACCCCAAACAAGAACAATGGCGCATGTGTTTGCCAGAGGAATATGTGGCTTATTTTATCTGATACAAACACAATACTTGGGGTCATTATGGCACTGCAAAACGCACTGACAAAATAGGTAAATATTGTTATTTCCACAAATTTAGACGAACAATACTACAGGTGGTAAGAAAGTGTATTATCTGCCAGAAAGCAAAACATTCTAACATCACCAAACAGATTGAATTACATCCAATTGTGGCTGAAAAAATCTCTAGAAAATGTATCTTTGGATGTGGCTGGATCCTATCCCAGAGGTAAGGGGGCGTAAAGTAATATAGTAGGTCTGTATGATATTTTCACCAAATATGTAAAACTGTATGCTGTACAAAACATTACAGCCAGTTGTTTTAGAAGAAGAATAAAAGAAGATTATTTTGAAAGAGTAGGAAAACCAGAAGTAATGTTAACAGATAATACCTCTTTTTTTATGTAAGTGAAAAGAGTTCGTAGATTCCAACCAAATCAAACTCATTTTAGTATCAAAATTTAATCCTGAAGTATCCCCCATAGAAAGCATGTTTAAGGAATTCAACAGGATTGTGAGAACCTATACACTTCTTAAACATACCAAGTGGATTGAATATGTCACTCCCTTCTTACATGTTGTTAACAACCTTGCCCATACATCAACTGTATTTGTACCAAATAAGCTGATGTGCAGTTGTGAACAAGTAGACAAGTGAGAGAAACTTTTGCCCAAGGTACTGATACAGAAATTATCTCTGGATGATAAAATACAGCAAGTGGCAATCAACCTTGAAACCTAGGTTAAATACAGGATAGGAATTTATGACAGAAACCTGAAACGTACAACAAAATTTTATACAGGACAGACGGTGTTACTTAGAACACCTTCCAAATCCACAAAAATTGGAAAACTGAACTTTAAGTGGCAACTACTATACACCAGACCATACATAATTACTAAAATCCGCTACCTGGGTGCATACAGATTGGTACATACGAACACGGATAAAGACAACAGCCTTTAACCACACAAAGACTTGAGAATGTTTATATATTGAAGAAGGGCTGTATACCCTCTAAGTGGTATACATGTATAATAATATTAGATTGAGGATGCTGGAAAGTCACGTTCCAGAATTTATGTTAGTTCTTAGGAAAATTTTTGTTTGTGTTTTTTCTTATATGTCAAATGGATAAACGATGAGTGGTTGTAACAAGCAAGAATTTTACTTTTAAGTGTCTAGAGACGACGTTCCTCTAAATACAACAGTTCGCCATGCATGTAGCCCAGTTGCAAACAAATAAATGAACTTGTGAAACGCACGGTAGTACACAATGCAATACACGAGTCGCCACATTGCAAGGGGTATCAAAGAGATGCAGCGCATGCGCGTTGGGGAGCAAACTGATCAACAAACCGCAAGCACATGCACGCCAGATAGGCACAGCTGCAAGTATTGGAGCACCAAACACAAACAAATCTGATGAGCTACAGCGCACACTAGCGTTTGTAAAGCCTATTGATTAAACAGGGACATAGAAAATTAAGAGAGAATCTATACTACGACTATCTACACAATACACACACACACACACACACGAAGGTAAGCTAAGGAATTATACACACAGGAAATGGACGCTGAACTACGAGATATTTACTTAAGCTATGCACAATATTTACAGATTTAAGTATTGAAAGCGCATGCACTAATTATACTTGATTGACTAGAAAAGTCTTGCTTCAGGTATACAAGCGAGTACAGCATAAGTGGTAAACTGAATAAGAGGTCGCACCACGCACTTTATCTTTCAGATTTATAAGAGAAGTAGAGATACACACATGACATTAAACAAGTTTTGTGATAGCTGACAGCACACTGTTGAATTTATGAAAAAGCTATTAGTAGCCATCAAGCCACTGCACACTTATCTATGAAGATTTAGTTTCAAGTTAGTATTAAGTTTTTTCTTCTAGCGAACAGTGTATCGACACGTCGTAAAGTGGAGAAAGATAAATGCCTGGGTACCATATAAACATAAAAAAGGACCACACCACAAGTAAATATAGCTGTAAGTTTATGATACATATGAATGTGGTATTGTGAAAGTATGTGAAGAAGAAAACAGTTGCAGTCTGTCACATATCATGATGCTGAACCAAGGTTGATTACTACCAAATAATCAAGGGGTCGAAACCTAACTACTGTGAGTGTTGGCTACCGATGAAAGCGACAATCACCTGAATTACATTGAAATTATTATGCACTTATGTAAACATTGTTTTACAATCATTAACACGTAACATATTGTATTGATGATACAAATCTGAATGATTATACTTCATACAATAAACATAACATGTAAATATTGAGCTGTACTTTTAAATACTGAATAAGTATTTGCTATGATTAGTATCATCAGATCTAAGTTGTATTTATAAACAACAAACTATTTTGTTCTTCGGATCACAGTTAAGTCTATTAACGAGATGCAACTGAGCACATAAATGCCTTTCTGTGGAATTTCCTCAACCTTGTATTGCGTAGATCCTTCCTGGAGAATGCTAGAGAGGCAAGGCCATGCACAGTTATCTGAGTGGCGCATAGTATCTATTGCAGCGACTATTGTTTACTTCTTTGATTCTCTTGAAATATTATTGATAAATATGCTCCAACAAGAAGTCATTGTAAATTGAAATGAAATGTATATCAATTTATGCCATAAATGGAAACAGAATCTGTTATTGTATGAATGTTATGTGAAGCATGTATAACCAAGCAACAGTAAAATCTCTTCTCATATAATTGGAATCGAATAATGCAATGAAAGTGAAAACAAACTGACAAGCAATGACATTATCTGTAAAAAGGGGAGAGAATATGTTGCAGACTATAATGTACAGGGTGATTATAATCAAAGTTAAACTTTCAAAACGCTGTCGAAATAACACCATTGGTCAGAATGACATCAAATTGCAACAGAATATTATTGGAGAAGGGGGAAAAAGTATGGTAGAAGAAAAAAAATAGTGTGGAAGTCTATCAATATGTGGCACTGTATGTGTCAGACTACATAAATGAAAACACATGTCGTGCGCACGACCCATTGAAGTTAATATAAACACGACTGGTACAAGGCTTTTCCTCCTTTCGTGTCTGCGACATTTGTCATTACTGTCTCAATACAGCATCGTGCTCTGCTTGTAGAGCTATATTACAAGAACGATAATTATGCACATGTCACTCTGTAGAAGTTCTGAACACTGAAAGGTTTGAAAAAAGGCGTTGGTTCGATGACTGCCGTGGGTCTGGAGAAAATGATTCGGAAATTCGAAAAGACGGGTTCTTTTGGTGTGAAACCTGGCATAAGGAGGATACGAATTGATTCGACGTCAGTGGAAGCAGTGGCCACAGCAGTGGAGGAGGAGACGAGTTGTGGTATGCAATGTGTAGTGCATGGAGAATTGCCCGAACATTGGACATACCCATGAGCACGGTTAGTAAAATCCTATGAAACATCCTTCTTTACTATCCATTCAAAATTACCCATGTGCACAAGTTGCTTCCTGTTGACCTGCCAGCGAGAGACCTTTGTTTTAGTATTTCTTGCTCCCATGGAAGTGGACAATGATTGGCCACGGAAGATTTTGTGGACAGATGAAGCCCACTTCTATCTGACAGGATAGTTCAATACACAGAATAGTCAAATATGGGCAACGGAAAATTCACACACAAAACAACCAGTGCCACTCCATCCTGAAAAGGTCACTGTGTGGTGTGGGTTTGTGGCATCGTTTATCATAGGGCCATATTTTTTCGAAGAGACAGGTGTTTCTGGTCCTGTTACTTGTACCGTCACTGGCAAGTGCTATGAGTGTCTTCTGCACAACCACGTCATTCCAGGTCTCCAACAGTGTGGATGTGTGAATGGGATCATTTTTATGCAAGATAGCGCACCTTTGCATATTGCAAATTCAGTTTAGCAGCTGCTGTAGCAACATTTCAGAAATTCTAGAATTATTAGCAGTAAACAATGTTGCACTAAATACAATGATGTTACTTCCAACCACACAGAAAGAAGTCAGTAAAACAATTCTGAAACTAAAAAATAAAAAGTCAGTAAGCTTAGATGAAGTACCAATGTGTGTACTGAAACAATGCATAGGGATTATACAAGGTCCCTTAACAAATGTAATAAATGAATCTTTCACATCAGGGGCATTTCCAGAGCAGTTAAAACAGGCAAGAGTTGTACCCTTACTTAAGAAAGGTAATGCAGAAGATGTAGAAAATTACCGACCCATTTCCCTTTAGTCAAGCATTCTCAAAAATAATAGAAGCCAATATGAAACACATATTAATGAATTACCTGAATAAATACAATCTTTTAAGCGAATCACAGTTTGGCTTCCAAAGTGGCAAATCTACAGAGTGAGTCATAGTAGAGTTCACAAAAGTTGTACCTGATGCTCTTGATAAAGATGAGTGTGAAACAGGCATATTTTTCGATCTTTCTAAGGCGTTTGATACAGTCGACCACAAGATTCTATTAAATAAATTAGAAGCATTAGAAATAAGAGGGGTAGCTTACGACTGGTTTCGATCATACCTAACGGACAGAGAGATAATACATACTTCAAATAGATCTAAGCATTTAGTAAAACACTTATGAGAACCAAAATACATTAACACGGGGGTTCTGCAAATAGCGTATTAGGACCAATAGCGTTCCTGATATACATCAATGACTTTCCCAGTAGTGTTACTCATGGTGAAAAAATCGTCTTCGTTGACGAAAGCAATATTATAGTAACTGGAAAACAAGAGAACTCCTTGTCGAGAAAGCAAATGAAACTCTCAAGGAAGTTTATGATCGGTCAATAAGTAATAAAATGGCATTAAACATAAAGAAATCTAATGCCATGAATTTCAGTTTGAAGAGGAAGAATGATAATGTTCAATTAAATGTAGATGGCACTTCTATACACTGTGTAACAAACGCAAAATTTCTAGGAATGAATACTGATTCTCAGTTGAAGTGGTGTGAACACACAAAAGTTCTTGCAAACAGAATGTCGTCAGCATGTTATGCCCTTAGAATCCTATCATCAGTGTGTAACATGCAGTGTGTTTTAGTTATGTATTATTCATATGTACACTCAGTTCTTACCTATGGAATTCTTTTTTGGGGAAAAGAGTCATAAGAATAATAACCAAAAATACTAGTCGAGCTCATTGTAAAGATCTGTTCAGAACACTGAGGATATTAACTGCTCCTTGTGAATACATTTACCAGTCAGTTGTACACATCAAAAATAACATTGGTAGTTACTGCACAAACAGCTCTGTCTATGACCATGCAACAAGAGATACACTCAACTTACATTTACCAAGGAAAAAATAAACATAAAACACAAAACAGCATTTTCTACCAAGGAATAAAACTGTACAATAAATTACCAAAAGAGATTAAAGAAATAATGCAATGAAAGTGAAAACAAACTGACGAGCCACATATTATTTAAAAAGGCAGCTAAAAGGTACCCATTATGCAATAAATTTTATATACTGAAGGATTACTTAGCTAAGACAGAGCAGGGATTTGATAAAAAATGTTTTACAAATAAATAATAATAATGATTATAAAATATCCAACACTCCACATTACACCTTCACTTTATGTTTTTTTCCTTCTTTTTTCCTTTCTAGAAATACTCACCCCCAAGCTATGCACATCACAATACTAACACGTCTTCCTCTTTCTGAGATCAACATCTCACTCATTATGGAGGGATGCTGACACTGTTTTTCAGGATAGCAAATGGGAAGTTGAAGTACAGAAAATGGCCCAGAGATCACCAGTGTGTGTGTGTGTGTGTGTGTGTGTGTGTGTTTGTGTGTGGTAAGTTTTATGAAACAATATGTGTATAGTGTGTGCAATTACTGATAGTGAGATATAGTGAACAATATGGCATTACATTATTTAATAAGTTATCTGTAAACAGGAGTAAATCTAATTATTGTCTCTTAACAAGAAGTCTGTAAATATATGTGTATACAAATTAGCTTATTTTAAATTGATCTAAATTTGTAAATACTTTGATGTGTCCTATATCCTTGTAAAAAGAGATCTACAGATGAATAAAGCTACTACTACTACTACTACTACTACTATTACATTTCCCTACAACCTGGCCATCCCGATCACCTAATCTGAAACCTTGTGACTTCGGGCTGTGGGGCTCTCTGAAAGATGTTTTGCTCAGTGTTCCGATTGCAAACATAGCTGCACGAAGGCACGTATTGCACAACACATTCTGAATGTGACCCTGGAAACACTTTGATCAGTTGTGGAACATGCGATTTCTCGATTTCAATTTGTTGTAGATAACAGTGGACAGCATTGAACATGTTTTGCGCCAGTCACATGGAAATTAATAATCCAAATTTATTTTGACGGTTACTTTTTATACGGTTTTTGGCCTCAGGACATATAAACACCGATGCGATTCATGGTCTTTATGTGGTTTTTGATCTCAGCACAATTAAAAACCTATTTTTCCCCTCCGATGTGATATGACCTTCCTGTGGTGGATTGTCTTACGTAACTAACAGTATCATACCTCTGCAGTCATGCACAATGAGTAGTACAGTTTGTTTAGTGCCAAACATACACCTTAGGCATTGCTGTATGATAGATTCGTCATTTGTAGTCGACCGCTATTAAATTATCATACTAAAACGCCATCTGTTTCTACATTTTGTAACTATTTATTTTTCTTCTGCCATACGTTTTCTCCCTTCTCCGACAATATTCCATTGCAACTTGATGTCACTCTGACCAGTGGTGTTATTTCTACAGCGGTTTGAAAGTTTAACTTTAATTATAATAACCCTGTATATAAGCGACGATAATGACATGTCAGCAAATGAATAGGATAAGTGTATTTTTTAACTGTATTTGTATTTTATTACGTCATTTGTACAGTATGTAGAAAGGACGCTACAGAAACTTTACGTAATGCAACTGTATGAAAGACACTCAAAAACAAAAGTAAAAAACATACGAAAACTGGCTGCAAAGTATTAAGTGTACGTGTCTTAAAACAATACGTGAGAGTACATGTGGTAATTAAAAATGGCAATACTTTGTTTAACATGAATTTCCTGTGCTCGACAACATCGTAAAAGCAGCAAGCAACTTACCTTGTCAACGGATGTTGGATGTACGGCTGGTCTCCCCACTGAATAAGTGGGAGTGAAGACGTGAAGTAAATTTCTCGGGCCAATAATATGGAAACCAGTTGTCACTGCAGCGAATATTTCACAAAGAATCATGTCACGAGCTTCACGAATATGTGCAGTGAAAGCTACTGTAAATGTACGACATGGACGTGTGCTGTGTGTGCATGCTTTGCAAGCTAAGCAGTGTGCAGATGCTGACTGACAACAATGGGACTATGAGGTTACAGCAAGCACTTTGTTGAGGGAGAAAACTTACATATGTATATGTTAAAAGAATTTGACATGCTCATATAAATGGATAACCATTCAGAATACCTCCAATAGCAGAAAATAAAGGCTATGCCCATATCGACCAGGATTATCAACCCTCAAAACAGGAAATAAGCTCATACACTGTGCACCTCCATATGATGTAAGTGCACAGTAGGGGCTAATTGTCTTGCATCATATTATTTTTTCGTTCTTCTCTTTTCTTATATGTAAGGTGTATGTAAAGTGAATGGATTACAAACTCCAACAAAGACAAGTTAATGAATTGTTTTGTGGCAAGTATAATGTTTTGATACATCTGTATGAAACAAAATAAGAAATACTCTCTTCAATTTATTAATTCCTGTATTCGCATCTGTTTGTTTTGGAAAGTGGTAGGGTACAGAGGTATGCTTGGATCCATCGTACCGCCATTGTTAAAAAATGTGTTTTTCAACTGTACATTAAAAGTTTCATAAAAAGTTATTGGAAAGGCAAAAATTATTGGTACATTCAAGATGAACATCCCTGTCTGTTCATCATTTCACCCTGCATAAAGAGGTTCACAGCAGACAAGAAGAATTTACACAAACAACGGAGGAGTGATCCTGCATTGACATTGTCATAACGAAGACTATAAACAGTGGAATTAGTGTGAAGCAGTACGTAACGCAAATTATGAATATTGGCCTTGAATGTATTGATACTAAAGGTTTGTTGATATTGGTATCAGTTAAAGTTCATCCAGGACTGTGTAACAGATTCATACCTTACCTTCAGACTTCTTTCAACTATTCTTTCCAATCAGTTTTTCCAATTCTTCATGCAATTACATCCCCACACCCATATACCACTATTCAGCACTCTGCCTTTCAATGAGGTCTCTCTTGACACCACTGCAATCGCTGATGGCAGTGGTTTGGGGTTAGTGGAACTCACAGTGCAGGACGTCAGTCTTGGAACAGTCTCTGGAGTAACCAATTCATAAGAGTTCGTTGTGTAAGTGTGGTGTTAGCAACTGCCCAAATTGCTGCTGCAGGTGCTGTATGATGCACCAGAGGGTTACGCCAAACACGATAGTCTTCCCTTTCGTTAATGTTACGTGGCCATCTGGAGCCCAGTCATCTTGCAACTGTACATTGTCGTGACCATCACTGAAAGTAATCATGTACAGTTGCCATATTACTGCCAAGTCTTTCTGCAGTATTGCAGAAGAAATATCGAGCTTCTCGTAACCCTAATGCAAGGACTCATTTAAACTCAGTGGAGAGCTGATAAGGGCTTCTTTGTCTCCTTAAAGGCTTTCTTGACTAACATCAACTCACCAAGAGCAATTTCAAAGGTAACTACTGCTCACGATCGTTACAGCATGTACTTAAAGCAAATCTCATCTGCATCCTCCTAGTGGCTCTACTAGCGCCCCTCTTAAGCGATTGGTGCGACATTTGACTAGACATCATTTTTCAGCTGCAGGAATGCATGTACCATCTTTCGTTTATGTCGCATAACTCATTCTTGTTGTTGCGATTTTTTCATGTCAGTGTACACGTCAAACCTTTCTATTGTCACATTATGATAAACTTCTCTTTTTTGCTTCATGAATATTACATCTGGCAAACTCCAAGAGAAGAAATCAATTGAATAAATAGCAAGGAAAATTGTACAATTATGGAAACTGGGTAATATGCAATTACAGGAATTTTGCTGTCTACACTACACTATAAGAGAAGAGGTAAGGATTGCACTGCCTAGGTTTTCTTTCCTGAACATAGAGTGGTCGCATATGCGATTTGTACTCTTTCAAAATAGGTTATGCTTGGCAGTTTCAATTCTGAAAATTCTTACAATAGCTAATAGCTCTAACAGAAGTAAGTATTTAAATGGTTGACTTCATATGAGAACGTGAATGTCGCCACGCTTTTTGATGTTTTATCTCAGTCATGTTGTATTCTAGAACTTTCTTGTTCATTAATTGTAATCATTTGTGTGCTGATGTTGACCTATGTTAACTGATTTCACATATGTGATTTCATTCATTTTGCATGTTATGGAGAGGACTGGGATATTATCTAAAATGAAGCTGCAAACTTTACATGAAACAGAATTTAGTGCTGATGAGAACAAATATGCTGATGTGGCTATACATGATGTAAGTCTATTGGCTCATGAAACTGAATTATGTGCTGAAAGCGAAGTAGTTAATCCTATGGTTAATCCAACCACAAGCCATATATCAGATACAAATAGTGCATGCATCCCAGTTTGGTATGCAGCTTAGTGGATATCCTAAAGCAAATGTATGATCACTTATCATCTCAAACAACAACCTTATCAGTTCTCATCTACACTTTCTTCTAAATTTTCATCTCAAATGTCAACCACATTTGACAAGATTTCTTTCCAAATAACAAGCTTAACCAATAATGTCTCAAATTTAATATGACAGCAAAATGCTACAAAAGTGATACTGAAAATTTGTCTTTACAATGCATCACTTTAACTTGAAAGATACTAATGCATACACGGGACTCCCCAACACAATGAAAAAACTGTCTGACAAACAATTCCAAATCAAAGAATCTATTCACAAGCTGGGTTCCAAGGTAAAGACTTTTATTGCAGAGTATGAGACCAAGATTAAATTCCAATTTTACACACAAAAAGTAAGTTCCAAGAAAATTATACCAAGTGGATTTCAAACGGGGAAACGCATGTTAATGGAAAGCTGAATTCAGAATTTCCACATTGTGTTCAGCAAATGGTTAACGAGGTATTATCACAGGCAGGAACTTTTGGGGAAACTATTAACATGGTTTTAACCTGAATTAAAATAGCTCTAGACAAGACTTGTCGAAGTGGCAAGAAAATCTCACTTCACAAGTTAGTGACATCCAACAGGAACTAATGTCAGCTAAATGTAAATTAACTAACTTGAACAACTTTGTTGTTAGAGTAGTAGAAAATCACAGTAGTCCTGCAATATACGAGGCTCGTTCTGCAAGTAATGCCTCCTATTTTTCTTCATGGAAGCTACAAAAGATGCATAAATCACAACAGCACAGCTAAATAAAGCAATATTTCAGCTGCAGACTATCATTTTTCCACATAGTCACCACCATTCGTTATACACCTTTGATAGCGATGAACCAGAGCCTGTATGCAGCGCTTGTAAAAATTGGAATCAGATGAGGCTAACCAATTCCTTACAGTTTTGACAACAGCATCCGAGTGTTGAAAATATTCGCCTCATAGTCCATCTTTCAGAGGTCCAAATAGATGGAAGTCTGAAGACGCTAAATCGGGACCGTACACTGGATGTGGTAAGACAGTACAGCTGGATTTTGCAATGAGCTGCATGGTCGCAGAACTGATGTGGGGCCTGACATTATCATGTTGCTGGTCGAAATTGGTCTTCTTCCCTGGCCTTACCCTGGAAATTTGGGCTTTCATCTTAGTCAGTGTTATCTTGTAGTATGTTGAATTGACAGTTTCTCCAGACACCAGGACATCCAAAAAAATTACACCCTGGCTGTCCCTGAAGACTGCATGCATTACTTTGCTTGCAGATGGCTGTGCCTTAAATTTCTTCTTTGTCGGAGAATTCACATGTCGCCATTCCATGGACTGTCTTTTGGATTCCGGCTCATACTGGTGACATCACGTCTCATCTCTGGTGACGATGCTATTCAGAAAATTGTCACCTTCAGCTTCATAGTGGTCAAGCAGGTACTGACAGATTTCTATTTGATGAGTTTTTTGTTCTTCTGAAAGCATCTGCGGGAACCATCTCACACAGACATTGCTGTAAGCAAAATGCTACAACATTGTTTCCAGTGCGTTACAGCTGACTTTCAACTTTACACACAATTCTCTGGTCACTACTCAAAGATCAGTTGATCAAGACACTCTTCATTGCGAGGGATGACAGCTGTGCAGGGTCAACCAGCCTGTGACTTGTCATGCACACTCTTTTCACCACCTTGCAAATGCTGTACTCATCGCCTCACATTGCTCACGTCTATTATATCGTCTCTGTACACTTTCAGCAAGCGTCAGTGGATTTCGATCAGTGCAGTTTCTTCAGCAGTGAGGGATTCAATCACACGTCACTGTTTTACACGCACATCCATATCACACTCCGTTTTGGAACACTCATCTGCTGGCGCCAGCTACTGCAAAACAATAGAACCACCTGCAAATGAAAGAGGTTCAAGTATAGCACTACGCCAACGACAACTGGCGCGGACATCCAAAGTCACCACAAAAAAATAGGAGGCATTACTTTCGGAATGACCCTTGTATAAAATAAAGTATGCCAATGATTTAAACAACACAGGCAAGTCACCCAGCAGTGTATTGTATGGGATGAGGACACTACCTCACTTGTCATCTGTGCTGTTGGATAAAAGTCCATTAAAACATAGACAATTTCAAGCGTTTAATCGAGATAAGAAATGTTCCCACACTTTCGTTTTTATTTGAAAGAAGGTGTAATACCGAAGTCATGGACTGACCAACAAACAGTTCAAATAATTGCAAGTTTCAAACACAGCAAGGCCGCCCTCTAGGCCACAGAGACTACATAGAATTTTCAAGATTATGAGCACTTAGAGTGAGCGTTTTTTTAGCTAAGTAAATGTGTTAATGTGTTCATAAAAGACTCCAAAAGGAGGTCTTTAATCCAAAACAGTTTAATAACAGACAGGGTACCATCCACAAGTACTCTGAAAAACAATTAAATAAGACTAACACTGGGAAAAGTCCATATCTAGTTGGGACATTATTAGGATATTGAAACTAAATTGCCACTGGGTCTTAGGGACAAATTGGTCCATGTACATGACAACAATGTGGAACGCCTTATGTTTTTGCTCGACTCACTTGATCTGGCACGAAAGGATGCTAAAATGAATAATAATAATTACAGTTACAGTACAGCTCAATCCACTTGCTGCACAGGCAGTGGTATAACAATGGGGGGACAAGAGAGATGTGAATAAATCATGTCACACAGCTAGGAACACCTGACATGTAAAATGCACAACAGATTAATCGTGTTTCACCAAATTCACATAAAAAGGAACAAAAGGATAACTACTATCAACAAGAATTTTATAGTAATGATAATGGCACTTGCTCAACCATAGTAATCACTATGACAAAAATAGTTAGAATTCTTTTATGTGAAATTGCAACCAACCACCAGGTATAATAGTAATAATAATATGCAGGAGGTTTTAGCACAGAACTGTACAAATGACGGCGATTGGCAGACGCAGAACCCCATTGTAAACATGACTAGGGTGGCAGAAGAGCCATGGTCCACTAATGCAGGGTCAACAATGCAAGTCTGACCGCATTGCTCTCAAGTATTGATCGACAGTTGACATGGGGCAACGATTACAATACAGTAGACGTATTACATTACAGTGATGACACAGACATTTGAGAGGAACTAACTACAGTCCATTTTAAATGCCATGTTCAGAATGAAGCCATAATGCATGAAGTAATGGGAAAGATACCAACTATGATTGTATTAGACATGGGTGCTATTGTGAGAGTTACATCAACTAATTGGTTCAATAACACCCATGAGGTCATTAAAATACCCACACATTCTTTACAGGACTATAGAATCATCAGAGCTGTTGGTATTAAATCATGTAACGTCAAGATGCAAACTCAAGTGGAGATTAGACTAGGAAATGGAATGATAAAATGCCTGTTCCTAATTACTAATGGCTCAGTAGTAGAATGCATTCTTGGCATTGATTTTATATGAGAGAAGGATGCAATACTTGACATCCCATCAGGTACATGCTTTCTTCTTTTTGTAGTCCACTATTAGCTGTAGCCAAACCTGATATGAGTATGCATCTACTTTGGATAGGGACCATAAATAAGACCAATTTTCCTGTAAGAACCTTACCTGGAAACTTGGATGAACACTTACAGAAGTTCTATGGAATTAAATATATTGCTAGCACAGCTTTAAGAATTCATGTTGGCAGGAAAGTCTCAGTAAGGTATCTAGAAAGCATACTGCCTTCCACGTCCAAAGATTTTTGCTTAGTTTCATTTTCTCATCGGGGAGCCTGTCTGTTACAAGTAAACGAAGAGGATAAATCAAAATATTCATGTTACTAGTTTTGCATGTCAGACACTGATGGACTGTGAACATGCCTACACAGCCACAGAGTTAAAGACTCTAGTAGTAGTATGGGGATTTAAAAAGTTTAATTATTATATTTACAGAAAAAACCTGAAGTTTACTGTAATCATCAAATGTTGAATTTTTATTGTCTTGAACATTACTCCATCTGCACTTAATGTGTCGGTCTTTGTTTTTAAAAGAATACAATTTTGAAGTCATTCACAGGAAAAGTAATATTGTGGCAGATGCTCTGTCACTTCTACCACAGGGCCTACCAGAATATACAGAACTTATAGAGCAATTCAATAACTACGACACTTTGGCTCATGAAGGATAACAGTTACTGCCAACATTACGTAGATATGTGCAGAAACGTCAGGTGGCTTGCGGAGTATGGATGTAGATGTAGATGTAGATGCTTACTAACATTAATATGAGGTTAAGACACTACTTCCACTGAATCCTACAGATAAGCTGAAACAATATTATAAGTTACAGAATGTTGTTCTATTTTATAGACATGAAGCATGATCTGACATATGATGCATTTGCATTTCAACTGATGTAACAATGTCTTAATCTTATATTGTTTTTTTCCAAATATGAACAGACACATACAGCAACTCTTAAAAACATATCTTACAGGCCAAAAAGCAGGGTCCACAAACAATCGCTGTATTACAAAGTTACACCCTTTAACACCTACAAAACTACTGCAAATCATCACAACTGATATAGTAGAACCTTTGCCATTGGCTTGAGGTGGAGTCAAATATGTGGTAGCACTGTATGAAATTTTCACAAAGTACGTTAAATTGTATGTTACCAAGTCTACTGCAGCAGCTCCAATTGTTAAACGCATAGAAAACAGTTATATACCAACAGCTACCATGTCTGCCACTTTGCTGTCAGGTAATGCATAAAACTTCACTTGCCAAACATGGAATACATTTTTACATGAATATAGCATTAAACAGATACTCATATCACATTTTCATCTGGTAGGAAACTCAAGTGAATAAATGTTTCAAGAATTTAACAGGGTCATTAGGACACATCCACACAGTAATCAAACGAATTCATAGAATATTTAGAGCTTTTTGAACAGTTAGTGAACAATTTATCACTATTCAACACACAGTTCACTCATATGTAGCATGAAGGAGAAAAATGAATGGATAAATAGTCTTCCACATCTATTCAAAGAAGAGTGTTCCTGGGGAAAGAATGTAAGAAATGATTAGTCTTCCTCACACAGCAGGCACACCTGGGAAAAATCTGCTATGATAGATGATTCACATAAATGCAGAAATATAAGATAGAAGAGCATATTCTGTGGAAAACTCACCCAAATTCTACACCTCCTCACAAAAGAAACTGTAAATGGAAACTTTTGTATGCAGGTCCTTATAAGATTGTAAGAATTCCACATGAAGGAATTTATCTCCTAGTTTATCCTAATATCAATAAAATTGTATGACGAAAATGACTTTAAGATATATTTATATAAATGAGTGGACTTATTTATATTACATGTGATGTTATTTGTTTTAATGTAATTATTATTTATGATCTGTGACTGGATTAACCAAGTGTTGTCTGTGTAAAACTTAGTGCCATATGATACAAAGGTATCTGTATGGGATAGAGGAATATTAGGAGGCTAATGCTGGTAGCCTTTCGATATTCATTTGGAAGGAAAAGTTTCAGTTAATAGTATCTACGAAGGTTGAAGCACCATTTTCTAGGCCTTCTGCTGCTTACACTATTCAAATATTTATTGCTGTTGTGGCGAAATAAGCGCTGTCATTGTAAGAGATACGGAAGTGAGTGAGTGTGCCTGGACTTATGCCAGTTCACTGTTACTAGAACCACATCATCATGATGTTCCCGTGTGTATCATACAAAGTATTGCTACATAATCTAAGAGTGAAATTAAAAATTGAAATAGCTTTTCCAAACTCTGTCAGTGTATGCTTCAGTACATTAATGTTAACATTGTGAAATCTCAGAATGATCAGATGAAGAAGTTTTACTAAATGTATTAGTTTAAGAAAAAATGACGCTAAATAATGGTGCTAGACAGCCAATAACTGTTCAGAATGTGCAATTGTATTTCAAAACCAATGATCGGTGCAATATTTTGGTCAAAATCGGCGTTTTTACGAAAATTTGAAGGTGCTAAACATTAGACTCAAAAAGATGAAAATTCGTATGCAGCCTCAGTTTGATACAAAAACATTAACTATGTGACTCCATTTAGCTACCTTTATTAGGTTTCAAGTTATTTATTAAAAACTTAATTTGGAACAAAAACGTCCTTATTCATAGTACATGAAGAATCATTTGTATTTACGATGGAAAATCCTAATTACACCACTTGATTATATTCATTAAATAATTCATCTGTGTCAACTTACAAGACTTTAATGTAAATAACAATCAATACAAGGATTCTTGAAGAGGTTGTTCAGAGGTAATGTCCTGCTGTCAGTTCCATTGCAAAAATCCTCGCCGGTTAAGCTTAAATGCAGTTGAGTTGAAACAGTTTCAGTAACTTCAGCAAACTGAAGTTCAATAATATAAAAATTATGAACATCGCTAACTGATATAAAACAGAGATATGAATTACTATGTGCCCAAGATAGAGGCTATTTACATGCTGCTACCTGTGCCTACAGTGGTTGATAGCTGCACCCATATATAAATAAGGTCAGAGAGGCAGTGAGGGGAGACACTTGGCACCGAGCTATAGATCTGTCTGCATCAGTCAAATGCTCTACCTCGGATGATGTCAGAGCTAGGCATGTCTTTGGCATGGCATCTAATACTACAAGCCTAATTTACATTGGCATCCAGAATCTGAAATGGAACTCATCGTATTTCAGGTCTTCAACAATAAAGAAAGGCACAGACATTCGGACCAGCAACCGAGTTTTTGAAGTTAAGGAAATATTTGGGGAGGAAGTGTGTGGCAAGTGTTTAAGAGAACACTATGTGGTACAATTCAAAGTAAGTTACATGAACATGTTTATTGTAATTGCGTAATATGAATAGAGTCTTAGAGCATACCACTTCATAACCACATATACAAGTCTTCTCAAATCATCAACAGAATTAAATACACGATTAACAAGCGACATTTGTCGTATCTCATGTTTTCCAGATAGACTGTGACAGAAAGTTGAGCCAAGGTGAATGACAGTGTAAAGCAGGGCTGTCTGGACACTATATACACATTGCTGCATTGTGCTATTTCATTAATAATGACAGGGATTTTTCTAAAATAACCAGTTTGTAACAAAAGGAAATCCAACTTGTACTTTAAAAAAAGCAAGAGATATTTGAAAAGCTTAAAAAGGTTGAGTCTACCCAAACTCAGTTTGATTAAATGGTAATCAATGTTGTTGAACAAAGGGAATAAATGTGTTCATTTGTAATTGTGCTGTTGTTAGAAGCCATTGTAACTATGCCATACACAGATGCGTAAGGCTTTATTAATTCAGATTAAACATCACAATCAGTCTTTACACAACGTTTTGTCATACACTGTTTGTCCATCCATTGCACTTCCAAATTTGTTTGAACTTTGGCCTCACAGTCACACTTTAAACAAGAAAAGAATATTTTATGATATTTGAAGGGTTTAAATTTCTGTATTCTATCTGGCTAATTGTTTTGGAGGTTTTAAATTCATAAAGCAGTACATCGTTGTAGTTCCCTGCAGATTCTTGTCTTTTATTGTGTCTCCCTTTCTTCTTTTGTATCTCACAATAATGTAATCTTTTACACTCTCCAGCTAAGATAATTTTAGTCTTATATGCAATCTTGGTATATTCCTGGACTGTCAGGTTCTCTTGTGGCCACATCATTGATGAAATGACTTCTACAAATCCAAGAAGCTTCTGGACGAGTCCATTGCTTACCATCAGCTGTATTCCTCTTCAGTGCTACGATCCAAGATGAGGTTAGATTCAATTTCCATTCCATAGATCCAAAAATGATATGATTCTCGTGAGTGGGGTACATGGCAGGAAGAATAACATAAAAAACCTACAACATCTGAGTATGATACTCACTTCCATAATCATTTGTCAGTAGATTGCCAAAATATGTGAATACATTACTATAAACTGGAAGTGCTAATATTTACAGAATTAATACACTGTCAGAATGAAACATAATTATGCAGCTTTAATAAATTTATCATACACAAAACACCTCATCTTGACTGTTGTGACCAAGTGCTGTCAAAAATTAAATCTAATACACATCTTTATTTAAGCTGGTCTAACAGTTCCTGTTAAGATATTCATCTATAAAGGAGAATGAGTCACCTGCCAAAAAGTCTTTCATACTCTGTTTGAATTGTGCTTTATGTAAAACCAAAATTTCTAATGGTTGCTGGCAATTTATTGAAAATGTGTGTTCCTTAATATTGGACCCATTTTTGGACCAAAGTAAGTAATTTTAGGTCTTAATGTAGATTGTTCTTATTCCTAGTACTGGTACTATGGTATGAATTGAGATATTGGTTGGAAATAGAGACATAGTATTTGCAACAAATTTCATTAAAGAATAAATATACTGATAAGCAGTGGTTAGAATCCAGTTCCTTAAACAGGTTTCTACATGATGTTCTTCAATTTACGCCACAAATGAGTCTTATTACATGCTTTTGCGCTCTAAAACCTTTTTCTCAGTTTGACAAGTTGTTCCACAACATGATCCCATACAACATAATAGAATGGAAGTAAGCAAAGCATGCAAGTTATTTTATGTTTATATCTCATATATCAGACATCATTCATATTGCAAATACAGACTTATTTAGGCACTTCAGTAATTCTGTGGTATTCCCTTCCAAACTGAATTTATTATTGAGTTGTAATCCCAGAAATTTAACACTGTCAACCTTTTTCATCTGCATGTCTTCATATGTTATAGACATGGTAGAAGGAAATCTCTCATAGGCCTTGAGCTGCATTTAGTGGGTCTTTGAAAGTTTAGTGACATTGAATTAGCTTTAAACTATTTATTAACATCAGTAAACAATTGATTAGCAGCCATTTGTAAATTTTTTCTTGACTTGTTATTTACTGCAATGTTTGCATCATCTGCAAACACAAAGCTCTTAGCATCTAGCAATGTCAAAGACCAGAGGTTATTAATGTACACAAGAAAAAACAATGGACTAAAGTGGAATCTGTTTGTTAGGTAAGACTGATATTTAGGTAAGACCATTTTTCAGCACTGTCAGTAGCACCATAACATTGTAGTTTACTTAAGAGAATGCTCTGATTCACACAGTCAAAGACAGAAAACGTGTGCAGTCTCTAATTTTTTATCTAATGAATTAACTAAATTCTCACTGTACTTGTAAATAGCCTTCTCTATATCAGAACTCTTAAGGTACCAACCTATGCTTGAGAAAACGCTTGAAAACAGCCTTTTCAAATATTTTTCAAACAGCCAGCAAAAGTGAAATTGGTCATTAGTTTGATGGTATCCCTTTATCCCACTTCTTGCAAAGAGGCTTAACTTCAGCGTATTATAGGCAGTCTGGAAATGTTACGCAAATAGGAAATTGATTGGACAAATAAGATGCAACTCAACTCACAAGAGCAATCTTCGATTAATTCAGTGATACGTTGTCATAACCACTATAATACTTTGATTTTAAACATTTTATGATGAATGCTATTTCTTTGGGAGAAGTGGGTGTCATTTCCATTTTACTGAAATTATTTGTAGAATTTGATTTCAGGTTTGCCATTGAGCTGTTTGCTGAACGTGATAGCCCCAAGCTGTCAGTAACAGAAACAAAGTACTTGTTTAAGAGGTTTGCAACATTTCATGCACTTGTTACCAATGTTTCATCTATCTTTGGAGCTATCGTTTCTTCTTCCTTTCTGGCCCCACCTGTCTCTGCCTACCCTATTTCCAATACTGTATTTCTTTTGTTGTCTGATATAGTTTTCTTCTTTTCTTAATAAAACTGGTTAAATTTCTGGATTACTCGCTTCAATAATTTGCAGTAGTCGTTGTAATGCATTACAGTGGTAACATTAGAGCTATTTTTAGATAGTAGATACAAACTTCTTTTTGTCCCACATGAAATCTTTATTCGTTGTGTAACACATGGTTTGTCTTTAGATTGCTGTTTGATTTGAGTTACCTTTAGGGGAAAACAATCTCCAAATGAGGAAATAACGTTATTAACAAATGTTTTGTATTTTCCATGAGTCAGGAGTATTGTAAACATGTCTTTGAGTAATCTACAAAAATTCTCAATTTTCAACTTATTTATTACCCTACTATACTCATATTTGATAGTTTTTCTATTCTGACAAGTTTCAACATTTAACATTAAACACTGCATTTCATGATCAGATAGCCCATTTAGAACTGGTTTTGAGAAATGACATTTTCCCCTAGATCTGTCCACAAAGATATTAATAATAATGGTCTCAGAGCATTTACATACCCTAGTTGCAAAGTTCACAGTGGGAATTAAATTGAATGACAGTGTTACTGATTGAAATAATTGTTTATGGATTCAGCTTCTCAATTAATCCACAATAATTCACATGCTTTTTAAATGTATGTTGCTTTTGGTTTGGACAGGAGAAAGGCAGCGTTTCAGGAGAAGTAATGCTACATGTGAAATTACAACCAATGACAGAACATTTACAGTCGCCCTTCCTGGAACATGAATATCTAAATTCAATCGTTTTTACCCTAGCATGCTACTTTATGCTTAATCCCTTAGAGATAGCATACACAGGTGATTTTTGTCACCATGACTGTTTCTTCACTCTTGTTCAGTCGGTGGATATATATGCAGATGCGCGAATCTTACGACATGTCGTTGGGTGATACTTCCGTCTGCCGACCTGCGAACAAGCCTGTGACAAACTGTCACTATACTGCTCGGTTTTGATAGCCACATGTGCACAGGTGACAAAACTGCCACTCTCAGTGCATTCTCCAAAGACAATATGACAATACTTATTGAAGATGTGGAGAAAAGATCACCATTTATGCCAAAAATTTGAAGGAATTTTCGGATATAAATATGGAAATTAAAGGGTGGATAGAAATCATTCAAATAATATTTTCAAGTACTTGAGACAACTTGTGTTCCACTGCAACAGATAATTTGATGTTCCAATTTTTGTGTGTTAATGCAGTTAATATGGGAAGTAACTCATCAAAACTTTCAGCACTCGTTCGAAAATAATGAAAAAAATTATTTGTATGTTGTCGTTTATGAAATATTATGTAAAACTTTCCGCTTATTAGTCGGTCATTCCAAAGGGCATGTACTCACTATCCTTATTTATATTTTCTTTTATGTCTCATGAGTTCACAAATAATGACCGTCTCTTCAAAATTCTTGTCAAATAATGACCATATCATCAAGATTCATGTCAACCAACGAAGCTTGGGTTTTAAAGAAAGTTCAGTAACTGTCATCTTTGGTGGTAGCACTCCACTTTGATAATGTGACTTGACAGTGGCGGAAACGTTTTTGTCAATGTGAGAAAAATCATCCATGTATACTAGCCCTTACTCCTTCAAGGTTGTAGCAAGGCTATCCATTAGAGTCTAGCCACAGCAGTTTGCTTGCTCCCTATAATAAATGGTTCGCTCGCTATGCATTAATGTGCTTACTTGACCTGGCAACAGTCCTGGCTTCAACCCAATTAGAGAAGTTGTGGTCAATGGTGAAAATTATAATTTCACAATAGAATCCCTATGACAAAAGTTAACTGCTAGAGAGCATCTTCAATTTGTTCTTCAGAGTGATTAAACCAGAAGCCCTCCCACCTTACAGAATCATGGCAGTTATTAAATCAAATGGGTAGCTCAAGAAAGAGCAAGAAACATTTCAATAAGCTTGGTACCACATAATTTGTAAGATTCTGAAATTCTTGGGTTGTGAGGATTTTGTTTTATTTTTAATTAAATTTCAGTATTTTAACGGAAATGTTCAAACATTAGGGAATGTTTTCTGAAAATTTGCAATAAATTATAATGTATATTTCAACTAAAATAAACTCCGGAATTCAACATTCAACGAAGCTCTGCAAAGTGTCCAGTATTAATGCCACTATTGTAGTTAGAAACGATCAGAATTTCGTCACAAGTGTATCAATTAACGTCGTTTATTTACATCTGAGGATGGTCTGCTTTTTTTTATCTAAACTGAAGGTTTTAATGTAGTGACACACAGCGATAGTGCTAAATCGTAAATTTAAAGAAATGATGTTGTGTCAGGAAATAAAGATTATAACTCTGTACTTTATAATAAAAGTATGAAGTACAATAGTGCTAAATATACAGGGTGGTCCATTGATCGCGACCAGGCCAAATATCTCACGAAATAAGCGTCAAACGAAAAAACTACAAAGCCGAAACTTATCTAGCTTGAAGGGGGAAACCAGATGGCGCTATGGTTGGCCCACTTGATGGCGCTGCCACAGGTCAAACGGATATCAACTGCGTTTTCTTTTAAATAGGAACCTCCATTTTTATTATATATTCGTGTAGTACGTAAAGAAATATGAATGTTTTAGTTGGAGCACTTTCCACTTTATGACAGATGGCGTTGTAATAGTCACAAACATATGGCTCACAATTTTAGACGAACAGTTGATAACAAGTAGGCTTTTTAAATTAAAATACAGGATGTAGGTATATTTGAACATTTTATTTCGGTTGTTCCAATGTGATACATGTACGTTTGTGAACTTATCATTTCTGAGAACACATGTGGTTACAGTGTGATTACCTGTAAATACCACATTAATGCAATAAATGCTCAAAATGATGTTCATCAACTTCAATACATTTGATAATATGTGTAACAACATTCCTCTCAACAGCGAGTAGTTCGCCTTCCGTAATGTTCGCACATGCGTTGACAATGCACTGACGCATGTTGTCAGGCGTTGTCGGTGGATCACGATAGCAAATATCCTCCAACTTCCCCACAGAAAGAAATCCAGTGACGTCAGATCAGGTGAACGTATGGGCCATGGTATGGTGCTTTGACGACCAATCCACCTGTCATGAAATACGCTATTCAATACCGCTTCAACCGCACGAGAGCTATGTGCCGGACATCCATCATGTTGGAAGTACATCGCCATTCTGTCATGCAGTGAATCATCTTGTAGTAACATCGGTAGAACATTACGTAGGAAATCAGCATACATTGCACCATTTAGATTGTCATCGATAAAATGGAGGCCAATTATCCTTCCTCCCATAATGACGCACCATACATTAACCCGCCAAGGTCGCTGATGTTCCACTTGTCGCAGCCATCGTGGATGTTCCGTTGCCCAATAGTGCATATTATGCCGGTTTACGTTACCGCTGTTGGTGAATGTCGCTTCGTCGCTAAATAGAACGCGTGCAAAAAAATTGTCATCGTCCCTTTATTTCTCTTGTGCCCAGTGGCAGAACTGTACACGACGTTCAAAGTCGTCGCTATGCAATTCCTGGTGCATAGAAATATGGTACGGGTGCAATCGATGTTGATGTAGCATTCTCAACACCGACGTTTTTGAGATTCCCGATTCTCGCACAATTTGTCCGCTACTGATGTGCGGATTAGCCGCGACAGCAGCTAAAACACCTACTTGGGCATCATCATTTGTTGCAGGTCGTGGTTGGCGTTTCACATGTGGCTGAACACTTCCTGTTTCCTTAAATAACGTAACTATCCGGTGAACGGTCCGGACACTTGGATGATGTCGACCAGGATACCGAGCAGCATACATAGCACACGCCCGTTGGGCATTTTGATCACAATAGCCATACATTAACACGGTATCGGCCTTTTCCGCAATTGGTAAACGGTCCATTTTAACACGGCTAATGTATCACGAAGCAAATACCGTTCGCACTGGCGGAATGTTACGTGATACCACGTACCTACTCGTTTGTGACTATTACAGCGCCATCTATCACAAAGCGAAAAATGTGGTCCAACTAAAACATGCACATTTCTTTACGTACTACTCGAATATGTAATAAAAATGCGGGTTCCTGTTTTTTAAAAAATGCAGTTAATATCCGTTTGACCTATGGCAGCGCCATCTAGCCGGCCAACCATAGCGCCATTTGGTTTACCCCTTCTAGCTTGACGGGTTTCATTCTTTGTAGTTTTTTCGTTTGATGCTTATGTCGTGAGATATTTGGCCCGGTCACTATCAATGGACCACCCTGTATAGGCACGATTACATTTATGCTATAAGCTTTGCAAGTTGTACTTAATTTGAAACTATATTTAAAACAGCTAAATTGGCGCGTGTGTATTTGGCGCCAGTATATGTGTAGCTCAGCTCCTTTTCATTGTGAGGTAAAGTCTTTGGTAATAGAGGGTATGGGTAATGTTTGATGGAACGCTTCAGAACACTAACACCGTTGTTCAGTTGTGTACAGCAAGTGGATGTTGTTTGTAACTGCTAGTGCGTGCAGTATGTGTTGTGTTTAGTGGAAATAGTGTCCGAACATGTTACGTAGGCAAGCACGGTTGAGGAGGGAGTACCTCTACAGAAAGTCGAAGGAGAATATGGTACGAGCTATTCAAGAGAAGAAAGAAAGACTGAGTCGGTGCCTGGATGAAAATTTACCGATTCACACAGATCTTAGGAAGAACGCAATAGACCTGCAGAAGAAGTTGGAATGGGAAGACAAAGGACCGGAAGTAGCCGTTGCAATTGGGACTGAAAGTGGTGGTGGTGGAATTTCACATGAAGATGACGAATACCGTTGGGCTGGTGTCGAAGACCCGAAGATCATGATAACGACGTCGCGTGATCCATCTTCGAGATTAAAAATGTTCGCCAAGGAGCTAAGATTAATATTCCCCAATTCCCAGCGTATGAACCGTGGTAATTACGAAATGAAACAGTTAATTAATGCATGTCGTGCAAATGATGTTACAGATTTCGTAGTCGTACACGAGCACAGGGGTGTACCTGACAGTTTAGTGATTTGTCATTTACCCTATGGACCGACTGCGTATTTTACAATGTCCGATGTTGTTATGCGGCACGACATACCAGACATTGGAACTGTGTCCGAACAATATCCTCATTTAATTTTTCACAATTTTAAAACTCAGCTGGGAAATCGAGTCATGAATATTTTGAAATACTTGTTCCCTGTTCCAAAAGAAGACAGCCATAGAGTTATAACATTTGCAAATCATGATGACTATATATTATTTCAGCACCACACATTTAAGAAAGTAAATGGAAAAGACATTGAACTGACGGAAGTGGGCCCACGATTTCAACTGAAACTGTATGAAATTAAACTTGGGACGTTGGAGCACGCTGATGCAGCAGACACAGAATGGGCATTGCGGCCTTACATGAACACATCGGCGAAAAGGAGATTTCTTTCTCCGGATGATGGCTGGGACCAGGATGACGATGTTGAAATATAACATTTTCAGCAAAAACATTTGTTTCAATATAAGCCATATTCATGATGTTTTGTACCGTAAACAGATAATTAAAATGTTTAACACAAATTCTCTCCTAGTTATGGACTAACTGCAGCCTTTTAATACCGCTTCGCCTTCTCATAAGCAATCTTCGGCATATGAGTTTTATTTTCCCGACGAACAGAATATCGGAAGAACTTTCGGGTTTGCTTTCGGTCGTCGTTATCTGCAATCCAAGTTATTTCGACTGGCAGATGCCCAGTTGCAATGTCGCGGATTGTAAACGACGACCGGTGGTATGCTTAAAGCTTCTTTGAATAAACTATCACCATTCAACCTAACCTAGACTCTACTTATACACTGTGGATCAGTTTGTCACCATGATCTACTTTCCTAAAACTAATGTAGTGTGTGTTCTTTTCCTTTCATGTTTGCACTCACACTAAATGACAGTATCATGGGATGCAGCTGACGTCAGATATCAGTAGGTTCAGTTGTCCATTGTTTTTCGGTGTAGCTACAAAAGTGGACACGTCAGCCACGAAGAGATGTGTCTACGAATGTATCAGTCTGGTAGGGCCTAACTATTGAAACCATAGTGTCTTTGTAACGTGCATACATGTCTTCGCTCGGTATATAACTACAGGTTATTACACAGTGAGGGGAGAACAAAAGTATACTCAGCATCTTCCACTGTTGTTACAAATTTTAAAGTATTAGGTGGGTGCTTCAGACAGAATTTTGATGGCATCTTCTGAACAGTTAACAGAAATGGTAGCTTTCTGTAAGGTAATAATATTATTGATGCGTGATTGAGCCCTGTCGTTAAAGTACCATGAATGGTGAGTATTTTTTTATGTATCGCAACCCTTTGACTGTGAAAGTTGTTAAAGCATGGTGACCGCAGCAGTTGAACGCTGATACGAGGTGATATGTTTGTCCACCGCAAACTTGTTGAGAAATTAACTTCTGTAGCACATACTTGTGGTTTAATAAGAAATACATTGTGTTGTTGTACTACTGGTTAACTGTGAACACACTTTATTGCTTACACTAAAATCAGTTGATGGTATTTCAATCAATACTGCATGACTGTGTAATCAGTTAACGTTAGCAGTTTCAGCAGACTTACATCATACTCTGTAATTTGCTGTGAATGCAGCACACGGTGTTTTGAGGTCTTGTCAATTTGATGTAAGCACTTTTGGTTAAATTTCACTCTACTATCTAATTTGTTGTAAAACCAGTTTCAGTGAACAGCCCATGATTTCTGTCAATTCTACATCTTGATTCATTGCTTTGGGACTGTATTGTCGTAGTAAAATGCAGTTAATATTTTAAATAACTATTCCTACCTATACCAGTAGTAGTTCAAAGCCTGGAAGAGTAAAAAGTAAAAAGCTGAGAACTGACAAGCATGTCTTCAGTGCACGGTGTATGGGCAGAGGTGTGACAGTACAGCACCTGAGCCAAGGTCACCAAATCTCACATGTAGCAGCCAGTTTTAAATGCAGTGCCAACATATAAATATTCCTTACAGTTAAAAAGCAAAGCACAGGTGGTAGTGATAGTAGATTAACCCAGAAAAGAATGGAGGAAAGTGTCTGGTAATGGTGGAGTTGAATGACAATATGAGATAGTAAAATCGCAAGGTTTATAATAAATATGGAACACTATAGTGGTTTGTTAGGTATGAATGTATTGAATCTTCTTGCCTTAGTAAGAGTGACATGAAAAATGCCTCACCAGACCAGTTACAACTACTTTTTTGAAGACCTGCAATTTAACATTGAATTTGAATAGTGATTCATTCCAATTTATTTCACACATTACCCGAAGCACTGCCACCATTAAACAACACACCAGATTTTAAAAATCAGAACCAGTGGAAAAGATGCTACAAATTCTGTTTCTTTAGTTTTATATTCCTTCAATCTAACACAAACTGAAGTGCTCCAGACTGTCAGGATTGGTATTTCTTGATGTCCGAGTAGATAAGTAAATTTCTGGCAGAATATTGATGTGTTGAACAGAAACCGTAGTTTGCATGCTTTGCAATTTAAGGTATCTTCTTATTGTGTTGATGTAGCAACATTTATTTTCACTCCACATTATATAGAATTACATTCTGTAATGATGCAGGTACAACCGTGAAACTATTTATTGCAAACATTGTTCTTTAGGAGAAGATATACTATGATAAATCACATACTTTTCCTGTATATCCTGCTCATTGTTTCTTTTTTGTAGGAGTCAAAATGTATTCTGTTTTCTGTATAAATTATCAGAGTGTAGCTTTTTAGATTCAAGGACTTAAAGTTTATGTTAATTACATTATTTGTTGCACTGCGCATCCCAAACAGTCAAACCTTTTTACAGTATGTATGTAATAATCTTGAAACATCTGCCAGTGTACTCCTATAAATAGAAAGGAAACAAAAAATTATTGTGACATTGTAAAGTAATAGTTTCTGAAAACTGCGTATCTCTGTTAATAGCTATATGCTTTTATTTGTTCCACATAATCTACTGTGTTATGTTGCCGTACATGTGGAACATTATGTAGCAGTTTGTGAGAATCACGATTATCACTAAATACGTTGTTTGTTTCAGTGGTGTGGTGCCCAAGGGAAATTTTGAACCCAACGTTACCACCTATGTACTTTGACCCCCTGACATTTTCGAAATAGCAGACATAAATCACTCATTGGGATCCAGTATTTGTTGTAACAACAATTGTACAGCTGTTTTTGTCGCATCACATTAATTGACCTCACCAACTCTCAACCGAACCTAGACCTCGAGCTACAGTACAGATCACTTAAGTCACCATGACTAAGAAACTAGAACTTGGGTTATACAACAGATCAGTTTGTAACTACAATCTACATAAAAAAAATAAGCAAAATAAATAGTGTCACAGTTCTGTCTTATCTCTGTGCCCGTTAGACAATGTGTGCCATACTGTGATACATCACTGTATCACTAGGTGTAGCCCACTAGAGCCCAACTGTACTTTGGTAAAAGTCTAGATCAGGGCCAGTGACACACAGGCTACATGTTTCGTGTGGCAATGATTTCACTGCTCGCCTTGAGGTATGACGGGAAGGAATGACATTTTGTCTGTTGATGGTCTATGCAGCCACTATGAAGCAGGAGACAGCTGACGTGGTTTGAAGGAATATTATCTCATCCTCATAGCAGTATGCACTGATCAGCCAGAACATTATGACCACCTACCTAATAACCACCATTGGCTTGGCTAACAGATGCGGTGCATCGTGGCATGGAAGCAGTGAGGCCTTGGTCACTGGAGGGAATTTGTACCACATCTGCACATACACGTCGCCTTATTCCCGTAAATTCCAGGGAGGGGGGACGGTAATCTCTGACCCCATGTTCAGTTACATCCCAGATGTGTTCGACTGATTTCAGATCTGACGAATTGGTGGGTCAGCACATCAATTGTAACTTGCTACTGTGTTCCTCAAACCGCTCCACCACACTTATGACCTTGTGACATGGCGCATTATTTTGTAGAAAAATGCCACTGCTGTTGGGAAACATTATCACCAGGAATGGGCATACATGGCCTGCAACCAGTGTACAATAATCATTGGTTGTCATGATGCCTTGCACAAGCTCCACTGGACCCATGGATGCCTATGTGAGTGTTTCTCAGAGCATAATGAAGCTGCCCCCAGCTTGTCTTTGTACAAAAGTACAGGTGTTGAGGAGCTGTTCCCCTCATATCAGCATGATGAAGAAGGTGCAAGGATTCATCAAACCATACAGTTCTGTGCCATTGCGTCAATCTCCATTGCCGATGGTCACATGCCCCCTTCAATCGTAGTTGCCAAGGTCGTGGTGTTAATATTGGCACAGTCATGGGTCATCAGTTGTGGAGGCCCATTCTTAGGAGTGTTTGGTGCACTGTTTGTTCCGGCACACTTTCACTCTGCCCGGCATTAAGGTCTGGTGTTAGATCCACCACAATTCGTCGCCTGACCTGTTTACTATCTGACCAGCCTATGACATCTGTCAAACTCAGATAGATTGTGCACTTTCCCCATTCTACACACGGACAGCACACTCACTGATAGTAAAGGCACTGTGCATGTGTCTGACTAGCAGTCAGATACACGCTATCCGGTGAATGATGGTAGGTCGGTGGTCATAGTGTTTTGGCTCATCAGTGTATTAAAACTTCCAAAATCTACTTGCCAAGCAGTGGCAGAAGGAAACACATTACAAAAGACATGGAAATACGCAAGCTTTCGGAGCCAGTGGCTACTTCTGGCAGAAAGGTTGAAGGGAAAAGAAGAGGGATGAAGGAAAAGGAAGTGTGAGGTTTAGGAAGTGGGTAGAGTTGTGGAAAAGTTGCACGGAATTCCAGGGCCAGGTAACACTAACCAGACAGGATGAAAAGGAAAAACTGATTGTTGGTGCCTGCACTCAATGAGATTTGATAACCTGAGAACTTAAAGGTGGAAGATACCCCATCCAGTGTAGGCACCAACAGTCATTCTTTCCCTCTCATCCCATCTCGTAAGTTTCCCCTACTCAGGGTTCTGGTGATTTTTCCATAACTCTCCCTGTTTCCTAAACAAGGTCAGTCCTTTTCTTTCATCTCTCTTCTTTTCCATTCAACCCTTTTGCTAGAAGAAGGCGTCACTGGCTCCAAACGTTTGCATATTTCGATATCTTTTGTGTGTGTTGTCGCCACCTGCCGCTTGTTGAGAATTTTATCTATCTATCCAGTTATATTGTGTTGTTAAACATTGATTGTTTTCATTGACACTACAATCTGAAATTGTAACCAATTTGGAGGAAACAGGTGAACATTATGAGAATGAAGCTTATTAATTGAATTTAAGCTGTTCTGTTAGGTCTCAACACAACAACAAGCTTATAATTCATAAAATATTCAGAAGAAACAAGAATATATGACAACAAATAGTATTAAATTAATTTTTGTGTGTAACACTGTCATATTACAACCTAACCTAGGGCTTAAGTTAAGCCACATATCAGTCTGGTACCACAACCAGGTATTTTAGATTCCACATTCACTGGATTCGCCATTTCACAACCAAGCTGTCACATTCCAACATAACCTAAACTTCTGGCTAAGCTACAGACCAGTTTGTCACCACAATCAGCTTGTTTGGCTTTCACATTTGTTGCCTTCGCCAACTCACTGTCATGTTCCAGTGTAAACACAACCTTGTAATGTGTTAAATACTGAGAAAAAAACAGTCAAATATTTGTGAGAAGATTACAATTTTAATTGCTGCTCACTTTGCTCACAGCAATTTGAAGCTGTGCTATTGGGTCCCAGCCGAACCACAACCTCTTAATTTGTGACATATTTGGGAATAAAAACCTGTCAAACAGATATGACAACATTGATGAAGATAATGCCTTACTTATAGCACTAGAAATTCATTTTCTCACTGTTCATTGGTTACATGAAAGTATTATCCCATTGGCTATGCCAAATTGATACATTACCAACCTAGAAGCAGTAGGGGAACACCGCTGTGACTGCCACTGGCCCTGAACTAGACATAGCCGCTATTTCTATTTAGTGTTTACTTATTGCCTAATAAGATCTTCTTGCACTGAAAGTATTCAACAAATTAATTGTCCTCCACTCTTCAGAAATTGCTTTTTTATTAGTTTTCTTTGCTTGCTTTTTTCTGAGGAGTTTGCCTGTTTCTCTGTAAAAGGGTTTATGCTTCTCACCTGCAAATTGTTAATGCCAGTTTTTTTGTTCCTCTTTTTAGATGGTTATTTGCTATATTTCTATAAAATCCCTCTGTGATTTTCTACAAGTTGAGAAGTAGGGACCAAGTGTCAGCCAACCACAGCTCCTTCTTGGGGCTCCATACGCTCGCTGTGTGCCTGTTTTGTTAGTATGTGCAGATCCTTTTCAAGTGAGGTCAGTTACATGATGAGGAAAGAGAAAGCCAAACGCAGAATGATATATGTAGAACACATGAGCATGTGGCGTACTGCATTACTAGCCAACAACGTCACCCCCAGCCACTGACAGTTCATTAAGCTATACACAGAATTAGTGTTTGTGGTATGATTTAGAATTTATTGGATTGTCTTTTTTTATATGTCGTCATATAAACTGTGTTGCCTGAGAACAATTCTAATGTGATCCCACATCTGTTCCTTTCCATTTCATGATTTATGCTCTCTCTCAAATTTGTTGAATATCTTTGAGCTACTCAGCCTATTGTGTATTACTACTTTGTACACACACACACACACACACACACACACACACACACACACACACACACACACACACACACGTACACACACGTGCGCGCGCGTTTGCACATGTAGTATTGCTTATACCTTCGGGTCCATTTTGTATTTCTAGACATTTCACTTCTTGGACTCAGCTTCTTGTTCATTTCTTTTCCCAGTCACACTTTAAGATCTGTTTTGTTAGCCTATTGTCAGTCTTCTTGACTAGAAGTCAAAAAAAAATTAGTCTTCTTTATCATTTTCATTATTTTTCTCTATTTTGGTATCTTTCATCATTGCTTGTGAATTTCTGTGCTACTTTGCTTCGTATTGAACCTAAAATTTTCTTCGTTATTCTTGTCTTTACTATTTCTGATTTGCCTGATTTATAATTCTGGCCATACTACTGCTCGTACATGATCTGAATGGCTCCATTCAACCAGCACGTGAGGGGACAGGCATGTTGTTCACTCAGCTGTGCAGTATCGTGCAGCTGGCACATCATGTATCTAGAATATGGAAATAGGGAGAGGTATCCAACATCAATACTGTTCACAGGATTGATTTCACATCATTTTTTCAGAAAGAGTCCAGTTCTGCATACAGTTTCATAATAGATGGACCCATGTGTGGAGGCTCGTGAGAAGAACCAACAGTGCCAGACTGCATTCATCATATCATATGGGCACATCATCTGATGTGATGGTATGGGGTGTTACTGGATACACAGCATTATCACCTTTGGTTCACAAGCTGGTAATCTGGATGGCAGCTGGTACATTTCTGAAGTATCTTGGAGCTCTCTCTGACATTTTCTTTCAATGGGATAGCACAAGAGTGCACATTGCCCATGCTGTCCTGACATACCTCGATACAGAGAAAATTTTACTGTTGCCTGGCCAGTGTGTTCTCCAGATCACACACATTGAAAACATATGGTGATAGGCTGCAAGAGACTGGTACACCACCAGCTCCCAGTCACTGTGATTCATGAACTCTGGCAAAATGCTGAAGCAGCAGCAAATGATGTACCCATATCTGACAGCCAAGTTGATTTCCAACTCAATGCCCATACCGGTTAGAGACCAGCTTTGTGTATTAAATTTCACATACTGTATACTCTGAGATCACCTACAAATTTTATCGTGCATTCTTTCGGCTATAGTTTATGCACACAATATGTAAAATCTCGTTATTTGCTATCCTTCCTGGTGTTGCAGTTTTAATTGTCAGCAGTAGTGTATTAGTCTGTGAGTGATTATAGATTTCAAACTAATTATCTGTTCTGAGCAGATCCTGTTTTTTCTAAAGCCCCCTTAACATTTATTTTGTTGACAGTTGAAAGATTTTTTTCCCTGTTCTGATTAGTAGAATTTTTGAAAATATTTTATTGTAACTGGTAGGAGAGAGATTCCACTGTAGCTATTGAATCTTTTTCTCTCCTTTCATATAATGAGACTTTATTAGGGGAGCTCTCCCTTCCTCTAGAATCTTTTCGAATTTCCACACTTATTAAAAGACCATTTACAGATCTTTTATAATCTTTGTTTTTGACCATTTCAGGAGTTTAGCTGTTATGGAAACTTCCTCACCATGTTTGTTATTTTTCAGAGTTTTAATTGAATTATTCATTGGTTAGTGGAGTACCTTCTTGATTTACAGACAGCTCTGAGAACTTAACACTTTATCAATTTTTTGTGCAAGTTGTGAAGTTTTCTTACATTACAGCTCATTTCAATTTTTAAAATGATCTTTTGAGCCTCTGTATTGTCGCAATGTTTATTTTCTATGTTCTTTGCATTCCTCACAGTTTTCAGTGTTTCTAGTACTTTTCAATTTTTGTATCTTGCTGTTCTTACCACCATACTCTCTTTTTATTTCTGGCCTATCCCAAGCATTTCACTTGCCATAGGATTGATTTGCCTAGATAGCTCTTGCCAGTTAGCAGGTTTAGTTATTATTATTTCATCTTGAAATTATTTTATTGCTTCGTGTGACCATTTTTACCTGTTTCATTCTTGAAGCAAATGCTTGGTGCTTGATACTTCCGTGAAGTTATGGTAAAAAATGTCTCATTTGGTATCCCTGCCAGACTCCTGTATGTCAGACAAGGAGTTCGTGGTTGGGAGTCAGAGTTATCCATGACTCCACTATAAGCAGTGTAAGTATCACATAAACTGGGCAGTGTCATTGGAGTCTTAGCATTCCTCCTGTGACCCCGCAGACTTTGAAGCTAATTGCACAGTATCTCTAGCTGGGATTCTTGTTTATTTTTGGCCTTAGCTCGTTTGCATTTGGGTGTGAATACAACACACTGTCGTCTTTTCTTAGTTCCATGTTTCTCCCTGACTGTGCTTTTGGACACTTTGGTTGTGGGTAGGTTGGCACTCAGTGTTGTTCACGGGCATCATGTGTTGTGGTATTTCACACAGGTTTTGAGTGTTTTTGTGAACACTATCCTCTTGCTATGTGAGATATAACAGCTGGAATTATTTTTTGAGAAGTTTTTGCACATTTCAGCAATTTGTAATTTTAAAATGATTTTTGATGGTCTGTATTATCTTGTTTCTAGAACTTTTCCATTTCCCTGATCTCACTGATACCACCTTTCCACACTCTTCTTCCCATCATTTTCTCTTTTTATTTCTGGACAACCACCTACCATTCCTTTTGCCACAGGGTTGAATTGTCTAGATAGCTCTTGCCAGTTCACAGGTTCAGTTATTGTTATTTCATCTTTGAATTGTTTTATTGCTTCTTGTGTTACAGTAAGTCTATCTGTTTTGTATTCTCATTAATTTCTTGACCTTTTGTGCTTTTCTAAGATAAATGTTTCACATCAGTTTTCGACAGAAGATGATCAGAATCAAATTCACCATTTCTTATCACCTTAACTTGCATAATTTCTTTACTATTTCTTTTAGAGATGACTGCACCATTCAGCTACAATTCTCTAACATTGAATTTGGCAACATCAAAGCTTTTCTTGAAAGCTTTCTGAAATAGGCTGGTGTTAAATTCTTCTGTAAAGTTTTACAGACATTGATTTGCCTCATACTAATTTTGTTACTTGTTTTATGCGACAGATAATCTTCTATTGCTGTTCTAAATTTTTTCCTTGGCCTATTTGTGCACTGAAATCATCCAATAATATTATAAAAATTTGTTTTGGGATTTTAGACGTTTTGGTTTCCAGAAAATCCCAGAATGCCTCTGGATTCTTCCTATTGTCTTAATTTATTGTTGCATAACATTGTGTATTTGTCTATTTTGCAGTTAATTGTGAAAAGGGAGATAAAAGGTTGTGGGGAGTGGGAAGGTAGGTTTGGAGAAGGGTGGCTGATGGCTTGGAGAGAGGCAGCAGGAGTAGGGATAAAAATATGGCAGAGAGAGCAGCAGAGGATAGGAATGCAACATACCAGTATCGGTGAGTTCGTGCAGCACACGATGCCAAGGAGGAGTGGATTTAGAGGGGGTGACAGAATAAATGAAGAGGAGCTGGACAATAACAAACACACAAAAGTACAGGTGGTATGTGGTTAGCGTTTAACGTCCCGTCGACAACAAGGTCATTAGAGACGGAGCGCAAGCTCAGGTTAGGGAAGGATTGGGAAGGAAATCGGCCGTGCCTTTTCAAAGGAACCATCCCGGCATTTGCCTGAAACGATTTGGGGAAATCATAGAAAACCTAAATCAGGATGGTTGGAGACGGGATTGAACCATCGTCCTCCCGAATGCGAGTCCAATGTGCTAACCACTGCACCACCTCGCTCGGTACAAAAGTACAATTGTGTTGAACAGAGCACCAGAATTACACAGGTACATGAGAACATTAACAGAAGAATTGAAATCCAAGCTGACTCAGATAACATCCAATGTTTGTCATATATCATAGAAATGTCCTAGTCAGTAAAAACCTTCACTGAGCACAGTTAAGGTGAGAGAAGTCGAGGCTGCACTGGTAGCATGCTGCTGGGATCATTAATCTGACAGTGGCACTGTCGGCGAGTGAAACATGCACTTTCATTTTGCCTTCTCACTAATGGTGTTGAATATTAATTCTGCAGTCGTGATGGCAGCATACTTCAGTGCACTGCCACATCTCTCCCCTCCTCGAGGGAGCTAGTGCTGCAGGTATTGGTGGGCAAAGGCAGAGGGCCAATTGCTCAGGATCCGTGGAGACTGACTGTTGTGGTTGAGGGGTCAATTTTTTAACTGCACCCGAAAAGTGCACACCATATACTCTGCCTCCCCACTTTAGTGCAGGTGGAATGGAGCAGTCAGGAGGTGAGTAATACCATTGTGGGTGCAGGAATCATAAAATAATGCCAAAATTAACTGTGGGCCATTATCAGAGATGATAGTCCACAGCAACCCTCTGATCACAAAAAATCTGGATGTGAGCCTGCATACTAGCTCCATCATCCTGGAGTGCATGCACATGGCATATGGATAATTGGTGCATTGACCACCAATGACAGAATTACAGAAGAGGCCTACAAAATTGATGTGAATGCGGTCCCAAGACTGACCCAGTATTGGCCACGGACCAAAAGTTCGTGGCGGTGTCACCTGTACTTACTGCACTGTTGGCACTCGTGGACAACCTTCTCAATTGCTGAATCAATGCCAGGCCAATAGACCAAATGCCCTGCAAGGACTTTCATGTGGGTCACACCTCAGTGGCCACAATGTTCTCACGAATGAGGACATAGGGATGTCATGCTAAGTCAGTGCTAAGGAGGAGGGCACCATTGACTACTGGCAGCTGATGACAGAGGAGGAAGTAGTGGACCAGATGCCTTTGGAGACACCCACTCAGGCCAACCATTGCACAAAATGAACCATTTGATTGAGCACGGGATCCTGCCAGGTGGTCTGCGCAACGCTACGAACCACTACCAGAAGTCTATCAACCGCATGCTGCAAATGATCATCGATCTGGATACAGACAATTTCATCTCTTTCAATGGCTGGGTCTGGTCCCATGGGCAAGTGCGACAGTCCATACACATTAGCACACTGTGGATTTGATCTCGTAGTGATATGCACTCAAAAACAAAGCACAGTGCTTGAGTAGTTGTGCTGCCTGAGCAGGGGCTGAAAAGTGTTACAAGGAGCTGATGGTCGCTGATGAGATGGAATTTATTGCCTCAGAGGAAAACATGAAGCTTCCAGGCTGCATACAGGAGATGACCAAAGCTTCCTTTTCTATCTGAGAATAATTGCGTTGAGTGGCTGTCAACATGTTGGAGCTATACACGATAGGATGTTCAGAGCCATCAGTGTTTTTGTGAGACGAAACTGCCCCAGTGCCATACTGGGAGGAACACTGTTTAAGTTGTTTAATGGACAAATGATATTCAATGCATTGGGGAGAAATTCTGAATAATAACTGTCTTTACACAGAAACAATTGGAGTTCCATCAGGTTCTGTAGTTTAGGTAAGTTATCAATATCCGCCATGTCATGTCCTGTCAGTTTGACACCATCTTTCGTAAGAAGGTAGCCCAGTTATTCTACTTCTCTCAGAAAAAACTTCATCTTTTGCAGATTGACTTAAACCCTGCTTCTGGCTGATTAGACAACAGAATCCGAAGGTTAGCGAAATGTTCCTGCCATGAGAAATCTGTGATGATAATTTCACACTGCATTAACAGTTCTAAAAGTCTCTGGTGGAAAGAGTACTTGTGATGCTGAATGGCAGGCAAGTATAATGGTATATCACGAAGGGGGTGTTGAGCATAATCTGTTGAGAGGAAAAATCCAAATGAAGCCCCCTGCCAAATCAGTTTTCAAAAAAACACTCACTGCCAGCCAACTTTGCAAGTATTTCTTTGTCATGGAAAATAGGGTAGCAGTCTGCTATCGTTTGGCTGTTAATGGTGGACAGAAAATCCCTGCGCAAATGAAGTGCTCCTGAAGGCTTATGAATAACAGCCAGTCATAGCCCACAGGCTGGAAGAAACTGGTTCAGTGATGCCCAAGATGTGCGACCTGTCCAGTTTGTATTTGACAGCTTGTTGCAGAGTGAGAGGGATAGATCAAGCATGAAACATTCTTGGAACAGCCGATGATGTAAGGGTGATGTGAGCCTCATAGTCTTTTGCAGCACCAAGTCCAGGTGAAAACAGGACCTCAACTCATGGCAGAGGTCTTTCAAAGCCTGGAATGAAAAGGAATGGAATGGAGTTGAAAACAAGGTGCTCAGAGTCTTTAATTTGAAACCCAGAAACTGTGAATGCATTGAGACCAGAAATGTTTTCCAATGTCGTACTGTGACATGCTGATACTTCAGATTGATCATGAACTGGCCTTGGACAGGAACTGGTTGATTGCCATAACTGGCCAAACTACGATTTGCAGAGCAAAGAGCAGGGCAACCAAAGAGATGATAGGTGTCAAGATTCATGACGGACACAGAGTTCCAGGTATTGTCTTGACATGCAACTTAATATAGATCTTGCTGGGAACACTTGAGCTGCTGGCTGAGCACTGGTGTAACACTATCAACCTCCGTCAACTAGATGCCTGTGTCTGAGAACTGGCTCTGTGGGCAGCCATGGCAAACAGCTAGCAAATAGTCACATTTATGACAAATCAAACACTGTGCCTGCCAGTGCGGGTAGCAATGATGAGTGTGAGCTTGGAAACAATCAGAATACTTGCACAGGAAAGGGTCACAGTCTGACTGAATGGTGCAAAGATATGTATGGACGCAATGAGGGTGTCAGTGAACGACACCTCTGCTGCAGAAATTTATGCACTGGTGCTACGTCCATGACACCCTCAAACTGTTCAGTCACTGCCTATGAAACTTACCTCCTTGACTGTAGGATCTTCTAAATGCAAAGCCTCAAAAGACAACTCTGCATCCGGAGGAGAATGGTCAACGACATTGTCTATCAGAGACTCAGCATTGGATTGCGTTCAATGGGCACATGTAAATTGCCACTTCACTTGGACTCAATCCAAGGCAAGAAAAAAGATTTTTGCAAAGACAAATCCTCTATGTGAAATGCTATGAAATGTTACTGCACATGCCACATGTACGAGTTCCAATCTTTCTTCGCTTCTTGGTACAGTGAAACAGCTGGGGGACAGGTCAGTCCTGCAAATTCTTATTTCCATAATATTTATTCAGCATTTAACATTTTCGCATGATAACTTCACATAACAGAAAACAAACTCATATTATAAATAATTATTTACTCTACAACATGTTGACATTTCAGTCTTCAATACAGAAATCTGCAGAGGCCAGTAGCACCATGTGAATTTGTGTCCAACTGACAAAGCAAATCCAATTGCTGCTGTTGTTGCTCAAACTGCCATTGCTACTATTCAGATAACTGAACCCATCATACTTCTGGAACATAGATGAAAATGTGACCACTTTCTCACCAAAAACTGTAGTATCCACATTTCTGTATTGACAACAACCAACACACAATAATACCTCTGCAGTGAATAGAGCACCAGAATCATAAAGTCTCATCAAAACATTAACAGAAGAATTGCAATCCAGGGCGAGTCCAGTAATGTATCAATGTTTGTCATACAGTATCACGGAATTGTCCTATTGGTATGCGAAACCTTCACTGAGCACAGCTAAGCTGGGGGGGGGGGGGGGGGGGAGGAGGAGGAGGAGAAGTGCTGTCAGCATGCTGTCACAACCACTTGACTAGCAGCAGCATTGCCAGTGAGTGAAGCAGGCACTCATTTCAACTTCTTACTGGAGGTGCCAAATACAAATACTGCAATCCTAGGGATGACATACATGGATGTGCTATTGGTGTGGGTCAGGGGTTTTTTGGAGACAGAGATCAGGAGGATTATAGGAACAAAGCATGTTTTACAAGGATAACTCCAATCTACATAGTTCAGAAAAAATGGTGGTGGGAGGAAGGATTCAGATGGCACACGTAGATATCCTCAGTGTAGCGGAGCAGCTTAAATCACTTAAAAAGGCGAGGCCTCTGGTCCAGACCAGTCAGGTTCCTTTCAGAATAAGCTGATGCAATACCTTCATACTTAGCAATTATATACAGTCGTTTGCTTGTAGAAAGATCCATACCCAGAGACTGTAAAGCAGGACAAGTCACACCAACACCCAAGAAAGAAAAAAGGAGTCATCAACTGAATTACAGGCCCATATCACTAATATCGATTTGCAGTAGGATTTTGGAACATACACTGTGTTCAAACATTAAGAATTACCCTGAAGAAAATGATTTATTGACAAACAGCCAACACAGATTCGGAAAATACACTTCTTGTGAAACAGAAGTAATGAGCACTATTGACAGTGGATGTCAAAATTGATTCCATATCTTTAGATTTCCAGAAGACATTTGACAACATTCCTCACAAGCAACTTCATATTGTGTGCCTGTAGAATATTGCCTCAGTTGTGTGATTGGATTCATGATTTCCTGTCAAAGATCACATTGCATAGTAATTGACAGAAAGTCATTGAGTAAAATTGAAGTGATACACTATGTGATCAAAAGTATGTGGACACCCCTAAAAACATACTAGGTGCATTGTGCTGCCACCTGCTGCCAAGTACTCCACATCAGCGACCTCAGTAGTCATTAGACATCGTGAGAGAGCAGAATGGGACACTCCGTGGAACTCAAGGACTTCAAACATGGTCAGGTGATTGGGTGTCATTTGTGTCATACATCTGTACGCGAGATTTCCACACTCCTAAACGTTCCTAGGTCCACTATTTCCGATGTGATAGTGAAGGGCAAATGTGAAGGGACACGTACAGCAAAAAAGCGTACAGGCCGACCTCATCTGTTGACTGTCAGAGGCTGCCGACAGTTGAAGAGGGTCGTAATGTGTAATAGGCAGACATTTATCCAGACCATCACACAGGAATTCAAAACTGCATCAGGATCCACTGCAAGTACTATGACAGTTAGGCAGGAGGTGAGAAAGCTTGGATTTCATGGTCGAGCAGCTGCTCATAGGCCACACATCACGCTGGCAAATGCCAAACGACACCTCGCTTGGTGTAAGGAGCGTAAACACCGGATGACTGAACAGTGGAAAAATGTTTTTTAGAGTGACGAATCACAGTATACAATGTGGCGAATGCCCGGTGAACTTCATCTGCCAATGTTTGTAGTGCTAACAGTAAAATTCAGAGCCGGTGGTGTTATGGTGTGGTCGTGTTTTTTACGGAGGGGGGTTGCACCCCTTGTTTTGCGTGACCCACACTGATGTTTAAAGCACTTTCTTGCTTCACACTGTTGAAGAGCAATTCAAGGATGATGATTGCATCTTTCAACACGATCGAGCACCCGTTCGTAATGCACAGCCTGTGGCGGAGTTGTTACATGACAATAACATCCCTGTAATGGACTGGCCTGCACAGAGTCCTGACCTGAATCCTATAGAACCCTATGGGATGTTTAGGAACGCTGACTTCGTGCCAGGCCTCACTGACCGACATCGATACCTCTCCTCAGTGCAGCACTCCATGAAGAATGGGTTGCCATTCTCCAAGAAACCTTCCAGCACCTGATTGAACATACGCCTGCAAGAGTGGAGGCTGTCATCAAGGCTAAGGTAGGGCCAATACCATATTGAATTCCAGCATTACCGAAGGAGGGTGCCATGAAATTGTAAGTCATTTTCAGCCAGGTGTCCGGACACTTTTGATCACATAGTGTATCTGGCTGTCCCCAATAAAGTGTTATACATTCTCTGCTGTTCCTGAGACAATCTGACTGGACATCTTAAACTGCTGCAAATGATACTGTCATTTACCATCATGTAATTTCATCAGCTGATCAAAATGAATTGCAAAATGATTAAGACAAGATATCTCTATGGTGCAAAAAAGTACTGATTGACTCTAAATAATGAAAAGTGTGAAGTCATCCACATGATGGCTAAAAGGAATCACTAAATTTTGGTTCATGATAAATCATATAAATCTAAAAGCTGTAAACTCAACTAAACACTTAAGGGTTACAATTGTTAATTACTTAAATTGGAACAGTCACAAAGGTAATGCTGTGGGGAAACAAGCCAAAGACTGTGATTTATTGGCAGAATACACTTGGAAAATATAACAAGTCTACTAAAAAGACTGCTCACACTATGCTTGTCTGCCCTCACCTGGAGTATTGCTGTGTGGTGTAGGACCTGCATTAGATAGGATTGACAGAGGACACTGAATAAGATCAAAGAAAGGCAGCTTCTTCAGTATTATAATGAAATAGGGGAGAGTGTTCCATGGACATGATACACAAATTGGGGTGGCCGTCATTAAAACAAAGGTGTTTTTTGTTGCGGCAGGACCTTCTCACTAAATTTCAGTCACCAACTTTTTCCTCAGAGTGTGAAAATATTTTGTTAGCACCCACATACATAGAAAGAAATGATCATCAAAAAATAAAATAAGATAAATCAGAGCTTGCACGGAAAGATTTAAGTGTTCATTTTTACTGAGTGCTGTTAGAGAGTGGAATGGCACAGAAGTAGCTTGAAGGTTGCTTGATGAACTATCTGCCAGGCAGTTAATTGCGAATTGTAGGGTAATCACGTAGATGTAGGCTCTCCTTTGTGTTAGATTTACCAAGCACAATGAATGACTGAATGAAAGTTTAATAGCTAAGTTTGAAAGCAATCAGAAAAGTAATATGTCTTCCAGACTCTCATCAGTCTTTAGTTCAGCAACAAAGAATTCCATTACAAACCTATTTCTATGTGGGAGCTGGATACATTATTATTTGCAACTCATGATGCAACAGGTTATGGAAGAGTTTATGCCATGTTGTGACACTTCATCAGGACCCTGTTCAGTCCAATGTGGAACACAGGAAATATTCCTGACTTATGAAGGGATGTATACTAAAACTTATCTTGAAATGAGGAAAGGCCCACATATGCCCTGATGGTAATTGTGGCAATGCTTTCAACAGTTGTGTCAGAAAGTCCTTGGAGCAAATACATCTGTTGCGTGGTTTAAGTTCTCCCTAGTTTGCTTGCAATGTGGATTCAGGAAATATCATATCCCCATTGATAAATTGACATTGCTGGATATGACTACATAGCAGGCTTTTCTATGCATGCATCACTTCATGGGGATATTATTTATATTTTTAATCTTAAGAGGACCTATAATGCCACATGGATGTATAATATCGTTTTATTATTCCATGAGCTGGTTTTAGGAACATTATTTCATTCCCCATCATTTTTTACAGTATTTCCTACCATTTCACTACTGTTGTGTAAAACAGGTCTCAGTAGGAGAAATTAATCTCTCAAAAGAACATCCGGAGCATTACCATCTTTGGTATGCTACAAACAGCATAATACTTATAAGTAGGCAGCCAGGCTCCCTTTCAGTGAACAGTTTCCCAATAGTCTGTCCCTCCTCCAACAATGCAGCAATAACATAACATTTGTAATGGTGGTAATACTCACTGCATCAATAAATTGTACATGACTCTTTGTTGCTGCTGAATGGCGTGTACCTCAGAGAGCTCAATTTGTGGTGGCTGTATTTGTGTTTGGTGAACCCACGGTTCCCAACCTGGGGACTGCTCAGTGCTGCCAAAGCTCAGTGACCATAAGTTCTGCCCTTTTTTCAGGAAACACCATGTGGAACATAGTGTGTCACAAGCAAGAGGGATCTCGGGTAAGCTGTTCAGGCGTGTATTCTTAAACATTTCTGCACATAAAGCTCAACCTCAAGATGTTGATACATGCTGATTGAGTGAACGGTATTTGAGCCCAAAAAGTTGTTTAGTGGGCCACTTCTGGGACACCCATCACATCCCTTTTGTCTTAGATGTGCATAGCTAAGCAGGATTCTAAAGCTATTTGATCAGTAGACATTTTGTGGGTTCCATGGTTGTATGGTAAAATGCATGTTATAATAGCAGTCCATCACTCTGTGTTTCTTAGTATCTTGTGGAACTAGAATAGCGTATACTTCTCAATATGAAAAAAAATAAAATAAAAAATGCTTTATTAGGTTGGATTGACTACCGATTGCTAGAGAGAAGTTACCAACAGTAACTGGGTATATCTGTGCCAAAATATATTCATTGTAGTGAGAAGGGAAGAACAACCTTCAAGTATATGGCACTCTTTTACATTGAGGAAGCAATAAAAGTAGTCTACTTTGAAATGTCTCTGGAATGTAGTGGTACTAACAGGAACATCAACTTACAAACAAGCAGAATGGCTGTCCACATGCCAAACATTAGACAAAAATCTTCAATACACTGTAATGGCTCCATACATATATCATTTTAGTACCAGCTAAAATATTAATTTTATATCATTGCTGCATGATGGGAGAAGGGCAACATTTAGGGAAAAATCCTTGTATTAAAAATTTTGAAAAAAAAAAAAAAATTGTTTCATGATCACATCTAAGACAATCTGAGCTGCCACCAAGTTTTGATTTCCAGGGACTACCATTCATGGAATACTGATGTGCATTTGGGTGGAGGCACGGAACAATGGTGCAAATGGTTTGGAGTCCACAGCTGACTCTTGTCAGGCACAAACAAGAAAATTAATGCACTGTATGAGTCAGTCTTTGCTTTGTATTGGTTCTGAATTGAGCAATCTACACTCCTGGAAATTGAAATAAGAACACCGTGAATTCATTGTCCCAGGAAGGGGAAACTTTATTGACGCATTCCTGGGGTCAGATACATCACATGATCACACTGACAGAACCACAGGCACATAGACACATGCAACAGAGCATGCACAATGTCGGCACTAGTACAGTGTATATCCACCTTTCGCAGCAATGCAGGCTGCTATTCTCCCATGGAGACGATCGTAGAGATGCTGGATGTAGTCCTGTGGAACGGCTTGCCATGCCATTTCCACCTGGCGCCTCAGTTGGACCAGCGTTCGTGCTGGACGTGCAGACCGCGTGAGACGACGCTTCATCCAGTCCCAAACATGCTCAATGGGGGACAGATCCGGAGATCTTGCTGGCCAGGGTAGTTGACTTACACCTTCTAGAGCACGTTGGGTGGCACGGGATACATGCGGACGCGCATTTTCCTGTTGGAACAGCAAGTTCCCTTGCCGGTCTAGGAATGGTAGAACGATGGGTTCGATGACGGTTTGGATGTACCGTGCACTATTCAGTGTCCCCTCGTCGATCACCAGTGGTGTACGGCCAGTGTAGGAGATCGCTCCCCACACCATGATGCCGGGTGTTGGCCCTGTGTGCCTCGGTCGTATGCAGTCCTGATTGTGGCGCTCACCTGCATGGCGCCAAACACGCATACGACCATCATTGGCACCAAGGCAGAAGCGACTCTCATCGCTGAAGACGACACGTCTCCATTCGTCCCTCCATTCACGCCTGTCGCGACACCACTGGAGGCGGGCTGCACGATGTTGGGGCGTGAGCGGAAGACGGCCTAACGGTGTGCGGGACCGTAGCCCAGCTTCATGGAGACGGTTGCGAATGGTCCTCGCCGATACCCCAGGAGCAACAGTGTCCCTAATTTGCTGGGAAGTGGCGGTGCGGTCCCCTACGGCACTGCGTAGGATCCTACGGTCTTGGCGTGCATCCGTGCGTCGCTGCGGTCCGGTCCCAGGTCGACGGGCACGTGCACCTTCCGCCGACCACTGGCGACAACATCGATGTACTGTGGAGACCTCACGCCCCACGTGTTGAGCAATTCGGCGGTACGTCCACCCGGCCTCCCGCATGCCCACTATACGCCCTCGCTCAAAGTCCGTCAACTGCACATACGGTTCACGTCCACGCTGTCGCGGCATACTACCAGTGTTAAAGACTGCGATGGAGCTCCGTATGCCACGGCAAACTGGCTGACACTGACGGCGGCGGTGCACAAATGCTGCGCAGCTAGCGCCATTCGACGGCCAACACCGCGGTTCCTGGTGTGTCCGCTGTGCCGTGCGTGTGATCATTGCTTGTACAGCCCTCTCGCAGTGTCCGGAGCAAGTATGGTGGGTCTGACACACCGGTGTCAATGTGTTCTTTTTTCCATTTCCAGGAGTGTATGTTTGCACCACAGATATTCCAGTTAGAATTGATTTCTTTTTAAAAGACCATTAAGAAGTTATTACTAGGAGGTGCATGGTCTCTAATTTTATTTCAAGAATATATTCAGATGGTGCAGTGAAGCTAGGATGAAATGGCTGCATGAAAAATGTGAAGAAATCAAAAAAGAAATGGTTGTCAGGAGGACTGACTCAGCATATAAAAGTCAAAAACAATCTTCAGTGAAATTAAAAGCATGGGTGGTAATATTATAAGTGTAATGGGAATTCCACTGTTAAATGCAGAGGACACAGCAGATACGTGGAAAGACTACATTGAAGACCTCTATGAGGGAGAAGACTTACCTAATGATGTGATAGAAGAGGAAACAAGGTCGATATAGAACAGATAGGGTATTGCATATAAGAATCAGAATTTAAAAGAGCTTTGGAGGACTCAAGATCAAATAACGCAGAAGGTATAGATAACATTCCATCAGAATTTCTAAAATCATTTGGGGAAATGGCAATAAAAAGACTATTGACGTTGGTGCACAGAATCTGTGAGTTTGGCTACATACCATCTGACTTTAGCAAAAATATCATCCACACAATTCCGAAGATAGCAAAAGCTGACAAGTACAAGAATTATCGCATAATCAGCTTAACAGCTCATGCATCCAAGTTCCGACAAGAATAATATACGGAAGAATGGAAAAGAAAATTGAGGATGTGCTAGATGACAATCAGTTTGGCTTTAGGATAGGTAAAAGTACCAGAGAAGCAATTCCAACATTGTGATGGATAATGGAAATAAAACTAAAGATACATTTGTCAGACTTGTCAATCTGGAAAAAGTGTTCAACAATTTCAATGGGGCAAGATGTTCCAAATTCTGAGAAATATAAGGGTAAGCTATAGGGAAAGACAGGTAATATACAATATGTACAAGAGCTAAGATGGAACAATAAGACTGGAAGACCAAGAACGAACTGCTCGGATCAAAAAGGGTAAATCAGGGATGCAGTCTTTCACCCCTACTGTTCAATCTATACGTCGAAGAAGCAATGATGGAAATTACAGAAAGGTTCAAGAGTGTAATTAAAATTCAAGGTGAAAGGATATCAATGATAAGATCTGCTGATGACACTGCTACCCTCAGTGAAAGTGAAAAAGAATTACAGGATTGCTGAATGGAATGAACAGTCTGATGAATGAAAAATACGGATCGTGAGAGTAAATTAAAGAAAGACGAAAGTAAGGAAAAGTAGCAGAAATAAGAACAGCAAGAAACTTACATCAGGGTTGATGGTCACGAAGTTGATTAAGTTAAGGGCTCCTGCTGCCTAGCCAGCAAAATAACCCATGACAGATAGAGCAAGGATGACATAAAAAGCTGACTAGCACTGGCAAAAAGGGCATTCCTGCCAAGAGAAGTCTACTAGTATCAAACATAGTCTTCTGAGGAAGAAGTTTTTGAGGATGTATATCAGGAGCACACCATTGTATGGTAGCGAATCATGGACTGTGTGAAAATCGGAAAAGAAGAGAACTGAAGCAGTTGAGATGTGGTGCGACAGAAGTATGTCTAAAATTAGATGAACTTACAGGGTAAGAAATGAGGAGGCCCTCTGAAGTATCAGCGAGGAAAGGAATATATGGGAAACACCGAAAAAAAGAAGGGATAGGATAACAGGACATGTGTTAAGACATCAGGCAATAACTTCAAAGGTACTAGAGGGAGCTGTAGAAGGTAAAAGCTGTGGAGGAAAACAGAGAGTGTAGTACATCCAGCAGATAATAGAGGATGTAGGTTGCAATTGCTACTCTGCAATGAAGAGGTTGGCACAGGAGGAGAATTTGAGGCAGGCTGCATAAGAAAAAAAGGCAACCTCTTTCCTCTGTTTCATTTCCCACATTTTTTATATTTTTTCTTTCCATCAGTTAAATTCAATATCTCCTGAACCATCCAAAGATTTCTACCAGGCCTTGTCTTTTCCCCTGTGTGACCTCCTTCTGCATTCACTATTTCTGATCTCAAAGCTACCCATATGCTTTCAGCTCAGTGTTGCCTTATGCTCCCTCAGAAACTCCCAACAACCTCTGGTCCCTTCAATTTATCCAGGTCTCATCTCCTTCGTTTCCTATCTTTTTACAGTTTCTTCACTTTTAGTCTTCAGTTCATAAGCCATTCATAATTGCCCCTGGAAATGTCTTGCAGTTTAATGTCTACTTTTGAAATATCTATCTTACCATTATATAATCAATCTGAAACCTTCCGGTTTCCTCTGATCTCTTGCAAACCTTCCAGTTTCCCCAGATCTCTTGCATTTGTATAACTTTAGTAAGCAGTATTTCCGGAAGAAATGTAATGGTTTCTAAATAAAATAAGTCCAACATTATGTGAGGTTATAGTTTTTATGACCTTAGTACAAACTTTCTCAGTAAATGTAAAGAGGAAGCCTCTTGTCAGCCAAATCATATAATTTTTGTAACACAATAAACCTTGCAATGAGAATAACAGCATCTGGTCACACTTTGGGTCAAATGCTGACTGCTAAAGAGAAATTTAAGAGGTCTGTAAAGATGTGTAATACAGGGTGTAGTAACTATTAAGGTTTAATAATCATCATCATCAAAGAAGGGTGGGCAAATGAAGGACCATAACTCAGAGAAACATGAACCTCTTTAATTTATTACTGCACAGTGAAGATTGGTCTCCTGTCTATAAAAAGGAAAATCTGGACACAAAATTCACCGTGTTTCTAAAAAAGCAGGTACAGTACTTTGGTACAGGTTTCCCTCAGCAAATGGTAAATACCATAAATGATACAAGAGGCCATGGCTGGGTCACTAAGGGTATTAGAACTTCTTGCCAGACAAAGAGAGAACTGCACCTAACCTGCAAGGAAGATAATGTCAAAGCAGTTATGCACACTCATGTCAAAGCAGTTATGCACACTCATTATGAAATATACGCAAAAAAAAACTATAAAAAGACATAAAACAGTCAAAAGAAATCCACAATGACATGTGTTTAAAAAATTCCACAGGTAAAGTAAAAGCTAGTGGAACTTCATGAAAAATGAAACGAGAAAAAATAAGAAAACCAATTTGAATATTGTCTTGTTCTTGTTCCTCTTGTGGCTTCACAACACAGTGTGGGTCCTTGCCTTCTTAAGAGTTTCCTTCCAGTCTGCCCCCTCGTTTATTTTTCTTCTCCATCCTCTGATTCCTAGGGCTCTGATATTTTCTTCCACATTACCCACCTAATGTTTACATGGTCTTCCTTTTAATCTTCTTCCTGTCAGTTTCCATTAGAAAACCTTCTTTGCAATTCTTGTCTCATCCATCCTAAGTAGATGTCCCTGCCAGGTTGTTCTTTCACTTTTAATTAAACTTACAGTATTAGCTCCTTGTATGAGATGACCCAACTCATAATTGGTCCTTGCTCTCCAGGTAACATTATTATTTCAGATCCTTCCATAAATTTTCCATAGTATTCTTAATTCAAATATTCTTAACTGTTGTTCACTAGTGCTGGTTAGCATCCATGCTTCACATCCACATGTAACCACTTGCCTAATCATAACTTTACATTTAGTCACTTTTAGCTGTTGGTTTAGCATCATTGAAGCCATCAGCTTTTTAAATGTATGATAACACCTGTTACCATTTAAAATGAGCACTTTTATTTCAGTGGACATGGAATTTACTTTATTAATATTAGCCCCTAGATATTCAAAATACTCTATGTATTGAAAGTTGAAACCTGCTACTGACAAGTTATCCAGGTTATTGTCCCCTGTTCTGTGGAATTTCATCTATTTAGTTTTTGATTCATTAATTTCAAATCCCTATGCTGTGGGGCTTGTTTCAAGTTCACCAGTACTCTCTCCAGTGACATCCTTTGTCTACTAAAAACTGCAACGTCAACAGCGCATATAACCAACTGTGTGGGTATTATACCTGTGTGTCCAGTTATTTGCAATTTTCGTATAATTACTCATAAGGTCAAACTGAAAAGCAATGAGAAAAGAGCATCACTTTGTCTAACTCTTTTATGATATTAAAAGAGTTGGTTAATTCCCCATCCACTAACACCATTGCCTTCAAACCTGCCAAGGTTGCCTTAATAATCAAAATGTATTTGGATGGTATGCCAAACAGTTCAACATCTTCTTACACCTCTTCCCTATTTAGACTATCAAAGGCTTGCTTGAAGTCTGTGTGGATGTTGTTGAATTCTACAGTGTATTCATGTACTTTTTCCTGTATTGGTCTCAGCACAAATAATTGGTCCGAAGTTGATCTATTAGGCCTAAAGCCACATCTACATCTACATGATTACTCTGAAATTCACAATTAAGTGCCCGGCAGACATTTCATCGAACCACCTTTAAGCTGCTTCTCTGCCCTTCCACTCTCAAACAGCGTCCAGAAAAAACAGATACTTAAATCTTTTCGTGCGAGCTCTTATTTTATTATTATATCATTTCCCCTTATGTAGGTGGATGCCAACGAAGTATTTTCCCATTATGAGGAGAAAGTTGGTGATTGAAATTTTATGAGAAGGTACTGACATATCTAAAAATGCCTTTTTTTTTTAATGCCTGTCACCCTAATTTGTGTATCAATCTGTAGCATTCTCTCCCCTATTTCACGATAATACAAAACAAGGTGCCCTTCTCTGAACTTCTTTGATGTCCTCCATCAATCCTATCCAATGTGGATTCCACACTGCACAAGAATACAACATTTCTTTTTTTGGGCGCAAAACATCTAAGGTCATAAGCGCCCAGTATAGAACCATAGAATCCTGGGACAGCAAGCTTAAAAAACTGTTTCAAGGTCCAATACAGAAAGGAAGAAAAAACAAATCTAAAACGTCAAGACATTACGGAAGAGTATCTAAATGAAATCAACAAGACAACAGAGTCACCAGGTAGAAATCAAACCTCTTTTGTCATATTGCTGCTTTTTAAAAAACTTAAAACGCGAGCCACAGATCACGGGTCATCCGCTAAAATGGGCGGCAAAGTGGGTGGCAGCCCGAACCTGAGACGTAAGTGGCTAAAATAGGAGCAGAGGATCAGGAAATGTCTGACTGTTAATGGCTGGCTACAGAAAGGACAGCTGGGTGCAGGGTCGCCACTCAACAAGTGGCGGTGACGAAAGTGGCAGTGCCCTATTCGTAACCGAGCTAACATTACTTCCTCATGGTGAGACGGCCCCGGAGGAAGTCGGCCAGGCTGTTGGGAGGGGTATGACTTCTCTGAGTTTGTTCCCCTGAAGGGAGCACCAACGGTCATGCCAAAGTGATGTGATACGCTGACAGAGAATATTACGAATATCTTGCGAGGGAACAGAGTAAGAGGCAGGCAGACCGAGATGGACTGCGGCCTTGGCTGCAGCATCAGCAGCGTCATTCCCAGGCATACTAACGAGGGCCAGGAACCCACATGAGCATCACTTCGGCTCTCCCATCCGGGAAAAAATGGAGGCAGTCCTGGATCCGTCAAACGATGAGGTGGTCTGGATCTGGATCATCCAGACTCTGAAGGGCACTGAGGGAGTCAGAGCAGATCACACAGCAAGTGAACTGGTGCCTCCAGACATAGTGAACAGCCTGAGAGAGGGCAAAAAGCTGTATGGTAAAAATTTTGCACTGGTCGAGAAGCCGATATTGAAACTTATCATCCCTGACGACAAAAGCACAGCCAACACCGTGGGCGGACTTGGACCCATCACTGTACAAACACACGCTATCGGCAAGTTGTGAGCGAAGTTGTGCCAAAGTAATGTGATACGCTGACAGAGAATATTACGAATATCTTGCGAGGGAACAGAGTAAGAGGCAGGCAGACCGAGATGGACTGCGGCCTTGGCTGCAGCATCAGCAGCGTCATTCCCAGGCATACTAACGAGGGCCAGGAACCCACATGAGCATCACTTCGGCTCTCCCATCCGGGAAAAAATGGAGGCAGTCCTGGATCCGTCAAACGATGAGGTGGTCTGGATCTGGATCATCCAGACTCTGAAGGGCACTGAGGGAGTCAGAGCAGATCACACAGCAAGTGAACTGGTGCCTCCAGACATAGTGAACAGCCTGAGAGAGGGCAAAAAGCTGTATGGTAAAAATTTTGCACTGGTCGAGAAGCCGATATTGAAACTTATCATCCCCGACGACAAAAGCACAGCCAACACCGTGGGCGGACTTGGACCCATCACTGTACAAACACACGCTATCGGCAAGTTGTGAGCGAAGTTCGAGAAAGTTGCAGTGATAGGTCAGCTCCGTAGTTGAATCCTTCGGGAATGACCTAAGGTCAAAATGAACACAAACCTGTATCTGAAGCCAAGGTGGTGAAGGGCTCTCACCCATTAGGAAAGTGGCAGGAAGTGTGAACTGCAGCAGCTGAAAGTGGACGCTGGGAGGCTGCAGAGAAGAAACGTACATCTCGTATTGGGGGTCAAGAATGTCATCAAAAAAAGGGTCAAAGGTTGGGTGGCCTCGCATGGAAGAAAGCCGACACGCATACCTAGTGAGCAGTATGTTGCACCAGTATGACATTGGTAGTTCACCGGCTTCTGCATATAGACTCTTAACTGTGCTAGTACGGAAGGCACCAGTGGTGAGACGGATCCCCAAATGGTGGATTGTAGTTAGATGGCATAAGATAGAGGGCCGTGCAGAGGAGTAGACAATGCATCCATAATCCAACTTGGAGTGGACAAGAGATCGATAGAGGCGGAGGAAGACAGTCCGGTCAGCTGCCCAAGAGGCACTGAGGGACCGGGTGCAGCGTGGAGCCAGATAGGACACGTGGGGAGATCAACTGAGTTTCCTATCGAATGTAAGCCCTAAGAACTTTGTTGCATCCACAAACGGGAGAGCATTTTGGCCCAGTCGTAAGGATGGTGGAAGAAACACCTTGTACCACCAGAAGCTGACGTGGACTGATTTGGTAGCAGAAAAGTGGAAACCATTTGTGACACTTCACAAACAGAGACATTCCAGACAACGTTGAAGACAGCATTACAGGAGACACATCTGCTGGGAGCTGCAATAAATAGCAAAGTCGTCAATGAAAAGAGAGCCAGAAATGCCAGCTGGAAGGCAATCTATAATTGGGTTGATGGCTATGGTGATGAGGATGACACTCAGTACGGAGCCCTGAGGCACCCCGTTCTCATGTGAAAAGGTGTGGGATAAGGAGGAACCCACATGTACCCGGCAAACTCGGTGTGTTAAAAATTCCCGGATGAAAGTGGAAAGACCACGGCGAAGGCACCATGCGTGCATAGTACGTAGAATGCCTGTCTGCCAACAGGTATCATAGGCTTTCTCCAAATCAAAGAACACAGGCACTGTTTGACGCTTCTGCAGAAAATTATTCATGATAAACGTTGTCAGGGTGACGAGATGATCAACCGCTGAGCAGTGCTTTCGGGATCAACACTGAGCATTAGTGAGAAGATGGTGTGATTCCAGCCACCACACTAATCGACCACTGATCATGCTTTCCGTCACCTTACAAACGCTGCTGGTAAGGGAAATTGGGTGACAGCTGGAAGGAAGAGATTTATCTTTACCAGGCTTAGGTAGGGGAACAATGGCAGCTTCACACCAAAGCATGGGAAATATGCCATCAGTCCAAATACGGTTGTAGGTATCAAGGAGGAAGCGTTTTCCTGCAGGAGGAAGATTCTGCAGCATGAGGACATGAATTGTATCGGGCCCAGGAGCAGAAGACCTGGAAGAGGAGAGAGCACACTCGAGCTCCCTCATAGTACAAGGAGCGTTGTAGCATTCTCAATTCACAGAGAGAAAAGAGATTGCACAAGCCTCCTCTGCCTGTTTCTGAGGAAGGAAGGCAGGACTTAATGGGTGGAGCTTGAAACCTCCTCAAAGTACTATGATATTTTCCGCCACACTCAGACCAGGGATAGGGAAGTGGGCGGTAGTCCCAGAAAGCCGGCGCAGGCCACCCCAAACGAGAGAGGAAGGAGTCAAACTGTTGAACGAGCTGGTGAAGGAAGCCCAGCATGCTTTCTTGCTTTCCTTGATAGTGCGACGGCACTGCGCACGTAGTTGCTTGTGGCAGATGCAGTTCGTTAACGCAGGATGACGGTGAAAGACCGAAGTGCACATCATCAGGCACAAATCGCATTGCCGCACTCCACAGTCCACCAAGGGACTGAGACCCAACAGGGAGAAGTAGTAGTACAAGGGATAGAGGATTTGGCAGCCAAGAAAATAAGATCCACAAGGTGCTCGACTTGATCATCACAGTTAGGAAATGGCCGTTCATCAAAGACTGCCAAGGAGGAATAGAGCCTCCAGTCAGCAAGACAGAATTTCCAATGAGCGCGCCGCTGTGGCGGGGTATGACTGTACAGGCGAGCCACACAAGGGAAGTTGTCACTCGAGTCAGTATCGGAAAGAGCACACCATGCGAGACGTTGAGCGAGCTGGGCAGAGCAGATCAAGAGGTCTAAGTGGGAATAAGTGTGTGTGGAATCAGAGAGAAACGTGACTTTGCCAATGTTAAGGCACACAAGATTAAAGCGATTAAGAAGTTTCGCCAAAAGAGAACCTCTCGGGCAGGCAACAGGTGAGCCCCAAAGAGGATGATGGGCATTGGTGTCACTGAGGAGCAGAAAGGGTGGAGGAAGCTGAGCAACAAGCTGCATCCGGTCCACCCTAGTGACAGCAGAAGACAAAGGAATCTAAATGGTGCAGAGGGAAAAGGTTAATTCGGGAAGGAAAACATGGGCAGCAACTGCTCGCAGGTGCGTGTGCAAGGGGTAGGACAATGACAAACATCATCTCGTAGAAGCAGCATGACCCTACCATGAGCAGGAATCCCCGCCGTAAGGGGAAGGCCCATCCGTAGTGAAGTAAAATGGGAAAGAGCAAAATGGTCTCGAGGACGTAGCTTGGTTTCTTGGAGATAAACTACAAGCGGACATTGCAATTGCAGGAGCAGCTGGAGGTCTGCCCTGTTAGACCGAAGGCCACGGATATTCCATTGTAAAAGGGCCATAAATTTAGGAACACTGGAGAATGAATAAGAATCACTCACCTCAACGGCCGCTTATGGCAAGCCATCGAGGGAGGACGGCCACTGGAATCCACAGGTGGAGGATCTTTGTCCATCAACTCAGTGGGATCAATGGAGCTTCACCGGTGTCAGTGAGTTGAAAAGGGCCGACCAATTGAAGAGGGCCAACAAGTCGGAGAGGGGAAGACTGTTTGCCTTTGGATGATTGTTTCGATTTTTGGCAATTTGCAGAAGAGTCAGACGGCTGCGAACTCGAGGTACGCAAGAAATCTTCTGAGGAATAATCCTTTTTGAATTGATGGTTCACTGGCTGCATTGCAACCGTCTTCACCAGTAGGGGCGAAGAGCAGGTAGCAGAATCTACAGCCTGGGAAGCGGGAGATGGATCATCAGCTTCAAGGCGAGACGACTTTGCCACTATCAAACTGAACTGTAAATCACAAGTTTGCATACCCATGTTTTTTGTGAGATGGGGAGAGGCTAACACGGTGCTGTAGCTTACAGACGAAGGGACATTTGGTTTACGGCTCGCCATCAGTTTCCGGGCAACAGGAAAAGGTACCTTTTCCTTCACCCTTATCTCCTGAACAGCCCGCTTGTCCTGATAGACAGGACAAGAACAAGAAGAAGCAGCATGTTCTCCATTACAATTGACGCAGTGGGAGAAAGGAGGTGGACAGGCGCTCTCGTGTGCATCCCTGTTACAAGTGTCACATTTGGCTGTGTTTTTACATGATGTGCTGGTATGATTGAACTGGTGGAATTTATAACACCTCAACGGACTGGGAATGTAAGGGCGCACAGAGATGACTTCATAGCCTGCCTTTATCTTGGTAGGAGGCATTAACCAATCGAAAGTCAGGAACAATGTGCGAGTGGGCACCAAATCAGCAGCTTCCTTCTTCATAACTCAATGAACAGCAGTAACGCTCTGATCTGATAGATAATTAGTTATTTTGCCCTCCATCAAACCATACAACAGCCGGGTGTAGATAAAAACACAGGACAAGTTAAGTGTACTGTGAGCTTCCACTTTTATAGGATATTCATGGAGGATTTGGGCCTTGAGTAGTTTCTGGGCCTGGAGAGCACTATCAATTTCCAAAAGCAGAGTTCCATTGCAGAGACAAGAGTATGACTTCATAGGGCCGGTGATGCCATCCACGCCTTTCTGTATAACAAAGGGGTTAACAGTAGCAGAAGTCTGGTTTTCGTCTAAATGTGAGACTACTGGATATCGAGGCGTAACAGGAAGAAACATTGAGGCAGCAGCCTCATTCCACTTTCTTTTATGTGAAACGTTCAGAGGAAGAGAAGGAAAATCAGTCATTGGGAAGAAGTCCCCCATAATTACCAGCATCTACAATGGTGCTCCCCTTCCAGCCAGGGGCCCTCCAAAGGGGAGCCCCCGACCATAGGTGATTGTCCTCATCTTAGCTCACACCTCCCGAATGACAGATGGAGGGATCAATTGGCAGAGGAGGAAGGCAACAGCTCAGGCAGTCACCCCTTCCTGGGCCTGGCCTGTACCAGGGGGTACGTGCGGGCCCTACATGCCAACCTGGGGCTGGCAATTACCCATTACCCAGTCTCCTGCTATGCATAAAATGTGTGGGTGGCCGCCAGGCACATCCAGGGAGGAGAAGGAAGGAAAGGAAGAAAGAAAGAATGGCCTCAAACACAGCAGCGGAGGAAAATGAGAGCAGAACAAAGAAGGAAAGGAACAAGGAAAGAGTGGAGCAGGGAAAAATACTGTGTGGTGTGGTTTTTGTCTGTAACGGTACTTGTTTTGGTATAGCCTTACTGCCTCTTGACCGTCTCCATCTGCCTGGCTGTACACAAACACCATCTCAGCTTGTTCCTGACATGAATACCAGACCATTCTGCTGGCTTACAGTATGCTGTGTCAAGCATACAGCCTCTGAAACACAAGGAACAAACGGCACATGGTCAGAGGAACTTGCCATCTACCATCCCATGCCTGCTACCATAGCAATGATGCATTTCCAGACACATCTTCATAGGACTATTTTCCTCCGTTTCCTGTGGGAATCCATTCCTGCAGTTTGTTGATTTTATTAATGTTCATCCTGTGTAATCAGTCTGAAACCTTCCAGTTTCCTCAGATCTCTTGCATGTATACAACTTCAGTAAGTAGTATTTCTGGAAAAAATGTAATAGTTTCTAAATAAGTCCAACAGGATGTGAGGTTATAGTTTTTTATGACCTTAGTACAAACTTTCTCAGTAAATGTAAAGAGGAAGCCTCTTGTCAGCCAAATCATATAATTTTTGTAACACAATAAACCTTGCAATGAGAATAACACCATCTGGCCACACTGGGTCAAATGCTGACTGATAAAGAGGAATTTGAATTATCTGTAAATGCGTGCAATACGTGGTTCCTAACTATAGAGCTTTGATAATTCCCATCACCATTTAAGAAGGGTGGGCAAAAAAAAAAAAAACAACAATGTACTAAAGTTCAAATGAAGGATCTCAAGTCAGAAAAACACAAACCACTTTAATTATAGGACAGTGAAGACTGGTTTGCTGTTTATGAAATAGAAAGCCTGGATACAAAATTCAGCATGTTTATAGGAAAACAGGTACAGTGCTTTGGTACAGGTTTCCCCCCTGAAAATGGTAAATATCATAAATGATACAAAAGGCAATGGCTGGATCACTTTGAGAATTACAACTTCATGCCAGAAAGAGAGAGAACAGCACCCTGCAAGAATAATAATGGCACAGTAGATATGCACATTCACTATGAAATACACCAAAAATTGTGGAAAGAAAAAAAAATCCATAATGATATGTGTATAAAAAGTTGTATAGTAAAGGAAAAGCCAAGTGGAACTTCGTAAAAATAAGGAAACAAGAAAAAATAAGAAAATCAACGCAATATTGTCTCGCTACACAACAATAAAAAGATAACAGAAGCAAGCAGAAAAACAAATATATTCAATGGCTGCTTCACTGGAATAACTGAAAATTTAATTAAAACTATTAATTTCGTTGAAAATCAGCAACAAATGGGAAACAAGATCAACTGTTCTAAATTATCTGTGTTTGTAAATCATGTCAATACGATACGAACAGTCAAGGATATTACAGAAGTAGAAATAACATACTCAGTAGGAACTGATGGCATATCTAGCATGACCTTACTGCTCTCCCTCCAAAATGTAATTGACCCCCCACTCACCTATGTAGCTGCTCATTAGAGTCACACATCTTTCCTAAACAGTTAAAACCGTCCAAAGTTATTCCTATATTTGAAGTTGATGACAAAGAAAGTGATAAAGTATCACCTCATTCCAATAACCTCCTGTTTTCTAAAGCACTGGAAAAAATAACATGCAATAAGTTAATAAATTGGATATGCAAAAATGGAGTATTAGCCAATTCTCAACCTGGTCACATGTGATTGGAGTGAAGAAGATTAGGAAGGAAACTGAATTTTATTATGCACCAAGCCATCAAACCCACAACCTTAACTTTGGGAAAAGGATAGCCTTTACAGAACTAAAGAAGAACAAAGAAAAAGAAATTATGGTGCTACAAGCAGACAAAGGAATACAACTGTCATCTTAGACATCTCTCAGTAGGAAGACAACTTGAAAGACTTATTAAATGAACCCATTTACAAGGAACTGAGGCAGTCCCTATGGTTAAGATAGATTGAAAGAAATAGACCTTAATTATGGACTCAAGAACTGACACTGAGACAGTCACGGGATTCATTCCAAAAACTCCATTTCCACTTAAAATTTATGGAGTGTCAAAAGTACACAATGTAGTCCACCTTGAAGACTGACAGTAACTGAGATAAATTTACTTATAAATGGATTTCAAAGTATTTAGCCTGCAAATTAAGGGCTCCAGTTGGCAAGATGGATTCTAAAGTCATGAGCTTGATGCCCTTTATGGAACACACAAAAGCAGAAAGAATTTCATCCATGAACCTCATGGTTCACTTTAGTACAAAATTCCTATTTAGACATGCCGTTGTGGTACAGGTTGCTCCACCTCTTTCTCACAATCAGACGAAAGATGCTTGAGTAAAAATGTTGTTCAGGTAGTTATCGTATAGAGAATCTCCATTGTGCATGGTTCGCTTTTGCTTTGTGCAGAGACTGTAGTAACCTGCACATTACTGCACCTCTGGCATCTGTGACGCATGTTGATATGCACATACATTTGAGTAATGTACCATTTGGCAGATCAGCTTTTGGAGTACTCCTGTGCAGTGTGGGATCCTTACCAGATAGGATTAACAGAGTACATTGAAAAAGTTCAAAGAAGGGCCCCACATTTTGTATTATCAAAAAATAGGGGAGAAAGTGTAACTGCCATAATACAGGACTTGGGGAGGACATCATTAAAACAAACGCGTTTTTCATTGTGGCGGGATCTTCTCACAAAATTTCAATCACCAACTTTCTCCTCCAAATACTAAAACATTTTTGTTCACACCAACATACACAGAGAGAAGTGATCATCAAAATAAAATAAGAGAAATTGGCGCTTGCACAGAAAGATTTAAGTGTTCATTTCTTCTGCACACTATTCGAGAGCAGAATAACAGAGCATTATTGTAAAGGTGGTTTGATGAAACCTCTGCCAAGCACTTAAGTGTGATTTGCAGTGTAGCCCTGTGGATGTAGAAGGTGCAATCCTGTCACGACTCTCTAATTGCTCTGGAGATGGCGTGTATAATTTGACATCACAGCTTGGTGGTGTTTTGGAAGGCACAGAGGAAGCACCTCTGCTGACAATGTAAACATATGGAAACAGTTGATACAAACTGTGGAGAAATGTCATTCTCTTATTGTTGTTCTGAAATTCACTTTAGCTAAGTTGTTCTGAGTAACAAGAGATTTATCACAAGGCATAAACATTCTGAGTATGAGAACAACCATATACAGAACAGTTTTAAAAAGGACATTAAGTCATTTTGTAGTGAGCTGGCATAGATGTGAGCTCTCTTACAGCCCTTCCACACCGTCTGCAGTTGGAAATGAAGTCCTGCAGCACAATCAGTGGCAGTGCATAGCAGGTTCACTGCATCAAGAAAATACAAAAAGGTGACTGTAAACACTCGTTGTTGTTGTTGTGGTCTTCAGTCCCGAGACTGGTTTGATGCAGCTCTCCATGCTGCTCTATCCTGTGCAAGCTTCTTAATCTCCCAGTACCTACTGCAGCCTACATCCTTCTGAATCTGCTTAGTGTATTGATCTCTTGGTCTCCCTCTATGATTTTTACCCTCCACGCTGCCCTCCAATACTAAATTGGTGATCCCTCGATGTCTCAGAACATGTCCTACCAACCGATCCCTTCTTCTAGTCAAGTTGTGCCACAAGCACCTCTTCTCCCCAATTCTATTCAATACCTCCTCATTAGTTATGTGATCTACCCATCTAATCTTCAGCATTCTTCTGTAGCACCACATTTCGCAAGCTTCTATTTTCTTCTTGTCCAAACTATTTATCGTCCTCGTTTCACTTCCATACATGGCTACATTCCATACAAATACTTTCAGAAATGACTTCCTGACATTTAAATCTATACTCGATGTTAACAAATTTCTCTTCTTCAGAAACGCTTTCCTTGCCATTGCCAGTCTACATTTTATATCCTCTCTACTTCGACCACCATGTTATTTTGCTCCCCAAATAGCAAAACTCCTTTACTACTTTAAGTGTCTCATTTCCTAATCTAATTCCCTCAGCATCACCCGACTTAACTCGACTACATTCCATTATCCTCGTTTTGCTTTTGTTGATGTTCATCTTATACCCTCCTTTCAAGACACTGTCAATTCCTTTCAACTGCTCTTCCAAGTCCTTTGCTGTCTCTGACAGAATTACAATGTCATCGGCGAACCTCAAAGTTTTTATTTCTTCTCCATGGATTTTAATACCTACACCGAACTTTTCTTTTGTTTCCTTTATTGCTTGCTCAATATACAGATTGATTAACATTGGGGATAGGCTACAACCCTGTCTCACTCCCTTCCCAACCACTGCTTCCCTTTCATACCCCTCAACTCTTATAACTGCCATCTGGTTTCTGTACAAATTGTAAACCCTCAATAAGGTAAAAGTCCCACGAACAACAGTGAGGCGACAGATTATCTGAGAAGTGATAAGTTAATTACAACTCATAATTAGGGAACACTCCAATGTCAGTAAAGAAAACTGTTTGAATCCTATAGCAGCATGTCCTGCCTGGCACATGTAAGTTGTTAAGTTATTATTGTCATCAACTTACTTCAAATGTGATTGAAAATACTATGAATAGACAGGCAGCATAGCAATACAATCTCCCTTATCCCCCTTAGCAGCCGACATGTGGCTGGAGGCCTTGAAGCAACAGCACTTTGTTCAGCTCCATTATGCCCATGCTGTTGGTTCAGCTACCTGAACGACAAGTTCACTATATGATCCAAGAAGACTAAAAGCTACACATATTTCACAAACATTTGAAGAACCCACATAAGACACCTCAGTTTACATTTGAAGTAGGGAAGCATAGTGCAATTCCATTGCTTGATGTGGAAGCATATAGAACATTGAATGGCACACTAGGACACAAAGTATACTGGAATTCAACACACACAGGTAAGTAATTAGATGCCAAATCTTGCTCTCAGCCAGTGCACTAGAACTCAATCATCTGCTTTCATGCAGCATTTTAAATGTTGTTCGCAATATAACACTTGAGTTTAAAAGGCTGTGAACAACATTCCTAGTCAATAATACTCAGAGCTGTGAAAACCAATAAAAGAATAAAAGACAGGTAGGACACAGATAAACTGAAGGGTGCATCAGTGACCAAATTTGTAAACATCTTTGTCCAGTTAGTGTACAGCACAAAACACCGAAATATAACAAGTGCAAAGCTAGTGATACGATTCAGAAATGCACAACGACAGCAGTGTTCCAACTGGCCTGGCAGAGAAGTTCCAATATGAGAAAATATGGCATGAAAATCCATATTTTTCTTTCGAAATACTTGATTTAGATGACAATATTTTTCGTTTAATATTTATGGATGGTCCTCATAGTCTAGCAGTAAAGTACATGCCTGGAAACAGAAAGGTCTTCGTGACTTTGCAAAATAATATATTCGAAAAATCTCAATCAAAAACTAAGATTAACTCCTTGTGGTTGGAGTTCATGGACACGTAAAATTTTTTTAATGACTTTGTGTTTGCCTTTTGACTGAAAAATTACTTACTTTTAAAACCAAATATTGTACTTTCGACTGCGTGGACAATATCGAGTGGACTAATTGCACTTTAGCTCATATCAAAACCTAAAAATCATCTGAAGCAACATAACACAAAAGCTGGTTTCATCGCATTGTGTTCGTGATTATGACTTCTTGTCTGTATTGCACTCTTTGGATTGACTTGTAAGTAAGTTTCTTGTATTCTGCTTGATTTTTGCTTGCATCTGTAATACTGGAGGAGGGGATAAATGATTCCATATTTGCTTTTGTTCACATGAAACACAAGCTGGTTTTGTAGCATGGTGTTCTGTGGACTTTCATGTACTTGGTATGGCTTAAGAATCCTTGTATGAACTGCTCAATTTAAGTGTGTGTTAAGTACGTTGTTCGCATTCTACTTTATTTCTGTTTGCATCCACTTTTCATATTTTCACACATTTAATGGACAACTCCATGTTAGCAGCTTCTGACAGAACTGGTATTCAACTTTGTTACATCTTCTGCTTTGAATGGTGTTCTTCTTGCCACACCATTCAAAGCAGAATTGCATACACATTCCATGACAAGATGTAGCATAATAAAGTTGATTACCAATTCTGTCAAATACTGCTAACACTGAGTTCCCCATTAAAAGCGAGAAAGTACAAAAAATGAATGTGAACAAATATTAAGTAGAATATGAACGATATATTTAATACGCATTTAAATCAAGCAGTGCACATGTGGATTCATAAGCAATAACAAATATATGAGAGTCCACGGAAAACCATGCTACGAAACTAACTTGTGTTTTATACGAAACAAAAATGGACATGGAATCATTTACGCCCCCCAATATTACAGATGTGAACAAAATTAAAAAACAGAATAAGAGAAACATACAATTCAGTTGAAAGAGTGCAATACAAGCTGTATGTCATAATCAGAAATACAATACAATGAATCAATTGTGTGTTTATTATGAAATAAAAACATATATGGAAGACATTAAATCAAGTAAGAAGACAGTGGACCAAGGTTGTCTTACCGTAAATCCCTATATGAGTTTCACCAACTGGTGTCCAGCCTGTCTTCTACAGCGTCTGTAATATGCAGGATGTGTTAGGTTCTAGCAAGGACAAGATAGATGCCTGGTGCGTGCAAGGTGGACTGTGAGTGTGGAGAGGAATAGATTAGTGAAACAGGTAGGCTCGTAGCGACACACATGCTCTCTCTCTCTCTCTCTCTCACACACACACACACACACACACACACACACACACACACACACACAGCACCAGAATACGATGTTCAGCCTGGGCACCACAACAACTCAGCCATGACCAGAGACTAGAAAGGCTGCAGTAAGAAAATAAAATACAGTGAAACTTAGTTTCCAGGGAACCAGGGACAGTGAAGCACAAGATCTAGAGGTCATTTAAATATTAAAAGATCCCAAACTTATGAATAGAGAGGACTGGTAAAGGCTTCCACCATCCTTGTTACCAGAACTTAACAGACTGCATGGACTGGAAATCAGAGCATTACTAGCAAGAAACTGCTGCTGCCAGACTCATATCCAGCATGAAGAAAATAGGTCAGATGAGGCACAGTTTAAACTTAAAGGAAGTGTTAATAGGTATAATTGTGTGTACTGGGTCGAAGATAATCCCCACTGTACTGTTGTAAAGGCAGTGAATTTACTAGGTAAAAATGTGTGGTGTGGTTTCTTCCCCAGGGGAATCATTGGGCCTTTCTTTTTTAGAAGTACTGTAACTGGAGGAAAGTACCTAACAACTCGCAATGATTCCATTTTCCCTACCATTTGTACAATACACAGTAATGACAGGTTTTACTGCCAACATGATGTCACTCATTCTGAGGGTGTGCAAGCATACCTGGATCAAAATTCACCAGGCCAGTGCATACAACGCAGGGGCCAATCAAGTTTCCTGCATACTCTCCAGACCTTATGCCACTCAACTTTTTCTTGTGAGGCACAGTAAAAGATGTTGTGTACCGTATAACCTGAACACACTTGGGATGAGATTCAAGTAGTGTGCATACAAATTCCATTGGATACTTTGGTTCAAAGAACAGAATCAGTCGTGACTCATACTCAGAAATGTGATGATAAGGACTTTCATTTTTAACTTTTACTTTAACCACCTTTTGCATCATTCAGTTTGGGCAGAAAGTACAATTATTTTTGAAATTGGACTATGGAATTACTTTTCCCAGAAATTTAGCCTTGTAGGTTGAAAATTAAACTTTCTATGACAGTTTAAATTGTGTATACATTTTCTGATGCACCCTGTATTTGAAGATGATCTTCATTTTACTTACCATGAGGCATTGCATATAGAAGACTGCAATACATCTGATTTTGCATGAACATTTAGCTTTGAACAGGATATGTTCTGGAAGGATCTCCCATGATTTGACCAAAGATCTAAATCGTGCTCGTATGACTTAGTTAAGCAAAACATCAAAAAATCTATAGAGTATATACAGAATCTGTAAACAACACCAAAACAGGAGACAAAACTTGGATATATTTGGATAAGTATTTTGAAAGTACTGTAAGAAATAATAAAATGATTTGCAACTAACATTTTTTCATTGTTTTTTGGTAAATACTTAAGGAACACCTTCATGTACCTTACAGTTACAAGCTATAATTACAGTTAAAACGTCAATAGCTGTCCTTGAATACCTTGTAGTTAAAAATCAAACAGATACTGTTAGCTTTATTTGGAGAATTTATGCATAATAGCCTATGCCTTAATGACATATCCTTATCAGTTTTATTGTAGTCAGGAATATTTGTATGTGGTCAAGAACTGATAACAACCGTCTACTTCATCACGGTAACACCTTAATCAAATGGTTAGCTAAATATGGCATTCCAATGATTTCTTACTATATTAGCAGAATTCTTTGTACTATTTTCATCTTCAACCTGGATCTATAGGATACCAACTTGCAATTATGGAAATGTAAACAAACTGACAAGTATTTCTGGAGCTTCTAGAAACAATGAAACTAAAATTCTGCAATATTCAATTATTATAAGCCAAAGTAATGTAAATTTATACAAAGGAAACAGAAACACATCATTTGTCTGTACAAATACATGCTACAGCCAAAGCAAAATAAGCCACTCACTACGTATGTGCCAAAAGCAAAACTATAAACCAACCTTGTGGAAAATGATCTCACGGAAATGGGCAGATAAATAAACTTACTTCTTTCACAGCTGTTTGTGCTGGAATGGAACTGATCTTAAATGGAAAGCAAACATATTATTCAAAATGGGTACAATAGTCAAACATTTATTGAATGAAGATGGTACTTTTCCACCTAGGTTGTTTTTATTTAGATAAAGGAGAACTGTAAATAAATAAAGTCTACGTGGAAATACACATCACCTTTATTTGGGACCTATAAATTTCTGTGAGTTCCAGCATCTGATTGCAAAAAGCAGTGATGTAAATGTGGAAGGTAAATAATATGGAATACTTTGAAAACTAATTAAGTATCAAATGAATGCCTGTAACTTCAACCTGTTTCAAAAATAATGTAGAATTTAATAATCATAAAACCAATTCAGTCTATAGGTTCTTTTTTTCCCACTGTGAATAGTATACTGGTTAATAAAGAACTTCCATATAGTTTAATAATGAAATTTGACAAATGTCATGAGGTCTATTGGTAATTAAAACACTGGCAGTAAAACCCTCAGATCCAAGTTCAACACACAAGATGTTCTTGTCAGCAGAATGGATTTAAAAAACAAAAGTAGCTTTAATTCTGCACATTTTTAATACAAAAAATAATTTTATAAAATACAGCACACACATGCCTACTTATTGTACACCGGCAATAGAAACAAGAATATACTGTAATGAGATACATGTTTAATACATGGACTTAAATTGACATGATAACATACCAACTAATTTGTCACATAAATTCATAACCCTGTTTTAAAACATAAAAATTAACTTTTCACAGTTGTTACTTAAAAATACACACAACTGTATAACTGTGCAAAATTTACAATAGAAAGCTAGTTTTGTGCAGACATTACATTAATCACATTGTCCCACATACCACACAAAGGAAATCAATACTATTGTTAACTTATGATTAAGGCTGACAAATGTTTTACCCTTTAGTGCTATATGATAATGTCCACCTCAAAATAATAAATCACACTAGACAATGTACTTTTTATATTTGCAATACAAATGTTCACAAAATACACAATATTTATTTTGCAAATTGCAGTTTCAGAAACTAAATAAATTGTACTGTATTTTTTAATGACTGAAAAGTCTTACCATCATAGGTTCTTTTCCACTCTAACAAATTAAAAATAATTATATAATTAAGGTTATTCCACTTCACTTTCAAGATATAAAAGTGGATTTGACTAATGGTATTTTACCAGCAATATCACAACCTCCTCCTATTCATTTGAGCATTCTGGTAGCCTAAAGACTGAAAACTTTTTTAAGATGCAGTTTATCTATGGTTAAAAAAAAATACATTTTTGTTTCACCTTTCTTTGCATCAGGTGGATTCAGTACAGTTCAGAAGCTGCATGGCACCCACTATTCTGTACTTGCTGGCATATTGCTGCTGTGTGTGAAAAAAAAAGCACAGCAGCAATATCCCAGCACGTACATCTCCTCAATTAAATTGTAAATATCAGAAAAATAATATATTTGTCCAAGTAATAATATACACACAATAAAACAAATAGATACTGCCTTTACCTTACCTAAGCAAAGAACAGATCCCATAAAATTTGAGAAAAAGAATTAGAAACAGCATAAGAATACAGTATTTGTAGGTTTTAGGCTTTGTGAGTCTGATGCAAATGGAAATGTCATGTGGCTAGGGCCTCCCGTTGGGTAGACCGTTTGCCAGGTGCAAGTCTTTTGAGTTGACACCACTTCGGCAACTTGCGTGTTTATGGGGATGAAATGATGATGATAAGGACAACACAACACCCAGTCCCTGAGTGGAGAAAATCTCTGACCAAGCCTGGAATTGAACCTGGGCCTTTAGGTATGACATTCCGTCGCACTTACCACTCAGCTACCAGGGGCAGACTGTGAGTCTGATGAAACATTAGGGAAGTGATCTTATTAGAAGGTGACAACCGTATAGCCTATTGTTACAGTTTCTTTCAGAAATGAAAGAAAACTTGTTAGCTTGAGACTTGAAGGGCCAGAGTAACTAATACAAAAGTAGTTACATGCTGAGAGGCATAGAAGTACCAGTTGTATAGAGGATTCTGAAAAGCAAAGAAGTAGCTGTTGTATAGAAGATAGTTTTGTTAGCACTGAAAATGACGACTGACCTTTCTCGTACAACTTATTTTGAACATCTCCAGAACTACATGCTGTCTACTGCAATCATCAGTGCTTCTTTCTATATTTCCCCTACAATGATAATAATTTTCATTTCCATGAATAAAGCATTTTAATTGTATCTCCGATGCTGCTTCTCCCCTCCTCTGCCCCCTCCCACCTCTTGTGGGTTTTACACAGATAAAATCTTCCACATTCCAAACATTATTATCAACCCATGTAAACACCAGTGTGTATAACAGTAAATACTGCAGACTGAATACTTGGATTATAAATTAACAGCTTTTTTTTCTATTCGCCTCCAGGAAGTTGTTACACACTTAACCCTTTGACTTGAGAGTGGTTCCACTGCGAAACATCTATTTGCTGTGCTGAACCACCTTGTGGCATAGGTGCCTGACTGTTCAAATGGTTCAAATGGCTCTGAGCACTATGGGACTTAACATCTTAGGTCATCAGTCCCCTAGAACTTAGAACTACTTAAATCTAACTAACCTAAGGACATCACACACATCCATGCCCTAGGCAGGATTCGAACCTGCGACCGTAGCAGTCGCGCGGTTCCGGACTGAGCGCCTTAACCGCTAGACCACCGCGGCCGGCAGGTGCCTGACTGTGAAATGACTGTCTCAACCTTGTTTGTGGTGCATTCTAGTGGACTTCCAAGGGGTTAACTTATCGGATCTTATGAGGGCAGCACTGTGAGGGGAAGTTAGCAGACAGTGAATGTTTTCCACGCAGGTACAGCATATTGTATTTCAGGGACATTGTTTTGTTTATACAGATTCTATACTTGACTCAATGTAAGTAGAATTTTTATATATGGTAGGACATATTTCTAGGTTATAAATATGATTTAATTTTAAGTAAAGCACATTATTTGAAGTAGTTATAACCACAAGTGTTAGTGGTGTTGCTGTGAAAGCATTGTGCTACTGTGACACCTATCTCGTACACTGTAAGTTATTCTTTTATGCCTGTTTAGATGGACAGAAGAGATACTTTCACCTAATTAGATGAGGTTACTGTCCAAAAACTTCTTTTTCAAGATATCCCAAGTGATTTGTCAGAATCTTAAGATGATAATCTGGAGCATATTTTTCAGGCCCTTGGAGAGGAAGACTCTATGTTGTGATTATCTTTACGAGCCGAGGACGTAGTTTCTGAAGCTCTAGTTGATATCAGTGAACTTCTTCCTTCCACTCAAGCCATTTCAGAACCAAAGTGGGGGACGTTAGTTCAGTGAAAATCTTCTTGTAAATTTTGTGGAGGAATCTGAACCCTCCTCTAATTTCGATAATCTTTCTTTCCCTGTTGACTTTATCTTTGAACTTTTTATAAGCCACACAACTGAGGATCTAGTGTGTCAAACAAATTTATATGTTATGCTGTGATAGCATCAGTTCTCACCCTAAAAATTTAAATGAAATGAAAGTGTTTATCAATACTAATTTAATTATGCATGTGAAATTGCAACCTAATGATAAGGATTAGTTATATTCTTTGCCTGCACTACAAAAATGAATATATTTCCAAAGAATGCTACTGAACAGATTCGTACGGCTCCTTTCAAATTTACACACACATGATAATGCAGTACAAAAAGAGAGGGTGGGGGTCTGCAGTCATGACAAACTATATAAAATATGACCATTGTTAAATTCTCTCTCCACAACACACAAAAAGTGTTACAGGCCATCTAAAAAACAGGCCTTTGATGAATCAATGATTAAGTTTAAAGGACGATCTTTTATGAAAATGTATATGCCCCAGAAATTCATATGAAGGATGGGTGAGGGCAGACAAAACAGGGTGTATTTGTGAATTTCAAGTATACACTGCAAAAAAAAGAACTTAGGTAGAAAAGGATCTCGGCGGGATAATTTTTCCCCACTTGACAAAGTCTGTGAAAGGTCAAGGTTATGAAATCTACCAAGACAACTATTTTACATCCATTGTGCTGTTCAAAAATAAAATCTTTGCTTGTGGCACTATTAAAAGTGTACGGAAATACCTGCCACAAATTTTATATCTGATAAATGTTACACTTGCAGGAAATTAGTGAGGAGGAACTGGGAAGGAGTAACTTGCACTAAATGGATGGACAAAAAACTGTTCATTTTGTTTCAAACTGCCATAACCCAAGTGAAGAAGCCACCATGGAGAGAATTGACCACATTCTGTAAGCAATAACTTGTCATATGTGACTGCAATACTTCCGCAAAAGCAGAATGATCAAATCACCACATGAATTAGACGGAAAACAATGGAAATGGGGGCACATGTCCATATCATATGTATAAAATAAAAACTGAAGGAGCACCGCTGACACTAAGAGTTCAGCTATTTGTGACTGAAGGTCTGGGCATTAGAAAGAAACAATAAATATGAAAGAAAATGTAACAAAACTGTAATATTAAAAATTCAAAATCAGAGGACTTTACTTACTCTTTGAAAGAAGTTGGAAAATACCTTGTGTCACTGTGTTTTCACTGGGAAACCACTTATATATTTTGTAAAAAATTGAAAAAATATAGTGTGCTCCAGTAACAATAAAGAAGGAAAAGACAAAACTTCAGTAAATATCATATTCGAAAGTATTTCTGTGACTCACAGGGTTAATACACTAACGAATAAATTCTTTTTTCTTTTTTATAATGTTCTTCTAAAGAAGTGAATATTCAGCAAAAACTGATAGCTTCCTCATGTGTATATTAAAAATGATTTAGTAAAAATTTAATGACAATGAGAAACCTGTAATTCACAAAGATTCTCTGCACCACATTTCATTTTTCTATGATTATGTACAGCAATGCATATTATTAGTCATAGGATACAAAGGTGTACCAGATGCTAAAGCTAATTATTACTTGTAACATTACAAACACAACCTGTGCTCTAACAAAAAAGTCTTCAAGTTAGTTCAGTTCAATGATACTACATCTTTAATAGTATATTATCTCTGAGAAGAATCATTTGACCTTTCTAATCCACACAGACACTATATAACAACCATGCATAAAGACTACTATAAAAAATATGATCCAGTTTTGTAAAGAATAAAGTTATGAATTCCAGTATTTGACTACAATTAAGGCCAAAAAATCAGAAAATGAGAGTTTAATGGTTTTGGAACAGAACAGATATCATCAAAATATTTTATTCTTTCTCAAACAGCTGCAGCAGTCTTTCACAGCACTGTAGCTCTAAGAGAATCTGATGATTATATTGATTCCATACAGAAACTTGCTTCTGTTACAGGTAACTCTCATTGTAATCTTTTCAAAAATAAGACCATATCTAAGAAATGTAACAAATATCATAAGTTGTTTGTTACATGATTAAGTTTTATGACATTTACTTCTGTAACATCAGTGCATGTCCTTTGATTATTCACCAGTTTCTTTCAATTGCAGACATGCCGTATAGTAATTTAAATTTTTTTGATTATTCTAGTGCCCTTTGTGTGTGGAGTTTATGTTCCCTCAGCCAATCTTCTTTCCTTCCATCCTCCTGTCCTCTCCAGTCATCATCCTTTTAGTTTGTGTGTGTGTGGGGGGGGGGGGGGGGCATATCTTCTCCAAGTCCTTTCATAATTATTTTCTTTCATGAGCTTATCACTACTTTCCATTTATACACACTGCCCATTATTTTCATATTTTCTTTCAGTAGCCTATTGCTACTTTCCATTTACACACACTCCCCATTATTTTCATCTTGTATCTGTGTGCCACATTTCCACTTTGGTGGACACAGCTGAAAAATTATATTCAGGCAAGATGTTTTGACACTGCATGTATGGCAAAATCACACCATGTTTGAATTTGATCATCATTTCTGTTACAATCTGAGTAGCATTTTGTTTTAAAAAAAAATCTCTGTGTGACTCTTCAGTCACAGCATCAATTCACACTCGAAAAAGAATCTGCTTCTTTAATTTACATTTTATTTTGTGGTAGCAAGCTTCAGTTGTTCTCACAGATAGTTGGTGAATACAATATAATCAACTAACTTAACTAACACATTCACAATAAGCATTTATTTTTTCAAAATAGCTCTATCATTAGGCACTGAAAATACTGAAACACCATACACAGAATTTAATTTTCCTATACTAGTCAGACAATATTGTATAAGAATTAAGTTTTAAGTACATTCAACTTACAATAGCTGCCACACCATATTATATATTGTGTAATAAATTTTTACATTAAATTAAAGCATGCACTTATAAAAATATCTGGTTTCAAAAGACAATATTTGCCTACTGCTCGTAAATAATGCAATTTTTTTTTTTTCAAATGCTATACATTTTCAAAATATTTACACAAATGACTAATGACATAAACACAAACTAGAATCACTGAGTGCATTAAGTACCTGATAGCTTCATTGAAAACACTCATCACACGCAGTACAAAAATGATGACTTGGAACTGGCAAAACACCTGGCATAATCATGAGATGGGACTAGGTTTTAAGTAGTTTTCCATTTCCTGTATAGCATGTGACTATATGTTCTCCAAATTCAATGTTGTACAAACAATAGACACTTCTTTTGCAACCTGGTGAACTTTATTGGTTTTCCCAACATTAGCTTGGATAGAGTGCCACTTGAAATTAAATGGTCTCCAAGCAGCTACTAAATATCAAATTAGAATGGAGAGAAAATGATTTAAATAGGAAGCACAAACTCCATTAAACACAAAAAAACATTACCCAAAGAAAATGAAGAAGAGTTTACAAAACCTTGTCTTCTTTCTTCAGAACCAAATTCTATTTGTGTGGAGGGGAAAGTACAAAAACAGAATGTGGACTAATGTGAACCATTATTTTCATATAATTCATATGGTAGTTCCAAAGTTTCACATCTTAGCATTCACAGTAAATCTGACATCTAAAACTAAAGTATACTCACTAAATGTTACATGTTTCAGCATATGGGAATTTACAGAGTAATACAGGGTAACTATATAACATAATAATGAAGCAAAGAAGTAGAAATTAAGGAAAATGAGCAAGAGTGATTAACAAGAATTTTTGACACTGAGAATAAACCCATAATGAAAATGTACAAAATGAATAATAAGAAGTGGAAATAACTAAGTTTTACATTATGAGTGATGTTTTTGAATTATATGCTTGACTGAACCTCATTGTGAAGGCGATAATTATTAAAGATAGAAAATACAATCCAGAGGCAGGAGCAATCAACAGACAAAACCAATCCTCAGGCTTTCAGAGCCCAGCATACAGTCTTTTAACGCTCACTTCAGCCATAAGTTTGAAATGTTTTCCTTTATCTTTTTGTTTGATAAGTCATTCCTCTAATAGAAAAATTATTCTCATAACTCGGGTAATTACATAAGTTTTATTAATAAGTAATACCTAGAAACATTTATCTTTATAGGATTCAATGATAGAAAAAGAAAATCACAGTGAGCATAAAAGTTACAGCTCTATGCCTATTGTCTAAGTCAAAGTCACAAATTGTCATGCTGAATAATATGTCATGGGAACACATTAACAGTTATAACCTGTCCCTTCACAATGCCAAAATACAATATCAACTTTTTTTAAAGAGCTATGAAAGACATATTCAGTACTATGAACTACTATTGCAAAAGTAGTAGTAGAACATCAAACATTTATAATAGAAATACTTCCAATCAGCTACCAAACACGTGATGCTGGTGTGACTTGTTGATGTATTAATACACAATACAAGCTGAAAGTTTACACTAAAACCTCATTCACTTAAGTACCAGAAAAGAATTACATGCAATGAAATATTTCCTGAGTGTGTGTGATAATAAATCTGATAGAAATTATTTTTTATGAAACTCCACAAGACACAGACGGCAACTCCAAGACCCCTCTGGAGGTGTGGCAAGTGGTGGCGCTAGGCAGTACATGTGGTACCCTCGGTCACAATCATCACAGAAAAGTAACTGGTCCTGAAAGACAGAGAATACAAGTAATCACTATACTTCAATAATTCTTTCAAAAAATTGCCTTAGTCAGGCCTAGAATCACTCAAATTAAGCAAAGGTCAAATGTAAATGTCAGTTTACAGTAAATGTGTTAGAAGAGCTGTAATATACACTCCTGGAAACTGAAATAAGAACACAGTGAATTCATTGTCCCAGGAAGGGGAAACTTTATTGACACATTCCTGGGGTCAGATACATCACATGATCACACTGACAGAACCACAGGCACATAGACACAGGCAACAGAGCATGCACAATGTCGGCACTAGTACAGTGTATATCCACCTTTCGCAGCAATGCAGGCTGCTATTCTCCCATGGAGACGATCGTAGAGATGCTGGATGTAGTCCTGTGGAACGGCTTGCCATGCCATTTCCACCTGGCGCCTCAGTTGGACCAGCGTTCGTGCTGGACGTGCAGACCGCGTGAGACGACGCTTCATCCAGTCCCAAACATGCTCAATGGGGGACAGATCCGGAGATCTTGCTGGCCAGGGTAGTTGACTTACACCTTCTAGAGCACGTTGGGTGGCACGGGATACATGCGGACGTGCATTGTCCTGTTGGAACAGCAAGTTCCCTTGCCGGTCTAGGAATGGTAGAACGAGAGGTTCGATGACGGTTTGGATGTACCGTGCACTATTCAGTGTCCCCTCGACGATCACCAGTGGTGTACGGCCAGTGTAGGAGATCGCTCCCCACACCATGATGCCGGGTGTTGGCCCTGTGTGCCTCGGTCGTATGCAGTCCTGATTGTGGCGCTCACCTGCACGGCACCAAACACTCATACGACCATCATTGGCACCAAGGCAGAAGCGACTCTCATCGCTGAAGACGACACGTCTCCATTCGTCCCTCCATTCACGCCTGTCGCGACACCACTGGAGGCGGGCTGCACGATGTTGGGGCGTGAGCGGAAGACGGCCTAACGGTGTGCGGGACCGTAGCCCAGCTTCATGGAGACGGTTGCGAATGGTCCTCGCCGATACCCCAGGAGCAACAGTGTCCCTAATTTGCTGGGAAGTGGCGGTGCGGTCCCCTACGGCACTGCGTAGGATCCTACGGTCTTGGCGTGCATCCGTGCGTCGCTGTGGTCCGGTCCCAGGTCGACGGGCACGTGCACCTTCCGCCGACCACTGGCGACAACATCGATGTACTGTGGAGACCTCACGCCCCACGTGTTGAGCAATTCGGCGGCACGTCCACCCGGCCTCCCGCATGCCCACTATACGCCCTCGCTCAAAGTCCATCAACTGCACATACGGTTCACGTCCACACTGTCGCGGCATGCTACCAGTGTTAAAGACTGCGATGGAGCTCCGTATGCCACGGCAAACTGGCTGACACTGACGGCGGCGGTGCACAAATGCTGCGCAGCTAGTGCCATTCGACGGCCAACACCGCGGTTCCTGGTGTGTCCGCTGTGCCGTGCGTGTGATCATTGCTTGTACAGCCCTCTCGCAGTGTCCGGAGCAAGTATGGTGGGTCTGACACACCGGTGTCAATGTGTTCTTTTTTCCATTTCCAGGAGTGTAGAATAAGACAGTATGAAGCTTTAAAAATCAAAGTATTTTGGCAACTCATTAAATGTATATCAAGAAATAAGTAGAGGGAAGGGCTAACTTGGTGGCCAAAAGGTCAACAGGAAACATTCAACCAGGGAGCCACTTCAAGGAAAGAAACATGAGGACTGGAGAATGCAACCAGGTGCAAATACTTTTTTAAACGTTTTATTTTATTGCCAGCACCAGCTTCGGGCTATCATACCATTCTTCACATTGGTTACACTTATTTTACTACAGTATTATACTCATACCACAAGATGAATACACTAAACACATTCAGAAGGATGTAGGTTGCAGTAGTTATTCAGAGATGAAGAGGCTTGCATAGGATATAGTAGCATGGAGAGGAGCATCAAACCAGGCTCTAGATTGAAGACCACAACAACAACAACAACAACAACAACAACATCATTATATTCATCAGCAGCATGCCATTCGCTCCTGCACTACATAAGAATATTTGCATGGTTAGGGCCAATTTAGCTGTGTAGCACTAACTATGCAATTATTCTTATGCAGTGCAGGAGCAGAAAACATGGTGCTGGCAAATTTAATATGATGATAAAATAAATGTAGCCATCTGAAGGTGGGCATGATAGCTCAATTCTGTGAGGTAACGGGCGAGTCACCAAGCCCTGAAAATATTCGGAGGAAGCAGTGGCTGCACGGGCCGATTGGCGGGCGCGGGCTGCTCGGCAGGCCAACCACGTGGTGCCAGACGTTAGCCGGATGAGAGGGGTAGCCCCAGCGCATGGTCCAGCCGCGTGCCTGGGAATTCCGCTGTGACGAGGTCAGTGCTTTGTATTGATGAAGGAGATGTCTATACCGGGAGTGTCAAAGATGGCAGACTTTGTGAAACCTTAATGGCAGACATTTCATAAATCGTTTAGAGATTAATAGTAGCCACGTGAATCATGATACCTCAAAAAGAAACATGTACATTACTATTATTTGCATGACGATTCTGATGGTGTAATCAGATTTTCAATATCTTTATTAGTTTTAAGTTTAGTATGTGACTAAATTATACAAGTAACACACAACAACAAATTTACAAAATCTTAACGCTTCATCCGATTTTGTCGATCGCAATGTCTTTGGAAAGGTCGCAATTGGGAGCTCGTCCTGGATTTGTGTCCAGCAAAACGGTAATTCCTTTGCTCTCTGTTATTCAGCGTACTATGCGAAGTGTAAAAACCTTTGCAAAACAAGGAGAGATTTCTAGAGAGTAAACCTCTCACAAAACACTGTGAGATCAGTTTTTTTCGCAAGTAGGTTTCTGGAAATTGTGAAATTACACAGTAATTTTCACAACTAACACATGCTATTGATAGAGGTCCTAATCTAGCATGTTAAAGGCAATTTGCTTGGGGGCTCACTAGAGTCAAAATAAGTTGAGTGCAGGGAGCAGTAGCGGTTAGCGCGTTTAAGGGACAGCGGTATCGGAGACGGTTGGAACACATTCTCCAGTGGTGGACGCAGATCCACTTCAAGTACTGCAGGGCAGTCTTCAATGTTTTCTTCCACTACAACCGATGGCATCACCATGGTAGAGGGAACCATCTCAAATCAGATAAGTGCCTGCACAAAGAGTCAAATAGTGTTTGACTCTGAAGTTCCATCTCCACTTATAGATCTCGTGGATATAAAACAGTCACCTAGTATGTGTAATTCTGAAAACGGAAGTGAGGTGGTTAGTCTGAAATCAGAGCGCGAAAGTGTAACTATTAGGAATTCAGGCAAGGGGAATGAATGTGGGGGAGATATGATGTCTCAGCTAATGTAAATGATCCAGGAATTGGGAAATAATATGAATATAATGGCAAATAATATCAGTACAATTCAAACAGTTATGGAGACAATTCAGACTGGTAAGGGTACAAAGTGAACTGAAATAGGTTCTGCTGTGAAAGAGGAAGTTGAAAAAATTATGGATAACTTTGAAAAAGCAATTGATGTAAGTTATAATGTGTAATGAATGAGTGTGGTAATGGTGATAAATGGAAAGATTCAGTGGTTCAAAAAGAAGTTAAAGAGGAGATGAATTTTTTGCAAGTGAATTGTGCGGGGAGTGCTGGAGAGGACGGCACATGACACAGGAGGTGCTGGATGCGACGGAGCATCAGACGCACGGAAAGACTTGGAGAGTGGAGCGGTTTGCACGTGGTCGCAAGAGATAGAAATATTTTGGAATGCTGACTTGTGAACTTGTGAGATTTCTGTGGCTTCTACAGTGAAGACATAGTGCGTGTTTAGAAGTGAATATCTCGTGAGCTGTGTTGTTGTTCATAACTAATTATGTGCTGTAGGAATCTATTGTTTCCCTGTTATTCAACTTATATTTTATTTAATTGCTGGACCATCGACACCAATAAGTGTTTTTCAGAAATATACCGCATTCTCAAAAGTACTTCTACTATCGTACTTATCATTTAAAGTCATTAAGGTAGTACCTGCACATTTTATTTAATTGCAAATCTTTCATCCATAAATTTATATGTTACTTTCATAATTCACAATTGCCTTGTGATATAAACCTTCGACCATTCAATTCATGTGTGTATTCTTACCATATGCTGTAGACTCAGCAGTATTTGGCCTGTAATGGCAACTACATATCCCGGCCCCTGGACAACGAACCAAGCCAAAACTTTTAATATTGAAACATTGAGTTGAAGGGTGCGTAGTTTTATGAAGGCCTGCAATTCAGGTAATGGCAATGAAATAAAGCTTATTTAAAAGTATTTGTGGATAGCTGCATTCTCCGTCAACAATTCTTAACTAATAACAACCATGGAGCTCAACAGCTCCAGTAGGGATAACACAAAGTTAAAACAATTCGTATGTTTCCACTGAAGCTTTTTCAAATTTCATTAAATTTAAGTGGAGAACAGTTCACCAGACAAATGCTTTCTCTCACCACAGTGTGTGTTATTAGAATAGCTCTTTAATGGCACTTCTGAAACTTAGTACTTCATTTCATGTTTAAGATGTTTCTCTTGAAATGGCCTAGGTAACACATTTATGTTACTTAACACTTTGAAGAACAGCCAGTTAGAGGAATGTTAGGTCGAGAAGACTGGCCATTACTTAAAGCAATACTGGCACGTGAGTAACTGACGTATCTTCAAGGACCAAGCTTCAAGATTTATTTTTCATACTTACTTTAATTGTTTGATAAATTACAAATTTTAAAATAGTGAAGAGAGAAAGTATAATTATCCTTCCAAAAAGGGTGTGAAGTGAGTTACACAGCAATTTCTTCCTCTTAATCTTCCAAAATTTCTTGCTTACTTAATACATAAATTTGTAGCAGAATTGCGGCAAACTGTGTGAATCCTAATGGGCACACGCAAATTACGTCAATGCGATCACATACTAGCTCAGCCATCATGCTGTAATGTTTGATAATACTTCTTTTGAAATCATTCTAGAAATTGACAAACAAAAGGCGGCACGTGTGACAGGTAGTGATATGTTCATATGTTGTTCTCATATGAAATGAGTTCAATTTTTGAGTGATAGGTGGCTTGTGCATTGAGAAAATTGCAGCCTGAGCCGTACTTGGGCATGGTCTTTTGAACATAATGATGCCTCAAGTTACACTCCGCCTCGGACTCCTAAGTGTTAATATCATCCAATACATCTTAAATAAATAAGACAGCAGTAAATCTAAAGAGTAAAGGAAATTTCTGGCAGATGCAAACAATTTAAGAGTAAAGGCACTAATTAGCAGAAGTGCTGAGTCATCAACAGGCACAAAAAAAAGTTGTCCCCTTTACACCTAAATTCTTTATGAATTTAAAATACCTGCCACTTTTACCCACAAGTGTATTATATAAAGTCAAGTGCAGTGAAATAAGAAGTTTTGGCTTTACATTCTCAGTTGCTGCAGTACGTAAAACTTGTGTACGTGACCTTTCACACAAATGGTTGTGAGAACTTTAGATGTAACACTAGTGCCATATGTATAAGACAGAACAAGAGCATCATGAAAACAAACAGAACTTCATTTTAAATGATAAACAATACAAAAATAACATGACAAAAAACTGAGGATGCATGTTGTTTTCTATTACCGTTTTACTGTAGATACCATTCATGGCTGAAAACTACTTGTTTTATGACATCTACTTTCTTCTTTAACAAAACTGTACTTCTAACTGTATCTGACAGACACAAGAATCCATTCATAAAAAGGAATATTCATAGTTGCAAGAAAATGTACAACAGTCAAAAAGTGTGCTCAGTTGCCTTTTATTTCTCACTTGTTGAGCTATAGGACACCCATTATACACAGTATGACAAGGCTATCAAAATCAGTACTGGAGACCTACAACTTGAATTAAAATATGTTCTACATTGAGTGCCTGCCATACTGTATTTCAGTAAATCACGCTTTGTCAATAGTGAAGACAAACTTAAGTGTAGAACAGGCATAAATTTTAACTTTCAATACAAGAGTGTTTCACTAAGTGGATTCCTCTTACATCTAGCATTCCTTTGTCCTCCTCCAATTGGTAAACTCATTCACAAAGCCACTATTGATATGGGTTCCAACTATTACAAAATTTCTCAGTTTTTCGGTAGTGTAACAGACAAGCCTGATGTTCCAAAGAATTTACAAATTCCACTGTGATACAATAATTACACAACATGTGCGGCATTATTAATATGTACATCTGGGATTGCAGAAGACAAATGCACAAAAACTACAAGACACACAGAAAATGTACATATCAGTGAATAGAGCACATTCCCAAGTTCCAATTCATAATATTTGCCCTGGTGTAGTTGCGCAGTTCACCACTAAGGGGCAGGCATGTCAGATTATGGCATACAATGGAGAAATATGTGCATTTTGTACCCTTGAATTCACTAAATGTGAGTCAGTTGTGACAGTTCAGTGATGATTTTTTTATCAGAAACCTGGTAAAAGCTCCAACACACAAAACAATCGATGGGTGGTATAGCACACTGTGTGACATCAGCTGCATAAGTGGTGCGAAGAAAACAGGTTGGCCAGAACCATCAGCAGAGAAAGTGGAGCGCATGGGGGGAATCAATCGCCAGGAGGCCCAAGGTATTAATCAACATGTGATTAATGAACTGCAAATACCACAGTGAACTATAGATGCATTCTATGTAAACATCTGCATGTCAAACCATAACAGCTGCAGCTCTTACATGCATTGACTAGTCGGGACAATGAGTGTTGTTCTGACTTTTGCAATGACGTTCAGCAACTACTGAAGGAAGCCTGTTTTTCACAGAAGTTAGTTTTCAGTGATAAAATTACATTTCACATGTTGGGAAAAACAAAGGGTCATAATGTGTGTGTGTGTGTGTGTGTGTGTGTGTGTGTGTGTGTGTGTGTGTGTGGGCACAGAACATAAACAAAAGATTGTGGCACACATTTGTTATCCACATAAAGCTAATATCTTTTGTGCCAAGTCCTCTTCAGAACTTTATGGGCCATTTTTCTTTGCAGAGAAAACTCTGTTTTTATGTAACTGTACATTTGTGATTACCTTAATCCCACACTGCCTCAGTGTTGGAGACTTCTCCTTTGAGGGAGTTGCTGCAGCACATATGCATTGTAGCGTGACTCCGATGTGGTTGTATAAGCACTGTCATTTGGGTGACGGATCAGTGTGGCATTCATGACTTTACCACATGCATGCAGTAAATACAGAAAAATGAACTATGGTGACATTATTACCAAAAGCATCCAAACAGTACCAACATGCTGTTATTCTTTTGTTGGCTGCCAAAGGCCAAACAATGGTAGACATCCATTGGGGAACTAAGAATGTGTATGAGGCAGGATATCTGTTGAAAACCACTGTTGTCCGTTAATATTGTGAAAAGAAGGTGCTGCTGCTTCATAATAACGCATGTTCCCATATCACAAATGTCATAATGCAAAGGTTACACCAACACAAGTGGGAGACAGTTGAGCAACCGCCTTATAGTCCTGATCTCTCCCTGAGTAATTACATGCCTTCAGTCCCTTAACAAAGGCCTTGAAGGATCAACAATTACTGTTCACCGAGAATGTGCACCCGGCAGTTATGGGCTTCTTAACACAGCAGCACACACTGTTTTCCCAAATGTGTTTTTCCAAATGGACATCCTCAACCTGGTGTGTAAGTTGGATGATATCCTCAATGCTCACAGCATTTTGCCTGACTGCCATACCAATTCAGGACTGTACAGCCTTTGAATGGAAACTTTTTGGCTGCCCCTTATTACAAGCAAACCTTCCCCATGAATCAGTCTATCTATTAATAACAAAGGTGCCAAAATTCTTATAGTTACTGGAATTAACCTTTACTTAGAGACATTTAAATATATATTTAGTGTAGAAAGGGGAAGTGTTGTTACCAAAAAAGTTTGGGAAGTGCTTAACCAACTTACTTCTAATTGTTACATGATACTTTAATGAACAATTGGATGAACACAGCCTATATATTTTTAACACACATAATATATAAAAAGGAAAAATTGCTATCAAAAATTTTTACATGTTACTCTAATAAACATTTGCATGGACATAGGCTACATTGTTTTTAAATATATATAATATATAGATATTAGGATGGTGCATACATCTGTAGTGTTTTTGTTTTGCATGTAGGTATTCCAGTTGCTACAGGTCTATTTGCTACGGGTCTATTTATTGATTATTTCTTATTTGTAGTTCACTGTTGTTATTTGAGTTTACATATTGTCATTTTGTCAGTTGGAGATAGTGAGTGGAGCTGTGGACGCTAGAAAACGGAATGCCAAGTGAAGAAATCGGAACATTTCTGACTTGTTCTACTGTTGAATTCAAGAGCGGTGTAATAGCAGCAGAAGCAGCCAGAGATATTTGCACTGTGTATGGGAATAGTGCCATTGGACAGAGTACGGCAAGAAAATGGTTTTCTTGTTTCAAGGAGGATTGTTTTAACATTAGTGACTATTCACATTCAGGAAGACCTTTGGAGTTTGATGAAGACTGTTTAAATTCATTAATCCTCAATGATCCATGTCAGAACTGGAAAATGTGATGAACTGTGGTCATTCCATCATCATGTGACATTTGCATACAATGGGAAAAGTTCAAAAATTTCGTGTATGGGTACAGCATGCTCCAAGTCAAAATCACAAAAACCAACAGGCGGCATTATATACCTCTCTGCTTGCTTGTCATCAACTAGCTTGTGAACAGCACCGATCATTACTGGTGATGAGAAATGACACCTTCATTCCAACATAAGGAAAAGAAAGGAATGGCTGAGCCCAAACAAAGCAGCAACTCCTCATACAAAGACCTGTGTGCATCCACAAAAGGTAATGTTATGCACCTGGCGAAACAGCAATGGTGTGGTGTGCTACAAATTGCTTACCCAAGGTTTAATCATCACCACTGACATTTACTGTCAACAACTGAGATACCTTGCAGACAGAATTCATGTACAATGGCCAGGAGAACTGTGTGAAGTGACACTACTCCATGATAGTGCCTGCCTGCATTCTGCCAGTGAGAATAAACACTACACAGGAGTTGGGTTGGGAAGTTATTCTGTACCCACCTTATTCCCTTGATCTTGCACCATCAGATTTTCACCTTTTCTGTTCTCTATCGAACAGCCTTCAAGGAACTTCCTTTCTGGATGAAAATGCACTCTGAACATTGCTCGACAAATTCATTGTCTCAAAACCAAGTGATTTCTAAAGCTGCAGAATCGAAAAGTTATCCCAGCTTGGGCAGAGTGTTGTAAATAGTGAAGGAGAATATATTATTGACGACTAAAGTCTCTGTTCTGTGCATCTGTTGTGTTTATTAAACTTATGGAAAAATGATTACTTATGCATCAACCCAATATATACATAAAATGTAGTAGGGAAACAATGTTAGCAAAAATCTCAAATAGTTCTTGACTGATTTACTTCACATTTCTACATTATACTCTAATGAATATTTATATAGGCTGCATATGTTTTAAAACAACAATGTACTCATTTTCTCACAGACAGTTTTAATTATGATAGCAGGCATTTAAATTGTTAGACATATTGTTTCTCCCATATATATTCTTACTCAACATCTACATTTTTAAGCAAAATTTGTGTACAGTATAATGTGCTATTTTGTTTTCTTCTTCACAACTGGTTTTCACGGAGAACAGAGAGTTGTATTAATGGCTTGTTATTAGAATACTAGTATGGAATCTGTATTTACAATAATAACCAACAAGGTTCAAGGTCAGAGGGAGTGGGGCCGAAGAGGAAACAGGCATAGAAAGGGGAAGGGAAGAGACCCACAGAGATGAAGAGAGGGCAGGCAGATATGGTCAGAGACGGGGCGGTAGGAGACAGAGAAAGGGGGGAAGGAGAAATTGGACAGACAGAGGAGGCAAATGAGATTAGAGCATATGTCCAATTTCTTTACATATTTAGCAATTGCGAATCACTGCTGGATTCACTAGTAAATTATATACAAAGGTTTATTGTGAATCCATCAATCTATTAGTGAGAAGTGTATTGTAATCTCTACAGTACTTCCTGGGATTAGCCTTTACAGATAGAAAAACACAGCAGAGGACATTAATTTAGTATTGCATATGGAGTCTAAAAAGGAAAGATGAATAATCAGAAATGCACACACGGAAATATCAAGAAATCAGACAGTGGAGACTAGTTTCCAAAGAAATGGCCCACAAGGAAATGAACTGGTAATGTGCATGATGTGGAAAATATGCATTTTGTTCTTCGTTTATATTTAACCAGGACCCCAGAAAACAGAATCAATAACAGAATAATATAGAAATCATGGAACATTAAGAACAACATAAGATATATTATGGAAATCAAGAAAAACACAAGGAACCTACAAATTACAATAGAATATCCAACCCCCCCCCCCCAAAAAAAAGGGGGGGGGGGAGAGGAAAAATCAAGAAACTCAAAGGGAAACAAACCAGACTACAAACCAAGATCAACAAACAAACAATGAGAACAGCAATTTCAGCTACAGACAGGATGTTGTGAGGCAAGAGAATGAAGTAGTACTAGGCCAACAAGAAACTGAAAAACCCTATTTATAAAATCAACTAAAGTACTTCAATGAAGACCATGATATGTAAATAAATAAATGACACAAATTTGCAACATTTTTCTAATCTCTTTGGAAATATTATTATGTTATATCAAAAAGTGACGACACTAGAGTTTCTGAAAGTGGCAGACATTGACATGCATACTACATCAATTGACTCTGACAGAAATCCTAAATGTTGAAGATGAAGCCCATAATCACAGTCATTAAAGCTTCTGTGGACCCTATCTGACAGACAGTGGAATGGAATCTTAGATCACTGACGAGTTAAAAATTCAAAACTGTGCAATCAGCAGAGGAAGAAGTTCTTTGGGTTGGCAGGAAGAGACTGTGGATAATTACTTAGACACACAATCAACAACGATTCCTATGCACTAAATCAGAATTATACACCATGGTATGACATTATTTATCTATTCTTTAGCAGAATCTCTACTAAAACCACTCATTAAAAATTCCAAATCTTTGTTCTGTATGGAATTCATATGTAAAAGGTGAGGAGTGGGTGAGAGTCAGAGAGAGAGGTAAAGGGAGTAGGGAAACTGGATCACTTATTTGCTGTGAATTTCATTTGACTGAGCTGTTTCTTTAAGGTTACAGAGAGAAAGAGCTGTTAGTGGTTTATTATCAAAAGTGAGATGGATAAGGTAACACAATTTGACATTTTTGATCAGAGTAGATGCAGATAAGTGAGTCAAGAGAAAGAGAGTTTTGTTGAAAGGTAGTTCTCATGACAGAATTATTGACAACTACTGCAAGATGAACTAGGTTCGGAATAGCATGTTACCAATTTGTAAAACCTAGTACTGGTCTGGACCAGGTGAAAGTGGATTTATGTTCACCAAGGAAGAAACTGGTTATAGTGGGTGGGCGAGGCAATAATATTAATAGAGGTCTTGAGTACAATATAGAGAGCGATCTGATAAAGACTGTATCAGTAACAAAATTATCAGTGTTGGATTTATATGATCAACCTTATTTGAACACTTCTGTCACAAAAGTTAATTTGACATTGGAACAGCTACTTATGTTATGTGAGGGATCATACATTTGCATGGTTCCTGTTGATTCTATCAATAGCTGGGATTATACGGGCATTGCCTTTATCTCATCAGGAAAGGTAAGGGAAGGGAAACTGGTATGACTAATAGCAGACAACTTCAGGAATAGGCTTTATCATGTATGGTAAAATACTAGGGGTTACAAGCATCACAAGGGCACCTTTTATGGCACGGAGAACTGAGGAACCAAGTTTTAAAAGAGGTTCTGACTGAAACAAACATTTAGTTTGAGAAGGAAACCAAACAACACAATTCTAGGATGCTGCAACAGTACACACAAATGAAATTTTCAAATTTTGACCTATCATCAAAATTTTATTTCTATCCAACCATATCTCAGTCAGTGTGAAATACCAGCTGTCTTTATCGTACTTGAATATTCGAGGACTGAGGAGTGACGTTAACAAACTACTTACATGCATAATTGTCAAACTTAGTTAACATAATCTGTCTCCCTGTACATCATGTCACCACTGGCATTGATGTGTTAAGTGTTATAGGATTTATGTTACTGTCTCAGTTCTGTAGAGAAGAAATGGAGAGAAGAGGAATTTCCACATTCATCCACAATTGGCATAAATTCAATAACCTAGATATTAATAGATTTTGCGTGGAACAGCATATGGACATATGTACAACAGAAGTACAATTTAATAATAAATCCTTTATATCCGCAGGAAATTTTAATCTGATCATAAAACATACTGAACCTCTACTGACCTATTTAATAATAAAAAACAAAGAAAAAGTGGTTGACGGTGATTTTAATATACAATTTCTTAAAAACTCACCCGGTATGAATCAATTGGTGTCAGTAACACATTCATTTACTTAATTCCAACTGAAAACTTCCCAGCAAGGATAGCTAATTGGTGAAAAACAGCAATCGATAATATCTTTATAAAAAGGTCTAATGAAAAAAGTTCAAGATGGTTCACTTAGCCAAAAATTGATTATTCTCTCACATGAGGCATAGCCTTAGAAAAGACAGCTTCAGCCATTTGGGAGGATTTGCATGCTCCAGCGAAGTCGAAGGCTACGCCGACAGTACCACAGCTACTTCCACAGTTGCCCAAGACGGGCAGGCCTCGATGGAGGAGACAGACAAATCATGTCTCAAAGAGGGCAGGGGAGGAGGGGCTACAGAAACACATGGAAGCCAAACCCTCTAGGGGAGTAAACGCTAAGGGAAAATCCTGGTCTTCCAGATTGGGGGTTGGGTTTGGAGCTAACAACTCCATCTCTTAAAATGGAGTTGTTGTGGACACCACACATCGGCCTCAAAAGGATACAGGTTATAGAATGATGACCTGAGGAGGAAAATATTTAATGAGAAGGAGAACAGATATTATGGTAAACAGCCCCTACCCCTCTTCCATAATGTGAGGACACTTAAGAAACCTAGTAAATTGCAAGAAATTAGAGAAGTAATGGGTCAGAGTGAAAAAAGTGGAGCTACAGTAATTATGATGGAAAGGGCAGGGAATGATAGCATTCGAGAAGCATATACTGATGTAGAGTGGAGGAGATATAGACCATCATGGTACTGGCTTTCTTATTTGTGGGTCAATGAAGGCAAATGTTATTAGTTCCATAGCAATCTGTGATATGTTGTCTTCTTTGAGATTTGGGGTAAAATTTTTTAATGTTACAATGATGTGTGCCTATGCCCCTACGGAGGATGTGCATGGAGATGAGGAGGATGCACTTTACTCCAAACTGGAGGAGGAAGTCAGCAAAGTTTAAAGGCATGATGTGAAAATGATCCTTGGGGGTCTGAACTCAAAAATAGGGAAAGAAGATGTGTATACAAACATAACAGGAAAAGAAAGCCTGTATGAAGTAAGTAATCATAATGAACTTAGTCTGATAGACTTTGCCATTAGGAAGGAAGTGATGATAAAAAACAAATGCCATTCAAGGAAATATTATTAATAAATGCACTTGGGGATTGCCATACAAAGTTACAAGAAACCAAACAGATCATCCAGTAAGGCCTTCGTCAAAAATAGACGAAACACGCGCGCGCACACGCGCACACACACACACACACACACACACACACACACACACACACACACACACACACACACACACACACAACTCACTCACACGTCTTGGGCTGGTTTCAGTTGCCTGAGACTGCAGTTGAGTGTGTGTGTGTGTGTGTGTGTGTGTGTGTGTGTGTGCGCGTGTGTGGTCTATTTTTGGTGAAGGCCTTATTGAACCAAAAGCTTTATTTATTTGTGACAGTCTTTTTGTTGTACCTATCTGTGACCCAGCATCTCTGCTATATGGTGTGTGGCAAACGGACCCTGTAATTATAGATAAACAACATGCATAAGATATTATGGAAGTTAGTAGCTGCAGAGGGGTAGCCATAGCCACAGATCATTACTTGATGCAGGTCAGATATAGACAGAAGACAGATATGCAAGAAACAAAAAGAGTTTGGGCAAAAAAGACACACAATATAGAAAGTCTCAAAATTAAAGAAAAGCAGGAAGATTACAAAAAGAAATTAGAAGAGATTTTAGACAAAAGAAAGAACAGACAGAAGAAAGGGGATGTTGAAACAAAATGAGAGATACTGAAAACAGCCATCAGTAAAGCTGTAGAGGAAGTACTGGGGAGGGTAGAACACAAAGATCAGTTAAATGTTTCAAGGAGGAATGTTCACTGGAAATCCAAGAGAAAATGAAGTGAGGCAAAGAATGTCATATAGGAAAAAAAGAATAGCAGCAGAAGAGTATACAGACAAGAGTAAAACTGCACATAAGTTGTGCAAGGCGAAGAAAGGACAGTGTGAAAAAAGTAAGATAGAGCAGTTGGACAAAATGAAGGATGATAATGAGATACGAAAGTTCTATGAAAAACTGAAGACAGGATTTCAGCAGAGAGTAGTCTACTATAGGGATAAACATGGAAACTTAACTGAAGATGAAAGCAAAGCTTTGGGAAGATGGCAAAAATATTTTTCTGAGTTATTCAATGGAAAGATAGGAGGTAATGGAGAGGAAGCCTTGAATCAGGAACGTGAGGAACTGGATTTGGAATTACTAGTAAAGGAGTAGAAAGTCAAGCCACAAGACTATGAGTAAGTGTAAAAAGTAGAAGAAGAAGAAGACAGCATAAAAGACAAATTATAAAATTCGGGGGAAAGAAAATGGAGATGGCTGTTAATGAATTAATACAGGAAATACCTAAGGACTGGAGCTTGGGAATAATATGCCCATTACATAAGAAAGGCAATAACCAGAGTGTAGCAAATACTGTGGGATTATTCTCTCGGATACAATATGTAAGTCTGAGGGTATTAGCCTGTCAATTGCAATGCTGGATTGAAAGATTACTGGGAGATTATTAGGCTGGAGTTAGGAGAAATAGATCCAAAATGGACCACATATTTTTATTTAGTGTGGCAGTGATACAGAAATTGGATGAATATGACATGCAACTTCCTTGGTTATGCATTGATTTTATACAAGCACATGGCAGTCTAGACAGGAATAAGATTCTCCAAATTATGAAAGATTTTTGAATCCCACTAAAATTAGCAACAGTCTGGAAGGTCAAAATAGAAGTAGAGTTGTCAGGAGAGTTCCATGAAGAGAGGAGACGGTGGCAGGAAGATGTGATTTCTATGCTACTCTTTAATTTAGCATTAGAGAAGGTAATTCAGCAAATGCCAACAAACTCAGAGGGAGCAATATTTAATCAGCAGGTCCAGTTGGTGGCATATGTTGATGATGTAACATGTCAAGAGCTTTGAAGGATGAGTACACTGCATTAGAAGAGTTAGTACAGACAGAACAAAGTATATGATGCTGGAAGATCCTGGTTGGGATACAGAAGAGACTTGAATAAAAATAAAAGGGAAAGAATATCAAAGAGCATAAGTATTTAAATATCTAGGTTTGATAATAACAGAAAATAATTAGATATCAACAAAAATTCAAGAAAGAATAACGAGTGGAAACAGATGTTATTATTCCTTGCTGAATACATTCAATTCCAGAAATGCTAGTAAGAGTACAAAAATCAAAATACGTTTGACTATATTAAAACCCCTAACAATGTATAGATCGAAAGGCTGTGTGATGACTACAAAGAGAGAAGGCTGGTTATTGCAATGGGAAAGGAAGATTCTGAAAAGGATATTTGGGACAATGAGAGAGCAAGAAATCTGGAGAACAAGACAAACACAGTATTACAGACAGTTTTCAGACATATTAATATTGCAGTGAAAATCAAGCCAGGAAGAATAAGATGGGCTGCTCATGCACAGAGAATGCCAGAAACTCAGTGTTACGAAAGTGCTTAGAGGAAAGCTCGAGGGGAGAACAGGAAGTCTCAGCAAAAGGTGGCTTGAAGATATGGAAGAGGACTTCAGAGCAATGGAGATCAGGAACTGGATAAGGTAAGCAATGGACAGAGACGAATGGAGGCATGTGGCTACGGAGGTCAAGGTTGCACAAGATCTGTAGTGCAGACCAGTAAGTAACACTACAATGCAACTTAATTCCAACTGCAAACTTCTCAACTACAGAAGTTCATTGCTGTAAAACAGCAGTTGATACCTTTATAAAAAGGTCAGACGAAAAAAGTTCAAGAGGGTACCCAGTAAGCCGAAAATTTATTTTTTTAAGAAACTCTTAAAAAACACATATTGGAGAGATGTATAATGCTCATGACATGAATGAAAAATGCAACACATTTAATGAAAAAAGTTCTTACCCTATTTGAAAACTGTTCCCCAAAAGTAACACAGTCTACCAAAAAAGCCATGGCTTACTCAAGGGCAAAAAGGAGACTGTATATGCCATTAGAAGCAATTCTGATGTTGTTCCTATAGCTCATCACAAGACACATAACAGAATATTGACAATAGTAAAACAGACATCAAAGCAAACACATTATGAGTAAAATATAGTCCCATCAGGCAGCAGAATAAAGATAATATGGGATATACAGAAAGAGACTGGCCGAACCAGAGACGAGCTTTAATAGTAAATGACACATTTGCAACAGATGTGTGGAATGTTGTTTTATAACTGTTACTGAAAACATGGGGTTGTTATGTTCAGTAGATGCTTCCATGAAATAACTCAGATCAGCCATTACAAAAAACATCAGTAAGATGACTCTCACTATACCAGCAAAATTAATGTTCACTATAAAATTAAAAAAAAAATTCTAGTTGTTTTGATAAAATATCAAATATGTTAATTACAGAGTGTTCTTCTGAGTTTAGCACCATATAAATCTATTTGTGTAATCATTCATTTATCATTAGAATGTTTCCTGTCTGGCTTAAATATGCTGTTATGTCTCCGTATACAGAAGATGACAGGAAATATCATCACATGTCTATCAAATTTCACTTATGCCAAAATACTCACAAATTTTAGAAATGGTAATACAAAAGTGGCTTCCTAACTGTCACAATACAAACAATATTTTATTAAAGTCACAGTTTGGATTCCTAAAGGGTTCTGATACCGAGTAGGTTATTTAAACCTGTAGTGAAAATGTACTGATTTTTAGAGAATAAAATATGGCCTACTGGCAGATTCTGCGCTCTGTCTAAAGCTTTTGACTGTGTAAATCGCAATATCCTTTTAATTAAATCAGAATAATGTGGTGTAATAGGAAAGGCTACAAAATGGTTCCGATCATGATTTCTGACAGGAAACAAAGAGTGTCCATGTGAAAAATTCTTTTTAGGAAGATAGGAGTCACCACACAACTGGTCACTAAATACATGTAGTGTCCCACTAGGTTCACCTTAGGGCTCTTACTTTTTGTTGTATATGTCAATGATCTTCCATCAGTGACATTATCTGATATGAAGTTTATTTTGTTTGCAGATGATACAAACATTGCAACAAATAGCAAATCAAGTATTGTTTCAGAGTCACAGGTTACCGAAATTTTTGTGGACATTAATGAATGCAGCTCAGAAGTTCTATGAGATCTGCTCCCAGTATGTGCCTAAGCCATAACAACAAGCAGATAGAAGAAGTTACTAGTGGTAAATTCTTGGGATTACAATGAAATTCAGTTGGGAGGAGCACACCACAGACCTGCTGAGGTACTAAATCAAATATTTGGTAGCAATGCAGATGTTGTCAGACATAGGTGATACAAAAATAAAAAAGCTAGTGCTATTCACTTAATTTCATACCATGCTGTCACACTGCGTCATTTTGTGGTGTAACTTATCAAGCCTAGTTAAAGTTTTCCAAGTCCAAGGTATCTAATGCAAATTGTATATAGTGTGAACTCAAGAATGTCCAGCAGAGATCTGTCCAAGAAACTGGGGATACTAATTACAGCTTCCCGACTTATGGTTTGATTAAATTTTTCATAAGTAACATGTATCTTTTTCAAATCAACATTTCTGTTCATGAAATTAATAACAGAAATGAGAATAATCTTCATAAGGATTTGAAGTCACTTACTTTGGTTGAGCCTAAGAACGATCATATGCACTTCAGTATATTTTACATTTATATGTTTTGTGACAAGTAAGTTATTACTTCTCATATGAAAACATTTTTCAGATTTTTAAGTTATTCCATTGTCTTTTTTGTTTCATGACACTTACTAAATCATTGAGGATAATATCACTATGGATCTATGGGATAAAGTATTTCTAATTTAATTTAATCAACCATGGTCTGTTGTTTCAGATATATGATTACGCTGCTTTAGGAGCAGCCTGTAACTGGCTTATATGCTGTCTTTCTGGTAGGCAACATAAGGCAGAAAAATAACAATTAAGAATACTTTTTACACAAAAGAAACTTATTAATGGTGTACTTCAAGTCTCTTCATTAGGCCCTTTGTTATTCTTAAATTTTTATAAATGATTTATGACATCATAGGTAAGCAGCAGGGACACTGACACTTGCATGTGATAAGATCCTTGTTATTAAAGGACACAATGAAGTTGATTTACAGTCTAAGTCTTTGCAAGAACAACATTTACAAAAAGATGTTTCAGGCACAAATGTATGTTTGTATATGACAATAACACCCTCATCATTCTCTATCAAGTCTGATACTTCATCTGAGCATCTGCCAGATATCTTGAAATAAGCTATTGGAGACAGACATTGCATATTTTATTTATGAGTAGTACGAATTTCACACGTGTGCCAACCTTCTAAGTCTGCTATTGGTGTGCACTGTACTTCCACCAGACATTCAATGCAAAATTGTAAAACAAGATTTATGGATAGTGGAGATTCATATGGCGAAAAATCTTATTCACCAGAAAAGCAAATAATTAGATAATGTATGGAATCCAAACATTTTCATGACTTTTTCCTCAGTGAAGAAGACAGAATATGCCAAAAGGTAATGGTGAACAGCGCTCCATAGAACAGCTGGGCTCCACTTCTTACCATCGAGTGCACTGCCTATGACAAGATTGGTTGGTCTTGTTATTATGACCTTTACATGTGAGCAAAATACATATAGAGTGCTAATACATTGTGTGTTGTAGGAACCCAACTTCAGTCTCTGATGGTTCATCTGAAAATGGCTGGAAGATGCCCTGGTGAAATATATTGAATAATGAATGGAAAATTGCTGCAATTTTACAACATCAGTTAGTATTCAGTATGGTGGGAAAATTTCAAGTTTCTTGAAAGAATGCATGATCTTTAGATATATTACAGAAAATGCATTTAATGCTGGCTCAACATAGCATTAAATGCATTTTTTGTCCACCTACAAAAATGCATGCCCTATTAGGTACAGTGAAAGGTGACTTGCAGTTCCATAAACCGCTTGTTTACCGTGTCCCATGTAAATGCGATATGCCATATATCAGGGAAACTGTATTACAGACAATTTCATGTTTTAGTTATGTTACTAAAGTATGCAGAAGGAATGCAGAAGAAACACTGAATTTAAGCAACCAACAAAAGCTGTATCTGCAGAACACTGCATGGCTACAGGGGACTCCATGAAGTATGAGGATGTGCTATGACAGACTTCATATTTTTGACACTGTGTTCTGAAGGAGGCTACTGAAATATGAGTGGCTGATGCATAATGTATGCCACTGCCAATGGGCTCAATGCTAAGATACAGGGCTACAACTAAATATTTTACATGCAGCTGATGGCAAAAGCAAGAAATCTCTGAACAAATACAAGCTACAGAGCATCAAGCATAGAAGATTCTTAATTATAACATTTCACTTGTGCTACCCATCCCAGAGGTAGCTTGTTTTGAAACTTGATGTTGGAAAAAACTAATTGTTAGCAAGGAGTACAGACAAGTGGTTGGATTTAAACCACGATCATTAACTTGTGTGCTGATGTCCTAGGTTAAATTTCAGCCTTCTATGTCGTGTCTAGCAGAGAAAAGTCCTGTAACTGGTAAACAGTGCATCAGACAGGAATATTCCCCATCCCCTAATTACTCACCTTATACAGGATTGTGAGTTGTGGATTGACTCATAAACAGCAGCAGCTTTCAAATTTTAATTTTCTCTCTCTTATAAGTAATGTTTTAAATTATATTAAATTAATATTTGCAGTGTAATATAATAATATTTCATTATGTTAAATCACTTCACTGCACTGCACTTAAATAAAATTTACATCTTTGACTCATTCCATAGTCCCAAGACCCCTCCCTCTCCATGGGCTCTATGTAAAACAACTAATTTAATGTAATATAAGGTTCAATATATCTAAAAACAAATATGATGTGATTTACCAAACGAAAGTGCTGGCAGGTTGATAGACACACAAACAAACACAAACATGTTTGTTTTTGTGTGTTTGTTTGTGTGTCTATCAACCTGCCAGCACTTTCGTTTGGCAAGTCACATCATCTTTGTTTTTAGATATATTTTTCTCACGTGGAATGTTTCCCTCTATTATATTAATATAAGGTTCAGCTATATCTCTGAGGACTAGAACAACAGATAATTTCTGAAATATTAGGTGAATGATTTATAACCACTGAACAAACTCCATAAAGATAGCAGTTGCAGAAACTTTCAAGTGTATTGAACAAATGAAGGTCAGTAAATAGTCATTGCTTATTACTTACCCACTCTAGACATAAAATATCACTCTAAATATACAGTCATGTAAAACAAACATAATTTTTTATGGCATTAGATTAAAACACACAGAGGATAACAGCTCTCCCTCTCTCTCTTCACACACACACACACACACACACACACACACACACACACACACACACACACACACACACAAGACAGAGAGAGCAAGAAAACGTATTCTCTTATACTTACATCATTGTCTGAATTTCCACAAATTGAACAGCATTTACATTCGATACATTGCCATCTGTATTTCCGCACTGAAATGATCATGTTAGGTGTGAACTGCAGACAGGTTGGGTGACCTAAATAACGTAAAAAATTGTGAAAAAAGTTACTCAAATAATAGTCCATTTACACTGGAAGTGTTTTCAATACTTAACACAAGAAAGGTTCAACTTTAGTAACATAACTAAAACATGAAATTGAGTATCGAACTACAAACAATCCTGGAACTTAAATAAAGTTTTCCAGTTACAAAATTTTATGCACAAACAACCCATAAAGTGAAACACCAATGCCCATTAGTTGTCTTTCATAATGATCTACTGGTACGCCACAAATGTGAGTCAACTCTACAAATAAATATGAAAATATGTAGTATAGTTTCAATGGAAGTGTACCTTTAATTCATCCAATCATTTCTCTCTTAAAGTCACACCGTAAAATAATATCAACTCTTCCAAGTTACAGTCCATATAATGTGGAACGGCATTCTGTTACACATAAAATCTTCACACAATATCTTCAGATCTTATATTTTTATTAGACCTGTTTTTTGCATTACAGATCATAACTCTAAATACTTTGCCTCTAAGCTACATCACCTCACACAGAAAAATATGTCACAATGCTAATGAATAACTGTTTTTGGTATTTAATTGGGCACGGTGATACCACAGATATTACAAAAAATATTAGCTTTACAACCATATCACATAGCTTAACTGACAGAAAAATATTGGATAATGTGTCTCAGGATGAACATGCTCACGTGACAGAAAGAGCAGCACACTAGCTTGTGAAACAGGACTTTGAGTGGGACCTGGTTTGCATATATAAAGCAGATTAATGACCGTTAGTCTTGTTCAATGGCCTGGTTGTGGTTTTTATGCAGTTTTCCAAGTTTACGTAGGTGAATGGTAGGTTGTTCCCCAATCTCTGCTTCATAAAATAAAACATAGAATGAATTTTACACGACTCCCACACAGTTGGCAGTTTCAGAAGCAGTGGAGATGTAAGGAGGAATATGGGGAGAAGGAATACTGCAAAAATTGTCAGCTAGAAGGTCTAAGTCCAGGATCTTCTAAATGAAATTAAATAACACACATTAATAATTTAGAATGAATACACACCAATGTGATATAGATAGCTTTTCTCCAAAACAAACTTGACAGATATGTAAAATTTAAACACAAAAATCCTCTAAAGTAGCATTAAATGGATTTGCCAGTTAGGATGTAATTTCCAATACATGCATTTTTTGAAATTCTGAAAGTAGCAGTAATAACATGATGGGAGCGAAAAACTATCTATAGGTAGTACAGAAACCAGACTATACTTATAAGAGTTGATAAACACGGAAGGAAAGCAGGGTTGTAGTCTTTCACCAACATTATTCAATCTGTACATTGAGCAAGTGTCAAAGGAAACCAAGGAGAAATCTGCAAAGGAAATTAAAATTCTGGGCGAAGAAATAACAACATTTGGGGTCTGCCAGTGACAGTGCAATTTTGTCAGAGACCGCAAAAAATCTGAAGGATCAGAGAAATAAAATGGATAATGCATTGAAAAGATGTTACAAGGTGTACATCGACAAAAGTAAAACAAAGGTAACTTAGTGTAGTCAAAATAACCAGGCAATGCTGAAGGAATTAGGCTGGGAAATAAGACACTAAAAGCAGTAGACACATTTTGTTACTTGGGCAGCAAATTAAGCGATGATGGACAAAGTAGAGAAGATATAAACTGTAGACTGACAATCACAAGAAAAGATTTTGTAAAAAGAGATGTTGTTAACATTTAATATGAATTTAAGGTTACAAAGTCTCTTCTATTTTTATTTGTGGGGGTGTTACCAATAAACAGTTCAGACAAGATGCGAATAGAAACTCTTGATATGTGATGCTACAGAAGAATCCTAAAGCTTACATGGGTAGATCGAATAACTAATGGAGAGGCACTGAATCAAACTGGAGAAAAAAAAAAAATTTATGGCACAACTAAAGAAGGGATAGATTGATAGGACACATTCTAAGGCATGAATGAATTATCAGTTTGGTATTAAAGGAAGTGAAGAGGATAAAAACTGTAGAAGGGGCCAAGGCTTCAGTACATTGTGCAATTTTAAATGGATGTATGTTGCAGTAGTTTTGCAGAGATGAAAGGCTAGCACAGGATAGACTAATGTGCAGAGCTGCATCAAACCAGTCTTCAGACTGAAGACCATAATAAAAATTTTATTCCATGACTTAACACTCACTAATACTTAGCTGTCTTCCAATTTATCATAGAAATAACACTTTGTATATGGTTGATAAATTCACATTGTAAATAAGCTGGTACAGACATTATTTATATCAAAATAATGTACACTCTTAAGCTCACTGGACAAAAAATTAATTGCCTTCTTCTCAGTAGCATGCATTCCTTTCATTAGCTTTGATAACTGCTGTGATTCAATGTGGCGTGGATTGGATAAGGTTCTGAGATGTACAAGGCATTAACGTAAAACAACTCCTGCCACAAATGCTCGTGACTATCAATCACACTGTGTTGGTGAAATCCATTGAGTTTCGTCTTGTTCCATGAAGCACTAAAGATTTTTTGCTGGGTTAAAAGTGGATGAAGGAAGGAAGGAAGATTTGGTTTAATGTCCCAGCGACATCAAGGTCATTTGAGATGGAGCCAAGCTTCGACTGTGTCAAGGGTGGGGAAGGAAATCGGCTGTGCCCTTTCAAAGGAACTATCCTGGCATTTGCCTGAAGCAGTTTAGGGAAACCACAGAAAACCTAAATCTGGATGGCTGGACATGGGTTTGAACTGTTGTTTCCTCCCAAATGTGAATACAGTGTTCTAACAACTGTGACATCTCGCTCGGTTGAAATATATGAATTTGCAGAAGCAGCCCAGACGTGTGATTTCTGCAGAATGTCTCTAATGCCAAGCACAGTTCTGGCCCAATAACTGCTGTTCAGGGATAAGGTAGGTAATATGATTTTCATGGAAATGCTGTGTGGCTCTAGGGCCTCCCGTCGGGTAGACCGTTCGTCTGGTGCAAGTCTTTCGAGTTGACGCCACTTTGGCGACTTGCGTGTTGATGGGGATGAAATGATAATGATAAGGACAATACAACACCCAGTTCCTGAGCAGAGGAAATCTCCAACCCAGCCGGGAATCGAACCCGCGCCATTAGGTAGGACATTCCATTGCGCTGACCACTCAGCTACCAGGGGCGCACATACGATTTTCATGAAAATGCTGGGCGAATGGCACAATCTGTTTTTAGAACATCTCAGAACCTTCCACAGCTTCCATTGCCCCTATCATGCAGCTTTCCTAGCACGCCCTCCCAAGATACATGATGAATACAAAATCAACCTTCATTGACATAATGACAGAAACATGACCTATCTGACTACATGTTTAAGGTTCCCCACAGTCCATGAGCTGTACCTCTTTGCCTAGTGTAGGTGAGCAACTATGTAGGCAAGAATGAGTAAAGCTCTTTTGCATGCAACCAAATTCCAAATGCATGTTCAATGTAGCTTCTTGTAGGGTGTTGTTTTGCAAACATGTTGAACAGGAGCAGTGTTGACAATGTACAGCAATTCCTGCTTTGTAGCTAGCTATGGAGTGGGACACTGGCTAATGGTCTCATCCATAATGATTTTATCTTGGGTACATTTCAGATGTAAATTACTTGCTGACTTTTGATGTCTGCTGTGGTAAACATATACAAGAGGACATGGTAATCCAACTGAGAATTAACCAAATTCTTCAAGGGACTGCAAAACACAGTCACCATCTTTTCATATATTCTCTGAGCACCTGACCTGACTCCACCTTTTTATATGCCTGACCTTACAATTAGATTTGACATGTAGAAATGCATACTTTTTGTCAAGTGTGCTTATGTTGTAGATCGCAGAGTATATTTGAGGTAGGATGATGGTTTTCTTTTACTGTAATGGCAGAAGATAGTCTATAATGCATTAACCAGTGCACTACATATAGAACCATGAAATTGGCAAAATATAGGTAACGCAATAGGAACATTATCTGCCTTTTGACATCTGATTGGTCAAGCATGCTTAGATTTAAGAAGTGTATCAATGATGTGGGCTAAAACTATTTTTCACTGATGGTGACTGCTAACCAATGAACAATACTGTCATCAATACAACTGACATCAGAACTCAATAAGTATCTCAACAACTGCCTCTGAAATCACCATTTGATGTGAGCCATGAAAAATGAATATTTAGTCAGTACAAACCCTAAATATCTTATCAAAACCAAGGAAGTCCACATGATACAAATTATGGTGAAACCACACAACATGAGAAACAATAAAAAGTAACACAGTCTAATGAACCATTCTTGATCTTACTCCCCACAACAGTTTAGTTGTAGCTATATCATTAACATCAATATGCAGCAGTATTTTGAAACATATATTGTGTTTGAAGAGAACAGTCAATTGACACACAGTCAACACGGTTTAGAAAACATGATTCTTGTGAAACATAACTGGCTCTTTACACACACAAAGAGTTGAGTGCTACCGACAAGGGATTTCAAATTGATTCTGTATTTCCTGAAGGCTTTTGACACTCTAACACACAAGCAGCTTGTAGTGAAATTGGCTATGGAATATTGGCTCAGTTATGTGACTGGATTCGTAATTTCCTGTCACAGAGGTCACATTTCATAGTAACTGACAGAAAGTCATCAAGTAAAACAGTAATGATTTCTGGCATTCCACAAAAGCAGTGTTATAGGCTCTTTGCTGTTCCTTATTTATATAAACGATTTAGGAAACAATCTGAGCAGCCATCATGGGTTGGTTGCAGATGATGCTGTCATTTATTGACTAGTAAAGTCATCAGAAGATTAAGGCAAATTGCAAAATGATTTAGAAAAGATATCTGTATGGTGCAAAAATAGGCAATCAACCACATATAATGAAAAGTGTGAGGTCATCCACATGAATGCTAAAAGGAATCCATTAAACTTTGGGTGCATGATAAATTAGTAAAATCTAAAGGCCGTAAATTCAACTAAATACCAAGGAATTACAATTGCAAACAACATCAATTGGAAAGAACACACAGAAAATGTTGTAGGGAAGGCAAACAAAAGACTGTGTTTTATTGGCAGGACACTTAGAAAATGAAACAGATCTACTAAAGAGACTGCCTACACTATGCTTGCCCAGCCTCTTTTGGAATACTGATGTGCAGTGTGGGATCCTTATGAGATAGGACTGACGGAGAACATTGAGAAAGTTCAAAGGAGAGCTGCACATTTTGTATTACTGTGAAACAGGAGAGAGAATGTCACTGAAATGATACAGGACTTCGGGTGGACATAATTAAAACAAAGGCATTTTTGAAAACAAAGGCGTTTTTGTTGTGGAGGAAACTTCTCATGAAATTTCAATCACCAACTTTCTCTTGAAAACAAAGGCTTTTTTGTTGTGGAGGAAACTTCTCATGAAATTTCAATCACCAACTTTCTTCTCTGAATGCAAAAATATTTTGTTTGTGCTGACCTACATAGGAAGAAACAATCATCATAATAAAATAAGGGAAAGCAGAGCTTGAACAGAAAGTTACAGGCGTTTATTTTTCCAGAGTGCTGTTCAAGATTGGAATAATAGAGAATTATTGTGAAGGTGGTTCGATGAATCGTCTGCCAAGAAGTTAAATGTGATTTGATGAATAGCCAAGTGGATGTACATGTGGAGGAGGAAGGGAGACATTCAGAAGCTTAAGCATTCAACTGCGTACCTACTGCTTATTGTTATAGATGGAAGCAAAACTCTGACGCTGTAAGTAACAATTTTCAGTGTTTTATTCACTGTAATGTTGCAAACCTAAACAAAGTATTGACATAGACAAATTTAACATTTTAGGTGATCAAGTGAATCATATTGCAGAGATGTTGTCTTAAATGAGGATGCTGTTTTCCAAGATGACAGTGTTACAGTTCACAGCAGCATGGTTTGTCAAACATGCAAATAAGCTTCAGTAACTACTGTGAACCAACAAATTTGAATATTATCAAACATCTATGATGAGGTACAGAGCCAATAACCTAACACAGATCTCCATATCTGTCATTATGGGAAGTTTTGTAATAACTGACCAATGGTACAATATTCCTGTTAGAAACATCTCAAATAGTACTTATTCCTTCAAAAACAAATTACTGCCATACAGCTAGCTATATATGGCCCAAAGTTATAAATCATGTTCATTCAAATGTTTCCACTATTTCTGTATACAACTGTCAGTAGTGTAGCAAAATCTGAAGACAGACTCCGTAACCTGATAAAAGCTCTGACCTTAACATTCTAACATAGTGGTGCCTCAATAAAAAAAAGTTGCATAAAAGTCAGTTTTAAGGAGTATTAAAGTCCTTTGATAATATTCACTACAACAAACAAATGAATTGGTGAAAAGTACAGATACCAACAAATATTACACAAGTTACATGGTTTCATCTCATCTGTTACTGCTTGATTTGCATGTGTTTTTATTTACTGCATTTCATACGATTAGCCTTCCAGGCCATTCTCAAGTGTTGTAGGTACCTGAAACATTGATGGTATGGAGGAATACTCACATAATAGCTCCATATGTCCACCATGGCACATGGGAACACAGACTGCAATGTTTCAGCTTATAACTAACAGAAATTGTTGCTTTCAAAGTGAGAGCATACTCGAGGAAGTATTTATATATATCATTAGAAAAGCAAGTTACTTCAATACAGTAAAAGTCCCCTCTGCATGATGTTAACACATTGCTAAAACTTCTTGTGCACACATTCATACTGACTATGCACACCCATCCTGTAGGGCTGAAATTTGTCCCTTGTGTAAAACACAGAAAATAAAAAACTTGGAAAGCCAGCAAGAAAACAGAGGAGGTGTAACTATGTCTCTCACTTTCAATAAATTCATGACTGAGGTACCCCATATAAATAAAATATTACAGATACACAACAAAAAACATATGCATTGGCCCTTCACCTATTGTTCAATTATACAGATAAATTTAAGAAAAAGCTGTAATAAAGAACTGAATGAAAGTGGCGTATTTTTTCCGTTGCTGCTCTACAATATAAATTCTGAAATAATAATGAGAGAAATCCTACACAAATAGAGTGGATTTTGCACAAATTTTCACACAGTTATAACTTCACGCAAACCTAAGGATTCTGATTGTATTACAGGGTAAGATAACTATGGTAGGAGGGAAAAATTCTTAATTCTTTATGATGATTATTTGGAAAAAAAAGCAAGATGGCAGAATTTTGGTATCAGATTTTTTAAAGTGAGCAGTAACGTTAATAGAAAATCTAACAGAAAATAAATATCAGATTTATCAAAAACTGGAAAATCCAGGACGGAATGTAACAATATAACGAAAAGGATAGTTGCTATTGAGCGTATAGCGGAGATGCTAAGGCGCAGAAGACTTTCTGTGACTCAGCATCTCTGCTGTATGGTATGTAGCAACTATCCTTTTTATTATAATGTCAGATTTTTGTCACACAATGTCCGGAAAATGGTAAAAAATAAGGCCGCTATTCTCACAGCAGTTTTCATCAGGATGCCATTTTTCAAATGAAATGCCACAGAAAACCCAAATTAAAAATTCTGAAATGTATTGGATTTCAAACTGATGTCATCTGAGCTACTTGAGAAGAAAAATTATATTCTGCAAAAACACTCTTAGAGCTCTAGTGTGAGGTGTTAGCTAAGAGATGCTGGGGGAAGGGTGGACTGTCAGTTTGCTTTAGCACAAGTATTATTGTTACCAGAAAGGTTGAAAACCTGAACTGTACAAAGAAAATTTTGCTACCATGATGGTATGCAGTGAACTCCACAAACAAGCAGTTGACATCCGCTCCATTTTCCACCACTGCCTGACCAAAACCGGTTACCACAAAATAAATGTCTTTTGCAGTTGAGATCGTTTGTGTTCATTTTTAAAGTACATTTTGCCAGATCACTGTCTTCCACAGAAACATTCTCAAACATTACTTAAAACCCAGTTTTGAAACTAATTTTATAATTACACACATAGTAAACACGCCACTCTAGTGGTAACTGGACTAAAGAAAAACAGTGCTCAAACCTGTGCTGTTACCATAGAATTGCAGGTACAATTCTTTTTAGGTGACTAACCAATTCACTGCAAATCAACATATATTTCACAAGCACTGACAATGTGAAACTCCAGTTTACTATTTGTAATCATGATATTCAGAAGCCTATGGAAGTCGCCAACACGGTCCTGTACTGGCAATTTGAAAGCACAATACATGTTTACAGAATATTTGATTCTCAAAAGGGAGATGTAAGCAGAAGCAAAAGCAGCACTTCGTGTATTACAATGAAATGTGATAGGACCATTATAACTCACTTTATACATGACCATCTATCTGATATCAGTTGCTCTTTGAGGCTGTTCATAAATGAGTCACACTGATAGAAAATTAGTGAAAAATTTGGGAAAACCTGCAGATAATCAGCATCTGTTGCAAAAGGAACATAAGCAAATATACTGAAATTCCTGCACTATATAAAGGTGCAATTATACTCATCTTCTCATGCATTTTTCTGAATGGAACTAGAAAGGGGAAAATGATAATGGTACACTATGTCACAGATTGTACTGTACTATGAGGAGGAGAGATGTAGCCCTAACACTATAATACTTTACATTCCCTAATGTCTTGTGGCTAATGTTTACATCAAAAATTTCAAGTATTTTTATTAACCTGAAATAGTACTTGGTGTGTTGAGACGCTAACCAATTAACTCGGTCACAGTTGCCTGCTGACATAAGAGGAACACATATATACTTGTCTTTGTTGTGTGTTCTGGTAATTTATTTCGCAGATGTGATCTTTCTCACTCTCATTTTAATTTTCTTTCAATCTTCTTCAGTTTTTCCTCAAGTATATTCTACAATTCATTTACCATCAGCACTAAAACTTTCTTGTTCAACACAACCAGAATTTTACTGGTGTTACAGTTTTTACACCATAAAAATCCTAAGGAAACACTTGTTGTTTTCTACAAATCCTCAGCATGTTCACATACACTTATGTACACACTTGATTACCTGTAACTATGAGGCAAATCCTTCTGAACTACTTCCATATTGAACAGTTTTAGTCACAGATATCGACAAACTGACAGAAAAGCTGGTAATATCTATGGCCATACTGCGCAAACCACTGTGAAGTGCATGGTAGAGGGGACTTTCCACTGTACCAGTTATTGGGGCTCCTTCCATTCCATTTATGTATGAAGCACAAGAAGAATGATTATTCACATGCTCCTGTGTACACTGTAATTAGTCAAATCTTGCCTTTGTGGTCTCTGTGGGACTATGGGCACAGGGACTGCAGTATATGCCTAGACTCATAACTCGGAAAACTGGTTCTTCAATCTTTATAAGTATCCTTTCATGAGATGTTTTGCGTTTAACTTGAAGCACCTGCCAGATCAGTTTTTCAGCATCTCTGTGATGGTCTTCCAAGGGGCAAACAAACCTGTGATTATTTCTACTGCCCTTCTTTTTATATGTTCAGTATCCCCCCATTACACCTTTGTGGTCCAAGTCCCATGCACTTGATCAATATTCTAGGATGAGTCTCAAAGGTGTTTTGTACCTAATCTGCTCTGCAGACGCACTGCACATCCCTACTATTCTACAAATGAGCTGGTATTACTCCTGCTGTAGCTATGTTTGAGCTTATGATCTTTCTATTTGATATTCCTGCAAGCCGTTACACATGGGTATTTGTGTGAGTTAAAAAATACCAATTGTGACTCACTGATAATGTAGTCATAGGATACTACATTTATTGTTTCGTGAAAAGGTGCAATATTTTACATTTCTGGGCATGTTTCTCAATGCCTTTGACACTAATCTTTGCAGTGTTGAGAATTAAGTAGGAGCAATACTCCTGGGTTTTCCTTTGTAAAGGAACATCCGAAAACTGAGCTCAGGGTTTCCGATACTGCTTTGCTAACCTCAATTTCAATTCCTGTCTCGTCTATGAGTGTCTGGATACTGACTCTGGTGCTATTAACAGCCTTTATTGATCACCACAATTTCTTTGGGTTTTGGAAAAGATCTGTCAACAATATTCTGCTACAGCAGTTTTTGAAAACTTCACACATTAGACTTTTGACAAACAAATGTGTTTTATTTAGTATCTCTTTATCTATAGCCCTATGCTTTGTTTTTGGCTTTCTGTTGTTCTAAACTTGAGCCACAGTGTTCTACATAACGAAGATTGAAAGACGAATTCACACATAACACAATACAGACTAGTTGATGCTACTTTCCTGAAAAGGAAGAGTAACAAACAGAAATGATCCTAAATATAAGTTAGAAGATGCTAAAAAAAGAAATACAAAAAAATGGAAATGTTTTAAAAGAAGATGGGAAAGTCAGTCAGGGTCTTCAAACCAAGAGAAACCAAAAAGGTTAGGCATGGAGCAAATCTAATGATGGGATGAAATTCACAAATGGAAGATGTTAACTGTACAACCATGGAAGTAGAACAGTTTTTCAGTCTGAGGCAAACACATATGTAACTGAAGTAGGTAGGAGAAACAAAAGAAAAGAAGAAAAAAAAATAGTACATAGGGTGAAGATTCGGCTAAAAATAGGGATTTGAACCACCGTTCATACAATCCAAAGGATTTGAACCACCGTTCATTCAGTCCAGTGTCTTACCAGTGCCTAACCTAGCTCAGTGCAAACAGATGTAGTGGCATTGCACTAGAGATATTATTAAATATACTACATTTCTCAACATTCTTTCATAGTCATGGTATACTGTGAACAGAAGACTGATATTAATAAAAATGACTTCACTACTGATGACTGTTGAATGCGATTCTCCTCCTTAGCAACAATCAATACAATTCACACATAAAATGTGAACAAATTTCTGAGATAGAAAAGAGAAATGATACACATCTTTACGCATTAAATTTCTATTGAAAAAAGAAATGCTGTGGAATGTATGTGACTGAAAAAATTATCTTCAAATAAACTGCTATATATGCTAAAGTAGGAAACATAGTAGGTGAATATGGATTGAGGCTAAGAAATGAAAGAGGAAGCCGTCTGTTAGAATTTTGCACAGAGCATAACTTGATCATACCTAACACTTGGTTCAAGAATCATAAAAGAAGGTTGTATACATGGAAGAACCCCGGAGATACTAAAAGGTATCAGATAGATTATATAATGGTACGACAGAGATTTAGGAACCAGGTTTTAAATTGTAAGACATTTCCAGGGGCAGATGTGGACTCTGACCACAATCTATTGGTTATGAACTGAAGATTAAAATTGAAGAAACTGCAAAAAGGTGGGAATTTAAGGGGATGGGACCTGGATAAACTGACTAAACCAGAGGTTGTACAGAGTTTCAGGGAGAGCATAAGGGAACAATTGGCAGCAGTGGGGGAAAGAAGTACAGTAGAAGAAGAATGGGTAGCTCCGAGGGATGAAGTAGTGAAGACAGCAGAGAATCAAGTAGGTAAAAAGACGAGGGCTAGTAGAAATCCTTGGGTAACACAAGAAATATTGAATTTAATTGATGAAAGGAGAAAATATAAAAATGCAGTAAATGAAGCAGGCAAAAAGGAATACAAACGTCTCAAAAATGAGATCGACAGGAAGTGCAAAGTGGCTAAGCAGGGATGGCTAGAGGACAAATGTAAGGACGTATAGGCTTATCTCACTAGGGGTAAGATAGATACTGTCTACAGGAAAATTAAAGAGACTTTTGGAGAAAAGAGAACCACTTGTATGAATATCAAGAGCTCAGATGGAAACCCAGTTCTAACCAAAGAAGGGAAAGCAGAAAGATGGAAGGAGTATATAGAGGGTCTATACAAGGGCGATGTACTTGAGGACAGTATTATAGAAATGGAAGAGAATGTAGATGCGTGAAGAGTTTGACAGAGCACTGAAAGACCTGAGTCAAAACAAGGCACCAGGAGTAGACAACATTCCATTAGAACTACTGACAGCCTTGGGAGAGTCAGTCCTGACGAAACTCTACCATCTGGTGAGCAAGATGTATGAGACAGGCGAAGTACCCTCAGACTTCAAGAAGAATATAATAATTCCAATCCCAAAGAAAGCAGGTGTTGACAGACGTGAAAATTACCGAACTATCAGTTTAATAAGTCACAGCTGCAAAATACTAACACGAATTCTTTACAGACGAATGGAAAAACTGGTAGAAGCTGACATCGGGGAAGATCAGTTTGGATTCCATACAAATATTGGAACACGTGAGGCAATAATGACCTTACGACTTGTCTTAGAAGAAAGATTAAGGAGAGGCAAACCTACGTTTCTAGCATTTGTAGACTTAGAGAAAGCTTTCGACAATGTTGACTGGAATACTCTCTTCCAAATTCTAAAGGTGGCAGGAGTAAAATACAGGGAGCGAAACGCTATTTACAATTTGTACAGAAACCAGGTGGCAGTTACAAGAATCGAGGGGCATGAAAGGGAAGCAGTGGTTGGGAAGGGAGTGAGACAAGGTTGTAGCCTCTCCCCAATGTTATTCAATCTGTATATTGAGCAAGCAGTAAAGGAAACAAAAGAAAAATTTGGAGTAGGTATTAAAATCCATGGAGAAGAAATAAAAACTTTGAGGTTCGCTGATGACATTGTAATTCTGTCAGAGACAGCAAAGGACTTGGAAGAGCAGTTGAATGGAATGGACATTGTCTTGAAAGGAGGATATAAGATGAACATCAACAAAAGCAAAACGAGGATAATGGAATGTAGTCGAATTAAGTCGGGTGATGCTGAGGGAATTAGATTAGGAAGTGAGACACTTAAAGTAGTAAAGGAGTTTTGCTATTTGGGGAGCAAAATAACTGATCATGGTCGAAGTAGAGAAGATATAAAATGTAGACTGGCAATGGCAAGGAAAGCGTTTCTGAAGAAGATAAATTTGTTAACATGGAGTATAGATTTAAGTGTCAGGAAGTCGTTTCTGAAAGTATTTGTATGGAGTGTAGCCATGTATGGAAGCGAAACAGGGACAATAAATAGTTTGGACAGGAAGAGAATAGAAGCTTTCGAAATGTGGTGCTACAGAAGAATGCTGAAGATTAGATGGGAAGATCACATAACTAATGAGGAGGTATTGAATAGAATTGGGGAGAAGAGGAGTTTGTGGCACAACTTGACGAGAAGAAGGGACCGGTTAGTAGGACGTATCCTGAGGCATAAAGGGATCACAAATTTAGCATTGGAGGGCAGCGTGGAGGGTAAAAATCGTAGAGGGAGACCAAGAGATGATTACACTAAGCAGATTCAGAAGGATGTAGGTTGCAGTAGGTACTGGCAGATGAAGAAACTTGCACAGGATAGGGTAGCATGGAGAGCTGCAACAAACCAGACTCAGGACTGAAGACCACAACAACAACACGCTAAAGAAACAGTTTAGTGTGCAAGACACATTTTTAAGTGAGACACGGCTTTTCACAATACTTTGATATCTACGATGCTATTAGAACAAGAAGCACCACATCAGAACATTAAATACAAAACATGCACATGTTGACAATGAAGTTATTTTGAAAACAATGAAGCTGAGTGAAAATTATTTGTCACAACTGTTCTGCTTTAACTGTGGGGAAAATGAAACAAAAATTAATTAATTGGTAACATAGACTGTAGGGTTGAACCTGCCTTGTTTGCGAGTTTCCGTATCAGCTAGAAGACAGCAAATACTACACCAGCAGCTGGTCAGAGGCATGTTGCAATGAGAAGAGGTGAGAAACCAAGAACCTACTGAGAAAACTTTGTAACTGCTGTTTTAGAATCTATATCACAAAATACAAATATTGATGAAAGAAGTGTACATTGCCAACAAAAAAAAAAAGTACATTGATGAATACTGGAATTTCTTTTGCACTAGCCATGTACCGTATTTACTTGAATCTAAGCCGCACATTTTTTCCGGTATTTGTAATCCAAAAAACTGCCTGCGGCATAGAATCGAGTGCAAAGTAAGTGGAAGTTCTGAAAAATGTTGGTAGGTGCCACCACAACTAACTTCTGCTGTCGAATATATGTACGGCTACACAGGCATGCTTTGCAGGCACAAAGATAAATACTGGCGCCAAAACCTCTGTGTCAGTAAATAAATTAAAGAAAAGGTAGAAGAATGTAAACATTATGCCATGTATTCTTTCGTGTTTGCTGCTAGCTCATTTAAATCCTGTCTGCCTAAAAACTAGAGTGATACAAAAGCAAACACAGCAGAATATACATGTCACGTCATCTACATCTACATTGATACTCCGCAAGCCACCCAACGGTGTGTGGCGGAGGGCACTTTACGTGCCACTGTCATTACCTCCCTTTCCTGTTCCAGTCGCGTATGGTTCGCGGGAAGAACGACTGTCTGAAAGCCTCCGTGCGCGCTCTAATCTCTCTAATTTTACATTCGTGATCTCCTCGGGAGGTATAAGTAGGGGGAAGCAATATATTCGATACCTCATCCAGAAACGCACCCTCTCGAAACCTGGACAGCAAGCTACACCGCGATGCAGAGCGCCTCTCTTGCAGAGTCTGCCACTTGAGTTTATTAAACATCTCCGTAACGCTATCACGGTTACCAAATAACCCGGTGACGAAACGCGCCGCTCTTCTTTGGATCTTTTCTATCTCCTCCGTCAACCCGACCTGGTACGGATCCCACACTGATGAGCAATACTCAAGTATAGGTCAAACGAGTGTTTTGTAAGCCACCTCCTTTGTTGATGGACTACATTTTCTAAGCACTCTCCCAATGAATCTCAACCTGGTACCCGCCTTACCAACAATTAATTTTATATGATCATTCCACTTCAAATCGTTCCGTACGCATACTCCCAGATATTTTACAGAAGTAACTGCTACCAGTGTTTGTTCCGCTATCATATAATCATACAATAAAGGATCCTTCTTTCTATGTATTCGCAATACATTACATTTGTCTACGTTAAGGGTCAGTTGCCACTCCCTGCACCAAGTGCCTATCCGCTGCAGATCTTCCTGTATTTCGCTACAATTTTCTAATGCAGCAACTTCTCTGTATACTACAGCATCATCCGCGAAAAGCCGCATGGAACTTCCGACACTATCTACTAAGTCATTTATATATATTGTGAAAAGCAATGGTCCCATAACACTCCCCTGTGGCACGCCAGAGGTTACTTTAACGTCTGTAGACGTCTCTCCATTGATAACAACATGCTGTGTTCTGTTTGCTAAAAACTCTTCAATCCAGCCACACAGCTGGTCTGGTATTCCGTAGGCTCTTACTTTGTTTATCAGGCGACAGTGCGGAACTGTATCGAACGCCTTCCGGAAGTCAAGAAAAATAGCATCTACCTGGGAGCCTGTATCTAATATTTTCTGGGTCTCATGAACAAATAAGGCGAGTTGGGTCTCACACGATCGCTGTTTCCGGAATCCATGTTGATTCCTACATAGTAGATTCTGGGTTTCCAGAAATGACATGATACGCGAGCAAAAAACATGTTCTAAAATTCTACAAGAGATCGACGTAAGAGATATAGGTCTATAGTTTTGCGCATCTGCTCGACGACCCTTCTTGAAGGCTGGGACTATCTGTGCTCTTTTCCAATCATTTGGAACCCTCCGTTCCTCTAGAGACTTGCGGTACACGGCTGTTAGAAGGGGGGCAAGTTCTTTCGCGTACTCTGTGTAGAATCGAATTGGTATCCCGTCAGGTCCAGTGGACTTTCCTCTATTGAGTGATTCCAGTTGCTTTTCTATTCCTTGGACACTTATTTCGATGTCAGCCATTTTTTCGTTTGTGCGAGGATTTAGAGAAGGAACTGCAGTGCGGTCTTCCTCTGTGAAACAGCTTTGGAAAAAGGTGTTTAGTATTTCAGCTTTACGCGTGTCATCCTCTGTTTCAATGCCATCATCATCCCGTAGTGTCTGGATATGCTGTTTCGAGCCACTTACTGATTTAACGTAAGACCAGAACTTCCTAGGATTTTCTGTCAAGTCGGTACATAGAATTTTACTTTCGAATTCAATGAACGCTTCACGCATAGCCCTCCTTACGCTAACTTTGACATCGTTTAGCTTATATTCATATTGTTCTTAAGCTGAATAGTGATACAGTCAGAAATGAAGCACGGCAACTGACGAGATTTTTAAATCTAAGATGACTAATTTCTGTGCAGAATGTAATGTACTAAATAGGCGTCTGCAAAGATTTTCAAATGGAGAAAAATGTTTGCTAAACTCTTGTTCAGAACATCTTCTATCATATGCAGTCTATTATTTGGTTCTTGTTGATCATTATCAAAGAAAGCAACCCAATAAGTAACAACAAATAGCAGTCTCTTGCCATTGTTTTGCTTACGAGACAATTCCTCACTTTTTTTTATTGTAAGCGGCGGTAGCGCGCACAAAAGCAAGCCATGCCGCGAGCGGCGACAGGTCATAAACACTAATTATCAGAATGCGACAAACAGTGCATGACAGTACAATAATGCATTTTCAGCTTACGTTAGAGTGACGTAAACACCTATAACAAAGAGATCGGCACTTATCAGATCAAAGCAAAATAAGCAATTGATTCAAACGAGATGAAGCACCTTAAAAAGGAAGGGTACCCATATAAATACAGATGGAGTGCCTGACACATAGCAATGGCTACTTGGTAATGCTTAACTGTTAAGATTATGACTCGAACCAAACTACTGTAGCTGTATCTTCATCCATTTGACCGAAATTGTGTCTCATGTTACAATGGACCAACTTTGTTTCGATTTGGAGGTGCGGTCTAAGACTTTCCTCTCCCCTTGAATTTCGAGTCTCAAATTTCAGGTGCGGCTTAGATTTGGGAAATTGTTTTTCCCTTGATTTCGAGTCTCATTTTTCAGGTGCGGCTTAGATTCGAGTAACTACTGTGCTAAATATTTGTGGCATACTAAAGATGTATGGGGACTTGACCATATTCCTACTTTACGTGGGAGATGCTCTTTCAATTCAGACATTTGAGCGTGGTTTTTTATTCAGTTATAAAGAAACACTTTGATTTAATAGCTTTACAAATATTTCAGCTTTTTGTAAATTTGTCTGCCTTTTTCTTCATCACTTGAATGTGGGTTGTGATCTGCCTTTGTAATCATTATGGAAATTCTACTGTTGATATACTTCTAAATCTGTTAAGGAACCAGGATTGTATATAATTTTGGCTGTACTCATACAGATAATAATATTAGACAGATAGCCAAGTTTTGAATTAAACAAGGAATCCACAGTTATTTTGCTAAAGCAACGAATCTAATAATATTACAAGTTCAACAGACAGAACAACAGATAATTATCTGTGCCACAAAAATGTGTAGCCTGGCTTCAATAGCCTATGAATGAAACAATTTACAACAGCAACACTTAACTCAATTACAAGGAAAATTGGAGGGTTTAAAACCGAACAGCTTCATCTTTTGATTTCTAAGCTGCATATGATTGGAGTTTGCATTTAATCCAACATATTCTAAGAGAATAATGCAATAAATTTTCTTCACATTCCTTTTGGGTCTATTGCTATGTAGCAACATGAAAGACCAGAATACTAAAATAATAAAAATTTCATTGCAGTATGCTTTCTCTGGGTGTACTCTAGGTCTCAAGGAGAGCTGCTGCCATAGAACCTAAACATTACTTACTTTGCCATTTAAAAATTTCATATTGCGACACACCACCTCTCTCAGCAGAATTTTAAAGTAACTGACATCAGCCATAGAAAGCTATGTGGTTATATCAATAAAATGAACATTCATATTATGAAGATGTTGCTGGATTTTGCAGCTAATGTGTGGAAAATAATGTGAGGAGAAGGGGGGAAAATCCCCAGTGAACATTAACTTTTAAATCAAGTTCCAATTTCTTTTCAAACATATCAGCTTATCTGACAATCTAAATTTGATAGTTCCTTGAACTATTACGGTAATCAGTATTTAGTTAACAGATGACTTTGTTACGATAAAAAAATCACAGTGCTGAATATCTATTTTGTTCGCACATTCTTCAGTAACATTAATTACTATGTGTACTATCAATTTTGCCAAATCATGTGAATCTGTTTCTGAAGCATTTTACTGTATCAACAGAGGCATCTGATACCTGACCTAACAAATAATAAAAAGTATTCAATCATTTGAAATCAACAATATTTTGTTATGAATGCTACATGCTACACATTCAATTAATTCATTTCCCACACCCTAGAACTGTGTGTGTGTGTGTGTGTGTGTGTGAAACAAAATTTTTTTGGCTCTTTCGCTTTTTGTTGCCCATATTTGTTTGATTTATATCGTCTTGGATGATCATGAGTTATGTGAATATGTGACAGAAATATTTTATTCCAGTTTGTGTGTATAAGGTCTGCAATGGGGCCTTGAGTATAGATGTCCAAGTGGTCAAAGAACTGAATGAAATTCATCTGATTATTACATAACTTTAAAAAAATAAGATACCAGCAAAACTTTGGTGAATTAACACCTACCTGCTGAAAGTCGCATTAAAGGGGGGAAATGCAATAAGGAATCATACTGTGCCGAAGAACGGTGAATTTTCACACTTGCTAGCACTGAATGTTCTCTGACTGTCAGAATTACTGAATGTGCCTGTGTCCATACATAAAATGAGAAAAACAACAAAGAACAGCACACGTGCCACTTCACAGGTCCTCGGCACACTTTTAAGAATAGGAAAATTAATATTCACATATTTGTTTGACTAAAAGTGTATTTATTGTTATTTTTTTCAAGGGAATGAAGGACAAATGTACTGTTCATTACCAAACTGCAGAATGAGCAAAATTATTTTACAGAACACAAGTACAGACAGAAATACAATACAAAATATCAATCTTTAAATCATATGCAGTGACAGCCAGAGAAATACAGTGAGGACATAAATCAATTCACCATTCTACAAAGCTGGACTGCAAGTCTGTGTTACACATGACTACTGTATGATTCCAGTGGATTGCATTACCAGTTACATAGTAGTTTAATGAAATCAATGAGAAGCAGTTAAGTGCCTGATTCTGAGAATAACTCATAACGTATGTGCAACATGAATTTACAATGACAACATTTTAAGTAATTTAAGAAACATCAAAAAAGAAGTTTTCAATATATTATACATGGCAGAATATAAACATTTTTTTTACAAAATAATAGATCTTCTAACAGCAAAAGGCAGAATAAGATGAGAGCAACAACTAACAATTTATTTTGAATAACATAGTGCTGGAAAGTAATGCACATTACAAACTATCACAAGTGAGTATTTCATTTACTACTAATACTTAACAGCAAATATAAGCTGTAACTACTACAGAACATTAAATTTTTATTTATATTTTGACAAAATATGTCTGATACTTTTTAATGTAAAACGGCAATCATACATTTAAAACAAAATGTTGTTCAAATGTCAGAAGTATCTGCTACTTATTTATATACAAGTTCTTTTCCATAGTTATCATTTTTTCAAAATTAAACAATTCAGAGACAGAAAATATAAATGAATATTCTGTAGCAACAGCTGCATGGTGTTCATTCATACTGCTCTTTCTTAATTTTCATGCACACATCCAGCCACACACCCACAGCCACACAAAATTTAGGAACTAAGTTCTTAAGCTCTTGTTTGTTGTTCCACAAGTTTTGGTGTTCCAGAATTTTTCCTGCAATACTGTAAGGATTTTCATACAAAAATATAAAAAACTTACAAATCAAAAAAAGGAAAAATGATGAAATGTAAGGACTGCCACTCAAAAGTTATTAAGATTGACAAAGTTGATAGTTCTAATGAGACTAACGAAGTGCATTAATAATTATGTTGAATGTTTTGGTGTTTTTTCCATTACTTCCACAGAGGCTAATCATCTGTGTTAATAACATAAACAGTTTAAAAATTTTATAAGTAAGAAAAAATACCGTTATTTCCCTCCCTGGATAGCTTAAGAATCAAATGGTCTACACATTAAATCTCAATAAATCTGTGTATATATAAAGTAAAATATATGGTAATGTATTACAATCATTACTTCTGATTGAAAAGGCACGTGTTTTAACCATATGGCTCTCAGACAAAAGTTTGAAATATTATAAGCATTCAAATGGCAGTCATACAAACAGTAAAAGTGGAACACAGGTAAAACATGCAGACTATGTGAAAATAATTTTATAACACCATGCAACATTATAATATAACAAGCAAAACTATTTCTTTTCATCATTGTTCCTTTTTTGTGAACACTACTAAGTTTGGAAGATGTACTTCCCAAACACTTTGGTTACCAACAACAAAAATTATAAAGTTCTGAACTTCATTACTTGAAATACCTAACAATAATAAAAACAACTGCACAATCAACTGCCAACTGCATTTATTCATAATGTGTACATCACACATAATCTTGTGTTCTCTATGTACCTAATGCAGACAAGGCCAAACAAAAGTCTGCCACTCTCATAACTAATTTCAAAATTCAGCAATTGTTTATTGAATACAGGATTCTCCGATACTTTTATCAAGTGCATTTCCTACCTACGGATCACTTGACAGTGTCAGTATGTTTATAAACCCATCGAATAAAGATAAGAATTTCAAAACAACTTTGGGGGTATTGACAGTTGTGGTGGTTGGAGTGTTATACATAGCATGAAAACATATTCAGTACAATGAGAAAATTGTATATCACAAACACTATAAAATCATGGTGAAAAGCATTCTGGTTTAAGCTTTTTAATGCCTAAGTTTCATACTTAAATTAGAATTATCTAATAATTTGAAGAACATAGTGAGAATGCCACTCACATAGGTACGTACATGTTTTAATGAGAGAGATGATTAAAGAAGTGCAAATACAACAATGTTAACATGAAATATTTTCAGTAAAAACAACATATTTAAATACACTGTTTGATAAAAATGCAAACTAATAAATAAATAAGACAAAAATTATCATATCAACACGCTTTGGAAGTAATATCACATTATTTATATAAAATTTTAAAAATACATCTACAAACAAATCTGTAATGCATAATTCAGATTAGTCATTGTTCCTCGAGGTTTGAAAAATGGGCAATTCTAATACTGTAATATCACCTATGAGGTTGACCCTCCTTGGATTCTGCTATATTAACAACACAAATGAACTATGGACTCCCTTATGGAACTAGCACAAAAGATATCTAACATAGGTGAATATCAGAGAAAACTTATCATATAAAGAAGTAAGCAAAAATATTTTTTTCTGAGTATATATTTCCTATTATTTTGTTTTCTTAATGTTTTTGTGAAAAATGCCTTCACGAGTGGTTTATTATGAATATGTTCTGTATATTAAATTTCTGATAGGGACAGATTGTAAACTACTCGAATCCTTTGACTATTGTAACCAACAAGTTTTAAGATATACATTACAATAGAACAACTCTGTGCTCTTGGAAAAAATATGCTGTCATCTGAATGGCATGATGATGCTGCACTAATATTCTGCATCATTTTAAGAATTTAGATTAAGTGAAAATAACTTCTGGCCTAACAGTCTACAATGTTGTTTGAGACGAATTATCATTAAAGGAGATCCTTTGCTCCCTCAAAGACTTAACTATGAAGACTGATAAAAGCTACTAAAAATTCTTTCCCAGTGGGTGGAGAAAAAAGGCACAAAGATCAGAAATAGGTGATACAAGACTGAAAAAGATAGTTAAAAATATTTTTAAGATATGTACATGGTAGAGCATTGCAAACACTTTTGCAACATGAAATTATAAAGAGACTAAGAATTGACAAGAAACGGACATAAACAGTAATTTTAAAAGAATTAAAATAGTTTGGCACTTTCTTGCTGATAAGTGGTGGTCAACATACTTATTTCTCATCAACTTGAGCTGCACTGCAAGTACAATGTAGTTGGCTGGGGCAATGTAGCCATGAAGGCTGTCTGTGGATATGTGTTTTCTGTACAAGTTAGGTCACCAGGAGGACAATCGTCAAAAGTTTCATAACATTTTCAGTTTTGTTTTTGAGTCGCCTATTTACTACTCAACACCTCAAACTACAAGTTGAGTTATCGCTTTTAAATCCTTCATTATTTATATTCCACCACGGACCTTCCATCACCACATAGCCATAATGAGCAAACAGACAATGACATACTGAAAATGATAGCTAAACTTTGTAAGAATCCAGTGGCAGCAAAAGAAATTGAAGGCTGCAGAAAAGCAGAACAAAAGGTAAAAGAAGAAATGAAGAAATGAAACAATAAAAAGGCTATCAACAAAAGTAATCACTTAACATAACACCAAGAACTAGAGTATGTTAGCAACAACACTTGAAACAATCTGAACTTTGTTTATTATTGTTTTGTGTTATTGGTTGAAGAGTGAGCGAAGTATGTACCAGTGAAAAGAGTAAGGTTTAGAATCAAAACATTCAAGCTTTGAAGTCATGAAGCAGGAGTATGTGATCTCTCATAATACACACATGGAAGGGAACCAAATTTGACAAAACATACAAAGACAGGCCTCCATTAATTCAGATTGTAATGGCAGTTGTAAATTCAGTTCTGAACAAAGGGTTTGGCCATCGATGATTCCTACACTTCTCTCCTCGACTAACTGATCTACCTATTTCTCACAGGTCTGATATTTGCATACTTGTGATGCTATCTGGAAGAGACATGCCTCTATCATGTTGTAATATGAAGCACAAGAGGGAAAATTGCTGCCTTTCAGCAGGGGAAAGGAACAACATTTCTATGGAAAGATATGACAAACATTTGTATCTTGGGCACAAATAACAAAGCCCACAGTAAAGGTTGTAAGCAAATTACATTGAGAGATGTCAAAGCCAACAGCAGTTGTGGCATATAATGACATGTCATATCTAGGTTTAATTTCCAATCAGTGCCATAAAAAATGTGTGAATATATTTGGAATTTAATTACAGTCATTTAAAAAGTCGCATGTAATTATTGAGATGTTTGTGATGTATCTTCATATTTTATATAAAATGTCTCTTACTAATGGCATTTTATATAAAATGTCTCTTACTAATGGCATTTTAATCAATAAAAAATTACTAAATTTTGGAACATAATCTATAAAATATTTGTTACATAAAATGATGAAGCCCAAGTGGGAATGACAAGCTCAGTATCTGTAGGTAAGCTAGTTTCCATCTACACTGATGGGGGAAAAAAAAGGAAATGAATGAAGCTACAAGTACACACTTCTCACAGCACAACAATCATCATGATAGTTTGTGTTGCTGGTACAACAATTTGTGACCATTCCTCTTGATAGAGAGGTCTCTAGCACTCAAGCTATTGTAAATTAATGAACAAAACTTGCAGGCCAACTAATAGATCTTCCATCTGCGCTTTCTCAGTACCTTCTACTAAGTCCATATATTACTAAATTTACAGTAAGGACATCAACGCTCAGAACCATGGCACAATAAAACCAATTTACATACATTAGCGTGATATGTGGAATTCATACCCTGATGTGACAACTGCAATTTGAAATTTGTATGTCAGCTTATCTGACTAGTTCTATGGACTCCTGCTTCAGACATTATTAAGGCGATGTTACCCTTCTACCCCAAATAAAATTAACTGCCAAATTCTAAGCTCCAATATATGAGTAGGTCTACAAAATCGAGGGAATGAGCACAGTTTCCCTTCTATGCTACAGATAAATATCACTGCAGCTCTATAGAATGACAGGCATATCCAAGCAACAATTTTCTGCATGATTGGTTATATATTGATATTGTATCAAGTTAAACAAGATGTGAGCTTACTGCTGAGATATTTCACTACCTAACATTTACCAGGACTGAATGGCTAATTTTACAGATATATAATATCCAAGAAAACTGATTACTTAAACAATTACTCATGAAAACAGATAAGCAACTTCAATTGTCCATTTTCTATAACATTAAAAGCTTAACATAATAACCATATCTCTCTCTCATTTTGTATACTATGCATTCTTGAAATATTTTGTCTCATTTATTCCCTAATATAAGGTTCAAAGTAATCAAAGAATTAGATCTTATTCTGTAATGGCATAATCACAGCATAAAAAAAAAACTGGCATAATCAGAGTGGCAATGCTAACTGTTGTGAAATAAATGGACAAGAAGCGGAAGTGGAGGAAGAAGAATGGCATATGACTACAAAAAGAATAGTGGTGCAAAAGAGAAGATGAGAAGAAGGAAGATCTAAACAGTAGATATCAAGTGTAACACCACTAATCCTAACGAATCTTGGAATGTGTATTATATGCCTCCTGATTCAATCTCAAAAGACATATGCAAATGAGGATAAAAATATCAATGAGAGAAAGTGCACTAGCAAGGGCAGGTAAAGGAAGAGCAGGATATAAGGTTAGGGGAAAAAAGTGGCGGGGGGGGAGGGGGGGGGATGGGCGATGAGCTATTTGCTGCCATATAAATAATAGACAAACATTATATGCTGCAAAAATTAACTCTTCTAATAAATAGTATTAACATACACGGAAAAAAAACAAAAACAAAAAACACTTCATTTCTACATCACTTTCTCAGTACCAATATGAAAAGAGACATGTTTGTACCATTATACTGATTTTTTTTATAGTAAAAATCAAATATCATAAAGAAGTGATGTGGTGGGTAATTAATAATGGTGAGTCAACATTTTATTATGAGGAACTTTCGTAATATTTGTACTGTGCCCACTCAATTCAGTTATATATTCATTTGTAGTTTGAATTTTACAATATGCCTAAGAGCTAAACTACAGAAAGGAAAACAGTTATCAAAAGGTGACAAAACAAAAACAATGATACAAAAGAGCACATTTCCACTATTTTCAGCAATGAAATGGTAAACTATGAATAAGACACACTAAAAAGCAAGGTTTTTTAAAATTAACTTTACAGTTCATCAAACTTTCTGACAATAGCTCAAATCTATATGAGCAAGAGAGAAAAGAAAAAAGAGAAAAAAAAACCTTGAAAAAGATGATGGAGTTCTAAATGGACGAAAACAAGGGAAGACATGAAACACTGCAGTTCATTAATATAGACGAATTACATTTAAAGGAACAGTGAGTAGCGAAAGGTTTATGAATTTCATAGTTAGTGCAAAATGATGTGAATGACTAAGGAAAAGAATGCATAATGAAGAAAGGACAAAGGTAGCCATTAAAGGAGTATTAAAATTCATTCTAACTAGGTTACAGAAATGCACATGTTGTAACAGCTGATTTATGTTTCTGGAGATTTGAAACAGCAGTGTGTGTGTGTGTGTGTGTGTGTGTGTGTGTGTGTGTGTGAGAGAGAGAGAGAGAGAGAGAGAGAGAGAGAGAGAGAGAGAGAGAGAGAGAGACGGCGGGGGGGTCAGAAAGTCAATACAGTTAATTTAGCAAATCTGGAATTTTTGGCATCTTTTCAATAACTGAACAAAAGCTGCACACACAGGAATAGTAACATCATTACTGTCAGTACAGTTTTGTCACTGGTTGACAATCTCAGAAAAAAGTAATCTGTTCATGAAAGACTAGTGAAGCTAGGGAAAATTTGTCTTCTGAGAAGCTTGGCATAATTTAAGTGTAAAAACAGTTGTGTTTCGCAACTGTACAAAATGTTTTAAGAGCACTAGAGACACTGATGTCTCAGTGAACAAGATCACATACAAGAAAGAAATACAAATTTAATAAACAGTCAGTGTACACTAAAAGGAAATTATGTGGATTACGATGGCATGGCTGTGGAAACTTAGAACAACAATATTTATTTCAATTATGTCAGTTGCTAAGTGAGAAAATGTTCAATGTAATTTGGTACAAGTAGATACATAGTTATGAATAGATGCTCATTCTGCAGGATGGGAATACAACAGAGAAATGGCAGATGAAGCTGACTGCATTTTTGATATGAGGAACCACATTTTATGTGATGTTTTGGAGGTGATGGTTAACACAGAATAGATTTACCATGGAAAACTCTATAACTGATTGAAACTGATAGTATGTCAAGTACTGGTTGTCTAGAAATGTGGTGTAAGGATATGGAAAGAATAATATAGGAATGTCTTATCAAGGGAGAGGTATTCAGAATAACTGAAAACCCTGAGAGGACATTGTGTATCCTAATGCACTTCTCCTCCTTTTCTCACAGTCTTCTTTTTTTTAGTGTTAGTTTTTCTTCTCTCTCTGCTTAACTGCGTAAGTCTTCTGTTGTGCCTCTTTCTACATTTATTTGATGTCCATCTGTCTTGTAGCAATAAGTTTCTTTTCTTCACATTGCCTTTTCTTCCCCCACCTTACTTTGTATGAGTTCCTCCTATGTCAGATCACATACAATTACTGTATCAAGTCTCATACTGCCACATCAAAGTGGCTTCTGCTTTATGATGTATGCCTCAAGGTCACCACGTGATTGACTCAACAGTTACAAATAATTATTTTAGAATAGCAAAATTGCTATGTTTAGCTATCAAAATTTTGATAATCAAAGCAAAAGCTACAATAAATTCTTAATCTCTTCAAACTGTTTTATCACTCAAAACTTTGTCTATTCCCATTCATTATTACAATATGAACTTTGGGTTACATAGTAAGTCAGCAGTCACAAACAACACAGTAAAATTTGACAATTGTAACACAAATGATACCTGACCTCCTCCAATATAAAATTTCAAATTACTCCATTATCATGACAGACTTTTGTGCATCAAACATACGTACCGATATGACATAATGAATTAGAGAACTAAACTTTTACATGCCAGTCATTCTTTCCACTCATATGTAGAATACAATCCAATCTTAATGATCAATAACTGTAACTGCTGCATACAGTTATTCATTAACAATTTACATATTTCAAGTTGAAGGAACAACTTTATAAGTAATAGTCGCTAATTTGATATTAAAAAAGATAAAGTGATCTAAACTGAAATTAAATTCCATTACTGCAGCATACTCATGAAATTTCATGGTGAATAAAACTGTACTTGCTGTTTATGGAAGATTTCTCTGCTATGTGCATCATAGAGACTTTATCTATATTTTGATTCATTCATTTTGTAAAAAATACACACTCTAAATTGTTCAACAAACTCTTAAAATTGTTTGTAAATGGCTGTATAATGACAATGCTGTAAGCAGGTTGGGATCACTTCATTAAACATCTTTTCCATTTCTAGGCAAAAAATGCATATGCTTATAAATAGAAAATTTGCAATTTCTGTAACTTTTTCAGGTCTTTAATTCACAAAAAATCGCATTAGGATGATAACAAGAGATATTCTGAGTGCTGTCCTGCTGATTTGTAGTACAGAAATGAATGAATATTTTTCTTCTATGGATGTAAGCATATTTTTCACACTTGTTTCTACAGAACTCAACTGTGAACTGACTAAGTCAGAGAATTAGCGTTTATGTTATCTAAACTACATAACCTTTCTGCATGTAGAAAAAGAAGAAAAACTTTTTTCAAATCACTTCCAAAAACAGCAACAAACCCAGTGAAGCAACCATTTCTGCCTGTTATTCTGTTGGAAACCAATTGCACTATGTGCAATGTCACAGGATATAAATGTCTTAATGTTGTGGAAAAAAAAAAAAAAAAAATTAGTCCTTGATAAATAACTTTTGCACTTGACTTTCACAATTTTTTTCTTTCACATACATTTTTTTATGGAAGCTCTTTTGTTTGTATTTTTATACCATATTTTCTAACACAAAATGTTGATTTTTTCCTAATACTTAAAACAAAACTACAAAATTTGGAAAATTCTTTTCTTATCATAAATAAGTTTCAGTGATAATATAAGCTCTTCAGATATTTATATTAAAATGTATAATTATTTAAACTCCAACAGCACTGTTAAAAAATTGCACTATAGCCCTATAAACAAGAAGAAAATTTTCTGAATATTGTTTGTGAGACTCACATGTTTATTATCACAGATACTTAGGCATTTTAGCCTGATCTACAATGAATATAATTGCATCTCTGCTGTCAGATATGTTTCTTCGTGTTAGCGGAAATAAGAATGTTAAACTTAAAACACCAAATTGAGCTATCTACGCTAAGGCCTGAAGATGCGTCAATAATCAGATATGAACTGCTTTTGTCCTGAGATATCCTAAAAGGAAGTCAGAATTTGACTTTTCTCATAGAGTAACAATATATATTTGTTAAGTCACTTCAGATTATTTGAAGTAACAACTGTTATGGAGATTTGTAACTACCCTTATGCTGTTCTAGTAAAAATCTCAAGAGCTTTCCAGTATCATCAAGATCACAAATTGCAGTAAACGGTTTGAAGTGGGAAATAGTAGCTTCCACACAGTAATTTTATAGCTGCATATATATTTCTATGTGGCAACATTTCACAAAACATCATGTATCACAATAAATAATCTTTTTTAATTAACAATAAGAATTTCACTTTGCTCTACTTGACAACAGCTCCCTCAGATTTATATCTCTGCAGATGCTATTGCCACCTGCATAAAACTCTACATTCAAATGAAATCAGGCTATAATTCTGGGAAGCATTACGAAAAAGAAAAGAATCAACTGCTTTCAGCAACAAAAAATGGATCATTTTTCCGACGTGATCGTCCTTTACCACGGGCTCTCCGAGAAGGAGGTGGAGTTGTCCGCCTACCTGAGCGTCCACAGTCTGAACAGGACACCAGTTCCTCTGAATGACCAGTCTTCTTATTCTCCTGGGCATCACCAAGACAGAAATCACAATAAGGGGAAGGTGCAGCGCGGTCCTTTTCTTCTGGCATCAATGTCATTACCTATGAAAAATAAAATTGCTTTTCAGGTCAGTTTTATTTTTGCCACCATGTACAATATTAATTCACGATTATTTCTGTCTTTGCAGATGTATTTTATCATCTGCATCAAATTATATAATTCAAATGAGATCAGGCATTGGTAATTTGTTAATCAGGCACGTCTACACGGACAAGGAAAAAAATTCCTGGATTCTTCCCAAATTACCCAGTTGAAAATAGTTTTTTTCCCAGATGAAAATACATTTTTTCCATGTTAAGTGACTGTATTCTTTCCCTCGGAACTGTAAAACGTATCAACCGTTTGAATGGTTAAAGTTCTATAAACTGACGTAGAACATATTTGAAAGATCTTAGATGCGCAACAACAAGTACGCTGCATATTTTCGCATTAGGATATGCTGCATATTTTTGTATTATGAAAGTACAAATTCGAATTCCACCAAAAACAGCACGTCAGTTTCTGAAGCATTGAAATCGAGATTGCAATGTCCTCTTGTAAGCCAGTCATAGCTCATGTCAAGTAATCTCGCCAGCCGATGACAGCGCATATTCAGAGCATAGGGCACGTGATGTAGACAGCCAATAGCATCATCACTGTTAAGTAGCGCGAACAGACAAATAGGAAAAGTCAATGGTTTAATTTAATATACATGGTGTAGCTACAAGAAAAGCTAGGCTTCTTCATATAATATTGGTCTCGAAGATCAATAAGCTACAAGAAAAGCTAAGCCTTCACTTATAATGTTGGTCATTTTCTGTATGTGTTACAGTCACAGACCTATCACACAAATGCCAGTAAAACTTCAATAATGACACGTGTCTCATTTTCTGGGCTCAAAATTCTTCTAAGTGGCCAGTCCTCAAAATGTTAAGTTTTAAATGAGAGTTAGATGCTGTGTGATTTAAGAAATTCATCGCACATCCTCATACACAACATAATTTATCTTGCGTAAAAGGAAATTTACTTTGAAAGCAACGCTTTTCAAACCACCATTTGCAATCGAGTGGTCCATTCTTTCCAACATCTACTCGACTGATCATTTCCAATGTGCTACCCATTTTCTGACTTGTACCCCACCTGCGTGCACACCCAAATGACGGCTTAGTATGGCCGACTGGCAGCTTTACTCCTCCCTGGTGACAGTCGACAAACAAGATTTCTCCAATTGTGATGACCAGGTGGACTATCTTACAAACGTTTTCCTTACTGCTGCAGAATGTTCCATTCATCAAACTTCCTCTTTACCTCACTGTGTCCCAGTTCCTTGTTGGACTGAGGCATCCATATTCCAGCAGCTGAACTTCACACTACCTGCAACTTTCCTGGTGGGTGTGAACCTTCCATCATCTTGGCTTCATACAGCGGCCCATGTTCATCTTGGCCTTCAATTGCTTACTAAGGACACTACTACCCCAACCTCCCTCTATTGCCTTCATTTACATGACCTTCACATGGAACTTCACGACTGTACCTTTGTGTGCACTGGATGGCTCTCGGACTGACTGTAGTGTTGGTGTGCCTTCATCACTTGCACCGATGTTGTTCAGTATTGGCTTCCGGCACAGTGCTCAGTATTTACAGCAGACCTCTTCGCCCTGTATCAGGCCACGGAGTACATCCGGCAACACAGAATTTAAATTGTGTCATCTGCTCAGACTCTCTCAGCGCCCTTCAAAGCCTTTGTGCGTTATACACCGCCCATCCATTAGTGCAACGAGCCGAGGAAAACTGTCACTTCCTCACTCTTGATGGAGCCACTGTGCTGTTTATGTGGGTTCCTGGTCATGTCAGTCTGACAGAAAACAAGGGTGCTGACACTGCTGCCAAGGCTGCAGTCCTTGCACCTCAGCTCACTAGTTCAAATATTCCCTCCGAAGATCTCTGTGTTGGTGTCGGTCAGGAGGTGATGTCACTTTGGCATCCCCTGCTCCTCTCTCCATGGGAATTAGCTCCAGGTTATGAAGCCTCTCCCCAGTGTCTTGGACGAAATCCTCTCGGCCCTTCCACTGCGAGGAGGTCATTTTAACTAGGTTGCGTATTGGGCACTGCCTTTTTAGCCATTGTCATTTGTTAAGTGGTGCTCCCCCACCACTTTGTGAACACTGCAGCCAACTTTTAACTGTCTACCATATCCTGATGAAATGGCACTGTTTACATTCCCACTTGGGTTTGCCATCCGAGTTATCGGCCGTTTTAGCGAACTATGAACCGGGCTGTCGACGGAATTTTACTTTTTATTTGTTGTAGCAATATGGCCAAGGCCATTTAATTTTTGGTTCTGGACCTCTGTTTCTTTATGGCGTATTTTATAGACCTTTCTCCGCATCTCTGTTTTTAACTGTCTTCTTTCTGTCAATTGGGATCGACGTGTAGTTGTTTTTAACTCTTCTCTTTATCTCTGTGTTTCACAGTTTTGACATAGGCGCATATGACCCTAGTTGTTTTTGTGCCCTAAAACAAAAACCATTCGCAATATTTTCCTGCTACCCATTAGAAATAGGTTCATTTCACCATTTGCCACAGAGTGCCAGAAAACAGGCATTACTGCAAGTGCACAGCTACGATTAAGAGATCTTAATTACATCATAAATGAAACAGGATATCAGAGGATACTCCAACAGCATTGGAATTTCATAAACCATACTAAAATGCATAATTTGGCTTAAAGTACAGATTCGTATGTTCAGATTCTTGACGAAGTAGGCCCCAACCTGATATTAAGCTTTTCAGTGTGGTCTCTGGGATGTAAATTTTCTTGGAACACTCCTTCCATATTATTTCATGATTGGTTCTTCATTATGGCATAAGGCTGTATGTGCCAAAAGATGAACACGTGCAGTTGAAATTCAGTGAACAGTTGAAACCAGCCTGTAGTGTGGAATCAAACACTTCGTTTCATATAAGTTGACTGCCTCAGTAGGAAAGATTAATAAAAGCCAAATTTCTTTAACAAACTGACAAAAATAACTATTTTCTGCAAGGTGATACTTGACAGCCAAAAATGTGGAAATAAGAAAACTGTAACTAATGACATACTTTAGCCTTCTGTAATAATGTGCATGTATTTTAATTCACTTGATGGCTCCCAGCCACAGAGATCCGTTTTTGTTCATTTGACATGAGAGCTGTAAATGAAGAGGAAACAGCAAAATCACTACACATAAACACTGGTCAAGTGGGGACTACTCGCTCCCATCCACAATTCAGATTAATCTGCGTGTACGCGAATCTGAGAGGTTGGGTGTGTGAGAAAAATTTTTCTTGGTAGCATATGGCTTGTTGCTACTGCCGATATAGCTAAAAGGCACACTTTAAGTACCCAGAAGTGAGACACAAAGAGAAGGTACTGCTCATACGCAACTCAACTGTGCTTGAGCCTGCTGGCATCTGCTCAAATGAACCTAATGGAAACAACTGTGACATCACGCTCATAATTTGTTGTTGTGAAGTTTTGTCTAGTCTTTGCCCTAAAGCCTTTGACACATTTTGCTGTTGGCAGACACTTGTGAGTGCAGTGTGTTTTGTTGCTGCAAATGGAGCATTTCCTTTGCAACTCTAGTTTTGTTTCTTTCTTTTTCTCGTTTATGTTTTGTTGCTGCAGTATTATTCAGCAGTAGTGAGATATAGTTATATTCTTTGTTAGAGAGTCAGTTTCTTATGAGTCAAAACTACAAAAATACAACTGAAAACTAAAACAATGGAAAATTCCTGGAATTCTTAAAAATTCCCGGGTTTTTACCAGATTTTCCAGTTGTATATACCCTGTAATCAGATTTTAACATGTTACTCCCAGAGGGGAGACCTCACAGATGTCAACAACCTAACAACCTCCAGCTGCCCCCCCCCCCCCCCTTTCTCTCTCTCTCTCTCTCTCTCTCTCTCTCTCTCTCTCTCTCTCTCTCTCTGGCCTGCACCTATCAGAGCTGTCCCTAGATAGTAGATACAGTATCTTTCTCCTAGTGTACTCCATGGTTTATTTTTAGACTTAGTTTGATTTGAGTTACTGATTTAGATAGTTCTTCTACTGACAAAAGGAGAAAGACTAAGTACCACCAAACTGACCTTTGTACCTAACTATTTTGTTCCTTACCACATTTAGAGGGAAAAAGTACTCAAGACCTTTGCATCACAGTTTATGTGGAGGGATATTAATGACTCACAAACAAACTAAGAAATACTGGCAACAGATGCATTGTTCCAGTTATGACTTACTTTGCTAACTACACCTCAGTTGCACAAAACAGTACTGTAACTATGATCAAGCTGAGCACTTGTGGCAGAGAAAATCTAGGAATGTTCTTGACAAAAATTTTTCCATTACTGGTATGTTTCCTGCTTCTTAGGCACAGAAAGAAATGGTACCATCAACACATACCTCTCAAGTCAGTGCGGAACAATAGCTTGCTAAATTGCGTAGAAATTAATACAAATAATACATACACAGTGTACCACGTGTAGAATGCATCCTACGGCATAAACGAATAGTTAATTTGATAATGGAGGGTAGAGGGGTGCAGGTGGAGGATTGTAAGGGACAAAGATTTGATGATGGTAAGCAGGTTCAAATGGATGAAGGTTGCAGTAGTTGCACAGAAATGGAGAAACACCCAAGACAGACTAGTACGGAGAGCTGCATAACAATAATCTTCTGGCTGAAGATGACGATGATGACAACGACAACAACAACAACAACAACAACAACAACAACAACTGAGTACCAATACGAAATAACAAGCAGGGTAAATGTTCTAAGTTTTCACTGTACATACAGACAAAAATGTGAACTATTTTTGCACCAGGACTAATTGTCAGTTTTGGGCACAGCTATAGCAAGATATTTTGCACATGTTCATTCGCTGATACCCAATGGAGTAAACTTTTGGAAGTATGTCTGCACAGCTCAATTCCATTCATGACTCTAGTGATAGTTCTGCAGATGTTCAGCACCTTTGGATAGTATGGATAGTAGCATGTTGCACAAAATCTAAAACATTGTTTTTTGATAAAATCAAAAGCTGTAGAGTGTCAGAGACTCTGAGATTTGTATTTTGTGCGAGAGAGAGAGAGAGAGAGAGAGAGAGAGAGAGAGTGTGTGTGTGTGTGTGTGTGTGTGTGTGTGTGTGTGTGTGTGTGTGTGTGTGCGCGGGTGCTCGCTCGCGCTCTCTCTGAAGACATAGCAGTTATCTATATACCTAGGATACACCCTTTTTTTAGTGTAGGCAATATAAGACACTTAGTCAATCTCCATATGGATTTCAAAACAGTCTCTCAAAAGAACACAAATTTTTCAATTAACAAAACAGATTATATAAAATTTAAGTGACAAAATACTAAAAACTAGTATTTCCCATAATTTTGTCAAAAGCATCCGATTGTGCAGTTTACAAAATTCTCCTAAAAAAGATTCAATATTATTACAGATCTTGTTGATAACAAGTTTTCCCCACATCTAACTAAAAGGATGCAGACTGATGCATTAAGAAACCCAGGGAGTGTACACAAAGAAACAGAATATCCAGAATGGGGAATAATGCTGGTAGCTACAGGTTTACCAAAGAAATCAACAGTAAGTTTGCTCTTTTTCTTGTTATATATAAATGAGCTGTCATCATGTATCCAAGAAACAAAAATATTTATCTTCGCTTTCATGTGAGTACAAGTAATGGAGTAACCTCAACAGTTGAAAAGGTAAATAATTTTCTTAAAAACGTTAATGACTGGTTCCCTGAAAATGAATTGTCAATAAGCTCTGAAAAAACACAATATATCCATCTTGGGTATTAATAATCGCTTCAGCTGTATTTTGCTCCTATATTACTGTACCACTATCGGTGATACAATAATCTTGGTTATTAATACCCAAGATGAATACTCATAGCTGTGGTTGCCCCATCTACCAGGTTACCTGCACAATACATCCAATTTGCACTGCACAAAGTCTGTTAACACAATTAGAAATAATATGAAACAAAATTATCTAAATTTTTGAACCCAAACTGGAAATCACATTACAGTCAATCTAAAGGTATAAGCTCTGCGACTTTTGTGTTATGGATTATATACGATTTTCTTTTTAACCTATGAAATTGGATGTTGTGAGTTGATGTTAGTCAAGAATGCCTTTAAGGTGACAAAGACGCCATTATCAACACCTCACATAATTTGAAAGAGGTCATGTAACAGGGCAACAAGAAGCCGGATTTACCTTCTGTGATATTGCACAAATACATGGCAGGAATGTAGCCACCCTACATAACTGCTGGCAGCAACAGTCATAAGACTGTACAGTTGAAAGAATACCGGGCTCTGGATGGCCACTTGGCATTACCGAGAGGAAAGACCATCACGTTTGGCATGTGTCTCTGGCAAATCATACAGGATCTGCACCAGCAATCTGAGCAGCAGTTGGTACCACAGTGGCAATGAAACTGTTACAAATTGGTTACTTCAAGGACAGTTCCTAGCCCGACTAACTGTATCGTGCATTCCTATGACACAAAACCACTACTATTGGCGACTTCAGTGGTGTCATGTGAGAGCTCATTGGAGGGCAGGATGGAAGTCTGTTGTGTCTCCTGATGAAAGCAGGTTCTGTCTCTGCGCCTGTGATGGCTGTACAGAGGTTAGGAGAAGACCAACAGGGCCTGCAACTAATCTGTGTGTGCTGGACACACTGGGCCTGCACCTGCAGTTATGGTCTGGGGTGCAATTTTGTATGACAGCAGAAGCACTCTTGTGCCTACCCCATGCACCCTGACTGCAAATTTGTATGTCAGTATGGTGATTCGACCTGCCACACTGCCATTCATGAACATTCCAAGTTTTTTTCCAACAGGATAACGCTTGACCAAACATCGCTGTTGTAACCCAGCTTACTCTATAGTGTGTCAACATGTTGCCTTGGCCTGCTTGATCACCAGATCTGTCTCCAATCAAGCACACCTGGGATATCATTGGACGACAACTCCAGCGTCATCCACTATTAGCATTAACTGTACCTGTATTGACCGACCAAGTGCAACATGCATGGAACTCCATCCCACCAACTGACATCTGGCACATGTACAACACAATGCATGCGTCTTTGTGTGCTTTCATTTAATACTCTGGTGGTTAAACCAGTTATTAATATATCAACATTCCACATCTGCATGGCTTGTCTTACGCTTAACAGTACCGTGTGGTCTTGCAATGTTAATCACCTACATCTGTTATATAGCCCGTATTCTTGAAAGTTCATTCCTCTACATTAATTATTTTTTAGTGTTGCAGTTTTTTCTGGTAGTGTAGTACACATCATCAGAGAAAACAATATGACAATATTATAACCTTTTAAATGGTTGTCTTAAACTAGGTTTTTTCTCCAATACTGTGATTTATACTTAACTACGTTCAATCTGTCTCTCAGTCTCTGTCAGAGAGAGAGAGAGAGAGAGAGAGGGAGAGAGAGAGAGAGAGAGAGAGACTGATTTCATCCCAACTGACCCTAGTCAGTTCACTTCAGCATATTTAATAAACTGGTACAGTTCACTATGTCATGGTAAGTCATGGTCCTCCACCAAATCTATTACCCCAGTAGCACCATTCCCACAAACTCCACTGAAAAACCTTTATTGTAGTAATCAGTAGTAATAGGAGAAACATCAGTGACCAGGTAAGGCCTGGAAGGAAGTTCAGATAGTCTCGCAGTTAAAGTGATAGCTTATGATAAGCAAGAGATCTGGGTTCGAGCCATGGTCCAGCACACACTTTCATTTTTCACAGTGTATTCAAATAGTACTATGCTGACCAGCAAAAGGAAGGTGGTGGTCAGATATGCTTCATTATGACAAATTTCTTTGTGTGTCCAGTCAAATGATCAGAAAACTTCTTCGATGACTTCTGAAAATAATTTTAGTGCTGTGACATCTCCTTGCCTGATGTCTCTTCTTTCACTATACTTATCAAGACTAACAGAAGCTTAATCATTGAGATTAACTGATGTACTAATATAGTTTAAGTTAATGTCTTCTTTCTCACAAGTTGTTACTACAGATTTGGTTGAAATGGATCCAAAACGTTTCTCAACTTACAAAGTGTGATTCAGAAGTTTCAAGACTGATTCATTTCTGAGTAGGGGAGTGCATGTGGACTGGTTCTGCTGGGAGGGTGAAGTAGTGGGGGGGTCTCAGGGAACGAACTGACACTGCGGCAGTTGCCTCTGGAACCCTGGAGAGTGCACATCGCTAGCAGTGTGAGTGCATGTCATTGACCTTGGTCGAAAAGTGGGAGAGGCAAAAATGGAGCAGCACTTGGAGCAGCGTTATGCGACAAAGTTTTGCGTGCGACTGAATAAAACCGCTATGGAGACTCTTGGTATGATTGAAGAGGTCTTTAAGGGACAAGCTATGTCCCGTGCAATGGTTTTCATGTGACACAAACGTTTCAAAGATAGCCGCGGGAATGTTGAAGACGACTACCGCTCTGGGAGGCCATCATCACGTCGAACAGATCAAAATGTGGAGAGAGCGGGAACTTTTAAACAATGACTGTCGTCTTAGTACTAGATTAATTGCCGATGAACTGGGACTCAGTCAGAGTATGGTGTGGAGGACTGTCACGGAGAATTTGATGATGCGAAAAGTGTGTGCCAAAAGCTTTGTCAGTGGATCAGAAGAAACAGCGCATGACTGTTCCCAGGAAATGCTCCAATGGTTGAATGTCGATCCGAACCTTCTGGAGAAAGTGGTTACTGGTGATGAGACCTGGGTCTACAAGTATGATCCTGAGTCAAAGCGTCAAAGTTCAGAATGGCATGCTGCTTCCTCACCGAAGCCAAAGAAAGCTCGCATGAGCAAGTTGTGTGTGACGTGCATGCTGATTTTATTTCTCTCTCTCTCTCTCTCTCTCTCTCTCTCTCTCTCTCTTTTTGAATGGTAAAGGAGCGATTCACAAGGAGTTTGTTGCTCGTGGACAGAGTGTCACAGGTGACTTTTATGTTGGAGTGCTCTGCCGTTTGAGGGATTGAGTTCGTCGCGTTCGCCCGTCAATCAAGGGCGATTGGATTCTCTGCCACGACAAAGCACCCGCTCACACACCGTGCGCCGCCACCGAAGTTTTGGTCAAGTTCAATGTGAAAACACTGCTGCAGCCACCCTACAGCCCCAACTTGGCTCCAAGTGACTTTTTCCTCTTCCCCCAACTCAAGACAGGCCTAAAAGGGAAGCGATTTGACTCCATCAACGCCATCCAACAGGCTTTGACGAGAGCCCTTGACAGCATGATGCCCGAGGCCTTCCAGAAGGGGTACAAACAGTGGAAGACATGCTGGCAGCGCTGTGTTGATGCTGAAGGATCATATCCCTGTATGAATCTCAGACATAGTTGTAATTAACACTCATTACTCTGTTCTGTAATTGTGTTCATGACCTGTAAATGGGCCAGTATGTTGTATCCATTTCTAATGTCAGTTTGCTTATTTGTCTCATGAAAATCTGTCTTCTATATAGTTGATGATAATTTTCATGAATGATTTTACATTTCGGACAGGAGGCTGGCAGGTCTATAGTTTCTTATGCCTTGCTTGTCTCCCTTTGTGGAAAACAGAATAAATACTCTGTACTAGTTTTGGGAAGTTGTCTACCATGAGAGATATTATGTAAACAATTGTTCAAGTTCCTTTTGCTTTATTTTTCCTCCATCTTCAACCATTATATAGAAAAAAATCTCTAGGTTTTTTTTGTTTATTCATACTTTGAACTGCATTATCTTCACCATCCACCATTACTTCCAAAATTTCGTTACTTTTATTATAAACTAGGAGTGCTTGTAACTCATCTATTGAACAACCAATGACTGTATCCACTTTGGTGAACATTTACTGGAAGTGTTATAGGCTATTGTTAGAGGTTATTTCATTTTCAGATTCTGTCTTTTGCTTTAATGATGTCTAAGAACACATTAACCAGCTTACTTTAGTGTAGGAAAGTACTGTGCATTGCTGCTACCACTAATGTAAGTGGTGGAACTGCTGAACCCATATCTGAAACCAGTTGTTCTCTAGAACCTACAATAAATGGTGATTCATCATCCACAGGGAGAGAAGAGTAATATTTTACAATGTTATTGAAATTCAATAACAATTTTCTGACATGTTCTACATCCTGGAATGGAAGTAAATCTAATCTAATCTGAACAATATCCAGGAATATGACAGGAAAGATCAGTCGAAGCAAAAAAGCCTAGCAAACATGGGCTCTGAAAAGTATAGCTTAAGAGCTGTGAGCTTTAGAGCCCATGTTTACTATACAATTTTTTCTTATCTTGGGCCATACTACCTCTTCCCAAAACATGGAAAGCAATGAACTTTCACTAGAAGATATTTGTTTCGCAGTATCGAAGATGAAGTGCTAAGGGTCTTTTGGAGTCCATGTCTCGATTTATCTTTCCTGCCATACCCCTCAACCCATACCACTTCTTTCAACATATTACTATCAGGTGTTGCAGTCATCAACTCTCTCTCTCTCTCTCTCTCTCTCTCTCTCTCTCTCTCTCTCTCTCTCTCTCTGTGTGTGTGTGTGTGTGTGTGTGTGTGTGTGTGTGTGTGTGTGTGTGGCAGAGAGAGAGAGAGAGAGAGAGAGAGAGAGAGAGAGAGAGAGAGAGGTGGGGGGTGCAGCATATAACAATAGATTGGATTCAAATAAATCAATGTATTAACAGACACTAAAAGCTAAATAAAAAATCTCAAGATGCTCCAGGTCTCCATCACAGATTCAGATATTCAGCTGAACTACTTTGTATTTGGAAACTTTGAACATAAGCCTAAAGAGTTGTATGCTACCCATTCTATGCATGATAACTGTGGGTGAAGATTCGACTGGCATAGTGCATATTTAACTAGTGTATATGGTAGAGGGCTCTTTTCAACCATCTGACATTAGTCTTCTATCTCCAATCTCAAAATAAAATCTGTAAAATGACCTGGAAACCTTCAGCACCATAATACACACATCTCAAACCCACAAAAACCTGGTATATATGGTAGAGAGAAGAGGGCTCTTTCCAACTGTTTGACATGTCTTTATCTCCAATAACAAACAGAATCTGTAAAATAACTGGAAGCCTCTAGCACCATAATCCACACATCTCAAAACCACAAAAATGTAAATCTGTCATCACCTCAAATGGCAGGTTGAAGTCCACAGAACTTGTCTTATCACATCCATACAACATACCATGCTGTCCATGTTTCAACAACTGTGTCTCATGGTCTGAAAATTTTGATGTAAAAGGAGGATGCACATGGCCTGTCTCAAAGCTCTGTGTGTCTGACTCACACCAAATACTTGCAACCTGTCAAAGGAATGCTTTCCTACATAAGGGTATCCCCATATACAAGATAGTCCTAGTGTTGCTGATTCTAAAACAATAGCTCTAAGCCTTCAGTTATAAATTGCAGGTGGCAGTTATTCCCTTAACTGTACCTGGCCGGCTCCCATCTCATAAAGCTTGCTATTCACCATCGATAAACTCTTGGTCTGAAACACTATTTTAAATGTTTATGCCCTGTAAAGTACTGAAAATTTCTTGAGCCAGTGGGCGTCTGAAAGCACGTCTGTAACCTCCTTATCTTAATGAATATCATAATGACAGGCAATTACTTCACCTCTGCGGGGAAGATGTACAAAGATAATGGGAGACAGAATAGTGGCCCTTCTGCCACCTCACACTAACTGGAATTCACACAGTATCAACATTTGTACACTCCCATATGCTCCTCTATTAAATACAAAACATGCCTCTTGCAAAATTTTAAACACAAGTTCTTAGAATGTGTGATAGTAAGCTTTAACACACCAGTCTATCAGCGAAATGTGAAGTGTTAACTGAACTAAATATAAACAGTTATTAATGATAATTAAACTAATACTCACATCTGCAGCAGGTTTCTTATCAAGTATTGGAGCAGCTGGTGACGTAGTAATTGTACTTGGTGTCTCTTCAGGCACCATTGGTGGCACAACAGGTGGTGGTACAACTGAGAGCACTGGAGCATGAGGTGGTGGTTGCGTTGGTGGTGGTTGTTGTGGTGGTTGTTGAGGTTGTGAAGACACAGGGGGAACCGGTGACTGCACCTGAGACTGTCTGCCGCGCCGAGAACTCCCACCTGAGGGCATATACATATTTTTTTTAAAACTATATACATATTTGCATTCATGTCAATTACAATTTGGAACATAATATCCTATGTATAAAATAACTCATATTCATTAAACAGAAGCCTGACATTTTTTTGGGGGGGGGAGGGAGGGGGGGGATTTCTTGCATTATTATACAGGCTTTCCATTATTAATGCGTGTTGTAACCTTACATTATAAATGAATGACAACAATATGGTTGACGCAGTATTAGGGTGAAGTAATGGGGAAAACAATGCACTAATTATATTAAAACAAAACAAGAAGCAAAGTAAACAGCAACAATATGCATAAGGTATAATTTGGTTACATCATGACAGTACAAAACATATATTTAATATTCACCAAAACTTTTAATAACGTCAGCACAAACAGCATATACAAAATAATGAAAGTTAATTATCGTTAAATATATGACAACAGCAATATAAGACTAGGGAGGGAGTAAATAACATGTAGTAACAAAATTTAATATTGGAAAATCTGAGATGGAGTAACAACAGTCTGAAATAGGATGCACGGCTACACACCACATAGGGGAGACACCATTCAACAGATGAAGAAAGAAGACTGTTAGACGTTATAAGCTATTGCACAGACTCCTTCAAACACACACACACACACACACACACACACACACACACACACACACACACGCACACACATGCACACACACACACACACACACACACACACACACACACACATGGCCACTGCCATCTCCAGATGCTGAGGTCTGGCATTGGGCCTTAACATCTGGAAATAACAGTGGTCACATGTGCACCAAGGAAGAACTCTATCTGATAGCTTATAATTCATAACAATCTTCATTCAAAGGGCCTGCATGCCACTCAACACTTGCTCTATGTAGAAAGTATCAATCTAGCCTATTTCACATTATTGTTAATAAACAGGGAATATTAAAATACCTCAGATGCCCATTCTGAGTACGATTACATTTATCACTGAGAATAACTAATACAAGATGAATCTACCTCCGATGAAATTTAATTGCAGAAGCTATTTGATACACTAACAGATATATGACTATAAAAAGGCTTAAAATATATGAAAATATGTTTAAGGTTGGGTGGGCAGAGCTATGCCACCAAACAGTTTAGCACGTAATTTCAAAGTAGATATAATAAATTGAAAAGAGTTCCTTTAAACTGCTGCATTATTCTGCCATTTATACTCATGTTTCTGAATACTCAAATGTTGTTATAAAATGATGTGCATGCCTACCTACTTACATCCATCTGGATGAGCTGTTTTATTTACAACATGAAACCCAACTCCATCAACAAAATTTTACAGATTGTTCAAGGATATTTTCTGAGCAATTTAGAATAAGGGACTTTTGGTCTCCTCTGACTCATTACATGGGAATCGCATTTCATTTCTTACTCCTCTTTATCTTTGCTTCTGAATTGCACTGAAAATAACGGCACAACAATACAAGTGTAGAGAGTATGTGCTGTTTGTCTTGTTTGGTAACAAATGTGCACCATTCACTCAAGGTACTTACTGTTGACAACAGTAATGCCCAGTTTATGTTTTCTATTCTTGGCTTGTACAATCTCAGAAATTTAAGAGTAATACCTTTACATGATGCACAATGCCTACCTTGAAGACTGTAACACTATAGTTTGATGGCATTTCTATGCTGTTCTTATGGGTACTGCATGAACCCATGACAAAATGTGCCACTCTTCTCTGGATCTTCTCTATATCTGTTAACTGTACCTGGCATGGATTCCAGTCTGATAACCAATATTAAACATTCATAATGAGTCTTCCTGCCTGCTTACGTGCAATACATTGCATTTATTTATTATCAGAGTCAACTACCAACCCTCCACCAATAGTTGATCCCCTGCATGTCTTCCTGCATTTTGCTACAATTTTCTGGATTATGATCTTGGACGTAGCCAGGCAAGTACCCACCAACACTGCATACCATTAGTTATAGAATTGCCCAAGAATACCAGAAGTCCTGAGACCCACAAATCTATGGTGGTACAGACAGCAATCCTATAAGTCCTTAAAAATTCTATAAATTTACAGAATCAGTCAGATAACAGAAAATAATCTCACATGATACACCTAATAATGGGTCACACAATGAGGGCGTGGAGACATGAACAGGGAGAAAATGATAGGACAGAGGAGGCAGAAACTGTTGGGTGGAGGGTGTGGGGACAATAGGTTGCTATAGGTTAAATCCGGGATAATTTTGGGAGTGGTTAATGTGTTGTGAGGATAACTTGCATCTAGCCAGTTCAGAAAAGGTGGTGGTGGGGAGGGGAGGATCCAGGTGGCCAAGGTTGTGAAGCAGCTATTGAAATCAAGCATGTTATGTTCAGCACATGTTGTGCCACAGGATGTTCAAGCATGCTCTTGGCCACAGTTTGCCAATGGCTCATTCATCCCGGCGGACAGTTGGTAGTTTTTCACATCAATTTAATAAGATGTGCAATGATTGCAGTAGAGCTGGTATATGACATGGCTGTTTAGCCCTCCCATGCCTCCATCTAGTCCATGCATGCTCCACTAGACAGCACTCTTCTCTCACCCTGCTGTCCTTGTCCCAATCCAGACTGCTTCTCAATGACACAGTTGCATTCCAGTCCGAGCTGTCAGAGATGGCGATCATATGTGCTTGCTTTTATGAATTTGTGTGTATTTCCTTTTCTGAAGAAGGTTTTGGCCAAAAGTTAAACACATAACAGTCTTTTCGTTGTGCCTGTCTGCAATCTGTGTCACCTTTTGAGTGAGTAGCAATTTTTCCTTTCCCTAATATTGTTGATATTCCAAACTGGAGTTTTCTGATTAAATGTTAATTGGTAACAGTCAGTACAATACTTTACTGCTTAGAATTGACACAAAGATTTAATCTATGTTTTATATAACAAGACATTATATCTAGAATGTTGCGTTTGAGATGGATTCTAAGTTGCAATAGCAGCAGGTACTGTGACTTGTTAGGTATCAGATGTTGTGTATTTTCTCATGAAGTAAGAAGAAAAAAAGTCGTTAAAACAACTAAATGTCATGAAACTGGTAAATGTGAAAGTAATACTGCAAATATTTTGAATAAAAATAGTGACTGTGCCAAAAGTGAAATGAGAAGACCTGCCACAGTGGAATGTGCAGTATGTACCTCTAAAAGTTGTGCAATAAACTGCTGTGTAACAGGTTCACTCAATGATACCACTCTTTTGTCTCCTTGTTGGACCTCAGATCAGTGGAATTATTTTAATACTGAGAACTTATGGATAATTATTAACAAAGGTAGGTTATGATGTAACATACATTCAGAAGCAAATTTTATTCCTAACAAGACTCAGGGAATCACATTTTGCAGGAATGGACGCAAAAACACACCGCATAGTTTGAGGAAAAATTTGTGAATACAAATTAAGTACATCATACATATCTGCCTCAGAAATAGTAGAACTAAGCAAAGAGCTATACTTAGAACAAAGTGTTACAACAATGCAACAAAAAGAAGTTGACACCACTGCTCGTGTTTTTTTAGAACATCTTACAAAATTGCAAAATATCAGAGACCTTATGCTGATAAACCAGCTGAGACAGATCTCCAATATCTTAACAGGTTTAATATGGGAAGAATCCTTCAACAAATTTCTCTTGCACTAATCTCACAAGTCATGTTGCTAAAAGTATATGAGAAACGATTGTGATACATATTACAGACAACAGACAGAAAATAAGCACATTAAGAGATAAATCTATCACACTACGCAAAATGTAGGCACTAGTTGTGTGTTTAAAATTTTCTGTGAAGGATAGTGACAGCTGTCAAATTATGTTTCTAAACCTGACTGAACTAGAGAGTATTACTGCCTTTCTTAAAAAGCTCAACTTATTTAGACTGAATGTAGACTGTTTAAAAGAATGTCTGATATGTTTTCCTGGGATGGTGCCTCAACATTGATGAGCACAATATAAAAAAAATTATTTACCTTGCACTTCAGCAGCAACAGACTATAGGTAGCTATTAATGATTCCATCAGAGAAATCAATGGAATAAATTGCTTTCAGGTATTTGTAGAAAAACTGTATGTTATATACAATCAATCTGCTAAAAAACAAAAGGAACTAAACACCTATGCAAAAGCTTTGGGGCAACTAATGTTGGATATTGATCAAAATTTTCACAATTTGGTGGATTTCATCAACTAAAATATCTCTACAAACTGTACGGGAAAACTTTGAGAGTTTATATTCCCATTTTGATATGGATGAGAATGATGCTACAAGAGATCAGAAAGAAAGAGCCAAATATTGTGGTTTACAGAAATATTTACGAAGTACAGAGTTTGTGGAAAATTTAGGAATAATGTTGGATGCATTGATAGAATTAGCTGGTCTCTCATGTGATCTTCAAAAGAGGGAAATGAGACTGCCAACATAATGTAAATGGATAAAAAGAACTGTTAGAGCGTTTCAATTATTGCAGCAAAATTATGGCCATTATGACACAGTTGCTAACAATATGACTAAATTATGTAAATTCAAGTCTGTGCCTCTGTCAAGCTCCAATAAAATACAAATCTTTTATGTATGATAGTTTTACGGGAACCTTATCAACAATTTAGAACCACGACTGTTAACTAAGTAGTCTTTTTACAGTGGCATAAATCAAAATTTGCAAAATAGTAGTAACTATAATAACCCCACCTGCATCTAAAAGTGTCAAGTCCATTTGGATGGTCCAAGAAGCTAGATTTAATATATGGAGAAGAAAATATAGTTCATATCTACAAACAATAGGGGAGTCACAAGAGCTTTCAGGGACTACAAGAAAAAACGAAATACTAAAAGGAAGCATCAGGTTCTATTGCCATTGCTTTGTGCTTCAAACATTATTGCTATATGAACACCTGAGTGTGAACCCCTGCATAGCTCCATGAATGAGATTGTAACTCCTTTTTAAGTAGTACCATTTTGGTGGATCATTTGGCCAATTTGATGTTCATCAATCTAAATGGACTTCCTTTTTTCTGGATTTCGCCAATCGCTATATGTGAAATCCAGATGGCAAATGGGAGGTGATCATCAGAGAAAGCGGCCCCCCCCCCCAAAAAAAGGGGGAAATTTCGAAAAATTTGGTGAATACCAGACGTTATAATTTTCCAATCAAAGCCCTGATTACAATTGTCTTATATCTGTGTCTGCTGTATAAACTAAGTGATATCCAAGAGTGGTCAAACTGAGTTAGTCATAAGGATCTGAGGACAATTCCCAGTCTGTCAAGAGATATGAAACAGTAACACTTGCTTTAAGATCATGTATTCAAGCACTGAGCACGGTACTGTTTGTTAAGTCATAATGCTAGTGATTCACTTTCCACTGCAGTGATGAGAACAGTCAGGTGAAAATAGTGTGGTATATATTTCTGTCTGGACTTGGCACACTATACCCTGTGACAAAAATGTACAACAGGAGTCTGTACCAACTATTGTGGGGGAGAGGGGCAGGGAGGGGGGTGGGGGTGGGATTGGGGGGGGGGGGGGGGAGGGAGAAATATATGGGTTTTGTTTGCAAAAAGGATACAACTTGGAGGAAAATGTTAACACAAACTTACATGGTAAGATTGACTTTTAAAAACAGTGACTCAGGTAGCAAGATTGACTTTAATACATAATTATTTTCTTCGTAATGCAACAGAATAAGCACTACAGCATATGACACTATATTCTATACATTCATTTTCTCAATGAATACCCCCTTAAGGACTTAAGAGACCTCTTCACTTAGACAAATCTCTTGAAGATGTACATGACACTTCCAACGAGATGCCTGATAGTTATAGTTCTGATGACAATTTGACACCAAAAAAGAAAAAAAACAGAGAAAGAGACAAAATAAATCTCAGATCTCAGACCCTAGTAATTATCTGCACAGTTTAGCAATTTCGACAACATCGCAGGAAGGAAAGTGACAATATCATTAGCCTGAAATATTTTTGTCAAACATTTTACTAGATGATGTCATAAGTCTGAGAAGTTTTGCCTTCCTGATGGGTTCTTTCTGGGGCTTTTTGAAGCTGCAGAGCATCTCCACCCAGCACAGGTGCTGTATATGTGACTGTAGCCTGCTTTCTGTGGCATGAGGGCCTGTCACCGAGAGGCACAAATAAGACAGTATCTTGTTTATCAACAATGTAGGAAAAGACAGATTGCTACTTACCGTAAAGAAGAGACACAAAGTTGATGACAGGCCTAATTAAAAGACACTCACATACAGATTTCAGCCACAGTCTTTATCAGTAACACACACACACACACACACACACACACACACACACACACACACACACACACACAAGCGCGTACATAAGCACTTCTCGTGCACAGACAACCACCAGCTCCAGGATCTTGGGCTGGAATGCAGCACCACAAGGAATGCAAGCAGCAATCTGGAGGGGATGGGGAAGGGGAAGGGATAGTAGTGTACGGGTGTGGAGAGAGATGAACACTGTCTGGTGGTGTGTGCAGGGACTAGACTATGAACAGGCACAGTGTCACGAGGTTGTGGGACAGGGAGGTGAGGAAAAAGGAACAAAAAACGAGACGAGCAGGGAAAGACGAGCGGATGCATTGGCAGAGGGCTGCAAATAAACAGCGTGGGAGATGAGAATGGGAAGGACAGAGGGGGATGGAAACTGTTGGGTGGAGGGGGTGGGAACAGTATGTTACCGTAGGTTGAATCTAGGATAATTACAGGAGTGGAGAACGTTTTGTAAGGATAACTCCTACCTGGACAGTTCAGAAAAGCTGGTGGTGGAGGGAAAGGTCCAGATGGCTCAGGTAGTGAAGCAGCCATTGAAATCAAGTGTGTGACATTCAGCAGCATGGTGTGTCACGGGATGGACTACTTTGCTCTTGGCCACATTTTGAAGGTAGCGTTCATCCTGGTGGACTGTTGGTTGGTAGTCATACCAATATAAAAAGCTTTTCAATGATAGAAGCATAGCTGTTAAATGACATGGCTGCTTTCACAAGTGGCACGGCATCTGATCGGGTAGGACAGATCTTTGACAGGACTGGAATAGGAAGTGCCGGGTGGGTGGATTGGGCAGGTTTTGCACCTGGGTCTCCCACATGAATATGATCCTTGTGGCATGGGGTTGGGACTGCCAGTGAGGTAGGGATTGACTAGGATGTTGTGGAGGTTGGGTGGGCGATGGAACATCACTTTAGGAGGGGGTGGGCAGTAGCTTGGGTAGGATGCCCTCTTTTCAGGGCACGATGATAGATAATCAAAGCCCTGTCAAAGAATGTGGTTCAATTGTTCGATTTCGAGATGGTAGTGGGTGATGAAGTAGATACCCCTTTGTGGCTGGTTCTTGGGAGCGGTGGGGGGATTGGGGCCGTGAGGGGGAAATGGCACGGAAGATCTGTTTGTGAATTAGGTCTGGAGGATAGTGCCTGTCTATGAAGACCTTGGTGAGAGCCTCAGCATACTAAGCAAGGGAGTTTTTGTCACTGGCAGGTATGCCATCCCTGGGTAGCCTAGCTATATGGGAGGGATTTTTTGGGTGAAACAGATGACAGCTGTCAAAATGCAGGCACTGTTGATGATTGGTGGCTTCAATGTGAGCAGAGGTGTGGACGGAGCCAGCAAAGAGGAGGTGGTCTACATTGAGAAATGTAGCATGCTGGGTTGAGGAGGATCACGTGAAGCAGATAGGAGAGAATGTGTTGAGGTTGTGGAGGAACAGAGATTGGGTGTCTGCATTTTGGCAGCTGTCACCCCTTTTGCACCAAAAAATCCCTCCCATATAGCCTGACTACCTGGGGACATCATATCTGCTGTTTCTAAAACTCCCTTGCTCAGCTGACAGTCTCACCAAGGCCATCATCGAAAGGCACTATCCTCAAAACCTATTCCACAAACAGATCTCCCATGCTATTTACCCTCACACCCCCAATCCTACCACCACCCCCAAGAACCAGCCACACAGGAGTGTCCCTTTCATCACCCAGTACCACGCTGGAGTGGAACAAGTGAACCACATCCTTTGTCAGGGCTTTGATTACCTATCATCGTGCCCTGAAATGTGGGACATTCTATCCAAAATACTTCCCGCCCCTCCTAAAGTGGTGTTCCGTCGCTACCCAACCTCCGTATCATCCTAGTCCATCCCTACACCACTTCCTCTCCCAATCCTAACCCCAACCCTTGCCACAAGGAACATATCACTGTGGAAGAAGCAGGTGCAAAACATGCCGAATCCACCCAACCAGCACTTCCTATTCCACTCCTATCACAGGTTTCTTCTACCCCACCAGGGCCCGGGCCACCTATGTAAGCAGCTATGTCATTTACCAGCTCTGTTGCTATCATTGCACAGCTTATTATATTGGTATGACTACCTACTAGCTGACCACCAGGACGAACGGTCACTGCCAAACTGTGGCCAAGAGCAAAGTAGACCACTCTGTGGCACAGCATGCTGCTGAACATAACACACTTGATTTCAATGGCTACTTCACTACCCGAGCTATCTGGACCCTTCCCTCTACCACCAGCTTTTCTGAACTGTGCAGATACGAGTTATCCTTACAACGCATTCTCCACTCCCACAATTATTCTGGCTTCAACCTACGGTAACATACCATCCCCACACCCTTCCCCCAACAGTTTCCACCACCTCTGTCCTATTATCTCCTCCCCATTCTTATCTCCCAGCCTGTTTATTCGCCACCCTCTGCCAATGCATCCATCCGTCTTTTCCCGCCCCTCTCCTTTTTTCCACACCTCCCTTCCCCACAATCTCCTGATGCTGTGCCAATTGGCAGTCTAGTCCCTGCACACTTTACCATGAAGCACTCATCTCTCCCCCGTCCCATACATTATTATCCCTTCCCCTTCTCCTTCCACTTCCCCTTCCCCTTCCCCTTCCCCTTCCCCACAGCCTCCAGATTGCTGCTTGCATCCCATCTGATGTTGCATTCTAGCCCGAGATGCTGGAGCTGGCGGTCGTATGTATATCGTAATTGTGCCTGTCTGCAACTTTGTGTGTCTTCTTTACAGTAAGTACCAATCTGTCTTTTCCTACGTTGTTGATATTCGTACCTGGAGTTTACATTAGCTAACACTATCTTGTTTGTTTCAGTGCATCACAAAGAAACTAAAAACTGAAGTAAAGACATTTATCATGTATTTGGACACACGAGCTAGAGAAAGCAACTCATGTTGTTGTGACATGCACAGTAGCCCTGCAAGACTTAACACTAGACTTAACTGATGACAAAATTTTACTGCTTGCACTTGCGCCTAAAGAGTGCGATGAACTGAACAGCCTGTAAAAAAAAATTATTATTATTATTATTTTTTCCACAGTTCCATTGAATATCCTCAGTGTAGTAAAAAGAAGTCATCTACTGTTACAGAACTGATTTAAGGGAACTTCCTCGACTCCCCACCACTGTTTAAAAATCAGCCACAGCAATGGTTAAATTTTCAATAGGAGGCATGTGACATGACTGCGCTTAATTAAAAGATGATTGTGGACTACTATTCTACAACACAGCATTCGATAATGGTGAATAATAGAAGGCCCTCTGTATAAATGAGGCACTGAGCGGTCGAGGCATTGAGTGGTTGACAGTTACATAAAGAAGACTGAAAATGTTCCTAAGCTATAGTAAGATGCCCTCTTTCAGAGGTAGCCTGTACAGAATACACGTACACCTTGTGAGGATAAAAATTTGTGCATGTAAGTTACATTGCAAATGGCACCACATATGACATCAGAATAATGCATATACAAGTGTGGCTTGAAACAATTATGTTAGCATTAATTTTGATCAGTTAACAACAACAACAACAGTAGGACGATTTTATTTTGAAAAAGCTACTACTGGTAGTTAGTTTGGATGATGATTCATGGATTTCTGGGTGTTTCTTAGTGACAATGTTCACCCAAAGTAGCAGGGTGACAGGTGTGCACATCTTGTAGCTCCCCGGTTTTGGGTCACTGTAGTATCAGTTCATAATTGTAGAGTAGAGACAGCAAAAGATGAAACAATCAAGCAAATCACAGTAATCAAATTTATTAACATACGTGGTATAAATTAGAAGAAATATATTCTTTGGTGCATTAAAATTAGTTACTACAATTCCTGTGTGCAAGACTGGCTCTGATCTGAGAACTAGCAGTCAGAATTAAAAGTGGTAACCAAAAATGTATTTTTTGTTGTACTACATTATTGTAATTTTGACAGCTGACACAGCAATGCCATTCCATGTATCCAAAGAAATTACTGTGGTACATCTTTCCTCTCTTTCCACAATCCAAGCTGCATGGGAAATCTGCGCTATTGTTAAAATTAGATAAGCCAAATAATGAGATATGTGATGACCTGCCAGCTAATTTATTACAAGCATTTTTAGATACTTTAAAAACATTAATTTGTTGCCATAAAGTCTGAATGACAATAACTGTATCAACAGATCAATACATCATAATAATGTAAAGCAATGAAATGAATCATGGTCTCAGAAGCAGAAAAGGCCTAGTTATAAATATAACAGCAATTATACATTCAGCACTATGAATAGATCAGTTTTGTCAATTTACTTGCTTAATCCAATGTTTTCACAGCAGCTATTGCTGGACACTTTCTTCAGAAGATTAATTACATATGGATGTGTGTGTTGTAAGCTGATGAAATGACATTTTCAGAAAGTGGGAATTATAAAAAATTAAAGCGAAATATTATCACAGTACAAAATACAATCCATATACATTCTCCATTAAATTAAGAAGACAAAAACTGCTGTGATGCTACACCCAATAAGATATAAATACCAGCTTTTCTAATATATTTTTGCAATAAAGAAAAAAAAAAATATTCCTCCCTGTCAATCTTTTTCTCCTCCTCCACACTCTCCAACTGCATCCTATTACAAAATTTGAAGCATAAATGGGTTCACAAAAGATCGATAAAGCAATATTAATATGCATAAAAAAAAGAATAAAGATTAAATCAAGGCAAAATAACAGGAGAAACAGAAAGAAATGACAATTAGTGTTCAAAACTATTTAACGATTTATCTACATGAGCATCTACAAAGCAAAATGCAAAATCTCCATCACCATATTACCACATAAATAACAATTACATTTCAAGCAGTGAACAATCTTAAACACACACATCATATTGCAATATATTACAAAAACAAAACATGAAAGATACACATGAAGCCATATTCATTTGTCAAGAACCAAATACCAGCCTTTCCCTTTTACAAAATAAGCTGTGTGTTGAAGTGGCACGTCTGGGCTAAAAGTGTTCAAACCTTACTATCTATAAGAGCAGACTGAAACAAGGGAAACAGAGAGTAAAGTGCATTTTCTCAGTAAGCATTGTTGCTTACCCACTCTATATTTACACTGAATCTTATTTTTTACACATTTGTCGTCCCTTTTGCTTTCTTCGTTTAATGTTACTTTTACATTTTATCCTTTAATCACTTAAAATTTAATATCTCATTTTATGCATGTATTTCTGCTGAACATTATTTTTGCTTTGCTTCCTTCACAACATTTTCTCTCAAAGTCACCCATTCCTCTTCTATTGCATTCCGTTTCCCTGTTCCATACTTCAAAACTCTCAACAATCACTTGGTAGTTTCAATTTATTGAGGCCCCATCTTCTTGGTTTCCTACCTTTTTGCATTTTCTTCCGCTTTATCTTGCATTTTATAACTGATAAATTATGGTCAGAATGCACAATGACTCCTGGAAATGTTTTGCAATTTTAGACAGGATTTATAAATCTATCTTAGAATTGTATAACCTGTCTGAAACTGTAATGACTCGTGCTACTTGTGTGAAAGCACATACACAGTGGTGCAAAGTGCCTACTTTTCTGTTACTTTTTCTCTGATAACCCCTTGCTTGTTATTCACTAATATAACTAGCACTAAAATAGCACACACCTCGTTATTAATACAAATTTGGAATAAATCTTTACCTGAGCAGACTACCATATATTTAGTATCCCCAACGTGATACGAACATGTTAGTACTACCATGCTGGCTTATATGTTCTGTGTTGCGTCAGAACACGCATGCAAATGAATGCTTCAACAGCTATTACTGAGCCAGCACAGAGTAGCAGCGTGACTGGGAGCGTCACGATGACGCCACCATCTTTCCGGCAGCAGACCAGTACTGTGCTTTGCACAGCTAGAGAGCCAGTCCATTTTAGTGCACATTTCATAAGATGAAACAAAGTGTAGGTAAGTGGTTGCATCACTAATGGAAGATGTGGCCACCGAGGTGCAAGATATTCTCGTGACACCGCCAGAAGTGAAACAGTATCCTGCTACACAGAGTACTCTTATTACACACACGTCTCACTTGGAAGTAAAGAGGCTTGAGAAACTTCTACGGGTGGAAGGACTAGGAGATCGACTTCCATCGCAGCCCCTACGGCATCTATGGACACAGCCAGTGATGATGTGTTTCGTAATATCTGGTTGTCGAGGTTACCTGCTGAATGCATTGTCACAAACAGTGGCTAAGATTGCAGAAATGTATCCCTCAGGGAACACTGCAGTGCTGATTCCTGCAGTCTCAGTTAGCAGAACCAAATACATACATTGCCATACTGCAAACAGCACATACTAAACAACGGCCATATCAACGTTCGTCAAGGAGTTGTAACTGTTCACCTGCAGTGTCAAACATCTGCTGGAATCATAAAAAATTTTGCAAGGACAGGTAGAAAATGCACACCACCATGTAAATGGAGTAATGACACACTATCTGTGGCAGCTTGAGCTATCTCCACTAGTAATACCCACTGATTATTCATTACAGATTACAGCACAAAAGTGCAATATTTAGTGGACACAGGAGCTGAAGTATCAGTGTATCCAGCAACTAAATTACAGGCCACAACTGTGATGATTATTACTTATATGCCACCGATGACTCAAAGATTAAGACCTATGGACGAGTTAACTAAAACTTAGTCTTGGTCTCCATCTAATGTTCAAATGATCATTTACAGTGACCAACATCTGGCAACCGATCTTGGGAGTAGATTTGCTGTCTTGTCCTCCTACATTTTAGCTCCTGACCTGTGAGGGCACCGTCTGAATGATGCAATGACAAATCTTAACTACTCAAGGAAAGCTTAACTACACTCTACCCATGACAGTAAGTGTAATCGCCGAGGACACACAATGTATGTCGCTGTTGAAGGATTTACTTGAAGTTACGAGGCAGTCATCTACAATACAGAAATGTCAACCATATGACAGTGCACCACATGCTCACCACACCAGGTCCGCCTGCCTACACTCATCGTAGGTGCCTGGCACCTGAGAAGCTAAATGCAGTCAAGCAGGAATTACACAATATGTTAGCACAAGGTGATGTCAAATTTCGAGTAGCAGCCAGGCAGCCCCAAAGAACAATGGTTGGCGTTCATGTCACGACTAGTTCCAGTTAAACACGAGGACCATTCTGCACCAGTATCCTGTGACACATATATAGGATTTCTCCACTGCTGTGTATGGTAAGACAAACTTTTCCATGATCGACTTAGTGCGTGCATATTACAGGCTACCTGTAATCATGGAGAATGCCCCTGAAACAGCTGCCACTACACCTTTTGGATTGTTTTGAGTTCACGAGTACAAACGTTCAAGCGTTTCACGGATGAGGTCATGCAAGGCTTCAGTTTCTGCTATGTATACATACATTGTGCACAGTCTAGTAATAAACTCTTCAAAATGTATTTATGGGACAACAGAAGTTCATTTCCTGGGATACACTGTAGACAAAAATGGCATACACCCTCCTCAAGATAAATTACAAGCCATTATCACATATCTTCATCCAGTCACAATTAGAGAGCTTTGTTTGTTTTTTGGTGTTGTAAATTTTTACCAACACTTCATTTCTAATCATTTTCTGATCTCAGCTCCATTAAATGAAGTACTTAACGAAGCACCAAAACCAAATAACAGATTACAGTGGACGAGTGAAACAGACTCTACTTTGCAGGCCATAAAGATCAGACGCTATGTGACCGACACATACTATAGCGCAAGCTCTGCTTCCATTAATGGTCGACACCTCTGCTACCAAAGTTGGAGCAGTACTGCAACAGTCATTATGCCATTGTTGGCAATCACTTGCATTTTACAGCCAAACAACAGCAGGGCGACATAAGAGTGGGAACTGTATGCTACATATGCTGCTATAAAAAAATTCAAACAGTACTTGGAAGGTTGACAATTTAGTATTTGTGACTTATACTTTTAAGATGAAGCAGAGCAAGGCATCTACAAGACAGCTGCAGCATTCAGATGACACTGATACATTTTTAACTCGTTTTGTTTATGTACAAGGCAACCTTAACGCGCCCGCAGATGCACTATCCTGTGTCGAAACATTGAATGTAACAGAGCAGACAACAGCACAGATCGAAACTATAGCTACAGCCATTGATTATGATGCTCTTGCTTACGCACATCATCATGTTGCATGTTCAACACTGAAACTGTGCCAACTAATCACACCTGAAATGAGTGCCAAACTGACTGCGACATCTCTGCTAGGACACCACAACTGTTTGTACTATAAGTACTATAACAATTTCAAACTCAGGTGATTGCAGCTACACACAGTCTAGCACAAACTGGAATTCGAGGCACCATTAAGTTAGTGGCCCATATTGCATACGATCTGCAAAGCATTTGTCAAAAGCTGCATGACATGTCAATGGAATGAAATCTCACGCCACATCAAGGCACCATTGGGAGCATTTGTCCCCCTAACCAACAATCTGAACATGTTCACATTGACACTATAGGACCTCTCACAATTTCTGAAGACTACAGCTACTGCCTCACAATAGTGATGACTGGAAGTGTTTCCAATGACAGATATCAAGGCAGAGACAGTAGCACAGACATTCCTTCGTTGGTGGATCGCTCAATTTGTCATGCCTTTACACATCACTGCTGACCACAAATGTTAATTAGAAGCTTATCTCTTGATGGTACTGGCAATGTTACTAGGTATTAATTGCACACAAATCATGACCTACCGCCCTGCAGCGAACAGCATGGTTGAGTGTGTATATCAGTTGTAGTGTCGTGCCACACAGAAATTGTCTGAGGCACTGGCTATTGTGCTCTGTGGGCTGTGAATATCTTTCAAGAGTGATCTTATGACACGACAGCCAAACTAGTCTACGGTCAAACATTAAGACTGCTAGCAGAATTTACACATGATGGTACAGATGAAAACATAGTTTCATCAAATATTGCTGTTAAATTGAGAGCGCATACTTGCCAGCTTCAGCTCATTGTCCCCAGATAGCAAACTGGACAAAGTCCATTCATTTTCACAGATTTAGACAGCTACACACACTTATTTTTGCACGGTGACTCTGTTCGTGAACCACCTCAACCACTGAACGAGGGACCCTGCAAAGTATTACATGGAGGCAGCAATACATTCAGAGTTGACACACATGGTGTGCTGACTACAGTTGCCCTTGACCAGATCAAACCTGCATTTATTGATGCGCAAGATACAACTAAAAAACCAGCTACACCAGTTATAAAAAGTAAAGATGCCACAACTGAATCCACCCTGCAACCAACGTCCCTGGATTCAAGAGCGCTGTGACAACATGTTCTGGGCACCGTGTCAGATTCAAAATAAAATATCACTGACAACGAAGGGGTGTGGGGCGAGGGATACAGTGACTCGTGCTACTTATGTGAATATGCAGACATGGTGATGTGAAGTACATAAATATTCTGTGTGTGTGTACTTTTGCATTATGTATTCTTTGACATTACTTTTTCTCTGCTTCTTATTCACTAATGTAACTAGCACTATGAATAGTATGCAACTTGTAATTATTATATATATATATGGGAAACATTCCACGTGGGAAAAATATATCTAAAAACAAAGAAGATGTGACTTACCAAACGAAAGCGCTGGCAGGTTGATAGACACACAAACAAACACAAACATACACACAAAATTCTAGCTTTCGCAACCAACGGTTGCTTCATCAGGAAAGAGGGAAGGAGAGGGAAAGACGAAAGGATGTGGGTTTTAAGGGAGTGGGTAACGAGTCATTCCAATCCCAGGAGCGGAAAGACTTACCTTAGGGGGAAAAAGAACAGGTATACACTCGCATACACAGACACAAGCACTAACAGACATTTGTAAAGGCAAAGAGTTTGGACGGAGATGTCAGTCGAGGCAGAAGTACATAAGCAAAGATGTAGTTGAATGACAGGTGAGGTATGAGCGACAGCAACTTCTCGTTACCCGCCAGGCCTCAACCTCCGCTAATTTCAAGTTGCCGCCGCTCATATCTCACCTGTCATTCAACTACATCTTTGCCTATGTACTTCCGCCTTGACTGACATCTCTGCCCAAACTCTTTGCCTTCACAAATGTCTGCTAGTGCTTGTGTCTGTGTATGTGCGGATGGATATGTGTGTGTATGCGAGTGTATACCTGTCTTTTTTCCTCCTAAGGTAAGTCTTTCCGCTCTCGGGATTGGAATGACTCCTTACCCTCTCCCTTAAAACCCACATCCTTTCGTCTTTCCCTCTCCTTCCCTCTTTCCTGGTGAAGCAACCGTTGGTTGCGAAAGCTAGAATTTTGTGTGTAAGTTTGTGTGTCTATCAACCTGCCAGCACTTTTGTTTAGTAAGTCACATCTTCTTTGTATATATATAAACAAAGATGATGTGACTTACCATACGAAAGCGCTGGCAGGTCGATAGAAACACAAACAGACACATACATACACACAAAATTCAAGCTTTCGCAACAAACTGTTGCCTCATCAGGAAAGAGGGAAGGAGAGGGGAAGACAAAAGGAAGTGGGTTTTAAGGGAGAGGGTAAGGAGTCATTCCAATCCCGGGAGCGGAAAGACTTACCTTAGGGGGAAAAAAGGATGGGTATACACTCGCACACACACACATATCCATCCACACATATACCATATAATAGAGGGAAACATTCCACGTAGGAAAAATATATCTAAAAACAAAGATGATGTGACTTACCAAATGAAAGTGCTGGCAGGTCGACAGACACACAAACAAACACAAATATACACACAAAATTCAAGCTTTCGCAACAAACTGTTGCCTCATCAGGAAAGAGGGAAGGAGAGGGAAAGACGAAAGGATATGGGTTTTAAGGGAGAGGGTAAGGAGTCATTCCAATCCCGGGAGCGGAATGACTCCTTACCCTCTCCCTTAAAACCCATTTCCTTTCGTCTTTCCCTCTCCTTCCCTCTTTCCTGATGAGGCAACAGTTTGTTGCGAAAGCTTGAATTTTGTGTGTATGTTTGTGTGTCTGTCGACCTGCCAGCACTTTCATTTGGTAAGTCACATCATCTTTGTTTTATATACCTGAGGATGTTTTATAGAATGAAACATGTCATGGCTTATTGAATGCTCATAAAATAACAGCTGTGGTGGTTTCCTTAACATTTATATTAATTAGCTGTGGAATCAGAACATGATGAAGATTACACATTTTAACTGTGATATATATATGGGATAAATTTGTATTTTAACAGACTGCAACAAAACATTCTGGTGTCCCTAGGTATCTTCTATGTACAGACTTCTTTCATAATTCTTAAACCACGTTTTTGCAATGATTAAACTGTACACCATGCAAAATTCTACTGCGTGCCTTTTCCTTTAATTCCTATCCCACAATTCATGTTCTCCTTTTGGTACAGCTGAATTTCATCTCCCCCCCCCCCCCCCTTCCCTCACCAATCACAGTTAAAATGTGTAATCTTCATCATGTTCTGATTCCACAGCTAATTAATATAAATGTTAAGGAAACCACCACAGCTGTTATTTTATGAGCATTCAATAAGCCATGACATGTTTCATTCTATAAAACATCCTCAGGTGACAAAGTGGAAAAATTTGAAATGCTTATTCACACAATGAAAGTGGAAAGTTGTTTGCTGAAATATGACAAATACAAAGTTTCACTTTGCTGATTGGTTTTGATATAAGGACAGTCAATGAGGTGAAACATTGTACTTGTTATATTTCAACAAGGACATTTCAATGTTTTGTTGAGCGATCATGCATTTCAGATAGAGACAATGGCACTTTTCTCCCATTTTGTCAACTGAGGATGCTTCTATAGAATGAAACCAATTGTGACTTAATGTGCTTAAAATAACAGCTGTGGTGGTTTAGTTATCATTAAAATTTTTGTCTCTCATAACATACTACATAATGTATTTTATCTCAAACTTTTTTTTTCTATTTCTTCCTCATCTGTTGTGCCATTAGGCATGTAAACATGTACTACTGTGGTGGGTCGTGGTTTCGTTTCTGTATTAAACTGTTTTCTTTACTATACTGACACATCTAATAAATCTAACATTTCACATTCCCCCCATGCAAGATTTCCTTTGGTTTTTCTTCTGACTAGTCCCCACCTGGAGATCAGAATGAAAGGCTATAGCTTTGGAATATTGTATCCAATAGGATATCATAATTATACCATGTAGTACAGTATGTCCTTCCACTACAGCAATGTCCATGGTTGAACATAGACCACAATCATGATTTTTATAAAAGTAGGACGTTTCTGTTTAAATGAACACCTCGTTGAAGGATTCATGGCATAGATGATATTATCAGGTGCTAAACGAGTGAAAATAAAGTTTTTGGGCCAAAGTCAGTCAAAATTTCCCGTTTTGAACAACTTTTGTTTGTAAAGGTGGTTCTTGATCTAGGAAAGCAATGCACTAGTTTTGAGCTTTTAGCCACAAGTTTTATTTAATGGTCAATGTGGTGTTCAAACTACATCTCACTGATAACAAAGACCTTCCAGTCCTATATCATGCAACACCAATGCTACAAACTCTGTCTCCTTTCACATTTCCTTCTACAGAGTTTAACAAAGTCCGCAGTGGTTCCATAAATTGCAGTATAAGTCACAAAGGATACAATCACAGGGAAGAGAAATATCACCGTACAAGTTCTTAAGCACATCTTGCAGCGAATAACCTGACTTCACTACTTTTAACACATCTTTCAGAACATTCTCTTTTCAAATATTGTTCTGCCTATACAGAAAGACTTGGGAATCACCAGCTGTATAAGATGACATATCAAAATCATTTAGATTCAAGCACTTAAACACAGGTCACTATAGAAGTAGAAACCATTGTGACACTCACTACAATATTCTCTTATGGAACAATTATAGTTAAGATTTTAATTGCAGGCACCTTGCGCTCAACAACCTGAATCTTCAGGAAAATTAAAGGTCCTCTGAGTGTTGACTGGAATAAATATTCAATGAAGACTTCAACCTATCTGTAAATGGTGACAGTAATTATCATATAATATTCAAAACAACAGATAGCAATGATGTTTATTATGTATATGTTCCCATAACTGCATAAAATACAACTGGTCACATACATGTTTACAGATATTTTCATAAATAATATATACATAACGTTTCAGTCTGCTCTCTCTATAAACTTTTAAAATGGAAGTATTTGTTGGTTTTCTTTAATCACAACAATATTCTATTACTATTGGTCAAGTAAATGAAATATCTCTTTACAAATAAGTTCAGCAGTGTGAAATAGATATAAAATGAACTTCATCAGAAACATTTTTAATCCATTCAATGGTGATTTTGTTTAATAAACTTGAAAGAAACTTCTAACACACTACAGCAATAGCAGTACAATCTGTAGCTATAAAGAACACAGTCTGTCAAATATATCCTGAAATAGCACATTCAAGTTGTTGAAAGTCAAATGACTTAGCATGTAGCACAACCAATCATAGCACACAGTAAAAATGGGCAAATGCTCCAACAGATCATTTTGAAAGAAAGAGGTAATTGCGTAACAATCACCACACAGGAAGAGCTCATATGTATTCCAGAAATGTTGTTGTTTTATAGAGCTCAAACATAATGCTGGAGAGCAGGGAAAAATATATGAAGGGAGTCATAAAGTTTTAATTTTGTTTGTCTGCAAACATATAATGCTGTCCTGACACACACTGAAATACCCAAGCCAAAACAAAATGATGCACATCATCTCCACTTTATCAGCAGGCTATGTCATTTCTCTTTGGCTTCTATACTGGTGTGCTTTAGAGTGGGGACAAGGTGTAGCAGGACTGCAGGTATGTACCTGCAAAGAAACAAAGTACGGAGCTTTGTTTCTTCAAAGTGATGACAAACTTTATGTTACCTTTCAGATGTATTTTTACAAATGTGTGCACGTTTCTTCTACTTCCAAATCTCATGTAGAATGACAAGAAAAAAAGAGATAAACAGTAATGGATACATCAAATACTCATATATTAAATAACAAGATGTGAGACACGGTGCTGAATGTGATTATTTTGTGTCAAATAACATTTCTTTGAAAACCATTCTGACTATTACATAACATGTGCTTCTGATAATACACATATAAATTCAACACACAGGTTGTTGTTGAACTTTAGCAATATCAACACACATCTAAAAGTTCACAATATTTTGTAAGTGGAGTTGGGGTTAGGTTGGGTTGTTGGGGGGAAGAGACCTAACAGTGAGGTCAGCGGTCTCATCGGATTAGGGAAGGACAGGGAAGGAAGTCGGCCGTGCCCTTTCAAAGGAACTATCCCGGCATTTGCCTTGAGCGATTTATGGAAATCACGGAAAACCTAAATCAGGATGGCTGGACGTGGGATTGAACCGTCGTCCTCCCGAATGCGAGTCCAGTGTGCTAACCACTGCGCCACCTCACTCGGTTGGAAGAGGAAAATGCAGGATAGTGCACAAATTAAATTCAAGCAAATATGGATACAGGTCTTCCGAACAGGCAGCAATGACATTTACAGTAAGCAACTCCAGAAATGTTATACGAGGATGCTCATATTGTAAGCTGTAGATATATTTAATCACAAAGTTTGTTCCAATATAAGCACCTACACCATATGCATTAAAACTTTTTGATGCAATTATCAATTTCAAAGAGGTATAGCTATTTTCAACAATCTTTGTAAGTCTTCTTGTATATTAGTCACTTCTAATACAAAGAACTTTTAGTTAAGCACAAGTAACAACTGCATCAGTACCCTGATGTAGTTTTAATTGTTCTGAAATTTTAACTCTTTCTGCCCTCATGACTCCAATTGGAATCATCAACTTCAGTGGCTTCCATGGTGCATTTCAAACATCAGAAAGCATTATACGTGATAATTTGATCCCTTGTCAAGACAGTGTGCACAGCTCATTGCACCTCCATACAGTTGCCTACTACAACAAATTTTATGAGGCACATTCAAAATTCAGCAACATTCTACATATGATCTTGTGGTTTGTTAACAGTAAATTATACACAGTGAGTCACAAAGTGCTTTACAACTTTGAAATGATTGAGACAACTTACAGAATCAGTAGATGTGTCATTTTGTAACAAACAATCTCTAGTTTGATTCACATAGTGCATCAGTACCCCAGTCTGCCACTAGTAGCACCAGTATAGTGGACAGTTAAAATGGCTACTTTCACTAGTGCAGAGAGTGCTCAGGTGCTCACTGTTTGTTTCGGTTTCATGAAACGAAATCTGCAACAATTGTTCAGAGTAAATTTTGCACCAAATATGCTGAAGAACCTCCAAGCAGGCCTACAATTTACTCTTGGCACAAGAACTTTGTTGAGATGGGTTGTTCACTGCAACATAATAATTCACAAGTTCACCTGCGTGTTGATTATGTCAAACGGTTTAAGGAGAGCTATGCCCACAGTCCACAAAAATCAATGTGATGTGGATTTCGTGAGTCTGGCATCCCACTAAAGACTGTTTGGCAAGTACTGCATACACATTTACACTGGAAACCATACAAATTCACAATGGCACAGCACATTAGTGATGCAGATAAGGTTGCCCGTGGGGAATTCTGTGTGAAAATGTTGTATCAGACAGAAGATGAGACATTCCTGAACACAATAATCTTTAGCAATGAATCAGCATTTCACATCAGTGGCATGGTGAACACCCACAGCTGCAGAATATGGTACATCGAAAATCCCCAAGGAAACCTGGAACATGCTCATGAGATCCCCAAAATTAATTTTTTTTGTGCCCTTTCTTCTTCATCGAGAAATTTTCTTCAAAAGTTTTTAATTCCGCAGAGCAATGAAGATTATCTTCCTTCTTATAACCCATGCCCAGTGATTTATTTTAAAGATTTTATACGGATAAAAACTACGAGAGTGGCAACTATTTATTTACAGCTCGTACAAAATAGATACGTGTTTCAAACTTTTACTGACCTTCAAAGTAGTCACCAGCATTGTGTATAACACATTGCCAGCAATGTGGAAGACACAGGATACTCTTAGCAGTGCCAAATGTGTTGATAGTTCGAGTGGCACGGTCTACTGCCCGACGAATTTGTAGCAGTTCTGAAGTGAATGCCGTGAAGTGTTTCCTTCAGTTTAGAAATCGAGTTGAACTCACGAGGGCTTAAGTCAGGAGAGTGCAGTAGGTTGTACAGCATGTGGCAGCCCCCTCAGTCAAACAAATCAGTAACAGTTTGCACTGTACATGCTAGAGCATTGTCCCGCAAAATGATGGTCAGGTCCTGCAAACAGTGTCATCACTTCTGTCTCTAAGTTGGTCGTAGGTTGTGTTCCAAAAATGAAGCCCATAGAGACAGAAGTGATGACACTTTCTGCAGGACCTGACCATCATTTTGCAGGACAATGCTCAAGCATGTACAGTGCAAGCTGTTACTGATTTGTTTGACTAATGGGACTCCTAAGTTCTATACCACCTACTGCACTACCCTGACTTAAGCCCTCACGAGTTCAACTTGATTTGTAAACTGTAAGAAACCCTTCACAGCAATCACTTCAGAACTGCTACAAATTTGTCGGGCAATAGACCGCGCCGCTCGAACTGTCAGCACACCTGGCACTGCTAAGAGTATCCTGCGACTTCCACATCGCTGGCAACAGGTTATACACAATGCTGGTGGCTGCTCTGAAGATCAGTAAAACTTTGTAACAATTATCTATTTTGTAAAAGCTGTAAATAAATAGTTTCCACTATTCAACCTTCGTATATAGATTAGACAAATTTATAGCTGAAATACGCAATGTATTGCATTAATCCCGCACATTATGAACACACTGCCAGAATAATGCCTTGCGAATGACTGGATTTTGAACTACTTGTGTTTGACTAACAATATCATCATTCAAAAACATTGACAATTATGACAACTTGCTCAAAATCAGAACATTTGTGGAAACCCTGAGAAAAGAATTTTATGAAGGATGAATAGGGACTTGGTTTTGAGGGTGGTGAAAAATGTACCTGAACCCGAGAACAGCAACTCACTTGTTAATGAATGGTGTACTTAATATAGCTGGCTATGGAACTGAAGTATATAGGTATCCATAGGGTGGAAACTGTAAGAAAGAACAGACTGGCAGTGTACCCTGTCCAGTCAGTATGGGAGGAAGTTGTCAGGATTCAAGTACAGAGTAGAGACAAAAGAAAATATTAATTTATTTAATTTAATAGAGGGAAACATTCCACGTGGGAAAAATATACCTAAAAACAAAGATGATGAGACTTACCAAACAAAAGCGCTGGCAGGTCAATAGACACACAAATAAACACAAACATACACACAAAATTCAAGCTTTCGCAACAAACAGTTGCTTCATCAGGAAAGAGGGAAGGAGAGGGAAAGACAAAAGGATGTGGGTTTTAAGGGAGAGGGTAAGGAGTCATTCCAATCCCGGGAGCGGAAAGACTTACCTTAGGGGGGGAAAAAAGGACAGGTATACACTCGCGCGCGCGCACACACACACACACACACACACACACACACACACACACATCCATCCGCACATACACAGACACAAGTAATCTGCTGTGTATGTGCGCGCGCGCGCGCGCGCGCGAGTGTATACCTGCCCTTTTTTCCCCCCTAAGGTAAGTCTTTCCGCTCCCCGGGATTGGAACGACTCCTTACCCTCTCCCTTAAAACCCAAATCCTTTCGTCTTTCCCTCTCCTTCCCTCTTTCCTGATGAAGCAACCGTTTGTTGCGAAAGCTTGAATTTTGTGTGTATGTTTGTGTTTATTTGTGTGTCTATCGACCTGCCAGCACTTTTGTTTGATAAGTCTCATCATCTTTGTTTTTAGATAAATTTATTTAATTTGTTTGACAAAATGGGGGACTGCTCTAATTTGTGACCGCTCTAATTTGTGACCAATCTATCAAATGGGCACATACAATTCTGCTTTAAAAATGATTTTGTTTGTAACAGGAAGCAAACCAACACTTTAGATGGATGCTGCTTTCACAGACACATTATGTTCCGTGTAATTCTTTCGTGAGGCATAAAGGCAATATAAAATAAAAATCATTTCTTCCCATATAAAAGGTGAGAAAGGATTCCTGGAATCATTTTCTGCCACACAATTGTCAAATTTTCAGTAGTCAGTAATGCTGCAGAAAGGAACTATTTAAAGGAACCATGGATAATTTAATTCAAGATGACTGATAGATCTGATCACTATTGATGAGGCTAGCAGTTTTTTTACAGATTGCCATAAACACGCACATTTGGTGGAATTTCAATTAATTACTAAGTAATATTGCCAGACGAGGTTCCATTTCACTGAGACTTACACTGAACAGTTTTATACAGTGGCATTTTTCGTTTAGTATGGAATATTAAACTTACTTATTAGATAGTAATAAAACAAAAAAATTAACTAGAGATTAAGATCCTCTCTCAGAAGAATTTATATCAATTTATGCATGATGAAGTGTAAGCTGAACTTCATTTTCATTTTGTAGGTGTCTTTTGAAATTAAATTTTGAGTGACTTCACTTAGTAACCTCTGTTGGTATCTGCTATGTTTTACAATTTCTTAATATTTCAGTTTGGCTTGTCATTCATTGTGAAGAATTTCAGTAATGAGTGTTTGAGATTCATTGCCAAATGATTCATATTTCTATTGGCCCTAAATAGGTCTTCTGATGTTACGTACAGGTCGTCATCTTCTTTTGCACAACAGGCTTTAGGTCTATTCCACCTTCACAAACTGTCTGTCCATCTCTCTTTCAATCTTTCTGCCTCTTGTTCACCTACCAATTCCCATTAATGCAAAAATGGCAAGCCATGTGGTGGGCATCCACTGTATTTGTCCTCACCAAATATTACGGTGATTAGTTAATCTGTTCTCTGAAGTTTCTTGTTCATGCTCTTATCACACTGTCTAATTTATTATGTGGTGAACTTGTAAGGAGACTGAGATTTGGTTCACAGAGTATACTAAAACATTTCTAAATATTCTGAGCTCTCCAACTGATTTTGACATTTACCTGCAGATACAGCAATTTCCAAAACATTGGGTTAATGGTGCAGATATCTATTGAGCAGTTACTTCTAGTTTACTGACAAATTCAGTGAAAAGCACATTCTGTGCAAATGAGGGACTGAAGTCTAATTTCTTTTTGAGGAGTTTCATAAAATGTAACTTTTTGTTGCGACAGGTTCTTCACTCAAGTAATTAGATGTGTGTATTTCATATAAACATTGAATTACACTGCTAATTCTGATCTCTCAGAACCATGAAGCACAAGTACTGTAATTTTTTCCATTTTGCTGATTTAGTTGAACAGATAACTCTGTCACCCCAAATGTTTCTGCCTCTGGAGAAGTAATCAAGTTCATTTATCTATCTTATTTGTTCCACTGGTGCATCGCATGCACCTGTCCATTGGTTGTGGGCCAGCTTAAATATTACAATGAGCTTCCTCTGCATAATCTGTTAGCTATTTAATGTCATTGCTCTGCCTGCAATAGACTTTACATTTCTATACCTGGGACTGTTTATGCTTGTACCTCCATTCAACCTGTTTATCACGTGCCTTCATTGTAAACAAGATGTTCACGCTATTATGTATGCATTACTTGAACATTAATTTACAGGAATTGTGTCTAATGCAAATATGGTGAGGTCTGAAATGGGAACCATTAAGCTTCCTATGGCTGAATCCAAACATGCTCAAGTAAAGTAAGAAAATGAAATTGACACAGCTGATGAAGTTGTGTCAAACTGAAATGGTTACACCAGGTTTGGGGAAAGTGTGAAATACCTGGAAAATAATAAAGAGAGAGAATTTTTAAATTTTCAACTAACTGTGTAAAACTCCATGGTCAGACACCGGAGTATATGGAGTTAAAAAATGTACATTAAAATATTCTTCTGGTGGAAAAGTGTTGTTATTCTACTGAAGAATTTATTGAGGATATTTTCAAAGTTTGAACAAGGGAACAATACATTTTACTTTTTATATGCTGGAAACTACGGTATGTATTTGGGCAGTAGTATTTTAGAAATGTATACAAAATAATGTGCATTTTTGTATCTCTCTCAAATAATTTTTCTTATTGTAAATCTTGACACATCTCCTTTACATCAAATCAAATTATTCGAAAGTTGTATGTAATGAGATGAATAAACCACATTTCACAAGTATTATGAATATATTTACTAGAGATGGATCCATCATGACTGAAGGTTTAAACTCGTCACTGTAGCATAGTAGCAACCAAAAGAGGTTAATTAATATTATTATGGCATTCAGTCTACTGGCTTTTCCCCTAAAATTTGTGAGGGCAGACTGATAAGACAAACTTTTTAAACAAAATAACATATAGAACAAATCAAAGTCTGCTTTCAAGCTCAGTAAACATTGCCTATGTTTCTCCAACTGTCTTAACCTTTCTAAAGTATATAATTTTTCAAGGTCTGCGAAAAATGAGTTTATTTCTGCCATAGTGTCTTCACTGGACATGAATTTCTTCCAACTAAGCAGATTTTTCAGGTTTGTGAAGAAATTTGGAAATTTGTGGTAGAGTCTTATGAGACCAAACTGCAGAGGTCATTGGTCCCTAAGCTTACACACTACTTAATCTAACTTGAACTAACTTATGCTAAGGACAACAACACACCCATGCCCGAGGGAGGACTCGAACCTCCAACTGCAGAATATATGGGCCCTGCCTGGCAAAGATCTAATCATGAAAAATAAGCAGATGTAGTCCTGAATGAGACAAGTATCTTCCTACTCTTGTAAATCAGATCTACCAGCTTATGAGCATAGCTTCCACTGGAGCGAGGAGAAGAATGGCTGTAGCAGTTGAAAAACAAGAGCAAGAGACAGATCCTAGGCACCCATTAACTACATAATCACTCAATTAATACCAAGTAGAACTGTGGTCGAAATTGCCTCCAACAACCTCAAACTGAGGGAGGAAATTTCTGGGGTTTCAAAATCGCTTATATATGTACATCTACTCCGCAGGCCACCCCATGTTGCACAGCAGAGAGATATCTTGTACCCCTATTAGCCATTTCCTTGCCTATTTCACTTATAAATAGAGAGAGGGAAAAAATTATTGTTTATGCCCCTGTAGCCCTAATTTCCCTTACCTTATCTTCATGGTCCTTACACAAAATGTAAACTGTTGGCAGTAGAATCGTTCTGCCGGTTCTCTGAATTTTTCAATAGTATTTCGCAAAAAGAACACCTTCATCTCTCCACAAATCACCATTTGAGTTCACAAAGCATCTCCATGATACTCGCATGTTGATCGAACACACCAATAACAAATCTAGTACTCCACCTTTGAATTGTTTCAGTGTCTCTCTTCACAGATAAGTCATACTTCCCTATAATTCTTTGAATAAATCAAATTTGACCATTCTCCTTACCTGCTACTGTCATGTGCTCCTTCTATTTCATATAGCTTTCAATGTGCAAAGTTTTACACTTATGAACATTTGGAGCAAGTTTCCGATCTCTACACCACAACAATATCTTATCAAGATCTGACCCCAGTCACAAATTTCACTTATTATCCCATCATACGAGTGTACTTTTGACAGCAAGCATAGGTGTAGTATTGAGTCAAATGCTTTTTGGAAATCAAGAAATACTGCATCTACCTGGTTGGCTTGATACAAAGCTTTCAGTATGTCTTAAAAGTGCAAGTTTGGTTTCACATGATCGATGTTTTCGAAATCTACGGTGGTTGGCATCGAGGTGGTCATTCTGTTCAAGATAAGTGCCTTTTTCCATGAACCGGGTAAAGTTTTTTGTTTGAGGGATCTATGATAGATTATAGTTAGAAGATGGGCTAACTCAGATGCATATTCAGTATAGAATGTGACAGGGATTCCATTGGGGCCTGGAATTTGCTCAATTTTAATGATTTCAGTTGTTTCTCACACCAGTGACATTAATACTTATTTCATTCATCTTTTCAGTGGTATGAGGATTAAATTGGGGCATTTCTCCTGAGTTCTCCTTTGTAAAGGAACATTTGAAAATGGAGATAAGCATTTCAGCTTTTGCTTCGCTACCCTCCATTTCAGTTCCTGTCTCATTTGCTAGTGACTGGATGCTAACTTTGATGCCACTAACAACCAGAATTTCTTTCGGTTCTGTGAAAGACCACACGATAATATTCTGCTATTGTAGTCACTGAACGCATCACACATTGCTCTCTTGACAGGCAAACGTGTTTCATTCAGTATCTCTCTACCTACAGCTCTACGCTTTGTTTCACACCTACTATGTAGTAACCTCTGTTTCTTTAGAAGTTTCTTTACAATGATTGTATACTGTGGAGGTTCCCTCCCATTATTAACTGATCTACTGGGTACATATCGATCCAGTGCGTGGTCAACTATTCTTTTAAACTTGAGCCAGACTTCCGCTATATGTTCCTAATCTGTGCTGAAAGTTTCAAGTTCCTCACTGAGATATGACACTACTGATTTTTTATCTAGAGTAATGAACATGTATATCTTTCTGCTTGTTTTAGCTGTCTTTTGTACTTTGGTAATCATTGTTGCCGCAACTGTGTGATGGTCACTGATACCAGTTTTGATGTGAACATCCTCAAAGAGGTCAAGTCTAATTGTTGCCATTAGATCCAATACATTTCCATTGTAAGTGGGATTCCTAACTATCGATTCTAGTCAGTTATCAAAGAAGGCATTTAGTAAAGTTTTGCAGGATATCTTATCATGCCCACCACTAACAAAACTGTAATTTTCACAGTTGATTATTGGATGATTGAAGTCTCCACTAATGATTGCAGTATGATTGGGGAACTTACATACAAGTGAACTGAGGTTTTCTCTAAAGTTGATGGTTACATCACGAGATGAGTCTGGTTGGCGATAGAAAGATCCAAAATCATTTTATGCCCATCCTTGATAATGAGTCTTGCCCAAACAATCTCACATGCAGCTTTAATTTCTGCCTCTGTGGTCCTGAGTTTTGTGCCTACTGCGACAAATATCCCAGCTCCATTTCACATTTGCCTATCATTTTGAGATACCAGATAGCAGAACTCATTTACTACTTTAACAGTCACACTTCCTAATCTAATTCCCTTAGCATCATCTGATTTAATTGGACTACATTCCATTATCCTCGATTTGCTTTTGTTGATGTTCATCTTATAACCTCCTTTCATGACACTGTCCATTCCGTTCAACTGCTCTTCCAAGTCCTTTGCTGTCTCTGACAGAATTACAATGTCATCGTCAAAACTCAAAGTTTTTATTTCTTCTCCGTGGATTTTAATACCTACTCCAAATTTTTCTTTTGTTTCCTTTACTGCTTGCTCAATATACAGATTGAATAACATCGGGGAGAGGCTACAACCCCGTCTCACTCCCTTCCCAACCACTCCTTCCCTTTCATGTCCCTCAACTCATATAACTGCCATCTGGTTCTTCGACAAATTGTAAATAGCCTTTCGCGCCCCTGTATTTTACCCCTGCCACCTTCAGAATTTGAAAGAGGGTATTCCAGTCAACATTGTCAGTCGTAGGGTCAGTATTGCCTCACGTGTTCCAACATTTCTACGGAATCCGAACTGATCGTCCCCAAGGGCGGCTTCTACCAGTTTTTTTATTTGTCTGTAAGAATTTGTGTAAGTATTTTGCAGCCGTGACTTATTAAACTGATAGTTCGGTAATTATCACACCTGTCCACCTGCTTTCTTTGGGATTGGAATTATTATATTCTTCTTGAAGTCCGAGAGTATTTCACCTGTCTCATACATCTTGCTCATCAGATGGTAGAGTTTTGTCAGGAATGGCTCTCCCAAGGTTGTCAGTAGTTCTAATGGTATGTTGTCTAGTCCTGGGGCCTTGTTTCGACTTAGGTCTTTCAGTGCTCTGTCAAACTCTTCACGCAGTATCTTATCTCCCATTTCATCTTCATCTACATCCTCTTCCATTTCCATAATATTGTCCTCAAGTACATCGCCCTTATATAAACCCTCTATATACTCCTTCCACCTTTCTGTCTTCCTTTCTTTGCTTAGAACTGGGTTGCCATCTGAGCTCTTGATATTCATACAAGCGGCTCTCTTTTCTCCAAAGGTCTCTTTAATTTTCCTGTCGGCAGTATCTATCTTAACCCTAGTGAGATAAGCCCCTACATCCTTACATTTGTCCTCTAGCCATGCCTGCTTAGCCATTTTTCACTTCCTGTCGATCTCATTTTTGAGACGTTTGTATTCCTTTTTGCCTGCTTCATTTACTGCATTTTTATATTTTCTCCTTTCATCAATTAAATTCAATATTTCTTCTGTTACCCAAGGATTTCTACTAGCCCTCGTCTTTTTACCTACTTGATCCTCTGCTTATCATACCCATTGCTTCTGCTAATGTAAATTTCTGCACGGGTTTCACACAGTTTGGAATGAATGTCCACCAGCGCAGTCTTATTTGCAGACAAAACACACACACACACACACACACACACACACAGAGAGAGTGCCATTCACACCCAGCGTGAGATGCGAGTGGGAGCTCAACCTCTTAACGATTGCCAAGCCAAGACCGAGCATTGCAGACAGCTTGCTGGGGTGGAAAATGGGAGAGGCAGAACAAAGCTACACACCAGTGTTGCCAGATCCTGCATAACAGCATTCTTCACGACTGCAGGTGCTTGGGAACATTATTTTATGGACAACCCTCATAAGTAACATGTTCATTATACTCGAATAGTTACCTTAGTTTGTTATTTTGTAACTCTGCCCACTCATTCCCCCATTAACACACTGTTCTTCACAACAATGTAGTGTCAGCACTCAATGTGGCAACACAGAGTAATGCATTATTTTCGTTGCATGAGCCCCTTGTGTCACAGTGTCACAACAGCTTGCTCATTTCCTTGTATTCATGCATGTGCCAGCACTCAGCAACATTATACTATCTTCGCTTGGCAAATGACTGAAGATTACTTAGAGAATTGGAGTAGATGAGAAAATTAGTCTGTGGATATTGTCTCATCTGCTCCTGCATTTTTAACAACACCAACAGATCAGATAAACGCACCTCAAAGCAAATTGTTAAAGACACAGCCAGGAAAAACTGTAGAATAGTTGACAGAATCTTCTTGTTTAGATTTATCAGTGCATATATTTGTAAAGTTTTGATGATTACCTAAAGATGTATAAAAAGCTTATCCCTACAAACATGGATTTTGAAGCTAAATGTTTCCAGAGATGAGCGTGTTGCATCAAAATAGCGAGGCACAGTCTGATAGATGGATTTAAAACTGTTCAGTGCTAAACTGCATTGTGATCAGTGTCCTTTCTCAATATCATGGCACTAGTGTAGAAAGTCATAAAAAATTTCATATACAAACTGTGGTATATGTATTCATGCCACTGTCATACAGTAATGGTATTAATAAAACAGTGGATGGCATTAAGACGGCTGGCTAACGGCGGAAGTAGCAGGATGAGCCAGCCGCCCAAAAGCTCATAAAAACCGTCCTCCAATTAAATTGGGCATGAATCTACACAAAAAGCCAACAATTTATTTGCTATTGTTTCATCAGTACCAAAAATTAAGGTACGCCCCTCACTAGACCAAAGGCTTCCCTCTTATCAGTTTAAAAAATGCACAAGATTAAAACAGTGTACTGTGCATGTGATACCACAAACACTGCATTCCAGTGGATCTTCATGCTGCAAAAGTAAGCATGTTTTCTTGGGCAGAGTACACTACAAAGCTGCATTAGCACCACTTTGCCACTTCCTGGAGTTAGAATGGAAGTGTGCATACGCAAATAGTTGGTTTGACCACCCACAGCTTGTTGTTGACCACTTCCAGCCACTGTCTTTCCCACTCAGCCAACACTCTCTTTGTTACCCATTACACTAGCCTGTAGTCGGATATTAAGGTGAACTGTGGTATTTTCCTGGCAAGTCTGTCTTTGCTGCCCTGTCAGCTTTCTCATTCTTCTTGACTCCCGCAGTCCACGGACCCAGTAGAAGGCCCCCCCCCCCCTCTCGCCTATCAGGGAGATGGATAGTGTCCTGAACCAGTCAACAATCACATATGGTGGTAAAATTTTCTGAATAGCTTGTAGAGCACTAAGAGTGTCTGTACAGGCATGACACTTGCTTGCATTCTCCAGTGCCTTCTTGACCATCCACAGCTCTGCATAGCACACAGAGAAGTGGCTTGGTAAGCAGATATTAATGATATAATGGAGAAAGATAAGAGAACACCCAGCACTGTCCCCATGCTTTGGTCCATGGGTGAAAACTGCCATGTGCTCACAACACTGTGATAAAATGCAGTTAAAAACATTTTTAAATCTATTGATGGTCTGATGGTTTTGCTGCACCTCATCATGTCTAAGTTAGTCCTTCACGTGGACAGAAAAAAGCTTAGTTAACCGATAACCAGTAAACCTTCACTGTATGGATCGTTCAACTCAACACTGATAACACGATGTTTGGAGATGGGCCTCACTTTGTATAGTTCTTGCTCTATAGTCAGAGACAGCTCACCAGCCTGTGCACAGAGGCTTGAAATGGGACTAGTTCAGTAGCCTTCTGTACCCCGTCTAAGACCTGCATGAGGACAGCATTCAATAAGTTTAAAGATAGAAATTCAGCTGAACTATACACAATGCACCCATACTCAAGTTGCACGCGGGTGAAGGTTCTATACAGAACGTGAGCAGGCTGGATCGATCTGTTCCCCAGTTCTTACCGTTCAGACATTTTAAGATGTTTAATGCCTTCAGATATCTACAGATAGATTGTGGACATGTGACAGCCATGTTAACCTCTGACAAAAGATGAGTCCTGACAAAAGCAAAACGAGGATAATGGAATGTAGTCAAATTAAATCGGGTGATGCTGAGGGAATTAGATTAGGAAATGAGACACTTAAAGTAGTAAAGGAGTTTTGCTATTTAGGGAGTAAAATAACTGATGATGGTCGAAGTAGAGAGGATATAAAATGTAGACTGGCAATGGCAAGGAAATCGTTTCTGAAGAAGATAAATTTGTTAACATCGAGTATAGATTTAAGTGTCAGGAAGTCGTTTCTGAAAGTATTTGTATGGAGTGTAGCCATGTATGGAAGTGAAACATGGACGATAACCAGTTTGGACAAGAAGAGAATAGAAGCTTTTGAAATGTGGTGCTACAGAAGAATGCTGAAGATAAGGTGGGTAGATCACGTAACTAATGAGGAGGTATTGAATAGGATTGGGGAGAAGAGAAGTTTGTGGGACAACTTGACTAGAAGAAGGGATCGGTTGGTAGGACATGTTTTGAGGCATCAAGGGATCACAAATTTAGCATTGGAGGGCAGCGTGAAGGGTAAAAATTGTAGAGAGAGACCAAGAGATCAATACACTAAGCAGATTCAGAAGGATGTAGGTTGCAGTAGGTACTGGGAGATGAAGAAGCTTGCACAGGATAGGGTAGCATGGAGAGCTGCATCAAACCAGTCTCAGGACTGAAGACCACAACAACAACAACAAACCACAATGAGGTCTTAAAATTCAAGGTGGTGTCCCACAGCCTGAGTTCTGGGAATGTAAAGGACTGACATGAAGGATTAGAACACACACAGTTTTTTTTCTTTTTCCTGTAGAGAATTTAAAATCAGTTGTATCAGTCAATTGGTTTAGTATCTTTAAGGGTTAGCTGTAGTTGATGTGTCATACTCGTGAGATTAGAGGAAGAGTAGAATACTGCAAAGTCATCCACAAATAAGGAATATTTGACTGGACTCCTTATTGACTTATTATAGTAAAAAGAGCAATGCTGAAAGCGCTATCCCTAGGAGTACCATTCTGCTGAAGGAATAGGTTGGAATATGTAGCATCGACTTGATACTGGAAGTACTGTTCAGTGAGGAGGGACTGCAAGCAATACATGAAATCTTCATTCATGCAGTTGATGACAATATTTTGTCTCCAGATGGTATCACACACTTCCCAAACATCAAAGAATACACCAATAAAATGAACATTATATGAAAGGATCATTTTACAAGACTCATTTACTAAGATTGCATTAACGCATTAATGCGAATTTAAAATTAAAAAAAAATGTTTTTATTTATTTATAAGGTAATAAACATATAATAGAACTACTACAATACTTATTTACAATGAACACAATACTGCACTGAAATAGTGCAGAAGTTAGATTGTGTACACACACACACACACACACACACACACACACACACACACACAAATCAAAATCAATTGGTTCTACTGAGAAATTCACCAATGGAGTAGGAGGAGTTGGCCACCAATAAATCCTTTAGGCTTCTCTTAAACTGAATTTCATTGGTTGTTAAGCTTTTTATGGCTGCTGGCAAGTTATTGAAAATGTGTGTTCCTGAATAATGCACACTTTTTTGTACAAGAGTAAGTGACTTTAAATACTTGGGAAGATTATTTCTAGTATTGATTCCATGAACTGAGCTGTTGGTTTGAAAAAGTGATATATTGTTAATGACAAATTTCATTAAGGAATAATTATACTGGGAAGCAATAGTTACTATACCTACCTCCCTAAACAGGCCTTTGCAGGATGTTCTTGAGTGCACACCAAACATAACTCTCATTGCACATTTTTGTGCCCAGAAAACTTTAGGTTGGCTTGATGAATTACCCCAAAAAATAATCCCATATGACATTATGGAATGAAATTAAGCATAGTACGCCAACTTTTTCATTTTTATATCCCCTACGTCTGACAGAATTCACATTGCAAATAGAGATTTGTTTAGACGCTACAGCAGTTCTGTGGTGTGCTCCTCCTAGTTGAATTTATTATCAAGCTGTAATCCCAAGAATTTAACACTGTCCATTTTTTCTTTCTGCTTGTCATTGTATGTTAGGTATATACTTGTGGGACACCCCTTACAAGTTCTGAACTGCATGTAGTGTGTTTTTTCAAAGTTTAGTGACAAAGAATTAGCTAGGAACCAGTGCTCAATGTCCAAAAATATTTTATTATTTGCCTATACAACACAACATTCCTGTAGCCATCTGGAGATAGACTGTCCTTTGTTGACTTCAGAAGTGGTATTGGAATTGCCTCCCGCCATGGATCTGGATATTTTGTTGAAGAGGCACAAGAGGATTTTTTTGTCTCCGTGTTTAGAAGTCTTAGCATGCCATGTTGAATCTTCTCGGGTCCTGGAGCAGTGCCACAAGCTGCTGCTAGTGAAGACTGTAGTTTCGACATGGGGAAAGGGTAGTTATATGGTACCGAATTGCCAGTCGAAAACTCTGGACTGTGTTTCTCCATGTGTTCCCATTGTTGGCAGAATTGATGATTCATGTAATAGGTAGAGGTCAAATGACAAAAGTGTCTTGCCATTGTCTATGCTATTTCCACAGGTGCTGCTTGAAGGACACAATTTTTTTTAAAAAAATATGGCAGCTACTGGGTCTGGACTTTTATTCCCTGTGTTGACTCCCATACCTTTGCAGCAATTGCGGAATGGTTAAGGGCACTTAAGAATTCTCTCCATGCACTCCTTGATGATTGATTTAACTTTGGCCATTACCTGCCAAAAGGCAGGTTGTCTCCACTAAGCTCATTCCTTCCCTTCCTAAAACTACGTAACATAGCTCGACTGTCTCTATCTGCTAACTGACATTCCTCATTCCATCAAGGGACAGATTTTCTTCTAGGCTGGTTTGAAGACAAAGGAACAGATGAACCAGCAGCAATAGTGCATTACAATCATCAGCACTTTCTGACTGAAGACGGATATTCAGAGTAATTTCCTGATTATGAAGATAGTGATAATGGCTCAGAATTTTGGGGAATTAAAGCAAAAAATGTTTCAAACTAAGTATGTTGTATCCTTAGTCAAATTTCCTGTTGGAAAGACTAACTATGTGGTTTCAAAGTGGTTTTATTTTCAAATACAACATCAGAAGAGAAAGGCACAAACAAAGTCACTTCAGGGGGAAGGAGTGATATTAGTCTCCTAGGTATCGCACTTATACAGAGGGGAAGACTTTGGTTGAGAGAAAACTATGAACTGGACGACGACTGATCATATGCCAAATATGGCTGTATTTTCCAGGCAATTTGACCATTGCAAGAGAATAATGTGTTCTCAGGGAAGCAAGAAGCTGACTGGAAAAGGGTGATTTAAAGATGCATACTATCAGTGTAGTGAGTACAAATTCACACAATGTACATTATAATGCTTCAAAATTTATTGTGCAACACAGAAAAACATTTCAAAGAAGGCCCTCAAAAATCATACAATTTAGATATGTTTATTTAACAAACTTTTGATGTTAAAGAATTGCATTATTTTTTGAAAAATTCTGTACATGTACACTTATTCAATTTTTCCTCGTTTTAAGGATGATGATATAGAAAATACATTACGGAAGTGCATATCAATTCAAGAGCAAGGTGTTACACACCACTTTTAATTAGAAAATATATGTTTTTCATCAATAAAAATACTGCCACCATGAAATAAACTTTCTAATAAAAGTTACTAGAGTTGAAAAAAAGGTAAAAACTGAGATTTTTAGCATAGGTTTCCACTTTACAGCTCAAAATGCAAAATATTAAATTGTTAAATTACAACTAAAAACTTATTTCTTTAAGTTATGGATAAAATTGAAGGCTTCTTGGACTTAATCTAATCCAAAACAGCCAGGGGTACACTAACTAGGTAGTGTATCTGCTCCAGCCTTGTGTTAAAAAATAGTTATGAAAAGGTTTAAAATATTCAGTTCACCAAGCCATTTGTGAATCCATTAGGGATAGTTTTCCTGGAGTCGTAGGGCCATTTTACTCTAAAAAGATATCCAGAAGGCTTACAATTTGTTTATCTGTCTCCAAAGCAAACTAAGTTCATAATCAAAAACTGAGAAATATAAATGTAATTCTCTCTCATATCTGGTGTTCTCTCACACTTTTGACCTGCTTTACTACTACACGGACTGTACTCCAGTGATCACCCCATTACAAAATGTGCTCCATCATTTACTTATAAATATACTCTGGTGAGCACAGAAACCTACCTGTGTGATTTTCAGGAAAAAGTAATCTGGATTCTGAATAACTTGCCTCTCGTTTCTAACATCCCCTTAAGGAGGGGTCTCATCCTCAAAATATTTGAGTTGCTTTCAACCTCACATTTCAAATCTTCCCAACCTGTCTAGCTTTCCTCCCCAGGTAAGGAACTAATGATTTTAAAAGTTAGGACACTCTTCTCTACTTTGAGTTGTCTATTGACAGTACTTGAAATGTAGCTGCATGAAGGTAAAGTAATGGGCAGCCATTCTGTCCTTTAATTTTACAGTTTTTTTTTTTTTTTTTTTTTTTTTTTTTATTATTATTTTTGTACAAACTCTTTAAGGAGCATGTCAAAGTTTCTTTAAAGTTCTCATAAATTAAAGAGCTTACGGTGTTATCCTGCTGCAAAAAGCCACTCCCTTTACAATTCTGACAGATAGAAATAGTAGTATCCCATTATTAGTATATTTTTTAGTTCCTCATTTACTGGCAAATTTCTGTGGGTTTTTTCATAAGTGTGTGCTTTGATCTTAGGTCATTATGTTGAATAAAAATTTCATAATGGTGAAAAATTAGCAGTTAATTGCTCAAGTAATTATCATTAATAATGTCACTGATATCACGTAAACCAGAAACTACAGCACTGTGATAGCCTTTTACTGCAGATGATTTCCTCATTAGAATCTCTTTCCTTATCAAACCCCCAATCATCAATCACCTCCACATTTTTTGGCTTTGTAATGCTGCTTGGCTTTCTGTTTTCCCTGTCTTCCTGCAACTTTTAATCACATTTCCTTAACCCCATGCAAAACAGTGAACAAAAAGATAGGAAGAAATAATAATTACTGCTTTTTCCAAATGTGCATTTCTCTGTCTTACAGCAACTTTTAATCACATTTCCTTAATCCCATGAAAAATAGTGAACAAAAAGAAAGAAAGAAATAATAATTACACCTTTTACAGATGTACATTTCTCTGTTCAAAGGAAAGAGAAAGAAAAGTAAAAGGAAAGAAAAGTAAAGACATTGAAAATGTCTTAAAAAGCAATATAAGGTGATTGATATTAACAGTTTATAGCTCATGTCAAAATTCTCTAACGTAGCTGTCAACTAGACAGCTAAAAAATCTCTCCGAATGAGTAGTATCAAATGAAAAACAGAGAATAATAACAAATGTTTTAAAGGTAAACTTGGAATATTCTGCAGTTTATCACAAACAAAATTCTCCCATGAGCCCGCATAGTAAACTAATATAAAACAATTTAGTAAAGAGACTGTACTAAAGAGTTCTTTGGTATGCGTTACAGGCCATACCAAATTCTTCAGTCTAAAATGATTGTACAAGAAACAGTCACAAATTAAGTATTCATTTACATTAAAATTATGATGAACAGCCAGCTGTCATTAGTGTGCATTATGAAAAGAAGTGACAAAGAACAAAACTAATGAGGTGTCAAAGTATGCAGAATTGGCAATTCTGGAAATAAAACATATATAGTTCATGTAAATATATAACTAGTAACAGATGATTACAGGTTCCAATGCAAAAAGGAATAATGGTGAAAAATCTGAAATATAAAATTTAATAGCAAATAGAACATTCCCAACTGATTTCACCTGTATGCGAAATAGCTAATTCATGCAAATAAAATGCTGAATAATAACTGCAACTATGGAAAGCATAATTATGAAAATTGAAAAGCTCAATGATGCAAAAGTCACATGATGACTAATGTAAGACAGTACAAGGAGATGCTACCAGCTGAAAATTGCTACTGGAAATACACAGCACTTAAATCCATGAATATAAAAATCAACTGCATGGCAAAGAACTACAAAATGTCATATGGTGTACAATGGGCTTAAAAAAGATGTCTTTTCTCGTAAAAGTTTAGAACATATACATCTACACTCATCACATGATGCTATCTGTCAAATAAAAATGAACTATGTCAGAAAGTTCCAAAATGGTATCTGCAAGCAGGTCAGTCTTTTTGTAATGTGCTCGCATTTATAGTGATACAGATGCACGATCGTTGAAACAATTGCTTGTTTAAGTAAGTAACATAAAGACTGGCTATTAATGGCAAGCATAGTGAATGTTCTCATTTGCATTTGAAACATTCGCATCAGATTTGTTTTATGAAACGCAAACATGTATTTGCTCAGAATGCAGTTGTCATTAGTGTCGAGAATCCACTGGAGAGCACAGCGTAAAGACAATTACAAGAACACCAAAATGGCTGTTCCAACAATACTGTTTCATTAAGTGCACATCTAATGACTAATAATGTACATGTTTTTGTGAGAGACGAATTTAATTCTTAAATGCTTTCCATTATTTCTGAATGTCTTGCACAATATGGAATTTTTGGACTGGCAATGCAGAAACAGTTGGCAGGTTTGATTAAATTAAATGAGATAGTTATCTAAAATTTCTAGCACTCTGACGTTCCATCGAATTTTCTTCTTACAATTAAGAAACTGTGTACCACACCAACAAACAAATAAGTAACTGGTGGAAATTGTTATGTAACTAGTCAGTTCCTCACACAACTTAAAGGGAAGGAAAAACCGTGCAAGAAGCCTAACTGTGAATATGACAGTGACAGCACTGTGTTAGAATATTTTTCACTCATGAGTTAGCAGTATGAGACTTTCACATAAAAGGTGGTGTTGCATGAAACACACAAGATCCTAGTCAGAAGCAGTGGCTTTAGCATCTCAACAGAAATGGTACACAGTCACAACACTCACAAAACACTATGAGAAACCCAATGCATAATTGATTACTGAAGTAATTTGAGGAACGCATCAAAATTATTTCACTCACAAATTGGTGGAGAGTAAAAATGATACAAATTCATACAAAATGCAAACACAAAAATAAAAACAACAACAAATAAATGCAAGCTGATATAATGAAGAAGAAAAAGTAGCTAACAGACTTGAAGGAAGAGCCACAACTACTCTCTACAAGGGGTCATCTCGCTATCTGTCCAGCATGCCAGTCAAGAGGTAGAGGGTATGGCGAGACTCTGACATGAGCTGCCAGCTGGCAGTGAGCGTACCAGGGGCACTTAGGAAGGTGAGGTAACTGTCCTGGAACTTGCTCCAACCTGCCTCCGGTTGTGAAGGCACTGGCACTGGAACCTGCCCAGCTGGGCCAGGGCCCTGCTGTGGTTGCAGAGCCAACGGCTGCAGTTGCTGAGCCTGTGGCGTCTGTCTGGCGAAGGGCTCACCAGCGGGTGTGGGAGCAGCAGACGTGTGGGCAGGCCCGGGTGAGCCCACAACTGGGCTTTGGCCCCCTCCCTGAAGAGGCACCTGTGCCTGCGTCGAAGGGGCATCTCCGCTCTCCTCATCCTTGTGAGAGTGAGTGTAGTGGTACGTGAGCCCAGGTCGGGTCTTGTACCGCGCTCCACACACTGAAACAAACTTAACCTGCACTTCAGACTGCCTAAATGGATATGAGCTGATGTCTCTTCGACCTATAAGTTTTTGTTTGTTTTAAAATTGAAGAATAATAGTTAAAAATGCTGTACTCAAAATGTAATAAGAGGCTTTGGTTGCAGCTGACAGATACACACTTGGATGTAAACACCGATTTGGACTTTCAGACCACATGGAGCTTAATAGTTGGAAATAACAACAACTGTTTCCTACATTGCAAAATATGATTCCTGTTGCCAATCCCTAGAATGTTTCTTATGGCGGTTTTCGAATTCACTATCAATGTTCAGGTGTGCAAGTCATCACACGATACACGTAATTGGGTACCTTGCACTAACATTATTTGCACTTATTTCCAATCGCATTTCATTCATGGACAGCTTTCAGGAAGAAAAACTGTCTTAATACTTCTTGAAGTGCCCAAACTCCACTTTTAAAGATAAGGGGTTTGGGGAAAGTGGGAAGGTGGTCCTACAATCACTCTTCTCACTGGTTTGATGTGGATCACTATGAATTCCTCTCCTGTGCCAACCTCTTCATCTTAGAATAGCATGTCTAACACTATTATAATCTTCTTAAAAGAAAGGAAAGTTTCTTGTGGCTTTAGAGAAGCCCTCCACGTGATGAGTGAGGGCTTTCTTACAGGGTAGCGCCACTGAAATTTCATACACATCCTTGTAGTGCATACCAATCAACTAAACTGTCACAAAATTGTGCATATCTTCTATGAACTTATTTTCTTCAGTAATATGATTTGATATGGATCCCAAAAAGATGAACAGTACTCAAGAATTGGCTCTTAAGTGTTAAGTGTAAGCAGTTTCTTATCAGGAAGTTACACCTTCCCAAAACACTCAACAACCGTAGTTTGACGTCTGACTAACCCACTACAAGGAATAGGAAACATTTCTTTTCATTCTTTTCAGTGCTTCATCTTCCCCAACATTTTATTTCATCAGTGCACACTTAGCTTTCACTACTAATGGTTCTGCCACCACCACCACCACCACCACCACCACCACCACCACCAATATGAATCACCACCACCACCATTACTCAACCCAACTATCAGTTTAAAACACTGTGTAGAACACAGTTCTTTAGCTTCCACAAATATTTCACAAGCAAATACTACAGCTAGAGGTCTGTATGACTGTGGATATCTACAGTAATAGTGAAATTGCGGGTAAAACCTTGCAAGTACATGAATATCTGCACGTATTTTTGTGGATATCTACATAAATATGTAAATAATTACTCAGTATTGAAATGTTAAAGGTAGGTATCAATATTATCATACAATTTTCATCAAATTGTTATCTTTGCTGTTGATGAATGTGGTTTCATGAGACAGTATAGAATGTCTCTTATAATGTTAGCTGAAAACTAGCAATCAGCAGGCATTCTTGGAATGCTTGCAAGACCCAGGTCTAGTAGAAGTCTGTTTCCATCCTTACTTTCTAGCTGTGACTGTTCTGACTGCAACTATTGACTGTGTTGCCACAACCTTGTCTTTTTTGCAATCTGTGAAAGATGTTTTGGATGACATACATGGTTGCTGGCTATCTGTGAGGTGTGAATTCTTAACTTCCTGTTACTGACTGCTAATCCTTTTTAATGCTTGGATGACCACCTAAAGAGTGCATTGGAGTAAACATTACTGAGAGTGCATTAATAAAATTAACACTATGAATATAATCTCACGTATGGTGGAAAAAGCTGACAATATATTAACGCAGGAAACAAAACTGAAATTGTTAATTTGGCAGAAATTTGCTTCCTATCTTGGCAAGAAGAAAATCATAGATATAGTGTTTTTTTCTTGTAAAATAGTGTATTCTCACACTGGTCAAAAAACTTTAATATCCATAGGCTTGTTGATGTGGATCAAGGGATGGCAGAAGCGGATCAAGGGACTTCCAGAAGTGGTGCAGACAGCATCTCTTTTAACGATGTAGATTTCTAACTACAGCCTAGCACAAAGTTTATATCTGCCAGTGCCCCTCTCCCATTCATTCAAACTCCATAGATGCTATGCTGCAGACTATTAAACTAATGTCCTGCATGAAAGACAAGACTGGGAGCACAATGCAGCAGTTGATTCCAGACCTAATCTTTCCTTCTGCAGCAGAGCTTGTCTTGAAACAATCCTCCTTTATTGCTATTATCTCTTAAATTTCATTCATGTATGTTGCACTTGACCACTGCAGTTTCCTTCATCCCTTTCATCACACCAAGTGCCTTTCTGTAATTGTTCTTCACTTTACCAAAGCATCCACATTTATCCGTAGAACTCTAAAAGACATTTACATTTCCTTTCTCTCTCATCTTAAGAATCTCTCTGATCTAAAGAACTGTCTGCCTGTCACTGCTCTTTGCTTTATCATTTCCCCATAGCTCTGCACTTATTTTATCTGTACAGCTCAAAAAACAAGCAAACGTGATCTGAAAATTTAGGGCTTATTGTTTACATCCAAATGTGTTTGGCACATGTGCGACAGCCTCCACTTTCACTAATGAGTATAGCTTTCTACTGTTATTCACATTTAATATCTCAATAATTTTATCTGAGAGCTAGTAAAGGATGTTCCACATCCCAGGTCTGTCAATTCATGGAGTGTTTAACTGTGTCTTTTGAAGGGCTTCGCATAAATGAAGAACTCTTCAAAAAATAAAAAATAATAAAGCCTCTTATTAGAGTGACAACTTTTTCTACCAATCAACTGTCTTTTACAGTTAAAATAGTAGTTGGCACTCATTTTTATTAGTCACAACATTGGTGACATCCCCTTTCACACCTATTTTCTCAATGTAGTGAAACAAGAGTATACTAGAGCAGAAATGAACTTTCATAAAACATCCTCTCCACCTGTATTTTCCTGTTGCATTATTAAACGTCAAAGCTTCATGTGGCAGAAATACTGATCAAAAAATTGGACTTCATGACAAATACCTTGCAATAGTGAGATTAGAATTTTAGGACAGTAAGCCACCTGTGACAATCTGTATCTATAATTGAAACATAAAAGTAAGTAAAAATTGTGTTATGGAACCTGGTAGATGAAAACATTTGATGTACAAATTTTCTAGTTTGCAGCATCACATCACTTTACTACAAATAAGTTACATACTGTTAAATGAACTGAACAAGTTTTAATGGAACAGAGCTTCCTAATGAAAGTATAATTTACAAGACACCTCTCTAGTGGCAAATAGATGCTTTAGACATACTGGGGGAAAAAAAAATTGTTCCATCAGCAAGAAATTTCACTACGATCATTGTCAGCATTTTGGCCGAGGGCTGCAATAATTTGTCTAATGCACACCTTTTATATTAGCATGTGCGTGTGCAGAGTAGTTAGTTTGTGCAAGATCAGATGCTGACTGCTTAATGCAGTGGGTTTCTTGGCTGCTAGTCTGTGCAATTTAAGCCCAAAGTTTGCATAAAATTTTCACGGATTTTGTTTCTTAAGATCTCAAAAAAATAATTATATGACATGTGTGAGGTCTATTGATTATAAGCAGTCAGGTACTGTCGTATGAATTGTTGATGAATGTGTTGTATATTCATTTCAAGAAAATAAATATGTTTTTTTTATCAAATGAAGTATAACAAGTTCAGTTAGATAAGTGTCCTGAGTGTTTCAGAAAAGGATGTTTTTTTGGCAGCACTAAACCTACAATTAGGAAGAAGCGGCAGACCAGAAGATGGTTACCAAGCTTGTGGTGAATACCAAGAAGTGTGACAAGCAAAGTAATTTATTATACCAGCTGAAGAAGAAATTCATGTTAAACAAAAGAAATTCTTTATAGACATTACAATCCAGAGGACATATGTGGTATAGGTTACTAGAGTAATAGTCATAAACAGCACCGTTAAACAGCAGGACAAGTAAAATGTTTTCTCATTTGAACAGTCAAGACAGTCAATACGGAACTGAGACGTATATACATTGAACTGCAAGCAGTTACCTCACAAGCTGGTTCTCATATAGTATAATGATCATTATTGATATCTATTTGTCAGCCATGAAATTTGTTTATGTAAAAAAAAAGATAGTAACACAAAAAACTGCCTTGTAAAAGCACTCAAAATTTACCCACGGGTGATCTTCCCTTCCCTGAGCAATAAACTTATATAAAAGATGAACCATCAAGTTCAATAGATTTTTGTTGAGTTTAATATACAAGAATCTATTCTTTCGCTCTCTTCGAATTTTGGTACTTGCAGGTTTAATTAGAACAAAAATTTGGAAACTGATATGAGGTAAAGACCAATGTTCTGTAATTTTCAATGCAAAACAAACTTTAACATGTATGCAACATGTGCATGATACTTTCCTTGTAGTACAGTGCAACATTTCTGCCCCCAAATAAGCTATGTTTCGAAGAGAATAGAATGACATACTAACAACAAAAGGCATGAAGATATAAACTGATGGCATAGACAGAATAAAAATGCAGGGATTAAACAGGTAAGATGACAGCAGAATGTGGAAAAGAATGGACAACCCAAGAGTGAAGGAGATATTAGTAAATTAAGGCCAGAGGAATCATGATACCAAGGAAAAAAGATTGGTCTTTATAGTTTTGTGCATGACAAGGTAATTAAAAATGGAGCACAAGCTGAGGTAGGAAAAGCTTTTCCTGTAAGCAGTTTAGAGAAAATGTGGAAAAACCTAAATCCTGATAATAAGATAGAGATTTGACACTAATGTCTACTAAATGGAGGTCCAACGTCTTAACTGTTGTACCTCCTCTCTCAGCAAAGCTGCTAATTATTTATAAGTTGCAATATTGGAGATTCAGTGCCCACCTCCACTTTGGAAGTAAGAGTGTTGAAGGTGGGGGATACAAATGTCCAGATTGATATCTTTGTATCACTGCTGTTAATACCACAGAACTGTCAATAATGGGCCATTTGGTGATGTTAATCTGGACAGTTTGCCTAAGACCAACTGACATACTTTATAGTAATACACTTATTTTTGTGTAGAACTGGAACACTTAACACTGACAAGTGTTTCAAAGTGAGATACTCAACATGTGTGACTCATCCAAATTTATCTTCTGCCTGTCTCATCTTCCTTGTTACTAACTATATAATGTAAGACAAAAGAGTTTTCTTTCATTAAGAATAATGGTTGCATAACAGGTTAATAGAAGTGACACTGACACACACACACACACACGAGAGAGAGAGAGAGAGAGAGAGAGAGAGAGAGAGAGAGAGAGAGAGAGAGAGAGGGGGGGGGGGGGATAAAAGTGACCTGGAATATATTTACAATAAGACTGGTGCAGAATTGGCCTTTGTTAACGAACATCACAGAAGGCACTGGAAATGGCTGCGCTTAATGAGTGAAACTGTGAAGACACTCATAGCAACTCTGCCTGATGGATAGCAGCAACAGCGTTTTCAATGTTCTGCTGTAGCTGTCCAGTGTGTGAGCATTATTTGAGTACAGCTGATACTTCAATTTGTACAACAGGTAACAAACGCTGTTAGAGAGATTAAGTGACCAAGAGACAACACAGCATCTGCTCATTGAACACATCAAATCTTGCTGAAACTTTTCATACAGCCATTCAAACACCAGTCTTGAGAATATGCAGTAGCTCTTTAAAATACTGATACGGATTTTCTGATGCACAATGGGACATGTTCTGTGAATTCACATACCCTGACAGGCTGAACAAGGCCTCATATGGAGAAATGAAAAACTTAAGATCCAGAAGCCCCGATTCCGCCACCAGCAGAATTCAACATACAAAATTCATCTGGTCACTTTAATTCATGTACAACAGTAAATCTGTAAGGATGCAGGTGAAAGGCCTTTTTAATAATGTTTCACAAGGCGACCTATTAATTATTGCTTGAGATTTTGTAGTTGTGTGTTCCAAGCTTTCCTGTAACTGAGCAAGATTTTTCTGTGTTAACTCTTTTCAGATAGTTACAATCCCCACCCCACCCCACACCCCTTTGGCTATAGGGTACATTTCACATGAGTTTGTCACTAACAGGAGACCACACGACAGTTGGATTTTTATATCTTTTTATATTTACAATGCGTGAAGTTCAGAGCTCAAATTTCCACCTCCCATAACAGTTCGACGTAACATTCAATAACTTTAGAGAAAACTGTCTTTGAAGTTTTCTGAGCATCTTTAGTACCCTAAAGTAAGATCGGTTCTTCGACAGGCAGTGTTTCTATGTGGTAGAATGCTCACATGACGTGGGGGGAGGGGAGAGCGGCGGGGTTGATTCCGGGCTGAGGTAAGTTTTTAAACAAAGGGTCATGTTCTTTGCACATTCCTGTGAAGTATAAAATATATAAAAATAGAAGAAATATAATGTGTAATTTTTTTAGTTTCAACAATCTTTACTACAAATCTTTGACGGAGGATCAGTAATTAAGAATTTATATTTGTAACAAAAACTAGAGTTTTGTGTGCAATATGTAGTTACAAATAAGGAGATGTGCATTTTTGATAAAAATAAGTTGGTTGTGAATCAATTTGCATTTATTTGATGAATTTTATATTTAAATGACATAGGAATTCGAACTGAATGGAAAAAAGAGATCAAAATGAGATTCAAACCAGCAATTTCATGATTATCAGTCTCGAGCACTACTCACTTTTTTCCATACTTATGTATTTTACCCCCTCCAAGAACCATGGACCTTGGTATTCGTGGGAAGACTTGGATGCCTCAGTGATACAGATAGCCGTACCATAGGTGCAACCACAACACAGGGGTATCTGTTGAGAGGCCAGACAAACTTGTGGTTCCTGAAGAGGGGCAGCAGCCTTTTCAGTAGTTGAAGGGGCAACAGTCTGGATGATTGACTGGCCTGGCCTTCTAACACTAACCAAAATGGCCCTGCTGTACTGGTACTGCAAATGGCTGAAAGCAAGGGGAAACTACAGCCATAATTTTTGCTGAGGGCATGTAGCTTTACTATGGTTGATACAGTAGCATGGAGAGCTGCGTCAAACCAGTCTCTGGACTGAAGACCACAACATGTATTTTGCACTTCACAAAAATGCTTGACGAATATGAACCTTTATTCAAAAATCAGACAAGAAGTGAACCCAGGCTCCACATGTGCCAGAAATGTATTCTATCACAGAGCTACACTGCCTCTCAAAAAAAAACTAATCTGGCTTTTGGGTATTAAAGCCGCTTGGAAAATTTCAAATTTATTTTCTTCAGAATTTTTGAGAGTTGCATCAAACTACTTTAGGCAAATGATAATTGGGTTTTGAACTTCAAGTACTATGAATATAAAAAATTACAAAAATTTGTTTGCCACATGGTCACCTTGCTAAGTGCTGCATTGCAGACTTCATTGGACACTTTCTCTAAACATTTCCAATCTTAAACTCCTGCACAAACAATTCTGCACACATTTTAAATGAATTGTGCTTGCATAACACTCTACAATAAACACATGGCATCATTTTGTGTTGCATCCAACTGGTCACCACACACATCTGCTCCTCTCACTCACTCAATGTTATGACACAGCATGTTACAACAGAGCATGCCAGAGATAAAAAAGTGCAGACTTATGACCGCAACTGATTGGTGCACTGAACTCATGGTTTCTAGCATTTTCTACGATGGGCAATTCTCCTGTTAATTAACAAGGGTCACGTCCATGTCAATCTCATAAATATTTTCCTGGCCAGTTTTATTTTACCACTCTGTATATACATAATTTATGATGAAGTCGTGAAGGAGTTTCCAAACTGATAAGGCCCTCAAACATTCTTACCTCAGAAACCTTAAAACAGCCACTGAGTCTTATCACAGAGCAATTGTCAATGGAAACAAAATCAGCTTGATACAACTTTGTTGCTTGTTTTGCTGTCCAATCTATTATTCTCATGTAGTTACTTTTTTTTTCTTTTGGAACTGGATGATGTAGTGCATTACATAAAAAATTTAGATAAGTCTACAGCATTCTGGTGTCCAAAGTTTTATTGAAACAAAAAATATTGCTAATTTGAATAATTTTATGAATTTCAAAGACAGCTAACTTTTTGAATCAAATTTTAATACAGAAACAGAAAAACTTCATGGCTTCTGCCAAGAAATAGGAACTCAAACTAATATGTATGTAGGAAGATTCACGTAATTCATCTAGATGTGATAAGGGACAAATTTAGGAGCAAGTAATGAAATAATTACTTGCCTGATGACATTACACACTGAACTGCGAACTTTGGAAACAATCAAGACTCATCCAACACAGGATCCTAATTTCCAAGATACTTCACATAAAGTCATTTTCTAATTACTTTTCATCAAAATGGAAAAGAAAGTGTCATTCTGCAATAATAATCTCTGCTTTTGCAAATGTATACAGTTTTACAATCCCACTCTGCTAGGTTTGTCAAACTGCTCACAGTACGATAAAACACAACCAGTGTATGGTCAAATTCATGAAAACTTAATAAATCTCCCAAATCATAAAGACACATTTTATGTACAACAACCTTTGCAGATGTCTTAGTTTGCAGCTTGACTATTTATCTAACTTTTGCTTACAATGTTCCTCCTTGCCAATCATGTTGTCCTTCAATCCCAATTAATTTCTTGAAACTTAAATACACCACTTCAAAATCATCATGCTGGTCGTAACTTTCCAGATACTCACAGGTGGGCATGATATGTACACAGACCAAGAAAGTTCTTTGCTAGGTTCCAATAGATAAGGAAACAGAGAGGAGCCAACCTAATAGAAGCTGGATAATGACGTGAGAAACCATTACAGAGCAGCTTCAGAAGAAAAGGAAGATTAGGGTTGAATGTCTCATCAATGATGGGGTCCTTAGAGACAGAGCACAAGCTCAGACTGTGGAAGGAAATTAGCTGTGCCCTATCACAGGAACCAGCCCAGCATTCATCTTAAGTGCTTTAGGAAATCACAGAAAACCTAAATCTGGATGGGTGGATGGAGATTTGAACTGCCACTCTCCTAACTCCAGTGTCTTGTCACACATGGCTTGGTGCTTAAGAACATAATGGATGGTAAAGTTGGAGAAGGCCTTCACCCAGAAGTAAATATCAAATGGATGCTGCTGATGAGGGCGATTATGTTTAATTTATTATTTTTTACTTCTTCTTGTGATTTCAATCAACCACATACACAGCAAACATGGTAATTAAGGCACACTTTTTTGCATGTAACTAGTCTTTTTTTTTCACTTCTGTCCACTCATTTATGCTTTCTGCAAATGTTTACAAAAAACAGAGTTTAATTTTCATCTATTTTCATTTTCACTGCATTTAATAACATTCACATAAATTTTCCCTCAGTGACCTCGAGAGAAATTATTAAACTGTAGCAAAAGGCCCTAGTGCTTGTGTGCAGAAATTTTACAACTGATCTGATAATGATTATTAACATCTCCAATCGAAGACCAAATTGCTCCTGATAACTCTGCTCAATTCAAAAATCTCTCCAAGCAGTGTCTTTTGCATCAATTGCCTTTCTTACCATTTTCTACTTTGTTTACACATAGAAAGGTGAATGATGCTACCCCACATCTACCATACTTTTAGTGTCGTTCTCTTTTACCATTTAATTTCTTCAAATTTCTCAGATTTATTCCATATTTTTACACGTACTTGTTTTGCTATGAAATTTTCTGTCCTTCACATTTGTTTATTGTTTCCATAATACTGAGGTTAATAATTTTTGCTTCACCTTGGTTTTAACGCTGACACACTGTTAATATCAAAACTATCATTATTAAGGGTAAAACAGGAGAAAGTAAGGTTACAGTTTAACAAGCCACTGAAGTAGATGTCATCTGTAGTTTGAAAAACACTGTTCAGGCACTAGGCAAATACTTATTTTAAGAACAATCCAAACTTTATTCTGATGTAGGATAATTGCAAAAAAAGTTACACAAGGATGGGTAGTTCAGTGGACCACATCAACCTATCATTCACAAGATACTGGAAACACATTGTTTGCATGTCAGTTTACTGTTTTTATCATTTAGACTATAACACGACAAAAATTCGGCAGTGAACGAAGGAAAACATTTTCAAATATGTAAAAAATCTGAGATAAGACAACCAGATCACAAAATATACAAACATTTATCACTGACTAAATAATGGAAAGCTATCCCCAATCCAAAGGTTCATTAGAACACAGCACGATGATTCACTGGGTGACGTTTCCCTAAAAGAGATGCTAGTCCATGCCTTATCTTTCGAGTGGCTTACTCAGCAAGTTATTGGGGGACCTACAGTTAGGCCAACTCCAAACCACAATGCAACTTAGCATTTTTCACATTAACAAATTACTGTTACTGGTGAAAGAAAAAAATAAGTGGCAGATTCAATCCTAGGACTGATCAAACCATGGACCTTCGGACTTTTAGTCTGGAACTTGCCCACAATCTACGAAGTTACATCTCTGACTACAAAGTCTATTGAATAAACTGATGTAACACTGTTGAGTTCATCATACAATACTATTTTGTAAATATAATTCTGTAGAGAAGTTTTGGTAAAATGTAAATCCTTAGGAAGCACTGAATCCTCAACAGACACACACAAGAAAGAAAGAGAACTTGCTAGATTTCATAGTAATCCTTTTCAAGCTTGTGTGTGTGTGTGTGTGTGTGTGTGTGTGTGTGTGTGTTTGTAGGCGTGCACTCTAGCTCAAAAGAGTATTACTTGAAAAGCTATCACGTTTTCTTTCTTTTTTGTATGTACCTGTCGACAACTCAATGCTTCTGTTTTTCAGTGAGTGGTCTCCTTTATTTTGAAAATATGCCATTATCATTTAAATTTAGGTCTCTGAGATGAATCAGACATGTAGTAGAGTTAGTTTGCAACAAAATGATTGGGATTATAACCTATACCTTAAGTCAGTAATTTTTGCTGTGGTATCTGCAATCCTAAAAAAGACAAAACAGGAAATGCAACTTATTTACCTCAGTAGAAGATGGGTATTGTGTCAGAAATGCATGTCAGTTATAGTCACCAGCAAAACACCAGCCAGGAGATGAAAATCATGGTGAGGAATCACTTTCCAGTAATGTTATAATTTGGACACATTTACTGCACATTTAGCTGTCAGCAGCCAGCAACAATAATTGGGAAGAAAGAAACAAGTTTTTAAATACACAAAAATAAAGTACAAACTCTAAATATTTTATTTTATTATAACTTAAGACATTTGTATATTAAAAACATAAAAGACAAAAACATTTAAAGAATGCTCATAAAATATTTTTCTTTTTTACACTCTCAATATCTTGATACAAAAATTGACAAGCTGGAGAATTGCCCAGCTGGTTTTCACAAGTTTCTGTTGATTATCAGTTCATGTCTTCTGGAACCATGGGTAACTGGTTACAAAACACTCTTAGAAACTTACGGAATAAGTTTCAATGCCTTAAGATAATCTCAAGGCACAAATCATTTACACAATGTGCACCACTCCTAGCAATTAGGGAGAATCCGTATCTGACTGCATGTGGACAGTGTGCACTCCTCTGATCGATAATGTAAGTGGAAAGTGGTACTCGCCCAAAAAGAGATAAGCATTTATGAATGCCCTAACAAGCAGATATCAATGTCTTAAGTTTCTTGTCATCTTCTATCACCCTTTCACATTAAGTAATTAGTGTTTAGCATGCCTCAAACAGGAATACAAAGCCAAACTGTTTACTTTCCGAAAACTTTTCCACTATTTGTTAAATGTGGGTTTTTTTCCTTTTTGATAAAGAGATTTCTTTGCATTCATAAAGAATTTCTCTTTTTTTAAGTACGTCAATGTCATCAAAGAGAACTGCACAGTCAAACATGCCCAAGCCATTCAGTGGCTTTATGGAGTAATGCATAATGGCATTCTGTACTCTAGTATACTATTTTCAGTGACATTACTGATACTATGCCAACAATTATCTGTTGGTCAGTCTTTGCTCCTGGTAGTTGTTACTACAAATTCTGAACCCAAATTGGTATCAAAAGAGATTGGACATAAAATGCTTCATTTTCAGTACAGGAAATCATTTTTCTCTCTCCTGAAAACTAAGAAATTTTTGTCCTGTGCTTCAAAAACACAGGAACTATGGAAGGGAGAACACTTTCACAGGTATCATGATAAACACAATGCTTAATACACATTTGTCAAGCCTTTTTTCTTCTTACAGGAGAATTTGTCATTTTTCAAAAATGAATTCATGTAATCTTTAGCCATAACATTCAAATCAATAGAAATCAACACAATGAAATATGAAAACAACTGATGTTTCAAAATTATTTTAAAAGTGCTGTTAAGGCCCTAATATACTTCAACATTTGAACTCAAAAGGGCAGTACTACTAACTGCATTCATTTTAGGCACCAAGGGATATCTGTAACAGTTACTGAAGTTATCAGTGTGGAGTAAACCACAATTGCAGTAACACTGCTACTGACTCTTTAATTTTAAAACTGAAGTATATGTGCTTTGATTAAAAATGTATTAAAAAATATTTAGATTTCTGAGACTAAAAAGCACATATTACTAAGTGGAGGAAAAAATTTAAAACAAGGGTACTTTATGCAGAATGCTAACCCAAGAATAACAGGTAGCCAAATGGCTACTTGATAACACACAGCTCAATACAATATGCAAATGAGTAAATTTGAATGTTGAGATTATTTTGGTGGTGAGAGGTACAAGCAATCATTAACACACAAAGTACCTGTGTTACATTACCTTAAAAGCCTCTATAACAAACAGTAAAATGATACAGCTACCTAAGAAAGACAAAGGGTGTACCCAGAATTTGAAGTGGAGGAAACTTAGTTTTGTTCTGAGTGATGAAATAGTTTGAAGATTCTGCAATAATAGCCTTGGGTAAACTTGTTAAAAGCTAATGTCAATTACGTGTCCGGCTTTCTTCTATTTGAAACTGAACTAGTTAAGTCATGTCTGTCTGATGGGACACGATACGAGTTTGGTTTGTGACAATTCTTTTTATAGAGGGATGGGATGGGGGCAGCCACCCTGCCCCCCTCGCTCATCGGGTACATGCTTAGGAAACAATGAGGCAACAACATATGGCATTTGTATGCAATCATCTTTACAGTGACATTTACTTTTTGTAGATCAATGGTTAATCAATGAGGTGGATTCAGAATGTAGAGTTATCACTCAATAAAAAGTTATTATTCATCCCATCTTCTCTATTTTTCTGATTCATGAACTAATTGACGAGTTCCTCCTAATACTACTAGTTACATACTTGCCCCGTTAATGTATTATTAACATTCATAATATATTTAGATTTATTCATATTAACAAACTTGGTTTCATTAAACAGCTACATTGTACTTGCCCAAACTAGCCATTGTTATGCATACAATGGCCACATTCTTAGTCCGAGTCTTCTGTAATTGTGTGTAAGTAAACTGATAATCACGTGTGTCATGTGTCTTAGTACGAAGAATTCTTAAGTTGTATTTATCAACCATTCTAATAATTAGAATTCCAACAAACGTATTGAAAATATGCTTGTATAACACTAAATGTCTTGAGATGACGAAAAGTGTTGATACACAACCACTTCAACAAGCAAGGCAGGAGGCATTTTACTAATGTGGCACATTCTGGTAAACAGTCATCAGTGCCTGTAATATTAATACCAAAGTAAAATAAAATTTCAGTTAAGTGGGACATGATGTATCATAATAAAGAAAGGAATATATTTGTATGTTTCAGTTTCAATGGTCTACTCAAAGGCCTTTACCTCAATGTGAAAGAAAACATACTGAAATGGCAAAGCATATACATACAGGTAACAGTACACCTATATGTTCATGAACTGTCCAGACATTAAGTACACACAGCAAATAGGGTGAAAGGGCCAGGGCACATCAACTGTTCTGACACAGTGCAGAAAAACTACTCAGTACTGTGTTAATTGAAGAAAAGTATGGGGTAGAGGAAAATCTAGTGTAAAATGAGAACAATAGGAGCATCATTCTATAACATGAAAGAACATTTTAATACAGTATAATCAGAAATTACTAACACTAAACAACAAAACTGATGCATGGATGGTAACCAACCTCACTTCTGTAAAACACAGTATGCAGTTTGTTCATGTCGTTTTCCAGGCTTTTGAGAGTAAATTTCTCTATACTAGATATCGAACTTCCAGTACTGGGATTATATGCTCTAAAAACCTTTTATCATACATGGAAACAGTTCATTCACTTATTAAGTTCCGTTGAATAAGAACCCCAAGTTTTCCCACCACCAGCAGAAGTGAGCTATGAAGCAAGAAGACTATCTTGTAGCAAGCAGCATTCCACTGATTTCACAACAGCTTGCAAGCATAACAGATCAGAGCAAATAAGTGGTTTACAAACACCAAGCAAGTAGAGAATGAGTAGGTTTTGACAACTGTGAAACATATTTACAGCTCAAGTCAATTTAATAAACACTAAAAGATTGCACTACATTAATAGTGTATCAAAATAACTTTCTGATGCCCAAAATTATGCGCAACATGAAACAGTACAGGTATGAATTGTCAGAATGGCAAATTAAAATGTGTCTGTAGATTAAAAATCATTAAATTAGAGTTTTCAAATACACATTTCAAGGAAACCAGCAAATAAGCCTCAACTGTAGTCTCCAAATGCTTATTTTCTGGTTCATTGTCCATTATCATGAATTTGATAAATTGTGTCAACTTACGTTCACAGGCAAATGGTTTTTCAGCATCAGAGACAGCATCATAATTCGTTTTCTTGCGACCTCTTCCCTGACCCTAATGCAAACACAAAAGAAAAACATAATTTGAATGTTTTGGGCAAAATAAAACATGGAAATGATGTAGACATAGATAGAAATAACATGACATTCATATTCAGTAGTTATGACATAACTGCCACGAAAAGACCTCGCTAATTAGTTAATAGAAAGCAAAAGTTTCATAAAAATACATAGTATTTTCCAGAATGTTTCTTTTTTGCCAGTTCTCTCATTTATATCTTCACTAAAGTGGGAAACAAAGTTATAGTTTTGTTTCAAGGAATAATATTCAGACATGTCGCTAGGACAAGATGTCAGCCTTGAATTACATACATATTACAAAATAAATCAAACCTTTGGTTTCTTCACAGCTGGTGAGTCACCTGTCCTTGGAGCTTTTTTTGACTTCTTTTTCCTCTTTGTATATGATTCTTCATAATCATAATCAGAGTCAGGATCCGGGTCATCAAATGCTTCCATTTCTTGCATATCCAATTCATCATAATACCAAGCATCCTGTAACAGAAAAATTATTTTCATTTTTGTAATGCTGAAGTTCTGAGTTACTGGTATATGTGGGATATTAAGATAAATGAGTGTTTAGCAGGTTAAAAAATACACTGTTTCACATACATAACATAAAAATATTACACAGAACACAAATACTTTTATAGATTGTGTTAGAAATGATATGTTTAGTAAATCTAATTTGAAACTGACCAGATCTTTCAAAAGGGCGAGATACAGCAGAATAGTTTTGGTGCAGTGCTGGAATGTAATTGTTAAGGTGTCCATTTACAAAAAGGATAGATTGCAACTCACTGTAAAAATGAAACACCGAGATGCAAACAGGCACAATGAAAAGTTTGTTACACACTAAGCTTTAGGGAAAAACCTTCTTCAGAAAAGAAAGGACAACAAACACAGCTGTGGTCAGGAGTGGGGCAGGGAAGGAAGACTGATAGCAGAGTACAGGTAGGTGGAGAGAAGAGCACTGCCTGGTGGAGTGTGCAGTGCTTCATGTAGAAGATGGCAGGACAAGCATTGGGAGGCTGTGGGGGAGGGCGGAGGAACAGGGAGCAGAAAAGGAGAAAAACAGAGAAGGGAAATGACTGCTGGGTGCTCTGGCAGAGACTGAGCACAATGAGGGTGAGGGAATTGGGAGGAAGTTATAGGACAGAGGGGGCAGAAACTGTCGGGCAGAGGGTGTGGTGCCAGTAGATTACCGGAAAATGAAGCCGGGATACTTTTGGGAGCGGAGAATGTGTTGTAAGGATAACTCCAATCTGCACAGTTCAGAAAAGTTGATGGTGGCGGGGAGGATCCAAATGGCCATTAAAATCAAGCATGTTATGTTCAGCTGCGTGTTGCACCACAGGGTAGTCTACTTTGCTCTTTGCCACAGTTTGGCAGTGGCCTCTCCGCCCAGTAGACAGCTGGTTGGTAGTCATATCAATACAAAAAGCTGTGCAGTTATTGCAGTAGAGCTGATATGAGATATGGCTGCTTTCGCAGGTGGCTCGGCCTCTGACGGGGTAGGAGAAACCTGAGACAGTACTGGGATAGGAAGTGCTGGATGGGTGGTTTGGGCAGGTCTAGCATCTGGGTCTTCATAGGGGTATGATCGCTGTGGCAAAGGGTTGAGATTGAGAATGGCATAGGTATGGTCTAGGTTGTTGTTGAGGTTGGGTGGACAACAGAACACCACATTAGGAGGGGTGGGAAGGATCTTGGCTTAGATGTCCTTCATTTCAGGGCATGATGATCAAAGCCACAACAAAGAATGAGATTCAGTTGTTCCAGTCCGGGATGGCAGTGGGTGACGAAGTGGGCATTCCTTTGTAGCTGGTTCTTGGGAGTGTTGGCAGGATTGGGGTTGTGTGTTGATATGGCATGGGAAATCTGTTTGTGGACTAGATCTGGGGGATTGTGCCTGTTTGTGATGGCCTTTGTGACACCGTCATACTGGGCAAGGGCGATTTTGTCACTGCACATAAGCCATCTCCGTGTGGTCAGGCTGTATGGGAGCGACTTTTTGGTGTGGAAGGGATTGCAGCTGCCAAAATGCTGGTGGTGATGGTGACTGGAGAGTTTAATGTGAACAGAGGAAAGGATGGAGTCTTTGTGGAGGAGGTGGCCAACGACTAGGAAGGTGGCACTATGGGTTGAGGGAGACCAGCAGAAAAGCATATGGGAGAGAAGGTGTTGAGGTTGTGAAGGAATGAGGAAGGGTGCCTTCACCCTGAATCCAGATCATGAAGATATCATCAATGAACCTAAATCAAACCAGTGGTTTGGGGTTTTGGAAAGCTAGGGCCTCACAAAGGTCTTTGCAGGCAAGCACTCTTCCACACACCTAGCCCACAAGCAGATTTCCCATGCCATATGCCCACACACCCCCAGTCTTCCCACCATAACCAAGAACCAGCAAAGGAGCACAACCTTCATTACCCAATACTCCGCTGGACTGGAACAACTGAACAACATCCTTCATCAGGGCCTCGATTGTCTATCATCAAGCCCTGAAATGCGCCACTACCAACCTGCTGTCTACCAGGATTAATGACCAGTGTCAAACTGTGGCCAAGAGCAAATTAGACCACTTTGTGGCACAACATGCAGCTAAACATACCATGCTTCCAGAATGAGATTTTCACACTGTAGTCAAGTGTGCACTGATATGAGATTTCCTGGCAGATTAAAACAGTTTGCCGGCCCAAGACTCGAACACGGGACCTTCACCTGCTGTGGGCAAGTTGTCTATGACTGGGCTACCCAAGCGTGTCTCGACCCATCCTCAGAGCATTACTTCCACCAGTACCTCATCTCCTACCATCACAGAAGTCTGCCTGCAAAACTCCTGCAGTCTCAGTCTGGCACACAGTTTTAATCTGGCAGGACGTTTCATAACTTGCTTGATTTTAATGGCTGCTTCACAACTCAGATCGTTTGAATCCTCCCCTTCATCACCAACTTTTCTGAACTATGCAGATGGGAGTTATCCTTACAATCCATTCTCCACTCCCAAAACTCATCCCGGCCTGAACCTACGATAATCTACTGTCTACACACCCTCCATCCATCAGTTTCTGCCCCCCTGTCTTATAATCTCTTCCAATTCACTTCACTCTCTGCCAAGGCATCCACCCGTCTTTTCCCCTCTCTGCTTCTCTCTTTTTCCATTCCCTGCTCATCCCCATCCCCCTCCACATAGCCTTTCGATGCTGCCAAACTTTGTCCTCCCCCTCCTACAGTAGTCCCTACACACACTGCCAGCCATCACTCTTCTCTTCCACCAACCATACTCTGTTATCCCTCCCCCTTTCCTGCTCCACTCCTGATTGCTGTTTTCATTCGATTCAACAGTTGCAGTCCAGCTAGAATCGCCGGGGACGGCAGTCGTGTGCATGAGGGATGCCCCCTTGTGTGAATGCGTGGTTTCCTTTCTTTTCTGAAGGGTCTGGTCAAAAGCTTAGTGTGTAACAATCTTTTCACTCTGTCTGCATTGCAATGTGTCGTCCTTATTGAAAGTAGCAATCAATATTTTCAGTAACTGCTAATGTTCCGAATTGGGCTTTCCATTGTAAGGTGTCCACTTCATTCATGAACTGAATTTTAAAAAAGTGAGTGAATTTTAATGCTAAAGTAATCCTGTGTCTCTTCCAAGCATCAAAAAGACTAATGCTTATGTTAGGGCATGCACAAGGTAATGACTCAATTTTTTCCATAATTTGGAGTTTACGTACGATAATTTTTAGTTTCATAAACAAAACCATTGATGAAACTTCCTGGCATATTAAAACTGTGTGCCAAACATAATCAAATTCAGGACCTTTGCCTTTCCCGGGCAAGTGCTCTACTGACTGAGCTACCCAAGCACGACTCACGACCTGTCCTCACAATTTCAATCATTCCAGTACCTAGTCTCCTACCTTCCAAATTTCACAGAACCTCGCATGCCAATCTTGCAGAGCTGGCACTTCTGGAAGAAAGGATACTGCAGGGACGTGGCTCAGCCACAACCTGGGGGGAAGTTTCCAGAATTAAATTTTCACTCTGCAGCAGAGTGTGCACTAATATGAAACTTTGTGACATATTAAAACTGTGTGCCACATCGAGACTAACTTGGGATTGCCTTTTGTGGGCAAGTGCTCTACAGTCTGAGCTACCCAAGCACGACTCATGACCCATTCTCACAACTTCCAAACTTCGCAGAAGCTCTCCTAGGAACCTTGCAGAACTACCATTCCAGGAAGAAAGGACATTGCAGAGACATGGCTTAGCCACAGCCTTGGGGGTGTTCCCAAAATAAAATTTTCACTCAGTGCTGATACGAAACTTCCTGGCATATTATTTTAAGATCAGCAATCGGCAAACACTCCGCTGCAGAGTCAATATTTCATTCTGACAACATCCCCCAGGATGTGGCTAAGCCATTTATCTACAATATCCTTTCTTCCAGGGGGGGCTAGCTCTGCACGGTTCACAGGAGACTTCTGTGAAGCCTGGAAGGTAGGAGATGCGGTACTGACAGATTAAAGCTATGAGGATGAATTGTGAGTCATGCTGAGTAGCTCAGTCGGTAGAGCACTTGCCCACAACAGGAAAAGGTCCTGAGTTCGAGTCTCAGTCCAGACAGTTTTAATATGCAGGAGGCTTCATTTCGGTGCACACTCTGTTGCCGAGTGAAGATTTTATTCTGAAAACTGTTGATAACTACGAAAAACTGCTATGTTCATGGTCAAACTTTCACCAACATCAACAATTAAAATACCAAACGTATGTTTACATACAATTAATCAAATACTCTGTGAACTTTGACGATCAATATAAAATCTTGAGGGATATGATTCAGCATTTACAATTAGATATATGTAGCAGTTTCGTGTTTGTGATTCATTCATTCACACATTCATCTGAGCATCTGTAAACTGTATCAGGAAAAAGAATCTTCAGGAATGTGAAATGAGTCAAATTACACATTAAAAGGAAGAAGCAGCCAATGCAGGGCATATCTGTAATGGTCACTAATATACATTTCTCACAACTTGTAATCTATCCACACTAACACAAGCATAAAAGCAGCAGTTTTGTAAAAAAAAAAAAACATATTCTTCCGTTTTTATCATTATCTCTCATCACTTGTAAAGCAGTGGATAATGGGGAGACAGTGTTTATATGTCTTTCTGCTGAGAGACATGGGGTGTGTGTGGGATGAGTGTCTTTTTCTTTGGATTATGTCTGCTCTTTACTCTTTTATAAAAATACTTACAAGCATAGATGACTGTTAGTTATTTGCAGATTACATAATGGTAAGACAGAGATTTAAACTAGGTTTTAAATTGTAAGACATTTGCAGGGGCAGATGTGGATTCTGACCACAATCTATTGGTTATGAACTGCAGATTGAAACTGAAGAAACTGCAAAAAGGCGGGAATTTAAGGAGATGGGACTTGGATAAACTGAAAGAACCAGAGGTTGTAGAGAGTTTCAGGGAGAGCATAAGGGAACAACCGATAGGAATGGGGGAAAGAAATACAGTAGAAGAAGAATGGGTAGCTCTGAGGGATGAAGTAGTGAAGGCAGCAGAGGATCAAGTAGGTAAAAAGACGAGGGCTAGTATAAATCCTTGGGTAACACAAGAAATATTGAATTTAATTGATGAAAGGAGAAAATATAAAAATGCAGTAAATGAAGCAGGCAAAAAGGAACACAAACGTCTCAAAAATGAGATTGACAGGAAGTGCAAAATGGCTAAGCAGGGATGGCTAGAGTACAAATGCAAGGATGTAGAGGCTTGTCTCACTAGGGGTAAGATAGATACTGCCTACAGGAAAATTAAAGAGGCCTTTGGAGAGAAGAGAACCACTTGTATGAATATCAAGAGCTCAGATGGCAACCCAGTTCTAAGCAAAGAAAGGAAGACAGAAAGGTGGAAGGAGTATATAGAGGGTTTATATAATGGCGATGTACTTGAGGACAATATTATGGAAATGGAAGAGGATGTAGATGAAGATGAAATGGGAGATAAGATACTGCGTGAAGAGTTTGACAGAGCACTGAAAGACCTGAGTCGAAACAAGGCCCCTGGAGTAGACAACATTCCATTGGAACTACTGACGGCCTTGGGAGAGCCAGTCCTGACAAAACTCTACCATCTGGTGAGCAAGATGTATGAAACAGGCGAAATACCCTCAGACTTCAAGAAGAATATAATAATTCCAATCCCAAAGAAAGCAGGTGTTGACAGATGTGAAAATTACAGAACTATCAGTTTAATAAGTCACAGCTGCAAAATACTAACGCGAATTCTTTACAGACGAATGGAAAAACTGGTAGAAGCGGACCTCGGGGAGGATCAGTTTGGATTCCGTAGAAATTTTGGAACACGTGAGGCAATAGTAACCTTACGACTTATCTTAGAAGAAAGGTTAAGAAAAGGCAAACCTACGTTTCTAGCATTTGTAGACTTAGAGAAAGCTTTTGACAACGTTAACTGGAATACTCTCTTTCAAATTCTGAAGGTGGTAGGGGTAAAATACAGGGAGCGAAAGACTATTTACAATTTGTACAGAAACCAGATGGCAGTTATAAGAGTCGAGGGGCATGAAAGGGAAGCAGTGGCTGGGAAAGGAGTGAGACAGGGTTGTAGCCTCTCCCTGATGTTATTCAATCTGTATATTGAGCAAGCAGTAAAGGAAACAAAAGAAAAATTCGGAGTAGGTATTAAAAATCATGGAGAAGAAATAAAAACTTTGAGGTTCGCCGATGACATTGTAATTCTGTCAGAGACAGCAAAGGACTTGGAAGAGTAGTTGAACGGAATGGACAGTGTCTTGAAAGGAGGATATAAGATGAACATCAACAAAAGCAAAACGAGGATAATGGAATGTAGTCAAATTAAATCGGGTGATGCTGAGGGGATTAGATTAGGAAATGAGACACTTAAAGTAGTGAAGGAGTTTTGCTATTTAGGGAGTAAAATAACTGATGATGGTCGAAGTAGAGAGGATATAAAATGTAGACTGGCAATGGCAAGGAAATCGTTTCTGAAGAAGAGAAATTTGTTAACATCGAGTATAGATTTAAGTGTCAGGAAGTCGTTTCTGAAAGTATTTGTATGGAGTGTAGCCATGTATGGAAGTGAAACATGGACGATAACCAGTTTGGACAAGAAGAGAATAGAAGCTTTTGAAATGTGGTGCTACAGAAGAATGCTGAAGATTAGGTGGGTAGATCACGTAACTAATGAGGAGGTATTGAATAGGATTGGGGAGAAGAGAAGTTTGTGGCACAACTTGACTAGAAGAAGGGATCGGTTGGTAGGACATGTTTTGAGGCATCAAGGGATCACAAATTTAGCATTGGAGGGCAGCGTGGAGGGTAAAAATCGTAGAGGGAGACCAAGAGATGAATACACTATGCAGATTCAGAAGGATGTAGGTTGCAGTAGGTACTGGCAGATGAAGAAGCTTGCACAGGATAGAGCAGCATGGAGAGCTGCATCAAACCAGTCTCAGGACTGAAGACCACAACAACAACAACAACAACAACGCAGACAATAATTGTGATCTCTCAGTATGACGCAGAATGAGTCAGTCAGCTTACAATTGTGATACACTCTCTCAGTTTTAGTCTGCCAGGAAGTTTCTAATGACAGTTTACATGATTGTCTTTTACACACACACACACACACACACACACACACACACACACACACACACGCACACGCACAATCACTCTTCATTATTACTCATTCAGATATTTTCCTATGCAGCTGGGGATCTCACGCTGGTATAATTTCAATTTATATTTGTAGCTAATTTTATTATGTAAGACATTCTTCACATGACTGGGAAAGCAGTCAATGATCTTTATGGCTGAATAGATCACTATATTGTGTGCCACACTAAGGCTGAGTGAAGGATAGTATAAGTCATTTCTCCGTTTAGCATTTTATTTATGAATGTTAATGTTGTTTTTAAACTGGGATTGGTTGTTGTCAACAAACTTCATGCAGTAACAAATGTACTGTCAGACCACTGTAAGCTTAGACGTTTACATTAAAAAGCAGACGCCACATTTTAGCCTTGCTACTTCTGTGCAGTAAACACTTTCTTCTTTAACGAAACATTGGGCCAAAATATGATGTTCTAACATATTGTTGAATGAAAATAGAAAAAAATGAAACTAATTATTGGCATTTTCATCCCAAAAGATTGTTACTATCCATAATACAAAAGTTGAAGAGCTTAGACTTTGAAGTAGGTCTTTAACAAGTGACTATCAGCACAGATTCATGTGAATAAAAACATCTCAAAATTTAGAATATTCTGTTTCGTTTATTGATTTTTATTCTTGCATAGTTTCTAACAGTGTGATCAGACCTTGTGCTTTTGCAATGGGCAGTTAATCATTTTCACTTTTTTAAATTGTTGAAGTTTCTCCATTGTGTCTGATTATAATACTTGCATAATTAGTAAAGAGACAATTTCAGGTTCTTGGATGTAAAATGAGAGACCATTCACGAATAACAAGAACAAGAGGGTACACCATACCAATACTTTTGGTGTAACTATAGTGATCATTTCCTTTTTGAAGACACTGTTTCACTGTATACACTCCCCGAGTCTACTGAATTGACACTATGCCTTCTTTTAGTTTGTTAAGAAGACAGTTCCTAGCAATGCCTCTGATACCATTACATTCAAACTTTTCTGGGATAATAATGTGCACTCTACAATCAAGTGCTTTCAACAAGTTACAGAAAATACCAATAGACAATATTTTCTGATTTAAATTTTGTACAATCCAATTTGAAAACTGGGACTTGGCACATGGAGAGACCCATTCACAATCCAAACTGAAGCTGATGTTACCTTATTTTGGGTTGGATGAGGTACTGTTCTTGCATAAATAATCTTTTCCAGTAACTCCGAGGAGTTGGTAAGATGCGAGACTGAATGGTAATTATCAAAATCTTGCTACCTTTTTGTCCATTTGTCTGACAATAGCATATTTCAACCTGCGAGGATAGTAATAGTCTTGTATTGCATATGCAACTGAGCCAAAGGTCCCCATACAACAGTTTGTGGGGCGCGGGGGGGGGGGGGGGGGGGGGGAGGGGGGGGGGAACCTTTTTAAGTAATAATACTGACACTTAAATAATCTTCTTATCTTCTTGAAAGAAAGACACCTGACTACACTACAATTTTTCACCTTTCCTGAGAGCTTTGGGGAGAGGGGGGGATGCGTGGGGGGGAGGGGGGGGAGGTGCCTTCCCCATTACCCCCAGGTATGGATGCCCTGGGACTGAATACATTGCAAGTATGTGAAGAGCATGATTTTAATAATTGACATGAGGTGGTATCAACCTTGAGAGTTTTTGCCTTTGAGGGAGTTAATTATATTCTTAATTTCTTTGGCAGAGCATGGAGTAATTTGATTTGGCTGTATGTAAGTGGCATTGAGACTGGTTCTTACATTTAGTGTATTGTTTTTTATCCTTTGAATTGCCCATGATAAACCTCTGAGCTGTTTCCAGGGAATGATAAGTAAATATATTGACTGTCTGACTGCTATCATTTACCATTTGGCATTTCTTTTAATAACTAAATCCTCACATTCCTTAACTGATTTTCGAATTTCTCTTTTGACAATTTCTTATACAGATTTAGATTTATTATTTGAATGATTAATTTCAGACATTATGCCGAGGTTTATTTTTTTATTTTGTAATTAATTTACTTACTACAGTACACTCTTCCCTAAAATTGGAAACCAGTCCTATTTGTTTGCACAACTTCTTCACATAATTTTAGTTTTCTTACACACACTATTTTGATTCCTTTTGTAATCCATAAGGCAGTACTTTTATCTCAGTACTGTCATATTTCATTGATTTCTTTGGAAAGAAAATGTTAGAGATTGATGAAAACCCACCTAGGTTTTGAATTGATATCTGTTACATCACACACATCAGTCCACTCAAGTTACCATATGGCTGCCTTGGAAATTTCCTTTTCCTCTCCATTAACCATGATGCCACTTCACTGTGATCAGGGAGTTATTGGGTGTGACTAGTTGTGCAGCATGGCCAGAGATGATATTCTATAAATGATTCGGTGTTCACTTACAAATATATAAGTGTATTGCTGTTGTCTGCTATGCTTTGCACTTCTGGTGGCAAAAAACAAAAATATATGTCAAGTTATAAATGTAATTCCCAAATTGTTTCTTTTACCTGAATATTTCAGAAAGTTCATTTCAAAATTTAAATCTCCGCTGATTATCACATTTACTTTCTTTTGTCAGTTAAGTGGTACAACAAATCAATTTTTTTATATGCAGGGTGTTTCACAATTCCTATTACAGGCCTCTAGAGATTGTAGAGGGAACTTTATGTACCAAGTTTTGACAAGGAACTCATGTCCGTAAATGTCGATGTAGCACGAGTCCATAAGGTCCCCTGTAAACATGAAAGTCAAATCACAGTGTCAAAAGTCATTTCCTATGCAAATTGGCACATTTCACTTGACAAGGAGCTTACAATGCCACTAACATTCAACCAACACTAGTGATTTGATCTTCTTTCAGTTGAGCCCTGTCATGGCCTCATCTGAACAATGGGCTGGTATCGCAGCAAGTAAGTTTTGTATTGTCCATGACATCATATAGATCGGGGTTCTAAGGTAACGAGATCTGAATCATTTCATTAGAACAAAAGTGGGAGATTTCAAAGTGATCCAGTCTCAAACATATTTTACATCTAAACAGTACATTTCCAGACATGGATTCCTTACCAAAACTTTATCTAGTAAATCATCTCTACAACCCCAAAAATCCTGTAATGGGAATTGTGAAACATCCCATGTATCAAAATTTCCCAGTGGAGGTTGTTTATTGTAAAAATTACTAATAAGTTTTTCAGTGGTAGCAATTCACAAACACATATTTCATATTGTTGGTCTAAGCACAAGCAACTTGATGCTGTTTTTAAAATACATGACAATAGCTCAAGTTCTCCACACGTTCCCTATGGGAATAAAAAGTTAGGTAATTTATTGTCCTCTGTGTTTATCATACTGATTCCTGTACTTACACTGGGCTCAAATAGACACAAGTCATCAAATTTCTTTTGACACCGTAGACCATGTAAAAAGACAAAAAGTCCATTGATTTTATTTTTTAATCATCAAAGAAACTGATGGGCCATGGTAACTTTATTCATGAAAATTTCTTTAGTGTTTGATACTACATTTAGCTCAACTTCTTTTCTAACAGCATGACTGAATGAGGTATTAAGCCAAGGCACACTTCTCACACCCATAACAGCAAGAATTTTATCATTGGTGACATTGTCGCTCCTTATCTTTTCAGTTAGCATTTCTGCTAAACTATCTTTCCCTCTCCTGGAAAGGGTTAGATTATATCTTATGTACTCCCACCTGCCAAAATCAGCAACTGGCGAAACACCACAGTGAGCCACACTCAAAGTCAGTCTCATCCTCATCAATTCCTGGTTAACTTGGCTTACAGCTTTATTTATACCAGGTACATCATGCTGCTATAGAACCTCAACAAAATCCACATGTGTGTGGGATTACTGCACCCAGCTTACCACTGCCACTCCTCAGATTATATTCTTTGGCCTGCCTGTTGCTTGCTCCACCAGCTACCAATATTGGATCTTATGTACTCAAATCCTTTATTACCTGCTGTCGAAGGCTAGCATTAGGTTTTACAGCACTTGTAACCAGGTACCTTAATCTTAATTGCTCTCGCAGCTCTTCGCCTACACTCCTCCCATGGCACCTGCCTAGCAGTAAGTACTATTACTACTCAACTCTGTTTACAAACCATCATTATTAGTCTGCTGCATCCTATTTTCTTCTACAAATAAATGAGGCTCCTCTTCTTCCACAGGTAACAGGTTATACCTGTTTGTGGGCAAGTATAATGGTAACAGAATTGTACAACTACTCTCTTTTTTTACCTTTTTCCCATTACTGTTTCCCACATTCTGCTTTATTCACCACCTCAATTGTTCTATTTCTTTTCCATGACCTCAGTCTCCATCCGAAGAGTACAATACTTCCCCCCTTGTTCTGTGATCCTACTGTCTTTTAAGCAACCCCTTCATATGCATAACAGATCCTCATTAGGAACCTTTTACCTTTTGTTCTGTCCCACTGCAGATGTCCCAATGAAACCACAATCCTCATGCAGCAATCCCATGCCAAGGTCTGTGACAGCTGACGTATGTACACACAAAACATCCAATTCCTGTAAATTACAGGCTGGTAGGGTGTGGATGTGGAGATCCCAACTGATATCATCTCAGATGTCAGCTGCCACCCATTTCATACCACGAAGTCCCTTCCATACAGCCTAGCCACCAGTGGTTGTCGCATCTGCAGTGATGAGCAGTCCCTCTCTAAATATACCGAGGATCTCACTGAAGCCTTCACTGACAGTAATTATCCTCCCATCCTTGTACAAAAACAAATCTCCTGTGCCTTATCTTTCCAGTCTCCCACCACATCCCAAAGTCCCACAGTCTAGCCACAGAGGAGCAGTCCCCTCGTAACTCAGTACCATACGGGACTGGCAGAGTTTCGATTACCTCTCATCATGCCCTGAAATGAGAAATGTCCTACCCACTATCCTTCCAACCCCTCCTACGGTGGTATTCCGCCATCCACCGAGCCTACACAATATACTCGTCCATCCTTACACAACCGCTGCTCCCAATCTCTTACCTCATGGCTCATACCCCTGTAATAGACCTAGATGCAAGACCTGCCCATACACCTCCTACCACCACCTACTCCAGTCCGGTTACTAACATTACCTATCGCATTAAAGGCAGGGCTACCTGTGAAACCATTCATGTGATCTACAAGCTAATCTGCAACCACTGTGCAGCATTCTATGTAGGCATGACAACCAACAAGCTGTCTGTCCACACGAATGGCCACCAACAAACTGTGGCCAAAAAACAAGTGGACCACCCTGTAGCTGAACACGCTGCCAAACATGCTACCCCTCATCTCAATGACTGCTTCACAGCCTGTGCCATATGGATCCTTCCCACCAACACCAGCTTTTCTGAATTGCGCAGGTGGGAACTTTCCCTGCAATACATCCTATGTTCCCGTAACCCTCCTGGCCTCACTCTTCGTTAGTCACTGTACTCACCCATCCAGCCCCCTCCCTGTTCCCGTTCCAGCACAACACAGCCGTCATTTCACCGCCACACCCAGTCTTTTAATTTCTTTTTATTTATTTCTCTCCTTTCTGATACTTACCCCCTCCCCCCTCCGTACCTTCTCTACTACCCTCCGTCTAAATTGCAACACTTCACTTCACTGTCCGCCACTCCTGCCATACTATCCCTTCCCCTCCCCGCCCCAGCCTCCTCCTTACCCCCACCCAGTCACCACTCCCATCATGCATTGGTGCTGCTGCTCGCAGTATAGTTTCAGCTCTCTGAGACTGCATATGTGTGTGCAAGTTGCGCTTGTGTGAGTGTGTGTGTGTGCACGTGTGTGTATTTAGTATGTGTGTCTACTGCTGAAAAAGGCCTTAATGGCTGAAAGCTGTGATTGTGTGAATCTTTTTATTGTGCCTATCGCGGCTCAGCATCTCCACTATATGGTGAGTAGCAACTTTGCTTCTCTCGTATTGTAATGTTGATTCTCATAGATATGCATTAACAAATTAGGCCTACCAGCAGTGAATTCACTGAATAACCTTTCTTGTATCACTTAAACAAAGTAAAACTTAAAGTCAGTTTGTGTACATAAACACCAAGTACTCTGATACTTAGTCTTTTAAATAAAATGGAAATACAAACAAATCAATCTCATGTAAGTTTTTTCTTAGTTCATCACAAACTAATTTACGAAACTAATGCCGAAATAGGCTCTTACCAAATAATACTGACAAAATTAACTGTTGATACACACTCAGCACACCAACTTCACAGCAGTACAAACAACAGTTAAGACCACAGAGTTACAGTTCCAAAGCCTAATCAACTTCCTACCTTCTCCATATTGCAGCCATTTGCCTTCTTTAACTCCTGAATTTTTGCTTTTCTCAACAAAAATTTGCACACTCTATGCCATACAGGAGGATTACAAAACAAGTTTATGCAAAACAATTGTGACGTACATTGTGTTTCAACTTCATGTGAACCTTTACCGCATTTACGTAGGTACCATATCAAAGCGATACAGTTTGTCTTTAAACTAAAGAACTTAGTTTCATAATAATGCTTTAGAAGCTGCAAGCATTACCCCTAGACATTTTATTAAACTACTTTAAATGAGCATGTTCACATAATGGTGCAAGTGCTCTATCTTACACACTGTTAGTTCCCACATTCTTACATCGGGACATGGCTAAGATCAGTAGATGAGATTGAGAAGAAATAATCTGCCATGGCCTCCCCAACAGCCAGATTTGATTATTGTCGAGTTTCTGTTGTGTGCATTGCTAAAACAATCGACAGGCTGTTACCTTACTCTGGGACCACTCAGGAATTGGGACAGATTCTTAGTAAAAACAACTTACTGATCACCATTAACAGTTTACATGCACAGGTTTCCCCAAAAATTCTGGTTTGAATGCCGAGAGACAGCCTGTGCATTTAAGAACCTATGAGGCACAGAAAAATCTTTTCCAGCCACACTACTTCAATACAGAAAAATTATCTAGAAATAAATTATATATGTAAATGATACTGAGGTTCAGGGCATCACCAACAGATCCTACTTGACATAGTGTCAAACTAGTACTGGTCAGTAAAGCTCGAACACTTATGACAATACTGATATAAACAATAACACTATAATGAAGAATAGCCAGGAAAAAAATCTACTTTGCAAGTACCAGCTGACAACATACAGACAAAAGGAGACAACATAATAGCTTCAGAGCTAGAGATTTATTCGAATGAGAAGAGAATTTTTGGAAAATATATCAGTATTCATGGATTTCAGAGACATGGATGTTTTAAAACAGCAAGTTACAGCTTGCAAAGAAAATATTTGACAGGATAGAGATAAGGGAATGAAACTCTGAAAATACGAAACTGCTAGCAACTGTAAAAGTGAAAGAAATAGATGGAGAAGAAACAGCCAGGGACAGAAAAAATAAGAATCATAATATACGACAAAAAAGAAAAAGAAGTGAATGAATGGCAGAAATGAAAGCAGAGGATGTTCGATGCGCATAGCAGACAAATTACAGGTGTCTTCCTTAATGGAATGACGGTTCAGAGTACTTAGGGCATTTTCTTCATGAAGCATGCCTTACAGGTACTTGAAGATAACACAATATTGTCTTGAAATTGGTTGTATATACATGAGATAAATCTCAAAATAAAATAATAAATACTGCTGTAAGGGAAATTGATTTTCACTGGAATAAATAAATAATAGCCAGAAGCCCTATGAAATTTGGTACATAGTTGACTCCAAGAAAATGAAGTTTATGATGTCTTCCACAATCATGATGGGGAGGTCCATCACACAGTGGAAATTATAGTACACTGTAGCACTAGCAAACTTGTAATGAGTGTAGCAGGAGATTATGTCAAAAATTGATACAGCTCTATGCCATTAATTTGGCTTACCGTCAGGTATCACAAAACGTGGCATAGTGTCAAAACCATAATACATTTCACATGCATAATATTATTTGTTGATACGACAAAATCTATTGCCATATATTATGATAAAACATTTCAGTTCTTTGTTCTTAATGTGCAACTGTTGCTTACAGATGTCATCGCTCTTTGATCATGACATGAAAAAGATTGGCCTAAAGCTGTAACAAATTATTTTGTGTTAATTATGGGAACAGTTAACTGCAATGGAGAATTAACACTGTAACACAATTTCAAAAGCACTGTGCACCTTTTATGGCTCAAATTAGTACACACTAAATTAATGATTTGTATCACATTACAGATAATGGCAATCAAGAAGCACAAATAAGTAATGTGTTTCCTTACAAACAACTGTTGTCCTGTATTGCTCTGTCCCTATGTTCTGAGAATATCTGTAGGACTGATGATGAATGAATCCTCAATGAACACTTTTCTGTTCTGCTTGCACTTTTTGTTACTGGGTACTCTGTGTCCACACTACATCCATACTCTGAAAAACACTGTGAAGTGTGTGTGGCAGAGGGTACATCCCTCAAAGCAAATATTAGGATCTCTTCTCATTCTACTCGCATATGGAGTGTAGAAGAATGACTTTTAAAATGTCTCTGTGTGTTCTGTAATTGGTACACTCTTGTCTTTGCACCTCCTATTGGAGAGATAGATAAGAGTCTGTCATACATTCCCAGATTCGTCACTTAATACTGGTGCTTGAAACTTTATAAGTGGGCTTCCCACAATAGTTGAAGTCTCTCACCAAGCATGGAAATTCATGTATACTCAGATTCAATATGTCACACCTTCTTGGTGTATGTTCAATAACCTCTCTAACAAGGAAAGGTATCCACAGGGGTGATAAACTTTTTGAAACTGTCTACATGGTGATGTAGGTTAAGATCCCAGGTATCATACACTGCAACCATTCACTCTGGTGGGCCCTCATTTGCGACTAATTGATGAAAAAAGAAATTCGGAATTTTGTATGATACGTAATAGCAGTAGAATAGTCCCATTGTGTAGTCTGGCTGCATGGTGTAATGGATAAGATAACAGCTTTGCATGCAGGAGGTTGTAGGTACAGTTCTCGTCAGATGCAGCTTTCTTTTTTTTAGATATTTAAACCGTAATAGAAATTACTCAATCATTATTTTTATTCAATTAATTGGTTTAAATGTAATTTTTATTTCCACTCCATTGTCATATCATTTTGATCACCACATCAACTTTTTTATTTGTTTCATTTTTTCCTATATGTCATCCTGTTTCCAAACAGAATTTTTGTGAATGTGAATTTAATTATATTTATCTATAATAACATTTAATTATTTGAAAAATTCTAATCTATCAGTTGAAAAAAAAAGATGAAATACTCTATGTTTGGACAGTGGTGTGAAAAATGTATTTTTGTTACCAGACATGCAACTATTTTGCACAGTAATTGTCATACAAACATTTAACACACAATTCAAGCAGAATGAAAAACAGATATAACGAATTAAATAATGTGGACAAAAAAAAAAACAGGGTGATAAAACAAAATAAATCAAATTGAAATTAATACATAAAAGTAATTAAAAACACATGAACCAAGATTTCAAGTGAAGAAGGAATGATAGGAAGAAAAAGGGAGCAAATGAAGAAGTTGATATTATGATTAAAATTATGTGACATAGGAATGGAATTTGAAAAAAGTTACTAAAAGAGGGTCAAAGTCATTTCGATAAAGATTTAACAAAGGGCAAGAGGACCATTTTGATAAAGATTTAACAATGAAAAAATTTTCTGCCCCTGAGAAGATTCGAATCCGTAACAACCTGCATGGAAAGTGCTTATCCAATCCACTCCGCCACACAACTAGACTCTATAACGCACCTTTTTTTAACGCTGTTGAGTGACACACAAAATTCCATTTTTTTCTTTTTTTTTAATCGATTACTCGCAAACAAGGGCCCACCAGGGTGAATGGCTGTAGTGTGTGATACTTGCGATCTTAACCTACATCACTGTATAGACAGTTTCAAAAAGTCAATTGCACCACCGAGGACCTCTCCTTGTAGGTCCTATTAGGCATCGGTCCCACATACCTGAGCAAAATCCTAGGATAGACTGTGCAAGGGCTTTGTTATCAGTCTCTTTGGTAGTGAAGTGGCCACCTATACAAATGTTACATCCAGGTATCTGTAAGAGTTGGTTTATTCCAATTGTGATTTATCGTTATTGTAATCAATGGATACTATTTCTCTATGATTTACAGAAACACAAAATTTTACAGTTACACCAAACTAAAATATGCTGCCAAGCTCTGCACCACTTTGAAATCTTATTAATAGCTGATGAATTATTTGAGCAACTTATTTCAGCTGTTTTTCATTTAAGATAAATAAGAGCTTCATTTGTAAAAGGTCTGAGGCTACTATTAAGTATCATGAAAGCAACAGTCCGCTCATACTTCTGTGGGGCATGTCAGAAGCTACTTCTGCATCTATCAATGACTCTCCATCCAAAATCATATGCTGCATCCTCCCTACCAACAAATCGTCAATCCAGTCACAAATTTTGATTGATAACTAACAGATTGTATTTTCTGTAAGTCTGTTGCATTGAAGGCATATTCTTCTCAAAAGTCAAGAAATACTGCAACTGTCCAATTGCCTTGATCAATGGCTCTCAGAGAAAATAACTTGTGTTTCGCATTAGCTATCTTTGCGGAATCCATGCTGGTTGGCATTCTGATTGAGATAACTCATTATGTGTGAACTCCACCCAAGCTCTATGATTCTAGAACTGATGGACAGCAAAGATATAGAGCAGTGCTTTGATGGATTACTTCTGCAAACTGCTCGGTAATATAGTATAATATAGTCATAAGGTACTATTTCTCTGTATTTTATACACAGGTTTGATCTGTCGTTTTGGTTTGGGGACCTACAGTATACATTCAATTTAGCAAGTTCAACTGTTTCATAATGCCACTGACACTAAATATAACTAATTTTGCAGTGGTGCAAGAATCAAACTGGGTCAGAATCACTGAATCTTCCTTCGTGAAGTAGCATTTCAAAATAGGATTCTGCATTTCTGCTTTTGCTCTACTGCCATTAATCTAAATTCTCATGTCCTTGATGATTAACTAACTATGGTTACACTGATAGTCTTTACATATGAACAAATTTCTTTGGGTTCTATGAGAGCTCTTCTGATAAGATTCTGTTACAGTAGTCACTGAAGGCTTCATGAATTGCCTTTTGGACAGCCAATTGCATTTCATTCAGCATATCTGTACCTAAGAGCTGTAGGTTTTGTTTAACACCTGTTGCAATGCAATCACAGTTTCTTTGGTAGTTTCCTTATAGTGACTGTACACCATGAGGGGTCCCTTCCATTATGTACTGTTGTACTAGGTACTGCTTGGTCATCTATTGTTCTGCACTTGAGCCATAGTTTCACTACATGTTCCCACCCAGAGCTAAATGTTTCCAGTACCTCCTTGGGGTACGACATTACTGCCTCTTTTTCTAGTTTGCTGTAGAAGTAAATCCTCAAAGAGGTCAAGTCTTTTTGCTGTCCATCAAGCACGGACTTTTAATTTTTCTGCCCTGCATAGTCTTTAGAGAAAGCAGGATGTCCTATCATGCCCATTATTTACACAACTGTCATTATCCCACTGGACTATCGGATGATCAAAGTCTCCTCCAATGTCGATAATATGACTGGGGAACTTACGTATTTGTGAGTTGAAGTTTTCTCTGAAGTTTTGTGTTGCATCTGGGTGAATCTGCTGGTTTACAGAGACCATATTAGAAGATTACTCTCACTTTGAATACTGATTCTTACTCAAATCAACTTGTATGAAGTTTCAATTTCTATATCAAAAGAGGATCTTACAAACTGGCCCTCTTCAATCTTCTTCATTCCTATTGCATGTGAAGGGCAGTGCCACAACATTACTTTCTTAGTGTGACGCACTTTAAAAAAAAAAAAAAAAAAAAAAAAAACTATCGACCTGCCAGCACTTTCGTATGGTAAGTCACATCATCTTTGTTTTTCCACGCGGGAAAAATATATTTAAAAACAAAGATGATGTGACTTACCATACGAAAGTGCTGGCAGGTCGATAGACACACAAACATACACATGAAATTCAAGCTTTCGCAACGAACTGTTGCCTCATCAGGAAAGAGGGAAGGAGAGGGAAAGACGAAAGGATGTGGGTTTTAAGGGAGAGGGTAAGGAGTCATTCCAATCCCGGGAGCGGAAAGACTTACCTTAGGGGGAAAGAAGGGGTATACATTGCGAGTGTATACCCTTCTTTCCCCCTAAGGTAAGTCTTTCCACTCCAACAAACTGTCCATTCGCATGAATGGACACAGGCAGACAGTGTTTGTTGGTAATGAGGATCACCCTGTGGCTAAACATGCCTTGGTGCACAGCCAGCACATCTTGGCACAGTGTTACACCGTCCGGGTTATCTGGATACTTCCCACTAACACCAACCTGTCAGAACTCCGGAGATGGGAACTTGCCCTTCAGTATATCCTCTCTTCTCATTATACGCCAGGCCTCAACCTCAGCTAATTTCAAGTTGCCACCGCTCATACCTCACCTGTATTTCAATAACATGCTTGTGTCTGTATATGTGTGGATGGATATGTGTGTGTGTGTGTGTGTGTGTGTGTGTGTGTGTGTGTGTGCGCGCGCGCGCGCAAGTGTATACCCGTCCTTTTTCCCCCCTAAGGTAAGTCTTTCCGCTCCCGGGATTGGAATGACTCCTTACCCTCTCCCGTGAAACCCACTTCCTTTCGTCTTTCCCTCTCCTTCCCTCTTTCCTGATGAGGCAACAGTTTGTTGTGAAAGCTTGAATTTTGTGTGTATGTATCTGTCTGTTTGTGTTTCTATCGACCTGCCAGCACTTTTGTATGGTAAGTCACATCATCTTTGTTTTATATATATATATATATATATATCAACAGAGCTGCCGGTAGCCAACTGCACAGTGTACAAGACTTATAATCATGAAGTCACTGGTTTGATTCCTGATAGTAGCAATATCTTTTAATTCTATTTGAATTATATGAGGTGTATTCTAAAACTAAGATCCAGTGACCAATATTTACATGATAGCAGGTCAGAGTGAAGAATCATGGGTGCAGTGCTGTCTACTGACTTTCTAGAAAACTACTGCAGTATTGATTTGATTCAGCGCTTGTTCGCCAGATGGTGAGATCAGATCTAAATGGGCAAGACTATTTTAGATGCCACCAGTTATGAAGTGTGTGGTGTGATTAGATTTTTACTGGTAAAAAGATCTTCAGCTGCTGAAATACATCATGGGTTATACCTAGTATATGGACCTGAAATAATGAGTGTCAAACAAGTTGGAAAATGGTGTCTAGAATTTCAAAATGGCCATACAAATGTTCACATTGAACAATGGAGTGACAGGCCCAGTGTTTGGACTGAAGAAATTGTTGATGTTGATCAAGTGAACCAAAATCTTCGAAGTGATTGGGGGTTGACAATAAGTGGTCTGGCTAATGAATTCCAAATGTTGCTCAAACGTGACTGTCACTGAATAGCTTTGATATCACAAACTGTGTGTGAGATGGGCTCCAGAGATGCTCATTTATCAGCACAAAGAGCAAAGAATGCTTAGTGCATGGCAGTTTTTGGAATCCTATACACAAGATGGAGATGATTTGTTTTCCCCCCATGAACCATGGACCTTGCCGTTGGTGGGGAGGCTTGCGTGCCTCAGCGATACAGATAGCCGTACCGTAGGTGCAACCACAACGGAGGGGTATCTGTTGAGAGGCCAGACAAACGTGTGGTTCCTGAAGAGGGGCAGCAGCCTTTTCAGTAGTTGCAAGGGCAACAGTCTGGATGATTGACTGATCTGGCCTTGTAACAATAACCAAAACGGCCTTGCTGTGCTGGTACTGCGAACGGCTGAAAGCAAGGGGAAACTACAGCCGTAATTTTTCCCGAGGGCATGCAGCTTTACTGTATGATTACATGATGATGGCGTCCTCTTGGGTAAAATATTCCGGAGGTAAAATAGTCCCCCATTCGGATCTCCGGGCGGGGACTACTCAAGAGGATGTCGTTATCAGGAGAAAGAAAACTGGCGTTCTACGGATCGGAGCGTGGAATGTCAGATCCCTTAATCGGGCAGGTAGGTTAGAAAATTTAAAAAGGGAAATGGATAGGTTGAAGTTAGATATAGTGGGAATTAGTGAAGTTCGGTGGCAGGAGGAACAAGACTTCTGGTCAGGTGACTACAGGGTTATAAACACAAAATCAAATAGGGGTAATGCAGGAGTAGGTTTAATAATGAATAGGAAAATAGGAATGCGGGTAAGCTACTACAAACAGCATAGTGAACGCATTATTGTGGCCAAGATAGATACGAAGCCCACACCTACTACAGTAGTACAAGTTTATATGCCAACTAGCTCTGCAGATGACGAAGAAATTGAAGAAATGTATGATGAAATAAAAGAAATTATTCAGATTGTGAAGGGAGACGAAAATTTAATAGTCATGGGTGACTGGAATTCGAGTGTAGGAAAAGGGAGAGAAGGAAACATAGTAGGTGAATATGGATTGGGGGACAGAAATGAAAGAGGAAGCCGCCTGGTAGAATTTTGCACAGAGCACAACATAATCATAGCTAACACTTGGTTTAAGAATCATGAAAGAAGGTTGTATACATGGAAGAACCCTGGAGATACTAAAAGGTATCAGATAGATTATATAATGGTAAGACAGAGATTTAGGAACCAGGTTTTAAATTGTAAGACATTTCCAGGGGCAGATGTGGACTCTGACCACAATCTATTGGTTATGACCTGTAGATTAAAACTGAAGAAACTGCAAAAAGGTGGGAATTTAAGGAGATGGGACCTGGATAAACTAAAAGAACCAGAGGTTGTACAGAGATTCAGGGAGAGCATAAGGGAGCAATTGACAGGAATGGGGGAAATAAATACAGTAGAAGAAGAATGGGTAGCTTTGAGGGATGAAGTAGTGAAGGCAGCAGAGGATCATGTAGGTAAAAAGACTAGGGCTAGTAGAAATCCTTGGGTAACAGAAGAAATATTGAATTTAATTGATGAAAGGAGAAAATACAAAAATGCAGTAAATGAAACAGGCAAAAAGGAATACAAACGTCTCAAAAATGAGATCGACAGGAAGTGCAAAATGGCTAAGCAGGGATGGCTAGAGGACAAATGTAAGGACGTAGAGGCCTATCTCACTGGGGGTAAGATAGATACCGCCTACAGGAAAATTAAAGAGACCTTTGGAGATAAGAGAACGACTTGTATGAATATCAAGAGCTCAGATGGAAACCCAGTTCTAAGCAAAGAAGGGAAAGCAGAAAGGTGGAAGGAGTATATAGAGGGTCTATACAAGGGCGATGTACTTGAGGACAATATTATGGAAATGGAAGAGGATGTAGATGAAGATGAAATGGGAGATATGATACTGCGTGAAGAGTTCCACAGAGCTCTGAAAGACCTGAGTCACAACAAAGCTCCGGGAGTAGACAACATTCCATTGGAACTACTGACGGCCTTGGGAGAGCCAGTCCTGACAAAACTCTACCATCTGGTGAGCAAGATGTATGAAACAGGCGAAATACCCTCAGACTTCAAGAAGAATATAATAATTCCAATCCCAAAGAAAGCAGGTGTTGACAGATGTGAAAATTACCGAACTATCAGCTTAATAAGTCACAGCTGCAAAATACTAACACGAATTCTTTACAGACGAATGGAAAAACTAGTAGAAGCCAACCTCGGGGAAGATCAGTTTGGATTCCGTAGAAACACTGGAACACGTGAGGCAATACTGACCTTACGACTTATCTTAGAAGAAAGATTAAGGAAAGGCAAACCTACGTTTCTAGCATTTGTAGACTTAGAGAAAGCTTTTGACAATGTTGACTGGAATACTCTCTTTCAAATTCTAAAGGTGGCAGGGGTAAAATACAGGGAGCGAAAGGCTATTTACAATTTGTACAGAAACCAGATGGCAGTTATAAGAGTCGAGGGACATGAAAGGGAAGCAGTGGTTGGGAAGGGAGTAAGACAGGGTTGTAGCCTCTCCCCGATGTTGTTCAATCTGTATATTGAGCAAGCAGTAAAGGAAACAAAAGAAAAATTCGGAGTAGGTATTAAAATTCATGGAGAAGAAATAAAAACTTTGAGGTTCGCCGATGACATTGTAATTCTGTCAGAGACAGCAAAGGACTTGGAAGAGCAGTTGAATGGAATGGACAGTGTCTTGAAAGGAGGATATAAGATGAACATCAACAAAAGCAAAACAAGGATAATGGAATGTAGTCTAATTAAGTCGGGTGATGCTGAGGGAATTAGATTAGGAAATGAGGCACTTAAAGTAGTAAAGGAGATTTGCTATTTGGGGAGCAAAATAACTGATGATGGTCGAAGTAGAGAGGATATAAAATGTAGGCTGGCAATGGCAAGGAAAGCGTTTCTGAAGAAGAGAAATTTGTTAACATCCAGTATTGATTTAAGTGTCAGGAAGTCGTTTCTGAAAGTATTCGTATGGAGTGTAGCCATGTATGGAAGTGAAACATGGACGATAAATAGTTTGGACAAGAAGAGAATAGAAGCTTTCGAAATGTGGTGCTACAGAAGAATGCTGAAGATTAGATGGGTAGATCACATAACTAATGAGGAAGTATTGAACAGGATTGGGGAGAAGAGAAGTTTGTGGCACAACTTGACCAGAAGAAGGGATCGGTTGGTAGGACATGTTCTGAGGCATCAAGGGATCACCAATTTAGTATTGGAGGGCAGCGTGGAGGGTAAAAATCGTAGAGGGAGACCAAGAGATGAATACACTAAGCAGATTCAGAAGGATGTAGGTTGCAGTAGGTACTGGGAGATGAAAAAGCTTGCACAGGATAGAGTAGCATGGAGAGCTGCATCAGACCAGTCTCAGGACTGAAGACCACAACAACAACAACATATTTTTATAGGTGACGAGATGTGGATATCACACACCAACGTAGAACTGAAACAACAGTCAATGCAGTGGAGCCATTTAAGTTCACCCAAACCCCAGTAGTTTAGGTAATCTCCACTCTCAAATTGAAAAACAAAGGCTCCCCCCCCCCCAATCAACCATGGACCTTGCCGTTGGTGGGGAGGCTTGCGTGCCTCAATGATACCACAACGGAGGGGTATCTGTTGAGAGGCCAGACAAACATGTGGTTCCTGAAGAGAAGCAGCAGCCTTTTCAGTAGTTGCAGGGGCAACAGTCTGGATGATTGACTGATCTGGCCATGTAACATTAACCAAAACGGCCTTGCTGTTGTGGTACTGCGAACGGCTGAAAGCAAGGGAAACTACAGCCGTAATTTTTCCCGAAGGCATGCAGCTTTACTGTGTGGTTAAATGATGATGGCGTCATCTTGGGTAAAATATTCCGGAGGTAAAATAGTCCCCCATTCGGATCTCCGGGCGGGGACTACTCAGGAGGACGTCGGTATCAGGAGAAAGAAAACTGGCATTCTACGGATCGGAGGGTGGAATGTCAGATCCCTTAATCGGGCAGGTAGGTTAGAAAATTTAAAAAGGGAAATGGATAGGTTAAAGTTAGATATAGTGGGAATTAGTGCAGTTCGGTGGCAGGAGGAACAAGACTTTTGGTCAGGTGAATACAGGGTTATAAATACAAAATCAAATAGGGGTAATGCAGGAGTAGGTTTAATAATGAATAAAAAATAGGAGTGCGGGTAAGCTACTACAAACATCATAGTGAACGTATTGTAGTGGCCAAGGTAGACACGAAGCCAATGCCTACTACAGTAGTACAAGTTTATATGCCAACTAGCTCTGCAGATGACGAAGAAATTGAAGAAATGTATGATGAGATAAAAGAAAATATTCAGGTAGTGAAGGGAGACGATAATTTAATAGTCATGGGTGACTGGAATTTGACAGTAGGAAAAGGGAGAGAAGGAAACATAGTAGGTGAATATGGATTGGGGTTAAGAAATGAAAGAGGAAGCCGTCTATTAGAATTTTGCACAGAGCATAACTTCACCATAGCTAACACTTTGTTCAAGAATCATAAAAGAAGGTTCTATACATGGAAGAATCCTGGAGATACTAAAAGGTATCAGATAGATTATATAATGGTAAGACAGAGATTTAGGAACCAGGTTTTAAATTGTAAGACATTTTCAGGGGCAGATGTGGACTCTGACCACAATCTATTGGTTATGAACTGTAGATTAAAACTGAAGAAATTGCAAAAAGGTGGGAATTTAAGGAGATGGGACCTGGATAGACTGACTAAACCAGAGGTTGTACAGAGTTTCAGGGAGAGCATAAGGGAACAACTGACAGGAATGGGGGAAAGAAATACAGTAGAAGAAGAATGGGTAGCTCTGAGGGATGAAGTAGTGAAGGTAGCAGAGGATCAAGTAGGTAAAAAGACGAGGGCTAGTATAAATCCTTGGGTAACACAAGAAATATTGAATTTAATTGATGAAAGGAGAAAATATAAAAATGCAGTAAATGAAGCAGGCAAAAAGGAATACAAACGTCTCAAAAATGAGATCGACAGGAAGTGCAAAATGGCTAAGCAGGGATGGCTAGAGTACAAATGCAAGGATGTAGAGGCTTGTCTCACTAGGGGTAAGATAGATTCTGCCTACAGGAAAATTAAAGAGGCCTTTGGAGAGAAGAGAACCACTTGTATGAATATCAAGAGCTCAGATGGCAACCCAGTTCTAAGCATAGATGGGAAAGCAGAAAGGTGGAAGGAGTATATAGAGGATTTATATAAGGGCAATGTACTTGAGGACAATATTATGGAAATGGAAGAGGATGTAGATGAAGATGAAATGGGAGATAAGATACTGCGTGAAGAGTTTGACAGAGCACTGAAAGACCTGAGTCGAAACAAGGCCCCTGGAGTAGACAACATTCCATTAGAACTACTGATGGCCTTGGGAGAGCCAGTCATGACAAAACTCTACCATCTGGTGAGAAAGATGTATGAGACAGGCGAAATACCCACAGACTTCAAGAAGAATATAATAATTCCAATCCCAAAGAAAGCAGGTGTCGACAGATGTGGTAATTACCGAACTATCAATTTAGTAAGTCACAGCTGCAAAATACTAACGCGAATTCTTTACAGACGAATGGAAAAACTGGTAGAAGCGGACCTCGGGGAGGATCAGTTTGGATTCCGTAGAAATGTTGGAACATGTGAGGCAATACTAAACCTTACGACTTATCTTAGAAGAAAGATTAAGAAAAGGCAAACCTACGTTTCTAGCATTTGTAGACTTAGAGAAAGCTTTTGACAACGTTAACTGGAATACTCTCTTTCAAATTCTGAAGGTGGCAGGGGTAAAATACAGGGAGCGAAAGGCTATTTACAATTTGTACAGAAACCAGATGGCAGTTATAAGAGTCGAGGGGCATGAAAGGGAAGCAGTGGTTGGGAAAGGAGTGAGACAGGGTTGTAGCCTCTCCCCGATTTTATTCAATCTGTATATTGAGCAAGCAGTAAAGGAAACAAAAGAAAAATTCGGAGTAGGTATTAAAATCCAGGGAGAAGAAACTAAAACTTTGAGCTTCGCCGACGACATTGTAATTCTGTAAGAGACAGCAAAGGACTTGGAAGAGCAGTTGAATGGAATGGACAGTGTCTTGAAAGGAGGATATAAGATGAACATCAACAAAAGCAAAACAAGGATAATGGAATATAGTCGAATTAAGTCGGGTGATGCTGAGGGAATTAGATTAGGAAATGAGACACTTAAAGTAGTAAAGGAGTTTTGCTATTTGGGGAGCAAAATAACTGATGATGGTCGAAGTAGAGAGGATATAAAATGTAGACTGGCAATGGCAAGGTAAGCGTTTCTGAAAGTATTTGTATGGTGCGTAGCCATGTATGGAAGTGAAACATTCACAATAAGTAGTTTGGACAAGAAGAGAATAGAAGCTTTCGAAATGTGGTGCTACAGAAGAATGTTGAAGATTAGGTGGGTAGATCACGTAACTAATGAGGAGGTATTGAATAGGATTGGGGAGAAGAGAAGTTTGTGGCACAACTTGACTAGAAGAAGGGATCGGTTGGTAGGACGTGTCCTGAGGCATCAAGGGATCACAAATTTAGCATTGGAGGGCAGCGTGGAGGGTAAAAATCGTAGAGGGAGACCAAGAGATGAATACACTAAGCAGATTCAAAAGTATGTAGGTTGCAGTAGGTACTGGGAGATGAAGGAACTTGCACAGGATAGATTAGCATGGAGAGCTGCATCAAACCAGTCTCAGGACTGAAGACCACAACAACAACAACAACAACAAAAAGGCTACCATTTTTTGGGATGCAAAGGGCGTCCTTTTGATTGATTTCATGGTGTGGGTCAACAATTACAGCTAACACATACTATGAAATGCTAACCGAACTAAGAAGTGCGATCCAAAATTGATGCCTTGGGAAAATGTAATTTGTATACTACTCCTTCACGATAACGCACATCCTCACATTGTTGCCAAAACCAAGGAGAAGATTCAGCTTTTGTTGGGAGCTTTTTAAGCACTCTCCTTACAGTTCTACCTTGCAATAAGCAACTATTTCCCTTTCTTGAATTTGAGAAAGTGGCTGGGTGGACAGTGATTTCAGGACGATGATAGACTCGAGACTGGTGTTACCAACTGGTTCAATTCCCAGGTATCAGAGTTCTATGCAGAGAGGCAAAATAATATGAAACATCAAACAAAAACAAAAATACATTTCTGTAATTCTAGAGATTCAATGGTATCTTTGCTACATATTTCTGATATATACAGGGTGTCCTCAAAGTCCCTTTACAACTTCAAAATTTTATTACAACGGCAGTTGCTGAAATATTTTAACAAAATTTCTTTTATTGTATTCACTGTTTAGTAAAGTTTTTATACATACTAAAATTTTGTGTTTGAGATACTCTGTTGATGGAAGGAACTGAACCTATATGAAATGGTAACTCCTCAAGAGAAGGCACAATGTGTGTCCTGGCTTACTGAGACAAAATCGGATGTCCAGACTCAACGAAACTTCAGAGCAAAGTATGGAAGAGATCCACCACTGCGCCCTTCAATCCGTGCATGACACAAAAAATTTATGGAGACAGGGACAGCGTTGGATAAAGGGAGGAGTGGGCGACAAACAACATTCGAGGAAAACATCGATCGCGTTTTAAATGTCTTCACTCGTTCACCTACGAAGTCCATCCGCACTGCTGTCAGGCAGTTACCTGCTGTCAGACAGTTACAACTACCACGTTCAACTGTGCATAAGGTCCTCCACAAGAACTTACGGTTGTATGATTACAAAGTGCAACTGTTACAGACACTTGAACCAAATGACAAGCCAAAACGGACAAAGTTTGCACTCAACATGCTGGAACGCCTTTCGGAGGATGAAGCATTCCTCAAACGAGTTTGTTTCAGCGACGAGGCAACTTTTCGTGTTTCTGGGACATTAAACAGACACAATGTGAGACTCTGGGGATCTGAACACCCGTATGTGACTAAGGAGTTTCACCGGGATAGTCCAAAAGCGAATGTGTGGTGTGGAATCTTGTGCAACCGAATAACTGGTCGAGTTTTCTTCAACAATTCCTGCATATGTTTACCTCCACCTTCTGACTGAATATGTAGCATGACAATTGATTGACTTACAACCAACTATCATTTTCCAGCAAGATGGTGCACCAAGACATTGGGGACTGTATGTTCGTCGGTTCCTCAATGAAACATTTCCAGGCAGGTGGATTGGGAGGGATGGGCCAACACCTTGGCCACCGTGTTCGCCAGGTATCACTCCCTTGGACTTTTTTTATGTGAGTGTGTAAAAGATATCATGTATCAAACACAGATTCGGGACATTGCTGACTTGAAGCTTAGGATTCGTAACGCCACTGCCAACATTGCACTATGCTACAGCGAACATGGCAAGAAATCGAGTACTATCTTGATGTCGTGCAAACTAAAGGCGCCCATATAGAGGTCTATTAAACACTGTCAAAAAACTTTTATGAACACTGATTACAATAAAAGAAATGTTGATAAAATCTTTCAACGAGTGTCATTGAAATAAAATTTTGAAGTTGTAAAGGGACTTTGTGGACACCCTGTGTAACATTTTTATTTAATAAAAGACATTTCACAATTCTGTCTTTTTAAGGTATTAGTAGTAATATTCTATATTAGTTAATTAACATTTTCATTTACTAATAAATGTAGGTTTGAAACAGAAATTTAAAAATAAAAATAAAAAGTTTTACAATTGTTACATTATGCACTGAACTGCTGTCAGCTCTCTTACAGGGTTGCCACAAGTTTCTCCAAGTGAAATTCCCTGATTTCCAGACAAGTTTTAGCATTTTTCCCTGACAAATTTTAAGCTCTCAAGGGTAAGTAAAGACATAAGTTGACAAAAAAATGTAAGGACTTTTGTATTTCTAAATGTGTGAGCAAAAATCTTCAGTATTAACATTAACATCTTTTGTAATGAACTGTTTTTAGATGGAGCAAGCAAGACAAATGGTATGTGTGTTTTATTAAGGTCAATAAAGTGAAACACATTTGGTGACAACAATACACATTTTGTTGGAGTCGCAAGACAGATTTGAAATACCTTCACTGCTTTCCGAAATAACCTCAGAAAAAAGTAGGCCTCTTGAAAGAAATGTATAATATGGGGAAGAGTTGTGTAAACCAACACTATGGGTGACTGCCAATAAAATGTTGGTTCTACTTTGTTCATTATTGTCGGTTATTACCCTCTGTGTTATGTCTATTATTCTGCAGGTATTATATGATTTTTCTTTCAAGAAATACACGAGTACATAGTGTACAAACTGCCAGCAACTGCCGCAATTTTCTTCTTCTTATCATCAATACTTTCTAATATATAAAATACTATGTACTAGAATAAATAAAATGTCACACTGTACAATGTACTTGGGATGAGACAGCTGCTATTCCTGAAATCCATCACCCATGGCCTCTGGTCTGCCAAGGAGCACCAGTGTCCTGAGTCCATGGATAAACCATGAAAATCTGCCGCATTACACATCACACAGACAGGCCCAGTCTGCGAGCAGATCAGTGAAACTAGATCCGACAGGCAGGGTCCCCACATTAGTGGGAAGCTTTGGGCTTCAGATTGGCAGGCCCAATCTGTTAGAGATACCCGTGGAAATGGTCTGCACTTTTGGACTGTCATGGAAGTCCACACATGTGGCCAGATATTCACATGACGCAGACACCATGTTGATGAAATGAGACCACGGTGACCACCCACACAATAGATAACTTGCGCAAATACTCTGAGAATCAATAATAATGAGGATACGTAGCAACTCACTGTATAGGTGATCGTTGAGCCACAGTCAGTCACATAAAAGACAACCACACTCTCACAACTAAATTTTCAGCCATAGCCTTTGTCAGAAAATGAGAGCGCGCACACATTCACACAGTCACTCAGACCCAACTCATGCACACATGACCATTGTCTGTGAATGTTGTGCCATCAATCTCTGAGAATCAGATCCAAACAAACCACTTCTCATACCTCCCTGCCTCTCATCGGTAGCTGCTAGCCTAGCAGAAAGTAGTGGTGGCAGCACTAACTGCAAGCTGAGGGGAAGGGTACGAAAGGGAGAAGCAGTAAGAATGAGAGATTAAGGAAGCGACACACGTACTCAGCTGCACCTGCAGTGACGAAGCATGACATCTCAGTAAACAAACAATTTCATGCTACTGAGACAAAAACGAGATTTTTCCTGTGTGTGTGTGTGTGTGTGTGTGTGTGTGTGTGTGTGTGTGTGTGTGTGTGTGTGTGTTTCCAAATTTTCCTGATTTCCAGAACTTGAGGCAACACTGTGTTACCATGCTTGAAATGCTTCCATCACCCACCAGCCTCATCTCCTGATGTAACTGAAAACTTCAGAGAAAACTTCAATTAGCTTGTATGTAAGTTCCCTAGTCATACTGTAATCACTAATGGAGACTTCAATCATCCAACTATCAACTGAGAGAATTAGAGCTTTGATAGTGATGGACATGATAAGATGTAGTGTGAAACATTACTCAACACCTTCTCTGAAAACTATCTAGAGCGGATAGTTAGGAATCCCTCTCATGACGGAAATGTATTTGATCTAATGGCAACAAATAGACCTGACCCGTTTGAGGATGTTCACATTGAAACTGGTATCAGTGACCATCTCACAGTTGTAGCAACAATGATTACCGAAGTACAAAGGACAGCTAAAAGCTGCAGAAAGATATATATGTTCATTAAACAAGATAAAAAATCAGTAGTCTCATATCTCAGTGAGGAACTTGAAACTTTCAGCAGAGGGCAGGAACGTGTAGAGGAACTCTGGCTCAAGTTTAAAATAGTAGTTAACAATGCACTGGATAGATATGCACCCAGGGAGGGAACTTTCATGGTATATATGAAGATGGTATCTGTTCTTTCGGACATGTCTGAAAGGAAAGATACCATCAGTGACCATGCAGCTCTCTTAGAATGAAATGATAATTAAATCAAGACCCTAAACTGTCGACAGGTGTTGATATACATCAACAGGGACAGTGAAAATGTGTGCCCCAACCGGGACTCGAACCCGGGGTCTCCTGCTTACATGGCAGACGCTCTATCCATACGATCCATACGAACCACTGAGGGCATAGCGGATAGTGCGACTGCAGGGATTTATCCCTTGCACACTCCCCATGAGATCCACATTCCCAACGTAATGTCCACACACTACATTCGTAGTGTTCCTGCCTATTACACTAGTTACTCACGGCAGACAATCTTACCGAGTCCTGTAAGAGTTCGGACAATGCGTGTGCATATGACTGAAGATTTATGCAGTTTCTTTCAGACAGTACTTCATTATAGGTAACTGCATCACCTGCAAAAAGTCTGCAAGGACATTGTTATACAACATGAACAGCAAGGGTCCCAACACACTTCCCTGGGGCACACCTGACGACGACTCTCAATCCAATCTAACACTGTGTCTTCCCTTCCAAAAAGTCACAAATTTCATTTGATAACGCATATGATGGTAATTTTGACAATAAGTATAGGTATAGTACAAATTCAAACACTTTTCAAAAGTCATGAAATACAGTATCTACCTGGTTGCCTTAATCCAAAGCTTTCAGTATGTCAGGTGAGAAAAATCAGGGTTGGGTTTCACATGATCGATGTTTTCAGAATACATGCTGATTGGCATTGAGGACACTATTCTGTTCAAGATATCTCCTCATTACGTTTGAGCACAGAATATGTTCTAAGATTCTACAACAAATTGATGTCAAGGATATGGACAGTAGTTTTTTGGGTCGATGGTTTGGATCCCACCAGATGGTGTGAAATTTTTATTTTTAAGTCTTTATCAAAATGACTTTTATCATTACTTTTATTCAATTAATTGGTTTACAAGCAATTATTTTAAAAATTTCTAATCTTTTGCCATGTCATTTCAATCATTGTATTAACTTTTTCATTTCTTCTCATTTTTCTTTGTATCTTTCTTTTTTCATTTGGAATCTTTGTTAATGTGATTTTAATTATTTTATGTACGAAATTTGATTTACTCTCTTCCTTTTTATCAATTTATTCCATTCGTGCAAGGATATGGACAGTAGTTTTTTGGGTTGATGGTTTGGATCCCAACAGATGGTGTGAAATTTTTATTTTTAAGTCTTTATCAAAATGACTTTTATCATTACTTTTATTCAATTAATTGGTTTACAAGCAATTATTTTAAAAATTTCTAATCTTTTGCCATGTCATTTCAATCATTGTATTAGCTTTTTCATTTCTTCTCATTTTTCTTTGTATCTTTCTTTTTTCATTTGGAATCTTTGTTAATGTGATTTTAATTATTTTATGTACGAAATTTGATTTACTCTCTTCCTTTTTATCAATTTATTCCATTCGTTATTTCTATTCCTCACTTTGCTTGAATTTCATTATTTTTATAATTCCCTCTTTGATTCAAATCTTCATCTCCATTAGTTTTTCCACAGTGCAACAAGAATTTATGTTTTAATAACCTGACTAGTCATTAATATAACAAAAAATGCATTTTTGATACCACTGTACAGCCAATATAAATAGATTATTTCACCTTTGTTTTTTACCCAATAGGTTGATACTTTCAAATATTTAAATTTGTGATAGAATAAACCACAATAATTAAAATCACATACACAAGTATAGCAAATGGAAAAGAATGAATGATTGGAAGGAAAAAAATAGCAAATAAAAAAGTTATTACAATGATTAAAACGATGATGTAAAGGATTAAAAATACATTTAAACTAATTAACTGGATAAAAGTCACTTTGAAACAAATTTAAAAATAAAACATTCACAGCACCTGACGAAATCTGACCCCACACACATCATGTATGCATCTTAACCACTATACTACCCCGTTATCCTGGGGAACCCCTTTATTTATAAGGCTCTAGAGCAGGGATGTTCAAATTTTTTAGGCTTGAGATCTACTACATGCAATTTTGACAATTTAGAGATCTAACCATTTAAAAATTTGTACATAGCAATTTTTTTCTCCATCAACAGTTGTAAGTCTACTACTCAATTTTCAAGATGTTACACATGTGGGAGGGGGAGGGGGGGGGGGGGGGGGGGAATATACGCCACCATAAATGGTGAAAAAAGTTTAGTGAGATACTTGGCTTTGCACATCACTGACAAGTTTATTATAACCTGGCAAAATGTTAGTCACAGCTAACCTTACATATTCTGAAAGATAAGGACCCGCCTTACACTTAGATTTCACAGTACGCATCATTTAAGATGCTGCCTCACATAGTAAGTTGATCCAAAAAATGATAATACATACAATGCCACTTTTACAATGTTAGGGTAGATTTTCACATTCATTAATCTCCAAAAGTAGCATTCATTGTATCCAAACTTTAAGGAAATATTATTTTGAAATCTAATTACTTCCTTTTCAAGTTCAGTCTCACTACAAGAGAAAAGAGCAATTCATTTTACTTGAAATATCCTCTAAATCCACATTTTGGAAAAGTTGAGCTTTCCATACGCTGTCTTCAGTGCTAACAGGTGGGCCATTGAATTCTCCGCAGCTTCTGGATCCAATGATGTTTGTTCATCAGACAGGTCTGACTGTATTTGAGGGAAGTGTTTCATATTTTATTTCTGTAACTGTGCTTCCAAAGGTCAAGTCTTACAGCGAACCCTGAGTGCTCTCCCGGCTCACTGCAAGCTACGCTCACAACATGTCAAGTTACATTTCATGAGCAGTAACCTCACCATGCTTGGAGCGAGAGTTAGAGGCTGTGAAATGCAGATGGAGACAAAAGAGGCAGATACGGTGTTGTGAGACCTACCACCTACAAATACCACGTGAAACACACTTTGTCAACAGTCTGGTGTTCCACAAAAACAGCTCAGTTAAGTAGATTTCCCAAAACAGTTTTGAAAGATTGGCTCAAAAAGCCATGGTGATCGACCGGTCAATTGTGATAAATGGGTTGGGCACCCTTGCTCTACAGCATCATGCAAAATTATTTTTCCATTGATTACTCACAAATAAGGGCCCACTTAGGTGAATGGCTGCAGGATGTGATATGTGGGATCCAAACCTACACTACAGTGTAGACGTTTTCAAAAAGGCCATCACACTCCTATGGACCTCTCTCCTCCTCAGTTGCAAAAGTTTTGGCATATTGTCACTAGGATTTTACTAGTCTCAGAGAGAGAGAGAGAGAGAGAGAGAGAGAGAGAGAGAGAGAGAGAGAGATGGAGATCTTACATTTATAATTTCAGGTCTCTGACAGCTATAACTATCTAATCAGAATTATGGGTGTGAGTGCTCCATAAACTGTTAGTTACCTTGGCAGCAACCTCTAATATGTAGTGTATGCCTGAGCTGTTTAGGGGGACCCTACAGTTCTCAACCATATGATGAAAGTCTATGAAGTAATCATTATTTATGCTCTAATATTTCCTTAAAGCTACTTTCATCTTTTGCATGGGCTCTTACTTTCATCACCTTTTCATTTCCCAATAGCCTTTATCATCATCTTCCTTTATTAATTACTTTCACCTGTTGTAATTCAGTGGCATTCACTTCTGATCTCATGCGGCATTACAATGTAAGACATCACATCTAAACTCCCCAAGCCACCTTAAAAGTATGGCAGACAGTACTTTGAGCACCACTACTGTTTCTCCCCCTTTCCTGTTCCATTCATGAATCATACATGGAAAGAATGACTGAAGACAAAGACTCCACACGAGCTCTAATTTCTCCGATCTTCCTGTCACAGACATTTAAAAAAAAAATAGACACACACAAACACACACACAAAATTCAAGCTTTTGCAACAAACTGTTGCCTCATCAGGAAAGATGGAAGGAGAGGGAAAGACGAAAGGATGTGGGTTTTAAGGGAGAGGGTAAGGAGTCATTCCAATCCCGGGAGCGGAAGGACTTACCTTAGGGGGAAAAAGGGACGGGTATACACTCGCACTCACACCCATATCCAACCACACATACACAGACACAAGCAGACATTTGTAAAGGCAAAGAGATTCGGCAGAGATGTCAGTCGAGGCAGAAGTACAGGCGCAAAGATGTTATTGAAATACAGGTGAGGTATGAGCGGCGGCAACTTGAAATTAGCTGAGGTTGAGGCCTGGCGTATAATGAGAAGAGAGGATATACTGAAGGGCAAGTTCCCATCTCCGGAGTTCTGACAGGTTGGTGTTAGTGGGAAGTATCCAGATAACCCGGACGGTGTAACACTGTGCCAAGATGTGCTGGCTGTGCACCAAGGCATGTTTAGCCACAGGGTGATCCTCATTACCAACAAACACTATCTGCCTGTGTCCATTCATGCGAATGGACAGTTTGTTGGAGTGGAAAGACTTACCTTAGGGGGAAAGAAGGGGTATACACTCGCAATGTATACCCCTTCTTTCCCCCTAAGGTAAGTCTTTCCGCTCCCGGGATTGGAATGACTCCTTACCCTCTCCCTTAAAACCCACATCCTTTCGTCTTTCCCTCTCCTTCCCTCTTTCCTGATGAGGCAACAGTTCGTTGCGAAAGCTTGAATTTCATGTGTATGTTTGTGTGTCTATCGACCTGCTAGCACTTTCGTTCGGTAAGTCACATCATCTGTGTTTTTAGATATATTTTTCCCACGTGGAATGTGTATATATATATATATATATATATATATATATATATATATATATATATATATATATATATATATATATATATATATGAGTGTGTGTGTGTGTGTGTGTGTGTGTGTGTGTGTGTGAAATAATATGTTGCCTGACTCTTGAAATTTTAACAGTAAATCTGTTCGTTATGCAGCAGTGCTTCTTTTGTAGTGTAAACTGCTGCAGTTTGATGAACATCTCTGTAATGCTCTTGCGCTTACTAAATGAATCCATGACAAATAATGTTGCTGTAGTTTGGATCTTCTCTCATCTCCTCTACAAATCGCATCTGCTAATCAGTACTATCCACACTGATGAGTAACACTCAGAACTGACTGAATGTGGGTTTTGTAGGTTACTTCTTTCATTCTTTTCTTAGGATTCTTCCAATAAGTCTCTATTGGCATCTGCTTTTCCAACAACTAGTTTTATGTGATCATTCCAATTTAAGTCATTCTGAATGAACATTCCTTGATAGTTTACAGTTGTTGCTGTTTCCAGTCATTGCTAGGCAATAGGGAAATCAAACAATAAGAGTTCTTTCTGTACATTTATGTACCACATGTTACATTTATTTAGGTACAACACATTACTTTACTTTTGTTGGCGATCAACTGTCAGTACTTACACCAAGTGCCAATCCTCTGTAGCTTCCCGCCTTCAATACAATTTTCTGGCATTGCAGCTCTCCTATACCCAACTATTCTATAATCACTGTCACCATTTACATAACACACAGCTACATTATTCCACTATCCGTTTATTATATAGAACTACTTTTTCCACCTCTCAACTCCTTCATTTGAATAAATTCTCATTCCTATTCTACTCCAACTTCCCAAACTGCATAAGTAAATTATTTAACATGGTTGATTTAAATAAAAATGGAAGCATTCTCAGAATTTAACCAGAATGTCAGGGCTTGTGAACTACAATCAAAAAAATCAATGATATTCTGAACTGTTATTTCATCTATAACATAACCTTTCACAGTGTAAGTGACGCACAAAGGGAAAACAGAAACTTTTTTTTATTTGCTAAAAAATTCCAACCACATCATAAGACCCACCTTAAAACCAAACTTGCCAAGGCACATTAAAGTGGTAGTTCTCAACACACATGCAGTTGCGGAAATCTGCATAAGGAGTATTTTGGCGGGCAAGGAAATAAGTATTGATAGAGAGTTGATCACCAAAATATGCAGTAATAACCAATGTTAAAGCCCAAACACCTCCACAGTGTCTGTGAAAGTGAGTGTATGTATGACCGTTGCTACTTGATCTGGCAGATGAGGACATTATGTTCGACAATCCCCTTGGTGCAATTTAAGAGGAATATGCTGTTTATTGGCACTTGGTTCATCTTGTACCTCTCACTCATTAATTATATTATCAGCAGCTGTGTAAAACAACACTAAACTGCTCAAGGGCTGGTTTCTGTCATCCATGTGACACAAATATACACTACTGGCAAATCTGCCTGGCTTCACAAGGATAGCACCAAGTATCTATGGCTGGACAACTTGTCTTGCATAGCTGTGATTTTGTTCATGGGTCAGTGTATAGAGTAATGATTGCAATTCTGGGAACAATGTTAGATAACTGAATATACGTTACAGCAATATGCATAATAAGGTGCCCCAGTGCCACAGCCATTGCAGGCGGCAAGGTAGCTCACAGCTTCCATCATTACCATGAAATGTCACTCTAAATGCCACTTAACTCTGGAAGAGATAACAATTATGCCTCATGAGAAATTTTGAACTCCAGTGCCTATTACACACATGTATGCAAATCCCCACAGTAGATCCTGAGATTAGTCTGCACATACAGGCAGAAAAAGATGGCGGAGGACTTTAGTTTATACACAGAAGGAGAATGTATGTACAGATGTATAGATTCTGGTAGTGATAATGTTATGTGGCTCATGGCCTGGAACAAGTGTTTCAATCAGACATCACTTCAGTGATTTGGGTGTCCATAAGCACTTATCCAACTGTGGAAAGGGGATTTACACTTTAACATGGATCCTGAACCATGTTTCCTTTCTGGAAAGAGCCGGCTGGAGTGGCCGAGCAGTTCTAGGCGCTACAGTCTGGAACCGCGCGACTGCTACAGTCGCACGTTCGAATCCTACCTCGGGCATGGATGTGTGTGATGTCCTTAGGTTAGTTAGGTTTAAGTAGTTCTAAGTTCTAGGGGACTGATGACCTCAGAAGTTAAGTCCCATAGTGCTCAGAGCCATTTGAAACCTTTCTGGAAAATCTTCACATTGAGACAGGAATGGTAGGTTAGAAGGGAGAGTGAAAAATTCGTGGTCTGCCTGGGATTCAGTCCTATGACTTTTTGGTTTCCAGGTACATTTTTTACTGCTAGATCGGAAGGCCAGAAGTGGAAATTTGGTCCAGCTTCACTGCTCTCTGAGGTTACAGCAGTTGTACCACTAATGGTAATGGAATCATTTTCACAGTAGCAGGGGTCACAGTTAAGTAAATTTCCAAGAAATATCTTCATGAATCACTCTATTAGTCGAAACTGGATCAAAATTCCTACAGTAATTCCTGATTAGCCCGAACATACGAACATAAAGTGTGTACCAGCAAAAATCCCTTGAACAAGAACAGAATTCCAGAATTAAAATTTGCTCTGCAAAGGGGTGTGTGTTGAAATCTTTTAAGATTATAACAGTCTGTCAGAAATGAATGGGAAATAAATTACAAGGAGCATATGCAAATTAAAGACAAGGAAAAGCAAAATGTTTATAAAAAAAACAGGAAAGGGGACTAGGGCAAGGTAGGAGGCAGAACAAGACAAGAAAGTATGTGGCAGACTGTATTAAAAAGGTAAGTAATTAACACTGCAAAAAATTAGGAGAGGAAATTGAGATACAAGCATGTGAAGAATGATGTAAAGGAAAATGAAGGCTAACAGTACGAAGAGGTGATGACAGTACTATAAGTAACATCAATATTCTGTTGAGTAACCTGTAGATCGTAAGAGCAGAAACTTTGGTTCCAGTTTCATCAACTGATTTCTGGTCTTCAGGGAAAGAACTAGGTGTCCAACATATCCTAGGGTTATCACCATTACCCTCAAACAATTTCACATTAGTTTCTTCACCACTAGTGTCTCTTTCAAAGTTTTCTTTCTATTAGAACCCCCCCCCCCTCTCTCTCTCTCTCTCTCTCTCTCTCTCTCTCTCTCTCCATTGACCTTTATGATGCATGAAATAACATTACTCAGCATTATGTTTTACATTTTTCTGTACCTAATGCTCCTACACATGTAGGCAAATTCACAACCCTCCTACCCTTCCCTATTGTGCTCTTTACTATTTTACCATAACACTTCTCTTGTGCCTGAATAATTTAATTCTCCATGTCTTAATTCTGTCCATATTTCTGCCTTTATTCCGTTCCAGGTAACCTTTCTTTTCAAATGTGTAACCTGCTCTTCACAGCCATGTTTCTCCATTTTGCTCTGTTGTAACTTACTGCTACCCTTGCTAATCTTTGGAACAGCTATATTTAATAGTTTACACTTTTTTTTTATGTCTTGTTCGCTGAAATTCGATTTTCGTGGTAATACCTTCAACCATTCCTACTGACAACATAGCAATATACGAGGGTGGTCTGGTATACTTTCATGAAAGAATGAAACATTATTGTTGTGCATTCATGGTTTATGTGCTCTGACGAACCGGTTCCAGGCTCTGTCTCAGGCTGATACTGATCTTCGGCCTGACATGGCTGCTTGTCCTGTTCCAGAGGTTGCCCCTCGGTCTGCAAGATCCGGGCGGTCGCAGAGGGTGGGCTTACTGGTAGTTGGGAGCTCCAACGTCTGGCACATAATGGGGCCCCTTAGGGATATGGCAGCAAGAGAGGGGAAGAAAACCAATGTGCACTCCGTGTGCATACCGGGGGGGAGTCATTCCAGATGCCATGAAGGGTACAGGGTGCACCCATCTGCAGGTGGTCGCTCATGTCGGCACCAATGATGTGTGTCGCTATGGATCGGAGGAAATCCTCTCTGGCTTCCGGCGGCTATCTGATTTGGTGAAGACTGCCACTCTCGCTAGCGGGATGAAAGCAGAGCTCACCATCTGCAGCATCGTCGACAGGACTGACTGCAGACCTTTGGTACAGAGCCAAGTGGAGGGTCTGAATCAGAGGCTGAGACGGTTCTGCGACCTTGTGGGCTGCAGATTCCTCGACTTGCGCCATAGGGTGGTGGGGTTTCGAGTTCCACTGGATCGGTCAGGAGTCCACTACACGCAACAAGTGGCTACACGGGTAGCAGGGGTTGTGTGGCGTGGGCTGGGTGGTTTTTTAGGTTAGATGGCCTTGGGCAAGTACTGAAAGGGCAACAGCCTCAACGGGTGCAGGGCAAAGTCAGGACATGCGGGGACCAAGCAACAACCGGTATTGTAATTGTAAACTGTCGAAGCTGCGTTGGTAAAGTACCGGTACTTCAAGCGCTGATAGAAAGCACCGAAGCTGAAATCGTTATAGGTACAGAAAGCTGGCTGAAGCCAGAGATAAATTCTGCCAAATTTTTACAAAGGTACAGACGGTGTTTAGAAAGGATAGATTGCATGCAACCGGTGGTGGAGTGTTCGTCACTGTTTGTAGTAGTTTATCCTGTAGTGAAGTAGAAGTGGATGGTTCCTGTGAATTATTACGGGTGGAGGTTACACTCAACAACCGAGCTAGGTTAATAATTGGCTCCTTTTACCGACCTCCCGACTCAGCAGCATTAGTGGCAGAACAACTGAGAGAAAATTTGGAATACAATTCACATAAATTTCCTCAGCATGTTATAGTCTTAGGTGGGGATTTCAATTTACCAGATATAGACTGGGACACCCAGATGTTTAGGACGGGTGGTAGGGACAGAGCATCGAGTGACATTATACTGAGTGCACTATCCGAAAATTACCTCGAGCAATTAAACACAGAACCGACTCATGGAGATAACATCTTGGACCTACTAATAACAAACAGACCCGAACTTTTCGACTCTGTATGTGCAGAACAGGGAATCAGTGATCGTAAGGCCGTTGCAGCATCCCTGAATATGGAAGTTCATAGGAATATAAAAAAAGGGAGGAAGGTTTATCTGTTTAGCAAGAGTAATAGAAGGCAGATTTCAGACTACCTAACAGATCGAAACGAAAATTTCTGTTCCGACACTGACAATGTTGAGTGTTTATGGAAAAAATGGCTCTGAGCAGTATGGGACTTAACTTCTGAGGTCATCAGTCCCCTGTTTATGGAAAAAGTTCAAGGCAATCGTAAAATGCGTTTTAGACAGGTACGTGCCGAGTAAAACTGTGAGGGACGGGAAAAACCCACAGTGGTACAACAACAAAGTTAGGAAACCACTGCGAAAGCAAAGAGAGCTCCACTACAAGTTTAAACGCAGCCAAAACCTCTCAGACAAACAGAAGCTAAACGATGTCAAAGTTAGCGTAAGGAGGGCTATGCGTGAAGCGTTCAGTGAATTCGAAAGTAAAATTCTATGTACTGACTTGACAGAAAAGCCTAGGAAGTTCTGGTCTTACGTTAAATCAGTAAGTGGCTCGAAACAGCATTTCCAGACACTCCGGGATGATGATGGCATTGAAACAGAGGATGACACGCGTAAAGCTGAAATACTAAACACCTTTTTCCAAAGCTGTTTCACAGAGGAAGACCGCACTGCAGTTCTTTCTCTAAATCCTCGCATGAACGAAAAAATGGCTGACATCAAAATAAGTGTCCAAGGAATAGAAAAGCAACTGGAATCACTCAACAGAGGAAAGTCCACTGGACCTGACGGGATACCAATTCGATTCTACACAGAGTACGCGAAAGAACTTGCCCCCCTTCTAACAGCTGTGTACCGCAAGTCTCTAGAGGAACGGAAGGTTCCAAATGATTGGAAAAGAGCACAGGTACTCCCAGCCTTCAAGAAGGGTCGTCGAGCAGATGCGCAAAATTATAGACCTATATCTCTGACGTCGATCTGTTGTAGAATTTTAGAACATGTTTTTTGCTCGAGTATCATGTCGGTTTTGGAAACCCAGAATCTACTATGTAGGAATCAACATGGATTCCGGAAACAGCGATCGTGTGAGACCCAACTCGCTTTATTTGTTCATGAGACGCAGAATATATTAGATACAGGCTCCCAGGTAGATGCTATTTTTCTTGACTTCCGGAAGGCGTTTGATACAGTTCCGCACTGTCGCCTGATAAATAAAGTAAGAGCCTACGGAATATCAGACCAGCTGTGTGGCTGGATTGAAGAGTTCTTAGCAAACAGAACACAGCATGTTGTTATCAATGGAGAGACGTCTACAGACGTTAAAGTAACCTCTGGCGTGCCACAGAGGAGTGTTATGGGACCATTGCTTTTCACAATATATATAAATGACCTAGTAGATAGTGTCGGAAGTTCCAAGCGGCTTTTCGCGGATGATGCTGTAGTATACAGAGAACTTGCAGCACTAGAAAATTGTAGCGAAATGCAGGAAGATCTGCAGCGGATAGGCACTTGGTGCAGGGAGTGGCAACTGACCCTTAACATACACAAATGTAATGTATTGCGAACACATAGAAAGAAGGATCCTTTATTGTATGATTATATGATAGCGGAACAAACACTGGTAGCAGTTACTTCTGTAAAATTTCTAGGAGTATGCGTGCGGAACGATTTGAAGTGGAATGATCATATAAAATTAATTATTGGTAAGGCAGGTACCAGGTTGAGATTCATTGGGAGAGTCCTTAGAAAATGTAGTCCATCAACAAAGGAGGTGGCTTACAAAACACTCGTTCGACCTATACTTGAGTATTGCTCATCAGTGTGGGATCCGTACCAGATCGGGTTGACGGAGGAGATAGAGAAGATCCAAAGAAGAGCGGCGCTTTTCATCACAGGGTTATTTGGAAACCGTGATAGCGTTACGGAGATGTTTAACAAACTCAAGTGGCAGACTCTGCAAGAGAGGCGCTCTGCATCACGGTGTAGCTTGCTCGCCAGGTTTCGAGAGGGTGCGTTTCTGGATGAGGTATCGAATATATTGCTTCCCCCTACTTATACCTCCCTAGGAGATCACGAATGTAAAATTAGAGAGATTAGAGCGCGCTCGGAGGCTTTCAGACAGTCGTTCTTCCCACGAACCATACGCGACTGGAACAGGAAAGGGAGGTGGAGGTAATGACAGTGGCACGTAAAGTGCCCTCCGCCACACACCGTTGGGTGGCTTGTGGAGTATAAATGTAGACGTAGATGTAAATGTAGATGTAATTATTCCAAACATCGTGTAAAGAATTTTAACAATTTACAGTGTACAGTTCATTGTTAACAGCCGTCTGAATTGGTCAATTTGTCGACTGCAAAAGAGAATTGAGAAAATAGTGTTTCATACTGTTACTAAACATTCCATCAATGAAGACCATGTACTTTGTATTAATGAACCTAAAGTGGTGAAATGATGAAGCATGCTCCAGCTGTCCAGTTGAGGTCACCACAAAGGAAACCATTTACAAAATCCATGCTATGTTAATGCAAGACCACTGAATAAAAATTCATGAGATTACCAAGACTGCAGGCATCTCAACTGAGCTGTGCATAATCTCCTGAATGCACAATTGGCTACGAAGAATCTGTTTGTGAGGTGGATGCTGTGACTGCTCACAGTCAACCAAAAGCGTGCCCAGCACAGCATTTCAACACAGGCATCAGCACAGCATTTCAGCTTAATGTCTGGCAATGTTCAGTCACAACTTGCAAGAGATTTTGCGCTGATCAGTGACTGTTGATAAAACCTGGGTATATCATCACACACCAGAGTCAAAACAGCAGTCAAGGTCGGTTGGTTGGTTGGTTTAATGACTAAAGGAACCAAGCTATGAGGCCATCAGATTCTCCTTCCTGGAACAGGCAAGTCAACAAAACTACACAGCAGAGAAGGGCCTAGTGAATAAATTCAAGGAAAGAAAAAATATAGGTCTGCCAAAGGTCAACAAAGCCTATGGGAAAGGAACAAAGAAGAAGAAAAGGGGTGAAAGAAAGAAAGGTGAGTGAGGTGCCCCGTCCAGGGAAGAGCTGGAGCCCCCCCCCCCCCTCCCCCTTACACACACAGAATACGCGAGAAGGGGGGAAAAGTGCAAAAGACCAGGTAGGGTGAGGACAGACTACCCAGCCACTGAGGCATCATCCGCTAACACTGGGTGTAACGAGTCAGGAAGATCAAGAGTCCGCCACTGGGTGGCTAGATTAGGACAGTCCACCAAAACATGGACCACTGTCAAATGGACACCATGACAACAGTGGGGCAGATCCTCACAATGGAAGAGATGACTATGAGTCAGCCGAATACGGCCAATGTGGAACCGATAAAGGAAGTGGAGTCCTTGCAAGAGGCATGCATAGACAACGTCCACCTATTTGTGGTCTCCTTTATCATCCATAGTTTGATCAGCTAAGTCAAGAGTATGCCACCCACATTCCAAATACTTAGAACTAGATGGCATAATACCAATCAAGAAGCCAATTCTGGAGTACCAATCTCAAGAGGCAGCTTCTCAGAAGCCAATTTGACCAGCCTCTCAGTGAGGTCATTCTCAAGATCCCAATATGACCTGGGGCCCAGAGAAAGACCAATGAGTGTCTACATTATTTTGAGGGCAAAAAGGGAGTACTGCATAGCCAGGATCAACAGATGGTGAGGGCAACACTGGCCAAGCTGCTTAAAGAGTGGCTACAGATGAGTAAGGCCCCACTGGTGCAAGAACTCATAAGCTCAAGAGCATGAGTGTTAGCTACCAACTCCACTGGGAAAATACTGCAGCCATCCAGCAAGGAGTGGAGTTCATTAAATCCTGTATAAACATAAGCAAAGCTAGTATGACCGGCAACCATCCAAATAGATTACTTCTAAACCCTGAAATGCATCAAGAGTGGAGCAGAATTGGCAACGGCCGTAGGATGAGCTAAGTCTTCAGACTTTGTCAGAGGTCAAGACAGAGTGGTGGATTGGATATGCACCACGGAGATGTACTTGCGCCAGCCTGAAGAAGAAGGGATAGAGGGGAAATATAGACTTCAGAAAAAAGGATGCAGATACGGATGACTATCATAACTCCAGACACGGGCTTCTGTTGGGGGAGGTGGATCTCAGTATGTGGAAAGAGGAGACAGTAGTTCGGATGTACCTGGGAGCAATAGAAGCATAATGTGTAAGTGACCAAATTATTGTTTGTGCAGAGCCCACAACAATGGAACCCCTGGCTCCGGTACGCAGCCGATCACAGGGCTGGTCCAAAAGGCACAAGTTGCCAGCGTACTGGGTCCACAAACTGTAATGTTGAAGATCATGCCAGCCGTATATAAGACTCCCGTAATCTAGACAGCACTGGACCAATACTGTGAAGAGCAGCGTCAGAGTACAGCGATCCATGTCCCTGTTTGTGTTGCTAAGGCACTGAAGAGCACTGAGGTAGATGCAACCAACGTGTCTGCTTTAGTTGACGAAAACTTGGGGAGCTATGTCAACAGAGCATAAAAGACCAGTTTCAAAAAACAATGAGAGTCTACCATATTGAGGGACTGGCCCTCAAGGTACAGATCCAGATGGGGACAGACTGTAGCCTTTGACTCATCAAATGTTAAATAACTTGCAGAGGACAATGGTTAAACTGATTGGATGATAGCTGTTCATCTGAAGAGCCAGTTTACCCAATTTCAAAACTGGAATAACAACACTTTCTAGCCACTGGAAAGGGAATTACCCCTTGCTCCAGAGACAGTTATAATGGCCAAGTATATGACATTGGCTACCCACTGATAAGTGTTGAAGCAATTGGTTGTGCACCCACTCCAGTCGGGAAGCCTTGTCAGAGCAGAGAGCATGGCTACTGGTGAATTCATACTCACTAAACAGGGCAATATAAGGCTTCAGGCGGTGCGGAATGAAAGATAAAGGGAATCATACCAGATGGTGTTTGAGAAGGGGGAATGTGGGCAGGTAGTGCACCAACTCTTGAGTTCTGGGCAAAATGCTCAGTGATAGTGTCCAACTGGTGAGGATAACCGCACAGCAGGCAAAAATGCAGCTCATCTTTGTCCACACCTGCGAAGAGGTAGTATTTGGCCATACGGCAGACACATATTGTTCCCAACAAATCCGTTTCTGGTGTTTAAGAAGATAATGGGCCCTGACACGAAGCCATATAAAGGCTAGGAGATGTGCACAAGAGATGGATGCCAAAGGAAGTGGTAGAGTGCATTGTTGTTGGTTTTTAATAGCCACTGCAATTTCAGGGTTCAACCAAGAGTCTGCCACCGAGGAGAGCCCCATGGGAGAAAAATTATGCCAAAGCAATTTCAGGGGTCAACCAAGGGATAGTCTTCAATCAGGTAGGACCCCAAGGAAGAAGGAATTATGCAGAAGCAGCTGTCAAATGGATGGCTTCTGTCAAGCTCTGTATGGACTCACCAATGCTGTCATGTTGTGGAGTGTGGAAGCCAAGAAAAACACATCTAAATCTGCATCAGTAAAGGCCCACCTGGGAAGGTGTCTACAAGAGCGATGCTTAAGGAAAGATAAAGACTACCAGAAAATTATCACTGCCACATAAATTTTCATGAAGTCCCCATGGAATGGAGGGGAGGTATCCAGGTCTACATACAGAAAGATCAATGGCCAAAAAAGTGTCGAGCACCAAATGCCACTCAAAGGTGTGTGGGAGATCCTGTGCTGAGGAGGCAGACATCAAGGCCTACCAGCATGTCTTCAACAATCCTGCAGTACCACCCCATAGAGGATTATGAATGTTAAAATCCCCAAGGAGAAGGAAGAGGGGAGCGAGCTCTCAAAAGATGCCAAGAAGAGCAGGAAGTGTAGGAGGCCTGTCTGGAGGGAGATAAGTTTGCCTATTGTTATTGCAGTGTCTAAATTGATATGACTGGCCACTGCTTCCAGCACAGTATGAAGAGGAACTCAGGAACTAACAATGTCCGTACAGATCAATGTAGAAACACAACCGGAGGCTCGCAAAGAGCCAGCACGATTCCAGAAGAAGGCTTGGAAACATGAAGAGTCAGCGAATAAGCACCCACAAAATGAGATTCCTGCAATACAACACAAGCTACACAGTAGGGAGGAAGAAGAGACTGCAATTCCGGAGGGTGGCGGTAGTAACAACCATTACAGTTCCATTGGAGAAGAGTAGTACACGAGGCCAGATCGATGTCTAACAGACCACAATTGGTCATTGTGTTGGGTCACTGTCCACCACCAGTAAGGCAGAGTGACATCCATACATGTAATATCAGACTCTGACTGAGAGGGAGCAGGTGACACCCCCTGCGATGTGGACGTGTGTCTCATCCCAAAGCTTATATATTTTCTTCTCCTCCTCCTTTGGAGGGTGAGAGGAAATGTGGCTGGGAAAAGAGCAAGTCACAGCAATACCACGATCCAAAAGAGAACACCTGGCCTTAAGGGGCACAAAGTGTGGGTCTGGCATCAAACTCTACGAAATAGTCTTCTTGTCCTAGAGATGCTGGGGAGGATGGCTCTTACAGGAAGCCCCATCCCTGGCAGGTGCCAGAGAAGAGGGTTTCTTTCCAGTCAAGGAGAAGGAGTGGTTCCATGAGGGGAGGGAAGAGCAAGGGGGAAGGAGAGGGCAGCAGAGAGGAACCCATGCTGGAGATGCTACATATGGAGTTCTACCCCAAATGGCTCACACTACAGAAGCAGAATTTAGAAAGGAAGGTCAAACCCCAAGGCTAGGAATTGCAGAACTGAGGGCACAGCCGGGTTGTCAAAGGGCAACACTGAGGGAGATAGATTGGGGGGGAAGTGGGTTAGGAGGGGGGCAGGTAGGGTTTGAAGGAGTGGATATGGGGAAGGAATGCAACCTGGGAGAGAAGAAAGGCAGCAACAGCTCAGGGCCCCGTGTGCACCACCCACATACTCACAAAGAACTGTGGGCCTCCTGGAGAAGAAAAGGCAGTCAAAACAGTGGACAAAGGCTGATGAAAGTGCAACAAAGATGCCAGACACTATTTTGTCACAGTTGATAAGTGATGGCCACCAATTTTTCGATTCCAAAGGAATAGTCTTCATGGGTTGGTTGGAAAAAGGCAGAACTATAACTGGATGCTATTATGCTTCACTGTTGGATCATCTGAAACTTGAGTTGGGTGAAAAAAGACCACTGTTGGTATGCAAAAATGTGTTATTTCACCAGGATAATGCAACATCCCACACATCAGCAATAACAATGGCAGAAGGGCAAGAACTGGACTTCAAATTTGTTCTTCCTGCACCTTGCTGATTAGACTTAGCCCCAAGTGACTTCTTCCTGTTTCCTAACTTGAAACTTTGCTTCCTGGAAAGAAATTTTCATCAAATGAGGAAGTGATGGTTGTAGTCAACGAGGTTTTTGCAGACTCTGACAGAACTTATTTTTCTGATGGGATGAAAAAGCTGGAGGATTGCTGGACGAAGTGTATCCCCCAAAGCAGAATATGTCAAGAAGTAAGATGAGCTGCTTATGAAAGAAACATTTTTTTTTGCTTTTCTATCAGACTTATCAAACCACCCCCATACAGCAAGAATATTATAGTACATTGTAACAGACATTTTATGTCAGTACTAAAATGATATATTGGAATTAATAAAGCTCCAGTTGTTTTAGGCTCTCTGTAAGGATATAGTCTGCAGCAAATACAAACTACAATGCGTGTTTTAGCAGAGAGCAATTATTGTTTTCACTGTATAGCTTGATAAACTTCTCACCTATTGAATATTTATATCAAGTGTTTTGATGGCTCTTGTAGTAATGTAACAGCTTCTCATAAAATTGCAATGTACTCTCAAGTCTGTCTGGATCAAGTCTTAGTGGAGTCCTTTCAAGATACCATAAGCTGAATTTGTTATGCAAGTTTATGAGGATACTACGTTAATTTTACGTAAAGTCTACAAAATAATTTTGACTACAGTAAAACATTATGTTCTATGGTCAATAACAGTAAGTAGTCTCAATATACCGTCTCAATACAAAATTCTAAATAATACAACACTACAGATAATATTTCAGTGATACACTTACCAGATATGACAATAGCTAAATATTAAAATTCATTAAATATTTCTGAAATAACAAAATGTACGTGTAACCTGCATCCACAATCATATGCTTCATATAATTTACAGAGTGAGTTTTTCAATTAAAGCTGTCAATTCAAGTATTTAAATTTTTCTGTTCCATATATTCTAGTATTCAAGCACAGCTTTAAGCAAACAATCAGTTTTGTCAATTAAAGCCAGATTTTCTGTGGGATTAATAGTGACTTTGCTTTACAGCCAGCTTGTTAGCAGACAGTAAAACTGAAGATACCAAGATACTGTTCAATCGCATATGCCTTCTTAATGAAAAATATCCACAGACAACCAATATATAACAACCATATGAAAACAAAAATATCCCAACTGCAGTAAAATTATTTGTGAGTGCTGTTTAGCATCAGAATTGTGGCAATATTGAAAATTAATTATGTTCATACTGCCATGTTTGTGACATCTAGAAAAACAAATACTAATCAGTCTTAACTAGATCTCAGAATTTTGACGTGATATTAGTGCAGCAGAAAGATGCAGATTACAGGTGCAGGGAAGAAAAAAAAAAAAAGCAAACAAGAGAAAGACATATATGGTTAATGCCAATGAAGCAAATAAGGTCACTAGTAGAGGTACAAAGTTAAATAGTAGCATATTACTTGTATGTGGCTGGTTTTCATGTTGCTATCCCATGCGCAGTTGGCTGCAAGACCACCAGGTGTTTTGCCCAAGTTGCAAAGGGCATCTTCAGATAGAGCTGGTGAGCTATCTGGAACGAGATAGCCAGGCACCCGGGGTCGATGGGGAGGAGCCTGCCTTGTGGTTGACTGGTGAAATTTAAACCACATTAGGCATTTATGGACAGGAAAGGATGCAAAGGAGCTGTTCTTAGTAAAATGGACAAAATGACTGATGTTATTCCAGCTGTAATCATTGGTTCCAATACAGTGGAGGAAAAATATTAAAGTTGATGAACAGAGAAAAGAGAAAATACTTTTAAAAAATACAGTCATAATGATTTTTGTAAACACTGCCTTTTTAATTATTTAGTAGAAATGTAAAAACTAATTCAATCTATTGTAAGTTTCGCCTGAAGCAATGAATGTGAAGTAAAAATATTTTGTTAGTGAGACAGACATTTCACCTCCACACTTCCAGATATGTGAAGGAAAATGAAAGTCTGGAAATAGTGTTACTAGAGTTCCAGCCACAAATTTCACAACTTTATAACCACAACACGAGATCTGAGTTCAGAAGTACATTAAGCCTTTACCACAAGGAACTGTTTCTCTAGGTCTTCCATTTCCTGTTAACTGATATTCGGAACGTTTGGAGAAAATTTTAGTGTTTCAGTATTGTTTTCAATTAGAATTAGTAATGACCAAATCATTGATGTCCTTCAATCTTTAAAAACAACATTTTTTTCTAAAAAGTATGTGTGACTGGTAAAAGGCATAGTTTCATAGGCCACTGTAATCATACAAAAAGTAACAGAAGCATGAATAAGAGATTACATCTGAAATGGCATCAGCCAGACTTTTTATGTTCAACTTTATTTTTCCCCTTTTCTGTATAAAGATAAGAAAATACAGAAGAAAAATAAAAACTCACAAAAAACATATACATTTTACATCTGGAATATACAACTCCTTTGCCACAGGGGGTTACTTGAAAATGTAGAGTACTACTCTGTAGTTAAAAGTTCCAGATAAGAGAAAAATGAACAGAAGTTCTCTGACAAGTCAACCGTCATTCTCCAATCTTAATTCCAAAAAATGTAAATTTATACAATCCATTATCTGACAAAATTATTTTTAATGCTCAATACACTAATTTTCATGTGTACATTTTAAGGCATATTTGTTGATGCAACAGAAACTTTGACAGGAATTCTTAAAATGAAGAGAGAGTAGAAATGAAAGTGCTACTCACAACAGTACATTTATTTATACAGATGCTGACAAGCAGGGTGCGTAAGATTTTGAGTAACAGGTGCTACTGTTAATTAACTTGTTCCATGACAAGCAATTCAAGTATGCATATAACTTCTGCTACTATGATACTTGAATCTCAGGCCCCATTGTCATGTATAAAGTGTACACACAGAAAATTCTATGGCCTATTGACTAATATAATTAGTTTGTTTCAAAAACATGTACACATATTCAAGTGAAAGAGAGAGAGAGAGAGAGAGAGAGAGAGAGAGAGAGAGAGGGGGGGGGGGGGATAACAGAGTTACAAAGTTATAAGTAAACATAAACAGATAGAATTTTGAAAATAACCAGTGAAAGTGAAACTTACTAATATCCATAAATGACAAAAAAGGCTGAATACAAAATACTAAAAACAGATCTGATAATACATAAGTAACCTGAAGAACAAACCCTGTTCCTCTTATTACATTTTCCCCAGCTAGCAGTGATACTAATTCCTTATTGCATCAGCAAGTATTTTTATAACGGACATCCTTTCTACAAAGTTCAGGAGCTTTATATGTTTTTGTTTACCTGTAGCAACAGGTGCACAAATAAATATTAATAGTGACTCCAGTAAAATGTAAATGTGTGAAGACAGTCAGTCCCTTAAAAGATAAGTGCATGACCATAAAGGGAATACTTCCGGAGCAGACGTTAAAATAAAAATCATAATATATTTATCAGGAAGCACAAAGACATAAACACAAAAAATAGAAAAAGTGATTGCCACTATCCAGTAATTATAGACATTGGAAGGATGATCCAGAATATAGCAGACGGGCCTCGTAAATTGAATTAAAAATGTAAGAAATGTAATTGGTAGCAATAATACAGAGCCATACTTAGTGTCGAATGAATCGGTAACAACACTGTAGACACTGCTACCCAATGCCACCATTCTTGCATCTGTTGAAACAGTTTTTATGTAATATAAAATGTGTGTCTGAATATGGTACTAGTTTTCACATTTCAGAATATAAATATTCTTGGTTTCAATTACAGTTGTTATTCTAAATATGAATTTCCACCAATTATTTTAATATTGTGTTTTAGCACGAAGTGGTATATCAGGGTGTATACGACTCAGGACAACCGGGAGGTCCCGGAAAAACCCGGGAATTTTTTCATCCGGGAAAAACCCCGGGAACTTTTTAGAATTCCGGGAATTTTTCATTGTTTTAATTTTCGGTTAAATTTTTATAACATTGACTGGAAAGAACCAATACTCTAACAAAGGATATTATTTTATCTCGCTACTGCAGAATAATACTGCAGCAATAAAACATGAAAGGGAGAAAAAACGAAAATAAAACTAAGTTGGCAAGGAAATGCGGCATTACAGCAAAAAAACACAGTGCTCACACAAGCATCTGCCAACAGCAAAATGTGTCAAAGGCTTTAGGACAACTATGCAATGCTTCAGAACAACAAAAAAATTGCCTCCGATGAGCGTGACGTCACAAATGTTTACATTAGATTCGTTTGAGCAGTTGCGAGCGGGCTATTGCGCATGCGCAGTTGAGTGACGTATGTGTAAGTACCTTCTCTCTCTTCCGGCTACAGAAATGTGGCTATTAGCTGTATAAGCAATAGCAGCAAGCCGCCAGATGCTACCCGGAAAAATTTTACAGGCGCGCCCAATCTACCAGCGTCACGCATGCGCATCAGGCTCGGTTCTAAGGGCCGGAGTCAAACCGGGGTATCTGCCTCGGAACGCATCCCTGTTAGTTTTTGAACACTTTCTAAGTTGATTTCTGAATGAATCTTAAGTTGATTTTTGAATGCGTGCACAGTGTACGTGATGTCTCTGCCAGGGGAATCCCCGTTGCACCTAGAAATAAACTTTCCTGCAGACAAAAGTCGACGGGGCTATCGAGTTCAGCGGAATAAAGCCGAACGGGTGAATGCCAGTCGCTGTTTATGCGGTTGACTGGGTCTGCGAATGATCAGCGTTGCTATAACCACTAACGAAAGCCACGTGGTATCTTATCGGTGTATCCAAGAAAATGAAATTTACACAAAGTTTTTAGCCAGACCGCTACACTAGTAAGAGCCAGTTGTAAAGTCCGCACCTAGCAGGCGCTTAAGTTCTATTCTGGGAGGAGCGCGGAAAACTCGTTGTACGAACACGTAATAACGCCTAACCGGAGAATAAACGCTGGATAACTAAACCGGTGGCCGTGGCAGGATTAGTGAAGTTAACCGGAGAATAAGTTTGGACACTGGCAGGAATACTTTTTAATTAGTGATGACAAGATTGTTAGAACGAGGAAGGAGAAGAAACGGGGACATCACACAAATTATAGAAGAATATGACGATTCCAAATTTTTATAGAAATTTCGCACTACTACTTTTCTGTCTCATGCTTGAGAATTGGAGCGTATGAATAAAATGTGAAACTTTTCCCTAACAAAGTTTTTTGCTTGTAGTAGGCCTAATATGCATTTGGTATTCGTACTTCTTAAATCATGTCCCATAAAAATGACCATTTGTTCCAAAACAGTCTCCTTTATTTGGTGTGTATTGCAACTCCTGCAATATTAGACATCCCTATTTCGTTTTATCTAGCACACAGTGACGAAGTACACGTAATCAGATCGAGAAACCACACCAGCCTTGGGTACTATTTGTATTAACAGCTTTTTCAGTATTACACAACATTTCGTTTTTTCGTGCAGCAAACCATTTGACGAACTTTCACGAGGTAATAGATTCTTTCTCAGAAAGGAAAGCACGCTATGTAAAGCCGTAGCAAGATTAGGGAGAAAAATTTGCTAGGACTTAAGGATTGAAGAAATGTGTACCGTCTTGCTTGTCTCTTGTCTTGACTGGTTTCATGTATCCTATGTTTAATTTTATGCCACATAAAACAGCAACTTATTAGCTAACAGGCAATAAAGAGTGCAGATTTTCTGAAGAGTTCTTGTTCTCTGGTTACAAGTAATCCCATCTAGTATTAACTGCGAGTTTCTTTTTTAAGAGGGACAAGATGTCAAAACGGCCGACTTGGAGCAGGAGAGGCACCACAGGACATTTTCATGTCTACTGTCCTGAATAAAGTTTGATGGCATCCATTACAAAGTGTACTCATTTGAAAGCGATAGAGCGAAATACACGAAATACAGTGACGTGCGATACAAGAATGCTGTGGGTAGTTGCGTGGCACTGCACTTTGACACACTTTGAGACCAAATAACGTCTTACATTTCCTCTAAGACATTTGTTTCACGTACCAGACTCTTCAGAAAGATGTGCTCTACAAAATGAACGTTTTTTGGAAAGTCGATTTAACTTTTGGCGTCGTACCTCGAACGCTGGAGGGAGCGGCGGGCACTATCTATTAATTATTGCCCCGGTTCGGAAATATCGTAGATCAGGGACATACACAGAGCAGTAGTCTGCGTCGTAGTGGGGAAGTGGGCAGTCTCTACTTTACCCGTATTTACGTTTAGTGATTTTGATGTTTCCTCTTCGTTTATTGCTCTCACGTCAAATGAAAACAAAAACAGATTTCTGTTGCCGGGCGCTATCAAGTGAATTAAAATACATTCACATAATTACGGAAGGCTAAGTTGTTAGTTTCAGTTTTTATTTTATTTCCACCTTTCTGACAGTCAAGTATTAATTGCCTCACAGAACAATTAAGTTATTTTTGTCGGTTTCTAAAAAAATTTGGCTTTTATTAATCTTTTCCGCTCAGGCATTCGATTTATTTGAAACGAAGTGTTTAATTCCACACCATTGGCTAGTTTCAACTGTTCGCTGCATTTCAAGTGCACGTTTTCATCTTCTAGCACATATGGTATTGTGCCATAATAAAAAACCAAACATGAGATAATACAGTACCGGTACTCCAAGAAAATTTACATCCAGATCTGGACATACGGATGTTCACTTTAAGCCGAATTATCCATTTTCGTATGGTTCACGAAATTCGGATGCTCCTGGTGTATCCTCTGATTTGTACGAATTATGGGCTTCCTGCGTCGTCGTAGCTGCGCAAGCGCGCTGGCGCCTGTTAATCTGGCGCTCTGTTGGAACTGCTGAAACGAACATATTTCTAACAGTCGTGGGAAAATATTCCGAATGGTGGTTTGAAAAGCGTTACTTTCAAAGTAAATTTCCTTTTACCAAGATGAACTATGTGTGAGAATGTACAATGAATTTCTTAAATCACAGAGCGTTTAACTCTCATTTAAAAAATCAGCTCTTTGAGTACGATGATTCAGAATAATTTCGTGCTCAGAAAATCTGACATTTATGTTGTTCTTAAAAATTTTACTGGCACATTTGTGTGATGTATCTTAAAGTGTAACACGAGCAAAAAGGGGCAACATTGAATGTGGAAGCTTTTATTTTCTTGTACCAACACTACGTATATTACTTTACACCATTAACTTTTCCTATTTGTGTATCTGCGCTACTTAACACTGATGTTGCTATTGGCTGACTACATCACGTGTCCTATGTTCTGAATATCCGCTGATGTCGGCTGGCGTGATCACGTGACGTGAGCTATCGCAATCTCGATTTCAGTGCTTCGGAAAGTAACATACGGTGTTTGGTGGAATTCGAATTTATAATTCTGTAATACAAAAATACAGGGTACATGTTGCTGCACGTCAGACATCTTCCCAAACCGGGTTTTGTTCCCTGAGTTTTACTAAAGTGCTAGGAAACTCTACACTGATGTATAAAACCATAACCATTCAAAGGACTGATAACTTCTACAGTTCAATTCCGGGAAAAATCCGGACCTTTTTTTTCGTCGTCCACGTATGCACCCTTTATGTGAAAGTAATTTGGTCTCTCTGCGTTAATTTTCATTCTCATTTTCCACCCTGTTTACTTTCAGTGCAGATTTATACAATTTTCTCTGTTCTCCATAATTTTATTGTATCCCTGTTAGTATCTTTGGGACATAACCCATTTAACGTTCCCAACTATCAGCTGCCTTGATGCATCTCTTGCAAAAATCTGTATTTCCCCAAGAGCATGTGTGACAAGACATGGTGTAGATTTGATTGTGACCTTGAGTTGATGGAAAGCTTAGCCACATGTTTGGGATGATAAAATCTTGCCACTTTTCCAGCATCTAATTTATGAGATCAATGACTTCTGTTATATTAATGATAAAATCTGCATAATACTCTAGGTTACCCAAAACAACAAAATACAGTCTTTGGTTCACCTTCCACACAACATTTTCTATGTGATGATTCCATTTAAGTAGTATGTAATTGCACTCTCTAGGCATTTAGTTGAATCAATAATTTTTAAATTTGTATTTTTTTATCTTTTGATTGAAATGTAATGGATTCTTAGTACTTGTATGGAGGTGCTCTTACTTTTTATTTTGTACAGTCAATTGCCACATTTCGCACCATACAGATATCTCTTCTAAATAATTTTGTAATTTGTACTGATCTTTTGCATCTACATCGAAATCGGCATACATACTCTGCAAGTCACCTTACAGTGAGTGGTGGAGTGTACCCTGTGCCACTATTAGTCGTTTTCTTTCCTTTTCCACTCACAGATAGGAGGAGGAAAAAATAACTGTCTGTATGCCTCCTAATGAACTCTAATTTCTTTGATCTTATCTTGAAGTGTTTGTAGGTGGCAGTAGCGTATTTCTGCAGCTTCAAATGCCGATTGTCTAAATTTTTTTAATAGTGTTATTTGAAAACAATGTCGCCTTCCCTCCAGGGATTCCCATTTCAGTTCCTGAAGCATCACCATAACACCTGCATGTTGTTTGAACCTATTAGTAACAAGTCTAGTAGCCTCCCTCTGAATCGCTTCGATGTCTTCCTTTAATCCGACCTGGTGCTGATCCCAAACACTCGAGCAGTACTCAAGAACAGGTCACACTAGCATGCTATAAGTGGTCTCCTTTTCAGGTGAAACATACTTTCCTAGAATTCTCCCAATAAATTCAAGTCCACCATCCTTCCCTACCTCAATCATCACATGCTCATTCCATTTCACATCGCTTTGCATAAGTTCCACACAGGTATTTAACTGATGTGACAGTATCAAGCAGGACACTACTAATGCTGTATTGAAACATTTCGGGCTTGTTTTTCCTACTCATCTGCAGTAACTTACAAGTTTCTACAATTAGAGCCACCTGCCATTCATCATATTAATTTTATCCAAGTAATTTTGTATCATCCTACACTCATTCATCTTCGACACCTTCTGATATATCACATCACCAGCAAAAAACTGCAGATTGCTGCCCATCCTTTCCAACAGATCATTTTTATTCATAGAAAATAATAGTGGCCCCATCACACTTCCCTGGGACGCTCCTGATGATATCCTTGTCTCTGATGAACACTCACTGTCGAAGGCAACATACTGGGTGCTATTACTTAAGAAGTCTTCAAGCCACACTCATATCGGGGATCCTGTTCCATATGTTCGTCCTTCATTACCAATCTACATGGGGTGCCATGTCTAATGCTTTTTGGAATCTGGAAATATGGAATCTGCCTGTTGCCCTCCATCCATAGGTGCAGTACATCGTGTGAGAAAAGGGCAAGCTGAGTTTCACGTGACCACTCCTTTCCAAAACTGTTCTTATTCTTGAACACCAAGGAAATTTATTATATTTGAACTCAGAATATATTCTAGGATTCTGAAGCAGACAGATGCTACGGACGTTAGTCTGTAATTTTTGCAGGTCCACTCTTTTCGCTTCTCATATACAGGAGTCATCTGCACTTTCTTCCATTCACTCAGGACTTTGCACTGGGTGAGAGATTCATGCTAAATGCAAGCTGAATAAGGAATCAATCTCGTAGATTAACAGTGGCACTCTCCAGCATGACAGCGTCACGTCTCTCATGTAGCAAGTCATATTATCCTGGTCTTGAATGTATTAATCAGCTACTTTGACAAGGCCATGATTTCCTAAAATCATACCCTGAAAATGAGGTCCATTCTATCTGAAATTTTGCCCACCACAGCTAGAATAGCTTTTCATGACCATCCCAATCTCCGCACCATCCTTGTCAGACCCTATGTTCCTTCTGCACCCATCTCCCTACCCTATGGCTTCCACCCCGGTGACCATCCCCATTGCAAAACTTGCCCTATGCAACCTCCTACCACCATTTATTCCAGCCCTGTAACTGGCAAAACGTGTACTATCAAAGGGAGAGCCACCTGTGAAATGGACACTTTGTATACCAGCTGTTATGTAAATGCTGCTTGACTATTTACATTGGCATGACTACCACTTTCTTTGCTCCTCCCACCTCTATACATACTATGCACTTAACTTTTCTCTCTTATTAATTCGTGCACACTGTTTTAGCAGTATTTTCTGTCTTGCATAGTGCCTATCTTCCATCTTCAAGCTCTCAGTTTTTCAAATCTCATCTGGCGCAGTCCCTAACAATCAGTCTTTCCTTCTCATCCCATAAAGTAAGTCTCCTCTGACCCTGGTTTCTGGGTGACTTCTCTGAACTCTACTCCTTTTCCTAAACCTCACCAGTCATTTTCCCTGATCCTTCCTCTCCTTCAATCCTTCTGCCAGAGGAAGAAACAACTTGCTCCAAAAGCTTGGATATGTAATACCTTTTGTGTGTGTGTTCTCCTGTTTGCCACTTGGTGAGTAGATTCTTTTATTTATCCAATTACATTATATTTTCAAAAACTGATCGCTGTATTTACTGTTTAATTGCTATTTGTATTATAATGGCTGAGGTTAAAAAGTTGTCAATAAATGATTATTGGTCCATCAATATTCTTGTATCATTCCAGGCTTCAATGAAATTATGTCCCAAGAGTATTTTGCTTTTCTTTTAAAAATGCTACTCTTTAATGAAAACTGTGTAGGAATTCTGTTGGTGAAGTTTGTTCAATGTTTCACAGCACATTCATCTATAACAGAAGCTTTGCATTGACAAAAGTCTCTTGTTGTTCAAAAGCTAATTATCTTTTAAACAGTTTGTTGCATTCAAGTGAAGTAGGTTACGAATAAAGACGTGTACTGTGTGACTGTCACAGTGGAACATTTTAGAATTCATTTCATATGCTGGCATGGCAACAGAAATTGGGTTCCAAAACTTAGAGAGAACTGGCGAGTGGCAACACTCCTGAGACATTATTTGGAACAAGCACCTACTCTGTACGTTGACAATGGTATTCCAGCCAGACCGATTCCTCTGCTTCACTACCACTGAACAACTGCATGTGACACTATTCGTAACAGGCACAACACACAAAACTGTAGAGCTAATTGAAATGGGAAGAAACTGAGTTTATGACAACTGACAAAAAGACTCCTATCAGGTGGTGTGATAAAAGTGTGGATTTTGACAACATGGAACACCACACAAATGGTTCAAACAGAGAATACTGACAGAAATATTGGCAAAAATATCAATAAATCCTAAGTATTGTAAATTACAATTCAAGTATGAGTGCAGTTTACCATTGTGACATACTACTGAGCTCACTACGATTAATGCATTAGACTGTCAAACGGTATGAGAAACATTTTGTTTGTTTGTTTGTGTGTGTGTGTGTGTGTGTGTGTGTGTGTGTGTGTGTGTGTGTGTGTGTGTGTTTTCTGGATTAGAGCATTTTAAATGCTCATGCTCTCCACAGGTTGATTATAGGGTGAGAAAAACAGCACTTCCAGAGTTTCACCTACCTCTCATTACAGAAATAGTTGAAAAATATGCAACAGAATGAAGAAAAGCAGGCTAAGGTAGGCACTTCGATGACAAAAGTCCTCTATGATTTACAGGAAGGCATTTTCCAGATGTTATTGTGAGTGAACATCCAAAGAAACATGCACTAATGTGTCGATCTGTGGTCCCCACAAAACAAAGTAGGCCAAGAATCCAGATACCAAGGCAAAATTTGCAACATACCATTATATGTTGTATCCTGTTTCAAGTCTTATCATGCAAAGAAGCATTATTAATCATCGACAACTAAAATTGATAGTTGAAATTACTTGACACTCCTGAATAAATTATTTGAGAAAAGGAAAGAAAAAAAAAAGACAAGATACAGATATACATTTATAGAGTACATATATAGAGAGGGAAAAAGGCACCATTTTTAACTTTGTCAGTACCAGACCAAAGCCCATATCAAAAGTAACGAAAAAAAAAATAGATACAATGAGTGCAAAACATATTCAAATAGTTCTTTCAGATGAAAGATTCATTGGCAAATGAACAGATCTGGTGTTTCGGGTACCACAATACACACCATCCAGTCACATTACTGCGATCACCTGTCAAACGTTTGAATAACCACTTTTGCACTGCAGACCATTGCAAGAAGAGAGTCAATGAAATTCTGGAAGGTACGATAGGGATAGCCATGCTGACTCCAGTACTGTGGACAGCTCCACTACGATTCTCAGATGAATATCAATGGCGCAAACAGCTCAATTGAGGTGGCCACACAGATTCTCAATTGGGTTTAAATTGGGCAAGTTTGCTGGCCAGAGGAGTACAGTAAACTGATCCTTAAGCTCTTTGAACTACGCACATACATTATGAGCTGTGTGACACATTACATTGACCTGCTGCTAGATGTTGTCGTGCTGAGGAAAAACAAATTGTGTGTAGCAGTGGACATGGTGCCCATGGATAGATGCATACTTTTGTTGATTCACTGTGCATTCCAGAATGACAGGATCACCCACTGAATGCCACAAAAACATTCCTCATACCATAATGCACCCTCCCCTCTGGCCGGGACCCTTCCAACAATTGTTACAAGGTGTTTGCTTTCACACATTTCACACTGATTTTTGAGTGTAAAATACGATCCATCCAAAAAAAGGCACCTGTCATCACTTACTGGTCACCCACCCCCACTACTGGTGTGCAAATTCCAGCCTTCATCACTGATGAACAGCAGTTAGCATCGGTGCTTGTACCAGGTGCCTGCTGCTGAGGCCCATAGGAAGCAACATTTGCTGAACAGTCATTGAGGAGAAACTGTTGGTAGTCCCTTGTCTCACCTGGGGAGTCAGTTGCTCAATGTCTATACCCACACGCATGTCTGCAGCCGTCGTTCACCCCTTTCATCTACGGCCTGTGTTGAACCACAGTTTCCTCAGTGCCAGTTTGTCACACAGGGTATACTTTAACCATGGTGGCACACAAACAGCTTACAAACTTAGCCATTTCATTTCAGAAATGCTTCCACCTTTGCCACCTCCACTCTAGTGCTGACACCTGTCATCTTTGAGTGGATATTGTAAGTTAACATCAAACATCAAAAAGGAGGTGGTCAAATCTAAGTGCAACAGAGCCGTAGTAAGTGATAAAATGTGTTCCGGTGTTGTAGTAGGGTGGGGGGAGGGGGTGGGGTGGGGTGGGACTTAGAAGCACAGGGGAAGCTAGGTCACAGGATTATGTTCATGCACTTCCCTCATTCATAGATCCACAAACTGAGGAGGTGATCCTTCATTCTGTCTGCTCCACAACATAATAACATGCAACTACAGTGTATTTCACAAAGTCATCCACAGTGGAGCTCATGAATCACTGGTCGCGCAGTATGAAGACATGCCCGAGGAGTGTTTGTTTTATACAAAATACATTAACACTACATGGAACACACATGAGAGTTACTAATAACACTAACTCAGGTAATGCCTATCAACAGAATCTATATAAATCTCTGCACACAGTTCTACAAGGCTAGAAAAGGAATTGATACTGTATGTTGAAACAAGTATTCAAATGCTTCAAGTTTCTGAGTCTGAAGCACCTCTCAATATGTAATTATGAAATATACTGGTAAAAAACAGATGTGGTGTTTCAAAAGTGATGTAAATATTCAGGATTAATTCTGACAGTTCAACAAAAACTACACACAATGTTACAGAATTATTCCAATGTGACCACAACAGTTATATCAGATATCCCAATTTTTTGGCAGTGAAACATTCCTAGGGATGCAAGGAAGGACTGAAAATACATAGTGAGTACTGTAAAAAGTATTCAAAGTTAAAAAGAATTCAAAAGCTTAAAGATTCCAAACTTGAAGCATCTTTCCAGATGGAAAAAAAAAAAAAAAGTGTGCTAGCAACAGACAGACCAGATTCTTCATCAGCAGCAATATCTATTCCATGCTCAAAGTAAATACACAGCGTACATAGCATCAGTTGACAGTTGACTGACACACACACACACACACACACACACACACACACACACAGTGTGATCAAATTATTCCATGTAAAGGAAAGAATTTGTATTAAAAAAAATTGAGTTTTGGTTTTGAAGTTTGCCAGGCCAGAGAACAATCAATTTTATTTATGTACTCAAAAATGTATTCAGATGTATCAGAAGTGTGCTCCAGCAAGGAATTCATTCCACTTGTGAATTGTCTGTGAGTAGTGCTAGAATGCACCAAGAGCACAGATGAAGTGGAGTGAGTGGATGAAGGGATTATACAGCATTTATCTGGCAAGCTATGGCTGAAATATTCAGCACACAGCCAGGAGGCCAGGACAGGTAATACAGCAGGCAGTAAGTGGTTGTAGACGAAAGGGTCCCAGCACAGTAAGCTGGGTTAGGCCATAATGACACCGCTCTTGGCACAGTCTATGGTAGGCAAGTTTGTAGCAGAAACAGAGTTAACATGTTATCTGAATTCCATGCTGTTGAACCAATGAAATCCTTTGCTTTTGAAGCCACAATAGCAGCTGTAACAAAGATGTTTGCAACTGAAGACTTGCCATATCATTTTTTTCCCCTTTTTTTCTCCATTGTATGTTCCAGCGTCACATATGACATCATTACCAGTTTTGAGTTAATACCAAGCCACCATCAGATGATGTGTTTAAAAAGAAAGAAAAGAGGGTACAGTGAAATATGAAACTATAGTTGTTGAAAGTGGCCTACCCTGCACCACTGATATTCATTTCCTTTCTTATTTCACTCAAATGTAGCAAAGAAAAAATGACTATCTAAATGCTTCCACGTGAGTCCTGGTTTCTCTGATCTTGTCTTTGTAGTCCTTACGCAAGATGTATGTTGGTAGCGGCAGGATTGTTCTACAGTCTGTTTACCCGTTCTAAACTTTCTCAACAGGGTTTTGTGAAAATAACCCCCCCCCCCCTCCTCCCCCCAGGGATTTCCATTTGAGTTCACAGAGCTTTCCTGTAATACTTGCACATTGACTCAGTATAGTGGTAATAAATCTAGCAGCACACCACTGAACTGCTTCGGCATATCCCTTTCATCCAACTTGGTAGGGCTCCCAAACACTTGAGCAGTACTCAAGAGTGGGTCACAGATGTGTTCTGTATGTGGTCCTTTTTACTGAGGGACTACACTTTCCTAGAATTCTCTCAATAAACTAAAGTCAATCATTTCCCATACCTACACCTGACCTTACATGCTCGATCCATTTCACATCAGTTAGCAACATTTAGCCTAGATATTCAATAGAGGTTTCAGTGAAGTAGCACACCACTAATACTTTATTTGACACTACAGGATTGTTTCTCCTACTCATCTCCATTAATGTGCATTTTCCCACATTTAGAGCAAGCTGACAAGCATCACACCAAATCTACCAACGTCTTCTTGTATCCTCTTACAGTCACTCAAGGACGACACTTCTCCGTACATCAGTCATCAGTTCTAGTTGAAGATAGTTATTCAACTTATCCTTCAGATCATTTATGTATGTATAATATGAATATTTATGCAGTCACAATGACATCAAACACTGGTTAGTGCCCTGCCTTTTACCACCAGTCAAATGATGTGGCAGAACATATGGTGTGCATCTTTAAAGAATTCATGTCTAAGGCAATGTAAAGGACACAGTGGAAGCAGCACTCACTGTTCGACAATGAGATATCCCCAGGGGTAAGAACGCCTTTTTTAAACCATCTATACAGTGATGTAGGATAAGGTCCCAGGTATCACACCCTGCAGTCATTGAACCTAGTGAGTCCTCATTTGTGAGTAGTTGACAAAAACAAAAATACAGAATTTTATATGAGACTCAGTACCATTCAGATAGTAGTATTTTGTTGACTGATTGCATGGTGTAATGAATAGAGTACAGCCTTCATGTGCAGGTCTTAAGTTCGAATCTTTTCAGGCACTATAAATTTTTTATTTTTAAATCTTTATCAAAATGACTATGATCATTATTTTTCTTCATTTAATTGGTTTAAATGTAATTTTTTATTTCTGTTCCTGTGTCATGTCATTATAATCATCATATCAACTCTCTTATTTGTTCTCAGCTTTTCTTTACATCATATTTTTTCCTCTGGAATCTTTGTGAATGTGAATTTAATCACGTTTACCTGTTATCACAATATAATGAAGTCTGGCGTCAGCTGCAAGAGATTGTGGTCATGTGTGTGTGAGTTGCATTTGCGTAAGAGTGTGTGTGTGTGTGTGTGTGTGTGTGTGTGTGTGTGTGTGTGTGTGTGTGTGTGTGTACGCGTGCGCATGCTATTTTTGACAAAGGCCTTGTTGGCCAAAAGCTTATTTTGTGACAGTCTTTTTGTTGTGCCTACCTGCGACTCAGCATTTCCGATATATGGTGAGTAGCAACTGTCCTTTTCATAGTACTGTTACATTCCATCCTGGATTTTCCATTGTCTAATTTTATCTGTTGTAATATTTAAATACTTGAAAATGCTAATCTATTAACTATAACAGAAGCTGACATAATCTATTCACACTGACTGTGCAGTGGTGTCATAAATGTATTTTTCGCTACAAGAAGTGCATTTTTATGGTAACTGACATACAAACATTTAAACTGTAACATACATTCTTACAACTCTATGGACAAAATAATGTAGATGAAGGTTTAAATGAAGGAAAGAATTATAACTGAAACGAAATTCAAGCAAAATAAGGAATAGAAATAATGTATGCAATAACATGGATGAAAAAAGTAGAATGATATAAGCAAAAAATTAAGTTAAAATTAATTCATAAAATTAATTAAAATCACATGAACAAAGATTTCAAGTGGAAAAACAATGACAAGAAGAAGAATGACAGCAACTGAAGAAGTTGATATGATGATTAAAATAGTGTGACAAAGGAATAGAAATGAAAAAATAGATTGAAACCAACCAATTGAATAAAAATACCGATTAAAGTCGTCCTGATAAAAAATTAAAAATAAAGAAAAATTTAAAGTACCTAGCAAGATTCAAACCCATGACCTTCTACGCAGGAAGACCTTGTCCTCTCTGTTTCACCACCTGTCAATGGGATGCTCCTTTTTTCATGTTATTGAGCATTACACAAAATTCTAAATTTTTTTTTTTTCATAAATTACTCACAAACAAGGCCTCACCCGGGTGAATGCCTGCAGGGTGTGATAACTGGGATCTTAAGCTACATCACCATGTAGATAGTTTCAAAAAGTTGATGACACCACTGGGGATCTCCCCTAGTGAGTACATATAGATCCATGACAAAAGGTGCAAAAAGCACAGTGTAGAAACAGCACCACTCACTTTCGCTTATCCTGATGTTGAAGCTGTAGGAGCATGCCCAGCACCATACATGCAGATTCACTGTTGTTTGGCCTACACATATTACAGCTATCCTGGAAGAAACCCAAGCTGCTTAATACTAAGTACACAGTTGCCACTCTGTTCAGCGGCTAATGTGTGCAGACAAATTTGCCACCATCACAATTAGCTTCACCCTCGGAGCCACCACTTCCACTACTGTGGCAATCATTCTATGAATTCAGGTCATGTCCAGCAGCCACTACTACTGCCACCCATCGCTACATATTAGCAGCATTCCAATGCTGCCCCCTCCTGAGATCTTATGCAGGTCTACGTCATGCCACCTCATGTCACTATCTACCAAGATAAAAGAGAGACCTAAGGGTGGGGAGATGGAGCCTGAGCGAGATATGCCACAAATTATTTTTTCTGCTCACAAAGTTTGTACAAAATAGCTATGAACTAAATTGGGGATTTTAAAAATTAAAAAAAGAATATTAACATCGATCATGTAAATTAGAAGTCAAAAGAGGTGTACACAACAAGAAAGGAAATTATGCCTCAAGGTTGTTAATTATACACCTTACTGTTTCTGGAAAATGAATGGGCAGCTACTTCGAAGTAAACTTTTACGGTAACGAATCTATTGAATAGTCATACTATCACAGCATATAAACATCAGCAGTCCCATGTATTATTTTTATCATTGACACATATTAAAAGCAGGTTAAGGTATTACAGATGAAGAGGGCAAGAAATAAACAACATATATGAAAAATTCCAAGAGAGCAAACCCGGACCATGCATACTAAATGAACAATTTTTTTTTTTAATTTGTCTTAAAAATATTGCCAGCATTTTGCTGATCAGGAAGAAATAAGGTTTCTGTCTTACCTTCACTACTTCATCTTTTAAGCTGACACTTTCCTTGCTGTCTTCATTGTTGCAAACTGCTGGATTCTCAACAGTGCTTATAGTGTGTAAGTCTGCCTCTGGGTCAACCTCTTTTCGACGAGGTTGCATAAAATTCATAAGATATTGCCGCCGCTTTTTCCGCCAACGTTTTGAGGGATATGTGTAAATCTGGCCTTCTACAAGGCCAGGCATTCGTTCACGGGAGCTCATAAACAAATTTGAGTGATTCTGTGCAACGCCTGTCAAAAACAAATGCAAAAGTGAGGAATATGATAAATGTCTTAGTAAAAGAAATTATGAACATTAAACTTAACACTTATGAGATGGGCCTGAGTCAAATTCTAGCACTGGTTCATGGCCATAGACCAGACCTCATATCTACACAAATGAGCGCCATGCAATGATATAATTTTACAAGTACATTCAGTAATATATATGGGTACTGTCTGCATAATGTGTTGTAAACAGATTTAGTAAAGTAGTAATAAATTAAAAGTCATCCCTCAAGATTCAGGTTCTGTCTTGAGAGTGTTAAGACAGCATACAACTGAATTAGGCAGTATATTGCAACCATCAAGTTCTAGGCAAATCTATCACAAGAAGCAGATTATCTCACCAAGTAAGGAAAGCCAGAACTAATTACTTAACCACTTGTGCTATCCGAGCACACTTCCAGGACTGGCCCAAATTTCAAATAGCATCCGCCTGCGACAAGCAGCAAATCCGTGCTTGAGCCCTGGTCCGATAAAAATTTTCATCGGTTTTGAAATATTCTACTGCTGATCCAGAACCATAATCACAATATGAAAGTCCATTTTTGACTGCCCGTTGATCATCAATGCAGAATCCTAGACACTGCACTGCAGTATTTCATGCCATAGCAGGGAAATGACGAGGGAAAACAGCGTCTCACCCTGAGAGGGAACCACATAATACAATTTTAGCACAAGGGAGAGTAGATACCAGAACAAATGGAGATTTGAGTCACTCCTGGAAGTGTGTTCAGATAGCCAAAGTCCTTTAGGCATCTGCCCGTAACAAGCGGGAAATCCAAGTTCGAGTCCCAGTCTGGCACAAATTATCATTTGTATGTTGGTTGGTTGGCTGGTTTGTTTGGAGAGAAAGGGACCAAACTACAGGGTCATTAGTCCCTTTTTCCAAATTCAAACACATCGTGGAGTAAAATCATTGCCCAAAAGAGTCTGGGAAGTAAAAAAGTTGGAAAACTAACTGGGAACACCACTGAAAGAGAAAATGAAAGAGGCAAGACAAAAGGAGAGAACGTGTACTAAAAGGGGAAAAAGTGGTAGAAGGCAGATGGCCTGGGCTGGCTGATTGCAAGAAGAAAAGAGAATAAACAGCCACTCTGCACCACACTAAAATCTCCAGCCTAAATGACAACACTAGAGGAATACAGATGGGAAAAGACGAATACCAAGCCAAACAAACAGCAAAGATAGAACAAGGAAGAGTTAAAATGGAGGAAGGGTGAAGGCCTAGGAGAGAAGGCCAGACAACACTCAGATTGTGTGATAGGAACCCCCCCCCCCCCATGAATAAAATGTAAAACTACATCAGCCACTGAAGTATTCTCCCAAAACTGTTGGCAGTGTGGCGGGAAAGTTTAAAGTCCATCGTGGAACAGTTAAAACTGGGCAGTCCACCAAGACGTGGATGATAGTCATGTGGGAACCACAGCGCCTCTCATGTGGGTCCTCGTGACGGAGGAGGTGACCATGAGTCAGCCTAGTATGGCTGATGCAGAGCCAGCAAAGGACAACAGACTCCACGTGAGTGGCTCAAATGGATGACTGCCATACATTCATTGTCTCCTTGATAGCATGCAGTTTATTCAGAGTATTAAGGGTCTGCCATTCAGTATCCCATATCCTGAAAACTTTATGGCATAAGACCGATCAAAGACCAGTCTCCACTGTAGTATGTAGTTTATCTCATGCGAAAAGTACGATGCCCATAGTAAAGAGTTAAGATAATTTCATGATGTTGCCAGAAAATGTGTTTAATTTATTTAATTATGAATATTTTCTTTAATGCTAAATAATGGATTCGTTTGAGATGTTAAATGCTGTATATTTATATGTATTTATTTATATGTACCTTTGGAGTTTATTAAGGTCACTAGACCAAAGAATCTAGAATGCAGGAATGTCTGCAACTTCCGGGCACATGTTGGATTGCCTGCCACTTTTTTGTCTATATTGGAGGGAGATGGACGTGTTTATGTGACAAGTGCAGTATAATGCATTTAGAGTATCAATGTTCATAATGAAAATGGTGTAGTTACTAACAAAAGGTATGAATAAATATAATTTTTAGCTGAAAGTATTTCAGATCCGGTAGTGTTTATTTCAAACAAGAAGAAAACCCAGGCCATGCTTGTTGGAATGATTATTTTTCAGGTAAAACTTCGAGAACCCCTAGACAAACGAGATCTACAGTGTGTAATATTTCAGCAGCTACTAAAAAAAATAAGTCTTGCTGAAATTGTGCTGGAACTACTCGTATTATTCTCATTCAAAAACACGGGGTGAGAGTGTGGTCCTACCACAATATACCGCGTAAGATTCCATAATTGTTCAGTTATGAAGAAATGAGATAGGTAACAACCAGTACACTGTGTGAAGCAAAAATGAGAACTCTGAAAGTGTGGAGCGACAAAAAATTCTGTATAAAATCTGGAGCGGGCCCTGGAGACCCCACTCATGCAGAGTACCGAGGGTGTGGTCTCACCAAGTGGTATCATAGACTTTCATCATGTCAAAAAAGACGGGAATAGGGTGTTGATGCCAGGAAAAGGCTTTTTAGATGGCGAATTCCAGGTAGACCAAGTTGTCAGTGGTGGAGCGACCTTTGCTAAAACCACCCTGGGACAGAGCCAGAAGGCCCCGAGGCTCAAGGAGACGACACAGTCGACAGCTCACCATAAGTTCGAGCAGCTTGCACAGAATGTTGGTGAGACTGATAGGATGATAGCTATGCACATCTAGCAGGCTCTTACCAGGTTTTAACACTGGAACAATGATACTTTCTCACTGTTGCGACGAAAAGTCGCCATCACTCCAGATAAGGTTGAAGATGGCAAGGATGCGGTGATGGTAATCCACTGACAGATATTTAATCATGTGGGAATGAATGCGGTCTGGTCCAGGTGACTTGTCAGGACAATCGGCAAGGGCACTGAGAAATTCCCATTCACTGAAGGAGCATTGTATGGCTTCGGGTGGTGTGGAGCGAACGACAGGTGTTGTCATTCCACCCACTGTTTTAGGAGATGAAAGGCAGGGCGGTAATTCTCAAATGCAGAGGGCTGAGCATTATGCTCGGCAAGATGCTTTGCGACTGCATCTGTGTCGGTGTATATAGCTTCATTTGTGGAAATTCCAGGTATACCTGCAGTGGACCAATACCCATTAAGGCTTCGGAGCCTGTTCCAAACCTGGGAAGATGTTCGTGTTCTAATGGTGGAGACGTATTGACGAGTTGACAGACTTGGGCACAGAGCTGTTTGAAGGCAATGACGTGCACCAGGGACTGGTGGCACTTACGATGTTGGAGCCCCCCCCCCCCCCCCCATGGTCTATAATGGCTGCAGTGATTTCCAGTGACCACCAAGACACTGTCTTCCACCAGGCGCAAGTTTAGGAACAAGAGACTGCCGATTCAGCAGCAGCAACAATGTTAGTAGTGGTCGTCTGGATCATGTCATCGATGCTGCCATGCAACAGCAATTCAATGGTGGTAGCGGAGGTGAAAGTGTCCCAGTCAGCCCTGGTAAGAGTCCACCTGGGCAAGCATCCAGATGAGTGATGCCGGGAAGGGACAGGAAGAGCAGAAAGTGCTCATTACCACACAAGACATCGTGAGCTCTCCAGTGGAGAGATGGTAGAATGCCAGGACTGCAAATGGAGAGATCAGTGGCTGAGTATGTGACATGTGCCACACTGAAACGAGTGGAGGCACCTGTATTCAGGAGGCGGTGGTCAAGTTGAGTTAGTAGACTCTTGACATCCTTTCCACAACCAGCAACTTTGGATCTGCCCCACAAAGGGTTATGGGCAATAAAACCATCCAGAAGTAGAAAAGGTGGGTTGAGGTGGGGCATTAGCGCAGCCAACGCATGCTGTGATACTTCATCACCTGGAGGAAGGTAGATTTTGCAGATGGTAATACCCTGCATTGTCCTCAACCTGATAGCCAAAGCTTCAAAAGGTGCCTGAAGGGGCAAAAGTGTGCTATATCCAGAGGTATGGACATAAATACAGACTCCATAGGACAGCCTGCTACTGTCACTACGATTTTTGTAATACCCACAATAGGTACGAAGGCCAGGGGCCTGCATTGCCGGAAACCAAAGGCAATGCAAAAAGCAGGTGTAATGCTGAAAAGTTGTCATAACTCAGCCAGGTGGAGAAAAAATTGGCGCATTTCCACTGGAGGATAACACTTTCTGTTGTTTGGGAAGGCATTAAGTGACCAAGGAGGTAGTTTACACCTCAGGATCACCTGCTGCCACTGGATGAGTATTTGTATCCATTTCCATTGCAGCTGAGACATCGACAAGATCCAGTTCCTTGAGGGACGCTAAAATCTCACACCCGTCCTCAGACACAGAACTGATGGTGCTTGGGCTACTGGAGTTCCCTGTTTCTTGGCAAACTACTTCTTGATATGCTTACTCTTGCTCTTCTCTTCAGCGCCTTGTTGGGTGGACTTCAGGCACTGACGAAGATCGGGCACTGACGAAGATCGGGCACTGACGAAGATCGGGCACTGACGAAGATCGGGCACTGACGAAGATCGGGCACTGACGAAGATCGGGCACTGACGAAGATCGGGCACTGACGAAGATCGGGCACTGACGAAGATCGGGCATTGACGAAGACCGTGAAGCCCTTCATCCATCAGCTTGTGGCTCCTTCAACCACTGGGGAGTGCCCCTTCTGCATTGATGGAGACCTTCCATGCAAGAGGAGCCAGAGGAGGCTGTCACTTCTCTAGCTGGGGGAGGGGACTGATGTCCTCGGCATTTGGTGAGGGGGAGGAAGGGGGTGTGTGCTCCAAAAGTAGGTGCTTTGGGAGCACCAGAAAAAGAGGTGCCCCCAACCATCAAGAGTGCGGATGTATTCGGGCAGCCCTGAGAGGCCACTGTACAAGGCAGAGGCGAGGAGACTACCATCGCCAGTGAGGGTGATGTCAACATAGCTGCAGCTTTCATAGATGTCGAGAACATATGGTGCAACCGTTCATATTTCTGTTTAGTCTTTTGATAAGTCAGCTGGTCCAGGGTCTTTTACTCCATAATTTTATTGCTCCTTTTGGAGTACCATGTAGTCTGACAAGCAAAGGGTGTTGTGCTCTCCACAGCTGACACAGCAGTGGATGTCCGTAGTCTCGATATGTGGTGCTGGAATTGCAGTGGGAAGACATGGGCCCAAATTTCCAACACTTAAACCTCCGCATAGGGGGAGGGATGTATGGTTTTACGTCACATGGGTCTGCCAGCACCTTGACCTTTTCAGGCAATGAATTACCCTCAAAGGCCAAGATGAAGGCACCAATAGCAACTCTACTGCCTTTTTGCCCCTATAGAGACACTGGATGAAATGAACACATCGCCATTCTAAACTGGCGCAGAGCTTGTTGTCAGACTGTAAGAGAAGGTTTCGATGGAAGATAATCCCCTGTACCATGTCCTCCAGGTTTTCAACACAAAATAGAGGCTCTGTAGCCAGAAAGCAGTCCCCATCTGTTCTGCTGCAGACTAAATAGTGATGTGAATAAGGCTGTCTGTTTTCCATAGTGCTACATTCCTCCTATTGGGTAGCTAAGGAGGGGAAGAATTTAGGATCACAAATCGCTGCATTATACTCCACCTTGCCCTTCTTAGAGACTGCTGGAGCCATTTGGTCACCAACAAGAGCTGACTTGGTCCACTTCATTGTGGGTCACCACCCTAATGCCACCCACTCCGACCAGGGGCTCTATCCATGAGTGCCACCCAGCCACAGCACTGGCCACTTGGCACAATGGCCATTGCCAGAGTTCTGATGCCACAAGTAGACAGGCATCTACTCACTGCATTACGTGGGGGGTCTGCAGCTCAGGCATCAGCAGTGCGATCCCTGTGGTATTGGGGCTATGACCAAGATGGTACATGATGGACTGGCTACCATGCTAGGTACTGGGTGTGTGGAAATCCCATATTGTCATGGGGCAAAAGAGTACAGCAGACTATCAATAGACAAAATGATCATAACGCACAAGGGATACAATGTGCACCGCATAAGATGTCCTCCCCAAATGGCCCACACTTTGGAAAATTTTGGACATATGGAGGTCAAACCCTAAAAGAGGCCATACTGTATTATGCCGACAAGTGGGAGACTCCTTTTAGTCACCTCTTACGTTAGGAATACCTTGAGCCTATTCTAACCCCTGGACCTGCAGGGGGATATCATTTCTTCTGAAGTATTCTGCAGCTGATGCAGAAACATAATCACAATTCGCAAGTTCATTCTTAATTAAATTATAGTGATAACACAAAAAAATTCACTCACTCAAAGTTATAAAACCCAACACAGTCCATAGAAAATTCCTTCTTGTTGATGTCCGACTAATCACATCTCTTAACTATTTTATTTAAATACCAAAGTTCATTTTATTAAATATATATGACTTCAGGAAATTTTATATGTACCTGAGTAACTAAAGTTTCCATTACACCACTTCAATCCAAACGTAGCCTGACAAAGCTATTTTCCTCACATTGTCAGTCACTTTAAAATAGCAGATTCTGATATATAAGCAAATTCATATAGAAAATAATAAAATAAGAAAAACATCCCGTTATAGTATTTTTAAGGTGATATCACAATCAAGAAGATGATACTGAAACAACGTAAGTAAAACAGAGAGCAAGACATTAATAACAAAGCTGTTCCTTTGGCAGCAACACTGCTGCAGCTACCCAGTGACACCACAGCTCATATGGCCGAGTGAACAAAATTAGCCTGAGAAGTCAGAAACAACCATCCCACCTCCTCTCTCTGTGAATGGGGACACACAGCCACAAAATTAGAAATGAAACTGCTCTATCATTCTTAAGAACACTAAAATACAAAGTTTAAAATTCTTAAAACAGTTATTGACACTAGGTGAGTAAAAGAAATAAGGCTGAGATGTTTGCCAAAGGACGTGATGAGGCAACAAGGAAAAATAAATAAAGAAACAATAAGTAGGTAACTTAAGGCTCTACACTGGCTTTCATGATTTTAATTGGATTGCTATATAAAAAGCAACTACTCAGTGACATGATTGCTGAATATCTACAGTAAATAAATGTCAAAATAATCAAAGGTACATACAGTGCATGCAATAGAACTCAACCCTCCTTACAGTGGCTGCTGGGAATTGATAGATGTTGAACCATACTGACTTCTTGCCCACCTCAGCTAGTAAAATATACTGTTTTTAATAAAATTTTATAGTAGTATTTCATTGTTTTTAGAAATCATGCACACATTTTTGCGTTTTTAACTTCATGCATCACTACTGCTTCTGTAGAGGTGTGAAACATAAATATGTATTTAACAACAATGGAAATGACTGGATGGAATAATGTGTAAAACACACAACAGAAAACTATTCATACTAAACTTTTGAGCTCTTGCTCTTTCTAGAAGCACACACTGCCATGTGTGAAGGTGTTTACTCCTACTAGAGAAAGAACCAGAGCTTGAAAGCTATAGTCTGATTAAAATTACTTGATAGTTGACATCTGTCACCTGCCGCTAGAGTGTTGCCATATTTGTTGCTGGCTACTGCTCTGTAACAGGCTGACACACAAACTTGGTGGGGTCACTTCACATATGCTGTTAATGTGTAATGCAGAACGATGTTGAAAGCGGTCACCGTGATGTATGTCGGAAATGAGAGATGCTCCACCAGTTGCTGATTTTACGTGACCAATGACTGAACTGCGGCAGATGATGCGTTTTGAATTTAAATTCATGTCCTAAGCTAACCACACCCTTATGATGTGCAATGTACGTGAGAAAACAGCGCCTGTTGAGTCCCATAGTGCTCAGAGCCATTTGAACCAAAACAGCGCCCAACATTCTGCAGCAGAACTAAAATCACAATTATACTATTCAGGGCAATTAAAGCTAACCTCTATGAGCAAACTCAATCCAGAAAAAATTCTGTTTCAGCGCTAAAAGCAAACCGTAATTTCTCACTATCACTAGTTACCTGAAACTATCCTGACACTGGCTATATGAGCTGCCACATTACAAACCAATGGGGAGTCATCGATGGCACTTGGTTGCGGATTATAGACAACACAGGCAGATTCCAAACAGAAAAAGAATGATAGGGATTTTTTTTTTAAATTGAAAAATAAAATAAAACAGAGCATACAAAAAAGTCAATACAGTGATGAAAGTGGTATGGCAAGGAATCAAAAATATAGAAAATTATATTTAAACCAATTAAATAAATAAAGATAATAATGAAATTCTTTGATTAGATTTAGAAATTTAAAAAGAAAATTGCTATGTTTGATGAGATTCGAACCTATGACCTCGTGCATGTCAAGTTTATACACTAACCATTGCATTATGCCACAACACTGGGGGAAATAAATGTTTATACTTATGATTGTGATGATCCCAATGCAACAACAAACTGCAGCCTGTAAAAATTCAGCTTCAAGCAACATTGTGCGAAGCTTATCTAATGTAAGCTGATCTCTATAATGGTATATGGGACACTGAATCATGTCTTGTGCAGAAGTATCCAGTAGTGTTTGGTTACTGCTGTGTATAAAACATGTTTACTGCATTTCATTAGCAAAGTATCCAGTAGTGTTTGGTTACTGCTGTGTATAAAACAGGTTTACTGCATTTCATTAGAATTGTTTTGTGTGTGTGTCATCATGTGACAGAATGTGAAATAAAAGTGCCAGGCCCCTGATTAAGGATCCAAACACATCGAGAAAGAATGTGTGACAAGGAAATGGAAATGAACTGGCCAGTTGTTGTGGCAATTTGGCAACAGCGAACGGTTCTGGCATGATGTTGAGTGCTCTGACTGGAGGAAACCAGCTCAATCAGCCTATAGTATAAACAGTCTTATGTTGTGAATTTCCGCATGTCACACATCTGTCAATTATAGGTGAGCAGTTACCTTTCCTTTATTTTACATATAGATATATTTTTTTTATGGACAGCATGTCATGCAAGTGTACTCAGGCTAGTATCATGTGCATCCACTTCCCCACCCTAATTTCAACAACAAAAAGTTACTTTGCACACACTACATACAGTACTAAAAAGAGAATACACATGTAAAACTAAACATATGCTCAAAAGAGTGAAGAGAATGTGCACACGTATGTGTGGTTTTCCCCTTCTTTTTTTGAGAGAGAGAGGGAGAACAAGATTAAACAGTTTTTTGCTAAGGCTCAAATAAAATAACTCTGTGACTGACATGGGTAGTACTGCCATCGTGCAGCCCACCACACTGGATAAGGTTCCACGCACACCTACAAAATATGCAACACTGCGAGCATGTGATACTTGAGATAGAACTACAATTAGCTGGCAGCTGGCCACTAGCACCCGACTTGCTGAAGCGTCAACCACAAAATTATTTTAGCTGAAGTATAAACTCCATTGCATCTACTACGAAAGTCACTGAATGAACTAACTCGAAATGTCTTATCAAATCCCCCCCCCCCCTCAAAAAAATCATAATCAGGTACTTTTGAACCAATAAGCAGTAGGTGGGCAAAAATACAGTAACACCATAAACACAACACATTGCCATACCTAACAACCACTGGTACTCAAAACAGCTTCCAGTAATCTCAGACTGTACAAATACTTGCGGGGTTTCACAGGAATCTTGTATCATTCTTCGTGCAAAGAAATATCATGTTCAGATAATGACGATGGAGACGGATAGCTATCACACACGTCTGTCTCAACAGTACACGACAAAGGCTCAATAATAACTGAGATCTTGTGACTGTGATGGCCAGGAGAAGTGCAACAAATCATCCGATGCCCACAAAACCAGTCCTCAACAATGTGAACTGTGTGAGCAGGGGCCCTGCCATTTTGGTCTACTGTGTAACCACTGCACAACAAACACTGCACCATGAGATGGACCTGATCAGCCAAAATGCTCCCACAATCCTTGGCAGTAATGTGACCTGGCACAGAACTATGGGGGCCATGCAATATCATGATATGGCTGTCCAAATCATCACAGAGTCCTCACAATGATGGTACATAAACTTGGCCGGAACTTAGCAACAGTGTGAAACAACGCTCATCTGATCAGACGACTTTCTTTCACTGCTCCGTAGCCCAGGTTTTATGGTTACAGCACCACATTTTCCTGTTACAGAACATTTGCATCATTAATGAGTGGTTCTAGCAGTACCATTTGCACTATGGAGCTCCCTTTGTTGTTTCGGTGCTGACAAGATTCACAAGTGCAACTTTCAGTTCTGCAGTGACTTTTGCAGCTGTCATCCCCTTATTTTTTGTCACAATGACCGTCTGCCACCATCATTCAACACACACTTTAATTCGTATTGTGATTTAGTGGATGATGTTCTTCCACTTTCCCTGTATGCAGTATAAATCTTAGATACTATGCCTCTTGAAAACTCTTTGGCTACCTTAGAAACAGAAGCACCCACCATAAGAGCACCAACAATTTTCCTACATCCAGATTCACTTAGCTCCATCATAATGAACTCACAACCACACAGAACACTATTCTGAACATGACTGACACTTGCAATGTACTGATGCACTCACAAGTACACAGAACATTGTTGTGAACACAGCTGACACTTGCAACATACTGAGGACAATGCACAGGCAGCATTCTTTGTCAAATACAATAGCACAACATGCAGGCTTGGCTAGTATCTGCATTTAGGGTGTTCCTATATTTCTGACTAACTTCTGTACTTCATATTTGCTATGATATCAAATGATATTATCACAAATTTAAGATCCATTCCAATAACTTCTCTTAACCATTTTTCAATGAAATTACCCCCATCATAGAATACAATTAATCAAAAAGAAGCATTACAATTAATCAAAAAGAAGCATCGCTGTCTTCTCGCTCTTTGCCTGAAAGCAGTTTCCTCAAAACACAGTCTTTTCCTTCCTAGAAGTCATTGTCGCTTTCATTTCAGTCCTCTCCTCTATCATTACTGCTTACACTTCTAATACCACAACAAGACTTCAAAAGTGTTAAACTAATGATTATGATTCTTATTGCCTCAATTATTTATTCTGTTTTGTAAACACACACGACATGTAAATATTGTACACTATTTTATACATCATAAATGCTTCTGACACTAATAAATAAAAATTATTTATTATTATAGTTACTCTTACTGTTAATATTGCTAATATTATTATCATTATTACTGCAAATTACTACTTTTATTGATAATGCAAATTATTATTATCGAGTTTGTTATGTAATATCTAATTAATATCATTCCTAATTATTATTAGTAATAATAACAATAAAATTATTACGTTTGTTAATAATGCAAAATATTATTTTTGTCCCTGTATTTAATATTCTCTCTCTCTCTCTCTCTCTCTCTATCTCTCTATCAATTCTATATCGATCGCAAGTGGCCAAACATTGTCATAAGAGCTGTAGGAGAATAATCTGCATGCATATTTCATGTAAATATAAAACACTGTCACTCAAAAGAAATTCTTGAAAGTTAATTTAAATAAGAGAGTCCTGAGAGCTTCAGAAAAGAATTTTTTAAATCAATAAATTTAGCAAAGTTGCAAAGACGCAGTAGACTGACTAAAGAGAAATAGTTACACGATAAACATTTGATACTCAGAAAATAAACAAAGTGTACTATCAAAGTAGTCAACTCGAGCACTGAAAGTCTTTCTAAACACTACAACACAGAGAATCTTTGTGAATTGGTTTCCCATTCCAATGATCAAGAACGAAAGGTAGTACATAGCCCTTGTTCACTTGCACTTTGCATGTAGGAAATCAGGAAGTGGCTCGATGAAAAATTTCTATAATATCATCTGATGACGACACTGTCCACAATGAACGCAGACACACACACACACACACACACACACACACACACACACACACATTGAACTGCAAGCAATTATCTCACGACAACATGGGCTGAGAGCCCAATGTCATATACTTTTGCTTCAAATCAGTGAAAATAGAAGCATACACTGTGAAACTACTTTGTGGTTCATAATTTATAGTATCACAAGAAACACTGATTATATCACTTACAAAATTGTGTGTTCATTTTAAACCATAATGTGTTTAGCACCAGCTCACCATCTCTGGTATTGTTCACTGTATTCAAATATTTAAATATGATCTACAAATACTAGATCAGGCTAGGGCAACTTTGCTGACCCATGGGCCTGATTCAAATAATTACTTAAGCTCTTAGGCCAAATCATCATGTGACATGACAGCAGAGTTCCTAGCACTTACAGTCACAACTAGAGTGCCCATGACAATGTTTACTGGGTAACAGAATGATGTGTGTGGCACCCCTTTCCCATCACGCCACCCCAACAACCTGTGCCTCACAACATGCATTTTTTTGTGTACATTAATATGATCTTTACACTTAGTAACACATCTAGAACACTGCTGCTATACTTACTATGTTTTACAGAAAAGGGCTGCCTCGCATCTTAAAATGTCATCATGGAAAAATAAATGGCTATAAAAGCAACTACAAAGGTCGTCTGGAAAGTTCTCGGAATCACCACAAGAGGTCAGCACTAGTGCAATGATTTGTTCATGTGATATTCATTGGACTGTTGCCCGTAAACACATGCCATGTCAGTGCTCTTGGAATAGAACTGTGGCAGTGACGTGGTTCTGTTGTTCCTGCCTAGTGATTTGCAAAGATGGGAAAAAAAAAAAAAAAAAAAAAAAAATAAAAAAAAAAAAATAAAAAAATCGAGATTTGAGCAGTGATCAAGTACTCCATAAAGAAAGGTATGAAAGCAAAGGACATTCATGCTGATTTCCAGAATACACTGGGGGACTCTGCTCCTTCATATTCAACTGTTGCCAAGTGGACAAATGAATTTAAATTTGGTAGGGAAAGCTTAAATGAAGATTCGCGCAGTGGTCGGCAAATTGTGTCACTACTCCAGAAATCATTGAAAAAGTGCACAAAATGGTCATTGAGGATCGCCGATTGAAAGTGCGTGAAATTGATCACACTTGCCAGATGTCATCGGAAAGGGTATATCACATTTTAACTGAAGAATTAGAAATGAAAAAAATTATCTGTAAGATGGGTGCCGCGACTCTTGACACTGGATCAAAAACGCATGAGAATGGACATATCGGAACAATGTTTGGCCCGTTTTAGGAGAAACAAACAAGATTTTTTGCATCAGTTTGTGACCACAGATGAAACTTTGGTGCACTACTATACCCCTGAGACAAAAAGACAGTCAAAGGAGTGGAAACATGCTGATCCTCTGGCACCAAAGAAAGCAAAGACAATTCCTTCGGCAAGAAGGGTCATGGCATCAGTGTTCTGGGATGCGAAGGGGATTCTGTTTGTAGATTATCTCTCCACTGGGCAAACAATTGCAGGAGAATACTATGCTAACCTCCTGGACAAACTGCAATAAAAGATACAAAAAAAAAAAAAAAGGCCACGTTTAGCAAGGAAGAAAGTCAGCTTCCATCAAAACATGTGCCACCGCCATGGCAAAATTACACGAACTAAGGTATGAAATTGTTGCCATGCCCACCTTATTCACCTGATATGGCTGTCAGACTTCCATCTCTTCCCAACACTAAAAATTTTTCTTGGTGGACGAATATTCACTTCAAACGAAGAATTGATAACCAGAGTTGACAACTATTTTGCAGATAGAGATGGGATCCAGGCATCTGAACGTCGCTGGACCAAATGCATTAATCTACAAGGAGACTACATTGAAAAATAAAGAAGTTTCAGTGATGTAAGTACTTTTTTTCTATTCCGTTCCCAGAACGTTTCAAACCACCCTCATGGTTGCAGTTAGTTCATTATAAATTACCTTCAATTTTAACAATTGCAGTATTCTAATATGTCAATACTGGACAACAATTATTTACTAATGTTAATATGAGAAACAACAGAAAAACAAAACATAGCAATGAGCCAAGCAATCCTCTTCGACAAGCAATTAGCAGTAACTTTGCAATTCTGGCCACAGGCAGGTCATTAGAGTGTTTAAAATTTAGAATGTTGATATCCACAATCACTATTAGTAAGTAATTTTTAAATATTATCCCAACAATAATTTTGTTGACTGATCGCACAAGTATGTGTTGTTTCTGTAAACCTAAATAAATTAACTCGTCACTTCTCTGTTCATTTTAAAAATTTGTTTATAATTCTGAATCGCTTGAACTTAGCATATATCAGCTGTATTATACAGAAGCCAAACCGGAATAAGGAAAACAACAGAATGGCAAATATCTGAAAATATGTCACAGGTGCAGTACTATGCGAGTGCCTTTCTCTTTCTTTCTCTTTCTCTTTCTCTCTCTCTCTCACTTGAAATGCTTCCATGGGCCAGCCTGAAAGCAATTGCGGGCCGGATCCACCCTGTGTGTAGCTGGTTCCTAACCCCCCCCCTCGCCTCCCCCAAATGTTCTAGATATGTTTCTACTCTTATTAAAATGCATACTTCATGTAGGACTGGCCCATCTTTCATCACAAGAAACCTTCAGTTCTTAATGTAGCTCTTACATCTGCTGCATAGACTTTTCATTTGGTACACCAAATTCAGCCATATGCTTGCCTGAAACTAGTTCTCTCCCAGCAGAGAGACTACAAAACATTCCAAATTAGTGCCACACTGAACAGAAGAAAAACAATGAACAAGCGAGCAGGGACAATAACAAAGCACCTCTCTTTGAGTATCGAGGTTGAATGTCTGTTCAAATTCTGTATTGTGTAAAATACATATAAGTACATAAACTTACACAGCCGTTACCTATGAAAAAGAATTTCAAAACTAATCAGATTTCTTCATGACTAATTTGTCGATGACATTCTGGCAAAACGATAAAAAAATGCAAGTTGTAGTTTTTAGGCCTAAAATAGACCAACAACCATGAACTTCCTGTGATTTTTACAGAAATAAATTTGACCTCCAGATAATGACACATGGGTGTCAAAACATAACTGGGTAAATAAAAAAGAAATACATTGTTTTTTGTGTAAGGCGGAGTTTGAAAAACCCAAATACATCATAGCATATCGAAACTGGTCTATTACAACTTGCGGATGCACAATGTACTGTACAGTAGTGTGTGTGTGTGTGTGTGTGTGTGTGTGTGTGTGTGTGTGTGTGTGTGTGTGCTGTAAATCACAAAAGGATTTGTCTCAAAGCTAGCAAGTCTTCGGTTTTGTTTATGTGCCAGTTGACGACCCAATGCCTCTACTACTGGTTAAGTGTCACCATTGCTTCTAAATTATTTACAATAAGAATAATATTTCTGTAGGCTGTCATTTTCCACATTCCACTGTTTGAGTGCTTTATTAAATTCTGACAGCCAGTTTGAGCATGTGTTCATTTTCAAGAGCACAAATGGATGTGGAGACATCAGCCTCTTAAGTATATAACAAAAACCAAATGCCATGCACAGTAATACGTCTCAGTCATTAATGGAAACGATGCCAGTACCCTCTCCTTCACCTCTCTCAGCTCAAATATAGTGTAGTCAGGCCTACTTCTCTCAAGAAAATGATTTAAAAGTCAGTATTATACAAGTTTATACTTACTTATTTCTTGGCCTTGACCAGTATCACAAGATCCTGTCATTTTATCCGGTCCATGGCTTTCCGTCCCCATCCTCTGACACCCAGCTTTTTCACATCATCTTCAATTCTGTCCACCCATCTCTTTCTGGGACGTCCCTTCCATCATCTGCCTCCAGCCTTCCCATCAAAAATCTTCTTACACGACCTATCTTCCTCTGTTCTGACTATGTGTCCTGCCCACTGCAGTCTTCTTATTTTAATGGTAGTGACAGTATCATGTTCTTCAAAAAGTTGCTCTAATTCTGCAATCATACAGATGTGCCAATCTTCTTGATTGTATATTGGGCCATATATTTTAGCAGAAGGTTCCTTTCCTCATTTACAGTCATGATCCACATCTCGACACCATACATAACAATTGGTCTTTTAATTGTTTTGTAAATGAGAATTTTATATTTTTGTGATAGAAGCTAGCTCCTAAGCATGGGTAGTGCGGCAAAGTAGCATACATTGCCTGCTGCTATTCTAACTTTCACCTCGCTGGCAATGCCATTAGTCTCTGTGATAGTTGATGTGAGGTATTTGAAGTCTCTCACTCTTTCAAACTACTTGTCGACTATCCTGAGATTGGGAAGGTTTCGTTGGTTGGTCGTTGCCATACATTTTGTCATTTTGACATTTAATACCAGGCCAAGTTGTCGATAGGCATTAGCCGGCACAGCACTGTTTTGTGCAAGTAATGCCACATCATCTGCGTAGCCTATGTACCGCAATGAACAATTGAAAATGGTTCTTCCTCTATTTAACTCTGATGTTTATACCAGGGTCAAACCTGGAATTTTTTTATGGGAACTTAAAGCTGTCATTTCTATTCAAAATACTCAATACCCTCAGGTGTTGCCCCCTCCTACAAAGTACCGTATGGCTACCCTTGTCAATGGACATAACTTTGGAATAAGCATCCACAAACGACTTATATACAATCATTTTCAGCCCAGCCACAAGTGTTATTGGCGACATGTCATTTTTGCTGCACACTTATGAGGATTGTGTGTTCACATTCATTTGCACACTTGAAAATGAACACTTGCTTGAAACTGATCAGTAGTGCTCAATAAAGTACTCATTTAAGTAATGATAGCATTATTTAAATTTATTGAAGCTGTGGTGCCCACCCAGAAGTCATAATATATTTCTTGGTTACAAAAGCAATAGCATTCTTGATGAAAACTGTGATCTGCATGGCACACAAAGAATACCATAGTACATAGTGTCAAAATCTGTTTGCTCTTTTGTGTCAAAAATGAGTGTCTCCTACATTTCCTCATATCATTCTACAACAGTATCCCAGAAATACCCATTTATAGAGCATTAATCAGTAATACCACATCCACCCACGAGGTCTACTCCAGTCAAACGACCGGATGCTCTGTTTACTTTGGTGTCCTTCAATTTACTCATAATCTGCTACAACCACAGCTGAGATATTTGAAGGGAGTGCACTACTCAGAAACTCCTACTCACACACTGTTTTAACAGATCCACTGGCTAGAGCAGGCACTCTGACTAGTGCAGCAGATAAGAAAAGTCTTCCACTGACTGCATTTCTATGCTATAGTCATAACACAGTTCTCTACTATCGAACATTCAGTGAAAGGCACACTTAGAACAACCAAAACAAAGAACTGTAAAGTTTTAATGCACTCCTAGAACAGTGTAAGGTGATTGTCGAAGTTCAAACTGCCAGCAACTGAAAATTTTCTACTTCTTGTTGTAAATACTTTCTAACATATAAACTACTTTTGGATTCCTAGAACAAATAAAATGTCTATAAAATGCTACACTCCTGTACTTGCAGTGAAACAGTCACAATTCCTGAAATACATCACTCATGGCCTCTGGCTTGCAGAGGAGCACTCTAGTCCTGGGTCCATGGATCAACCACAAAAATCCACTGCATTACACCACACACAGATCTGGCCTGAAGGCAGATTGTTGAGACTAGATCTAATGGGCAGGGCCTGCACATTAGTGGGAACAGAAGGGCTTCAGATCGGCAGGCCCGATCCATTACAGATACCAGCAGAAACGGCCTGTGGTTTTGGCCCATCGCGGAAATACACTCATATGGACAGCTATTCATGAGCCACAGACAGCATGTCGATGAAATGAGACTGCGGTGATCAATCCATGTAACAGATAACTTGTTCAAATACTATGAGAATCAATAATAATGAGGAAAGGTAGCAAGTCAGCATAAAGATGATTGCTGAGCCACATACAGGAACACAGAAAAGACAATCATCCTCTCACAACAACATTACCAGCCATAACTCTTGTTAGAAAATGAGAGCACACACACATTCACACAATCACTCAGACATAACTCGCGCACACATCACCACTGTCTAAGGCCACTGCGTCTACAGTCTCTGAGAATCAGATCCAAACAAACCACTCCTCATGTCTCTCTTCAGCAGCTGCTAGGCTAGCGACAAGAAGTGATGGCAGCACTGACTGCAAGCTGAGGGGAGTATTAGGAATGGGAGAAGCAATAGTAATGAGGGAGTACAGAAGCAGTGCACGTACTCAGCTGCACCTAGCCAGTGACGACACCACAGTAAACAAAGTATTTCATCTACTGAGACAAAAACGAGATTTTTTCCAGTATTTTTTCAGGTTTCCATGATACTTCCCTAATGTCCCTGATGTGTTTGAAATTTCCTGATATTCCACGATTTCCAGAACCTGTGGCAACCCTGCTGACATCACTGTGGTTGGAAAAAGATACTGCACGAACGGGATCAACAACAGCTGAAGAGAATCATTCAATGTGGTAGACGGCAAACCTTCCACAAACAGCTGCAGATTTCAATGCTGGGCCATGAACAAGTGTATCATTCAGCGAAACATCATCGATATGGGTTTTCGGAGCTGAGGGCACACTCATGTACCCTTGATGACTGGGCTTGCCTGGGCCCGTCAGCACCAAAATTGGACTGTTGATGACGGGAAACATGTTGCCTGGTCAGACGAGTCTCGTTTCAAATCTACATCTACATGATTACTCTACAATTCCCATTTAAGTGCTTGGCAGAGGGTTCATCGAACCACAATCATACTATCTCCCTACCATTCCACTCCCGAACAGCGCGTGGGAAAAACGAACACCTAAACCTTTCTGTTCGAGCTCTGATTTCTCATATTTTATTTTGATGATCATTCCTACCTATGTAGGTTGGGCTCAACAAAATATTTTCGCATTCGGAAGAGAAAGTTGGTGACTGAAATTTCGTAAATAGCTCTCGCCGCGACGAAAAATGTCTTTGCTTTAAAGACTTCCATCCCAACTTGCGTATCATATCTGCCACACTCTCTCCCCTATAACGTGACAATACAAAACGAGCTGCCCTTTTTTGCACCCTTTCGATGTCCTCCGTCAACCCCACCTGGTAAGGATCCCACACTGCGCAACAATATTCTAAGAGACGACAAACGAGTGTAGTGTAAGCGGTCTCTTTAGTGGACTTGTTGCATCTTCTAAGTGTCCTGCCAATGAAACGCAACCTTTGGCTCGCCTTCCCCAGAATATTATCTATGTGATCTTTCCAACAGAAGTTGTTTGTAATTTTTACACCCAGGTACTTAGTTGAATTGACAGCCTTGAGAATTGTACTATTTATCGAGTAATCAAATTCCAACGGATTTCTTTTGGAACTCATGTGGATCACCTCACACTTTTCGTTATTGAGCGTCAACTGCCACCTGCCACACCATATAGAAATGTTTTCTAAATCGCTTTGCAACTGATACTGGTCTTCGGATGACCTTACTAGACGGTAAATTACAGCATCATCTGCGAACAACCTAAGAGAACTGCTCAGATTGTCACCCAGGTCATTTATATAGATCAGGAACAGCAGAGGTCCCAGGATGCTTCCCTGGGGAACACCTGATATCACTTCAGTTTTACTCGATGATTTGCCGTCTATTACTACGAACTGCGACCTTCCTGACAGGAAATCACGAATCCAGTCGCACAACTGAGACGATACCCAAAAGGCCCGCAGCTTGATTAGAAGTCGCTTGTGAGGAACGGTGTCAAAAGCTTTCCGGAAATCTAGAAACACGGAATCAACTTGAGATCCCCTGTCAATAGCGGCCATTACTTCGTGCGAAGAAGGATGTTTTCTGAAACCATGCTGATTACGTATCAATAGATCATTCCCTTCGAGGTGATTCATAATGTTTGAATACAGTATATGCTCCAAAACCCTACTGCAAACCGACGTCAATGATATAGGTCTGTAGTTCGATGGATTACTCCTACTACCCTTCTTAGACACTGGTGCGACCTGTGCAATTTTCCAATCTGTAGGTACAGATCTATCAGTGAGCGAGCAGTTGTATATGATTGCTAAGTAGGGAGCTATTGTATCTGCGTAATCTGAAAAGAACCTAATTGGTATACAATCTGGACCTGAAGACTAGCCTGTATCAAGCGATTTGAGTTGCTTCGCAACCCCTAAGGTATCTACTTCTAAGAAACTCATGCTAGCAGCTGTTCGTGTTTCAAATTATGGAATATTCCATTCGTCTTCCCTGGTGAAGGAATTACGGAAAACTGCATTCAATAACTCCGCTTTAGCGGCACAGTCGTCGGTAACAGTACCATCGGCACTGCGCAGCGAAGGTATTGACTGTGTCTTGCCGCTTGTGTACTTTACATACGACCAGAATTTCTTCGGATTTTCTACCAAATTTCGAGACAATGTTACGTTGTGGAACCTATTAAAGGCATCTCACATTGAAGTTCGTGCCAAATTTCGTGCGTCTGTAAATTTTAGCCAATCTTCGGGATTTCGTGTTCTTCTGAACTTCGCATGCTTTTTCCGTTGCCTCTGCAACAGCGTTCAGACTTGTTTTGTGTACCATGGGGGATCATTTCCATCTCTTACCAATCTATGAGGTATGAATCTCTCAATTGCTGTTGCTACTATAGCTTTGAATTTGAGCCACATCTCGTCTACATTTGCATAGTCAGTTCGGAACGAATGGAGATTGTCTCTTAGGAAGGCTTCTAGTGACACTGTATCCGCTTTTTTAAATAAAATTATTTTGTGTTTGTTTCTGGTGGATTTGGAAGAAACGGTATTGAGCCTAGCTACAATGACCTTGTGATCACTACTCCCTGTATCAGTCATGATGCTCTCTATTAGCTCTGGATTGTTTTGTGGCTAAGAGGTCAAGTGTGTTTTCGCAACCATTTACAATTCGCGTGGGTTCGTGGACTAACTGCTCGAAATAATTTTCGGAGAAAGCATTTAGGACAATATCGGAAGATGTTTTCTGCCTACCACCGGTTTTGAACAAGTATTTTTGCCAACATATCGAGGGAAGGTTTAAGTCCCCACCAACTATAATCGTATGAGTGGGGTATTTATTTGTTACAAGACTCAAATTTTCTCTGAACTGTTCAATTGTGTCAAGCAGACGGACATTTATGGGTATGGAGATAACCTCATGAATCCATGGAACCTGAATGTCCACAGGGGACTATCAAGCTAGTGGAGACTGTGTAATGGTGTGGGGCATGTGCAGTTGGAATGATATGGGACCCTTGATACATGTAGATACGACTCTTGACAGGTGACATACATGTAAGCAGCCTGTCTGATCACTTGCATCCATTCATGTCCATTGCATATTCCGACGGACTTGGGCAATTCCAGCAGGACAATGCGACACCCCCCAAGTCCAGAATTGCTACAGAGTGACTCCAGGAACACTCTTCTGAGTTTAAGCACTTCTGCTGGCCACCAAATCCCCAGATATGAACATTATTGAGCACATCTGGGATGCCTTGCGACATGATGTTCAGAAGATATCTCTACCCCTTGTACTCTTATGGATTTATGGACAGCCCTGCACGATTCATGGTGTCAATTCCCTTCAGCACTACTTCAAACATTCCGTGCCGCATCGTGCTGCGGCTCTTCTGCAAGCTCGTGGGGCCCTACACGATATTAGGCAGGTGTACCAGTTTCTTTGGCTTTTCAGTATCATTATGGACTTTATTCTCCAAGTTCTTGCATGTGGCTACCATTGGTTTGTCATTTCTGCAAGACCCCTGTATTGCATCAAAATACTGTATTTCACTGACTTCTGGCAGTTTTTATACAGTACCATAACTTTTCAACTCTTATATAAAAAAATTCACACATCCAGTTCTCATCAGAGTTAACTGCAACACTTAAGGAAAAGTTGAAATTCTAAAAGATAAACAGAAAAACTGAAAAGTCGTTCACAAAAAGGAACGTATCAATTATGGGGGGAAAAAGACAGTAAGACTTGAACTATCTTCAGGTGTATCACTCACCTAGGAAGATAAGTCTACTGAAACTGACTTGAAATCTAAAATAATGCTGCATTAGGAAGAAGCATGTACTGGAGGAGAATGCTCCATTCCTACTGTTGTGAAATCAGGTTGTGTTGCCAAGTGGAGTTGTCATCTTTTTCAACATCTGTGGGAAGAGAGACTTGAATTCACAACAAATGTGCTTGTATTCATCCATTCACAAGATTTTTCTGCTCTACATGTAACAGCTATATTGTGATACATATGCTCATTACTTGGTTTCTAAACACAGACTAAAGTACTTTAGGAGATGCATGAAGGTCGATCTTGGGTGTTGGACTTATATTTTGCAACACGGAAAAGCGTATTCTGTCATCAGTGTTGACTGTAAGAAATAAATACAGTATTTTCCAAACCCCACTTTGGGAGGGGATGTTTAAGTATCTCTCCCCCTGATGGAACTAACACACACACACACGTCACTGCAGTTAATGCACGTCTTGTGTAGTTGCTGAAAGATATCATCTCAAGTCGTCATGATTATTGGTTGGCTGGTTGGTTTTAAAGGGGGAGGGGGGGGAGGGGGGGGGGGAGAGTGACCAAAACTGCGAGGTCATCGGTCCTTGTCCCCAGTAGAACAATTACCCAAGGGAAAGAAGAAAACAAAGAAGATGTGAAAGGAAGAACCAGAGGACAACAAACACTACAATGGACAAAACAGGACCAGAAAACCACAGAGAAACCCCAGTAACAGGGAGAAGAGATTAAAAACAAGAAAGCAGATTACCATGGCTGGCTGCCCATCAGAATAAAAAAGGAGAAGCCAGCCATTCTTCAACACATTAAAACCTCCACCCTAAAAGCCCAAGGGTGGAGGACACAGAGGGACAAAGGACATGTGCTAAAACTCGGATCAAATGATAAAACCCGCCCTCACAAAAAAAATATAATACTAAAGCTGCTGTTGAGGCATTGTTGCCCAACACCAAAGGTAGGGTGCTGGGAAAGTTAAAAGTCCGCCTCAGAGTGGCTTAAAGTGGGCAGTCCAGCAAGAGGGGGATAACTGTCATTTGGGAGCCACAACGACACTGAGGTGGGTCCTCGCGATGGAGGAGGAACCATGTGTGAGCCACGTATGGCCAATGCAGAGTCGACAAAAGGACAACTGATTCCTTGCGAGAAGCCCGTACGGAAGACTTCAACACATTCGCAGTCTCCTTAATGACACGCAGTTTGCTGTGCATACTGTTATACCACTCAGTCTCTCAAGGCCATAAAACCTTGCGGCGTAAGACAGAGCGCAGGTCAGTTTCAGAGATGCCCATCTCCAGTAGTAGTTTCTGCGTAGCTCGTTTGGCCAGCCTGTCAGCAAGGTCGTTGTTTGGGATTCCGACATGTCCTGGGATCCACACAAACACCACTGAATGACTGGACCGTTCCAGGGCAGAGATGTACTCCTGGATGTTCGCTACCAAAGGATGGCAAGGGTAGCACTGGTAGATAAGCTTGTAAGCTGCCCAGGGAATCAGAACAGAGAAGAAATGACTCACCAGAAGAGGAACAGATGTACTGAAGTGCACGAGATATGGCCACAAACTCTGCAGTGAATACACTGCAGACGGCAGACAAGGAATGCTGTTCAATATGGCTTCTATGGACATAGGCGAAGCCAACATGACCATCATCCATCGAGCCATCGGTGTAAACAACTTCAGAGCCCTGGAGCACATCAAGAATGAAGAGGAAGTGACAGCGGAGAGCGGCGGGGTTAACGGAGTCCTTAGGGCCAGGCAAAAGGTCCAGACGAAGCTTCAGCCGAGGTGTACACCATGGAGGGTACGTGAATGGACCTCAAGTAGAGGTGGTAAAGGGAAAGACTCCAGCTCGGAGAGAAGGGATCGCGTGTGAACCGCAATTGAGAGTCCTGAGTTGGGCCGCAGATGAACTGCCACAGGTGGGAAAAGGAGACGGTAATTCGGATGCTCAAGAGAACTACAAATGTGTGCAACTTAATTGGCGAGCAGTTGTGCACATCAGATCTGCAATGGAGGGACTCCAGCCTCCACCAGGACACTGGTCACCTAACTCATTCTAAAACCTCCTGTCACTAGGCAAATACCACAGTGGTGCACTGGGTCGAGTTAACGCAACGCTGAGGGTGCCACCACACCGTAAACCACACTCCCATGGTCAAGGCAGGATTCAACAAGAGCTCTGTAGAGCCAGCAGCGTAGAGCAATGTGCACCCCACTTGCTGTTTCTCAGGCAGTGGACAGCACTGAGGTGCTGCCAGCACTCCCACTTAAGCTGATGAAGGTGAGGTAGCCAAGTCAATTGGGCATCATAAACCAGTCCTAAGAATCGATACATCTTCACTAGTGAGGGGATTGTCATTAAGGTAAAGTTCAGGTTCCAGATGACCGGTACGACGCTGACAGAAGTGCATGACACACGACTTCACGGCTGAAAACTGGAAGCCGTGGGCTAGAGCCTATGACTGCATCTTGTGAATGCTCCCTGTAGGCACTGCTCAGCAACTCCAGTACTGAAGTAGCAATACGAAATGCAAAAGTCATCTGCATACGGAGAAGGGGAGACCGACGGCCCTACAGCTGCTACTAAGCCGTTAATGGGCACTAAAAATAGAGAGACACTCAACAGGGAGCACTGCGGAACGTCCATCCTGAATATGGGGGGGAACTATGGGAGGCACCAACTTGGACATGGAAAGTACAGAGTGACAGGAAGTTTTGGATAAAAATCAGGAGCAGGCCCTGGAGACCCCACTCATACAATGTGACAAGGATATGATGTCACCAGGTCATGTGGTCATGTTGTATGCTTTAAGTAAGTCAAAAAAGATGGCAACCAGGTGTTGGCGTCTGGAAAATGCTGTTCGGCTGACAGACTCGAGGGACACAAGATTATCAGTGGTAGAACAACCCTGGCGGAAGCCACCTTGACATGGAGCTAGTAGGCCGCATGACTCCAGGACCCAACCCACCCGCCGACACACCATATGTTCCAGCAGCTTAAAGAGAACATCGGTGAGGCTGATGGGGCTGATAGCTATCCACATCAAGTGCGGATTATAGCACTGGAATGATGGTACTCTCCTGCCATTGAGATGGAAATATGCCATCACACCAGATCTGGTTGAAGATGACGAGGAGATATCACTTGTAGTCAGACGAGATATGTTTAATCATCTGACTGTGGATCTGATCCAGCCCATGAGCTGAGTTGGAGCAATGTGCAAGGGTGCTGAGGAACTTCCACTCTGTAAATGGGGCATTATAGGGCTCACTGTGGCGTGTAGTGAACAAGAGGACTTTCCTTTCCACCCGCCGTTTGAGAATGTAAAAGGCTGAGGGGTAGTTCTCCGACGCAGAGTCTCGAGCATAGTGCTCAGCAATTGTGTTTGCGTCGGTAGACAGCAAGCCATTGATGTTAACGCCAGGGACACCTGTTGGGGTCTAGTACCCAAAAAGACATCTGATCTTCGTCCAGACTTGGGAAGGTGACGTATGGCACCCAATGGTCGACATATATCTTTCCCAACACTCCTGTTTCCGTCGTTTTATACGCAGCCTAACACGGCATGGAGCCGCTTAAAGGCTACTAGGTGCTCTAGGGAAGGGTGCCCCTTGTGTCACTGTAGAGCTCGCCAACGCTCCTTAATTGCCTCAGCAACTTCCAGTGACCACCAAGGGACTGTCTTTCACTGGGGGCACCCTAAAAAATGAGGGATCGCGTTTTCCGCTGCAGAAATTATCGTTGTAGTGACCTGCTCAATCACAACATTGGTGGCACCTCATGGGGGAGATTCAACGGTGACAGCAGAGGTGAAGGCTACCCAGTCTGCCTTGTTTAAAGTCCATCTGGGCAGGCATCTGTGGGCACGACGCTGAGGGAGTGACAGGAAGATGGGGAAGTGACCACTACCACACAGGTAGCGCCGAAGGTGTGTCAGTAGTGCACAAGTAGCAGCAAGTGGCTTATTTAGCATTCATATAAGCGTAGCAGTAAAGTTGAAAATATGTTTGAGTGTTCTTAGCCCACTTGTTTAGTTAAATCCGTCAAATTATTGTGCAGTTTCATAATTAGCAGGAGCAGATTTGCATTTTAATATCTGTGACGTGTAAAGTTGCGTAGTCGTCTGTCATTTGTTTATTTCTTTCAAATACTCTTTGTATGTTACTGACAGTACAGTTAGTCTTCTGCCGCCGAGCAGTGTGTCAGAAGTGCGCAAGTAGCAGCATTACTGCATTTACTAGGCAGTCTTGTATTTTAACAACCATTTAAATTTTGTGTCGAATTGTTTGTGCTCTCTGTAGATTAGTTCAGACGTTCTTTGCACAACAGTATTTAGCATGGATAGGCATGCAACTGCTGTGTTCGGATGCGGGCTGAGTTGACATCCCTTCGCTCCCAGCTTCAGGCAGTGTTGGCTTCGGTCACACAGCTCGAGGCTGTTGCCAATGGGCATCACTGTGGGGGTCCGGACGGGGGTTCGTCAGGGACAGTCAGCTCGTCCCACGCATCCCCCGATCAGACTACGGGCTGTCCGGGATACTGCCTACATTGAGGCTGACTCCTCACCCGTGGTACAGTGGGAGGTCGTCTCGAGGTGTGGCAGTGGGTGAAAAACATTCCGGAGGGCTGAACGGAAGGCCTCTCCAGTTTGTCTGACGAACCGGTTTCAGGCTGTGTCTCCGGCTGATATTGATCTTCGGCCGGACATAGCTGCTTGCCCTGTTCCAGAGGTTGCCCCTCAGTCTGCAAGATCCGGGTGGTCGCAGAGGGTGGGATTACTGGTAGTTGGGAGCTCCAATGTCAGGTGCTTAATGGGGCCCCTTAGGGATATGGCTGCAAGGGAGTGGAAGAAAACCAATGTACACTTCGTGTGCATACCGGGGGGAGTCATTCCAGATGTGGAAAGGGTCCTTCCGGATGCCAAGAAGGGTACAGCGTGCACCCATCTGCAGGTGGTCACACAAGTCGGCACCAATGATGCGTGTCACTATGGATAGGAGAAAATCCTCTCCGGCTTCCGGCGGGCTATCTGATTTGGTGAAGACTGCAAGCCTCGCTAGTGGGATGAAAGCAGAGCTCACCATCCGTAGCATCGTCGACAGGACTGACTGCGGACCTTTGTTACAGAGCCGAGTGGAGGGTCTGAATCAGAGGCTGAGATGGTTCTGCGACCGTGTGGGCTGCAGATTCCTTGACTTGCGCCATAGTGTGGTGGGGTTTTGGGTTACGGTGGATAGGTCAGGAATCCACTACACACAGCAAGGTGGCTACACGGGTAGCAGGGGTTGTGTGGCATGGACTGAACGGTTTTTTAGATTAGATGGCCTCAGGCAAGTACAGAAAGGGCAACAGCTTCAAAGGGTACGGGGCAAAGTCAGGACATGCGGGCACTAAGCAGCAATCGGTATTGTAATTGTAAACTGTCGAAGCTGCGTTGGTAAAGTACCGGAACTTCACGCGCTGATAGAAAGCACCGAAGCTGAAATCTTTATAGGTACAGAAAGCTGGCTGAAGCCAGAGATAAATTCTGCCAAATTTTTTGCAAAGGCACAGATGGTGTTTAGAAAGGATAGATTGCATGCAACCGGTGGTGGTGTGTTTGTCGCTATTAGTAGTAGTTTATCCTGTAGTGGAATAGAAGTGGATAGTTCCTGTGAATTATTATGGGTGGAGGTTATACTCAACAACCGAGCTAAGTTAATAATTGGCTCCTTTTACCAACCTCCCGACTCAGCAGCATTAGTGGCAGAACAACTGAGAGAAAAATCTGGAATACATTTCACATAAATTTCTTCAGCATGTTATAGTCTTAGGTATCTCCACCTACACTCAGATGTTTAGGACGGGTGGTACGGACAGAGCATCAAGTGACATTATACTGAGTGCACTATCCAAAAATTACCTAGAGCAATTAAACAGAGAACCGACTCTTGGAGATGACATCTTGGACCTATTGATAATAAACACACCCAAACTTTTCGACTCTGTAAGCGAAGAACAGGGAATCAGTGATCACAAGGCCATTGCAGCAACCCTGAATATGGAAGTAAATAGGAATATAAAAAAAGGGAGGAAGGTTTATCTGTTTAGAAAGAGTAATATGAGGCAGATTTCAGACTACCTAAAAGATCAAAACGAAAATTTCTGTTCCGACACTGACAATGTTGAGTGTTTATGGAAAAAGTTCAAGGTAGTCGTAAAATGCGTTTTAGACAGGTACGTGCCGAGTAAAACTGTGAGGAATGGGAAAAACCCACTGTGGTTCAACAACAAAGTTAGGAAACTACTGCGAAAGCAAAGAGAGCTTCACTGCAAATTGAAATGCAGAAAAACCTCTCAGACAAACTGAAGATAAACAATGTCAAAGTTAGCGAAAGGAGGGCTATGCGTGAAGCATTCAGTGAATTCGAAAGTAAAATTTTATGTACCGACTTGACAGAAAAGCCTAGGAAGTTCTTGTTTTAGATTAAATCAGTAAGTGGATCGAAACAGCATATCCAGACACACTGGGATGATAATGATATTGAAACAGAGGATGACACGTGTAAAGCTGAAATACTAAACACCTTTTCCCAAAGCTGTTTCACAGAGGAAGACCGCACTGCAGTTCCTTCTCTAAATCCTCGCATGAACGAAAAAATGGCTGACATCGAAATAAGTGTCCAAGGAATAGAAAAGAAACTGAAATCACTCAACAGAGAAAAGTCCACTGGACCTGACGGGATACCAATTCGATTCTACACAGAGTACGTGAAAGAACTTGCCCCCCTTCTAACAGCCGTGTACCTCAAGTCTATAGAGGAACGGAAGGTTCCAAATGATTGGAAAAGAGCACAGGTGGTTCCAGTTTTCAAGAAGGGTCATCGAGCAGATGTGCCAAACTATAGGCCTATATCTCTGACATCGATCTGTTATAGAATTTTAGAACATGTTTTTTGCTTGCGTACCAAGTTATTTCTGGAAACCCAGAATCTACTCTGTAGGAATCAACATGGATTCTGGAAACAGTGATCGTGTGAGACCCAACTCACTTTATTTGTTCATGAGACCCAGAAGATATTAGATACAGGCTCCCAGGTAGGTGCCATTTTCCTAGACTTTCAGAAGGCGTTCAATACAGTTCCACACTGTCGCCTGATAAACAAAGTAAGAGCCTACAGAATATCAGACCAGCTGTGTGGCTGGATTGAAGAGTTTTTAGCAAACAGAACACAGCATGTTGTTCTCAATGGACAGATGTCTACAGACGTTAAAGTTGCCTCTGGCGTGCCACAGGGGAGTGTTATGGGACCATTGCTTTTTCACAATATATATAAATGACGTAGTAGATAGTCTCGGAAATTCCATACGGCTTTTTGTGGATGATGCTGTAGTATACAGAGAACTTGCAGCATTAGAAAATTGCAGCCAAATGTAGGAAGATCTGGAGCGGATAGGCACTTGGTGCAGGGGGTGGCAACTGACCCGTATCATAGACAAATGTAATGTATCGCGAATACATAGAAATATTATATGATTATATGATAGCGGAACAAACACTGGTAGCAGTTGCTTCTGTAAAATATCTGGGAGTACGCATACGGAACAATTTGAAGTGGAATGATCATATAAAATTAATTGTTGGTAAGGTGGGTGCCAGGATGAGAGTCATTGGGAGAGTCCTTAGAAAATGTAGTCCATCAGCAAAGGAGGTGGCTTACAAAACACTCGTTTGACCTATGCTTGAGCATTGCTTAACAGTGTGGGATCCGAACCAGGCCGGGTTGACAGAGGAGATAGAGAAGATCCAAAGAAGAGCAGCGCATTTCGTCAGAGGGTTATTTGGTAAGCTTGATAGCATTACGGAGATGTTTAGAAAACTCAAGTGGCAGACTCTGCAAGAGAGGCACTCTGCATCGCGGTGTAACTTGCTGTCCAGGTTTCGAGAGGGTGTGTTTCTGGATGAGGTATCGAATATATTGCTTCCCCCTACTTATACCTCCCGAGGAGACCACGAATGTAAAATAAGAGAGATTCGAGCACACATGGAGGCTTTCCGGCAGTCATTCTTCCCACAAACTATACGCGACTGGAACAGGAAAGGGAGGTAATGACAGTGACACGTGAAGTGCCCTCCACCACACACCGTTGGGTTGCTTGCGGAGTATAAATGTACATGTAGATGTGCTCTCCAGTGGATAGATGGGAGAAGTCCTGGGCTGCAAATTGATAAATCAATAGCCAAGTAACTACCATGAGCCACACTGAAATGTGTGGCCGCCCCAGTTTTTAAGAGGCACAGGTCGAGTTGGGACAGTTCATTTTCGACATCTCTGCCACGGTCAGTAAGCAAGGTACTACCCTATAAGTGGTTATGGGCATTAAAATCTCCCAAAAGTAGGAAAAGTTTGATCACCTCCCTAATCAGGTTACACTTACTAATTTTGAGAGATTCCGCAAATCCTCATTGATTTGTTCACAACTTTCATGTGATACTACTTTCTTGTAGACTACAGCATCAGGGTTACTGCACCATCTGGAGGTGCATATCCTGACATCCACACTTCAAGAGGAGTTTGAAGGGGCACTGGTTCACTACATACTGAGTTCAGGACATAAACACAAACTCCACCTGACACACTATTACATTTGCTACAGTTCTTGTAATATCCCCTGTAGCCGTGAACGGCAGGGGTACACATTGCCGGGAACCAGGTTTCCTGCAGGGCAGTGCAGAAAGCAGGTGTAAAGCTTAGCAGGTGTAAAGCTTAACAGTTGTCATTGCTCAGCCAGGTGGTGGAAAAAACTGCTGCAATTCCACTGGAGGGTGATGCGGTCGTGAGATTGGGAAAGCATGAAACACTCAATGAGGTAGTCTGTGCCTCAGGGTCACCTGCTGCCACCAACTTATTTCCTGAACAGGCTATATCCATTGTGTCTGAGGGTCTGGCACGATCTAGGTCCTCAGCGGACGCCAGAATCTTCACCTCATCCTCAGGCGCAGAGCTTGTAGGCAGCGGTGGTGTGGGTGCCACCGCAATTCCCTTGGTCTTGGGGGTCGTCTTTCTCACTGACCCTTGGGTTTTTCTGGCTGGCAAGGCTTCACTGATTCAGTTTCCGGGACTGAGGATGATCGTGAAGCCCTACAACAAGCTGCTTTTGGGCACTTCAGCCACTGGCAGGTGTCACCTTTCCCACTAGCAGAAACCTGAGAAGGGAGTGACCCAAAGGCTCCCTTGCTAGCGAGAGGAGCAGAAGAAGACTTATGCTTCTCCGGCTGAGAAGTGGGGACTGGTGTCCCCAATGGCTCTACATCTACATCTACATATATATTTCACTAGCCACCAAGTGGTGTGACGCGGAGGGCACAATTCACACCAAAGTTGTATTTCTCCCCCTCTGTTCCACTCACAGATCTCGCAAGTGAAAAATGACTGTCTGAACACCTCAATACGAGCTCTTATTTCCCTTATCTTTGAATGGTGATCATTGTGCGATTTGAAAGTTGGTGGTAATAATATATGCTCTACATCCTCGGTGAAGATCAGATTTTGGGATTTAGTGAGCAGCTCCCTCCGTTTAACACTCGTCTATCTGCAAGTGTGTTCCACTTGAAACTTTCTATGAGATTTGTAATGCTCTCACAATCTAAAGTTTGCTTTGCTCATTACTTGTGTAATCTGATCATTCCATTTGAGATCATTTCAAATAGTCACACCCAGATACTTGACGGATGTTACCAATTCCAAAGGCTGGGCATTTATTTTGTACTTGTACATTAAAGGGGATTTTTGTCTTGTTATACACAGTAGGTTACACTTACTAATATTGAGAGAACTGTCAGTCATTACACCACGCATTTATTTTCTGCAAATCTTCATTGATTTGTTCACAACTTTCATGTGATACTACTTTCTTGTAGACTACAGCATCATCGGCAAACAGTCTAATGCCGCTGTCAATACCATCAACCAGATCGTTTATGTAAATCGTAAAAAGCAGCAGACCTATTACGCTGCCTGGGGCAAACTTGAAGTTACGCTTGTTTCTGTTGAAGTCACCCATTCAGGACGACATACTGCTCTCTGTCTGTTAGAAAACTTTCTATCCAACCGCATACGTATTCGGATAGACCGAAAAAGCGCACTTTTTGGAGCAAGCGACAGTGAGGAACTGAATCGCATGCCTTTCGAAAGTCAAGAAATATGGCATCGACCTGGCATCTAGAGCCTATTGTATATCGTGCACATAGTGGGCCAGCTCTGTCTCACATGTCTAAAACCGTGCTGGTTTCTGCAGATGAGCTTCTCAGAGTCTAGAAAGGTCATTAAGTCTGAACACAAAATATGTCCCATGATTCTACAACAAATCCATGACAGTGAAATTGGCCGGTAATTATGTGCATCAGATTTTCTATCCTTTTGATAGATTGCTATGACCTGGGCCTTCTTCCAGTCCCGTGGAACTTTCCGCTGTTCCAATGATCTCTGACAGGTGATGGATAAGAATGGTGCTATGTTTGTAGCATAGTCAATATATAATCTTATGGGGATACCGTCTGAGTCAGATGCCTTCCTGACATCTAGGGATCTTAACTGTTTTACAATCCCAGATACACTAAACACTATGTCAGCCATTCTTGCGTTTGTTCAATAATTGAAAGAGGGAATGGTGCTGCAGTCCTATACCATAAACGAGTTTTTGAAAGTTGGGTTTAGAATTTTGGCCTTCTGTTTATCATCATCCGTTACATTACCCGTACTGTCAGCAAGAGAAGGTATTGAATTATTTGTAGTGTTCATAGATTTTACATATGACCAAAATTTTTTGGGGTTATTTTTAGAATCTGCAGATAAAATATTGCTTTCAAATTCGTTAAAAGAATCTCTCATTCACCTTTTGACAGCTGCTTTCATATCGCATAATTTCTGTTTGTCAGTGGGGCAGTGACTACATTTAAAACAACTGTGCAAAATTCTCTGCTTTCTCAGCAACTTCCTAATATGTTTGTTGTACCAAGGGGGACAGGTGTAGTCTTTTGGCTCTGAGAGCCAACTGGAACTCGCGGAACTGATTGGGCTACAACTGTTCTCGTAGCAGCGGCATAAGAAGAGGTCATAGCCACAGGATGTAGGCGCTCAAATTTCCTCTTGGCCTCAGTGTAGGTCAGTCGGTCCAGGGTCTTGTATTCCACGATTTTCCTTTCTTGCTGTAAAATCCTGCAATCTGGTGAGCAAGGGGAATGATGCTCTCCGCAGTTGACACAGATGTGAGGTAGGGCACATGGAGTACCGGGATGGGATGGACGTCCACAATCTCGACATGTGATTGTGGGAAGCACAGTGGGAAGACATATGTCTGAAATTCCAACACTTAAAGCACCGCATTGGGGGAGGGATATACGGCTTGATATCACAGCAGTAGACCATCACCTTGACTTTCTCGAGTAATGTGTCATCCTCAAACGCCAAGATGAAGGCACCGGTGACAACCTGATTATCCCTCAGACCCCGAGGGATGTGCTGGACGAAATGAACTCCTTGCCGCTCTAAGTTGGCGCGCAGCTAGTCATCAGACTGCAAAAGGAGGTCACTGTGGGATATAATACCCTGGACCATATTTAAGCTCTTATGACACGTGATGGTAACGGAAACATCCCCCAGCTTGGCACAAGTGAGTAATGCCCATGACTGGGCAGAGGATGCCGTTTTTATCAAGACTGACCCTGACCGCATTTTGGACAAGCCTTCATCTCCCCAAACTTGTCCTCTAAAAACTGAGGCTTCATTGAAACAATGGAATCCCCATCAGCTCTCATACATATGAGGTACCAGGGTGAATAAGATTCGCTCCCCTCCTTATCCTGGCATTCCTCCCATGGTGTGGCCAAGGAGGGGAACGATTTAGGATCATATTTTCTTGCATTGCACTGAGACTTGGAACACTTAGAGACTGCTGGCCTTTGATCACTAGCAAGATATGACGTGGCATGCTTCATCGCGTTTCATCTGCCCTGATGCCACCCACCCACCCCGACCAGGGGCCCTCCCCACAGGTGCCACCTGGAAGGATGGCCATTGCCAGAAGTCCCGATGCCCCAGGGTGACAGGCATCTACACCTTGGCATACGTGGGGAGTTAACGGTGCAGGCATCAGCAGAGTGATCCCTGTGTAGTCAGGGGGCTACAACCAACAGGGTACATGGTGGCCTCTCCACAACAGACTGGCTACCGTGATGGTTATGAGGTGCCAAGAATTCAATGGTCACTGTCAGCGCAGAAAACGACACTGCATATTGGGCGGAGGATATCACACCCAGGAAGATGTCCTCACTCAAGAGATGGAAAATGAGCTGGACTACAATGCCACAACGAGAAAGTGGATCTCAATGTGCGATGCACCATGTAAGGCGCCCTTTCCCAATTGGCTCGTTCTTTGGGAAAATTTTGAAAAATGGAGGTCAAACCCTACAGGGGACCATCACATAAAGGCCAAAAGGTGCGAGACTCCTTTTAGTCACCTCTTACGACAGGCAGGAATACCTCAGACCTATTCTAACCCCTGGGTCTGCAGGGGGAATGGATTATTGGAAAAGAAATTCATTCAGGATAGCTCCAAATTTTCGCATTGCTCCACAATTGTTCTGAGTTATATGCACAGAGAAAACTCTCCATTTTTATGCCACTTTGTTTCTACAATTGAGTTGTGATTGATCATGAAGTTCTTTCTGCTGCTAAATGGAATGGAATAAACTTCCTAATTTTTAACTTCTTAAAATGTCACTGTGCTTATGGATATCTTACATTTGCCTTGTTATCCATAAGCTGAACCTGCCAATGCCAAAAATAAAATCGCTGAGTTTTTAAAGTTTCTCACCACGAATCACTCATTTATAATTTTCTACAATTTCCAGCTAAATCAACTTGTTAAACGCACGTTATATTTTTCCAAAATATCTTCATGGAATTATGAGATGCTGTGGGAACAATGTTAACTAACAGAACATCAGACTGATGTCAGATATTGTGCACTGAATTCAATTGTAGCAAAAATAAGTAAATAAGTAAATAAATAAATAAATAAGGAATACTGTGTGCAGCTCTTTGTGAAGCATGACTGTGAATTTATTCATGATTGGAATCAAAATCATGCTTACAGTTGAGATGTTTGTATCTGATGCCTTACTTCACTAACAGTTGCTGTCGCTGCTAATAAGGTGATCTTGTCAGATGAGTGTTGATCCCATACATTTTAGGTATGAAACTTTTTTTTTTGTGGTTCAATGTGAAGTACAGAGATCAAGCGCTCCACAAAAGGTATGTCTACCACTGATGATCAAAAAGTGACTTTAACAATTCCTAAACTTCATCCCATACAATTTGTTATCTTCGGCAACTGCCGTTCAAGGATTCAAGTTTTCACAGGTCACTAATAAGGGACTCACTTCACACATGTGCTCATTATCCCACAAGTCATCTTCTTTAAAAGTATTTGCTCAATGTCTTACTTCTTGAAGTGCTACATACGTCTCAGTGCCCAAAGTTCAATCTGTCTGAAAAAACTCTAGACTGCTGGATCATGGATGTGTGTGTAAATTTTTAACTGCACCCACTGTGTAATATGTGTAAAATACAATGCAGTATGGTGCCATGGATGGAAATAAATTAGCACATCTCACAAACAACACTAAAGGACATGGTGGAAAGTTTGAGTATAAACAATTATTAAAGTTCTCAACAATAATTAAAAATTATATACAGGTGGTCACTTTATGAACCCAAGAAACCAAAAAGGCCATCATAATGTATCTATGTCAATAATACCCTTCCTATCATTCTGGACTGAAATTCCATTTCACAGAGCGCAAAGACATTAAAATGTGGCCAATTTACTTAACTGCACTTTCAAATCAGTTTCAAGTTAACCACCTAAGAGATATAGTAACGTTGCATGATATTATTGCTTGCCATCTAGGTGCCAGAGTGGTGTGCCAGTCAGAAGATGGGTGTGTGACATGTACTGCTCAGAGAGAGAGATGTGTCACCTGCGTGCTGTCCGCCCCCGGTAGCTGAGTGGTCAGCGCGGCAGGATGTCAATCCTAAGGGCCCAGGTTCGATTCCCGGCTGGGTCGGAGATTTTCTCCGCTCAGGGACTGGGTGTTGTTTTGTCCTAATCATCGTCATTTCAACCCCATTGACGCGCAAATCGCAGAAGTGACGTCAAATCGAAAGACTTGCACCCGGCGAACGGTCTACCCAACGGGAGGCCCTAGTCACACGACATTATTATTACTATTATACCTGTGTGCTCTGTCTCTGTTCCGCACGGCACTTCCAGCTGTTCTTTCCCCTGACACCTGACAATGTGTGGACAGTAGCTTCTGCTTCTAACTCTTTCAAAAAATATATACCTCAAAAAACTATAGCTTCAGCTTGTTAATGCAAAACTTGATGTGTTTGCTTCAGGTCCCCCCGTATGAACATAGCATTAATACACCTATAATAAAGAGAAAATCAATGCCAAATGTTTTAAACACTCCCTGAAGTGCAGGCTATGGGTATGGGTGGCAAATGTCACCACTGGCCAGTACCCCACGCAGCACAGTGTTCATCGCTATTAGCCACGGCTCTGCTTCCTGTGTTCTTATGTGCATGCAATTCCAACATGTAGTCCTCTCATTTCAAATGGCAGCAATGTACTGGACACCTGCATTTGATGAATTATTAAGTACACTATCTCGTTTTTTAACAGGCACTGGACAGAAGTTTGGAATATAAACCAAAGTACAGTTACTGAGAAACACAATCTATCTATCTCCGCCCTTGCATAAATACTAGTCATCACCAAGACTTGGTTTCCCTGTCAAGTATTACATTACCAAAACACACACACACACACACACACACACACACACACACACACACACACCACCTCAACTATGTTAGTGATGACGCATATCCCACTTGCTCAGGACTGGTATCTGGTGTATTCATATTGCAATATTTTAAGTAGTGATGAGTTAGAATTACCTGTTTGAGAATCAAGAAATGGCATTCGCAGTCTTCTTTCAATACACAAGCGTGTATTATAAGTCGCTGAATTCTCAATTGTTTCTCTGTAAGTGGCATCATTGAAGAAGCTGCAAGAAAGATATAAGGTGAAAATTCACTAATAATTAAAGCATCAGTTTTGTAACTAAGTAGCTAACATGAATTTGCGAAACAGAAACTCAGACACAAAATAATAATCGCTTTAGCAGCTAAGTACTACTTTCCAAAGACAAACAACTTTTATCTAAGAATCAGTATAGATTCAGAAAACACCACTAATGAGAAACAAAGTTTGTTTTCTTCATATGTGACATCTTCCAAATATTAGATGGAACTGAACAGGTACATTATGCATTCTTAGATTTCTGAAAGATAATGAATTTGTTGACTGCTATTGAAGATATTATCAGCTGCATGTTCTAAAACACACATAATTCAAGCAATTTACTCATAGAACCTAGTACATTTATAATGGGCAATCAATGTTCAGCAGAACTGATGTTAACAGAGGACGTGTGACAAGCAAATCATAATATGTCCACCACCAGTGTTGTAAATATAGATACATGATTCATTAAGAAAGTTCTGCAGCACAATCATAGTACCTGCTGACAGTACTGTTGTCTATGAGAAAGTACTGTCTTATAATTGTAATGAAAATCATCACGACTTGGACTATATTTGCACTTGGGGCAACTGAATACCAAGTCTCTTTTAATGCATATAAATGCACACATTGTCATACATTGGTGTTTATTAAACACCTTTCATTCAAATGCTTTCAATTATACAGCACCCTTTTTATATTTCTTATTTTATCATTAAAAATTGTATATAAAATATGAACAAGAGAGAGTATCAATTAAAATACATATATTTTGCAAACAAAGGCTTCTAAAAAATCAGTTTTCTCTAGAAATGTGCAATCTATTTGTGAAAAAAAGCATAGCACTGAAGATCTGCAGCAAGTTTACTCTATAAACAAATAATCTTTTCAGAACGGTGTTTAAGTTTAGTAACACACTGTGAGGAAAAGTGAAATGAGTATCGATGAATTTGTTCAGGTAGAAAGTAATTAATGGCCTGCTCTCTGTTTAATGCATTTCACATGGGACTTTCAATACATAACATCCCTTTTCCATTCTCTACAGCCATTAATATATATATATATATATATATATATATATATATATATATATATATATATATATATATATATATATATATATATATAGGAAAACAAACTTTTACATATTTCAAATTTGATGTTCATCTGCATTTATGTGAAGTTTTGAACAATTTTAACACATGGCAGAGCTATAATGAACCATCAAGATGACAGCCACACAAGACACACGTTACAAACAAGGTGCTGTAATTGAAATGGGTGTGTAAAAAGGAATCTTGATGAAAATCCATAAAATTTTGAGTGCAGTGTACGGTAATAATGTAATTGATAGGAATACTGTTGTGCATTGGGTAAAGAGAGGTAAAGTGTCAGGGAGTGCAGAAACTGAACTCTTTGATTGGTCACCCACAGCCCAGACCTGGCACCCTCAGATTTCCATCTGTTTGCATCTCTTAAGGAATCTCAACACAGGACACACTTTGAAGATAAGAACATAATTCATGAAGTGAAAACATGGCTACAATCGCAGGAAAGAATTTTACTAACAGGGAATACATGCTAACAACATAACACTGGTATAAGTCTGTAGAACATGATGGAGACACTATATAATAACGGTAAATGCAAAAAAAAAAAAAAAATAATAATAATAATAAAAAAAAAATGCTGGTTAATATTACACCCAAATTCTGACTCTTAAAAAAAATATGTTCTGATACAAGAACTGTGGGGGATTATGTATTGAACAACTGTCAAAAATTTAAAAATAATTTTTGGTGTAGTCTTCAGTATGAAGATTTGTTTGATGCAGCTCTCCAGAATGGTCTATCTCGTGCAAGTATTTTCCTATAAACATCCTACATCCACTTAAATCTTACTCCACCTAGGCAAACTGTACCCTGACCCTCCAACAACAACCCCCCCCCCCCCCCCTTTCCAAATTACCAATTCACTGATGTTCAGGATGTGTCCAGTCAACCTACTTCCATGTTTAGTGAAGTTGTGGCACATAGCTCTCCTCCCCCAATTTGATTAGTTATTAAATCTATCAATCTAATCAACAAAATTCTTCTATAACACCACAATGGTGAGCACAGGATAACCTCAAAGAGGATCACGAGTCTGTCACCCCTAAAGCTAATACACATATTTGTGTCACTGATAGGTTTCAAAACTATCTGTTTTATGTGATTTTCCAATAATGTTATTAGAACAGTTCTGCAATAATTTTGGTTTCGTGTCTTTTTTTTTTTTCAGTCAAGTATGGGGTGGCTGCTACCACTCCCATGTAGTATGGTATGAGTGAAAAGTATGTAAAAACGAAATGAGGTTTTCTCATAAGTTTTCAATGGATCCCAGTGAGAAACCTGGAGGTCGGAAAAAGTATACAGCAGCCGCTTTTAGCTTACACTCTATACTTAATCCTGAGTAAACAATTTTGTATGAAAACTCAATTTCTAGTTAATTTCATATTACACAATCATTTGCATGATAAATCTAAATGTAGTGTAACAAGTTATTTTACATTCACATTGCCAATTACTTTGTACATATGGTCACATGCTGACCATTATTATTATCATTATTATTATTATTAATTATTATTATTATTATTATTAGATATGGGCGTCAAACGAGTGCATCACAGCAATGGACTAATTATGGGAAGTCAGTGAAACAGCTGCAAATCAAGTGCGGAAGTGGCCAACACTGGCCAAAAGTTTCCTCTAGAATGTTCAAGAACGTTGAGTAATTCCAAGAAAACAGAGAAATTTCAATGAAAATATATTTATTGAGATACAGTTTCCAAAACAGGGGCAAAATAAAGCTAAAAGTATATATTTTAACATGTGATTATCATTTTACAAAACTTTCATTGTAGAACACGTAAATTTTCCCATCCATCATTGCCTTTTCTCTGGTGAACAAAAGCAATGGAACAGTGTATTATTGCAAACTTGTCTGTAGTCCAGTGGGGAATTCTTGAGAGCACAAGACTTAAAAAGGAAGTCAGAAAGAAGTAGATTTGTGCATTAGAAGTTAATTTGATGCGAATATTGTTTCAAAATTAATTATTTTGATTTCAGTATAAACTGTACCCGTAACTCAAAAACATCATTAAGTTTTCGGGACTAGTGCAGCAGGGGATACAACCAGTCGGCTTTGGACAATGACGTCACAAGTGGCCAATAGAGAAGCGATTCTTCTTAGTGTTGTAGCTCCCTTCAGTGGCTGATAAGTGTTTTTTGGCTTTAAAAAAAAAAAAAAAAATCTCACGAGATAGAATAAACAGATCCACTTTATTAAGCAATCAGTAAAAAAACGAAACTGAAACATAACAGCAAAAGCGAAAATGGTAAACTGCTCTCTGGCGACTTGTGACGTCATTGTCCAAAGCCGACGGGTTGTATCCCCTGCTACACTAGACCCAAGTTTTCTTTACAAAAAGTACATTTATGGAGCTGTACAAGGGAACACTGTGAAAGTATGCTGGTTTACATGTAGGACTCAGCTGTTACACTCTTGGTAAAATTAAAGTATGTTAAGAATGAGATGTGTGTGTCACAGGTAGGACATTACACACTGCATTCTCTGCAATGTCTCAAGCTATGTTAGACAACAGGTTATGAGAAATATTGTTTTAGAATGAAGGTACATGTTTTGGGCACTTATTCTGCCAAACAGCATAATAAAAGATATTTTTAACTAAATTTCATATTACAATACATAGCAACAATGGCATCTAAGGTATCCAAAATTTTAGAGAAAAGTTGACATATCAGCTGCATTTATAAAATGAAGAAAGTGTGATAAGAAAAGAAGGCAAATGATAAGAAAAACAATGACTGACAACACAGCACTTCAGAATTAAAGAAACAGTGTGAAAGAGAACAAAAACACTGTTACAGAATGAAGAAGAAAGAACAGTCCTGTAACTCACTAGTTCAACCTTATAAGTCAGCAAGTTTACTAGGAAAGGCAGTCAGTAGAACAAAGACAGCATTGCCCTAGAGTTCCAATAAAAGAAGAGTTGTGGTGAAGTAGTTGTTATCAGAATATCCAGAAATTGAAGCTGCTACCGCTTCTTCCACAACAGAAATACCACTGTATGGAAATAAAGTTTGTATAAAGAACTTCTTTCACAAGTCCAAAATTCTTTCTCAAGAGATGACATCTCACGATGTCTTACAGAAAAGAGATTGTTTGGTTGTTAGAGACATAATTACCAAAGAAAAGTGAATTGTGCAGAAAAGAATAATGTTGACAATAGTTACGGAATATATGAACTTTTTAAATCTGACTTTCTGCATCTTACAGCTGTGGCGAACAAAAGTCAATTTTATATTCTTTGACCCACTCTTGTTTAACCAACATCTAAAACGCCACATAATGTTTGTATCTGTAAGTAACATTCCAATATGGAGTTTCTTGTAAAATGTTTAAGTGATGGATTTCAAAATTTTCTAAATACTGCCAAAACACTGGTTCCTAAGTTAGTTTGTACTACAGATTATGAAAAGTGTATGACACAAAACTGTGTTAATTGTAAGTTAGAAGCCAGTGATCGCAGTCTTATATGTGACAGTGACATGTATGAAGAAGTATGTTGACGTAATGGAAAGGAGGCAAGGAAGGGCTGAAGATGTTACTGAAACTGGTTGTGTAAAAGATGTACTCTAGGATATTGCGCACCAGTTACCAGTGTTCACTTATTTCATTTTGTGAAGCAAACACAATCATACCACTTCCAGACATCAAAGTCATTCATAATACCAAATGCTGTAGTTCTGCAAATTTATTTTTCAGAAAGTTATACACTTACTATGCAGGACAAAATTCAGAGTGCACATTGATCACGTGGTCAAGTTATCATATTTGCAGCAGTGGCATGTTTGGTTGGAGACTGGCTCTGAGCCTATGATAACAGCCATGAATCAAATCATGGCAAGCACTAGGTTTGGACATTCTTATTAGAAGTCATGAAAATGTTGAAAATGAAGTTTCCACAAATTAATGAGCAACACATATTTTCCAATGGATGTGCTGGACAGCTGAAAATAAATTCACACTTACAAATATGACTTTTTAGGCAACATGTTGGAGATTAGGTCTGTCAACTGGAGTTTTTTGTCACAGCACAAGGCATGGGTGCTGTTGGTGGCATGGGTAAAGAAAGCACTTTGGAACAGGGTGAAATCCAACAGTTTCAATGTACAAATTGCAGAGAACTTTGCTGAATATGCCAAACATTGCATGAAGCCAACTAGAGTGATTTAGGTTATCAAGGAAAGAACTGCGGAAAATGTTAAGATCCTGGAACAGAGATTGGCTGAAGTCTGTCCTATTCCCAAGTTGCAGTCATTACATTATTTTTCTTGTGTCAAAGAAGGTCTGCTTAAAGTTGGGGCAACAGCAAAATCAGAGTTGCAGTCTGTTGTTACATTGCCAGGATTAAAACAACAAGAAAAAGATCAGTGTTGAAGATTTTGTTGAATCTGTTCTTCCAGTGACAAGGACAAAATCTCTTGTCACACATGGCAGAAGTTAAGTATGTAGATAATAAAAGTGTAACATTACTTTACATGGAAAAAAGTGGCACATTTTGGGTTTGGCCTGCAGTGTAGGATGAGTCTATTGAAGAAAGGTCTGTAGTGAAGAGAAAGTTGTGTATTACAACACTGATGAACAACAGGAGACAGTTCTCATTTGACTAGAATTTTTTTAAAAGTCTGTTTGAATTTATTGTCTTTGTTCTTTTTTCATGTTGTAGTTTAGCTTAAATAGTATGTATTTAGTTGCATAATGTACTACAATTTAATATTCAATGCAAATCATGCATCAGACAATTTGTCCTACCTGAAACTACACAACAGATCATATATAGCATCCTACAATGGCGCAACTTAGTAATTCTTTTCTCGTAGCTACACGTTTCTTTAATAGAAGACTTTAAATTTTATTGAATGTGGTTTGACCAAACTGTGGCCACTAACAGTGCAGAATTATTGTTCTGATGTCAAAATTATTCAGTTCCATGTCAATTTCTTGTCCCACCCGTAACATGCATTTTATTTACTATACTGCAGACAATTCAATACGTGTATCTCAACACTGTATTTGTTACAATTAAAAGGAGTAATCTTGTTGCTTAAAACAGTAACTTGACTTCAAATAACTTACAATTCCTAAATGTAAAACACAAAAATTTCTAGTACAAATGTCCCACGAGAAATGCTGGAATTCCTCTGTTGTAGAATGTTCCACAATGTTACATAATCCTCCAGAAGTTTTGACAGTGTTCTAAATTGTTACAGAACCATTCCAAAGGTTTAAGAAAGTTCTAAAATATGCTCAAATGTTTCAGAATACTCCTGAGTGTTCTAGATGATCCTAAATATTCTTTAACATTTTCAAATGCTCTTTAATGTTTCAGAATGTTCTGGAATGGGATGTTCCCAGAATGACGTTTTCACTCTTCAGTGGCGTGTGCGCCGTTATGAAGACTTCCTGGCAGATTAAAACTGTGTGCCGGACTTAGTCTCAAACTCAGTTTTTGTTTGTCATTTATGGAGTTAAAAGGTCACTTAAGCTATGGACCTGCAATTCTAGACAACATGTTAAAGGATAAGCATAACCATGGGAGATTTGGGAATCTCTGTTGTACGTGGAGGATCAAATTAATGTCATTTAAAATAAATCTATAAGTAGATGTCACAATGATACACACTGTACAGCATCAAAAACAAAAGCATCCACATACTACCCAAGAGAGAATGTGCTTGAAAGTATAAACATGAATGAAAATACATACGTTAGCCACTTATTTGTTAAAGGTCTAAATATTGATCTTATGAACACCAGAAGTCATAAAGCAGATGAACTCAAAACTATGTTTTTTGCATGCAAAAATTTGAGGCATAACAATGTTATGTAATTATTAGGCTGCTTATCTGAAGAGGGAATTTTGTAATATGTGACACTGCTCTCTAGTGTCGAATTTCAATGTTTTGAATTTTGTTTGTTGTGTTGCTATTGATGAGTGAGTGGCTGTAATTGGAAGGTAGATATTGGCAAGTGCTGTGCTTTGTGGTTTTGAATTGCTAGTAGTTGTCATGGATGTGACAAAAAAATTCAATAGACGTTTGTTGAATGTCGCTATGGACGAGGATACAACCAGCAGCATTAAGTTTTTACAACTGTATGGCTTACTTGCCAAATTTGTATAGTGCCATGTTTGTGGCAAGTACAGGAAGAACTTCAGCTGCGATTTCAATATGTTTTATTCTTTTTTATTTCAAAGAAGTGTATGATTCAATTTGTGTTAATTTTATTTTTATTTGTATATTTTGTTGTGGATAAGTGTTAATTGGAGGCTGAGTGGTTTTTGGTGAACTGGGATAGATTTTCTTTTCGTTTTTTAGTATTTTGTTTGTTAATGAATGGTGAATGTTTGGCTAAATGTAAGTATTAGTCTGGACCAAAGGAAAGATGGCAACACTAAGTGGAGCTGTAGTAGCAGCTCTGGCAGATATGTACAAAGTAGGTTGCAAACTGGTGGAAGTAGTGCGTCTTTCAGTAAATTTGCGAATCAGCACAGAAGAAAAGTGGATGAGGTGATAGACAGTTCTGATGCCCACTGTAGTATAGCCTGAAGCCCAGCTTAGGTTGAGATGCTACAGTTTGGCTGTGAGTTGCTAAAGCCAACGAAAGTGAATGGAAGAAAATCAGCTATGATTTCAGACGGATGTGTAGTGTAGCATGGGTCAAGGTTAGGTTTGAACATTATAGTTTGGTCACTCATGCAGTGACACTGAGTCACAACCCCTGTTGTGCAGACTACAGTTCAGCCAAAGGAAATGACCATGACTGCATATATGCCAGGTGAAACTACAACGTAAGTATTCCAGTGGCTCTCTGCAAAGGTCACCAACAGTGAAGGACTATTTTGCACCCCACCCATCACTTGCAGCAAACAGTACAAAACTGCTGCAGTACCACTCCACACTATTATATAACTCGTGCCCTGTAGCTTAGCTGGCAGTGTCTGTTATCGAATGGAGTCTTTGTGCATGTCCACAGGAGTGGCTGCTACAGCTGAAGCCATACAGAAGAGGAACTGACATGCTTCGACAATGTTCACAACAGGATGGACACTGCATTGTGTAATTGAACCTTGCACAGACAGCAGTGTTACAGATTTGCATTGTACATCAATCTGGAACTTGAGTATTCATGTTCTTTAATAAAAGTGTGTCTTTGGAACTTTGTACTGTAATCATTTCAATGGTTATGTTTTTAGAATGCAGGCCTGAAGTTGGGAGCAAATTGATATCAGCAGCACTACAGATTTGCATTGTACACCAATCTAGAACTCGAGTATTCATGTTCTTTGATAAAAGTGTGTCTTTGGAACTTCATACTGGAATCATTTCAATGTTATGTTTTTAGAATGCAGGCCTGACGTTGGGAGCTACATTGATATCAGCAGCACCTCCAAACTGCTACCGGTTTTCTACTTAGGGGCCGATACATGTCAGAAACTGGCAACAAGGTTAATTAGACCAGAATTTTGACCCCAGCAGAAAAGCAGAGTGAAAATATCAAACCGCACTACTTGTACGTCTGGCAATGACACTATACGAGTAAGTTCAGTCCTACATTTTGATGACAACAACATTTGGACTTGGTACAATTAGAACAATCTTTATACACTGCCTATTGGCTTATGTCTCGGGTTCTTCGGCCGACGTTCATCTAATGATTTTTCTGACGTTTCGCCAGCACGAGTGGCTGGCATTGTCAAAGCTTCACCCTCCATTGCCGGTGGTGAACTGGAGGCGAGCTCGCGGCCGCAGGCTATATGTACCTGGCGCGCCAATGTACGAGGGCTTCTCTGCGGTCATTTCCGGTGCGGTTCTCCTCTTGCTACCTGCTCGCCTCCAGTTCACCACCGGCAATGGAGGGTGAAGCTTCGACAATGTCAGCCACTCGTGCTGGCGAAATGTCAGAAAAATCATTAGATGAACGTCGGCCGAAGAGCCCGAGATAGAAGCCAATAGGCAGTTTGTCAACAAGTGGCCACGAAAGCCTTAACAATTTTGTAATCTTTATACAGCAGTGTGTACTTAGTGGTTATGGACATCAAAGTATTAGGTATTGTTGAATATTTTTGTGTGTTGTCTCTCCTCTTTTTTTTTTTTTTTTTTTCATTTTCTCTCTAGCCTGTCGCCAAGTGTGCTGTCTAATCATATCTTTTTCTGGGAATCTTAGCTAAGAACAACACACTGTATTCAGTCTAATTTCAGATGGTGCAACAAATTGACCTTGCAGGACAAATTCTACAACTTCTGCAGTCCATTAACAAAACACAGGAAAGGCTGCTACTCAGACTAACAAGACAAAGTAAGGAGCACACCATCAGCATTCCGTCCACTAGATGGAACGATGGAAAAATAGACAAGTTACATCGCATGCATAGAGTACCACTTCAGGGTAGAGAGAACAATCAGTAACAACATACAACAAGCCTCCAATGCTGGTATGGACATCTATGGGTTAGTGTGACAGATGTTTCTGGGTAACAATCTGAGTGCATTAGTATGCACAGAAATTAAGGATAAATAGTGTGAGTATTTCGAAAATAAAATTCTTGTAGTGGTAGCACACCACAGGTTTTACAGAAGTTACAAGAAAAACCCAGTCTTGTTTCAAGGAATTGGTCAGCATGCTTCGGAGACTAACCAGAGACTGTAAATGTAAATGCGTAAATTCTGAACGTAATCTTTAGCATGTGGATACACCAGTAAAGGACATGCTCCCAATGATAGTTTATGGAATGATCTCATTAGCTCAAATAATCCCACACTCGGAGAATGTTTATCTGTTATTCAGGTATTTGATTAGACAAAATGAACAAAGCAGGTGTCAATCAGGGAAGAGCTGAGGTGTTCAATACAGAATACAGAATTTCATAGCACCAGCAAATTTCCAGTAAACTCTAGTAGGTGGAACTGCAAAACCATCCCTAAAAAAAGATAGAAAGTCAAAATCGCAAAATAGGGTGAAATCTTGTATTAACATTTCATTATCCATGAATGAAAATCTTGTTATTGCAAACCCACAAAATGTTCACACTGTTAGAAAAAGGGACAGAAGTGGAAGCTTGCCTGCAAAAACAGTTTAGGAACGTTCAGTACACTACATTCAAGGATAGAACTGAAATTGTCGAGGATGACTTTGAAAACAAAATTTACAAAGTAGTGCCAAACGTCACAAAAGAGGTTCTGGTGGGTGCCCGATTTAATGGAGGAATGTGCTGTTCCCAGTTGACACACGTTTTTTCTAGAACTATTGTCACTAGTTCTACTCTTGACTTTACTGGCTTCCCTCAGTTAAATAAAATTCAGGATATGTTGACAAGCCAATCCAATTACAAGACCACTGTACAGGAACTGCTCAGTATGAAAACAAGGCAGTGCAAGCATTGTAGCTGGTGACACATTCTAAAATGGCTGTCAACATCAAGGCCTAGGACTTTGCAAATCAAATACACATAATGGACGAGACAGTTAAATGTGCACATCTGTGCCAACATCACATACAAGTATTTTGTGGCACTCCAGGAACATCAAAAACTGCCAGGTGCATGTCACCTTTAAGCCTAACTTGATTCCAAAGCATTGCAAGGTTATACTTGTCCCTTATGCACTGCCTGACAAGGTCAAGCAGGAACTGGAGAGGCTGGAAGATAATGCCATAATTGTTCCCATTTCAAACAGTCTTTGTGACACCCTTGGTCATTCAGGAAAAACCGAAAGGAAAGCTTCAACTGTGAGGTTACTCCCAATCAACACTGTGTGCTCAATCGGTTGTTGGTCCCTATCCTGTCCCCGCCAATTAGGTGCTTCATAGTAGAAAGATTAGAATTATCCTTTCCTTCAGTGCACCTTGCAGGTATGGAGAGACTGTCAGCAGATGTAGGAAACAATGTTTGGACATGTTGAAATGAAACATATTAGAGAAGTAGCCACAGACCTATTCAATCTGGGTGAAACATAGATAGATGTTGGCAGATGTTGGTAAATGTCGACAGAAAGATGATGTCGGCATTACGGAGTGTGGAACTTCCTCTAAAAGGCTTATTACTGGAAGTGGTAGATCAACGATGGGGTTCACCAGTGAGGCCCAACTAAAATTCTGGGCTAAATCCACAAAAGGTGATTCATATTGTCAAATGAATTCCGGAAACTTTGGAAGGCAGTTTGCATGTATGGTTCTCCCAAATCATCCCAAAAGTCAGTCATTGCGATGGACAATGCTCCACATCATAACAGGCAGGTGGACGAAGCACAGACACAGATATGGTACCAAAGCAAGGATGTTGGAATGGCTGCAAGAGAGGAGTGTTGCCCGAAATGAGGTCATGATACCAAAAGTAAAACATCTTAGTACAAGCGCAGCATTTCAGGGGACATGGCGAAAGACAATTTGTTTAAGATTGCAAGTGAATCTCTTCTGTCAGTAACCGCTGATGACGGGAAGAGTACAGCATATAGTTCCAATAACTGGAAGAAAATTACAGGAGACGTGAAGGTGTCGTAGAATGTCCAATAGACGAAATCATTATTAATATTGCTGAACTGTACAGTAGCGACAATACTGGATCGTGCACAGATGAGGAACGGAATGATACTGATTCTGAGTGATTTATCTGTACATACAATTCAGTGTTACATGTGTGAATAAATGTTCAAAATTGTACTTATTCTCTTTTTATTGCCACAATGTAAGTTTGCTGGTGGTTCTCTTTAATTTTGAACTGTCTATTAGAACTGATATGGAATCTGTAGCAACAAACGCCACTTTTCAATGTGAAAATGTTGATTTCACAACCCTGCCAACTTTTATTATGCCCCGCCTAAGTTTTTACTTTCGTAGATGCACAATATGTAGCATTACACAGCTGTTATGACAGCTGTTAATAGATGGCAATGTCAGAGCCACGTGGACCACAAATTGTGTATGAATCAAGTGTGTTGCCAGCACTGCTTGACATTAGTGCAGCTTGTTCCCCCAACACTGCCCCTCTCCCCTTACTAACCTATGTGTTGGGAGTCTGTCGGTGGAGCTTTCTTACTCTGCTCCTGCACGTCCCTCAGAATTCTCTCTTTTTCTTTTGAATAGACTGTATACGAGTTGGTATCAATGTTATATCTTACGAAAAAATGCATACACTAGTTCATAAAGAGCAAATGTCAAAGAATGTTTTTCTTACTATTATGAACAAGTTGATTTTATAGAAGACCGAACATACAACCTAGATGTTTAAGTGCATTCTTTGAGTGCTGAAATGAACTGAATGCACAACCTAGCATAATAAACGAAAATCTAGCTGTTATGAGTTGCAGTGGTAGACCTGCAACAGAAAAAGAAAAGTGCCTCAAAGCAAGCACACATGAAGGACATCTGAAGATATGTAGTCTTTTGCAACAGCAGCAGAAAAAGTGGAAAAGGGGAGAGGAGGTCTGAGAAAAATCATCAATATTATTATCGGAAAAAAGTAGCTTTCAAGAAATTGAAAAATGGAAAACCAGGCAAAAAAAAAATTAAATGCATGGCTACAATTATATTGGATGAATCTTCTGATCAAATGACTCTGAAGCTCTACATCAAGACCCAATGTCTAGTCCTAAAATATCATAGTGTGAACAAAGTAGGGACTTGATGAAAACAAAAATTAGAAACTTAAATTTGTGTGATTGAAAAGTCTTGGACCTTTCTCCCCTGCAGGAAGCATGAAATTTGCTGAAAATTGTATGCCTCAGTTATACAGATTGCTGGATGGGTATCTGGATCGATGGATTATGGGGGTTTAAGGCACTGAACTACTATGATCACTGGTCCCTCTGCACTATGTATGCCAGAAACATGGGGAAAAGTCATTCAGTTTTATGCCACAAAAAAAGGTAAGATACATCCAAGGCCCACCGCAGCTTGTTATGTTGCGGAAGCTGCACCCAGTGCCTGACCAGGCTCTCCCACCCACTGTATCAGGTCAACAGAATTCACCAAGTTGTCCACCTGAAAAGGGGAGCACTAAAAAAATTTTAAGAAGAAATTATGACTTGAGATAACATTAAAACTGAGTTGTGATGTTAGGTATCACAGCAGCCCTCCATCTGGGGAGGCAGCCAAAGGTTCTCTGGGGCTAAGAATGTGACAAGAGGAGACCCTCCTCCCCACGTGGCAACCAGCAGGACCATAACAATGAAGGTTTCAGATAAATGTATACCGTTTACTCTCTCACACAATATTTACAATGTGATATGCTGCCCTGGCACTATGATTTCACAGATTAACTTCAAAAGCTCACCATGTAGAAGCGAATGTGGGACACACCAACAGGATATCGGTGACCGTCAGCTGAGTACCACAACTATAATACGGTGGGGCAGCTTGTCGCAGGATTTATCCATGGGTTAGGTTGTTGAGACTGATACAGAAGCAAAGGAGACTGTAGATTCGCAGCACACAAAGAGAAAGCTGCTACAGTCATAGACACTTTTATAGTCTGTAACTTACTGATTGTGGCCATGACACCTTTGTTGTAGACTCCTTGGTGAGGCAATCCACAAGGTCACTTTTTGGGATTGCAAAGTGATGCGGGGATCAAAGGACACCACTGTCTTCGAATTATTGAAGAGGTCCAACAGGAGATTTTGTATCTGCATTAACCAATGGATGCCAGGAATAACAGGTTGCTCGTGAAGCCACTGTAGATTGCAAAAGACTCATGTTATTGTGAAGGCCACGCACAATTGCTACGAATTCCTCTCAAAACATGTTGCATCCACTAGGCAGGAAGTGTTGTTTGCTGGTCTTGGGGCACGTAAAGGGTTAGCCTGTTTGGTCTTCATCCCATGAGCCATCGATAAGAGTGCCACCAAACTATCAGGGAGGAAAAAAAAGCGAAGGGTCTGTCACATATCCTTTGGACAAAAGGAAAGATGGAGGCATGTGGTTAAAAGGACCAAACTATGAGGTTATAAATCCCTTAATCATTTGTGTATCAAAGCAGGAATAGCCCCAGAGAGCAAGTACACAAAATACAAATCCCAGTGGACTCTATTGTACCTGATCGTGAGAAAACTAGCTACACGAACAAAATAAAATCTCAGGAAAGAGAACAATAACAATGAATCTGTCAACTAATGATTGATGTAAAAGAATAAGAAGAATTAAAAATGTTGGAATGTCAGGAGCCACATTAACATACGTGAATATAATCTGCATTTTCATAAAAGGAAAAGATTGGCTCTCAGTTTTAAAGAATACACCACCAGATCTAATTTCATGCTTAGTTCTATGTGTGTAATTGATTTTCTAATTTATTTCAAACATTCCTAGTTAGTATCTTTTGTTATAGGATGAAATCAGTAATTGTTTCATAACAAATTCTATTGTTGACGAATAACAAATATAAATTCTGTACTAATTTTAAACATGCGGAAAACGAAATACTAGTAATCTTAAAGTACCTACTTGGCTCTACTCGAAAACATGTTAGCAAAACCAGCCCTTCATTAATTCCAAAGTAATTAACAGTTTTGTCAAAAGTATTGTTTGCATACTTATATTTGTTAATTTCATGATTTAAACAAATAATTCGGACTAACTCTTTTAGTAGAAGGAACTGTTAAAAAGAACCAAATTTTTGATGTATTCAGTTAATCAAATGAGTTCAGTTTTAATTGTTATTTCTGTAAATTAAACTTCAAACAATGTGTAGTTTCAGCACCTATTATTGCGATGATATATAAGGGCCTGATTTTTGGTCTTGAGACAGTCAGTCCACGGCCGAGTTTCAGACAAGGAACCTGTATTGATTAGAACAACAACAATGCACCAACTTAACAGTGAAATAAGAGTTACACGAATAGGCCATGTGTTAAAGCAATGACAGTGACTGTTCAGTTTATTTGAAACAATGAACTGTGTGGTTAGGCTTTTACTGCTCGTAGACGTACAACAATAAACTATTGTAGCAGTGTGTGGATGTTCGCCTGCAAACTATTAATGAGGCTAAGGGGAAGATAAACCATAGTGCACTGGCCACATTAAATGTGTGTACGTGGGGTTATATGAAGAAACTGGAAAAAGGTGGGAATTTAAGGAGATGGGACCTGGATAAACTGAAAGAACCAGAGGTTGTACAGTGTTTCAGGGAGAGCATAAGGGAACAACTGACAGGAATGGGGGAAAGAAATACAGTAGAAGAAGAATGGGTAGCTTTGAGGGATGAAGTAGTGAAGGCAGCAGAGGATCAAGTAGGTAAAAAGACGAGGGCTAGTAGAAATCCTTGGGTAACACAAGAAATACTGAATTTAATTGATGAAAGGAGAAAATATAAAAATGCAGTAAATGAAGCAAGCAAAAAGGAATACAAACGTCTCAAAAATGAGATCAACAGGAAGTGCAAAATGGCACAGCAGGGATGGCTAGAGGACAAATGTAAAGATGTAGAGTCTTATCTCATTAGGAGTACGATAGATACTGCCTACAGGAAAATTAAAGAGACCTTTGGAGAAAAGAGAACGACTTGTATGAATATCAAGAGCTCAGACGGAAACCCAGTTCTAAGCAAAGAAGGGAAAGCAGAAAGGTGGAAGGAGTATATAGAGGGTCTATACAAGGGTGATGTACTTGAGGACAATATTATGGAAATGGAAGAGGATGTAGATGAAGATGAAATGGGAGATATGATACTGTGTGAAGAGTTTGACAGAACACTGAAAGACCTGAGTCGAAACAAGGCCCTGGGAGTAGACAACATTCCATTACAACTACTGACAGCCTTGGGAGAGCCAGTCCTGACAAAACTCTACCATCTGGCGAGCAAAATGTATGAGACAGGCGAAATACCCTCAGACTTCAAGAAGAATATAATAATTCCAATCCCAAAGAAAGCAGGGGTTGACAGATGTGAAAATTACCAAACTATCAGTTTAATAAGTCACAGCTGCAAAATACTAACGCGAATTCTTTACAGAAGAATGGAAAAACTAGTAGAAGCCGACCTCGGGGAAGATCAGTTTGAATTCCGTAGAAATGTTGGAACACGTGAGGCAATACTGACCCTACGACTCATCTTAGAAGCTGAATGAAGGACGGGCAAACCTACATTTCTAGCATTTGTAGACTTAGAGAAAGCTTTTGACAATGTTGACTGGAATACTCTCTTTCAAATTCTGAAGGTGGCAGGGATAAAATACAGGGAACGAAAGGCTATTTACAATTTGTACAGAAACCAGATGGCAGTTATAAGAATCGAGGGACATGAAAGGGAAGCAGTGGTTGGGAAGGGAGTGGGACAGGGCTGTAACCTATCCCCGATGTTATTCAATCTGTATATTGAGCAAGCAGTGAAGGAAACAAAAGAAAAATTCGGAGTAGGTATTAAAATCCATGGAGAAGAAATAAAAACTTTGAGGTTCGCCGATGACATTGTAATTCTGTCAGAGACAGCAAAGGACTTGGAAGAGCAGTTGAACGGAATGGACAGTGTCTTGAAAGGAGGATGTAAGATGAACATCAACAAAAGCAAAACGAGGATAATGGAATGTAGTCGAATTAAGTCGGGTGATGCTGAGGGAATTAGGTTAGGAAAAGAGACACTTAAAGTAGTAAAGGAGTTTTGCTATTTGGGGAGCAAAATAACTGATGATGGTCGAAGTAGAGAGGATATAAAATGTAGACTGGCAATGGCAAGGAAAGCGTTTCTGAAGAAGAGAAATTTGTTAACATCAAGTATAGATTTAAGTGTCAGGAAGTCATTTCTGAATGTACTTGTATGGACTGTAACCATGTATGGAAGTGAAACATGGACAATAAATACTTTGGACAAGAAGAGAATAGAAGCTTTTGAAATGTGGTTCTACAGAAGAATGCTGAAGATTATATGGGTAGATCACATAACTAATGAGGAAGTATTGAATAGGATTGGGGAGAAGATAAGTGTGTGGCACAACTTGACTAGAAGAAGGGATCGGTTGGTAGGACATGTTCTGAGGCATCAAGGGATCACCAATTTAGTACTGGAGGGCAGCATGGAGGGTAAAAATCGTAGAGGGAGACCAAGAGATGAATACACTAAGCAGATTCAGAAGGATGTAGGCTGCGGTAGGTACTGGGAGATGAAGAGGCTTGCACAGGATAGAGTAGCATGGAGAGCTGCATCAAACCAGCCACAGGACTGAAGACCACAACAACAACAACATGCGGGGTTGTGAAAAGTGAAAGTAAACTACAATGAAACGCAAATGTGTACCTGTCAGCTACATTATTTACAGTAAACAGTGTCCAAATTATTAAACCCATTTTTCAGTCACTGTAACAACAAGTTTCACCATAAGACAACTACATCAAGGCAGTCCAGTAGGACGTGGGCCACTGTGAGACAGTGGGGTGGATCCTCACGTCTGAGGATGTGACCATGGGTTAGCCAAATGTGGTCAATGCGAAGCCAGAAGAGGACAGTAAACCCCTGTGAGAAGCACAGAGGGAAGACTGCCGCATGGTAATGGTCTCCTTTGAGAGGGTCAGTTTATCAGTTTATTCGGAGAAACCAGGGCACATCAATTTGCATTCCAAGCCTTCAACAACTGCCAGCCTAAAGTCGACCGGAGATCCAGTTCTGGTACCTTCATCTCAAAAAGTCGGCATCCTGGTAGCCAACTTTACCAACCAGTCAGCATGTTCATTCCCTGGGAATCCAATGTGACCAGGGACCATGACTCAGACCTTGGCCTCTGTTGTGGGTGGGGGGTGGGAGGGGGGGGGGGGGGGGGAGGGGACAGATCTCTCTCCACCGGGAAAAAGGGCACAGTAGTTCAGATGCTCAGGGAAGCAGCAAATGTATATTGCACAGTTGAGCAGCAGTTTTTGGTGCCTAATCTATAGGGGACAAATATCAGCCACCACAAGTAGGCTGTTCAAAGGGCTGTTCCAAAAGGCACCTATCACACTTTTGAAACCACAATGTTGTATCAGGTCCAGCATCTGCAATGCTGAGCACTACACCAGGCTCCCATTATCAAGATGTAGAGCCGCACAAGTGTAGCGCAATGTGCAGCCCAGCTGGTGTTACTGAAACAGTGAAGAGTATTAAGGTGTGACCAACACATCTGCTAAAGTTGTCGAAGATGGGGAAGCCATGTCAATTGGCCATCGAAGACAAATCCCAAAAAATGATAAGACTGCAACACCCTGAGCATTTGATACTGGAGGCAGAATTCTGTTTGGGGATGGACAGAACGATGGTGACAGAAATGCACGACATTTCTTGGTGGCGGGAATACAGAAGCCATAGGTGACAACCCATGACTGTGTCTTTTGTATGGCACACTGCAGTATGCATTTAAGCAACACCCGCAACTGAGGAGTAATAGTAGATGTAGAAGTAGTCGGCATACAAGAGAGGAACACAGGAAATTATGAACGAGCTTTCAGACTGCCTACCAACAACCAACTCATGATTCATCATATTCAGTTCCTATCGTTCAGCACATGCACACTTTCAGCATGCAATGCAAAGTTACTGGCACTGTGTACTTTTACCAATTCCTTGTGGTTGACTAACTGCAACTGTGATTATGGAAACTTGCACAGTTTTAAAATCTGATGAAGAATGTATATCCTGAAACTTCCTTCCAAATGAAAAGTGTGTGCTCAACTGTGATTCAAACCTAGAACCCAAGCAGACAATGCTATTGCTGGCTGGAATGCCCACTCCACATTCTGGAATCTGTTTTGTCAGCATAATGAGGACTTCTTTTAACAAAGGTTGGGTTTCTGCTAAAGATTTCTTGGAATCCCCTTTTGAAGCATGTCATCACATTCACAAAGGTTTGAAGTTTGCCAGTCAGTGCACAGCTCACAAGTTTTAGGAAAACACTTGCCATTTAGAATATTCCCAATATGTTCCCATTACATAAACTACATATTCTTGTAGGAAAAATGATCTCCCTCAAATGGTAATTAAACATAAAAAGTTGGGATGCCTCTTTTGAGATGCAAAACTTCAAATAAAGAAGTACAGCTTTGTGAAAAATTTTTCGACCCTTCTTTCCTTGAAATATCTCAAACTAAGTAATTGCAATGCCTGGCACTTACTGACTATGCTAACCATAATTTTCTTTACATTATTACAAAAGGAGGCCTTCCTAAAACTATTTATTTAAGGAAAATTAATGGCTAAACTTTGCAAAATATCTGAGCTGACATATTTTTTCTCTATTTTGAGTAGTCATGAGAACCGGGCTCTACAACACTGAATTTTACTATTTATAAATTGGTTACTAACCTTAGCAGCAGGCTGATGCTACAATTTTCACATGGAGACAACTGTTAAATACTATATTACATTTTGTGAAAATGACAAAAATTCAAAATTTTGTGCACAGTATTTTGACAACCCTCATTTACATGAGTGCAACAACTCAAGTATTGCATATGAAAAGCTAAAAATTAGGGAATTATGTTTTTTTAGTGTTGAAATCTACAGATAAGATTCCAAAAAAATTGTGATGTTAAGGTGTGAGGCTCTACCAAGTTGGCAGGAATAATAAACATGTTTCTTGGATTGACATGGTTTTGAGTGGAAGTGTTCTCTGGTTGGTTGGTTGATTTGGGGGAAGGAACCAACCAGGGAGACCATCGGTCCCACTGGATTAGGGAAGAATGGGGAAGGAAGTTGGTTGTGCCCTTTCAAAGGAACCATCCTGGCATTTGCCTGAAGCGATTTTTTAGGGAAATCACAGGAAAACTAAATCAGGATGGCCGGACATGGGTTTGAACTGTCGTCCTCCCGAATGTGAGTCCAGTGTGCACCACTTCACTTGGTTGTTCTCTGGTAAGCGAGATTAAGAAGAGGTACAGCATGTTCTGAAGTGAAAAAGTCACAAAATAATAAATACAACAGAAAGTCTCACAAACAACATTTTTTGGGTCGACCGAAGCGTCCTATCCCACCCGTCGGCTTTGACCTATGACGTAAGGCTGTTGTTGTGTGTGACATCATGACTGCGCAGAGTTTCGTTTGAGAGTGTGGCATGTTTGTAGGTGTTGTCGTGTTGCTGTTCGTGGTGCTCTATGGTGGTGTGTTTAGGGGTTTCATGTTGTGTGGTGTATTGGGTTCAGTTTGGCGTTACTGCTTTTTCTGGCTGGTTCTCGTTTTGGCTGTGTGTGGAGAGGAATTGTTTTCAATGAGTTAACGATTTTGTGTGTTTGTGTGAAAGTTATTGTTGCTGCTCTTGTTAGGTATGGGTATGACGGATAAAATTAATAGTGTGCGCTGCATGTTACGATGGGAGCGAGTCCGTTGGAGATGATTACATTTTTGCAGCTGTTTGGCTTGTTGGCGGAGGGTGGTGAAGTGTGCTGTTTGTGGGTATGACATCACATTGGCAAAAGTTCCAGCGTCTCAGTCTAAAGAAGGTTATATGTGGCGGTGCCATAGGGACACCCTATGGCATTCCATACGTCGCAGTTCCTGGTTCAAGAAGTCTAGGTTGGCCATGCGCAAGACTGTGTTGTTGACGTACTACTTTTGTTATAAATCCTCTCACAATTTTTGCGAGCATGAGACTGGTGTGAGTGAGAGGAGAGAGCTTGACTGGTTTTCGTTTTGGCATGAAGTATGTTCTGAGTTCATTAAGTACAGGGGTAACTTCGGTGGGCCTGGGGTTGTGGCGGAGGTGGACGAGTCACAGTTATGGAAAAGGAAGTATGGGAGGGGTGGGTCTGTGGTTGGTTTCTGGGTGTGTGTGTGGGGGGGGGGGGGTTGTTGAACAGGGGGTGGGTGTTTGGAATGTGTTTTTAGGGTTGTGGAGGGGCAGTCTGAGAGGGAATTAGTGGGGTTAATTGATAAGTTTATAGAACCGAGTTCTACTGTAATTTATTATGCTTTTTCAACTTATAGGGGGTTGGGTGATTGGGGGTGAAATAATTTTGTAGTGAATCATAGCTTAGAGTTTAAAAATTATGAGACAGGAGTTTGTATGAATACCACAGAGGGGATGTGGGGGGGCCATTAAGTCAGTTCTTGGGAGGGGGAAGAGGTGCTCTTCTAACCTTCAGTCACATTTAAATGAGTATTGAAGGTGGAAGAGCGTCCGTGAGGGCTATTTTTTTTTATTTTTTCGGGGTTTTAAGGGCTATCAGCAAGATGTACAGGTCGAAGGTGGTTAGTCTGGGTGGGTGACTGCGGCTCAGAAGGGGGGGAGGGGGGTGTTGGTTTTTGATTTAGTTGTGGAAGATCTATTTTGTTGCAGTTTTTGTTGAGCTGTAGTGTGTGACTGAGATTTGTTTATTTTGTGTTTGTTTTTTGTTTATGGATATTTTATTTTGGGGTGAGGGGGGAGGTTGTGTTGAGGGGTGTGGATGGGTTGGGTCTTTCTTTTGGCTGTGTATTTTTTCGTTTCGTTGGTGTGTGTGTGTGTGTGTGTGTGTGTGTGTGTGTGTGTGTGGCTGACCTTGGTTGAGGCGCAACTTTGTTGTGGTAAGTTTTTATTTTTCTTGTTTTTAGTGTATTTGTTGTGTGTTGTGGCTGGTAGGGTGGTGTTGAGTTGTGTGGTTTGTTGTATTGGTGATTTGGTATCGTGTTGGTTCGTAGGTATGTAGTTGAAGGGAAGTTTTATATTCCAATTTCTGGTCGTATCTGTGGGTTTTTTGGTATTGGGGGTCGCTGGTTGACCTATGTGGGTGAAGGGAAATGTTCGATTCCAATGGGTGGTTGTGGCTGTGGGTGTTCCGGTATCGGAAGTTGCTGTTATGCTATATAGGTCGAGGGAAGTGCCAGATTTCAATTTGTGGGATCGGCAGATGCTGTTGAGGTATATAGGTGAAGGGAAGTGTCCGATTCCAGAGGATATTATGTTTAGTGGAATTTGGGGAGTTTTGTGTTGTCGGTTTTTTTCGTCGTTTTGTGTGGTTTGGTATGGTGGTGTGTATCTAAATTTGTTTATATTTACTTTGTCCCCAACCAAAAATCCCAATTTCCCACGCTTGTCCCGTTGGTTTCATTAGGTTTTATGTGGAACGTGTATGTGTTGGATTTTCAATGTATTTTCGCGCTTGTTGTCATGTTTACGTTAAGACGTAATGGGCGCCATATTGGAGTCGTAGTGTATGGTCGTTTCCGCCATATTTGTGACGTCATGGATTAAAGCAGACGGGTGGAATCGGGCGCTTCCGTATTTCCCATTTTTTTTCCACATATGGAAACATCAGACATACACGTACTTAGAAGCCTACAGATACGGGGACATCTAACCACAATACCTTCATCCTCACTATGGCAGTGAAAGACTGGAAAGTGCATCTTGCCAACAAGCGAAATCTCTGTGTGCAAAACTGTGCATATATAAATGAAAAAGTACTGCCGTAACAAAATACCAACAATATATTCTCTGTTCTGTTTTCTTTGCCAATTCTGAAACGTTCTTTCCAATGAAACTGACAAGAGTCTGGTCCTGTAGCTGCTAAATTACGGGCTGGATCATTAAAGTTACTAAAATTTCCTAAGGGATCCAAAAAAAGTCATACATCTTATCATCATTACCTTACAGAACGAAGAAGACATTTGCTATTGGTAAGTTCAACGACACAATAAAATCCACTTACCAAATGTTAAGATCAATAAGTCCTCGATTTATGGAATATGTAGACTTGCAAGAATGAAGAAAGATAATAGCAACGGCAAAAAGTGTAACAGAATCATTTATCCAGTAATGTAATTCTGTGCATAGCATTAATTATTTATTTAACTGTTTTTTTCCTACTTGTAATTTACTACACGTTTCAAACAGAACAAAAACTGTGAAATGAGATCCGCGAACATGGAGCAAAAATGATTCCCGAAGTAATTTTGCTAGCAACTTTTAATATTGTGGATTCTCTTTATTATGGAGGTAATGGGTTTGAAAGTGTTCGTGTAACTTCTCGTAACTCTAATCAAACGAAATGGCGTCTTACCTTTCAATTTTACTTAAAATGGATGGATTAACAACTTCAATTTCACATTTCTCCATTCCCTCGTTCACAGCCATAACGATTAGCCTAGTACTAACCACACAAACTCACACTAAATCACTAATGTTTCGAGCTCACTCACAACCACCCCTCACAACAACAAAAATCAATAACAACCTATTCTCAAACTGCCTCCCGGTTCCAAGGATATTATACGAGGCAACATGTACGAATCTTTTCATGTTATCTCTGGTTTGTGTGAAGTGTGAATTCGTAGGCTGTTTGTGAAAACTGAAAACATTGAGGTTAATTATTTGAATAATAGTGTTCCTGCCCTGATACATTCATTTGAGTTTTCATTTTAATTCATATCAAACTTGAATTATTCGGTCTGAGCACCTGGAAAAACTCAGTTTTGCATCTCACCACTCGCCGCAAACAAACGTAAAAATGTGTACGTATTTCCTTCATACGTTTATGTATATTGACAGGAAACATTTGACTCGTCATGTGCCATCAAGGATCTTCTTCCCGACGTGATATATGGCCCACGATATGTGAACGAATGAATTAACTCGTGCATGATACTACTTTTATCATTTTACAAGAAGAGTTGTTTTCTTATCGTGTCCAAACAATACAGTAGGTGCTATGAAACAGTGATATCTCAGTCATAATTATTTATGATGAAAGCGTGCAGAAAAGTCAGCAGTTATTATTGTGCGATCCGCTGTGGAATTTGGTATAATTAATGAATTATTATATATGATGATTTCTTTTTTATGCTTGCGTACCAAAGCTTGAGCGGGTATGCAACAAACCCCCTTTTTTTTTTTTCCTTAGTGGAGTTACGATGCCCCAAGACATGATACCATAATACATTAGCGAATGAAAATTGCAAAAGTAAGTTAGCTTGTAGACGTTTTCGTGTCCAGAGTCTGATATTTTCTGTAATGTAAAATGGATAAACATGTTTCCTATCTTCCTTTTAATTTATTGAACCAGATTTATACAAATGTGTGTTAATAATGGTTCATGTTAGCCTACTAGGCCATTTTTCTCCAAGCAATCAATTTTTTAGTGAATAGGTATAGGCATTTTTGTCACGTTCTTGAATGTGGAGTCACTATTGTGTGTCTATAGTGTGTACATTGAGAATGAGAAGAAGCAGCAAAGCTCTTTGTATGCAGGAGAGGATAGTACTTGAGGTACCTTTGGTACAGTTATCACAGGTACACGACTCTCAGGAGTTCTTCCAACACACCGATTCGCAGCAGCTGTCAATCGTTTACGGTAGTCAGGGTGATTTCCAGGTGCTTATGAATGTCAGCCAACTGATCCTGTGTTTGAGAACAGCATTCACATGTTGATAGTTCTTTCTTATACAACACAAAAGTTTCTTGAATGCTTCAGGTCACGTGCCCTTTTACTTTCACCCCATTTTCTGCTGCAACTGCTTTGATGATTGTGTCGGTTTTGAAATCCTGGCAAGAACAGTTCCATTCATCTTCCAGATGTTGCGATTTGCACATATGCTTTGTTCGCAGGATGTTCGTAATCAGGGTCCGGTTTTCCAAACACTCCTATTACAATCTTCACATATTTTCTATTGTCCAACGTATATTTTGTTGCCAATGGAATGTGATTCACGTACATTTAAATCATCAGTACTCTCCAGGTCACGATTAATGATTGGCAGAAGGTTCCCAGAAGCACTTTGACTAGTTGTCGACCATTCCACTGTCAGGTAGCATGTACATCTAAATTTTTCCATGCAAGCTCTTATTTCTCTTTATTTGCTATTATTGTGGTTTCTCCCTATTTAGGTGAGCGTCAAAAAAATATTTTCACGTTCAGGGGAGAAGGTTAGTGATTTAAATTTTGTGTAATGGTCACACTACAACGTAAAACTCCTTTGTTTTAATGATTGGCACCCAGCTCACATATTGTATCCATAACATTCTCCTCTGTTTCACAATAATACTAAATTAGCTGCCTTCTTTGAACTTCTTCAGTGTCATCGGTCAATCTTTTTCGTTAATGATCCCATACTGCGCAGCAGTACTGTAGTAGAAGACTGACAAGTGTACTGTGGGCAGTCTCTTAAATAGATATGATGCGTCTTCTAAGTATTCTGCCCCTAAAACACAGCATTTGGCTTACCTTCCCCCATAACATTTTCTCTGTAATAGTTATAGTTTAAGCTGTTCATAATTGTCGTCCCTAGGTAATTGGTTGAATCAACAATCTTTAGATTTGTATTTTTTTATTGTGTAACTGAAATTTAACAGATTCTTTTTAGTACTCACATGTAGGACCTAAACATTTTATTGTTCAGTGTCAGTTGTCACTTTTCACACCAAACTAATATCTTGTCTAAATCATTTTGTAGTTTGTATTATCTTCTGATGACTTTATTTGACAGTAAATTATCAGCATCATCTGCAAACAGAGTAAGAAGGCTCTTCACATTGTCTCCCAGTCTGTTATATAGATTAGAAATAGTGGAAGGCCTATAACAGTTCCTTGGATATTGCTATGATGTCACATTTTGATAGGAGTATTCACAGTTTCATTATTAGTTGGTGAAGCCAACAAATGTGAAAAAAGAACCTAGTTGTGGTGACAGATTGATTGTAGCTGTGCCTGAGGTCTGGATTAGATGGTAAAACTTTGGTTTTGAGTTGGTCAAGACACTAAATGGGAAACTAAAAAGAGCCTGGTTGTGGTGACAGACTAATGGCTAGCTTACCCCATTTGAAAAAAAAAAAAAAAAAAAAAAAAAAAAACGCTACTGATACCACATTGTAGTCGTCTTGTTTATGGCATTTGTCGCATGTTTCTCACGTCGCAGGTCAAAGCCGTTGTCTTATAGGACCTATTGATAATTCCTCTTTATCTGAATCCACTTGAGATTTTCTTTCAATAGCACTCATTACTTCATGTGAATAAAGGCCTCCTTATTTTTCACAAGAAAACTATTTTCTGAATTTTTGCTGTGTGTTAACAGATCGTCGTCTTCAGATTATTTCATAAATTTTGAACTCATAATTGGAACATCAGTGATCTTGTATTGTAATATAAGAAAAACAAACATTCCATATTGGAAATAGTTTTTATTTTTATGGTATGGTATGGTATGGTGTGGTATGGCAAACAGTTTGTTGTACATAGACCGTCATCAGACCAGTAATGTCTCCATTGATGATGCTCATACTGGAATGTTTACTGCTTCTTCTCTGGTGAAGGAATTTCGAAAAACCATATTTGTTACCCCACTGTAGCAGCTCTGTCATCAGTAACATTACTATTGCACAGTGAAGATGTTGATCGTGTGTTACCGCTGAGTTGATGGACAATGATCCTACACCTGTGGATTCCAGTGGCCATCCTCCCTGGACGGCTCGCCCTAAGTGGCCGTCGAGGTTAGTGTTTCTTATTCATTCTCCAGTGTTCCTAAATTTTATGGCCCTTTTACAATGGAATCTGTGACCTTCAGTCTAACAGGGCGGACCTCCAGCTGCTCCTGCAATCACAATGTCCACTAGTAGCCTGTCTCCAAGAAACCATGCTACATCGTCAAGACCATTTTGCTCTTTCCCATTTTACTTCGCTATGGATGACCTTCCCCTTACGACAGGGCTTCCTGCTCATGGTGGGGTCATGGTGCTTCTACGAGATGATGTTTGTTATCGTTCTATCGCCTTGCACACCCACCTGCAAGCAGTTGCTGCCCGTGTTTTCCATCCCGAATTTACCTTTTCCCTCTGCACCATTTATATCCCTTCGTCTTCTACTGTCACTAAGGGAGACCTGATGCTGTTTGTTGCTCAGCTTCCTCCACCCTTTCTGCCCCTCAGTGACACCAATGCCCATCATCCTCTTTGGGGCTCACCTGTTGCCTGCCCAAGAGGTTTTCTTTTGGCGGATCTTCTTAATCATCTTAATCTTGTGCCTTAACACCAGCAAAGCCACATTTCTCTCTGATTCCACCCACACTTATTCTCACATAGACATCTCGATCTGCTCTGCCCACTCTCTCGCCGTCTCGAGTAGTGTGCTCTTTCCTATACTTACTCGAGTGACCACTGCTCTTTTGTGACTTGCCTGAACAGTCATACCCCACCACAGCAGCTCGCTCATTGGAAATTCTCTCTTGCTGACTGGAGGCTCTATTCCTCCTTGGCAGTCTTTAATGAACAACCGTTTCCCAGCTGTGATGATCAGATCGAGCACCTCATGGAAGTTATTCTCTCAGTTGCTGAATCCTCTATCCCTCATACTACCACTTCTCCTTGTTGGGTCCCGGTCCCTTGGTGGACTGTGGAGTGTGGCAATGCAATTCGTGCCCAAAGACATGCGCTTCGTATCTTTCACCATCATCCTAAGTTAACGAACCGCATCGGCTACAAGCAACTATGTGCGCATTGCCGTCGTACTATCAAGGAAAGCAAGAAAACATGCTGGGTTTACTTCACTAGCTCATCCAACAGTTTTGCTCTGTCCTCCCTCATTTAGGGTGGCCTGCACCGGCTTTCTGGGACTAACGCCCGATCCCTGGTCTAACTGTGGCGAGAAATGTCATAGTCGACTCTGTAGGTGTTTTCAACGCTTTGGACAAGCACTTTGAGGAGGTTTCAAGCTCCACCCACTAGCATCCTGCCTTCCTTCCTCGGAAACAGGTGGAGGAGGCTTGTGCAGTCTCTTTTCTCTCTTTGAATCGAGAATGCTACAATACTCCTTTAATATTAGGGAGCTCGAGCACGATCTCTCCTCATCCAGGTCTTCTGCTCCTGGGCCCAATACAGTTCATGTCCTTACGCTGCAGGATCTTCCTCCTGCGGAAAAATGCTTCCTCCTCGATACCTACAACCGTATTTGGACTGACGGTGTATTTCCCATGCTTTGGCGTGAAGCTACAATTGTTCCCCTACCTAAGTGTGGTAAAGATAAATCTCTTCCTTCCAGTTATCGCCTAATTTCCCTCACCAGCAGCGTTTGTAAGGTGATGGAACGCATGATCAATGGTTGATTAGTGTGGTGGCTGAAGTCATACCGTCTTCTCACTAATGCTCAGTGTGGGTTCCGAAAGCGCTGCTCAGCGATTGATCATCTCGTCAACGTTCATCATGAATAATTTTCTGCAGAAGCATCAAACAGTGGCTGTGTTCTTTGATTTGGAGAAAGCCTATGATACCTGTAGGTGGACAGGCATTCTACGCACTATGCACGCATGAGGCATTCGCGGTCGGCTTCCCACTGTCATCCAGGAATTTTTAACAGACCGAGTTTTCCTGGTACATGTGGGTTCCTTCTTATCCCACACCTTTTCACAGGAGAACGGGTTGCCGCAGGACTCCGTACTGAATGTCATCCTGTTCGCCATAGCCATCAACCAAATTATGAACTGCCTTCCAGCTGGCATTTCCAGCTCTCTTTTCATTGACGACTTTGCTGTTTATTGCAGCTCCCAGCAGACGTGTCTCCTGCAACGCTGTCTTCAACATTGTCTGGAACATCTCTATTAGTGGAGTGTCACAAGTGGTTTCCGCTTTTCTGCTACCAAATCAGTTTGCCTTATGCGTCAACTTCTGGCGGTACAAGCCGTTTCTTCCACCGTCCTTACGACTGGGCCAAAATGCTCTCCCGTTTGTGGATGAAACGAAGTTCTTAGGGCTTATGTTCAATAGGAGACTCAGATGGTCTCCCCATGTGTCCTACCTTGCTGCGTGCTATACCCGGTCCCTCAATGTCCTTTGCGTATTGAGTGGTACCTCTTGGGGAGCTGACCGGAATGTCCTCCTCCACCTCTATTGATTTCTTGTCCACTCCAAGTTGGATTATGGATGCATTGTCTACTCCTCTGTACAGCTGTCTATCTTATCGCCGTCTAAATACAATCCACAATTTGGGGATCAGTCTCGCCACTGGTGCCTTCCGTACTGGCCTAGGTGAGAGCCTATACGCAGAAGCCAGTGAACTACCACTGTCACACTGGTGCAACATCCTACTCAGTAGGTACGCATGTCGGCTTTCTTCCATGTCAGACCACCCAACATCATTTGACCCTTTTTTTTTATGACATTCTTTACCCCCAATGTGAGATGTACGCTTCTTCTCTGCAGCCTCCCAGCGTCCACTTTCATCACCTGCTTCAGCAGCTGCAGTTCACACTTCCTGCCACTTTCCGAATGGGTGAGAGCCCTTCACCACCTTGGCTTCAGGCGCAGGTTTGTGTTTATTTTGACCTCAGCTCGTTCCCAAAAGATTGAACTCCGGAGCTGATCTATCGCTACAAATTTTTGAAACTGCACTCACAACTTGCCGATAGCATATTCTTGTACACTGATGCTTCCAAGTTTGCCCATGATGTTGGCTGTGCTTTTGTCGTCTGGGGTGATAACTTTCAACACTGGCTTCTTGACTAGTGCACAATTTTTACCGCAGAGCTTTTTGCCCTCTCTCAGGCTGTTCACTACGTCCGGAGGCATCAGCTCACTCGCTGTGTGATCTGCTCTGACTCCCTCAGTACCCTTCAGAGTCTGGATGATCCAGATCAAGTCCACCCCATCGTTCAACATATCCAGGACTGCCTCCTTTGTTCCCGGATGGAGGAGCCCAAGTGATGTTCATGTGGCTTCCTGGCCATGTTGGTGTGTCTGGGAATGATACTGCTGATGCTGCAGCCAGGGCTGCAGTCCATCTTGGTCGACCCGCCTCTTACTCTGTTCCCTCGCAAGATATTCGTAATTTTCCCTATTGGCATATCACATCACTTTGCATGACCATTGGTGCTCTGTTCATGGGAACAAACTCAGAGAAGTCAAACCTCTCGCAACAGCCTGGTCGACTTCCTCCCGGCCATCTCGCCGTGAGGAAGCAATGTTAGCTCGGTTGCGAATAGGACACTGCCGCTTTAATCACCGCCACTTGTTGAGTGGTGACCCTGCATCCAGCTGTCCTTTCTGTAGCCAGCCATTAACAGTCAGACATTTCCTGATCGTCTGCCCTTGTTTTAGCTGCTTACGTCTCAGGGTTGGGTTGCCGCCCGCTTTCCCGGACATTTTAGCGAATGACGTGCGAGCTGTGGCTCGCGTTTTAAGTTTTTAAAAAAGTAGTAATATGACAAAAGAGATTTGATTTCTACCTGGTGACTCCGGTGTTTTGTCAGCGTCTTTTAGATACTCTTCCGTAACGTCTTGATATTTTAGATTTGTTTTTTTTTTTTTTCTGTATTGAACCTCAAAACAGTATTTTTACCCTCGCAGTCCCGGCATTCTATGGTTCTATACTTTGCACTTATGACCTTAGATGTTTTGCGCAAAAAAAAAAAAAAAATTATCTGTGGATGTCTCCTGTGTTCTGTTTTTTGTGTGTGTTATGGTGTCTATCCTGTATCCTATTTGAAGTCCCTGTTTCTTCAATATATTGCCTACTCTGTGGACAATTTTGTTATTGTTGGTGAGTATGTGCCCCCTTTTTTTTGTATGTGTGTTGTTGTACTACTGTTGTGTCTTGCATGTGGTCATTGTTTGTACATTGTGTTGATCTGTGTTGTGTAAGGTTTTGTGTGTGTCTTGTACTTTCATTCCTTGTATGTTTACAAATTTGTTGGTTTAATTTCTTATCATGAGGGACTTGTAACCATTTGCCTCTGCTATCTGTTTAACAGAATCTGAACATGTTCTAAAAGAGCAAGAAAGACTGGGCGCACCAAATTTTAATGCAAACTTAACCAGGGAATTAGTTATTGCCGAAATAACACAGATAGTCAAAACACACAAATCCACCATAATTTCTAGTGAGAAAACCACAGTCAACAAGCTGAAACAAAAATTAAAACTAAACAATTCCATAGTAACAAGGGCAGATAAAGGAATACAAGTTAAAACATTAGTGTTTCTGAATGACAACAATGTCACCAAACTGACCAGTGACCCAACAGCAAGCTTTCAGAGGAACAAACACTAAAAAACATCAAAAGTACCTTCTCAAAAGGCCAGATAAAACGAATGACACAAAAAATCCAAAGACACACACCATAAAATCTCTATCAAAGGTGCACATAGAACATATCCCTTTAAGACTAGTCATCAGCTTCAGAAATGCTCCGTCACAGTACCTAGCCCAACATACACACACATTACTAAAGAACATAAAAACTTTTGAAAACAACAGAAACCTAGAGAACTCAATGCAGCTAGTAGAGAGATTCACGAACATAGACACACACCATACAAAGACTAAAACAACAAGGAAACACACACAGATCTCCCACATTAATAAAATAGAAACCATACTCAAGACCATACCAGAGCAAAATTACTTTATGTTAGAAAAAGACTTTATTCCTAACATGAAGGGCTGCCAATGGGATCACCCATGGCCTTTATAAACAACCTAGAGAACAGGATCTTCATACACATAATAAGAACAAAAAAAAATACAAAGTTATATACTGGTACCGATATGTCGATAACATAATATTCCTGATTGATGAACCACACACACACATATAGAACTGCCACACAAGGAAATAAACAACTTACACCCATAAATTCACTTCACATTAGAAACAGAAAGAGACAACACACTAAATTTCCTGGACCTCACCATATGAAAAACAAACAACACCCATGATTTCACACACACACACACACACACACACACACACACATAAAGATAGAGGAAAGTAAACAAAATTCAGTGCTAAACTCTCTTGGGGGGGGGGGGGGGGGGGGGGGAATGAACACCTAGAGTGTCAGGAAACACAACATAGTGCTCACCGCACTTTAGGAAGTAAAAAGGCATTTGTAAGGAAAGACACTGGCCTTGGAACCTAAAAGAAGAAGAACAAGTCACAACAAAAGATGAATAGTAACAATTATACAAGGGTTGGAACATAAGTATTGGCAACTATTTATTCACAACTGATACAAAAGAGTTACATGTTTGCACCTGTTGCTGTCCTTCAAAGTGGTCACCAGCATTGTGTAGACCCCCTGCGGTCATCAGAGGCGACTCCCCCTGCGGGTTCGGGGGTAAGAATAGGCCCGCGGTATTCCTGCCTGTCGTAAGAGGCGACTAAAAGGAGTCTCACATGTTTCGGCCTTATGTGATGGTCCCCTCTCGGGTTTGACCTCCATCTTTCTAAATTTATCCGAAGAGCGAGCCACTTGGGGAAGGGCGCCTTACATGGTGCACTGTATCCGTCGTGCAATTAGACCTTTAGCCGGATTGCTCGTCGTTGCAATGGTGTCCCGCTCGTTTTCGATCTCTTGGGCGAGAATACGTCCCTGGGTGCGATTACCACACTGCCCTCTGCAGTGTTTCTTTTAACTGCGACGACGACCTTGGACATTTTTGCACCTAAGATCCAGCACGGTAGCCAGTCCGTTGTGGTGGGGCCGCCATGTACCCTCTTGGTTGTAGCCCCCTGACAACACAGGGATCGCTCTACTGATGCCTGCGCCGTTAACTCCCCATGTATGCCAAGGAGTAGATACCTATCCTCCTGGGGTATCGGGACTCCCGGCAACGGCCATCCTGCCAGGTGGCCTTTGCTGTGGCTGGGTGGCGCCCGTGGGGAGGGCCCTTGGTCGGAGTAGGTGGCATCAGGGCGGATGACCCGCAATGAAGCGTGGTACATCATCTCTCGCTGGCAGCCAGCCGCCAGCAGTCTCTAAGCGTTCTCGGGCTCAATTTAATGCTCAGAAGTACGATCCGAAAACGTTCCCCTCCCTGGCCATGCTGTGGGAAGAGCGTAAGTCTCAGGATGGAGGTAACAGTTATTCGCCCCGATTCTTAGTTTGTACGAGAGCTGATGGGGAGTCTTTTCTCTCCACAAAGCCTCAGTTCTTCGTCGAGCATTTAGAAAACAAGTTTGGGGAGGTGGAGGGCTTGTCTAAAATGCGCTCTGGGTCAGTACGGATACAAACGGCATCCTCCGCCCAGTCACGCAGGTTACTTGCTTGTGACAAGTTGGGGGATGTTAACGTTACTATTACACCTCATAAGAGTTTAAATATGGTCCAGGGTGTTATTTTCCATAGGGACCTCCTTTTGCAGTCTGATGACGAGCTGCGCGCCAACTTAGAACGTAGAGGTGTTCATTTCATCCGGCGCGTTCATCGGGGTCCGAGGGACAATCAGGTTGCTACCGGTGCCTTCATCTTGGCCTTCGAGGGTGATACGTTACCGGAAAAGGTGAAGGTGATGGTCTACCGATGTGACGTCAAACCCTATATCCCTCCCCCGATGCGGTGCTTCAAGTGCTGGAAGTTCGGCCATATGTCTTCCCGCTGCACTTCCAGCCTCACATGTCGAGATTGCGGACGCCCATCTCATCCCGATACTCCACGTGCCCCGCCTCCCATCTGCGTCAACTGCGGGGAGCACCATTCACCTTGCTCGCCTGACTGCAAAGTCTTTCAGAAAGAGCGAAAAGTCATGGAATATAAGACCCTGGACCGGCTGACCTATACTGAGGCCAAAAGGAAATATGACAGACTCCATCCTGTGAGAATGACATCTTCTTATGCAGCTGCTACAACACCTGTGCTAGCCCCATCAGTTTCGAGACTTCCAGCCAGCTCGATAAGCAGTAAGACTCCTCCTGCCCCCTTGCCCGTGGGGGGCTCTACCCAACCGGTTGCTCCTGCACCACCTACCTCAGGAGCAACCTCCTCCCACCCGTCAGGGACGTCCATCCCCGCTTCTCATCCGGAGAAGCGTCTGACTTCTTCAGCTACTCTCGCCCGTAAGAGTTCCCTTGGGACCCTCCCTTCCCAGGGTTCCACCAGCGGGAAGGGTGACGGCCGCCAGTGGCATAAGTCCTCACCAGCGGCCGGGCGTAGGGCTTCACGATCCTCCTCTGTCCCGGAGACTGAATCGGTGAAGCCTTCCCAGCCGGTGAAACCCAAGGTTCAGCGAGAGAAGTCCAAGAAAAAGACCTCTAAGGCCAAAGAACTTGCGGTGGCACCAACCCCACCGCACCTTTCGCGCTCTGCGTCTGAGGATGAAGTCGAGATTCTAGCGTCCGCTGAGGACCTTGATCTCGCTGGTCCCTCAGACGCCATGGATGCCTCTCGTACGGGTACTGAATCGGTGGCAGTGAGTGAACAAGCGGCGTAAATTGCCTTCCCAGTCCTTTCACGCCTTTCTCAGCCATGGACAATATCATCCTCCAGTGGAACTGCGGCGGTTTTTCCCACCATCTAGCTGAGCTCTGCCAACTTATCAGCCTTCGCCCTTTCTTCTGCATTGCTCTCCAGGAAACTTGGTTTCCAGCAAAGCGAACCCCCGCCCTCCGTGGCTTTCGGGGTTATTTTAAGAACCGGGCTGCTTATGAAAGGGTGTCTGGTGGCGTCTGCATATATGTCCTTCACACACTGCACAGCGAGTCTGTCCCTCTCCAGACGCCTTTAGAGGCTGTCGCTGTACGCGTGTGGACGCCACAGGCTGTTACCGTCTGCAGTCTTTACATTCACCCGGATGGTGATGTCTCGCAGCATGTCCTGGCTGCACTGGTCGCCCAATTGCCGCCACCTTTCTTGCTATTGGGCGACTTCAACGCCCATAACCCTCTGTGGGGTGGGTCAGTGGCCACAGGTCGAGGCGCCATCGTTGAGCATTTCTTGTCGCAGCTCGATCTCTCGCTGTTAAATGATGGTGCCTTCACACACTTCAGTGTGGCGCATGGCACCTACTCCGCCATTGACCTTTACATCTGTAGCCATAGCCTCTTACCGTCTGTCCAATGGAGTGTGCATGATGACCTGTGTGGTAGTGACCACTTTCCGCTCTTTTTGTCACTACCACAGCGTCACTCTTCTCATAGCCCTAGCAGATGGGCTATGAATAAGGCTGACTGGGATTTGTTCTCCTCCACTGCCTCTTTTGAGCCTCTCTCTACTGATGACATTGATGCGGTGGTTCAATCGGTCACCACCGGAATCGTTACTGCCGCCGAATCTGCCATTCCCCGTTCTTCTGGGTCCCCTCGGCGGAAGGCTGTGCCTTGGTGGTCGCCTGAGATCGCCGAAGCGATTAAAGATCGCCGGCGGGCGCTCCAGCGTCACAAGCGACATCCCTCGTTAGCCCACCTTATCGCCTTCAAACGGCTGCGTGCGCGGGCCCGCCTGTTTATCCGCCAAGGCAAGAAGGAGTGCTGGGAGCGGTATGTGTCCACCATTGGCCTACATGTCACTCCCTCGCAGGTCTGGGCCAAGATTCGACGCGTCTACGGGTATCGGACCCCTGCCAGCGTCCCTGCGCTCTCACTGAATGGAGCCGTTTGTACTGACTCCGACGTCATTGCAAATCACTTAGCAGAGCATTTTGCTATGAGTTCCGCTTCTGCAAATTACCCCCAGGCCTTCCGCTCCATTAAAGAGCGGCTGGAACGTCGGAGCCTTTCGTTTCGCACCAACCACCCGGAATCTTACAATGCTCCGTTCAGTGAGTGGGAATTTCGCAGTGCCCTAGCTGCTTGCCCTGATACCGCTCCTGGGCCAGATGGCATCCACTGTCAGATGCTGAAACACCTTTCAGTGGACTGCCAGCGGCGCCTTCTCGATCTTTACAACCGTCTTTGGGTCGAGGGGGAGTTTCCGTCGCAATGGCGGGAAGGCATTGTCATCCCCGTTTTGAAACCTGGAAAAACCCCTCTGGAGGTGGACAGCTACCGTCCCATTAGCCTCACCAACGTTCTTTGTAAGTTGCTTGAACGGATGGTGAGCCGGTGCTTGCATTGGGTACTGGAGTCTCGGGGCCTTCTGGCTCCGTCTCAGGGTGGGTTCCGTAAAGGCCGCTCCGCCACCGACAATCTGGTGAGCCTGGAGTCGGCCATCCGTACTGCTTTTGCCCGCTGTCAGCACCTGGTCGCTGTCTTTTTCGACATGCGGAAGGCGTACGATACGACATCGCGTCATCGCATTCTTTCTACGCTTCATGGATGGGGTCTTCGGGGTCCTCTGCTGATTTTTATCCGCAATTTTCTGTCGTGTCGTACCTTCCGCCTGCAAGTCGCGGCCTCGTATAGTTCCTCCCACGTCCAGGAGAACGGTGTGCCACAGGGCTCTGTTTTAAGTGTCTGTCTGTTTTTAATAGCCATTAACGGGCTTGCTGCGGCCGTGGGAAGTTCTGTCTCCGCTTCCCTGTATGCTGACGACTTCTGCCTTTACTACAGCTCTACTGGCATTGCAGCTGTTGAACGTCAGCTACAGGGCGCTCTCCGTAAGGCGCAGTCTTGGGCTGTAGCGCGTGGGTTTCAGTTTTCGGCAGCCAAGACCCGCGTTATGCATTTCTGCCGGCGCCGAACAGTCCATCCTGTGCCGCGGCTTTATCTTGCCGACGAACTCCTTGCTGTGGTGGAGACCCACAGGTTTTTGGGGGTGGTTTTCGATGCTCGGTTGACTTGGCTGCCTCATATCCGGCAGCTTAAACAGACGTGTTGGCGGCATCTAAACGCTCTGAGATGCTTGAGCCACACCCGCTGGGGCACCGACCGCTCTACCCTGTTGCGGCTCTACCAGGCGTTAATCCAGTCCCGTCTGGATTATGGGAGCCTGGCTTATGGCTCAGCATCCCCATCTGCGTTACGGGTGCTGGACCCAATTCTCCACAGTGGGATACGCCTTGCCACTGGTGCTTTCCGCACCAGCCCTGTGGACAGCGTACTAGTGGAGGCAGGTGTACCTCCACTGCGGTTCCGACGCCAACGTTTGCTGGCCACTTACGCTGCCCATGTTCTAAGCTCGCCCGGGCATCCAAACTATCGTCTCCTGTTCCCGCAGTCGGTCGTCCGTATGCCAGAACGTCGGCCACGGTCTGGTTGTACAATAGCGGTCCGCGTCAAAGAGCTTCTCTCTGGGCTTCAGGTTTTCACTGTTCCACCTCCTTTCCGGGCCACTTTGCATACACCCCCATGGTGTGTTCGTCGCCCTTGCCTTCGGCTCGACTTGGCACAGGGCCCTAAGGACTCAGTCCCTCCAGAGGCCTTCCACCGCCGCTTTTATTCCATCCTGGCCACGTATCAGCTCTCTGGTGTTGTTTACACTGACGGTTCGATGGTTGCTGGTCGTGTCGGATATGCGCTCACTCTAGGGGACCATTCCGAACAACAGTCCTTGGCGGCTGGCTGCAGCGTTTACACTGCTGAGCTAGTCGCCATCTTTCGAGCCCTAGAGTATATCCGCTCCTGCTCAGGTGAGTCCTTCGTTATCTGTAGCGATTTCCTGAGCGGTTTACGAGCTCTCGACCAGTGTTTTCCTCGTTCTCGTCTGGTGTTGGCTATCCATGAGTCCCTGCATACTCTTGCGCGTTGCGGCCGCTCTGTGGTCTTTGTGTGGACCCCCGGTCATGTCGGTATCCCGGGCAATGAACATGTTGACCGCCTGGCGAAAGAGGCCACGTGTAAACCATCTCTGGATGTTGGCCTCCCAGAGACTGATTTGCGGGCAGTCCTCCGCCGAAAAGTTTTTGCGCTTTGGGACGCTGAATGGCGCGATCGGATCACACCCAATAAACTCCGTGCCATTAAGGAGACGACGACTGTGTGGCGGTCATCCATGCGAGCCAACCGCAGGGACACAGTCGTCCTTTGTCGGCTCCGCATTGGCCACTCCCGGCTAACACACAGTTATTTACTGCGCCGGGAGGACCCTCCTGTATGTCGCTGCGGGGCGGCTTTGACAGTGGCCCACATTCTGTTGGCCTGTTCCCTTTTAGCTGTGGTCAGGCAGACATTTGCGCTGCCTGATACGCTCCCTGCCCTTTTAACAGACGACTCCACTATGGCCGACTTAGTTTTACGTTTTATTCGGGCAGGGGGATTTTATCATTTAATCTGAGTGTTTCTGTTTTACTTTATTGTTTTGTGTTGATTCTGGCCTTTGGCCTATGAATTTCAACTGATTTTTTTTTTTTTACTGTGTTTCTAAGTGGTTGGCTTTTCCTTTTTTATTTCTATGGTCGGCCAACCACCGTCACACTCTGTGTGGTTTTAGTTCGTTTTTGTCTTGTCCTTGTCTCAGTTTATCTTGTTCTGTATCGTCTGTGTTCTCTTCTGTTCGTCGTTTTTATTCTCTGTGGGTGTTCTTTGTCTTTGGAAAAAGGGACCGATGACCATAGCAGTCTGGTCCCTTTACTCCCCCAAACCAACCATCAGAGGCGACTACAAGGAGTCCCTCCCCCTCAAGGGAGTGGTTGGCACCTGCGTCCAGAGACGGACGGTTCAACGACTTACATTTGTGGTCATTTTGGTTTTTCGCTTATTCTGGTTTCTTCCTTCCTTTGTTTGTTTCCTTTCATTGTCTTTCTCCCTCTCTCACTGTCTTCCTAACTTTTTACCTTGCCTTCTTTTCCTTGCCTTCTTGTCCACCCTATGGTCTCCACCTCACCGTTTGAGACAGTCTGTCCTTTCTCTCCCTCTCTACCTTCTTTTTTTGCTATTCTTCTTTCCTCCCTGTGTGTGTCTGAAGGCCAACCCATGCATTCACATGCATAGTCGGTGATGGGGTAAAGCGTAATTCCCCACCCTGGGCAGACAAGTAGGGCCCATGCTACCCCCTGGTAAAGGCCAGGCCCGGGGAGAAGTGATTGTCCGAGCTGACACCTTCCAACCATGCCGATTGGTCCCTCTGTCCATTTCTCGGGAGGTGTGACCTGAGGTGTAAACATTCACCTAAGGCGGGAGCACCCTCTGAGAGGGTACCCACAAGGAAGGAGCACGCCATCGGAGATGCTGGCAATCATGGGGGATTCATCCGCAATGGATTTCTCTTCTTCTTCTCTCTCGACTTCTGCCCAAAAATGGAAACTTGACCAGCCACCAATGACAAAAGTACTACCGCCTGCCCCAAAGTTCCTCATAGTTTCTAGATCTGAGGACAGAAAGGATTTTTCATCTGTCAACCCTTTTGATATTCAGAAGGGCGTAGATGCCATAGCCGGACCTGTCAAGTCTTGTACCAGGATGCGTAATGGTACATTGTTGTTGGAAACTGAGAGAGCCTTTCAGGCACAAAAACTCCTTCGGGCTACACTCCTGTACACGTTCCCTGTCTGGGTGGAGACTCACCGCACTTTGAATTCGTCGCGTGGCGTGGTATATACTAGATCACTTGACGGATTGACTGACGAGGAGATTCAGTCTTTCCTCGCTGAGCAGGGCATGATGGCTGTCCATAGCGTCATGAAAAAGGTCGATAATGACCTTGTACCGACCCGGACACTTTTCTTGACCTTCAGCTGCCGTCGCAAATCAAAGCGGGCTATGAGGTTATTTCTGTTCGCTCCTATGTCCCGACACCTAAGCGCCGCTACCAGTGTCAGCATTTTAACCACACCCGCCAGTCTTGCTCTAATGGGGCTAAATGCGTCACTTGTGGCAGGCACACCCAAGAGGGTGACTGTCACCTCCGTCCCCTCATTGCCTAAACTGTCAGGGTGACCATGCAGTGTCCTCTTGCAACTGTCCCATCTGCAAGGATGAACCCTGTATACAGAAAATTCGGGTCAAAGAGAAAGTGTCCACCTCGGCTGCTCGCAAGCTTTTTGCTAGTAGGAAGCCCACACTGCTCCCAGCGGGGAAATACAGTGCCATCCTTGCCTCTCCTCGGCCTACCAGGGAGGTATCGACGCAGACATGCTGTGGTGTCACCGCCAGACACGACACTTGCTAGGTGGTAGCCTTTAAATTGGCCGCGGTCCGTTAGTATATGTCGGACTCGAGTGTCGCCACTATCAGTGATTGCAGACCAAGCACCGCCACACAGCAGGTCTAGTCTAGAGAGACTCCCTAGGACTCGCCCCAGTTGTACAGCCGACTTTGCTAGCGATGGTTCACTGTCTACATGTTGTTGTTGTTGTTGTTGTTGTTGTGGTCTTCAGTCCTGAGACTGGTTTGATGCAGCTCTCCATGCTACTCTATCCTGTGCAAGCTTCTTCATCTCCCAGTACCTACTGCAATCTACATCCTTCTGAATCTGCTTAGTGTATTCATCTCTTGGTCTCCCTCTACAATTTTTACCCTCCACGCTGCCCTCCAATACTAAATTGGTGATCCCTTGATGCCTCAGAACATGTCCTACCAACCGATCCCGTCTTCTGGTCAAGTTGTGCCACAAACTTCTCTTCTCCCCAATCCTATTCAATACTTCCTCATTAGTTATGTGATCTACCCATCTAATCTTCAGCATTCTTCTGTAGCACCACATTTCGAATGCTTCTATTCTCTTCTTGCCCAAACTATTTATCGTCCATGTTTCACTTCCATACATGGTTACACTCCATACATATACTTTCAGAAATAACTTCCTGACACTTAAATCTATACTCGATGTTAACAAATTTCTCTTCTTCAGAAAAGCTTTACTTGCCATTGCCAGTCTACATTCTTTATCCTCTCTACTTCGAGCATCATCAGTTAGTTTGCTCCCCAAATAGCAAAACTCATCTACTACTTTAAGTGTCTCATTTCCTAATCTAATTCCCTCAGCATCACCCGACTTAATTCGACTACATTCCATTATCCTCGTTTTGCTTTTGTTGATGTTGATCTTATATCCTCCTTTCAAGACATTGTCCATTCCATTCAACTGCTCTTCCAAGTCCTTTGCTGTCTCTGACAGAATTACAATGTCATCGGCGAACCTCAAAGTTTTTATTTCTTCTCCATGGATTTTAATACCTACTCCGAATTTTTCTTTTGTTTCCTTTACTGCTTGCTCAATATACAGATTGAGCAACATCGGGGAGAGGCTACAACCCTGTCTTACTCCCTTCCCAACCACTGCTTCCCTTTCATGTCCCTTGACTCTTATAACTGCCATCTGGTTTCTGTACAAATTGTAAATAGCCTTTCGCTCCCTGTATTTTACCCCTGCCACCTTTAGAATTTGAAAGAGAGTATTCCAGTCAACATTGTCAAAAGCTTTCTCTAAGTCTACAAATGCCTTTCCTTAATCTTTCTTCTAACATAAGTCATAAGGTCAGTATTGCCTCACGTGTTCCAGTGTTTTTACGGAATCCAAACTGATCTTCCCCGAGGTTGGCTTCTACTAGTTTTTCCATTCGTCTGTAAAGAATTTGTGTTAGTATTTTGCAGCTGTGACTTATTAAACTGATAGTTCGGTAATTTTCACATCTGTCAACACCTGCTTTCTTTGGGATTGGAATTATTATATTCTTCTTGAAGTCTGAGGGTATTTCGCCTGTTTCATACATCTTGCTCACCAGATGGTAGAGTTTTGTCAGGACTGGCTCTCCCAAGGCTGTCAGTAGTTCCAATGGAATATTGTCTACTCCAGGGGCCTTGTTTCGACTCAGGTCTTTCAGTGCTCTGTCAAACTCTTCACGCAGTATCGTATCTCCCATTTCATCTTCATCTACATCCTCTTCCATTTCCATAATATTGTCCTCAAGTACATCGCCCTTGTATAGGCCCTCTATATACTCCTTCCACCTTTCTGCTTTCCCTTCTTTGCTTAGAACTGGGTTTCCATCTGAGCTCTTGATATTCATACAAGTCGTTCTCTTATCTCCAAAGGTCTCTTTAATTTTCCTGTCGGCAGTATCTATTTTACCCCTAGTGAGATATGCCTCTACATCCTTACATTTGTCCTCTAGCCATCCCTGCTTTGCCATTTTGCACTTCCTGTTGATCTCATTTTTGAGACGTTTGTATTCCTTTTTGCTTGCTTCATTTACTGCATTTTTATATTTTCTCCTTTCATCAATTAAATTCAATATTTCTTGTGTTACCCAAGGATTTCTACTAGCCCTCGTCTTTTTACCTGCTTGATCCTCTGCTGCCTTCACTACTTCATCCTTCAAAGCTACCCATTCTTCTTCTACTGTATTTCTTTCCCCCATTCCTGTCAATTTCTCCCTTATGCTCTCCCTGAAACTCTGTACAACCTCTTGTTCTTTCAGTTTATCCAGGTCCCATCTCCTTAAATTCCCATCTTTTTGCAATTTCTTCAGTTCTAATCTACAGGTCATAACAAATAGATTGTGGTCAGAGTCCACATCTGCCCCGGGAAATGTCTTACAATTTAAAACCTGGTTCCTAAATCTCTGTCTTACCATTATATAACGTCCCCTTTCTGAATTCGCATTCCTTGTCATTTTCCAGACCTCATGTCAGTATAGTTCTTCCCTCCTCACGCCTGCCTGCGTGAGCTAAAACGCGCGCATTTCGGCCTCCTCTAGTAACACTGTGTCGGCTCTTCTGCCAACACAACACATGCGATCTGATCTTTAGCGCTACGGTCGTCCGTTTGGCCAGTGCTAAGATCGCCCGGTCAACGTCTCCTCTTCCTCCCATCACCCCTAAGACACAAGCACCTTCATCAGCTTCTGCCACAACTAAGACTCAGAAGTCAGATGCACGGGCCTTCAAGAAGGAACCGTCCCGTGAAGACTTCTTATATACCACGAACTCCCAGCCATCGACCAGTACTTCGACTAAACGACCTTCCAAGAAGGCTCATTGGAAGAAAAGTTCTCCTTCTCCGCCACGGCGCGTTTCTTCTCCTGTGCCACCCAGCGGTTGCCGCCCCAGGCCGTCATCCGTTTCACCTGGCCACACTGCTGGTAGCCGAACATCTGGCCGTTCACCGGCGGAGGAAGCTCCCCCTCCCGACAATCTTAACATGGTGGCCGACGAACCTATTGAAAAAATGGACAATGACTCTCCGCCTACTGATAGCGGCAGCAGCGGTCGCTCGAAGCCAGGCCCTCAGCGGCCTTCGAGGTGACCCCGTCTTGCTTCTCCTTTTTCATTTTCTTCTCACGGTGGCACTTCTTCATTGGAATATTCGCAGCATTCGCTCCAACCGAGAGGACATAAAGTTGCTGCTACGCTCGCACTGTCCGCTCGTAGTAGCTCTCCAGGAAACAAAGCTACGCCCCTGCGATCGTATTGACTTGGCACACTATACCTCTGTGCGTTTTGACCTACCCCCTGTGGCAGGTATTCCAGCTCATGGAGGGGTTATGTTGCTGGTCCGGGATGATATCTACTACGATCCCATCACATTGCACACCGATCTGCAGGCAGTTGCCATCCGAATTACTCTCCCCACTTTCACATTTTCCATTTGTATTGTTTACACTCCATCGTCATCTGCCGTTACTAGGGCAGACATGATGCAAATTATTGCTCAGCTACCTACACCATTTTTGTTGACTGGAGACTTCAATGTCCACCATCCCCTTTGCGGCTCTCCAGCATCTTGCCAGAGAGGCTCCCTGTTAGCAGACCTTTTCAACCACCTCAATCTTGTCTGCCTCAATACTGGCGCCCCTACTTTTCTTTTGGATACAACTCACACCTATTTCCATTTAGACCTCTCTATATGTACTACCCAACTTGCACGTCGGTTTGAGTGGTACGCTCTTTCTGATACGTATTCGAGCGACCACTTCCTTGTGTTATCTATCTCCTGCATCATACCATATCTCCATGCTCAACTAGTTGGAACATCTCCAAAGCAGACTGGGGGCTCTTCTCTTCCAGGGCTACATTTCAGGATCAAAACTTCACAAGCTGCGATAGTTAGGTCGCACACCTCACGGCAGTCATTCTCACTGCTGCTGAATATTCCATCTCTCATACTACTCTTCTCCACATCGCGTACCGGTCCCCTGGTGGACTGCAGCATGTAGAGACGCTCTACGTGCTCGGCGACGTGCTTTACGCACCTTTAAACGCCACCCTACGATGGCGAATTGTATTAATTATAAACGATTACGTGCGCAGTGTCGTCATGTTATTGAAGAAAGCAAGAAAGCCAGCTGGGCTGCTTTCACAAGCTCCTTCAACAGTTTTACTCCTTCTGTTGTCTGGGGTAGCCTGCGCCGGCTATCTGGAACTAAGGTCCACTCACCAGTTTCTGGCTTGACGGTTGCGAATGACGTCCTTGTGGCCCCTGAGGATGCCTCCAATGCCTTCGGCCGATTTTTTGCAGAGGTTTCGAGCTCCGCTCATTATTACCCTTGAGGGTCATGTTCCCACATGCTGGTGCGAATCTATTGTTATCCTGATTCCTAAGCCGGGGAAGGACATGCGCTTGCCTTCCAGTTATCGACCCATTTCCCTTACCAGCTGTGTCTGTAAGGTGATGGAACGAATGATTAACTCTCATTTGGATTGGCTGCTCAAATCTCGACACATACTTATCAATGTACAATGTGGATTTCGTCGACGCACTCTGCTGTTGACCATCTGGTTACCTTGTCGACCTTCATTATGAATAAATTCTTGTGGAAGTGCCAGACAGTGGCAGTGTTCTTTGATTTGGAGAAATCTTATGACACCTGTTGAAAGGGGGGCATTCTCCGCACCATGCATACATATGGGGCCTTCGTGGTTGCCTCCTTCTTTTTATTCGTGCATTTTTAATGGATTGAAAGTTCAGGGTACGTGTGGGTTCTGTCCTGTCCGACGCCTTTCACCAGGAGAATGGGGTGCCACAGGGCTCAGTTTTGAGCATCGCTCTCTTCGCCATAGCGATCAATCCAATAATGGATTGCCTCCCAGCTGATGTATCAGGCTCCCGTTTTGTGGACGATTTTACCATCTACTGCAGTGCGCAGCCTACATGCTTCCTGGAGCGCTGTCTTCAGCGTTGTCTTGACCGTCTTTACTCCTGGAGTGTCGCCAATGGCTTCCTTTTTTCTGCCGAGAAGACAGTCTGTATTAACTTCTGGCGCTACAAAGAGTTTCTCCCACCGTCCTTACATCTCGGTCCCGTTGCTCTCCTATTCATGGAGACAACAAAATTTTTAGGTTTTACATTTGACAGGAAACTTAGCTGGTCTCCACATGTGTCATATATGGCAGCCTGTTGTAGTCGTTCCCTAAATGTCCTCCGTGTTCTCAGCAGTACGTCGTGGGAAGCAGATCGAACCATCCTACTTTGCCTATATCGGTCGATCATCTGCTCAAAGCTGGTTTTGTATACTCCTGTGCACAGCCGTCCATCTTACGCCGCCTCAACTCTATACAACATCGGGGGTTACGTCTTGCGATCGGAGCGTTCTATACTAGTCCCGTCGAGAGTCTTCATGCTGAAGCCGGTGACTTGCCACTAACCTACTGGCGCGATATACTGCTTTGTCGGTATGCCTGTCGGCTATTATCAATGCCCGACCACCCATCTTATCGTTCCTTTTTTGATGACTCTCTCAACCATCAATACGGGTTGTATGTACCTGCCCTGCTACCCCCTGGAGTTTGCTTTCGTCGCCTCCTTCAGCAACTTGATTTTCCACTCCCTGCAACCTTTAGAGTGGGCGAGAGCCAAATGCCACCTTGGCTCCAGGCTCAGGTTCATGTTCACCTTGACCTCAGCTCGCTCCCAAAGGAGCTTCGGTATACGGCTCGCTTCGTTCGAAGTTCATTAATACGATCTTCATTTATACAGATGGCTCTAAGGCCAATAATGGTGTCGAGTGTTCTTTTATTGTCGGGGCCCACAGTTTCAAATACTGGCTCCATGGCCATTGTTCGGTCTTCATACCTGAGCTATTTGCCCTCTATCAGGCTGTTCTTTACAACTTCCGCCACCAACATTCTGCTTATGTCATCTGCTCAGATTCCATGAGCACCATCCAGAGCCTCAGTGATCTGTATCTGGTTCACCCTTTCGTGCACCGGATCCAACGCTCTCTTCAGCAGCTGGCAGATGACGGTTCTCCGCTTACCTTTATGTGGGTTCCTGGCCATGTCGGTATCCCTGGGAACGAAGCTGCAGATGCTGCGGCCAAGGCTGCGGTCCTCCAGATCGGACAGCTCCTTGTTGTGTGCCTTCATCTGATTTTAGCAGGGTCATTTGTTAGCGCATTTTATCGCTGTGGCATGCTGATTCGTCTACACTTACTGAAAACAAGCTTCGGGCCTTGGACAAACTCTTCACACCCTTCTCGGCGGGAGGAGGTTGTTTTGGCCCGGTTACGAATTGGACACTGCCAGTTCAGCCACCGCCATCTGCTGACGGCTGCGCTGGTGCCGTTCTGCCCATGTGGACAATTGCTGACGGTACGCGACATTTTAATGTCTTGTCCAAATTTTAATACACTGCGCATTGATCTTGGCCTGCCATGTACTCTGGATGAAATTTTAGCGGATGACTCCGGAGCAGCTGCTTGCGTTCTTCGTTTTAGCCATTTGACAAACCTGTCTAAGGACATTTGATTATGCTGTTTTCTTTTAATCCCTTCCTGTTAATGTGCCTTTTATAGTGTTGTCCTTTTTAGTTGCTGTTTTCACATTGTGCCTCGCAGTGCATTCATTATTTAGTCTGGGCACTAATGACCACTGTAGCTGTGGGGGGGGAAAAAAAAAAAGAAAAGAGGCCTTGTGTAGAACCCGTTTCCAGCGATGTGGAAGGCATAGTATACCGTTAGCAGAGCCTGTTCTGTTTATGGTGCAAATGGAGTGGTCTACTGCCTGTCACATCTTTGTAACAGTTCTGAAGTGAATGCCAGGAAGGGGTTCCTTCATCTTCGGAATCAAATCAGAGTCACAAGGATTTAATTCTGGGGGATTATGGTGGATGGTACAGTTCTTTCCAGTCCCATCGACCAAACAGAGCATCCACAGCCCTGCGCTGTATGCACCCACACATTGTCGTGGAAAATGATTCGTGGGTTGCGCAGAAGGTGTCGCCGCTTCTTTCGCAGGTGGCGCTCCAAAAACGAACAGTAATACTGTGCATTGACGGTCTTTGCAAAAGAAGTGGCGACACTTTCTGCCCAACCAACCCATCATTTTGCACTGGGTTCAGATGCAAATATTGTGAAAGGGTCACTTCAGGAGATCTTCTCTCTAGCACAATGGAAAGAACACGTTTCTCCGCTAGAAACACCTTGTTGTATCTCAGAGTCGATTCAGCAAGGGGTGAAAAGTAAGATTGAACTTCATCAAAAATCACATGCAATATGTTAGTGTCGCAAGATGGTACAGCTTGTTAAATGCACAGTACTGGGTCAAGCAACAGTGGTGATTGGCAAATTGGTGCTGATTCACAACTAACCATGAAGACCTATACAGTTTTCATCTAAACATGTCCTTCTATGAAGTTGCTGGACAATGGTTTAATCTGATATTGCAAACTTCATATATGATACCTGTATATATTGTACAGGAAAGGAGGATTTTGTCTCAGAAGTCCTAATGGAATAAAAACAGAAATACCTATTCCTTGTAAATTTGAAGAGTTGTTTATTCAATATTGAAAAGAAAACATGGAGCAAGCTATTGTGCTTTGTAAATTTTGTGAGTTGCAACCAAAATGTTACATTACCATTGGAGCATCTGGGAGACATTCAGTATGCATTTGCACAATCCATTGAAATATGAAGCTAATGCTTAACATGAGGCATATTGACACTGACTACAAAGCTCTTGTTGCCAAGATTGTCTGTAATTTGGATGCTAAGGATTGCATGTTTTAACAGTGTGAAAACTGGCCAGGAAGAATAGAATTAGAGAAATATTTAACAGAAGTTTTTAAAAACTATGATTTTGACTATGTGATAGAATTCTAACAATGGATCCACACTGATTGTGATGAACTGGGGCCAAAGCAGCTGTCAGTTGAAGAATTAAGTGAAAATTTGACTGCCAAAATTTTGAAGCTTTCTAGTCACCACTATGTTGCGAAACACCAGATTTGTCACTTGAAGAAAATCGAGGAAAATTTGAAGCCCAGTGAACTAGCCATTCTAATGCATTTTGTGGAAAATTATTCTTTCATCATCCAAGATGCTGTTCAGGTATATCACTGTGACAAAAAGCTGAAGAAGTAAAGCAACATATTGGCGTATGCATTATCAGTGATTGACACCATTAACGTGCACACATTTCTGACAAAATTAATCAGCAATTTGAAAAGTATGAGGGAAGTAGTAGTACATATTCACTATTTCAGTGATGGTTCCACTGCTCAGTACAAGAATTACAAAAATTTTATCAGCCTGTGCTACTGCAAAAAGCTGAATGATTCTTTTCTTTTTTTTTCACAAGTCACATTAAATCTCTGTGTAGTGAAGCAGCTAAATGCTTATCATCAATAGCCTGCAATAAACTGCAGACAATCAAATTTTAACCCCAAAGGTTTATTCAAATTTTGTGACCAACAAGTACAAGGAATTGAGTTCATTTTTGTTACAAACCAAGAAACAGAAGATGAAAGAAAGCTACAGGAACAAGAATTTGCAAATGGCCATGCTTTAGCTGGAACAATTTTTGCCAGTGGATTTGAACCACATTCAAGTTGGTCATGCTTCAAGTGATTAAGCCTTATTCCTGGCCAGTATATCGCCTGCATCTATGACAATTGCTGGTGGATTGGTAATGTATGTGAAGTTGATATTGAAGAACGTGATTCCCTGGTCAGTTCATGCACCCTTTTGGTCCACTATGTATGGTCTATTGGCCTGAAAGATAAGATCAATGTTGGCTTCCTGAACAGCATATCATCATGAATATTGCAGCCGCTTCAGGAACTAGAACAGGACATCAGTACAATTGTCCAGAAGCCATGTTGAATAGTATTGAAGAAAAATTTAATTCCATGAAGCAATAATTTGAAATAGCACCCCCTTGAGCACCAGTGTGAAGAGACCCACATATTAGCTTGGGAACCAGGACAAGAGACCCACGAGGCTTTGGAACCTTGATAATGAAACCAGCAAACAGCCATCTACATGTAACAGAATAAGGCATGTTTGACAACATCATAATACCCCTTTTGCCTTTGCAACCATACACAGTCACTACCAGGATAGGTAAGGAAACTAACTCAACTAATGGTTTTGAACTGGTCGAATAAAATTTTCTTGGTTGTCATGGCTAGTTGGAACATCAGCATTAAGGTATCAGTTGTCATTGTTGCTTGTCTTGAAGTTATGGGTTTAGCCACCTGTACCATGTTGCAATCTTAACATATTACATATGACTTTTGTTGAAGTTCAACCTCATATTTGATACCTTTGCCGAACTTACTCTAAGATCCAACAGGATATTTCCAATGCAGAAAATTGTTCTCTTTCCAGTGGTGCTGGATGAAAAGTTTCTGAAATGATCCTTTTGCAATATTTACATCTGAACTTGCCATATTTATTGTAATTTTAAATTCAGTGCCATGTTTGTGACTGAGTATAATAAAAAATAATTGATTAAGCACGAAGATATGCTGATAGAATCATGTCCCAGGCTTTGTCAACAATTGTACCGAGTTGTAGTTCCTCTGTATTTTTTCTTCTTCAAATATCGTACTCCAAAGAGGGTCAAAAATCTGTGCATTTTTCTCTGCAGGTTTTTTGAACCCCTTTCATACATTGTGCTGGTTCACAAAATGCTTCACATTCTGTCACATTGTATTTTTCTGACTCACAGGTAAAAGTTAAGCAAGATCAGAAAGTAAGAATTTCCTTCAACTTTTATAGTCCTGTCTTCCTCAGTTGCATGTAATATTACGGTATATTAATAATTTTTACTTATGGACCATCTGACAGCAACTGAATAAAACACAATTTTAGTGCCCTATGCGTTTCGCCTTTATTTTCTGCAAGGCATCATCAGTGGCCTGGAATATGTACATATGTTAGCTATTTTATTTACATTTTTGTCATTTTGCCTATAGGTTATAAACAGTTCTGGTGGTTGGTATTTCCTATTAAGTAGTAATGTTTTGAACTGTACTTACAGGTTGCAACAGGAGCGTAATATGTAGGAAATTGTCCACGCAACCTGTAATTTCTTTCATATTCCTACTATTCTTTACTTAAAACTGCCCCCCCCCCCCCCCCATCTTTAATAGCTGCCTTGCTCCACTTGAGATTTTCTTTTCATTTTCTGTCTTCATACGTGCAACATAGTTTGTTGTTTGCATTTAAATACTGTGTCAAATAATTGCCTCTTTAATGTATATCTGTATGATCTCCGCTATCTGTTAGGCTAAAATTGTTGCTTAATTTAATCGAGTAGACATCGCCCTTCTGATGAGTCAGTGTCTTTCTAGCCGCACATCTACTTTTATGTTGCCTATTTTATGAAAAGGACAGGTTGCTGCTCACCATATAGTGGAGATGTTGATTCGTGGACAGGTGTAACAAAAAGACTGCTAAACAAGTAAGCTTTTGATCAAGACACTTTCTTCTGAATTAGACAATACACACACACACACACACACACACACACACACACACACACATTTACGCTGATGCCAGTCTCATTTACATGATCACTGTGTCTGACTGTTGAGGCCAGACTGCGAGTGACAGCACATGATGGGAGAAATAACCTAGATGGTGGGGGTGAGGCTGAGGCTGAGGCTATGGTGGGGGGAGGGGGGGGGGATAGAAGTGTGACAGGAATGAGGTGGAGAGAGGGTGGGGCAGCTAGGAGCAGTCAGGAGGTTAGACAGAGGGCAGGGGGGGGGGGGGAGGGGGGGAGTGAGTGCAAAAGGAGAGAAGTGAAAAAGACTGTGAGTGCATTGGTAGAATAGAAGACTGGATAGTGCTGGGTTGGAAACAGGGAAGGGGATATGTGGGTGAAGAAACAGTAACTAACGAAGGTTGAGGCCAGGAGGGTTATGGGAACATAGGCTGTATTGCAGGGTGAGTTCACACTTGCACAGTTCAGAAAAGCTGGTATTGGTAGGAAGGCACAGGCTGTGAAGCAGTCATTGAAATGAAGAACATTGTGTTGGGCAGCATGTTCAGCAACTGGGTGGTCCAATTGTTTCTTGGTCACAGTTTTCCAGTGGCCTTTGGCCATTCATGCAGGCAGAGAGCTTGTTGGTTGTTATGCCCATGTGGGTGTGACAACCAACAAGCTGGCTATCCACATGAATTGCCACTGACAAACTGACTAAAAGACAGCTGGACCACACAGTTGCTGAGCACGTTGCAAAGACAACATTCTTCATTTCAATGTCTGCTTTAAAGCTTGTACCATCTGGATCCTTCCTACAAATACCAGCTTTTCTGAGTTGCGCAGGTCGGAACTCTACGTGCAATATATCCTACACTCTACTAACCCTGCTGGCCTCACCTTCGCTAGTAACTGTTCCTTCAGCCACCTGTCCCCTTCCTGGTTCCCACTCCAGCACTGCACAACCTACTACTCCACAATTCCACAAGCGCAGCCACAGGATTTTTACTTCTTTCCTTTTCCACTCTCCCACCCTGCCCCCCCCCCCCCCCCCCCCTCTATTTAACCTTCTGACTGCACCTAGCTGGCCTGCCCTGCCCTGCCCCCAACTTGTCTCTGTATGCTTTCACAAAAAGCAATTTACTATCCCCTTGTTTCTCTCATTATGCGCTATCACTTTCAGTCTGGTCTCCCGCTGCCAGTGACATTGGCCATGTGTGTATGAGTTGTGTTTGCATGAGTGTGTGTGTGTGTGTGTGTGTGTGTGTGTGTGTGTGTGTTGCCAGGTTCAGAAGAAGGCCATTTATCTAAAAGCTTACTTGTTCAGCAGTCTCTTTGTTGTGCTAGCCTCTAACAACATATTAACTATATTATGAGTAGTAATCTATCCCTTTCGTAATATTTTCATTATTCCACCATGGATTTTCCATTCTTTATATTGCATCTTACACATCTTGGATCACTCCAAATTCCAAAGTTAATTAGGACTACCACATACCGTATCTTTCTTTATTGTTTAATGAAATGTAGGCAGTTTTGTTTCATTTGATGCTTGTCAACATTGTTTTCTATTTGTTTTCTACTGGAAGAATGTGTTACGGGTGAACAATATTCTGCATGGCAGATTATACTGATGTATGACGTATGTCATGTATTACATTTTTATTTATATGTTTATATGTAAGACTGACTAAACTGCAATTTTTTTCAGTGGTCGGAGGATGAGTAATGGAAACTGATGATTGTAGAACCAAAAGAATGCGCGGAAGAGCTCGAGGACGTGGTAGGGGGAGGGGAAGGGGAAGGGGCAGAGGACGTGGGAAGAAGGCAATAAAGGTGAGTAAATGTATGTATAGGTTAGAACTTTGATATTGTATTAACATATGAAATAGTGGTCTTATGATATTCGCACTGGCCAGAAATAATTTGAATAGAAGAGATTAGAGGCTGACAGACACACATTGTAGATATCACCCATACAAAATACTAAGTAAGAAGGATTTTATTTCAAACTGAAGTTTGACGTAATTATTCTGTTTAGCAGTTTACCCCATAGTCTGGGCTCTATTGGATAATTAAATAATTCAGTGATTCACAGGTTATTTGCCCAATTTTTGTGCACAGGCATGTTGTAAAAACCAATTTGCTGGTTGAGTGACTGTATTTGATTGGTATATGTGTAAAGCTACATATTGACCCTTTACAATGTATTACAAAGTAGGGAAAAAAATGAAGTCCCATGCTTCTTGACAGAGCATAGGGGAACGACACGGGAGACCCGCACTGCCGTACTAGGCAAGGTCCTAATGGAGGTGGTTTGCTGTTGCCTTCCTCCAACCATAATGGGGGTGAGTGATGATGATGATGAAGACGACACAACACCCAGTCATCTTGGGACAAGTGAAAATCCCTAATCTCGCCAGGAATCGAAACAAGGACCCCGTGCTCGGGAAGTGAGAATGTTACCGCGAGACAACAAGCAAAGTACACCATTTTAAACTTGGTAACATAAAGAACATATTTACACAAATTATGCTATTACTCGGCAAAAATGCACTGTATGCCCAGCAATAGTGGGAGCTAACTTTGTCATGTGGCTAACTGTAGCCACATTCCATTTTAAAGTAGTGTTTGTTGTTTCCTTGTAGCACAAATGCAGAAAAAGATTACAATTGTAACAGCTTGCTGTTAATGTCAATAGTTTTACTGATGATTTCAAGAAGTAAGATGCTGTAGTGCCAACAGACACGATGATAAAATGTTCAATCAGATGATGAGAAGCAATAGTTATGTAAGTCAGCAGTGTGTAAATTACCGGAGAGAGGGGGACATCATCAACTGGAACAGGAGTCAGGTATCCGCCTGAAAGCGGAAGAAGCAAACTACACACCCTAAATGTTTCTGTGATACTACAAATAAATATATTATTAGGAGCAATTTCTTGAATATTATTAAAAATACAAGGCATTAAAATCTTTGAAAAAACTTCCCAGTGTTTTTTTGCACGGAAGTGGACTTGCAGGCTAGCAAAGAAACTCAGAGACTAACTGTTCCATAGTTTTAAAAGGTATCAGAATAAATAAGCTGCCTTGTTGGAACAAGAGCACATAATTGCATATGACATTAGATTTTTATGAAAAATAGAGTGCCAAAATTTAAGTAGCCAGTTGTCAAGCTGTATGTACAAACAAACATGCATGTTGTATGCCCCTACATTATGCGAGCTGGACCCACAATGCTGAGATTCTATTTCAGCAGGTGGACTGGGTTGGGTGTGTGTTGTGGTGTTGTTGCATTGGTTGTGATAGGTAGGAGAGAGGGAGGAAGGAGACAGTAAGGGGGTTTGGGCGTGCGCAGCTAGCAGCTTGGAGAGAGGCAGAAAGCAGGTTTGCTGGCTAGGAATGCAGGAGGGAGAAGGGCCAAGTGCATGTGCTAGTCATGTGATACACGGGTAATGTAGCCAGTGGGATGCGGCACACGATGAACAATGGTGACATGGAGATGTGGATTGGGAGAGGGTGACAGGACAGTGAAGAGTACCGTATTTACTCGAATCTAAGCCGCACCTGAAAAATGAGACTCGAAATCGAGGAAAAAAAAAATTTCTGAATCTAAGCCGCACCTGAAATTTGAACTCGAAATTCAAGGAGAGAGAAAAGTTTTAGACCGCACTTCCAAATCGAAACAAAGTTGGTCCATTGTAACATGAGCACAATTGGGGTCGAATGGATCAAGATAGAGCTTCAATAGTTTGGTTCGAGTCGTAAGCTTAAGAGTTAAGCTTTACCAAGTAGCCATTGCTATGTGTCAGGCGCCCCATCCATATTTATACAGGTATCATTCCTTTTTCACTTGCTTCGTCTGATTTGAATCAATTGCTTATTTTGCTTTGATCTGGTAAGTGCCGTTCTCTTTGTTATAGGTGTTTACCTCACTCTAAGCTGAAAATGCATTATTGTAGTGTGTCATGCATTGTTTGTCGCATTCTGATAATGAGTGTTTACGACCTGTCGCCGATCGCTGCATGGCTTGCTTTTGTGCACGTACTGCGGCTTACATAAAAAAATAAAATCAAATCAAATTAAAAAAAAAATTGTTGTTACTTACACTGCTGCTTTCTTTGATAATGATGAACAAGAATCAAATAATAGACTGCGTATGATAGAAGATGTTCTGAATGAGAGTTTAGTGAAAATTTTTATCCGTTTGAAAACCTTGCAGACGCCTGTTTAGTACATTACATTCTGCACAGAAATTAGATTCATCTTAGATTTAAAAATCTAGTCAGTTTCCGTGCTTCATTTCTGACTGTATCACTATTCAGCATAAGAATAATGCGAATATAAACATGACATGATATGTATATTCTTCCGCATTTGCTGTTGTCTCACTCTAGTTTTGTAGTTCATTTGGCAGACAGGATTTAAATGAGATAGCAGCAAACACGAAAGAATACATGGCATAATGTTTATATTCTTCTACCTTTTCTTTTAATTTATTTACCGACGCAGAGGTTTTGGCGCCAGTATTTATCTTTGTGCCTGCAAAACATGCCTGTGTAGCGCTACATATATTAGATGGCAGAAGTTTGTTGTGGCGGCACCTACCAACATTTTTCAGAACTTCCGCTTACTTTGCACTCGATTCTAAGCCGTGGGCAGTTTTTTGGATTACAAAAACCGGAAAAAAAGTGCAGCTTAGATTTGAGTAAATACAGTAGACAGTGTGGGAACAGTGGGTTTACAGAGATTGAGACCGGGATGGTTAAGAGAGCGAATGGTGTATTGCAAGGATAACTCCTGTATGTGTAATACAGAAAAACTGGTGGTGGAGGGAAGGATCCAGATGGATCTGGTTATGAAGCATTCACCAAACTCCAGTGTGTTGTGCTGAACTGCATTTTATTCCACTGGCTGCTCAGCTTTGTTCTTGGCTACACTTTGGCAATGGCTGTTCATTCTGGTGGACTGCTGGTTGGTTGTCATACTGACACAGAAAGCTGTGCAGTGATTGAAGCAGAGTTGGTTATGACGTTGCTGTTTGCACAGGTTGCCCTACCTCTGGTGATATAGGATAAGCCTGTGACAGAACTGGAGTAGCAAGTGGTGGATTGGGCAGGTCTTGCACCTGGGTCTTCTACAGGAATAAGACTGGTGTGGCAAGGGGGTTGGGATTGGGTGTGGGAGTAACAGAAGGATAGTCCAGTGTGTATAAGTTGGGTAAGTGATGGAATAACACTTTAAATGGCATGGAAATGATCTTGGGTAAGACATCCGTCATATTTGGGCATGATGATAGAACATCAAATCCCCAGTGAAGGATATGCTTCAATTGTTCCAGTCCAGGGTGATATTAGATGACGAGGGGATGCTCCATTGTGTTGATTCTTGGGTGTGGTGGGAGGATTAGATGTGTTTGAGGAAATCTGTTTGTGGACTAGATTGCGGGAGGTAGTGCCTGTCTGTGAAGGCTCTGGTGAGACCTTCAGCAAATTGGGCAAGGGAGTTCTCATCACTGCAGGTACACTGTCCATAGCTGGCCAGGTAGTATGGGAGTGGCTCTTTGGTGTGGAATGGATAACAGCTGTCAAAATGCAGGTACTGTTGGTGGTTAGTTTGTTTAATATGGACAGAGATGTGGATGGAGCCCTCGGAGGAGGTTGAGGTAAATATCCAAGCAGGTCGCATATTGGGTTGTTGAGGAGGACCAGGTGAAGCAGAAGAGAGAGAAAATCTTTAGGTTGTGGAGGAATGAGGATTTGGTGTTTAGGCACTGAGTCCAGATCGTAAAGGTATCATCAATGAACTCGAACCAGAAAACGGCTTGGGGTTTTATGAGGCTATGGTGGTTTCATCTAGATAGCCCCTAGAAAGGTTAGCATAGGAGGGCACAATGTGAACGCACTTGGCTGTACCGCATATTTGTTGATATACCCTTCCATCAAAGGAGATGTAGTTGTTTGAAAGGATATGAACAATGCAGGGGCGCAGAGGTTTGTGTATGGAGAGGGGAAGGGGGGGAGGGGACACTCTAGCTTGACAAAGGATTCATTTCCTTTTTCTAGAATGTGTGCCTGTCGGCGACTCAGTGCTTCTGCTGCTCAGTATGTGGTCTCATTTTCTCCTGAAGTATTTACAAAAAGTGCCATTTAACATTTTGTTGTTGGCCAAACATGCAAATTGGCCTTTGGACTGTCATACAGAAGACGGTTGTTTTCCTTTCCACAAAAATATATAGTGACACTACTTCTCCTGATAATTCCATTGACAAAATTTTGAGAGAAAATGGGTCCCTCCATACTGTCTAGAACTAAATGCTATAGAATTGGTCTGGAATCTTGAAAAGAATACGAACCGTTGTCGTAATCATCAAACACCTTACTCTAGAAGCTGAAAGAAATGATTACTGATGCTTTAGCTGCTAGTAAACAAACATTGTGTCACCAGACATGGTGAAAGCCTTTAGATGTAATACCATTTCAATTATTTACTTGTCAGTTCTACGGCTTTTATATTCAAGTAGCTTCTCTTTTGCCCGCACAAGGTTGAACAGACTTCATACCAGACCTTTCAATCAAAGAGCAGTCTGACATGGTCTCTGAGAATTAAACCCGCCATGCTCAGAACCAGAAACATTAGCCACTAGAGCACAAGGTTACTCTGATTTAGTTGTTGTGACATTAGGTTTCACTAACATTAGAACACTGCAAAAAAAAAAAAAAGTTTGTGATGACTACTGGAAGAGAAATACTTTGGTGAATGAGACTATTGAAAATATAATAAAATTTATTTGGCACTGAACTGAACAAAAAGACAGTATTATCTCTTGTAACTGAAACAGCAGACAACAAATATGTGGATGCAGGTCAGGGATCTAGCAACATCACTGGGTAAGATAGTTTTACCGATGCTGTCAGTGAAGTGGCATTAACAGCAAAGTTGAGACGTTCTGTATGTCCTGTTTCTGTCCTTATTCTTCATGGACTCTTTCGTTCAGTGGCATGTACAGAAGTGTAGTGTCTGACAGGGCTACTCTTGTAAGAATACTGGAGTGTACCCTATTATTACCATCCATCCCTACTTCTTGGATGTATATCCAATTGTGCCACACTCTGGCCAGGTCTTCTGTTCTTTTCACCAGTTAATTAGAGTGAAACATGCATAAATTCAACAACAAATGTAAGCAAATTTGAGTAGTTGATAGGCACAAGATTAAAAACAGTTACTAAGCCTTTGGATGATGTGATTCTACAGAGCCAAGTAGTACATAATACCTGCACAGCTACATTTCCCTAGCCAACATTAGCACCGCATCTCAGCCGGTGTGAGGAGGGAAGAAATGTTGGCGTGGGAGGGGGGTTGAGGTGATTGGAGGGAACAGTTGCTTATGGCAGAGATGAAGAAGCAGCAAGTTCAGTGTATAGTTCTGTAGCACTGTTCAGCCTTCCATATGCAGGCAAGGTGACATGTATGTGGTGCACAATGACATGGAGAAATGGACTGGAAGTGGGGAGAGAACAGAGGAAGAGAGAGAGACTGTGGAGTGGAAGGTTTGAGTGTAGAATGAGTGAAGTGGGGGCTGGGGTGATGTTGGTGAGGGACAGGGGCTTGCAGAGAGATTGAGGCCAGGAGGACTGTGGAATCAAAGGCTGAGTTGTAAGAATAGTTACCTTCCTTGTAGTTTAGACCCTAACTTGACTCATCTGGCACTCACACTCTTTGTTCCACAGTCTCCCCTTCCTCTTTTTATTTTACCCTCCCGGCACACTCCTCCGCATCATTGTGCACTGCACACAACTTCCCCTGTGTGCAGCCATAACAAATTCTCTAGGGCAACATTCATATCCTGTGTGCCTGTTCCATTCCTTCACCCTTCCTCAACCCTCTTTCCTGCTCTTTATCCTGCTCCCCCTCGCCCTCTCCACCTGACAAAACCCCTCATCCCAGTTGAGCTGCATGCCAGCGCAATGTAATTGCTCCCACCCATTCACCCCCTCCTCTTCCCAGCTCCTCCTATAAATGGAATGCCATTCAGATTATTTTTCATCACAGTATTTAGGAATAGCAGGAATTTTCTTCTGCACTCGTGATAAACTTGATGTTGCTGTGTATGCTCTCAAGGGGTTACTAGAATTCCATGAGGTTTCTTCATGATGCAGTTTCTTCCACAAGTTAGTAGAAATATCATTGTTTCAACTGTGCAGTTTCCAGAACTGTCTCTTTGTGGTGCTCCATATAAAGTCATTCCATTTCTGGAAATAAGTCAGAAGTGCATGTCAAAACAGTTTGTGTCCTCTGACAGATGCCCATCAAGGCATGTACAATTTGGTTTCTTCAGATGTCAGTTACGGCTACAGGCACCTAGCATTTACAGTATTGGATGGATGTGTGAATGCTAGTGCATTGGTCTTCACAATACTATATAACAGAGTGTTGTGCAGAACTCATATGATGTGTCTACTTAGATCATCAGGCAAGTCTGCAGTTGCAGACTAGTTTCATCGAAGGAACATACATTAATCTTCGAGCAGACCAAGATGCTCTGTTCTGCTGTCACTTTTGGAACTTGGTCATTAATGAGGCAATAGTAATAACAGTAAACAATAATCGTTTCAATCAGCATCTTGCTTTCATACAATATTCTGCGTGGGATCCTGCAATAGTGCAAAATCAGTAAGAACACACATGCTCAACAGTGATGTATGCACTGAATACTTCATACTAGGAATGAATGAGGAGAAAGACTAATTGAGTTCTGTAATAAATTTCAGCTAGTAGTAGCGAATACTCTGTTGAAGAAACAAAAGAGGGGAAGGTACACTTGGAAAAGGCCGGGAGATACAGGAAAATTTCAGTTAGATTATGTCAAGGTCAGACAGAGATTCCAAAATCAGGTACTGAATTCTAAGGTGTACCCAGGAGCAGATATAGACACAGTTCACAAAGTAGCAGTGATAAAGAGTAGACTCAAGTTTTAGAGCATACTGAGGAAAAATCAATGAAGTGGGACACAGAAGAATGAAGAGATATGCTTGAAGTTCTCGTAGGCTATAGATATTGCGATAAGGAAAAGCTCAGGTCAGATAAAGAGGAATGGCCATCTCAGAAGAGGGCAATCACAGAAGGTGAAAAGAAACATAGGTACAAAGGAGAAAAATGTGAAGAAACTATGGATAGCAAAAGAATTACTTTAGCTAATCAACGAAAGAACGAAGTACAACAATGTTCATGAAAATTCTGGAATACAGAAATACAAGTCACTTAGGAACAAAATTACAAGGAAATGCAGGGAAGCTAAGGTGAAATTGCTGCATGAAAAATTTGAAGATATCGAAAAAGAAATGATTGTCGGAGTGAATGACTCAGTGACTCAGCATACATAAAAGTCAAAACAACCCGCAGTGAAATTAAAAGCAAGCTCGGTAACATTAAGAGTGCGATGGGAATTCCACTGTTAAATGAAGAGGAGAGAGCAAATAGGTGGAAAGAGTTCGTTGAAGGCTACTTTGAGTGGGAGGAGTTGTCTGATGACGTGATAGAAGCAACACCAGGACTTTGGGAAAGTAGTAGGGTACCCAAGAATTTATACAAGATCATTTCCTGTAAAAATTTGGCACTTCCCCTCAATATGATGAGTGGAAAAATTGTCAGCACGTTGCTTGAGGGCCACATGGTACTCAGATGATAACCTGAGAAAATTTCATCAGTAGAATTTCCCAAAAGATCCTCCATTTGAATGTAATTAACTGTTTCATCAAGTAAAAGGAAGAGAGAGATTCCACACAGGAAGAAAAGTTTACAGATGCTAATGTATAAGGTTATACCTAACAGAAAAATGTCAGTACTGCCAACACACGTGCACACACACACACACACACACACACACACACACACACACACACACAATTATAAGTATGTACACTGTTTTAACTTTCAGTACTCATAGGTCCTTTCATGGGAAGGAAAAAGGGATGGATTGGAGAAGATTAAGAAGTAAGGGCATGTTATTCAGAGCCCAAGATGAGAAGGAACCACCTGTTGTGAGGACAAGGCTTGTCCTGAAGATAAGTACGGGCCAGCAGGTTTCTCATGGTTTCATAATTTGCTCTCCATTTCCATATTGCTGATGTGAGGGAAAGAACAGAAAATATTCCACTGCATAGCGACAGATTTTGTCTTACGATATTTAGACCATTGTTAAGCCATTCTCTGCCATCATCTTCCTTTGAAGAATGGTCACCAACAGAGTTTCTTTCGAGCCTGGATGGAAAGCAATAAAATTCAATTACAAGCATTGGGCTTCACAAACAGCAGCTGTGTCACAAATTTTAATGCCATTCAGTCAACTTTAAGTGGTTGAACGAAGACGTAAAAGAAATTTCTCTCTCATAAAAATAATATTCATTCAAGAACTTTCTCAAAATTATCTGTGTGTTATTGGGGATGGGGGGGGGGGGGCAACAACAAGAGGAATATACAGTGTCACTGTGCTAAAAATAGTCTCAGATCTCTTAGTGGGATACCTAGAGTTGTAATGTTGGGGAACATCGTATGCATTATACTTTACCTCCTTGGTTTTTCATTTTGTTACTGTCTGTCATATCCAAGAGCACATCTGGTGCCCAATTGAATGGTGTCCTCAACAAGGACAAAGCAAATACCAGTCTCAGCACATATTTTACATTTGCATGTACCACAATTCTAAAGATGTTACAAGTAGTCATTTAGACAGGGGGGAGTGGGGTGGGGGGGGGGAGGAGGAGATCACGTTGTTGTTGTTGTTGTTGCCATGATTTGCAGTTCAGTTGTGTATTTTATTCTGTACAAGATTTAAGGTTTCTCAAACAGAACTATTAGTGATTCAGACTTTCCAGGATACTGAATTGCTGTCAAATGAATGGTTCACAGACAGGCATGTCAGCAATTTAAATATCTGTCTGGTCATCCATATTTAGATAGTCCGTGGTTTCCCTAACTCATTTATGGCATAAAGAAATTGCCACAATAGCGCTTTCGAAAAGGACATACCAATTCCCTCCTCAGTCCGTCTCCAACCTGAGTTTTTTATGACTCCAACCTAGATGAGAAATGAACCTGTAATTGAATCCTTTGCAAACCCTAATTCTCTATAGCTGTTTTAACGATTTATCACATTTGACAGGTGCCTTTGTAGTCCCCTACTGATTTTTCCACCATTTTATTAGTACTGCTCATCCCTGGAGTGGAGCAGTTTGCACATTAATTCTCGTGCAGAGGATCCAGGCTACTGGGAAAAGATTTAAGCACATTATCTGGCTTCCGTTACTAAAGAGGTGGACCAGTCCCCTACAATGAAGCAGTCTCAATTGTGTATGACTGCCATGGATTTTTCCTTGGTGGAAAGACTAGAACAGTGTGCACTCAGCCTCATGATGCTAATTGAGGAGTTAATTAAATGAGAAGTAGCAGCTCCAGGGTCTGAAAAGTTGACAATGGCCAGGAGAGTGGTGTACGGACCCCAGGTCCCTCTCTACAGCATCCTGAAAGATGCCAGATGGCAAAGGAGATCGCGGGGCGTAGTGGTAGAAAACTAGCGTGTCCATCAAAAAGTTAGCTTCTATACCTCCTCCTCCATGGTAAACTGAATTTTTATGTTAACTTTATTCTTTTGTTCATGAAAAAGTTCTTTTATGACTCCACAATGCAATCGCATCATGCACATAGTGAAAACAGATGTTTGACTTTTTAATGGCCATGCCTAGTGCCTGTGCTTCAGATTATACCACAAAAGAGTTAAACAGCTCCCAGTCATGATTCTATCCATTTGTTCATAATACTGGTCATTCAGTTTAAGTACATAGTCATGGAGTTAATTGGAGAAGAAATGGAATATATCAGAACTTTGTTAGAGAGTGGATGATCGTCCTTACAAATAGAAAGGTTATTGTAAACATCATGGAGGGTCTCAGTACCATACATCCGTCCGAGAAATCTAGTACCTGTCATTAAAGTTGTCATTGACAGTATAGAAAAGGTCTTGGAAACAGTGGCATGTTATTGTAGTGCATAAACCCATGATCCAGGTGCAGGAATATTTGTCAGGCTGAGATGCTTGACAAACGCAGGAAGGTACAGATATATACAGAATATTGAGCAACTGTGGACCGTTATACATGGATAATATAAAGAGAATAGTGAAAAAGCAAAGGAGAAACTATTAGATCAGCACTGTTGGAACACATTTTGCAGTGAGGAAACCACAGGATTCAATTTGATAAGATCCAAGTGCTGACATCGACAGGCTGGTAGATAAGCTGCTCAGAGAGACAATAAAGATTGCCAAGCACAACAGTTTTAATGTTACTGGGAAAAGAGTTAAGCACATTATCTGGCTTACAGTATAAAAGAGAAGGTGCACCAGTCCCCTACAATCGAGCAGTCACAATTGTGTACAACAACAGCCAGCTATACTTGAATTTCAAAAACATGTCCTGCCCAACCACAGATTACCTCAATTTCAGTCAGCAGTAAGCACCTGTCTACAGTGAAAGGTAACTATAATGACCCCTCCACCTTCTCAAGATGTCCTACACAGACAAAGACATTGTGTTTACCAAGACATTCGTTGATCAAAATATTGTAGCATGGAAAATTTTAATATTTTATTCTTGTAGCAAAGAACAGATGGCAAAGAAGAAGAAGAAGAAGAAGAAGAAGAAGGTAATGTATTGTAAAACCAATTAATTGTTATACTCCTTCTATTCAGGTAATTGAAAGTGATGAGGAAGAAACTCCTCTTCAGGCACCAGAAGAAGTGACAGAAGGAAATGAAGAAAACTTGCAGCCTCCAAAAAGTAAGTTACTTGTATACAACATCGAAGTGGAAAATATAACTGTCCATAGTTACATGTGAACCTCATAAATTTTAAATCAAAGTGCTGGAGTGGCTAAGACATTGAATTCATATTTTGGAGACATAAGTTTCAAATTACTTTTCATCTATGCAGATTTATATTGCCGCATTGTCTTTCAACAAATTCACAGGTGATTACTGTCCCAACCATTCTTCTGTGGAACAAATGCTGTTTCTCTGATAACCTCAATGTCAACCATTTTCTAGCTTGCAAAAAGTAGCTTGCACACTTTTGAAGACAAACAGTTTTGAGCAATGCTATGGAAGAACAATGTACTGACCTGAAGCTGGAACAGTCAAGGATACATTTAATTGTGGGGAGCCAGAGTGTGTCTGGTAAAGTGTTTCCGGTTGTGTGAAGGTGTAATATTTAGCAGGCCAATGGAAACTTATGAGGAGTTTAAAGAGTGAATTCTAGAACATTCGGTGTAGAAAGTACCTATGCAAATTTCAGAACATGTTGGATTGGAATGAGTTGGGCTGAAGCTATGTACTTTCTTAAAAGAAAAAAAGGTTAGTTTAGATATTGCCATCTCATCACACATGCCATGATGGCAACTGTAAAAGCTATTCACACTTGAAATTTTTGTATTACCAAGCAAAAAAATGTTTCCAGTTTTTATCACAAGAAAGGATGGAATGGTACATATCCTGGTCATTTTTGTTGGTGTTTGTTTCCACTCCAGTAAGCTGTATGTGGCTGCTACTTGTTCAATGCAGGCTTTAAGTGGCCAGTATTTGCACCATTGGTGATATTTGTTTTATGGGCTGTAGACTATGGTCTGAGGCATATTTTTCTGTGTAACATTTTGTTTCATGGTGCTAGAGACATGATCAGAAGCTACAATAACTCAAAAGCAGTATCAAACCAAAACAAGCTCACACAAAGCTAAACTATTTGAAGGTATCCACACAACACTCATTTCAAGGCATCATAAAATTGCTGCATAAGATCGTGGAGTCGCACCATTGTGAGAGTCCTCCAAGAACTGTATACCACAGTATTTAGAGAATGAGCTTGATCATTTATGAACTGTTTTTAGAAGAAACAGCTAGTCTGATGGAGGTAAATAGGGCACTCCTCCCTAAAAGATCTGGAGCTTCTAGTGAAAAAGAGCTGAGTAAAGGGAAAATTTTCCTCTCATTCCTAAAAACAGTTACAGATAACAGTAGCAAAGTACTAAGAGGACACAATATTGACACAGTGATTAAACTAATGAGAAAGGTGTACAAATAATTAAACACTGCAGAGGCCCTATGCCCACCACTTGTCACAGCAGGAGTATATAAAATTCCTTGCACATGTGGTCAGTTGCACATAGAAACTACAAAAAAAAGCATTTACACCTAACTTAAGGATTGCAAAAGCGAGTGCAGTCTGAGAAATATGAATTAATCAGCAGTAGGAGACATCTATTGTATGAATAGGCCACAGAAATTCAAAAGCACAAAAACAATTTCAACAAAAAAGGAAGAGAATTGAAACTAGACAAGTTGTGGATTTAAATGCTACATAAAGCAAAAAGTGCCAATTGTTCTATGCTACCAGCTCATTAACAGACACTGGAATGACTTTTCAATCTTGGGCAGCAGTCTGGTGATGTCACAAACCAACTGTTTCGTGAATATGTATACAATATTCAGTTTGCTGAGCTTGTTTAAACTTGATATTGCTTTGGGTTTTTGTAGTCTTTGATGTGTCTACTACTAAGAGACAAAATGTTAGGTACAGGTTGTGAAATAGCACCCTTAGAACGGAAATAACCAACAATCTACAAATTTGTGGCAAGAGATGGAAGGAGTAGTTACAAGGTAAATGAATTAAACCTAGATTCATCTCCCTCTAAAACCCAAAAGACAACCCTCGTGAAGCAGTCAGGTAGAAAGAACATATTACCATGTCAGACACACAAGTAAGCCACATGATGTCAGGGAGATTTGAATGGTATTAAATATTACTCTTCACTACGGTACAGGTGCGACATCCATTGTCATGTTTCTCAGAAACCTTCCCAGTGATCATCCTGACATGTTATTCAGTCAGTTGTGCAAGACCCTAATGTAGCTTATACACTTCAATAATTACAACATGACCTTTGTCAATATTCTTCCTCTTACACTGGTGATATCACTGAGCAATGAAGTTGATCCAAATCTACTGGTTAATTCCTATTCACATTCCTCTCTTCAGCCTATAGCTCCACAAAATATTCTTAGGGTTATTGATACTTCGATTTCTAGGTTTGTATAGATCTTCTGCAATGTTCCTGTTAGGACTGAAGCAGACAGACTTGCATTGTTTCTGAAACCTCATATCTAATATAGCAGTTCTCAATTAAACCGACCATGTGACTGATTGTGTTGCAACCTGCAGTTCCCAGTTTACTCTAATTCTTTCTTTAGTACCGTTAAATCCGTTTTCAGATGAACTTTCTTTTCCTTTTTTGTTTCTTTTTGCATTCTTAAATTAAACATGTTGTGCTTTAGAGGCTCAAGCTACGTACACCATTCAGTAAATATTTTTGGTTGTTCAGAACACAAAAAAGCAGCTTTTCCCAGTGGAAAATAAATTTTGTTCCTCTTCAAGTGATACCTGAACAATCACAAAGTAGCCCTCAGTAACCATGGCTTTAATTGTTGAATTGTCCTACACACTAATGATAGGATATGAATAGAATGAATTTGTTTAGTGAACTTACCACATATTGAGTGTTAAGAATAAATGTTGTGTGATAATATGTGGTCTTCATAATTTATTTTGTTCTATGAACTATGTGCAGCAGTATTGTTGTTGTAATTGGTGAATGTTATGTTTTATTTACTATCCGGTGTTCATTCTGTTTCTGGTAGAATGAGTGATGAAACAGTTCATAATACATCACAGACACTAGATGCAACTCTGTATTAGAAAGTAAAGTAAAGATGAAGCACATCATACCTACAGTCTTCCTCACTTCTCCCAAGGTTATTCCACCATCCACCCAAACTAGTAAATGTCTTGGTCCATCTTGGTCTCCTAACCCATTGTCACATGGATCATATTTCTATAACAGGTTTGATCACCATGTCCTATTCCAGTCCTGTTGCAGGCATGTATTACCATATCAGAGACAAGGCCACCTGTGAAACTGTTAATGGGATACCAGTTATGCTCCAACATTTGCACAGCCTTTTAGGTGGATGCATGACAAACAACCATCTGTCCTCAATTTCATGACTGCTTTACAAACCATGCCATCTGGCTCTTCCCCTAACTATCCCCTCCTCTGATAACAGCTTCTCGCAATTAAAATGGTGGCAATTGCCCCCACAACTCATCCTTTCACCCAGCAGTCCTCTAGGCCACTGTCCCATACACATTTCCACACCTGTCCCCGTGCTTCACACTTCAACCCAGTAATCTATACTCACACTTTTCTCTTCATCCTTGGTTCTTTCTTCCTCAGTCCTCTGCCCCACCCATCCATCCAGCTCAGTCTTTCACATCACTGGTTGGCGCTTACAGTTAACTTACTTTTACAAAGACAAGCTCACCTGTGCCATGTTCGTGTTCCATTCTCTTGCAGCCCTTCCCTCCAGTCCAAAACACAACCTTCCCTCCACCAATTCCATTTCCCTCCGTTTTCCTCTTGCTCACACCTTCCATCACTGTCCCTCAGTCCAGCATGTGGGACGTGCAGTCAAGTGTGTGTGTGTGTGTGTGTGTGTGTGTGTGTGTGTGTGTGTGTGTGTGTGTGTGTGTGTGTTTTTGCTGTTGGCAAGCGGGGTGCACTCAGCCCTTGTGGTGCAAACTGAGGAGCTACTTGATTGAGAAGTTGAGGCTCCGGTCTCGGAAACTGGCATATGGCCGGGAGAGTGATATGCTGACCATATGCCCCTCCACATCCGCATCCAGTGATGCCTGTGGGCCGAGGATGACACGGCGGCCTGTCGGTACTGTTGGGCCTTCGTAGCCTGTTCGGATGGAGTTTCAGTTACCTGGAGTCCTGCCCTTATTTGTATTCCAACTAAGATTTTCCCGTGGTTACCTTAAATCGAAGAGTGCAAATTTCTAATGGTTCTTTTGAAAAAAAAACATGGTTGTCTTCATTCTTATCCTTCCCCAACTGATCTTATGTTTCATTATAGAAAAACTAAAGTTTGTTCTATTCTAGAACTGATTTATTTTTTGTGCATCTCCCCGTACACCATAAGGCTACACACTTACTTTTTGTTTATACAAACTAACATGGTATTGAATAAACTTTTGAACTTCAATGCTATATTGTTTGCATCATTATACAAGATCTGTGACGTTCATATTTTGTTTGTATGCAGCATTTATGTAAATGAGTTTACTGCAATTTAAGTTTTATATGCCAAGATAGTTTTCTGAACTATTGTGTCTAAACTAAATTTACCAGTCTCCAAAAATAATGAAAATAAAATTTTCTGTTTTCAGTCGATCTTGAGGCTGACATTTCACAGCTTGAGGCACCAACATTCACAACTATCAACCGAGGTCCTCCGGAACCTATGTTACGACTTCGATGGGACCATCGTGTTAGCCTTATGGGTGAAAAGGTTCTCAACCCCATGATTCACTGTTGTGATAAATGTTTGAAGCCAATTCTGATTTATGGCAGAATGGTATGTATAAATTGCAGACTGATGAACATAAATATAAACCAGTAAGGAAAGTTCCATCAGAATGTAAATAATTTAGGAGTAGAGGAGACTTCTCATCGAAAGAGAGGCGTTGAGTCCGAGCACATGCAAAAAAAAAAAAAAAAATTGCTAACTTTCATTATAAGTTATTTGTTGAACTAGAGTGCAAATGCACATGCGGGCCCGGGTGTGCGCCCCTCCCCCCCCCCCCCCCCCCCCCCCCACACACACACACACACACACACACACACACACACACACACACACAAAATGTGCCTGCTGTAGACAATGTCCTGAGATTGCATTTCAACGGGTGGACTAGGGGGTGGGGTGGGTGGAGGTAGAGAGAGAGATGGCAGACAGGAAGAGGGATTGGGGATAGTTATTTAGCTGAGAGGAAGGCAGCAGCTTTGCTGGCTAGGTGTGTGGAAGGGAGGGGTGGCAGGTGATGAGCTAGAAGAGTGGTACATGCATGGATATTGCAGGCAGTGAGGTGTGGCACATGATGAAGGTGATGTGGAGGAATGGTTTGGGGTAGGGTGACAGGACAAAGGAAGAAGAAACTGTTCATGCAGTGTGTGAGGTACTGGATTAGTGGAGATTGAGGCCAGTAGGGTTAGGATAGTGAATGTTGTTTTGCAATGATAACTCCCATGCTTCAAAAAAGCGTGTGGTGGAGGGAAGGATCCGTATAGCCCGGGTTGTGAAGCACCCATTAAACTCAAGCATGTTTGCCACTGTGAGACTGCTTTACACTGGGGCAGTTGCCATTGATTGTGGTGGACAACTGGTTGGCATACCAACATAGTTATGTAGTGATAGCACTGGTGTATTACATGGCTGCTTTCACAGGTAGCTCTGTCTATGATGGGACAGGGTGAGGGTTTGACAGGAGTGGAGTATAAAGAGCAAAGTGTATTGATTGGGCAGGTCTCGCTTCAGGATCTTCCACAGGAATATATCCCCTGTGGCAAGGTTTGGGAGTGAAAGTAGCACAGTGATGGACCAGTATGTAGTTTGAGTGTGTGACAAAATATCACTTTAGGATGGTTGAGAATGATCTTGGGATATTCCTCTTTTCTGAACATGATGATGGTCAAATCCCTGGCGAAGGTTATGGCTAAGTTGTTCCATTGCGGATTAGGTTTGGAGGGGGGGGGGGGGGGTTAATGCCTGTCTGTGAAGGCCCTGGTGAGATCTTCAGCACACTGGGCGAGGAAATTCTCTGTCGGGATGTAGAAGTCAACAAAATGGAAGATGGCATGTTCGGTTGAGGAGGACAAGGTGAAGTGGATTTCATTGAATAGTAAGAGAGAGAGGCATTCCTCATGCACACATTCACATATGGCTCAAAACTAAATTACACTCAGTTCAGAGTGATGATATTTCCACAGAAATATCAGATCCAAAAAAAGATAGACTGCTGTTTTATACTGTTGCCAAAAGTATGGTGCATAGAATGTGGTGTTAGGAACCTGCATGGCAGACAACAAACTCACAAAAAATTATCCCAGATAATATTTGTGGAACTCGCACTGGTGACTACGCTAGCCTCAATACAGATGCCGTAAACCAGGTGATAGAGGTCACACAGCTACAGTGAGAATGAGAAATGTCAACATTGAAATCGATATCAGATGGAGTGTGCTACATTTGTCTTTTGTTATCAAAACCATTTGAATCACCTATTAACATGGTCTATTGCAGTTTTGTCAAATCAGTCGAGTACATACACAAACACGTCACCAAAGTCAGCGTTCAGCAGCAGTATTCGGTATCGATAGTTCCAGAGTGTGCCTGCATGAAGTTCAGTTTCAGATAGGTCAGTATATCAGCAACAATAAGACTCTGTCTCCCCTGCGGGTTCGGGGGTTAGACTAGACCCGCGGTATTCCTGCCTGTCGTAAGAGGCGACTAAAAGGAGTCTCAAAAATTTCGGTCTTATGTGATGGTCCCCTCTCGGGTTTGACCTCCATCTTTCTAAATTCTTCTGAAGAGCGAGCCAATTGGGGAAGAGTGCCTTACATGGTGCACTGTATCCGTTGTGCATTGAGACCTTCAGCCGGCTTTCTCATCATCGCAATGCTGTCCCGCTCGTTTTCCATCTCTTGGGCGAGGATACCTTCCTGGGTGCGATTACCACTATGCACTGTGCAGTGTTGCTTTTTGTTGAGTCAACGATCTTGGACATTTTTGCACCTAAGATACAGCATGGTAGCCAGTCCGTTGTGGTGGGGCCGCCATGTACCCTGTTGGCTGTAGCCACCTGACAACACAGGGATCACTTTGCTGATGCCTGCGCCGTTAACTCCCCATGAATGCCAAGGAGTAGATGCCTATCTCCCTGGGGCATCGGGACTCCCGGCAATGGCCATCCTGCCAGGTGGCACTCGTGGGGAGGGCCCTTGATTGGAGTGGGTGGCATCAGGGCGGATGACCCGCAATGAAGTGTGGTACATCATCTCTCGCTGGTGGCCAGCCACCAGCAGTCTCTAAGCGTTCTCGGGCTCAATTTAATGCTCAGAAATACGATCAGAAAATGTTCCCCTCCCTGGCCACACTGTGGGAGGAGCGTAAGCCTCAGGATGGCAGTGACAATTATTCGCCCTGGTTCCTGGTTTGTACGAGAGCTGATGGGGAGTCTTTCATGTCCACCAAGCCTCAGTTCTTCGTAGAGCATTTAGAGGACAAGTTTGGGGAGGTGGAGGGTTTGTCCAAAATGCCCTCTGGGTCAGTTTTGATAAAAACGGCATCCTCTGCCCAGTCACGAAGGTTACTTGCCTGTGACAAGTTGGGGGATGTTAATGTTACCATCACATCACATATGAGTTTAAATATGGTCCAGGGTATTATTTTCCAGAGGGACTCTGCCACACACCGTCAGGTGGCTTGCGGAGTATGGATGTTGATGTAGATGTAGACCTACTTTTTTAGTTTGATGACGAGCTGCGCGCCAACTTAGAGCGGCGAGGTGTGCATTTCGTCCGGCGCGTTCAAGGGATAATCAGGTTGCTACCAGTGCCTTCATCTTGGCCTTCGAGGGTGATACGTTACCGGAGAATGTCAAGGTGACGGTCTACCAGTGTGATGTCAAGCCCTATATCCCTCCCCCAGTGCGGTGCTTCAAGTGCTGGAAGTTTGGCCATATGTCTTCCCGCTGTACTTCCAGCCTCACATGTCGAGATTGCGGACGCCATTCACATTCCAATACTCCATGTGCCCTGCCTCCCATCTGTGTCAACTGCGGAGAGCATCATTCACCTTGCTCATCAGACTGCAGGATCTTACAGAAAGAGCGAAAAGTCATGGAATATAAGACCCTGGACCGACTGATCTGTAGTGAGGCTAAGAGGAAATATGACCGACTACATCCTGTGAGAATGACATCTTCCTACAGCGCTGCTACAACAACCGTGCTAGCCCCATCAGTTCTGAGAATTCCAGCCGGATCGATGAGCTACAACTCCACATGCCCCCTTGCCCGTGGGGGGCCTCTACCCACCCTCTTGCTCCTGCGCCACCTACCTCGGGAGCAACACCCTCCCACCCATCGGGGACGACCGTCCCCGCTTCTCAGTCGGAGAAGCGTCCAATTTCTTCAGCTACTCTCGCTCGAAAGTGGTCCCTTGGGTCCCTCCCTTCCCAGGTTGCCACCAGCGGGAAGGATGACGCCCGACAGTGGCATATGTTCCTACCAGCGGCTGGTCGTAGGGCTTCGCGATCCTCCTCCATCCCGGAGACTGAATCGGTGAAGCCCTCCCATCCGGTGAAACCCAAGGTTCAGCGAGAGAAGTCCAAGAGAAAGACCTCTAAGGCCAAAGAACTTGCAGTGGCACCCACCCCACTGTACCCTTCGAGCTCTGCGTCTGACAATGAGGTGTAGATCCTGGCGTCTGCTGAGGACCTTGATCTAGCCGGTCCCTCAGACACCATGGATAGCACTTGGACAGGTGCTCAGTCGGTGGCAGCAGGTGACCCAGCGGCATAATCTGCCTCCCCAGTCCCTTCACGCCTTTCTCAGCCATGTACAACACAATCCTCCAGTGGAACTGCAGCAGTTTCTTCCACCATCTAGCTGAGCTCCGACAACATCTCAGCCTTCACCCTTTCCTCTGTATTGCTTTTCAAGAAACTTGGTTTCCGGCAATGCGAACCCCCGCCCTTCGTGGCTATCGGGGTTATTATAGGAACCTGGCAGCTTATGAAAGAGTATCCGGTGGCATCTGCATCTATGTCCTTCACTCCCTTCACAGCAAGTCTGTCCCTCTACAAACACCTTTAGAGGCTGTCGCTGTTCGGGTGTGGACGCCACAGGCTGTTACTGTCTGCAGTCTTTATCTTCCACCGGATGGTGATGTCTCGCAGCATGTCCTGGCTGCGCTGATAGCCCAATTGCCGCCACCTTTCCTGTTGCTGGGAGACTTCAGCACCCATAACCCTCTGTGGGGTGGGTCAGTGGCAACAGGTCGAGGTGCCACAGTTGAGAATGTATTGACACAGCTCGACCTTTCCATTTTAAATGATGGTGCCTTCACACATTTCAGTGTGGTGCATGGCACGTACTCTGCCATCGACCTTTCGATCTGCAGCCCTAGCCTCTTACCATCTGTCCAGTGGAGTGTGCATGACGACCTATGTGGTAGCGACCACTTTTCGATCTTTCTGCCACTGCCACAGCATCACTCTTCTGGGCGCCCTTGCAGATGGGCTATGAATAAGGCTGATTGGGACTTGTTCTCCTCCACCCCCGCCATTGAGCCTCTTTCTAATGAAGCCGTTGATGCGGTGGTTCATTCGGTCACCCCCGGCATCGTTACTGCCGCAGAATCTGCCATTCCCCGTTCTTCTGGGTGCTCTTGGCGGAGGACTGTGCCTTGGTGGTCGCCTGCGATCGCCGAGGCGATTAAAGATCGCATGCGGGCACTCCAGCATCGCAAGTGGCATCCCTCATTAGAAAACCTCATCGCCTTTAAACGGCTCCGTGCACGGGCCCGCTGAATCATTCGCCAACACAAGCAGGAGTACTGGGAACAGTATGTCCCCACCATTGGCCTCCAAATCTCTCCATTGCAGGTTTGGGCCAAGATTAGGCGCCTCTATGGCTATCGGACCCCTGTCAGCGTCCCTGCCCTCTCACTGAATGGAGCAGTTTGTACTGACTCCGACATAATTGCAAACCGCTTAACAGACCATTTTGCTCTCTGTTCCGCTTCTGTGAATTACCCACTGGCCTTCCGCTCCATTAAAGAGCGGTTGGAACGTCAGAACCTTTCATTTCACACCCGCCATCCTGAATCCTACAATGTTCCATTCAGTGAGTGGGAATTCCACAGTGCCCTAGCCGCTTGCCCTGATACGGCTCCCGGGCCAGATCGCATCCACTGTCAGATGCTGAAACATCTCTCAGTGGACTGCCAACAAGGCCTCCTCGTCCTTTACAACCATATCTGGGTCGAGGGTGAGTTTCCATCACAATGGCGGGAAGGCATTGTTATCCCCGTTTTGAAACCTGGCAAGAACCCATTGGAGGTGGACAGCTACCGCCCCATTAGCCTCACCAATGTTCTTTCCAAGTTGTCCTCTGCCGGCTGCTCATTTGGCACACACGGATGACGCACGGCCACTTATTGCACCGTGAGGACCCACCTCTATGTCGCTGCGGATCGGTTGTGATGGTGGTCCACATTTTGTTGGAGTGTCCCCTTTTAGCTGTGCTCAGGCAGACGTTCGCGCTGCCTGACATGATCCCTGCCCTTTTAACAAATGACACTGCCATGGCAGGCTTAGTTTTGCGTTTTATTCGGGCAGGGGGTTTTTATCACTTAATCTGAGTGTTTGTTTTGTTTTTTTGTTTTGAGTCTGGCCTTTGGCCTACGATTTTAGACTGAGTTTTAGTGTGTTTATCAGTGGCTGGCTTTTCCTTTTTTGTCTCTATGGTCAGCCAACCACTGTCACACTCTGTATGATTTTACTTCTTTTTGTCTGATCTCTGTCTGAGTCTTTCTTGTCCTGTGTCGTCTGTTGTCGACTCCATCCTTCGTTTTTATTCTGTGTGGGTGTTTGCACTTCTGGAGAAAGGGACTGATGACCATCGCAGTCTGGTCCCTTCAATCTCACAAACAAACCAACCAACCAATAAGACTCTGTGACACATTTTGAATTCTTAATTCACAGTTAGCATCCCAGTGTTGTTAATCTCAGTGTTCACTTTGAAAATGGACTAGTCAGTTTCACAGAAGAGAATTCATGAATGTGGATGGAAAAAGGAATATCTGGCATTTCTGTGCAAATGACATCATCAGTTTGAGGTGAGTGTATTGTAGTTTTGAGCCATAAGACAGTGTATGCATGAGGAATGGCGCTCTTTTACTATTCAATTGAATCTGCTTCAGCTGGTCCTCCTCAACTTGACATGCCACCTTCCGACATTAACTTGTACATCTCTGGTGTCTCCAGCTGCACTTGTGACCATATTAAGCATACTAACCATCAACAGTATTTGCATCTCAACTGATGCTGCCCCTTCCACACACAAAAAATCACTTCCCCCACAACATGGCCACACATGGGTGGCTTATCTGCAGAAATGACAGAGAATTTCCTTGCCCAGTGTGCTGAAGGTCTTAAAAGGTCCCCCACAGACAGGCACTAACCATCCCACCCTCTCCCCAACCTCCAAATCCACCCCACCCCACCCTCTCCCCAACCTCCAAATCCACCCCACCCCACCCCAAACCTTGTCCGCAAACAGTTTTTCTGTGCCGTATCCTCATACACCCCCAGTCCTTCCACCACCTCAGCTACAGCCCCTTGTCACTCAATATCATCCTGCAGGGAAACAACTAGCAGTATCCTTCACCTGGGATTTGACTATCCGTCATCTATCAACATGCTGCACCAGCATGTGCAACACTAACAGCATTTTTAATGCTGTGTCAAAACATTGTTTTACACAGAAGTACCAAAGTAATATAATGGAATGCCACATCAAAAAAATTGCAACATCGTAAACAAGGCGCATTAGTTGAAGGCTATAAGAATCTGTATTCATCTGCTGCATTGCAACGCATATACACAGTACATCCAAATGACAACAAATGCTACTATTTGAGAATTCTGTTGATAACTGCCAACAGCCCACCTTTGTTTGCAAATTTGAGAACTATTGATGGCTTGGAATGCCAGATATACACCGAAGCTTGCTAAAAACTTCATTTATTCGAAAATTGCCAACATTGGGAAATTTACATTGTCAGCAGTCATCTGTGATAAATACAACCATTCCTCCCTATCTTTGGGACCACTGTTTGCCACACAACATTATAACAATCTGTGGTAAAAATTCAAAATTCCGAGAGGACTTGAGAAAAGACTTTTGGCTTCATATTTGTACCATTAGCGACAACAAGATCATTCCGTTTTCAGACAAAATTTTCTATGAGGCTCTGATAGAATATGAAAACATATGCTTAACCAGAAACAACAAAACACTCATTCAAGTTGGAGTTTTTGCACCACAAAATTCTGTATGTTATTATTATGATTGAGATTTATTGAGAAAACAGTTATTTCACACGAATGCCTGGCGCACATTTGTCGAAGCAGATAAACGGCAAATCCTGAGTTACAGCTGAGAAATTGACCTATGACACAATAACAAATATGGTGGCTATTGACAGAGGAAGCCTTTTTATTAAGGCACACTGCGGCACAGGTGAAACCCTCTTCAGCTCTTGCTCTCAATGTGAAACTGCTTTGGCTCTTGGGTCATTAGGTATTGTGGATACATTATTGGATGGTAGATAGACAGTGCAGTCAACCCTCAGAATTCTGTTGAATATGAAATTTGCTGAAGCTCAAATGTGTAATATTTCCAAAGGTTATGGCATGGGTAATGTGCTGCAAACTTGCAAACTGATTGTACGATATGAATGCACCACACCACATGACATTTGAACTCCTCAAGATCTATGAGCAATTGCAAACCCAGTAAGTGGAGGTATCATCTTTTCAGTAGATGGCTTCCGACAGACCCTACCAGTAATATCAAAATTACACTACCTGATGAACTCGGTACTTGCCTCAGAGTGTCATGTCTTTGCAGACATATGCAGAAACCTACGTAAAAGACGAATATGCACATTCATTGGCAGTGCAATGCTTCAAAACAGCTGAGGACATTGGTAATGGGAAAGTACAAGTTGGTACAGACACAAAGTACACGTCATATCAGTTGAACTTTGTTCCAATTATCAAACAAGTATTCAGAAAGTTTTGCTGCCACTTACAAAAATCACTAATGGCTTTGCAAACATGCTATTTTGGCAGAAAAAAGACTATGTCAATTCAGTCAGCTACACAATCCACAAACAAATTGCAGGCATCTAGTCACCTACAAGTCAATTGACCGTGTCATGAATGCAGATGAAATTTTAGATTATCCAATTGAGTTTTTAAATTCATTGTATCTTTCTTCTGTGCCATTGCACTATTTGTCGATCAAATCGGCACACCAGTAATTCTTTTGTGCAACATTAATCCATGGCAGTTTTGCAGTGAAACCAGCCTCGCTGTCAGCAAAACTGATGCCAAATATCGAAGTGACAATTATGAAAGGGAAGTCAAAAGGAGATGATGTGCTCATTCCACATATTCCTGTCATTCCTATTGATGTGCCATTTGATTTCAAATGACTGCAATTCCCTGTTTGCCTTTCATTCTCAGAGTCCATCAATAAGGTGCAAGGTCATTTGCTTCAAGTGTTCTGTTTAAGCCTGGAAAATTCATACTTCTCACATGGGCAATTATGTGTTACATGATCTGCTAGCAAAAAAAAATGATTCTGCAGAAGACAGAAAGACCAAAAATTCTGTATTTCCTAAAAAACTTGCATAAACTTTTTCAAATTTTATGTAATCCATAAAAAATCATAGTCTTTCATTTATTTTGTACACGTCAATATGTCTGTTCTGTATGTGAGTACCTGTATGTGTGAGGTATTGCAAGGCATGCTTGGCACAGCTAATAATTAGTGTTCTTAGTTTAATTGTTCTCTCATATAAAGAGAAGATCAATGTCTAAAATTGTATGAGAAAGCAAGTTGAGTACAATTCTTTCAGTTACTATCTTTAATGTACTATTAATTTGGCCTATGTTACGGTCTGTTTTCCCAAATTTGGGGCTGTACCGAATAGGTTTGAAATAAATGATGTCATTGAGTGGCTATCATTTAATCACATTCAGGTGATACACAGAAACAGGTAATCATTGAAAGTAAAATTCAGAATACAAAATTGTGCTCTTGTATCCACAATTAAACTGGTATGTTGCAAATTGATGCATAATGTAGTCAACAACAAACACAGAAAAGATCGTAAAATCAGAATAACCCAGTAAATAATTATCTTTTAATTTATTTCAGGTCTTGTGATGTGGTTACTTTAATTTTATATGATTGTACTCAAATAGGTTTCCCTATATCAGATAAATAAATCCTTGCTGCTCTCATAAAAAATCCCATTTTTTATTGGTCTCTAATCAGATATTTTATTACCAGTTTTAATTTTATTGGTCACATGTTGCTGAGTTTCAAGTGTGTGTGTGTGTGTGTGTGTGTGTGTGTGTGTGTGTGTATGTGTGCGCGCACACAAAAAACGGCTGTTGGTCATTAAAGTTTCTCACACTGCACTTCAGTATAGCATTAATATTAAACTGTTGTTTGGTTTGAAATTAGCTTAGTTTCTTGTGGTGAGAGAGAGGTTATATTTTTATTGCACTTTGGCTATTATAGCAGTGATATCTGATAGAAAGAAAAATATTTACTTGATGCTTGAAATACTGATTTCCAGAATCCTGTTTCTCTTTTCTAAGTTGGGCATAATAATTCATTATTTTTCTACAACAGATACCATGCAAGCATGTTTTCTGCCTATCCTGTGCAAAGCGCGAGGACAAAGTCTGTCCACGTTGTATGGAAAAAGTAACCAGAGTTGAGCAGACAGGTCTGGGAACTGTTTTTATGTGCACACATGGTGGTACGCGCTATGGAAACACGGGTTGCAGAAGAACATATCTTTCACAACGTGATCTGCAGGTAAGTTTCTGGTTAATTGAGCTGCTAAATTTCTGCAAATAATGATCCATTGTCAACAATGTGGATGGGAGAGATTGCTGCACACCACACAGTGGAGGCATTGAGCCACAGACAGGCACAAGAAAACATATGTGTAGGTGCAGATTGAAGCGAAGAATGAAAATTTGTACCAAGGCCAGGAATCTGCAGTGCACTAGGGAGATGCGCTAATCAGTGTTCCACCCTGGGGCAGTGGTTTCGCACAGATTACCCTAGCACACCTCCCTCCTCAATCCAAACTCCCATTCACACCTCAGCCCGCTTGGTACAGATTTTCATTCGTCGCTTCAGTCTGCATATATACATCACAGGTATGCAAGACATGAAAAGGTCTCTAGAAGCATATACACTGAAGTGCCAAAGAAACTGGTATAGGCATACATATTCTAATACAGGGATGTGTAAACAGGCAGAATACGATGCTGCTGTCGGCAACACCTATATAAGACAAATAGTGTCTAGCAAAGTTGTTAGATTGGTTACGGCTGCTACAATGGCAGGTTATCAAGATTTAAGTGAGTTTGAAAGTGGTGTTATAGTCGGCACATGAGTGATGGGACACAGTGTCTCTGAGATAGCAATGATGTGGGGATTTTTCCGTATGACCATTTAACAAGTGTACCATGAATATCAGGAATCTGGTAAAACACCAAATTTCTGATATTGCTGTGGTTGGAAAAAGATTCTGCAAGAACAGGACCAACAGCAACTGAAGAGAATCGTTCAACGTGACATAAGTGTAACCCTTCTGCTAATTACTGCAGATTTCGATGCTGGGCCATAAACAAAGAGTCATTGTGTGAATCATTCAACGAAACATCATCGATATGGGGTTTCAGAGCCAAAGGCCCATTTGTGTACCCTTGATGACTGCACGACACAAAGCTTTATGCCTCGCCTTTGTATAGGCATGGAGACAACCTCATGAATCCAGGGATCCTGCAGGTCAGCAGGAGACTGTTCAAGCTGGTGGGGGCTCTGAAATGATGTAGGGCGTATGCAGGTGGAGTGATATGGGACCCTAATACATCTAGATACAGTTCTGACAGGTGACACATACGTAAGCATCCTGTCTGATCACTTGCATCCATTCATGTCCATTATGCATTCCGACGAACTTGGGCAATTCCAGCAGGACAATGCTACACCCCACACATCCAGAAGTGCTACAGAGTGTTTAAACTGTTGTGAGTTTAAACACGTCTGCTGGCCACCAAACACCCCTGACATGAACATTATTGAGCATATCTGGGATGCCTTGCAATGTGCTGTTCAGAAGAGATATCCACCGATTTATGGGCAGCCCTCCAGGATTCATGGTGTCAGTTCCCTCCAGCACTACTTCAGACATCAGTCAAGTTCAATGCACATCGTGTTGTGGCACTTCTACATACTCGCAGGGGCCCTACATGATATTAGGCAGGTGTACCAGTTTCTTTGGCTCTTCAGTGTAGTTTCATTGATTAAAGCACAAGTTGGCAGAGACACAAGCAGCAATAGGGAAGTAACAGATTTTGTGACTTTTAAGAGTTCCTAACCCGGTGCGAATTGTGCAGTGTCATCTGTGTGCTTTGTTAGTTTTCTTTTTGGATTTCTATGTGTTTATTTAATAATTAATAGACACCGTTTCCGCTTTTTTCTTTGTGTTGGCATGTAAACTGATTTTGTGACATATTACAAGTTACTAACCAGGAGCGAATTATTTAGTCTCACCTAGTGTTTTGGTTGTTAAGTTTATGAATCTCTGCATGTAAATCTGATTTATTAGACACAGTTCTTGTATTTTCATCAGTGTTTATAACAGAGTTCTGTAGCACATGTCAGTAGTCCTTCGTTTATCTGTGTAATTTAGTTTTCCACAGTCTTTAATATGGATAGGGACTGTGATTGCTGTTTGTGGATGCGAGCCAAGTTGGTGACACTTCGCTCTCAGCTCCAGGCTTCAGTTACACAGCTTGAAGCTGCAAGTGGATGGGCTGGGCATCATTGTTGTGGGCTGCCCTTGGGGATCCAGTGGACGTCCAGCATGACTCAGAAGTCCACCAACTGGTCCACACCGGGGGCCAGTTCAGTTACTGCTTGCTCTCCTCACCCATGATCGAGTGGAAGGTCGCCTCATGGCGTGGCAGGTGGTTAATGACTTCCCCAGGGGCCAAATGTAAGGCGTCCCCAGTTTTTCTGACAAACAGGTTCCAGATGCTGTCTGTGGCTGACAGTCCCTCTGCCAGATGCAGTTTCAAAGGAAACCTCTCAGCCTGCAGTGTATGGGCAATCACAGGGGGTGGAATTATTGGCAGTTGGGAGCTCCAATGTTAGGCGAGTTATAGAACCCCTGAGGGACATGGGGGCCAAGGTGGGGAAGAAAGCGATTGTGCACTCTCTGTGCATATTTGGTGGAGTGGGTCCTTCCAGGTTCCATGAAGTGCACAGGGTGCAGCAGACTGCAGGTGGAGACTCACATCAGTATCAATGATGTGTGTCTCTTTGGATCAGGAGAGATTCTCTGGTTTCGAGCTGCTAACAGGAGCTGTGAGAGGTGAAAGCAGAACTCACCATTTGCAGCATAATCGACAGGACCAATTGTGGACCTCTGGCACAGAGCTGAGTGGAGGGTCTGAATCAGAGGCTCAGATGGTTTTGCAAACATGTAGGCTGCAGATTCCTTGACTTGCTCCAAAGGGTGGTGGGGTTTTGGGTTCTGCTAAATGGGCCAGGAGTCCATTACACGCAGTAGATGGCTACACATGTAGCAGAGCTGTGTGGTGTGGGCTTTACAGATTTTTAGGTTAGAGGGTCTCAGGGAAACACAAAATGGGTTTCAATCTCGAAAGCTGCAGGTCCAACATGAAAAACATAGATCTAGGCGCCATCAGTATAACAGTTGCAAATTGTCGTACCTGTGTTGGGGAAGTACCAATGCTCCAAGCACTAATAGAAAGCGCTGATGCTCAAGTCACTATAGGCACTGAAAGCTGGCTACAGCCAGAGAGAAGTTCAGCCAAAATTGCTGTGAAGAACCTAATGGTGTTCAGAAAGGATATGCTAAACACAGTTGGCAGTGGCGTGTTTGATGCTGTTAAAAGTAGTTTATCTTGTAGCGAAATTGAAGTAAATAGTTCCTGTGAATTAGTATTGGCAACCGGAATAAAATAATGATTGGATCCTTTTACTGACCTCCCAACTCAGATGGTACAATTGCTGAAAGGTTCAAAGAAAACTTGAGTTTAATTTCAAACACATACCTGACTCACACAATTATAATTTTTGGTGGTGACTTCGATTTACCCCCGATATGTTGGCAAATATACTTGTTTAAATCTGGAGGTACGCTTAAAATATCATCCAAAATTGTGCTAAATGCATTCTCTGAAAATTATTTCAAGCAGTTAGTTCATGAGCCCACTTGAATAGTAAACGGTTGTGGAAACATACTTGACCTCTTAACAACAAATAATCCTGAGTTAATAACGAGCATCAAAACGGATACAGGAATTAGTGAACCCAGAGTTGTTATAATGAGAGTGAATTCCGTAACTCTTAAATCCTCCAAAAATAAATGAAAAATGTTCCTATTCAGCAAAGCAGATAAAAATTTGCCTGGCGCTTTACTAAGAGACGACCTCCACTCTTTCCAGATCAACAGTGTAAGTGTAGACCAGATGTTATTTGAATTCAAAGAAATAGTATTGACATAATTGAGAGATTTATACCAAATAAATTAACAAAATTGCAGAGCTGAGCCCCTGTGGTACACAAAACAGGTCATAACACTGTTGCAGAAACAACAAAAAAAGCATGCCAAATTTAAACAAACACAAAATCCCCAAGAGTGGCGATATGGTACAGAAACGTGAAATTTAGCATGGACTTCAATGCGAGATGCTTATAATAGTTTCCACAATGAAACTTTGTCTCGAAACCGGGTGGAAAATCCAGAGAGATTATGGTCAGATGTAAAATATGCTAGCGGCAAGACACAATCCATGCCTTCGCTGTGCAGTAGCAATGGAAATACTATTGATGGCAGTGCTGCCAAAGTAAAGTTACTAAACACAGACCTTCCAAAATTCCTTCACCAAAGAAGACAGAATTCAAGTCAAGAACAGCTGCCAATGTGAGTAACTTGAAATAGATATTGTCAGAGTAGTGAAGCAACTGAAATCACTTAATAAAAATAAGTCTTCCAGTGCAGACTTACACCAGTTACGTTCCTTTCAGAGTGGATGATGCAATAGCTCCACACTTAACAAACATATAAAACTGCTCGCTCGACAAAAGATCCGTACCGAAGTGCACAGGTCACACAAATATTCAAGGAAGGCAAATTAAAACCCCCTATCATTAGGGCTGATATGCTGCAGAATTTTGGAACATATATGGATATTGCCAAGTGTTGTTGTTGGAAGCATAGACGTGACGTCATAAGCGAGTGACTGCGTGTGAGATCGCTCTCTAAGTTTTCATATATTTTTAGGTTTCAGATACATATTTTAACAGTTTTTGTGATAATATTTACTATATAAGTGACGTATTAGTGGTTTCTTCATTCACCTCTGCCTTTCTTGTGTTGTGACCTGATATTTGTGAGTGTTTCGTATCGAGCAACTTAACCCCTTGCCTGTGTTTACATTCCGCGCTGACCAGTTGCAGCTGTAGCGGCGCATCGAAAGCTAAGTACTAATTAATTGTTTGTGTACAGTGGTTTATTTAGGAACTTTAGTAGTCTTCAACCGGTGTTCTTGGTGTTTTCTGGTGAAATAATTTCAGAAGAACCTTTAGGGAACTGTTTTCAGCTTTGTTACTGTGTCATTAGACGTTTGATTTTCTTTCTGTATTAGTCTTTTGTTATATTCACATTTGTTGTTTATTAATACTGTTAATAATAGTAGTTACTTCCCTTGTAGAGTAAGTTTGTGATTATTGTAGTCAGGTTTTTAACATCTTCTTATTGTAGTAGCGGAACTTAGAAAAAGTAAAATTTTACCATGAGTGAGAAGTGTGAGCTTTGCCGTAGGTTCGTGAGTAGTGGATAGCGGTGTGAGACTTGTTCGAAGTATTTTCACTGGGGGGAATGCAGTGGGGAAGCCAGTGGGCATTCTGGTGAGATCCTCTCCTGGAACTGCAGGTTATGTAGCAAGAGTAAGTTGATAGAGGAGCAGGAGCGTAAGATCTGTGCCCTTCAGGTGCAGTTGAAAAACGCACTGGAGGAGCTAGAGAGGATGAGGAGGGAGAAGGGGGTTGGGGAATGGGAGCTGGCTGTTGGCAAGAGATCTGCTAGGAGAAGAAGATTTTCAGATAGTTTTACTATTGGTGTTTACAATAGATATGACCAACTGTCAGAGTCAAGTGGAGAGGAATCTCTAGTAGCTGTAGATGTAGGAAGTATGCAGCAGACCTCAGTAGTTACTGTGCCTAGAACAGTTGCAAAGTCGAAGAGGAAGAAGGAGGTTCTGCTGTTAGGCAGTTCTCATGGCAGAGGTGTAGGCCAGCAGTTGCAGGAAGTGCTGGGGAGTGAGTACCAGGTCACCAGCATTGTGAAGCCTAATGCAGGGTTGGCTCAGGTGACTGTTAACATAGGGGGGTTATGTAGGGATTTTACTAAAGAGGATCAGGTAGTGATTGTGGGTGGGGCTGGTAATAGTATTGATAGGGATGTGGAGTATAACATAGATGGTGACCTGGAAAAGATAGCCACTCAGACTGGCAACACGAATGTGCATTTCGTGGAACTGTTTCAGCGTCACGATCGACCTCATCTTAATACAGCTGTCAGGCGTAATAACTTGAGACTTGGGGGTGTGCTGATGACAGACAGCGTGGGTCACATTTCAATGGTGTCGGTGGAGTCTATCAGCAGGACAGGTTTCACTAGACATGGCCTGCACCTCAACAGGTATGGGAAGGGGAGGTTGGCAAGCTTATAGGTGACAGCATAGGTGGGGTTGGTGGGATCACTCATGGGAAAATTCCTGCAGTAGTGGGTGTTAGAGCTGCACCTTTTTTAGATTGAAGTCAGCTGATAGGTATTCCTGCTTAAGGGAAGTCTCACTAACAAGGGAATCACTTTTGACAAAGCTTAGGTATCCGAGTAATGAGGGAATTAGTATATTTCATCAAAATATACAAGGTATTAGAGATAAAGTTAGTGAACTGCTTATAGATGTTGACTCTGAAATTATTGGTATATCTGAACACTTCTTAAATAAGGAGATAATTCAGAGGCTTCCTTTACCAGGGTACAGGTTGGCTGGCAGCTTTTCGAGGAGCTCTTTGCGGTGTGGGGGAGTAGCCATGTATGTGAAAAACGGCATCCCATTTGAGTCAATTGATGTTTCAAAGTACTGCACTGAAAAGGTGTTTGAATGTTGTGCAGGTGTGGTTAAATTTAACGGAGCTAAACTTCTAACTGTTGTTATTTGTAGATTCCCAGACTCCGATTTCACAACATTTTTGCTAAAGCTAGAGGAGGTTCTTGGTTCACTTTATAGGAAATACAAAAAGTTAGTTGTATACGGTGACTTCAATATTAATTGTATAAGTGATTGTGCAAGGAAGAGGATGCTGGTAGACCTCTTTAATTCATATAATCTTATGCAAACCGTATTCTTTCCAACGAGAGTGCAAGGGAACAGTAGAACAACCATAGACAACATTTTTGTTCATTCCTCATTACTAGAAGGGCATTCTCTTAGCAAAAAGGTGAATGGCCTTTCAGATCATGATGCACAAATTTTAACTTTAAAAGATTTTTGTGCTGCAACACGTTTTAAATATAGTCATCAGCTGTTCAGGAAAGCTGATCCAGTTGCTGTAGAGACCTTTGTAAACCTTATAAAGGAACAAGAGTGGCAAGATGTTTATAGCGCTGATACAGTAGACTATAAATATAATGCTTTTCTCAAGACTTTTCTCATGCTCTTTGAAAGTTGCTTTCTGTTAGAACGTTTAAAACAGGGTACTAGCACAAACAGGCAGCCTGGGTGGCTGACTAGAGGGATAAGAATATCTTGTAGAACAAAGTGGCAATTATATCAAAACGTTAGAAACAGTCAAAATCTAAATGCAGCAGCCTTTTACAAACAGTATTGTAAGGTGCTTAAAAATGTTATTAGGAAGGCAAAAAGTATGTGGTATGCAGATAGAATAGCTAAGTCTCAGGATAAAATTAAAACCATATGGTCAGTCGTAAAGGAAGTTGCTGGTCTGCAGAGACAGGTCGAGGATATAGAATCAGTGCGTAGTGGGAATGTTCGTGTTACTGATAAGTCGCATGTATGTCCAGTATTTAATAATCACTTTCTGAATATAGCAGGTGAACTAAATAGAAACCTAGTCCCAACAGGGAATCATATAGCGCTCTTAGAAAAAAGTGTTCCGAGACTGTTACCTGAAATGCTCCTCCATGATACTAACAAGAGGGAGATTGAGTTAATAATTAAATCACTAAAGACCAAGAACTCTCATGGATATGACAGGGTATCTATCAGAATACTGAAGTATTGTTCTATGTATGTTAGCCCAGTTCTCAGCCATATCTGTAACTTTTCCTTTAGGAGTGGTCGGTTTCCTGACCGATTAAAGTACTCAGTAGTGAAGCCACTTTATAAAAAGGGAGACATTGATCATGTTGACAATTTTAGACCTATTTCTATGCCATCGGTGTTTGCTAAAGTTTTCAAGAAGGTTGTATATACAAAGTTACTGGAGCATTTAAATTCACATAATTTGCTGTCAAATGTTCAGTTTGGTTTTAGAAATGGTTTAACAACTGAAAATGCTATATTCTCTTTTCTCTGTGAGGTTTTGGACGGATTAAATAAAAGGTTGCGAACGCTAGGTGTTTTCTTTGATTTAACGAAGGCTTTTGACTGTGTTGACCACAAAATATTACTGCAGAAGTTGGACCATTATGGAGTAAGGGGAGTAGCTTACAATTGGTTCGCCTCTAACTTTAAGAACAGAAAGCAGAGGGTAACTCTCCGCAATATTGAGAGTGGTAGTGATGTTCTGTCCCAATGGGGCACTGTTAAGTGGGGCGTTCCCCAAGGGTCGGTGCTGGGGCCACTGCTGTTTCTGATTTATATAAATGATATGCCTTCTAGTATTACAGGTGATTCAAAAATATTTCTGTTTGCTGATGACACCAGCTTGATAGTGAAGGATCTTGTGTGTAATATTGAAACAGTAACAAATAATGTAGTTCATGAAATAAGTTTGTGGCGTGTGGAAAATAATTTGATGCTAAATCACAGTAAGACTCAGTTTTTACAGTTTCTAACTCACAATTCAACAAGAACCGATATTTTGATCAGACAGAATAGGCATATTATAAGCGAGACGGAACAGTTCAAGTTCCTAGGCGTTCGGATAGATAGTAAGCTGTTGTGGAAAGCCCATGTCCAGGATCTTGTTCAGAAGCTAAATGCTGCTTTATTTACCATTAGAACAGTATCTGAAATAAGTGACACTTCAACACGAAAAGTAGTCTACTTCACATATTTTCATACGCTTATGTCGTATGGTATTATTTTTTGGGATAATTCTTCTGATTCAAAAAGGGTATTTTTGGCTCAAAAATGGGCTGTTCGAGCTATATGTGGTGTAAGTTCGAGAACCTCTTGTCGACCCCTATTCAAAAATCTGGGAATTCTGACATTGCCCTCACAGTATATATTTTCTTTAATGTTGTTTGTTGTTAGCAATATTAGCCTATTCCCAAGAGTTAGCAGCTTTCACTCAGTTAATACTAGGCAGAAATCAAATTTGCATGTAGAATGCACTTCCTTGACTCTTGTGCAGAAAGGAGTGCAGTATTCTGATGCATCCATTTTCAATAAGCTACCACAAGAACTCAAAAATCTTAGCAGTAGCCCAAACTCTTTTAAGTATAAACTGAAGAGTTTCCTCATGGCTCACTCCTTCTATTCGGTCGAGGAGCTCCGGGAAGAGCTAAAAAATTAAGCAAATTCCAGCTAAAAAATTAAGCAAATTCCAGTGTTACATTGTTGATTTTCTTCATTTAAACTTACGAGTTGTCACCTGAATATGTTTTTTTATATTTCATTTTATCTGTTTCTAATATCGTGTTATAATTTCATGTATTGACTCGTTCCATGACCATGGAGACTTCTCCTTAATTTGGTCCCATGGAACAATAAATAAATAAAAATAACAAACATTACGAATTACCCCGAAGAGGAAGGTCTATAGTCACACAGTCAGCACGGATTCAGAAAACATTGTTCTTGTGAAACACAACTATCTCTTGACTCACGTGAAGTGTTGAGTGCTACAGACATATGATTTCAGATTGATGCCATACTTCTAGGTTTCCAGAAGGCTTTTGGCACTGTACCTCATAAGCATCTTGTAATCAAATTGTGAGCTTATGGAATATATCTCAATTACGCGACTAGATTTGTGATTTCCTATTGGAGAGGTCACAGTTCGTAGTAATTCATGGAATACCATCGAGTAAAACGGAAGTGGTTTCTGTCATTCGCCAAGGTTGTGTTATAGGCCCTCTGCTGTTCCTTATCTATGTAAATGGTTCAGGAGACATTGTGAGCAGCTGTCTTAGATTGTTTATTGTCAAGTAAAGTCATCAGAAGATCATAAAAAATTGCAAACCAATGTAGAAAATGTGTGTGTATGGTGCGAAAATTGACAATTGACCCTAAATAACAAAAAGTGTGCTGAAAGAAATCCAGTAAACTTCAGTTACATGATAAATCAGTCAATTGTAAAGGCCTAAATTCAACTAAATATTTAGAAGTACAATAACGAACAACTTAAAGAAAGAACACGCAGAAAATATTGTAGGAAAGGTGAACCAAAGGTGGTGGTTTATCAGCAGAACACTTAGGAGATGCAACAGCTCTACTAAAAAGACTGGCTACACTACGCTTGTCTGTCATCTTGTGGAGTACTGCTGCGCAGTGTGGGATCCTTGCCAGATAGAATTAACGGAGTACACTAAGAAAGTTCAAAGAAGAGTAGAACATCTTATATTGTCACAAAATAGGGGAGAGAGTGTCACTGGCATGATACAGGATTTGGGGTCGTCATTATTAAAACAAAGGCGCTTCTCATTGCAGTGACGTCTTCTCACAAAATTTCAATCACCATCTTTCTCCAGATGCAAAAATATTTTGTTGGTGCCAACCTACATATGGAGAAATGATCATTATAATAAAATAAGGGAAATCAACACTTGCATGGAAAGCTACATGTGTTTGTTTTTTCTGCCCACTGTTCGAGAGTGGAATAATAGAGAATTATTGTCAAGGTTGTTCGATGAACCCTCTGCCAGGCACAGAGTATCCATGTAGATGTAGATGTGGATGTAGCTCTTATACCTGGGTTACAGGCAATATCTCCCCTTTCATTCAATGCTGAGGTGCGATTCCAATGCTGTTAGAGAGCCCCCGCAATGCTGCTGGAGTTTAGGAGGAGTACCAAGTGAGTTGATGTGTGAATGGGAATTGGGATTGAGACGGGTTGTGTAATAGGGTAGTCTGTGCAGTTGTGCAAAGGCAATTTGTCAGGGTGGGGTAGTGCTTAGTGCATCTGCCTAATCAGCAGGAGATCAGGGTTCAAATTCCAGCCTTGGTACAAATTTTTATTCATTGCTTCAGTCTGCATATATACATCACAGGTGTTTGAGACATGAAAACTTCTCAGGAACCACATAGTTTGATTGGACAATGAAAGAGAATACTAAAAGTATTTCTGCTTTTGGACAAAGTCCTTCTTCAGAAGTAGAAAACTCACGCACACATGGCCACTTTTCTGGGTGTTTGTTTTTGGCAAGACTTTTGGGATCCAAAAAATCACCTGTGTCTCACCACCACTGGTATCTCTTGTATCTCTTGTAGTATGAGGACAAGGTGCACATATTGTTTAACGTTTTTCCGTGTTTTATCAACTGTCTTTCTTCAAACTTTCTCCAGGGAGTAGATTCCTCTGCTAACGTATGGTCGTGGAACGTTATCAAAATAACAGCGTCCATTGGACTCAAAATGTTTCCCAGCCACAAATTTCCATAAATTTAGGGATGGCTGACTTGATGAAATCTTCAATCTTTCTATGTATTCACTGGTTATTATTCTGCACTTTACAATGAAGAAACCATTTTGCATCCCAGGAAACAATTGCCATGCAGATAAAATTAAACTTTCCTTGTTTAAGCAAGGCTTCAAACTTCGACAAACTGTTTTGACTGTTGTTTTTGTTTCTGTTGTGAAACGGTGCACCTGTGTTTCATTTGAGGTAACAATTTGACACTTAAAACAGTTCAATATAGTTTAAAATGTCCAAATGTTGCTGGGAAATTTGTTTCCTCATTTACTTTTGGTCAACAGTCAACAAATGTGACACTTGTCATGCACATTCCCTTCGCAGTCACCAGTTGTCAAATACCAAACTACACATTTACTTTGTGTTTTCATCTGTGGTGGAAGTTTGGGACATCCTACATACACACAAATGATATTCAAAAGTAGTACAGTCATGTTTGATTTGAACAATTCATTTGTTAACTGTTGAAAATGATAGAGCAGACACCTTACAACAAACTTTCATAAACTAGATGAATTGTCTTTGGCAATAAACAGTTAAAAAAAATACAGTGTTCAACCACAGTCTTCCATTTGTTAGAATTCTGGTACATTTGAACAGCAGACTGCACAGAGTTTGCAAAACATCACAGATCATTACAGTTGCCCTTTTCTGGCCCTAGAACAATCTTTGTGAATAATCAGTATATACCATAAAATATATTAGAGCCAAAGTATGCTAAGTAAAAAAGCTTTTTCAAGTTTCTGTCAGAGATAAAGATTGTTCTTACATGAGATACATCACCACTTAGTTTCTGCACAAGTTCATAAATGCCCTACTTCTGAGAGAACTTTTCATTCAACATCTGTCATAAGAATTTAAAATATATTATTTCATCACCTGAAGTGTCAATCTGTCACCTTTTCTGGAAGCTACAAGCAAATGCTATGTACTACCATATTTACATTACATTTCACGATGAAACCACTGTCATCTGCAAGTATGAATTTTTTTAATCATACCTTCATCTGTTTGTTGGACTATGACTCGAACCTGAGGCCTTTGCTTCTCATGGACATGTGCTCTACCAACTGAGCTATCCAAGCATAACTCACGATCTGCCCTCATGGCTTTAATTGTGCCAGTACCTCATCCCCTGTATTCCAAACTTGGTAAAAGTCTTCCTGCATACCTTGTGGGACTAAGACACCTGAGAGAAAGGATATTGTGGAGACATGACTTAGCAATGGCCCAGGGGATTGTTTACAGAGTGAATTCTCGCTCTACATTGCTCACTCTGGTGAAGGATAGAAATTCTTTATGGATTTTGGAATCATTTGCTAAATTTATGGATACTTTGAAATTGTTTACCCCATCAGAACTGTAAATATGTGGAAACAATGGAAATTTGAATTCATTGGCTATGGAAATTTGCTATTATTTATTGTTCTCTCATATATGTTTTACTTCATGTTCATGACAAAAATTAACTGATAAAAAGAATTTAAAAATGTAACATTAAAATGAGTCTTAAATTCAAATGATATACTCGTTTGAGTCACTTACTGTCAAATTTTTTCTGTGATTGCACTACTTAATCTACTATTTTAATTTTAATTTACTGTGTAACACATTCCTCAATTATTCAGACTTACATCTGTTTTTTTGCAGGCACACATAAATCACAGGCACATAGCAGTGTCTGTCCAGGACCCACCACAGTTTCCTCTTGTTGTAACAACTGGTAGCAATAATAAACCAGAACCGTTACCTACAACAGCTGCTCCCCCACCTCGCATGAAGCATGATCCCCGTTTACAGCGCTCACCTCCACCTCCTCCACCACCACCCTTTGCTCCCCCACCATCTCACAGGCCACCCATAATGTTTACTTCCAACCCACCCCCCACAATGCGTACTAATCTCATCACAGTACCAATACAAGACTCGACTGCTCCACCACCTGTTATTGTTGATCCCCCACCTTCAGCACCTTACCACCATTACACACAAGCACCACCACCACAATATACACCATATTCCGTTCCTCCTCCACAACCCAGTTATTACCAAGCACCACCAGGGTACCAAGCAGCACCTGTGGCACAGTATGGTGGACAAGGTGCTGTTCCTCAAGGTACTGCTGCTGTTGCGGCAGCAGCTGCAGCTGCTGCAGCAGCTGCTGTGAGAGCTCCTCAGTACCAAGAACAACAAGTAGTTCAACCATATGGAGCCCCACCACCTCAGCAATGGCAGCATCCACCTAGCAATCCAGCCTTTTACAGATGAAGACTGTGGATTTTCTTTCACTGATTTTGAAAAAGAACTGTAGACACAGTCTGATAATCAGTGTTAGAAGCTGACAAGAACTATAGACAAATTTTTAAAAAATTAAAATTTTGAGCAAATGTTTGTTCATTAGAGAAGCTTATCTTTTGTATGGTTGGCGAACTGTAAAAATACCTTTCAGCCTCCACAAAGTAATTAAAGAACATTTTATATTGACAGTCTTTGGTGAAAAGATTATTGATATTTAGTTATTACAATTTGGTAATGATTGTTGTAAAATGTGCAGTGGCCTTTTCTGTGAACAGTTTGTGCAACTAAAAATTAATTTTCCTGTGAAAAATACTTTCTACATTGTAAGTAAATTTTGTATCTAATATCTCAAGCACTATTATTAAGTTTGAAAACTTGTAGCAGTCCAGGTATTATGCCTGAATTATTTATCACTTGCTAAAAAGTTCAGAACAGAAATACAGATTGATTTTGAAAATTTTGTGTCTTTTATCATGTTACATGCAACTGGAAAACACACAAGTCACATTAGTAGGCACTGAATGGTGATCTGATGCTAGGTAATTAATGAGATGGTGTCAATGAGTTTACATGAACAGAATAGGATTTTGTGTCATGTAATTTCTAGTTCTACATCGATGATCTGTATTGTGTTAAAAATCACCTTCATTCACATAAGTCAATCAACATTCTACTGTTATGATTAATGTTTCCTGTTGCCGTTTATGAAAATTACTGCTCTCTAGTTATTGACAACTTTTTAATGCCAGGGTGGTGGTGGTGGTGGTGGTGGTGGTGGTGGTGCTGCTGCTGCTGCGGGAATGTTCATGTTGTTCTCATAATAATTATAAAACATTTCATGTACTCTCCTAATTTAACTAATTTGATTTCTTTGAATTGTTGGCATCGATTTTTTACTACTGATTATATTATAGTGTGCAATTTATAGAATTTTAAAGATACCTTAGTTTTATATATATAAATATGTAAAAAAATGGTATTCTTCTGTGGAAGGAAAAGCCCCATGTGGATGTTAAGATAATGAATAATTAACTAAAAGGATAATACTACCTGATGGTATGGTATGTGTGTACCTGAAGTCGTGTGACTTATTGGCACTCATTTTCAGATCAATGTCTGACCTGAACTTCTCTTCCACGAACAAATTATGCTACTCAACAGTGGATAACGTATTTTCTCTATCAGCTAATTCAGTTTCTTAATGACTAAAGTTTCATAAATTCCACTTTTTCTGTTGGCACTTTTTTCTATAATACATGCAGTTACTTCCATATCTTTCCTCTCCTTTTCTTAAAATAGGGCAAATATGTTTTTCAGTTAATATCTATGAGATGTGTAGTTGAACTGAATTGAAGGGTTCATTTGAATAAAGTGCTAACCCACAAGAGCACAATTTTTATGGTACCATGCTTAAACAGTTTTCAGTGTGTTTAATCCATGCTTCCACACTATTTGTTATATAATGCATGTATTGTATTGTGTGTAGCTACTACTACTGTGTGCACTAACCAAGTATTTGAGAACAAGAGCACTTAGAGACTTGCAACAAACTTTACATGTAATTTCAGACCATTAAAAAAAATTTTTCTCGTTTATAATCCCCACAAAATGATGAAAGGAAAAAAGTTTATTGCTTACTACATATTCACTGTTGATGCAGTAAGACTGTCACATCAGGCAATATGTTTTAGCTTGTTACTTCTTTAATACCACTTTTGTTGATGACACATTTTGCAGACAGTGTTCATATATTATAGCACTGAATATATGTGCAAAATTTTATCATTGTATGGCACATGATTTGATTTTAACAGGGAAGCTAAAACAGCTTACCGTATTAACTCAAATCTAAGCCACACTTTTTTCCCGGTTTTTGTAATCCAAAAATCCTCCTGTGGCTTGGAATCGAGTGCAAAGTAAGCGGAAGTTTTGAAAAACGTTGGTAGGTGCTGCCACAACTAACTTCGGCTGTCGAATGCATGTAGTGCTACACAGGCCTGCTTTGCAGGCACAAAGATAAATACTGGCGCCAAAACCTCTGCGTCAGTAAATAAATTAAAACAAAAGGTAGAAGAATGTTTGCTGCTATCTCATTTAAATCCTGTCTACCTAATAAACTACGGAACTAGAGTGAGACAACACCAAACGCGGAAGAATATACATATCATGTCTTGTTTATATTCGTATTATTCTTATGCTGAATAGTGATACAGTCAGAAATGAAGCACGGCAACTGACTAGATTTTTAAATCTAAGATGACTCTAATTCCTGTGCAGAATGTAATGTACTAAAGAGGCGTCTGCAAAGATTGTCAAACAGAGAAAAATTTTCGCTAAACTCTCGTTCAGAACATCGTCTATCATATGCAGTCTATTATTTGATTCTTGTTGATCATTATCAAAGGAAGCAGCAGTGTAAGTAACAACAAATAGTAGTCTCTTGCCATTGTTTTGCCTATGAGACAATTTCTCTCTCTCTCTCTCTCTCTCTCTCTCTCTCTCTCTCTCTCTCTCTCTCTCTCTCCTTTTTTTTTTTTTTTTTTTTTTTGCCACGGTAGCGCGCACAAAAGCAAGCGAGCCATGCCGCGAGCTGCGACAGGTCGTATACACTCATTATCAGAAAGCGACAAACAATGCGTACCGCAGTACAATAATGCAGTTTCAGCTTAGAGTGATGTAAACACCTATAACAAAGAGAATGGCACTTATCAGATCAAAGCAAAATAAGCAATCGATTCAACCAGACGAAGCATGTGAAAAAGGAAGGGTACCCGTACAAATACGGACGGAGCACCTGACACATAGCAATGGCTACTTGGTAAAGCTTAACTGTTAAGCTTACGACTTTAACCAAACTACTGTAGCTGTATCTTCATCCATTCGACCTAAATTGTGTCTCATGTTACAATCGACCAACTTTGCTTCAATTTGGAGGTGCGGTCTAAAACTTTTCTCTCCCCTTGAATTTCAAGTCTCAAATTTCAGGTGCGGCTTAAATTTGAGAAAATTCTTTTCCTTGATTTCTAGTCTTATTTTTCAGGTGCAGCTTAGATTTGAGTGCGGCTTAGATTCGAGTAAATACGGTAGGTCTAACACACCACTGCCCGCACCGAAACGAAGTTTATTGTTCGGTATTGCTCCCTGTATATCTAGTAAATCCAACCAGTGCCCTTAAATAGTGCAAGGAGTCCCTCTACCAGTTTTTTGTTAGACACAATTTCTTCATGTCTAGTTGTCCAGAAGATCCTGTATCTTTTACTGTCCAATGCCCTGCATTCGAAGATTAGTTGTGATGCTGTTTCTTCACTCTCATCACAGATCCTACATTTAGGGTCCTCTTCCATTATACCCATTGTGTGTAGATGTTTTTTGAAATTCCCATGGCCGGTCATCAGTCCAGTCATGAGTTTGATCTCTTTCCTGTTAAATCCCAGGATTACAGAGCTTCTTTTAAAACACAGCTTGGCCATCATTACCTTACCATGTTTGTGTTTATGGACCTTGGTCCAGTATCCTACGTGCTGTTTCCTAAGCCAGTTCCGTAGTACTAATTTGTTCATAGCCTTGGTGATTGTCAGGACAGGTTCTGGTCTAATAAATGGAGTTGTTGCACCCATCGTAGCCAATCTATTGGCTTGTTCATTGCCACAGATCCCTGAGTGGCCAGGGACCCACACTAGGTTCACCCTATTGTTTCCCCCTTGCTTCACCAGAGCCCTGTGGCAATCTGTAACAATCTTAGGTCTTGTTACAGGAGCTGCCAATGATTTCAGGGCTGCCTGGGTGTCTGAATAGATGTAGATGCTACAGTCATTGTAGCACCTACATATATTCTCCTCCACACATGCCCTGATTGCAGCAATTTCAGTTTGGAATACGGAGGCCAGTTTTCCTAGAGAGATAGATGCCCTCCAGTCTTGGCTGAACCCCATACACCCCTGCCCAAACACCTTGGTCTGTTTTCGACCCATCAGTGAACCAAATGATGTCCCCCGTATGGTGTCGAACTGTTTTTTTTTTTTTCCCCCACTGCTCCCTGCTTCCAATTATTATATTGTAAGGCTTTTTGAAGCAGTTGGGAGTTGTTATATAGTCAGCAGGCATTTGCCCAGCCATTACTATATTTACCTCACTCACTATCTTAGTGTGTGATTCTGGATATCTGAATGAAATCCAGTTTTTGCCAGTTTTAAGTCTGTGTGCCCCAGCTGCCGCCTCCACCTTGACCCAAAGGTGTTAGGTAGAGGCGTGTCCAGCATGGCTTCCATTCCAGCAGTTGATGTGCTGCTAATTCCGCCTGTTATGGCAAGCTCCTTAGCTGCAACCTGCTGTTTCACCGTCTTCCACCACACTACGGCCCCATAGGTAGTCCTAGGTCTGACCACTGTGGTGTATATCCAGTGCATACCCCTGGGGCTTAGGCCCCAGTTTTTGCCACAAGCCCTTCTAGTACTCGCTGAGTACTTTCTGCCTTGGAGCAGTTACTCTTAATGGGAGGGGTCCACGTTAGCTTCTCATCAAAGGTTACCCTTAGATATTTCACTATCTCCTTCACAGGTAGAATTTCATTAAAGAGCTTTAAATTCCAACTTGAGTCTTGAATATGTCTCTTCGTAAATGGCACCACAACAGTCTTCTTAGGATTAACCCTCATATCCTGTTTAATGCACCAATTTTGCGCAATGTCCAAACCACCGTGTGCATATTACTAACTGAGTCAGTAAATTTGCCAAGTATTACTATGACAAGGTCATCTGCTTGTCCTTGGCTGGAGCATTGTCTGGAATTTAATTCCTCAGTGAGTTCGTTCACCACTAGATTTCACAATAGAGGGGGCAAAACTCCTCCTTGAGGGCAGCCTCTAGTGGTGTTAATTACCATCTTTTCATTCATCATGGTAGCCTCTACCTTCCTTCCACTAAGCATGACCCTGGTCCACCTGCATATAGTGGTCCCCAGGTCATGCACCCCTGCTGCCCTTACCATGGAATCGAAGGTCATGTTACTGAAGGCCCCCCTCGATATCCAGGAAGATGCAGAGGGCTATTTCTTGGAAGTGAAGTGCTTTCTCCACCTTCCCGACGAGTTGGTGGAGAGCTGTCTCTCATTATTTACCTGGTTTATATGTATGTTTGTTTGAATGTAGAGGGGCCCTTCTTAGCCTCCTCTCCCCAACATATACATTAACCAATTTTTCCAATCTTTTGAGAATGGAGGAGGACAGACTGATTGGTCTCATATCCTTAGCCTTGGTATGATCAATTCTCCCTGGCTTTGGAATGAAAGCAACCTCCATTGCCCTTCAAGCATTGGGAATGATTCCTAATAACCCTGAACAGCCTGCATAGGACTCTTATGAGCTTCTCCCCTGCCTGCTGTAGGAGAGCTGGAAAAATTCCATCTGGGCCAGGTGACTTGAACGGTTGGAATGTTCCCACCGCCCATTGGATTTTATTAAAGTTCACACACTTCTTAGCTGATTCCCAGTCCTCTCTTAGAGTGCCTAAGAACCATTGTCTCTCTGGGATCACATTCTGGTCTGTGTTGTCCAGCAGAGCGTACTGAGGAAAGTGAGTTTTGAGGAGCAGTTCCAGTGTCTCATGTGTTATCTTTGTATATTCCCCATCCTCTGTCCTCAACGTACCTCCTGGATTGGTTGGTACTCTAGTGAGAATCTTGTGAAGTCCGCCTTGTGCAGCTGTGCTCTCCACTTCCTCACAGAATGCCTTCCAGGATGCCTTCTTTGCTTGTGTGATTGCAAGATTGTAGTTGACAAGGGCATCACGATATTTAGCCCATTGTCCTTTACGTCTCGCAATATTAATCAGCCTCCGTACCTGTTTTCTTTGCATTTCCAAGTTGTTATTCCACCAAGGCACACTCCTATTTGTGCACATCTTGGTGATTGTGCAGTTGTCCTGATATGAGGTCACTATGGCAGAGGTAACAGCCTCTGCTACTTCCTACTGGATTCCTTATCGACGTTTTAATTTCTTATAAGCCTAAATCAAGGTTCCTCCTATATGTCTCCCAGTCTGTTTTCCTGGGTTTCCTATAGGTCATGGTCTGTCTGATTCCCATTTCAACCTTGAATTTAATCTACATGTGGTCCGATGAGGATGGCTCCAACACCACATGCCATTGTTTGACATAGCTGCCCATCATCGTGGAACTAAAGGTTACGTCAATTACTTCTTCCCTTCTGCTAGTCCTGAATGTAGGTTCATTGCCCCTATTCAGGACCTCTAAGTTGTTAGCTAAAAGAAATTCAAGAGGGTACTCATCTCTACTGTTGGTGTCCTTGCTGCCCCACACTAGGTTGTGGGCATTGGCGTCGCATCCCACCAGAAGTTGGTCACCTTGCCGATGGCAAGTCTCTACCAGTCTCCTCACCTCCAAGGGAGGAGGAGAGCTGTCGTAGTAAGGAAGGTATGCTGAGGCCAAAATTATTTCACTCGTGATACCTTCATCACATTGCTGCATTTTAATGGTCACCAAGTCCCTAGAGCAGAAATCCATCATTGGCATGAAAGAAATTCCATTTCTTACATAGATGCATGTTCTGGAGTTTCTTAGATCAGCTTACCTCCATTGCCACTGAGGCTCGATACACCCCCTTTATATAAATAGGGTTCTTGTATCAGGGCCACGTCCACTTCCTGCCTCCCCAGGCAGCGACTCAGGGCAGCAGAGGCCCCTTTACTGTGCTGCAGATTAATCTGCAGCACCTCCAGTCCCAGTCTTGCTGCCGTCTTTGATAACCCTGACAGTGACCTGCGAGAACCCTAAAAACAATTTCAGGTCCTGCTCCCGCATCACCTTCAGGGAATTCCCTCCGACCTCTACTACCAGGGTTCATCCTTCTGGTTGATCACCCTCGAATCTTCTGTTGAGACTTTTGGGTTCTGGGCCCCTATTTTCCCAAACAGAGTCTTAGGAGAGACTTCCTTATGGATCTATGGTACCCATACTGATATCTTTGCGGTTTCAAGAAGCTTCCCTGCCATCCTAACCAGTAGCTTCTGGCGGTCGCTGTGCTCCCTGTGATTATTGATAATATTACTAGTGATAAACCAATCCTATAAATCATTGAACTTCATATGGTGCGACTGCGTATGGGTGCGACAGATTGCACACAACGACCTGTATCTTAGTGCCTGGAGTTTACAACCTTCACACTATGTTTATATTGGTAAATTTTTAAAAGTGGGGAATAATCTGCAATACTTCACACAGTAAACTATGGGGTTGACTCCATTTGAGGTATGTTACGTTATTAATCTTTCCTTAACCAGGGGTCTAGTTCACAGACTCGAACTTTCTTCAGCAAGGACCCTAGCTTCTCTTAATACATCACACATCATATTGGTTACATTTCACATACACTATTACAATAAATAGTACCTGAAAATCACACATACTAATCTACAAATATCTTTTCACTAATTACTGACACGTCTACTATGCTGTGGTGATCTTTCTTTGTTTTAATCAAAGCAATTATCTTTAATACTACATTTTTAATCACTAATTTTTTAGTTGTTACACTTCTCAATAGTTTTGCACCCACAGCCTAGTGTCCTGAAACTTGCAATTGCAGTACCTTTTGTTGTCTTCTGCTCCAAACTCCTCATTGAATTCCACAGTTATAACTTGGTGTAAATATTTAAATAGAAATTTTCAGCCTCAGTAAGACTGACCCTGCTTCCGTCATAAATTTGTATCGACATACCAAATAGAGGATTCCGATTACGTGATCATACGCAGTTGCAGTAGGCATTGCATTATTTCGCAACAACACACTTTTCCTGTAACTACTCTTCTTCTCGTTCTGCAACTTTTTAATATTTATATATCACGGAACCACTCCATAAGATGTCGTTTCGGCGATGTAATTTTAAATAATTAATAACTTTTAGTGCACTTAGTAATTAGTCTTGACCTGCTCGCGTTTGATACGTCCGCTGCCTTGCTACCCAACGTCTCGGCTGCTCATTGTTCTTTCTTCCCACTGCCAGCTAGGCTGTTCCATTTGGGTTACCTGGGTGAATCCCCACCTTGCTACTTTTGTAAAATTAATTAGTACATTTACTTTCGTACTTTCTTTTTCCATCAGAACATATTAATTATCTCTTTTATTCATTCACTTATTATGTATATTTCTTAAACACTATTGAATATTTACTAGGGGGGGTAGTGGTCATATAGTTAGGCTAGGCCGCTAGATGGCTCTCCTTGCCTGTCTCCAATCACTCCTGCCATCTCGCACCTTTCCTTTACACTAATACTACTGCTCTCTGCACTTGTAGCATCACAAGCCTCGCATCTTCCCAGGGGGATATCATGGGCACCTTGTCCTTGAGCCATTCCATCCTGTGCATAGACAAAAATGAGGGCACCATAATCTAGATAGACCCTCCTGAAGCTGGGTGCTGGGCCTGTCCGCCCCCCCCCCCCCCTCCCCATTCTTTTCAAAGAGGGTCATCTCTACCAATTCCTCTTGCTGCAAGGTGATGGCCACCAGTGGATAGCCTTTCTGGATAACTGCCATCCTAAAAACTGAGACTGCAGTACTATAGGTCTGTTTCCCTATTTCTTGCCTTGGTTTTTTCTGGACTCGCTTATCCAGGAGGGACTCTTTTATTCCTCCCTTATCCACTTGGTACTTGTCTTTGATGTAGTTGGGGTCTGCGTATCCCCTTCAACCTGAGACAGTTTCTTCCTGAGGGGTCTTAGGTTCAAGTCCCTTTAATTCCCTCCACTTGTCTTTAGGAAGCCATTCTTTCCCTTCCTTTTTCCTCTGCTTCCTGAGAGTTTCCTCCTCCGGACCCCAGACAAGCCTTGTATCTTAATCTGGTTCTCACTTCTGGCTCAGGTCTAGACACTGATTCAGTAGTGGGAATGCCATCCATCGGTACTGACCCTGATGTTTGGATATCTGAGGTCAGTTTGTCTTTCTTTGTTTTCTTTAGTCATGTCCATATTGGTCCCATGAGATTTGGGGATCTACAAGGTCCACACCATGAATACCCCGCGTGGTGTAAGGCTACTTACTCAGGGAGGTCGCCCGGGCTCCATTTGCAACACATCTTCCCATGTGCCACGCAGTCCTCGGCGCAGATCGCATCACACCTTGGGTTGGGTCAGGGTGTTGGGTATTACTAGGAGTGGATAGGGAACTGTATGGCGCATAGTTCGCGAAATATGATGTCATAAACACTGAGATGCATGAAAAACTGCCACACTGTGCATGACAGTTGAATTCATAATTTCTTTGATACTAACTCTATTCACAAAACATTTAATAGACAGTATCCTTATATGGCACTGAATGTACCTATAAAATTTATATGTAGGTGAGGGGTAGAAGAATCTGAACAGAGAAAAGGAATAGGATTATATGGACAGGAAGGGGGCCCAGAGAAAATGGACATAGAAAGGAAAGAGGTGATGATGGAGTAGTAGATGGACAGAGAGAGGGGGTGTAGCAGATGGACAGAGAGCAGGGCATGAAGGAGATGGACAGAGAGGAAGGGGGGGGGGAGGAGATGAACCGGCGGGGGGAGGGGGGCAGAGGAGATAGGGGGAAGGAAGAGATTGGCTAATAGAGTTGAAATAAATACATACCCAGGCAGTACTGGGTACTCAGCTGGTTCCTGGTAAAATGGAGGTCAGCATGTTATTCTGCTGATCCATTCAGTTAATCTTCTTTTTATACCTTAGCAATATCATCTTTGTATCAAAAACTCAGTCTCCAGAGCAAAACTGTTCGCAATACTGCTTAAATTCACTTACATCAGAAGTAGTTATAGTCAAATGCTACAGATTTCATCAGCTGTTATTTTGTGTGAATTTTTTCCCCAGGTGCTAGATGGAAAACTTAAAAAATGGTAGAAGTAGCTTAATTACTTACTTAATTACTGAAAAACGTGGCTTATTCAAATTTTGTAACAATAACTACAGAGATGATGAAACTAGCCCATGCACACTCTGTAAAAAATGGAGGGAAAGTGAAAGTATGCTAAGTGTATCGGGTTAAAAATGAGTTACAGTCTCATTGAGCATGTGTCCCCACTCACCACTCCTTGCTTTACATGCAATTTCAAGCCCTTATGAAACTTGGCATTAATTTTTATTAATTACATCTTTACTACTAATTCTATTTGCAACACATTTTGCAGACAGTATCTTCATATACCACTGAATGTTCCTGCAAAATTATATCATTGTACAACACCCAGTTCAGGAGGTGTGACACCATAAACATTGAGATGAGTGGACAAGTAACTTTTAATTAAAAAGGAGTGTGAATTATCTTGGATAATGAGTGCATTTAGTAACTATTATCAAATTTTAAGCCTTTTCTTATCTTTTTCTCTCTAAAATATCAAATATTTAACATGTCGTCTCATTTGTAAAATGATCAGACACTAAAAAGCAGCATGGATGGTTTTTGGTATGGTATCAGTGTTACATTTCCTATATGCAGTCCTTAACTCTGTAATTATTTATTTAGCATATGGCAAGTACAAATCACGTTTATAGAGAAATAAGCTGCTACAATAACTTTATAACTTTGGCACTAAAAAACAAGACATAAAGAATTAAATACAGTTATGTCATGAACAACATATATATAATTACAAATTAACATTTAGGTTTTTAATATATTGAACTGCACTTCGAGTCACATCCAGGAAGTCCGTTGTTTGACGTGAGTAGGCTCTCAGAGGGCACTCTGCAACGATGTGCCAGATCGTCTGCTTCTCAGCGCCGCAGTCGCACTTTGGGGATGGTGCTCTTCCCCATTTGTGTAGAGAGTCCGCACATCGACTGTGGCCCGTCCTGATCCTGTTGAGGATGGTCCAGGTTTTACGTGGTAAGCCAAAGCTTCGAGGTCTGTTTGACGGTTTCAGTAAGGTGTTTACCTGTGGTGGTGCTGATTCTTCCCATTCCACTTTCCAGCGTTCTTCAAGACAGAAACCATTTTCCTCCAGATCTTTGTCCCTTATCAGAGGTGGATGTCTAGAGTGCAATCTATCTCTGTCAATGCCATTGCTCAAAGCGTGAATCGGAAGTTGCGGGTTGTCTTGTATTTTTTTAAATTCTCTGAGAAGCGCATGTTCTCTTCGTAAGTGAGGTGGCGGTATGTGGCTCAGTACAGGTAGCCAGTGAATGGGGGTTGATTTTATTGTACCTGAAGTAATCCTCATAGTTTGGTTCAGTACTGTGTCCACCATCTTGGTGTGAGCGCTCTTTAGCCAAACAGGGGAACAGTACTCTGCCGCAGAGCAGACAAGTCCCAAAGCAGAGCATCGCAAGGTAGAGGCGGAGGGGCCCCAGCTGGTACCACATAGTTTCTGATTGATATTGTTCCTAGTACGGATTTTTGCAGCAGTGTTGATGAGGTGTTGTTTGTAGCTCAGGGTTCTATCTAATGTCACTCCCAGGTATTTTTGTATATTGTTATCAAAATATATCTTAAGGCGTCTGTTAGCCAATTTATTATTCAGGTGGAAACACACAACCTCAGTTTTAGTTAGACTAGGTTGTAGTCTCCATTCACGAAAGTACGTTCCCAGCAGGGACAAGTCACTTGTCAGAACAGTCTCAGTATGCTCCGTATCTCAATGTTGTGTAGCTATGGCCCAGATCTGCATATCCAAACTTTTCAGATTTAGTATTAGGCATATCGGCTATATACATGCTGAAAAGTAGCGGTGCCAGGACTGATCCTTGGGGCAAGCTATTATTGAGCTTCATTGTTTTGCTCCTATAATTTCCAAGTATCACCTGGAATGGTCTGTTGCAGAGCATCTGGTTGACAAGGTTAGCCATTTTCAAACATGGCACGATGCGGAGTAGTTTGTAAATCAGGCCTTGCCTCCATACAGTATCATAAGCCGCTGTCAGGTCTATAAATACCACGGATGTTTTTTTCTTGTCTTTGGAAGCCTGCCTCGATGTAGGAAGTTAGTTAGAGGATTTGATCTGTGCAGCTCCAGTTTGGCCGGAAGCCTGCTTGTTCCACAGGGATACACTTTAGGATATCTGGACTTATTCTGTTACATATAAGTCTCTCCAGTAGTTTGTAGATCATGCTAAGAAGGGCAATAGGGTGGTAGCTGTTTGGTTGGTCATTCGGTTTACCTGGTTTCAGTATCGCTATGATTTTTGCTTTCTTAAGGGTATTTGGTATTCTTCCAGTTTCCGTCATGCTGGAGAAGAACTGTGCAAGCCATAATTTTGCAAATTTACCGCAGTGAATCAGAAACTCTGGAAGAATTCCATCAAAACCCGGGGCTTTCTGTGGCTTGATGTCTCTCAGAGCCAGTGTTATCTCTTCAATTCAGAGGGGCTGTGAGTGTAGTGAATTGTTTCTTACTAAAGATTTCAACTTTTAAGTTCCTTTTTAACTTTTATGGTATGAGCTCAATCCCCTGGAGCTCTAGAGGTTTTACTGATGTGCGCCGCAACTGTGTTTGGAGAAATAGAGCTGGTTGGTCGTTGGTTCCTGCTACTGCCACCAAGCTTCCAAAGTAGCGACCACGCCTTTCTGCTTGTTTTGTGAAGTCCATTTCCTCAACAGTCTCTATCTATTTAGTGCACCTGGCAGCGTCCAGACTGTGCAATAAGTCATCTGCAATCTCCCTATCCCCATGCTCTAGGAACTGTTTATAGAGGCGCTCACTCTCTTCGTTCCACCCCCGGCACGTATTCTTTTCTAAATCCCTGGGGAATGCTGTTCTTAGCTGAGCTGATGACTGCTCCCACAAATCTTTTGTAATTTTTATAAGTTGGAGGTATCCATCCAAGGCGTTTATCAAGTTTTTCTGAGAAAGTAGCCCAGTCCGCTTTCCCAAAGTTCCATCTGGGCCAAGGATACGAGGAAATTAGGGGGATAGTAAGGCCTATTTCTATGAGCACCGGACGATGTTGGGAGTATTCTGCGGGAGGCTGGTATAGGTTTGTTATTAGTGTCAGCCGTAACAAAGCATAGATCAGGGTGGGTTTCAGTTCCCCATGCAGCTGACTTAAATGTACTTTGATCTTTGGCGTCAAAGATTAGCTGTGTATTGCAATCTTCAGCCCATTTCACCAAGTCTTCACCATTCTGGTCAGATGTGCGGTATTTCCACAGTTCGTGGTGGCTGTTGAAGTCACCCACATATATTGTGGGGTGAGGCAGGGGTTGTAGAACTTGTGGAGGCCACGAGTAGCCTGGAGGTTTGTAGATGTTGTTTACTGTTAGTTCACCTACTTTTACAGTAACTTCGTGGATATCACATGTGGTGGATGTAGAAATAAGGACTACATCCTCTATGTCCTTTCTAACGTACGTTGTTGTACCATAATGCCTGTGATGTGTAGCACCTATCAGGTCATAGCCCGTTATTTTACCTCTTGATCTTAGCTGCTCATCGTTTTCTGTATGGGTCTCCTGGATTGCAACTATGTCAATGTTGTACAATGTTAAAATTTTATGCATGTATTGGCATTTGGCTTTACTTATGCCTTCAATATTAAGTTGGCAGACTCGTACGATCGGTCCGAGCTGTCTAATCAAGTTGCCCTCAGGAGGACACTCAGCATTCCGTTTTCTGTGAGTCATTGTGATTTGATTATGACCAGGAGATCGTTTACCGATTGTCTGGTCGCCAGTATGGTGCTAGTTCATTTAGCGTTACCCAGGGTGCACGTGTAGTTTTCAACTATGGACGCGAACTAGCTTTACACCCCAAAACCCTATAATGTTAGATGTTATTAGATTTACTTAGTAAATTTCACTTAATGTTAGATGTTATTAGATTTACTTAGTAAATTTCACTTGGTCGTCTTTATTGATGTTTGCTGAGAGGGCCCTTCCACTCGGTTCCACCCATGTTACAGCAGTCTCCATTGGACTTCATTTCCTTGTGCATGGATGGGTGCTGAAAGAGAGCATTAATTGTCTTTCAAGTTACTTGAATGATGTGAATGACTGAAATTTAACCTTCTGTATTCACACTTATCTTACAAAAATGATCTTGTATGGTATACTTGAGAAAGGCATCAATTTCCTTCCTCTTTCTGGTCAGACGGTATCACCATGTTTGGGGGGGGGGGGGGGGGTATGATTCTGATGTTTACTGAGATTCAGGGGAAAGTGGTTGATACTTGATTATTTTTGGGGAGTTATCGTCAGCGCTGTTGCAGAGGCATCTGCTGAAAACGTTAGGGCAATTTTGCATGTCAGTGTGTGATACAACATTTGAAAAAGAATTCCTTTCATCATCTACACATTTTAGAAACCTCAGCCTGACCTAGTAGCTGGCTCTCTTCTTTTTTGCAACAAACCCTGTTGTACCAATTTCTTTTTTTCTGTTTTCTGTAATGATCATGGATAGTCTTTCATTGTCTTTGGCACTCATCCCCAGCAGCAAACAAAAATTAGTGCTGCAAATAAAATATTAAATTTATAATTGATAATATAACTTTTTTAATAATATAACATTTTTAATAATATAATATATAAATTTTATGTTTTATTATCACATACTGAAGTTATTGGGCCAAATATCAAATGTAAAATGTGATTGCTTGTTGTACAATGAAAGTGTACCTGAGATGTCTAGTTTGTATAAATAGATCATTACATAAGTAATAGAATAAATAAATAAATATAACATAATATAGAAAAAATATGTCTTGAAATTGCCCTTACATTGTTTTTTATGTAGATAATTATGTTAAAGCTAGCATGTAACATGGATGAGTGAAGTGGAAGTACCCAAAAAAGTATTACAAGTATATCTAGGAGGACAGAGGGGGCACACACAGCCAAGAATCAAATGGGAATATGGAGTTATCATCAAGGATCTCTGGAAAATGGTTTATAGGAATTGGAGAGCTCTAGCAGTGGACAAAGATAAATGGCAGAAAATTGTTGAAGAGGCCAAGGCTCTCAATGAGCTGCAGAGGAAGAGGAAGAATAAGAAGAAGAAGATGATGATGATGATGATGATGATGATGATGATGATGATGAAGCCAGTTAGATAATAAACCTACAGGAGCATTGCAGAATAGAAATTTTTTTATTGTGATAGTGTTGTAGCAACAACACATATTAAAATACACATTTATGAAGCACTTACACCAAAGCTAAGTAATGCAAATCAATTTTGATTTAGTACCAGTCATAGGCATTCGCTTACTGCTTCTCTCCATCAGCTGTAAGCACGTTTGTACTACTAGTACTGACTAGCTTTTAGAAAATAGCTTGTGCCAGTATTTCTACCTCCCACTGACCAAATAAACTGGCAAGAAAAAGTTAGTTGTGAATTGACTTTTGTTGGAGATTTCCGTATTGATTTTCAATCTGGCCGCTTGTGACTGTATCACAGAACAGCTAAAAATCTGACCCAGTGAGACTGGAACACCAATCCAAATCAGCCTTCATTTTACAGGTGAGCACATTGCCACAGAACTAGTGAAGATTTTTGGTATTTTCATTATTGGCTATTACAGATAACTCGCAGCATAAAGGACAAGATTAGTTGCATTTTCCACTTGAAATGACTTTCTGGACTCAAAACCTAAATTGATAACCTTACGTTACACATTAAGTGTAAGTCATTCAGAATGAAGGAACGAATTATGTTCCCTTCTATACACCTAAGGTGCATGCATGCCTATGTGGTGTGCTAGTTAAGAAAACAGCAGTACATAAAGGGCACAGTGGAAGAGCCATGCAGGCTTATTCTGACATATTAATCCAAAAGCTAATGACTACAGTAACATTCGAAATGAGCTAATACCTCTTAATCAAGGAGGGTCTGGGCCAGGCAGACCATGGGTGGCTTGCAACATTTGTTCGGCAGTTTCTGGTGGCAAGGGAAAATCCACTTATAGGTGCACTTGGTGGCAAAGGAATGCCAAAACGGTTAGGGATAGGACAGTAATAAATCAGTCTGGTAGTCCTGGCGCACACTGCACTACTTGCACTACACTGCACGCAGGACTCCAATTGCTGATACCGAGGGGACAAACCGGGCGTCTGGCATCAGGTTTTCTATTCCTGTAGTCAGTAGAACCATCTCGAGAAGATGCAGCTCAGGAAGATGGCATGGAAGAAACAATGTAGCACTTCTTTCATTAAACGGACCATGACACGACAATGCTGATAAGTGTTTGAGAAGAGTTCTGTGGATGACAACATGGGCCACGTGCCATGCGGATGAGCTGCTGAGAGCATGGCCAGGGATGTTGACTTGTTGGAGCAGAACAAGAGACTACCTTATCGACGGTTCGGCATGCTTAACATCCAGAAAGTGTGGCTATCTAACTTCTCACCTGGGCAGAAGTGGCCAGTGAGGGTGTTGTGGAGCGGGTTTCCAGTTTACACAGTCTGTCATCTGCTGCTGCAGATGGAGGCGAGGGAAGGAGTCACCACAAGAATATTCTCTGGAAATGGCCCAAAAAAATAAAATAAGTTTAGTAGGATAATTCTGTGCCATCCAGCATCAAGTTGCCAAACATATTCTCCGTTCTTGCCCAGATTCAGTTGCACCATGAGCAAGAAGAATACCAGTCAAAGTGTTACTTAAGTGGACTGGGAAGTGACTACAGCTGCTGAGGGCCAGAATAACCACAGTATAAGTCAGTGAGTCTTATTTGCTTGCATTGCTGTAAATAGGTTTATGGTCTAGAGTATAGTTACTACTAATACTCAGATACACTGACTGCAAACTAAACAACATAAATTAATGACTGTCACAATAATTTTGTGTTTTTCTGTGTTAAATGTATTGCATATTAATAAGTTCATTCACCAGAAGTGATCCATGTTTTGGAGTAACTGCAGTTGTTATATTGTAAACATAATGAACAGGAAACACATCTTCTTTATAATGATAAGAAAATATTTTTCTTGAGATGGCTGTCATTGGCACTTACCCCAAAACAGAGGTACAAACATGAAGACAAAGCAACACAGCATTGATTGCAAAAACTGAACATCCACAGAGAGACTTCTTAAGATGAGAATAAAGAATCAAATCAAGAAAGGCTACTGTGCTAGAAACCATACTCAACAGCGGTAAATGCAGTCTCAAAAAGCCATTAAAATGAAACTAGTGAATCCTGTGCAAGTACGACTCCAGCACCTGCGAACATGAAAGGGGAGGCAGTTGTTATCAGAACATGGAACAAGGAACACCAAACACCAACAGTAATGTCTGGAATAAGTCTTCTGTAACCAAAAGTATCATTCAGTCAGAGGAGTGTCATCTACTTGTTATGATTTCAATGTATGGGCTGTTAATGTTGTAGGTTGGTTGGTTTTCGGGGAAGGAGACCAGACAGTGTGGTCATCGGACTCATCGGATTAGGGAAGGATGGGGAAGGAAGTCGGCCGTGCTCTTTCAGAGGAACCATCCCGGCATTTGCCTGGAGTGATTTTGGGAAATCACGGAAAACCTAAATCAGGATGGCCAGACGCGGGATTGAACTGTCGTCCTCCCGAATGCGAGTCCAGTGTCGAACCACTGCGCCACTTCGCTCGGTTAATGTTGTAGGTCTGGGATAGGGTTTGGAGGAGGATCCAGTATGTGACCAGAAGTGATGTCATGATGACACAACTGGAAGTGTTACCAGCTTGGATCTTCAGAGTATATAAGAAACTTTGAAAGCAACATTCCAACATACGGTATGTCCCTGGTGTTGCGAAGGTATATGTGAAAGAGTAACTGTGGTGGCTCAAATGCCATGTCTCAAGTGGTTTTCTGTGCAACACTTGTAACCTTTACAGAATGGAAATATATCTGCATTCATCTCCTGTAGCAGTATCAGTTCAGTGCATAATGTGTGACACATTGGGTTATCTCACCCTAGATAGAGAACATAATGTGCGAGGCTGGCATCATTCGAAGGATGGACGTTATCTATTAAGGATTGTCCTAACAAATTAAGTGTAGCTGAATTCTTTTATATTGGTAACAGAGATCAAACCGTGTGTTTCCTTTGTGGTTGAGAGATGGAGATAAATGCACAGTCTACGGGTTGAACGTGCTATGTGATTTTCTAAGTATGTGTTTAAGATTCTTGCGAAGGGTAAAGATTTTGTGGATTTACCAGAACAAAGATGCAATCATTGTTGCGAAGGATGCAGCTAATACTAAACCTCCATCAAATCTTTGGAAAGCTGACAGGTTTTTATCCTGAAAGTAACATTAGAGTGCCATGTGACAGAGAGCTTTCAAAAATGCTCACCTGTATAAAATCTGGTTCCTGGAAGAAATAGGAGTGCTTTTCCTTTCATGCAGTCAGATTGCTGCGCGTGTTAAATGTAGACCTCCACTTTCCTGTGCTACATATTGGAGACCTGTTTCAGCTCCAGTATGAGCATTTTTTACGAAAACAGTGATTTTGTAGGAAATACTATTATTATAATTTTTTTTTATAAATTGTGGAACAGAAAGCATTATTGTTTACATACAGTCACTCCTCTCCCTCCCTCTCCCCCCACCCCTTATCCCTCTCCCCCCACCCCTTACCCCTCTCCCCCCACCCCTTACCCCTCTCCCTCCCCTGCATCTGTGGCACTTATATCTGCTCTTAATGTATGTGATAGCTATGAATACACTACGGTCTTAGTACATTTTTCAGAAAAAAACTGGTCAGCATTCAATAATCATTATTTTAGTGTCAACACAGAATTGTATACAATACCACTGGTTGCCGGTGTAGATGGTCTTCCAAGAGATTAAAGAACACCATTTTATTTGTTGCAGAGCGCTATTGTTTAGACATTAGGGCATACACTCTGCAGTTCAGTATCACGTTAACTAGTGCATTGCGACGTGGAAAAAGTGCGCCTGAAGCTGCTTGTCTGTGCACTCTGCTAAGCTAGCAGTGACATGATGGTACATGGCATGGAGGAATATCCAAATCCATTACATAACAGTTATAAATTGTAGTCTACACTTATTTTATAGATAAACTTGGAAAAAGTGTTATACAGAGGGAGTAATTGGAATTTACGGTAGGAGCTATAGGTCTTTAATTTAAGGACTAGATATTGGAGAGGGATGACACCATATGTGTTGTGTTTTACAGTAGTGACACATTGCTGTATCGTGGGATTCCATTCCAACACTTATCATGTACAATTCACCACCTATAGTGATTTATAGATACACTTAGAAAAATGCATTGTACAGTGGAATTAAATCAGAATTTGTGACAGTAGCTGGGAACACTAACTGTACAGGGTGATGAAAACATTCTGAAAAAATTGTAAAGAGTATGTTGGGCTGAGAAATAATTGCTGAGGAAAAAATGCAATAAGTTGTGCTGTTTCAGAGTTAACTAGCATTCAAGTTAGGCTGTTGTGCTCCAAAATTTAAGTAGACCATCAAGAGATGTGTCGTCAAACGTGTTCTTTGTTTGGTTTCTAACTAAAGCTCAAGGCTGAGCAGTCTCGTCTGCTATCATCTATGCTATGAGAACAACTGATGTTGATTTTATCTGGAAGGCCACTGGAATTTGAGCACACAACAGCACAATGAGCTACATTTAGTGCTGATTATCTCAGAAGCAGCACATTGTATTGAATTTTTTTCTTAACATTTATTTCTCAGCACAACCTATCCTGCAACTCACTTAAAAGCTTTTCAGTGTGTTTCTGACCACCCTGTATTCAAGAGACACCCTATATGCGCTTTTTAACAAAGGAACCATTATAGAGATATAGTGACATGACGAAACTATGTTCCTCCTACACAAGAGCTACGTTGCGGCAGTGAGAGGCATATTGGGGATAACTGGCAATGAAGAACATAAACGGAAACCTTCATAATAGAAGACTATTAGCTTACAGATTTAGATATAATAAAACAGTATCATAAGAATTATTAACAAAATGAGTATGTGAGACTACTCAAACCGCAACTGCTGTGTGGAAGAAGAAAACTAGGGGAATAGCAATGTTGTTGTAAACAGTGTTATATATAACAAACAATGGAAAATCCAAGAAGAGATAATGACATTAGCGGATATTTTGAGTCGCAGTCAGGCACAACAAAAGAGTACTAAACATGTAAACTTTTGTGTAGAAGGCCTTCTTCTGAAATGGACAAAATAAACACACACATACATATTCAGACAAACACAGCTCACGCACACATGACCACTGTCTGCCGGGGCTAGACTGTGAGCAGCTATGCATGACGGGAGAAGCAATTGGAGTGATCGGTGTGAGGAGGAGGCTGGATTGGGGAAGGTGAGAGACTTTTGGTAAAGTGCTGTTTGTGACAGCATACAGGGATGAGGTGAAGAGAAGGTAGGGCAGTTATATGCACTTGGGATGCTAGGTGGAGGGGGGTGGGGTGGAAAAGGAGAGAAGTAAAAAGACTGTGGATGTTCTCGTGTAATAGACGGCTGTGGAGTGGGAACACGAAAGCTGGTGTTGATAGGAATAATCCAGATGGCACAGGCTGTGAATCACTCATTAAAATGAAGTAAGTTATGTTGGGCAGTGTGCTCAGAAACTGTGTTTTTGGGCACAGTTTGTTGGTGGCCATTCATGTGGGCTGACAACATTTTGGTTGTCATGCCCACATAGAATGAAGCACACTGGTTGCAGCTTAGCTTGTAGAGCACATGACTGGTTTCACAGGTAGCTCTGCCTTTGATGGATTAGGTGGTGGGTGGGAGAATGTTTGGGACAGGTCTTGCATCTAAGTCTATTACAGGGATATGAACCTTGACACAAGGAACTGGTAGCAGGGACTGTGTAGGCCTGAATGAGGATATTTCGTAAGTTCAGTGGGTGATGGAACACCACTGTGGGAGGGATAGTGGATAGCACATTCCTCATTTTAGTGCACGATGATAGGCAGTCAAACCCTTGGCAGAGAATGTGATTCAGTTGCTCCAGTCCTGGGTAGTACTGAGTCATGAGGGAATGCTTCTCTGTGGCCGGTATTGCTACTTTGTGAGGTGGTGGGTGACTGGAGAGCTAAGGCATAGGAGATATGTTTCTGTACAAGGCTGGAAGGGTAATAATTATGATTTACTCAATGAAACCCCTGGTATATTTCGAGATGAACTGCTTGTCACTACAGATGTGACAGCCATGGATGGCTAGGCTTTGTGGAAGGGATTTCTTGGTACGGAATGGGTGGCAGCTGTCGAAGTGGAGTTATTGCTGTTGGTTGGTAGGTTTGGTGTTGACAGTGGTACTGGTTAGCCATCTTTGAGGTGGAGGTCAACATAGAGAAAGGTTGCCTGTTGGGTTGAGGAGGACCAGTGAAGCAAATGAGGGAGAAGGTGTTGAAGTTCCAGAAGAATGTAGATACGGGTTCCCCACCCTCAATCCATGTCATGAGGATGTCATCAGTAAATCTGAACCAGGTGAGGGGTTTGGGATTCTAGGTGCCCATTGCCATAAGCTGGATTTCTCTCCATTTCTGCTCCCCCCTCCATGCCCTCAGTCTAATCTCCCGACCTATCTGCCCTACCCTCTCTCCACCTTGTACCTGTACACTCCCACAAACAGCAGTATAACGTGCTGCTGCTCTCCCTCCCCTTACTGCCCCAGCCTCCTCTTTACCCACACCACCCAAATTGCTTCTCCCATCATGCGTAGTTGCTCGCAGTCTGGTCCAGGCAGGCAGATAGAGTGGTCATTTGTGTGTGAGCTGTGTTTGTGTTAATGAGTGTGTGTATGTCTATTTCAGGAGGTGGCCACCTGGCCAAAAACTTACTTGTTCAGTAGTAGTCTTTTTTTGTTGTGCCTGTCTGCCTCAGAATCTTTGCTATATGGAGAGTAGCAGTCTACCTGTTTCATAATACTGTCAGAGATATATGACAAATTTATATGTCAGATCACAGGCCCAGGGATGGGTGAATTTATCAATAACCATTTTTATAACACTCCCTGATACATCTACATCTATATTCTGCAAACTACTGCAAAGTGCTTGAAGAGGGTATGTCCCATTGTACCAGTTACTAGGTTTTCTTCCCATTCGATTCACGTATGGAGGGCTGGAAGAATACAGAGCATGGGAAGAATGATTGTTTCAATGCCTTTGTGTGTGCTATAATTATTCTAATCTTGTCATAATCCCTCTGTGAGTTATACATAGGGGATTGTAGAGCCATCATTTAAAGCCGGTTCTTGAAACTTCGTACTTAGGCTTTCTTAGGATATTTCATGTTCATCTTCAAGAGACTGCCAGTTCAGTTTCTTCAGTATGACTGCAACACTCTCCCATGGGTGAAACAAACCTCTGTCAATTTGTGCTGCCCTTCTCTGTATACTTTCAATATCTCCTGTTAATCCTATTTCGTATGTGTCCCACAAATTTGATCAACAGTGTAGAATGGGCTGCCCAAGTGATTTGTAAGCAATCTCCTTCGTAGATTGACTGTGCTTCCCCAATAATCTACCAATTAACAGAAGTCTACCACCTGCTTTTGCCTTCAACTGAGTTCATGTGATCATTCTATTTAATATCACTGGAAAATGATACACCCAGGTATTTGTATGAGTTTCCTGATTCCAAGTGTGACTTATTGATATTACTGTCATAGGATATGTAGAAGACAAGGGGTTATTTTTAGGACATATGGTGCAAAATTGTGATTTAGTGTGTTTCAGTGCGCGATGCGCCAGCCTCACGGCAGACGGAGGCTGGCCAGTGCGTTATGCAGGTGACACAGTTTTGCTACAAGCGTCGGTATGTATGTATGTGCGCGGCAACCATCAGAACACAGCATTAGCAGAATTATGCAGGCGCGGGCCATGTATGGCACGGTTGCATTAGCCAACTCATCGAGAACCATCTAATAAACACGCCGCCATGTAACTGGTGGATTCAGCAGCGGTCTGCTCTATATAAGGGCATCAGAGGTGGGCGTCGGCATTCAGTTCGATCGATTGGGCATTCAGTTGCTGTTACGTCGTCGTCATCAGTGACACTGTCCCCGAGGACCGGCCAGCGTGGGCGTTGCCCACTGCTGCACCAGTGACTCCCGGCGTCGTCACGAGCTGCAGCGTCTGCAGGCTGGGCCGGGCCTCGTGCTGCTAACCTCCTAAAGCCAACGCAACCGCTGACCGAGCGCGGTGTCGCATTCTCCGGACTATGTGCATCAGCTCGTCTCCACCACGACACGAGCAGTGGGGCTTAGCTACCGGAAAATGTATTGGAAGAACCAACAATAAAGAGGAAGATTGCTAAAAACAGCCACCTTCTTCCACCCAGCCACACCCTACAACCCCGATCACGTCACCCGCTCCGATCATCCTATTACAAGTGGTGTCAGTCAGGAAACCTGCACATCACACACTCCTGTTACAATTGGTGATAGTAGTGGTCTCCTCCCTGGATATGGAGGAAATTGTGGCTGGTAATCGACGAGGGTATGTGGCACCTGAGAAGGGCAACAGTGGATCAGCAACTCCTGTAACGTGACAAGTATGTGCCCAATTTTCGTTTGGTGGTTTGTCTGAACCTGTAGCATAGTCCGTCTTCCCTTCCTGTTCTTCTTTCTGGGCTTACTGTAGTCTTGATTCAATAGCTGGTACTGATGGAGCAGTCTGTGTCAGCCGAGGTGGCTATTCAGCAGCTACTTGAGCGAGTATTGGAATTAGAGATAGAGCTTGCTCGGTCTAAAGAAGCGAGCAAAGAACGGTTTCCTGTTAATGCAGTAATTCTTGACACTAACGCTGCGTCTTTGGTCACCCCTTTCTCGGAAAAGCTGGGGAGGATGTTATGATTTTTTTGAGAACCTTAGCACGGCCGCTAAATTGGGAAATTGGGGTGCAGAAACACTTTCGCATGTGGCTAAGTTGAAAGTAACTGGGGATGCCAGAGCGTACGTTACATGCCATGAAGAATTAAGGGATGCTCGGACATTTGAAGTATTCAAAAAAGGGTTGCTGGAAAGACATCGGAGGAAAAATACGTCTAGATATTATCGGGAACAATTGAATAGAATGTATCAAAGGAATGGGAAATCAATAGAAGCTTTTGTAGATCGAATTCGAATAATTAATGTTAATACCTATGAGCTAACAGATTCAGATAGCGTTAATGAAGCCATTCTGCAGGAAGCTGAGCAGAGGGCATTAGACGCATTTTTGCGGGGAATATAACCCGAAACATCCCACAAGATTAGGATGGAATTCCCTAAGACTCTCAATGAGGCAGTCAGAATCGCTGTGGCTTTAGAGGAAGTTGAAGGAGTAACAAAGATGCGGGACAGGAAAGCAGTGTTAAATGCAGAAATAAAATGTTTCGGATGTGCTCGGATGGGACACGTCTGCAAGGAAATGCAGTGCAGGAAATGCAGACGTTGGGGTCATATGGAGCGTAATTGAAATGGATCCTGTCAGAAGCATGATAGGAAACCACAAGGTGGGCCTCACCCCCTTCAGTTCAATGGGGCAGGGGGTGGTGTGTCCACTGTGCAACAGCCCCGGTAAGGATTAACGTTAGTGAAGAATCAGTGGCAGACTTTTTTCTGACCGGCTTGGTGAGGGGCAGACGGTGCAAATTTTTATTGGATACCGGGTCTCGGGTATCTGTGGCGAGTAGAAGTGTACTCGGTAAAGTAGAATTAAAACCACCACGCTGGGCGTTGATTCCGACATCGTAATTCGAACTTTGTGTTAGCTGGGAAAAATACTCTTGGGAAACTATTATGGTTGTGGAACCCACGAAAGTTGTGCGCAACGGAAAGCTATAGTTTACGTAACTCTGCATTTTATAAACTGGTGAAACGCGTGTGCGCGGAACATTAAAGAGAATCCTTGGACGGTTGCGGGGGTAACTGATACAAACAACGCGCCAGCATAAAAATAGTTCGCTTATTAACTACCAGATATTAATTAACGGGGATAAAAAATACTAAAAACAGTGCATACACCGTTAAATTGAAACCTGCGTGGGAAAGACAATCACATCGAACATTTCGAGAGCGAAGAATAGACATTCAAGTGCTGAATTGAGGGCCTAGGTCGTGTCGATATTTGGACATTATATGACACGCGTTATTCAGAACACGATAACGACCGTTTTAATACTGAAAAGAACGATAGGATCATCACCACCAATCCCGATTCATATTTCATATTTAGTTAGTGAAAAGAAATGTGTTAATAAACGAACTACATTTCAATTTAATTCACGATTTTGGCTTCATTACGTGGTCTTGACTACATGATAAACAATATCTGTGGAAGTTGTATACAACGTATCGTCATCATATTTAGCCAACCAATATTGTGGGACACCAAAACATGTAAATGCATGAAATTGTTCTTACAGCGGATGTATAATGTGTGAGTGCGACGAACTGTATTGAGAAACTGAACATCCATTACGTACTTGGATGTTTATCTGCGTGCCACTAACCTCCTACCGCCAGCGCAGCCACTGACCGAGCGCGGCATCGCGTTCCATGGACTGTGTGCATCAGCTCGTCTCCACCACGACATGAGCGGTGCGGCTGAGATACCGGAAAATGTATTGGAAGAATCAACAATAAAGAGGAACATTGCTAAAAACAGCCACCTTCTTCTACCCAGCCACGTCCTACAACCTCGACCGCGTCACCCACTCCAGTCATCCTATTAGAGATATATTTTTTAGTTATAAATTTCTGAATATTGAAAGCAAATTGCTGATCTCTCCGCCACTTTAAGATTGTATCAAGATCTGACTTGAGTATTTATGCAGCGTCTTTCAAACAGCACTTCATTACCAGTAACTGCTTTGTCTGCAAAAATCTAAGGTTACTATTGATATTGTTCACAAGTTCATCAATATACAACATGAACAGCTATGGTCCCTACACATTTCCCTGGGGCACACCGAAGTTACCTCTACAACTAACAATGACTCTCCATCACAGATAACATTCTGCATCCTCCCTTCCAGAAAGTCCTCAGTCCACTCACAAATTTCACTTCAAAGCAGTCACTTCCTAACTGCTTTGATCCAAATCTTTCAGTCAGTCATGTAAGAAAAGTACGAATTAGGTTTAACATTATCAATTTTTCTGGAACCCATGCTGGTTGGCATGGGGGAGGTCATTCTGCACAAGATACCTCATTATCTTTGAGTCAAAATATCTTATAAGATTCTACAACAAATCAATGTCAAGGATATTGGATGGCAGTTTAGTGCATCCATGGAGGTAGAATAAGGGGAGATGGCGCTACAGACTTCAGCTGTACGTTGTTTTGAAGCCAGTGGGCGGGACCTGGCGCCATCTTGGATCCCCCAAAACATTAGCAGACGAGTGTTTACAATTGCTTCTTGTTCGTTATTTATGTCGTGTGCACGTGATATTTGTTTTACATAGTAAATGTTACTCGGTTTTAGTGAACAACACAGCATAAGGAACGCAACTTCAAACGTTTTTCTGGTCTTAAATGCGTATTCGATACAGTAATACGTAAAAATATTACGCTTCTTGCCTCAGCACTGTAATTCCTTTTTGTTTATACACTTAGAATAACCGAGAAGAGACGTATGTGCTATGAAAAGCGTGCTTTTGTAATCCATTTCTATTCACTTTCATTGTGTTTGTGTCGATAATTGATAAAGCCAGAACTCTAAAAACAATGATTGATAGTTTAGAGGCACCGATTTGTATTCGTTGCATTTTCAAGTCAAATGCAAATTTTAAATGTTCACGTTTGCAAGAAACTTACCTTATTTCCTTTTGGTGTCCAATAGATGTATGCAGGGATGATATAAACAAGCCAGCTGTCATGTCAACAAAGTGAAAAATACGTTAAATTACGAAGGAACAGAACTGAATTTAAGATTGTCAGGCCCATTGCAATTTCCACATCTGCTTTCTTTTTAAATTGTACCTACCAAATGACATTCAGTGTGGCAAAGAACAGAAATTTACAGGGTAATACGACAACACAGTGATTAATGTAATGATCTAAGCCTGAACTTCGATAGGGAACTTTGCTTTAACAAATATGTAACCATTTAAGTACTTATAATTTAACCGCTGTAACAGGTGTTCCACACATTTTACTGAAGATTTAATTAACTACATGTAGTTACATTAGTTTTATATTAAATTATTGCACTTTAAAACATTAGTCCCCATTTACAGGATATTTCTTGCCAGGACTTTTCAGTTACTTCAGAATAACCACACAGTGAAAACCAAGTGTAATGCTCACTTCCAGACAGCTCTTCGCCTTGGATTGATAGGAAATCTAAAGTTAAATCACAGAAATAAAACCATACTGTAAAACTTTACAGTGCATCAGAATTTCAAGTATATATAAGAAAATAGCGCTTAAATAAGTCCACTTACGAGTGAAATGTGAATTGTTTAAACTTTAGACTACAATCAGAACGATTAGTACACCCGTGAGCGACGCAAGCCGACATTTTTTATCAAAACACTTCATGACTACATGGAATCAAACCACCAGAGGCGAATGTTTTGGGGTAGCTAACATGGCGGACCTTCTCTTCTCTTGGGTCGGCTTCAAGTTTGTGACGTCATGACAACTCCTCTTATTTTTACCTCCATGAGTGCATCACTCTTCTTGTAGATGGTGTTACCTTTGCTATCTTCCAACTACTGGGCATGTTTTTTTTTTTTTTTTTTTTTTTTTTTTTTTTTTTTTTTTTTTTTTTTTTTTTTTTTGCTCAAGGGATCTACAACAGGTTACAGTTAGAAGAGGGCTAACTCAGCCACAAACTCAATATAGAATCTGACAGAGATTCCATCAGGTTCTGGAGCTTTGTTCAGTTTTTACGATTTTCTGTTTCTCAACACCACTGACATTAATACTCATTTCACTCATCGTTTCAGTGGTATGAAAGAAAAATGGGGGCGACACTTGTGGGTTTTCCTTTGTAAAAGAACAGTTGAAAATAGAGTAAGCATTTCAGCTTTTGCTTTGCTACCCTCAATATCAGTTCCTGTCACATTTGCTAGGGACTAGACACTAACTTTGGTACCTCTAACAGCCATTACATATGACAAGAATTTCTTTGGGTTTCGTGAAAGATAATTTGAAAATTTTCTCCTATGGTAGTCGTAGAAGGCTTCAGGCATTGCTGTCTTGACAGCCAAACACTTGTCATTCAGTACCTCTGTATATATAGTCCTATCCATCATTTTTCACCTATTATGCAGTAGTCTCTGTTTCTTTAGAAGTTTCTTTACAGTGACTGTATACCATGGAGGTGGCCTCCCCTTATGAACTGTTCTACTGAGTCCATATTGGTCCAGTGCATGCTCAACTATTCTTTTAAACTTGAGCCATAGTTCTTCTACATGCTCATGCCCTGTGCTGAAATTTTCCAGTTCCTCATTGAGATACAAGGTCTGTTCAAAAAATTCCAGTACTTTGTCTACAAATTTTTTCTATGCTTAGCTTTTACTTATGTTGTGTGACCTCCTTTGAAACACTCTCCTCTACAATTGATACATCACTCCCAAAACTGTTTCCACTTCCAGAAGCAGTCTTTGTACACCTCTTGCTGGGCCACGAAACGTGCTGTCTGCAAATTTTCTTTTGTCTCATCTGTTGTTGCAAATCTTCATTCTTTCAGTGGGGCTTTCAGCTTTGGAAAGAAAAAAATCCACAGGGGCCGGGTCTGGAGAGTCAGAGGATGAACACTGTGATTTAATTTTTTGTTCAATAGTCACGAACCAACAGGGACGAATGTGCGGGTGTGTAATCATGATGTGAGAGCCACGAATTGTCTCACCACATTTTAGGCTATTTCCTTCTCATATTTTATTGCAGGTGTCACTACACATCCCTATAGTACCATTGATTAACAGTTTGTCTCTGTCACATGAATTCATTATGAACCCCCCTAATCCTTCAAGGTCAAAGAAAACTATCAGCATGGCCTTAACATTTGGCCTGACCTGACGATCTTGTTTTGGTCTTGGAGAACCTTTCCCCACACATTGTGAAGACTGAAACTAGGTCTCAACATTATAACCATGCACCCACATCTCATCACCAGATTTGATTCTCTTAAGGAACATCTGGTTCACATTTGTGCGATGCAAAAGATCTTGACAGACTACGAGGCGAAGGTCTTTCTGGTCTTAAGACATGAACCATGGGACAAACTTGGGAGTAATACGATGCATTCTAGGATGCTATGGCAGGATTTCATGACTTGATCGAACTGAAATGTTGCATTCTTGTACAATCTCTCAGACAATCAGTTTCCGATTGGCATGCATAATTTGTTAGTGTTTCTGACATGAGTGTCATCAGTATACGTCGAAGGGCGTCCTGAATGAGTATCATCTTTTAACTTCCGTCCGGCCATTTTTGAACTGTGCGAACCATTAGTAATACTGAGTATGGCTTAAGTACTTATCAAAATTGGCTTCCTGCATCATTTAGTGCGTCTCTGTAAAAGTTCTCTTGCGTTTCAGGCAAAATTTAATGCAGACGCGTTGCCTCTAACTCTGCCATCTCGAAATTCGCAATTCGCCGCCTGTGCTACACAGTGTTCTACTGAATAAAGCACTGAACGATAGCTAATGGACATATTACAACGAAATTTCTGGAAGTTACACATTAAACAGAGTTACATTTTCTCCAAAGTTTTTGGTTACATTAGGCGATAAGTCTGGTGGGCAACATAAGGATACAGTTATCATTTTATGCCCATCCCTGATTCTGAGTCTTGCTAAAACCATCTCACATGCAGCTTAAATTTCAATCATGGTAGATTTGAGTTTCTTATCTACTGCAATAAATATACCACCTCCATTTCCTGTTAGCTTTCAATATATATTAAATTTTACCAAAAATAATCATTGCTATCAATTTCAGGTTTCAATCAGGTTTCTGTGCCTACTGTTGTGTGAGCTTCACTGTTTTCCAGGAGCACTTTGAACTCTGACACTTTGTTGTGAGTGCTTCAACAGTTAACCACTAGTATTTTAATACTCTCACTTGTGGGAGGCATTTCTTTTGATCTTACACTGATACTTCTGGGTTTCCTACAGCTGTCATTATCTGGATTGGCTGGAAAGTCACCTAATCTAAAAACCCTTATGCCCACCCCACACACAGTCAGCTACGTCGGCAGCATCTTCTGATGTGTCGTGCAACCTGACCCATTTAGGGGCACCATACAGTTCTCAACCCTATGGCACAAGTTCAGGAAGTTGCAGCCTAGCTTGTCACAGAGCTTTCAGAGTCGCTAGTTCAGTCCTTCTGCTCAACTCGGATCCAAGGGGCCATGATCAATTTTGTGGACAATGTTGCAAATTATGAGCTTCGTTGAAATGCTGGAATGATCCAAGTATGACCTCAGATCACAGACGGCAGGCATCACTTGTTCCAACATGCACCACAATCTGCAGTTGCTTCCACCCTGTTCCTTCAATGGCTGCCAGAATGAACTATTCAACACGTTGAGGCGTGCAGGAAACACACTAAGTGCACCTGGTGTCCCCTTTTGTCCGTTGCTGCAGTTTCCCTAAGGGGTACCATCATTTGCCATACGTTTGAAGTGCCAACGATTAGTAGACCCCTCCCCTTTTGTGTTTGCCTCCTCTTGACCCAGGGCAAAAGAGGGTTCCCCAAAATAGGTGAAGTGAATCCCAATGTAGAAAGACTGTGCCTTGAACTTGTTGGTTAAGGGAATCAGTATAACACCCCTAGTAATACTGGTCCCAGTCCACATTTGCACAGTACTTCTAGATCTACACTGAAACGTCAATCACATGCAAGTATTTCCTCCCCCTCACCAACACAGTATCGTCAAATACAGATGTTACTGAATTAGACCGCCTGCTAAGAACAAAGTTATTCCACAGGTCTTAAGAATAACAGCCAATGTGTGACTTAAAACCAGACCCTATTAAAGATTTTGGCTATAAAAGCATATATATCCAGCAGTGTCATAACTTAATTGCTCCAGTAGTAGAGAAATACTCGTGGCACACTTAGCAACTCTACTGGGATAGTGGGTGTCAGTATGCATGCAACGTAAGTGTAATATATGCAGACATTCTTTAGCAGTTTTTCCACATCCTTTTCTAAGCATCTTGCAGTACTCTGACATATGGCAATATGCAAAAGTTTACATTGGAGAGACATACATAGAAATTAAAAAAAAGAAAAGAAAAAGAAAAAAAAGAAACACACACACACACACACACACACTGGTACATAGCTTTCTGACTAAAAAGAGTATTGTATTAAGCTCTGTTAAGTCACACCTATTCCGACGGAAACACAATAATATTTATCACGGAATTAAACACACATTGCAACTTTAAAAATATCAATTTGTTACATTTTGTAGTTTCATGTATTGCAGCTTTAAAATATTGTCGGTCTTCTTCATTCCACATCAACCCCAACTGCTATGTGGCAATATTTTGCAAATAATTATTTTTTTGTGTGCTTTTAATTCCATGTTTATTGTATTCAAAACTGTTGGAGAAGTCATGGTATCTTGGACTTACATACAAAATCCGCCAGAAAAATGTATACACACTTTAAGGAATGAAAAATATTTCTTATGTGTATATTTTACATTTAAGAATTGATCAGACATGTACAACCTTCAGTTTAGCACATGGTTACTTAAAATGTTCACACATAACAGGATGACAAGTGGTCACCGCAACTATGTCAGTCAATGTTACAGTGGAGATCGCTGCACATGACGCTGTAATCTCCTGGGGAAGTTCCTCCAGTGTGTGTGGCTTATGTCAATAGACATTACCTTCCACAGTTCCCCACAAATAAAAGTCCATACTGGTAGATCTGGCGACCCTGGAGGGAACTCAATGAGCCCTCTTCGTCCAGTCCAATGCCTCAGAAAATTGTCATCCAGGAAAGCTCATATGGCTAGGTGGTAGTGTGTCTTGTTGGTAGAGGACCTCTTCTTCAGCTCCATAAAATACATGCATACCTGGCGAAATTGATGTGCATAACATTTCCAGGTACCCTTCTCCAGTGACAGTAGTATCAAAGAAAAAGGGTGCTACTAAGCCCCTAGATGATAGTCCACACCACACATGAACCCCTGGTAGATTGATTGCTTTATCCACATAAACATATGGATTTTCTGGTGCGCAGTATGCACTGTTGTGCCAATTCACGGTTCCATTAATTTTAAATTGTGCCTCATCACTCCACACTACCTTCGTCACAAATTGTTTGTCATCAGTTACCATTTGCTGATACCATTCACAAAATTGCATTCAGTGGTCAGGATTGTCATCATTAATCACGTGCAGTAATCATGGAATGTCAACTTTGCACTTTGCAGTTTTCAGAATTCTTCGTAAACTTGTACTGCAAACCCCCACTTCATGTGCACTTTGTGTAGCAGACTTCTGTGGAGAATTAACAAACCTTTCCAACACGAGAACCATCGAAGAAGGACTTGTAGCCCTATGCGGTCTTCCCAATCTTCCTTTGTCAATATCACAAATCGTTCCATGCAATTCAAACTCGTCAATGATGCATTTGATTGCTAGACGAGTTGGTGGTTCTGTTTCAAACTCCCACCTCGACTGATGTTGCACTACAATGGCATTATCAAACTTGAAAAACCACTTCACAGTACATTTTTGTTGCTCGAATGTCAAGCAGGCTACAGCCATCTTGTTTTATCAATACCGAGTTTCAAGTACTAATATCTGTTGGACCAAAGACCATACTAAAACACACTCATAACTCAAATCGAGCGACAATACTGATGTCTCGATAGAGCCTGACAGTGAATGCATACATTTTTCTGGTGGACTCTGTGGTTACCTAACTTGGCATTTGACCACCTCTGTAGTTGAGTGGTCAGTGCGGCTGACTGCCATGCAGGGGTCCTGACTTCAATTCCCCCAACTGGGTTAGAGATTTTACGCACTTGGTAGACTGGGTGTGTCTTCACCATCAATGACGTGCAAGTCAACGTAGTGCCATCAAATAAGACTTACAGTAGGTGGCCAAACAACCCCAAATGCGGTATCCCAGCCAATAATGCCATATGATCATTTCATCATCAAGAACTTTCCATTCCAATATACACTTTTCAATATTGACAAAAAACATTGTAACATGGACTCACTATTGATTTAGTTTGTCCACTGCAGTATGAGTACATAATGCATCCTGCAAGGCATATATGTTCACAACACTTTAACACTTTAGAAGTACACACTTTAATGACTCTTCAGCCATTAATTTTGATGTAGCACCACGAATGACAGTCTATTGGTGCACTGACACTGCTGCTGCTGCTACCGAAGCCATGGATGTAGGATTGCGGCAGAGTTGCTCCCCCTCTGTTAGAATGAGCCTTACTTTCACACCTCACTGCATATTATCTGCTGCAACCTCAAACTGGATGTTGGACACTCCCAACATTAACACACCGAGACCCATTAGTGGTTACATGTTATGTGAAGTAATAAAATATTCTCAAGTTTCAAGCCAATTCAAGTGGTTAATGGCCCATGAGCTTGTGCCATAAATCTCCTCTGTCATTGACAAGTGGTTGACTGCCGTGTGAATGCCACTGCCTTGCTTATATAGCCATGCTCCTGCCAGCGACATTGCTGGTGCTAAGTTCCACACCATATATGGCAATGTTTTTGTGGTGGAACCGCTGTGCTCACTTTGATTTCCCAAACACAGGATTCCAAGATATACTCAGCAGCGATCAACTGTCTTCATTGAGGGTGTTGTCGCTCCATTTATTACACTGCCCCAGAAGCTGTTGGTCTGTTTAATAATAGAAGTATTGCCGAATGCAAGTTGGTGTCCATTTTCCAGTGCATACTCGACTACAGCAGGTTTTTCAGGATAGCGTGCAGGGAAGCATCTTTCGTATTCTATACAGCACTGTTCAGCATTGCAGACAGTCTGACTGATATTAAACTGCCCATACCCATACGGTATTTGGTATATTCCAAGTGTTCTGAGGCCTACATCATCTTTCACGGGCTTTATTAGTTGCTGGATCTTTGTGTGTGGGGGGGGGGGAGGGGGGGGCTGAAGACAATGTTGATTTTATGTTTCTTCAAGAGGCAGCTAATCTCCCCCATTATTGAGATTGAGCCACACAGTCATCTTCATTTCTTCTTCGGAGGCCTTCTGCTTTTGCAGCTTAATGAAACTGCTTGTGAAGTGTGTCATTGTAACCACTTTCCTTGAAAAACTTACATAAGTGGCTCTGTTCCCATGGAAAGTTTTCAGTATCTCAGACAGTTTCACCTTGATGTATCAAGATCCTCAGAACAGATTGTTTCTGCGCTGGGTGGTAGCTGGGAGCTAATGAGTTCACCATCACAACATCCATCTGGTTGAAATATACTACACCACGTAAAAAATATGTGGAAGTCAAGGTATGTTTAATTTATGTCTGTGATGGGCACTTATGTGAATAGGGAAACCACATCAGAACTATAATATCGTCTTCACCAAGGCAGAAATATTTAATTTGATCAATGAAGTCTGCTGTATTCTTTATATGAGTGTGGTAAGCACAGTGTCCAATGCGCATCAAGAGGAGGCTAGCCAAATGCCTTGCAGGTCTACAGGTTGGTGATCTGATGCTGCTCTCTATAGGCGTTAAAGGTGCATCATTCTTATGCACCTTTGGCAGACTGTAGAACATGGGTGGACAGGGTGTCTTTGCCAGTGATGACTGTTTGTGAATCCCTGAAGTTTCCCTCATTATGCTGGATGTTGAGTCCAGCCGAAGTTTTTGGTACATATCTACCTCCAGCATCTATTGAATTTTCGCATCATAGTTCACTCATTCCATTAGGATGGCAGCATTGCACTTGTCAACTGTCAGGCTGATGGTGAGAGAATCATTGCGAGGAGCATGGAGGCCATTGTGTTCAGCTCTAATCATGTTTGGTGCTGGTGGCTTGAATTTTAAAACAATGCTGCTCGTTTCTCTTTGAATTTTTTCTGCAGATTCAATGGGGAACTTACGAACTACTTGCTCAGCACCACTTAATATGTCACTTCGTAGTGAAGGAGCAAAGCTTATAGATGGCACCCATATCAAAGTCTTTTGCTGTCATGTTGATCACGGTACATACAGCAGCTTTTCGTTCTGCCCCATGTTGTTGCAGAGAAAGATGACTGAATTTCCTTTTCTCCTCTCCTGTGGCTCCCTGCCTTGATGATGTTAGTTGTGCCACCATTGCTGCATCGATCCTGTCCCTGTTTAAGGGAAAAGTGGCCATGTCAGCAGCAGGTGACTTCACATCAGTCACAGTTGTCTTCTCATCACAGCATAGTAGGAAGGTTAGCGAACTTAATAAATTGGTCTTCTCGATGCGCAGCTTCCCCAGCTGTTTGATGCTGATGTCATCATATTTTTTACATGGTGGAGAATATTTCAGTCAGACGATGGCATCGTGATGGAGAGCTCATTAGCTCCAGTTGTAGCCAACCGCTTTGTGGAGTATCTAAAGACATAGTTGTTTTTATCCCTGCATCAACAGTACCTTCGTCATGTGGCCTCACGGACATGAAAAGCTGGAACAGTTCTTGGAACAAATCAGTAGCATCCACAACCACATAATGTTCATGATGGAAGCAGAGAACTATGGTTACTTGCCATTCATGGACATCATTGTCCGCCGTAAACCTAATGGGTGTCTCATCCACAGTATTTACTGCAAGCCTGCCCACAGGGATCAGTATCGGCATGCCACCAGCTACCACCACTTAGCACAGGAACGGTATGTACTGAAGACCTTCTTACATTGACCTGAAACTGTCTCCATCACCAAAAACCTGCTGTGGGAACTGAGCCACTTACTAATAAAGTTTTCTGAGTAAATGGTTACAACAGAAAAATTTTGCAAGCAGTTTCGTCATAGCTGCGAAACCAGAGGGCCTTCAAAGAAGACATGAAGAAGATGGTGTTTTTGCTGTTTTGCTGTTGAATAACAGGGAAGATTAGCCATCTCCTGAAGAAGCATAAAATCGATATAGTCTTCAGGAGCCCAGCAAAGATATGGCGACTAATCAAGCCTGCTGAATGAAGATGTAGGCCTCAGAACACCTGGAATATACAAAATACCATGTGGGTGTGGGCAATTTAATGTCAGCCAGATTGTCCATGATATTGCACAGTTATGCATAGAACTTGAAAAATGTTTCTGCCTATACTATCCTGAAAAACCAGCTGTAGTAGAGCATGCACTGGAAAATGGACACCAAACTGCATTCAATGGTACTTCTATTATTAGAAGGACCAACAGCTTCTGGGATAGCGTAATAAATGAAGCAATAGAGATCAAAATATCAGACAATACCCTCAATGAAGACAATGAATTGCTGCTGAGTATGCCCTGGGGTCTTGTGATTGGATAGTTGAAGCAGGCACTGCAGTCATGTCACCAAAACATTGTCATATATGGTGCGGAACTGGGCAGCAGTGATGTCACTGGCGGCAGATGGCTATATAAGTACGGCAGCAGCATTCACACGACAGTCAACCACTTGACAATGGCAGAGGAGATTTCTGGCGAAAGCTCATGGGCAGTTAATGACTCATGCATCTTGAAACCTGAGAATATGTTATTGACAGATATCACTGCAAAACGATGTGTGAAACTTTCATTGACTGAGAATACTCCCAAAAAGGAAAGCCAAGTAGCGTTTAACAAAACTTGTGAAGTAATTCAGTTTGCAAAGTTCCAGAACAAATAACAATGTTAACAAAAGTTCACACTTCTCATGTTTTATGTGAAGTACCACCTAAACAGAATCATCAACATTAACAACAGAAATATTATAACAAAACTTTACGTGTATGGTCTCAATTCTGGAGCACCAAACTAGTTCAGAAGAAACAATTTTGGAATGTTAAAACAATGCCTCAGGGCGCTTGACTAAAGTTGTTGAATCACAGTCACCTGAGAGTCTAACATGAAAATAATTAGTAAAAGAATGACAGTGTCCTAAGCATCACATTGCCAAACAAAGTCAAAGTCTTGGCAAGTGGCGTGATGATTCTCTTGTATTGGCTGACGATATGTTGAGAGTGAGACCCAATTAAAGAAGTACTAATGCACTTATGCCTTGCCCATTGTTCGCTCTGACAGAAGTAGCTCACTGCGGGTAGTGCATGAATAGTTGTTGGGCGGCAGGATAAATGCCAAACTATTTGTGATGTGATCTGGTAGAAGGAAATAGTTCTGCATGGCTAGCAATCACTCTGGGCACTGCCATTGCTGCCTGCTGGCATGACACTGGTGCCTTGACCACCACCTAGTGATGGAGATGATTTTCTGCAGGACTTTGCTGTCCAAAGTTGTCCCAGCAGAAGACGAACCATAACTCAGGCTGTGCAGTGGTCGTGATGGTAGCTGATAGTGCTAGCATTCCTGGGCAGCACAGCAGTCCTCTGCCCCTGAAAAAAGATGCAAGGTGAGGCAGCTGTCAGAATCCTTGCAAAGCCATTGTCCTTCACATCAGAGTGGTGCAGGGACTGTGCTGGGGTTCTCACCCATCATGTCATATGTGACTCCTAGTGTTCGGCCATGGGAGGGCAGCTACCCATGGAGGAATGCCCTAGGATGTCAGGGGCTGCTGGAGGAAACACAGACCACTGTAAATCTGGTACAGAGAATGGTGTTACTGGCTCTCATGGTGGCACGGATCCATGGCATGGTCAGGCCTGATTGATGTGCTTATGACAGCTGTCACTTCTCAATAACTGCATTACCAGCATGGTGCAACCATCAGGTTTAGGATTGTGGTGGGCTGCCACTGTGGATATCCTGTGATGAACATGAGGGCCCAGATGGGATTTTATGGAGAGCAACAATAGGACCAAAGAGGGTGACCATGCAATCTTTTGGCTGGAGATGATCGATTTTGAGGAGAGGTCTGGTAAAATGATAGAAATAAGGCGAGGGCATCATCCACTGAATGGTGATGGATCAACTTGATCATTTGGGTTTGGAAAGTCTGAATGAAGCATTTGGTGAGACCATTGGGGGCCAGATAAAAGGAAGTTTTGTGGATGAGCATAATACCATTGGAGTTGCAAAAGGAAGTAAATTGGAAGCCATTGTCAGTCATTATTATCTCTGGAAGGCCCTCAAGGGCAAACAGTCGTGTTAAGACTAGGATGGTTTGGGAAGCTGTTGTAGATGGCATGCAAAAGACAAAAGGAAAACTGCTGCCAGCATTGACCATGATCAGCTAGGTAGAGCCAAGGAAAGGGCCAGCAAGACTGAGGTGAAATCAGGACCTAGGGGAAGAAGTGGTAGGTCAAGGAAAAAATTGGCAGGATGGTGATACCTGTTTGCTTTGACATGGGGTGCAGAAGGCAAACTATCTTCAAGATGGCAGTGTCCATTGCACGTCCATAGGTGTGCTGTCACTCAAACATTTGGTGAAGATGACCCTCCAATGGCCCTCATGGAGGAAGTCCATGTTGTGGCAGTGGAGGGAGCTGGGTATCACCATGCAGGCATGCCTGTTGTCTCCTTGTAGATGCAGGACATCCTGGAGGGTCAACAGCTTGTGGCAGCATTACCAATACGCCTGACTGTCAGGGTGTGTGACCTTTTCCTTGTCCTGTGGTCATCATTCTGGACAAGACTTCAGTGGTGTGCTGGCCATCAATCTGTGTATCCAATGGCAAGTTGACCACAGGATCCACATCATCACAGGTGATACAAAAACTAACATTGAGATTGTTGTCAAAGTCTGGATCCTGACCTGCAGGAAGATGAGGAAGTAGATATGCATTTGCATGATGCGTGTTCGAGCAGTACAGTAAATCATATGAGTAGCTAGAAAGAAACAGAGCCCAATGCTGAAAGTGGTGTGCCGTGTTGTTGAGGTGGTGGTCAATATTTTGTACAGAGACAGCAGAGGTTTATGGTCCATCAGCAGTGTGAAATGTCGACCATAGGCATAGTCATGGAGCATCTTGGTGTCGAAGATTATTAGAAATGCCTCCATCTCAGTTTGACTATAACTGCATTGGACTGTCATCAAGGTCTTTGGTACAAGAGCTATGATTCTCTCTATGCCACTGACGATGTGGGACAGCATCACCTCGAGTGCATAGTCTGAAGTGCCAGCCACAAGCACATGTGTCATGCCAAGATCATACATCATCAGGAAGAAAGGTTGGAGCAAGGCCTGAGCTGATGGAACTGGGGATGGGGTAGTTTGAAAGAAACAGGTCTCTGAAAAAATTACTCCACAGCCGAACAAGCTGAAAGTACAGAGGCCAGAGCAAAAAGAGATAGAGGGAGAGGGGGAAAAGGAGAGGTAGATGAACATGAGGGAGAAAGGGGATGTACAGAGGGAGAGAGAAAGATAGAGAGAAGGAGAATGTGTAGTGGTCTGTGGAGGCAGTGCACAGTCTGGATAAGGAATGAGTGGTGTGGACAGAAAGAGAAGGGAAAATTGGTAAACAGAGCTTGTCAGCCTCTGGCATTTTTTTCACAAATGCTCACACCAGTGCAACAAAATTGGGGTCCAATAGAGAACTGTACGCGATTTACACTGTAATACAACACTTCAGAGATTCCATAGAAAGCAAGCACTTCACTGTCTACATAGACCATGCTTCTTTACAGCCTTCTTTTCAAATGTCATAGTATACGCTTGCCCAGACAATGTTGGCAGGCAGAGTTTATCTCTCAGTTTACCGCTGAAGTGAGACATTGATATGTCAATAAAAAAATTGTGACTGACGTCTTCTCATACTGCTGTGGAAGTGTGAAGGCTGCTACTTGGAAACACAGAGCAGAGCAACAACAGGATGACAGCAGCTTACGTCTACTGCTTGCACAGCAAACTTCTAACCTCAGCCTGTCACGATACATAACTTACATAACTTGCAGCACATGTATATACCCAAAAAACTCTGGTACCACATGTTGTAAGTTTTTCATAACTTGGTGCATCTGGGAGTGAGAACTGCTGCAATGTTGCTGTCAAAGATGATGATTTGGCTGGGTATCAAAAAACGTTGCCGAAACTGACCTCAATCATGCAAGAGATGCCGAAAGGTGCAAGACTGGTCAGCACACACTTGCGCTATTAGCCATCATCAACACACTAATGGCACGTTTCTTGCATGTACATTTGGACCTTGTGAGTTCTGGACAGTATAATTAATTGTTGTCAGTGACAGATTTACTCGCTAGGTGGAAGCCATCCTCATTACGGATATGGCAGCAGAAACAGAGCTTTTTTTCAGTGGGTGGATCATAAGATTTGGGGTACCTCCGACAGTAACAGGAGTTTGTAGAAGGAAATTCAAGTCACTGCTATTCTATGAGATTCTGCACCTATGTGGCTACTCACATATGAAACCCACCAGCTACCATTCTGATAGCAACGAGATGGTAGAAAGGTTCCACACAACTTTGAAGGCAACTATAATGTGCAGGGAAGTGCAGTGGCCAGATTCATTACCACTGGTTCTGTCAGGGATGCAAACAGGTGTTAGAGAGGATCTGGACTGCTTCACAGCACAACTGGTATACAGAGACAACTACGACTTCAGGCCGAACTCGTTTCCAGCAAACCAAGACGTCTTCCAAATGAAGAACACACATTGGACTTCAGCCAACACCTACAATGAAGAATGGAAGAAATTCAGCCATCGGCACAAAAAATATGTGGAGATAAATCAGTCTTCGACCTCAAGGACCTACGGAAAACGACATATTTCTGGATGATGGATGACAGTATATGGGTACTTACATGACCTCTCTACTTGGGACCTTGCAAAGTTCTCAAAAAGGCATCAACATCTTCGGAATAGAGTGGAATGGCAAGGATGAGATAGTTCCCATTGAATACCTGGTACTGGCCATTGGTCATGGTGTCTGCACCCACAGGAACAAAACACAGTATTTCCTTTCCACCTAACAAGTTGGCAGCCACAGCAGTTCTGGAGGACGCTTTGGCCTCTACTCTGACCGACTGATGGATACAGACATGAAACCCCCGTGACCAGCGAAGGTCATAAGTGCTGGAAGAAATGTCCCCAGTCATCGCCAGTGCTCTCGGATTCAAAAAAAGGGAAGCTGGTGTAGCGACTTCAGTGATATACCTGTTAGTCATGGACAAGAAAACATAATTAATGTGAGATATTTTTAAAATTGCTTTATTGTGTTCTAGCTGCTTGATACATGCTTCTGTATTGTGACATGCTTTAGTAGATGTTAAATTATTGTGAAATAAACGTGGGCTATTCCAACCAGCGTTTTATTCAGTTAGAGTCAATGTCTGCTTACCTTACAGTACAAGCTAAAAATCCTACACATGTGATTTCTGATTTGTATGCATAGCACATTAACTGACGGAATTGCCCATTTGATTTAACGCTTCTTTTGCTTTATTTGAATATGGCGTGATGGGGAAACGCAATAGTCGATGAGAGAGCCTGATCACAAAATGGATAAACAAATGGTTTAATTCTTACTTCTGATCAGGTAAAATAACCACCTACATTTTTGTGCCCTTGTAATATCTTCTTGTGGCGTTGAGAGCAGCTTATTAAAAGAAGCTACCTCCATTTTCATGAAGTTCCGAAATTCCTGCCTATCTTTGGATCGAAATTCGTTCGTCAATAGGGAATATATCGCCCAACCTTCGTCTCTTCTTCCAGTCACGGTCGAACCCAAAATGACTGAATTTTTGTCATTGCCTTCTTTCTTACCTAATTCTAAGGATTACCGACACTGCCAGTGCAACAACTTGAAAAATCACTGCGTCTTCCATGTTCAAAATACTGTATAAATGTAAATTTAGATAAATATATGGCTGTACAAACATGTTTCATAATATGTATAAAATGAACAGCTAAGCCAAAATTCAGAATGACAACATAATTCCATTATAGCTGTGTTGGGCTCTGATTCGTAGTAGTGGTGGATAATAAAGCACACCATAGGTACTGAGTAAAAATCCTCTTTATTAAGCACAACTGTAAGCTACAAACTCACAGACCAAACCTCTTTGTCAGAGTGAGTCTGCCTCGTCACTCTCGCTGGTCAGTGATGTTATTGCTTCCATAAAACGACGCCCCCCCCCCCCTTTCCACACAAGTAGTGTGGAGCACAGTGTCCAACTGATGGCATGGGAGGGGAGCATGCATCTGAAGGAGGATTCATTAGGCAAGAAGGACACAGTAGGTGGTAAGGTGTCAGTAGCTGTTAGTTCATAGTTGAGTGTCTAGGCTGGTTTGAGTCTGCTGAGGGAGGCAGTGATAGGCTTGCCATGCAGCAAGATATCAAATGTATGAGTACCCCAACAAAGCACTTCGTTGAGTCGCTGAATAAGGAGGTGAAGGGCCACAAGTATTGTGTCATCGTGAAGCATGATGAATTGGCAGTCCGCAAGCTCCTTGAAGAGGAATATCTCCGGAGTAGAGTGTCGGGACATAGGAGATATGTGGAGTCAGGGGATATGTCTTTTCACTTGTTCAGTGAGGATGGGCAGAGGAATTGTCACAAAGGGAAGTTGAAGCAAAACGAAACTGCCAGGGGTTGACAATGTCTCACCATGAAGCAGCTCGTCAAGTGAGGTTTGAGGTCACCTTTATGAGCAATATGTACACTGAGAAGTACCAAGGAGAGGGCGTCAGTCCATCACCTCCATAGCACATTACGGCCACTTAGAGAATACAATGCCACCTCCCAACAAGCCCATCGCTGTGCAGATGATATGTAGTGGTGCTGTAATGAGTGATGCCACACAAGTTGCCAAGTTAGAGGAGTAAGGAAGATTCAAACTGTCTGACCTGGTCTTTGGTGATGGATGAGGGGCATCCAAAACAAGTAAGCTAAGTACACACAGAGGCTTTGCCATAATTTCTGGAAGGGTGAGTCGCCCCTACCCATCATGTCATGTAGTCAATGACTGGTAAGATATAATAGTGGCCACCTGATAGAGGCAGGAGGCTTATGAGGTCGACATGTATATGCTGGAACTGACCCTTTGGTATTTCAAAATGGCCTAGAGGTGGCTATGTGTGACGTGAGATTTTGCTTTGTTGACAGGGAGCACACGTTCTTCTCCACAACTTCAATTTTTTCCTGATTTTCGACCAAACAGAGTGCTCAGTGGTAAGGTACTTGGTTGGTCTCACTGCAGGATGTGCATGATTGTGATAGTGTTTGAAAATCAACTGACAGAAAGAGTTGTGATGTGTCACAGAGAACTGGATGAGTCACACCCGCTATGATCCTGGATTTGATGTGAAGGTTTGTCATGAGACCATTTAGCTGATGTTGGAGCTGCCAGTCATTATGCTGTGCCTGTGCAAATTCCTCATAATCAGTGTGCATGTATATTGTGCCAGTATGTTGTCTGCACTTTATACATGTCGTACATAGATTGTGTATTGTGTGATGTACTCGAAATGTCTGTACCATCTATGGCAATTGTTTTTGGGAGAGTTACGGACAGCGTCCGCTGGTGGCCAACAATCAGTGTACACGATAAGTGGGCATTCTTCAACATCCTCTTGAAACTAGCACACAGTTTCATGAACTTCTAATAGTTGTCTGTCGAAAGCAGACCATTTGCATTGCGATTGTGTAAGCTTGTTGGAAAAGAGTCAGAGGGGCTGTTTATTTCCTGTTACAGTAAGTGTCATTGGCCAGGTCACTAGCATCTGCCATAATAGTTGAGTATCAGGAAGTGGATCTGCCAGGGTGATGGCTTGCACAAATGGCATCCTTGATGGTCTCAAAGGGCCCATTTTATATCTGGTGTCCATATAAGATTGCATTGGCCAGAGATGTTCTTGCCCTTTAGTGCTTGGGCGAGGGGAGCCTGGAGAGAGGCCACATGGGGTAGATGATGGTGGTGGAAATTAACATTCTCAGGAAACGACAAGATTAATGGTAGTTGGAAGGTGGAGGTTAGTGGCGAACAAGCTTTGTACCCTTGAGGGTGGGCCTCATTCGCAATTTATTCACAACATAGCCTATGAATGTAACTTGTGTGTGCCAAAGTTGACACTTGTCATTATTTATCATGACCTTGTTATCAGCTGGCACACTGAAAACTTTTGCTTGAGGTGAAACGAATGAGTGTCGAAGTTGGGTGAGAATATTAATATGCCATTGAGGCATACATAGCAAAATGAGAACTTGAAGAGTACATTGTCAATGAACTACTGCGACGTTTTGCGGCGTTTTCGAGACCACATGGCATACAGGCAACTCATACCAGCCGAAAGGCACGATTGTAGCCGTCTTGTGGATGCCCCTGGACACATAGGGATATGTACCTAAGCTTTTCTGCAGATGGCAGCGCCAAACATAGTAGCACTGGCGAAGCAGTGCATGAAATTTTGACTGTTAGGTAGAGAGTAACTGTCTATGATTTTGCAAATATTGAGGGCACGATGATTACCACACAGTCTGACTGAACTTTCTTTTTTGGAGACAAAGTGTATCAGTGATTTCCAGCAACGTTTGGAAGGATGTACATTGCCTGCCTGAAGTAGTTCATCCACTGTGGACATTGCTGTAGAGATATGATCAGGGTTTAGCCTGAGAAGGTGTTGACTCATTGGGGGCCTGGAGGTTGCATTGATTTGATGCACTGTTTCATTGTTAATCTCAGACATAACAAACTAGTAGGTAGGCATAAGCAGAGGCGTGTCCCTAAGCTGTAGTACCTCTGTGGCCGCAGAAGGATTTGTCTGGCGACTCATGTTGGCATGTGGTCGGCTCAGGTCAGTGGCTAGCGGCAGAAGATGACGAACAGATAAAATTGAAGGGACAGCATGCCAGAAAGCTTGTAGTCGGCCGCACAGATGTGGTGGCGAAGCGTTTCCATGTTATTCTGGAGTTCAGTCCATGTCGCATGAGTGTCCATGTGGAGCTATTGGATGTCCAGAATGGGTTCGGTGTAATCAATACATTGTCACAGGCATTGCTTTACAAAAGACGTTTGAGTTGCATGATCTGCTGTCAGTACCCTCGTGATATGTTGTTGAGGTGGCAGGATAGCAGATTCCCTTAACAGTACATCTGGAAGCGAATGTGTTAACTGACTCTTGTGCAGTGAGGGAACAAGGTGGAAGACCCAAAGAAAATTGGCGTTGTGACCATTTTATTCACATCAACAATAATGAACATCCAAATGAATGGCGAGGAGAAACCCGGGTCGAGAGTGCAAGATTGTGAACCACAAACTATAATGATAGAGTTATTGGCAGCCTTCAGCTAAAGCTGCTGTACGACTGCCGTGAATAGGAAAGGCGAAGGCGGCAAAGCACTGATCTGAGAACTGGTAGGGAGATAGTGGAAGCCACTGTTCCAGTCGAGAATTTATGGTCTGTTATTTAAAGAAGCATCATGTTTTGAGGAACATGTGCTGTTCTAATGATGATTGGGGCGACTTATTTGTCTACCACGGTCTGGGGAGCATTGTGGGCCATTCAGCAAGTTTGGATATTGACAGGGCTGTCGACAGCTACTCGCAGTGTCCTGAGGCACACATGGTACCAGCAGAAGTGCAGCTGTGTATGCGTGGTGTCTGGTGCAGTATTGACTATTGTGTTGGAAGTGTTTGTTTTATCAACACTTGGGACATTGACCATGCTGCCTGGAGTGATGTCAGCATTTGGCGGTGTGCTCGCCAATGGTCAAAGGCAGGAGATGTACGGATCTGTGGTGGAACTGTGTCTCATCTGGCACCATTATTGTTGGCAATGTTGATTCGATGTCAATGTTGAATAAGTGCCAAATTTAATCAACCTAGGAAGGACAGGCTCCAGCAGTTGATATTCACTTGCTACTATCGCCATTTGAACTTGTGTGTGGAATTTAATCACCCAAGGCATCGATAAGGCCTCATCAATTTGAGATATGAGTCATCTTTATGCAGAGCACTGACACAATTGGGGGGAGGGGGGGGGGGGGCTTGACGAGCACTGCAGGATGTAGTTTTCACTGTCACTGATAGGGGGTGTGAGAATGATGTCATTGAAGATGTCTGCTTGGCTGCCCAGATGGCTGAGTTAGGCGATATATTTCTTACTGTCAGTAATTATACTGTTCACAGCGAAGATGCTTTGCATGATAGTGAACCAAAGATGATGGTTATCAGTGTGGAATGGTGGAAGCTTAAGATGTTATTTAACTTTTTTTCCGGGATGGAGTAGTGGCTTCAAGGTTCTGTAGCCTACGTGTGTATGTCGTGAAACTTGACATATTCGGTGTGGTGACTGCTAATGCAGCTGGCTGCATGAAACATGGACCAAACGAGGTATCATGTAGCATAGTCAGAAGATGATGTATGGCAAGTGAGCATGAGTCCGGTGCACGCAAATGAAAACATGATGTGATTGGAAGATTAATCGGCCAATGCAAATGTTCATATAAGGCTGCAAAAGTCACACCACGGTCGGGTTCTGTAGCAAGGTCAATAAGAGGGTTGTCCACTGTACACCACTGTTGTGCAATCAAGTTCATCAGTGAAAGACTGGTATGTGGAGTATCACTGTCACTTTTTACCACTCATGAAGCACAAGATACACTGCTCGTGTTTGTTGCTAGCGAAGAACTTCGAATGTGACATAATTCACAAGGTTTGTGCAGGAAAACCACAGTGTCGAAATGAAATAAGCAAATTCACATGAATGAACAGCATTAGTAGTTGGGGTCACAAATTATGGAGCTCTGGTACATAGTAGTGTCAGATAAGAAAGCATATCGTAGGAACGGAGTTCAAAAGGCTCTTAATTAGTCACGATGCAATACATAGATTCATACACGACGATACACAGACTTAACTCCTCAGTCAGAGAGAGCCTACCTCACTGCTCTCGCCATCAGTGATACTGTTGTTCCCATAGCTGCATAAGAGAACGACAATTACTTAACACATAGGAACGTTGAACTCTCAGAAATGAACGATTTTACAAAAAAATGCACATATTCACCCCATGAATATCCCTCATGTAACATGTAACCTGGCGAAACTTACAGTTCCAAACATGTTTGGTTAGGGCGTTTCTGCAGATGCGTATACCTTAGTAGCCCATCCACACACAACAGTATGTCTGTGCACATCACATCTGCACAGACAAGACAGGAGAAGTATGCAGATATGAGTATTTTTTAACACACTATGGAAAGGAGACATTCCGATTGTAATGGTGACATATATGCAGTCAGTGTACTGGATACAAGTGAAAAAAATGGCTCTGAGCACTATGGGACTCAACATCTTAGGTCATAAGTCCCCTAGAACTTAGAACTACTTAAATCTAACTAACCTAAGGACATCACACACACCCATGCCCGAGGCAGGATTCGAACCTGCGACCGTAGCAGTCCCGCGGATACAAGTGACAGTAAGCCACGTTGTTGTATGAAAGCTAGTAATTCAGTTCCTGCAAGAAGATCCTTTTAGATTTTTATATCTGCCTGAGTTATAAACTTGGCTTAGGCATATGTGTTCTTCTTGATGGGGATGATATAGAGTGATTGAGAAGACCAAGTTCCAAGAGCTCCTCCTAAAAAGCACTTCGTTGAGTCGCTGAATAAGAAGGTGAAGGGCCACATCGGATCTCACAATTTGTGAGATCCAATGTAAGCGAGTGGGGATGGATCCATGATTGAGGCACATCTGTACAACAGGTGATAGTACTGAGCGTTTGGGTTTAATAAACCACAGCCTTCTTGGTATGTGTGTCTATATATCAAAATAACTTTTATCCTGTATTTGTTGACTATCAGTCAATTAATCCTGTCATGAAAGAAACGCTTGTTGTTTGTGTTGCAAAAGGTATTCTCAGTATGGGAGACAGATGTTCGTAGGTGTCTGGTTGCTAATTGCAACTCTTGCTTGTTGATCTGCTTTGTCATTATATACGACGCCAGAATGTGATTTGATCCAAGCAAATTCTATAATGTGACCAGTCTTTTTTCTTGATAGTAGTGATCTACTATATCTCGTCCATGTCTGCAAGTTTCTTCGTTCCCGTTCCAGTAGCCATTGGATTTTTGTACTCATTGCGAGTCGGTGATTATTGCAGCTTTAGATATTGGTAGAGAGCTTACATATTTCACCGCGTGCAGAACAGCGAACGTTTCAGCGAGAAATGTGAAAGAATCGTCTCGAAGTTGATACTTCCTTTCTCCAGCAGTTTGTGGCAGAAATAAGCTCATCCAGTGTGACGTTCCAAATCCATTTTTGAGCCATCGATATAAATGTGAGTACTGCCTGCCCACTTAGTTCGTGGGCAGAAACAAGCTCATCCAGTGTAATGTTCCAAATCCATTTTTGAACCACCGATATATATGTGAGTATAGCGTACCCACTTCGTCTTGAGGTATGACGCTGGTGAAAACTACCCATATCCATTTGCATTGCCAGAATAATCAACATATGTTACTGGAATGGACTATGAAGATCCGTGATATATTGGAGCTTTGGAAGGACTTCACTTCCATAAATTTTAGACTGCAGGTGCTTCCAGTGTTTATACCGTTAATAGAGAAGAAACCGCCTTTTCTGTGAATGCCTATTATTTACCATGTGAGAAAGCAGTGTACACTTTGTGATCAGTGGATGAGAAGTGTGTGCCAATTTTTGTAACAGATATGAAGTGTCCATAAGCCTTGAAGTTGAAGGTTTCAGCAAATATATATATATATATATATATATATATATATATATATATATATATATATATATATATATATATATATATATATATATATATCACGAGGGGTACTGTGGCTGTGCTCCTTTGAAAGACGTACTTTGACTTTCTCAAAGTCATGGATAGGTCTTGAACATGACTGTACTTTAGAGATTGTGCATGCACGAGCTCCAGTGCATTAGAAATGACAGCCAACCAGTTGCGAAACACAGGTTTATTAAACTTTGACCATGATTTTGAGGGCCTGTTCTCAAATTTTGCCATTTTCAATATGATCTGCAATAATTGTTCCAGTTACTATATTGGACAAGTTGGAAGACCACCCAAGGTGAGATATAAAAAACATCCATTGGGAAAGAAAGGTAGGAATGTACACAATTCCATCTTCACAGAACGTTTATCTATTGCTGGTCATACTCCGAAGGATTTAGAGGATATAGTAATCTTACACAAAGAAGTAAAAAATGTAAATGTCATGTGACAAGGGCCCCACATTGGGTAGACCGTTCACTGGGTGCAAGTCTTTCGATTTGACGCCATTTCGGCGACTTGCGCGTCGATGGGGATGAAATGATGATGATGAGGACCACACAACACCCAGTCCCTGAGCGGAGAAAATCTCTGACCCAGCCGGGAATCGAACCTGGTCCCTTAGGATTGACATACTGTCGTACTGACCACTCAGCTACTGGTGGCAGACAAGTGCGTAGAGTAGATATATGGGAAGAGATTGAAATTTTCAAACACTTAGAGAAAAACGATGGCTACATTTTAAACAATCAGCATTAATTTGCAAGTAGACATTTCCTGAAAGGCTTTAAGCCTCTAATTCTGGCCAGTAGCCAAGGTGACCTTTCGATGCTGGCCTCAGTGTGGTGTTTGTTTTCCTCAAAATTCTTTGTTCACTGAGGACACTTCTCTTGTTATTCTACAGTGTACTTTGTCATCCACAGTTGGTTGCTCTTCAGCATTTTAGTAATATACCATCTTAAACCTATTCCCCCCCTTTTATATGTGGTGCGTTTTTATTCTACCTGTAACATCGTGAATTATAGGCATATACAATGATTAGTGAGGCTTTGTTTACTATTTTACTGGTTATTTTATAAACCCCCCCCCCTTCCCAGTATATTTATTCATACAGCATGCTTTATAAGTGTGATTGCTCCCCTTAGCTTGATAATTTTATGGTTGCGTATTGACACACAAGTGCTTCTCATGCAGTTTGTACATTTTATATTGAGTCTGCTATGTCTACTTTAGCCTGTGGGCTTTTTGAAAGCCTTTTGACTTTAATGATGCTCTTTCAACAACCCTCTTTCTCTTTTCAATTATTTGTTTAATATTTTAATTCTGTTAATAGTGTGTACTAATGAAATCACACATACTGCTCAATGCAGTTGTGCACATATAATTTGTGCAGGAGTGCCACCTATCAGAAATAAGTTAAGGCTAGTGCCTCCATTCTTCAGCTGGTCGATGCATGCCACTAGCTCTGAAGATGATATGAGGAGGTGAGAGGCCAAGGGGTACAAGTGACTAAAAGTTAGTTTTGAGATAATTAAGTTTAAAGTTAAAGTTGAATAGTTAATTCTAGGACATAAATATTGAAAACATTATTGCATATCATTTGAAGATATAGTTTTATGTTTATCTCCCTCATATTTCTACAGCAAAAAAATTAGTCATTTAACAATTGTTATTGATAATTTGATGACATTTGTCACTTGTACCTCTTGGCTTTCAAGTGAGAGTTAGAAAGGCATGATCTCAAAGAAATATTAAAAGAATTTTCAAATTATTTATTATATTATGAATCATAATACATAATGCACATTAAATACAGGAATAATTAATGCTGAAAAATTAAGAAAAAAGTTTCTTTGCAAACTATATAAAAACTGAAAATGCCTAATCTTTCCTTTTGATTTAAAAAGAATAAATTAAGAAAAGTAATGGAAACACATATAAAAATTTCCTTCTGTTATTGCATTCTTAATCTGAATCACTGTCAAAAATATTGTCACTTTCACCTTCCGAGTTATCACTCTCTGTTATCGACAGTTCTTGATGGTGTGCTGCACATGCTGCTGACAAGGGCTGACACTTATTAGTTTCTCTTGTGGTTTCCCTCTGCAGGATTAATCGATTTCTTTCCTCTTGTGGATGAACTGCAGAACTGAGTTCTGTGTAAAAACTGTGATGCACAGGAGGCACAGATGGTAGAAGGTTCAGTAGGTCTTTGTACTTTTTTCCCTTAATGTTTGGCAGAGTTGTTCTCTAAGTTAGTCTTGGGAGTATCTGAACATGTCTTCCAATGCTTTTTGCTTTTATATTGTAGGTGTACGATCCAAAATCTTCATTGAAGGTACATTTGTAAAAAATGCCCGTGGTTCATCTTTTTTGAAGTGCAACGACTGCATTTTTTGAATTCCCTTTACAGATTTTAGAAAAAATGGTTCAATCATGTCTAGTGTGACAAAATCCTTGTCATCCATTTTCACTACCTCAAAACGTCTTGAAGCCTTGGTGATTACATCAATCGAGTCTCGAGGAACATAAATACCCCTTTGTGAAATTTTTCTACTGCGCTCAGTAATTCCAAAGTTTCTGTCACAATCATTGAATGAATGGCCAGAAAGTAGAAACGTATGGTCAACGGTCTGAATGTGAGTGTTGTTGACTATATATAACCAAAATTTCACTACATGTTGACTTTTGTTTTGTCCTCCTGCATTGTCACTAAATGCAGTGAGATGTGTGATGGTTGGTGGCAAACTGTTAATAAATTTCAGTAGGCAAGACACTACCTCTTGACATCCTCGTCAAGCATGATCCCTGTGCCACATACACATGAAGCCTCTTCCTGCACCCAAATCATGTACACGCAAATTATAAGTCCACACTTGTCGAGAGTAATAAGCTTCCGAACATGTCAGAACTGGTGTTGGGAGCATTTTCTGTAAGTCAAAACATGCAGCCACATGCCTAGCATTTTCAGCAACCAGATTTTTTGCATCCACCACTTGTTTCCGAGCACTTTCTGCTTTACGTAGATGGAGTTCCTTTTCAACAAGAGCACCATGTTTTTCGTCAAGCAATCCATGATCAATGGAATTTTGCAGCTTGTCACACATAGCACATGTGTCTGTATATGGCCTGTGGAAGCTAAGATTACAGCATGTGTTAAAAACATGGCGGTAAATGCTTTTGTGTACTGGCTCTGTTTCCTTTTCTTCACTGAACTCCTTATAAAGCTGATACATTTTCTTGAGGTTGAGGTTTCCTGCCATATACTTCTTATTAGGTGCTTTTTGGCGTGAATAGTGGCTACTGTAATTTGGAATACTTTTGATGTGTTCCTTTATAACACCTACTTTAGCTTCATCACTCTTATTTCCACAGGTTTTATGGCCTCACTTGTTCTTAGGTGAAATATTTGTAGTTGAAGTGGTTTTCTTTTGTACCACGTTTGTTACTCTCTTGTTAGGCACATCTAGGGTCCTCAAAAAGAACTCTTTGCAAACTCTTTTGCCCTGGAGAGAATATTGTCAACTAATAGATTTTCTTTTTGCAGCAGTTCCTTTTCTTGTATTTGGCTCACTGACAGTAACAGAAGAGTATACGATGGAGGTCTGAAAGTCCCAATTACCAAGACTTCTGTCTTGTTTGTTGACTGATGTTTTGATTGCAATTGAATCGGCAGTTGTGATTGTATACTCTTACCTTTCTTTCTTTGTGCAACTTTCCTTTGCGATCCACATATTCTTTGCTTCATTACGTTTTGTAGATGATACTACTCTTTTCCATAAATGAGTCCTTCCTGTTTTTTGTCTCCCCACATGCTTTACTCTCTTAGGAACTTTGTACCCTACACTGATTACCTCACTTTCATCAGACCCCTCATTTTCGTCTGAAATGAAGAAGCATAGAGCAGTACGTTAACCTGGTTAGTTTTACTTTTTCATGTAATGAAAGTTGTTTTGATTTCTTATTATTTGTTAATTAATAGTAAATACACAGCTTGTAAAACTTTTCTGTGCAGCAAGGCGAAAATGTGAACAAGAAAATGCACAACATGGCTGTGGAGTGAGGAAAGATGAGGGGAGACAATTCTGTGTAGTACTGTTAACTTCACATTAATAATTCACTATGGTAGAAATTAACGATGCACGGCAGTAGCAGTGCTTCATGAAAGCATAATATTATACAGATATTCACTGTCAAAGTAATGTAGTTCTGAGTAGTGTTAATGAATGTGGAATTAATGAATAAATCTTTTGTAGCACTTATAATCAGTTGCTTACTACGTTTGGCAGTGTATGCAAGCAGAAAACAGCACAACGCACTCTGACTTCCACCGAGAAATATCGATCTGAAGAAAGAAGCTACTCTGCCAGGAAAATTTTTACAAACTGTAACTTAGTTTACTGCTCATATTGCATCAAATATATAAAATTACCTTCATCACTAGACTTCTCCCTGGAGTCAGTATCTACACTATCTACCACTGGTTCATACGAAATTTCATCATCTGTCATGTCTGTAGAAAAAAAAACCATTCTACTGAATAATATCAAAAGCTTTTCACGTTAAATATAAAGTATACGTATTTTTTGAAGTGTTGTATTTAAACATGAGACAATAATATTAATGGTGTACTTAATTACTCATCTTCGGAGGTGTCAGAAAAGTCACCTTCTGGAGATGTCATAGTTACTGTTCTCTCTCGTATTTTATGTGCAATTTACAATAAAAATAATAGTAATATTCGTATTTATTGATGAAAGTCAGTAAATGAAGTTTATTTTATCACTTATATGCAATGAAACAACGAACTTCACTTTGTAACAGTAGCACTGCATTCACACACACGCAGCACCATTATTGCTGCTTCACATATACCCCTTGGCCGCCAAACAATACACCCATTTCTGCAAGTAGTTGAATTTTCTGCCGCCAGATTGCAACAGCAGACAGAGATACATTTGTATCTCTTGGCCATCATAATTTTACATATATTAGGAACCCATTTCTGCATTTAACTCATTTTTTTCTGTAAATGTCACTTATACCCCTTGGCCTCTTACATCCTCATATATCGATGCTCTATAGGGTCTAATGCCATGTTTTATATCTAAAAGTCAGTTTTATACGAATCTTTCAATTAGCGTACTATATATTGTTGTATCCTGCATCAAATATGCGATTTTTTTTTAAATTTGAGAAGTCTTAAGACAAAGCCATACAGCAGAAGGCAAAACTTTTATATGATGTATTTGAATGGTATTAAGTGGATGGCATGTATAGACATGTCAACGACTCCCACTTTGACTATAGATAACGTGATTTTATGTGAGTATGCTTCTTTAAAAAAAATTATAATATTTTCTGTGATTTTGCCTATTGTAATTTTACTATCTTTGTTCCATACACAATGTCGTAATCTTATTAATAGGTCATACATCTTCTGAAGAATACAGTTTTAAAACCGTTGAACTGTGGTCAAGGCCTAATAAACCTGTATATTGCAATTGGTTGGCTATTATTTCTAATGCACTGAAGTATCGAAAGATGTCTCTGTTGTCATTGTATCATCATCACTGTAGCAACCATTCTAGCAGACGAATTAAAGTAACAGCTATTATATGTTCAACAGGTTCATTCATTGCAAATTTGGAAATTATTACCGTGTTTTCTTTCAACAAAAGTGAGAACCTGTCAGATACATCTGTTCATACATAGTGGTATGTATTAGAAAAAAAACAGCTAAATAAATGTGCTGGTTGTGCAAAGTACATTCTAATTTATGTAAAAGATACAGTTCTCTGCCAGAAAAGTTAACTTCTTCCTTTGCTCTTGAAAGGAACTGAAACAATGAGAAAAAATACCAGCTGGACTATGCCTGTACCAGTGTCAGAATATATTTCATCTGCATATGGGCTTTATTTGAAGACGTTCTTATTTGGAAAAGAAGTCTCCCAAAATAGCTAGATTGTATTTTTCTTTTATATTTTAGGGGAAGGTGACAGTGGTACTAACACACCATTTAATTCTTTCTCACATGTGTCAGGCTTTATTGTATTTTTTGTTCTGAGTGGTGGTTTGTTTTTATCAGATAATCAATGAGCTTTGAATATTCACTGGCATTTCCATGTTTCAAGCTTGATTTGTAAATTATTGACAATGGACAGAAGGTCCAGACTTAGTTATTTTTGTTAATAGTTACTGGCGACTGTCCCAGAATATCTCCAAAAAATGAAGGTGAACAATAAAATTTTTGCCAATGATAGGGGACAAACCAGATCTTTCATATTCGCAATTCCACCACTTCATTCACAACTGAGGACATCCTCCACTACACTACATCGATGGTGTACAACGTATAGCTTTGTAAAATTTTTTGTAACATTATTAAAGGAAATTTTTTTTAATGCATTACCTAGTCAGCTACTGGAAAATTGCAAAAAGTTGAAAGGAATAAGAACAAAAATCCTGAAACTGAATACAAAAATCAAATTCAGTAAACTTTGTTCACTAGCATTATTTTATATTAGTGCCCCTTCCATTGTAACTTTCCTATTATGTTTCATTATTTTTCACAGAATGTAAGATTTGAAGACAATCTGTTAGAAGATAGAAACTGGTCACTTGAAAGTAAAAATAAACAACATAATAGCGATCACAACTGTGTGTACTGAAATAAGTTATAGTATAGCTTTGTCCTATGTTGTACAGTCCCTGAAACATTAGATCGTCAATAACTCATTATCTGACATTTAATGTCAGTGGATTGTACCTTTCCTAGAGGTATTCAATGTGCTAGTGCTTTGGAACAGCATTTATTTATAGGGCATCAGTTATAATGTGGTTACAACATAAAACACACCAAATACAAGCTCGACAAAATTCAATATGCCTTCATCCGGGTGCTTCCACCAAAATATATCTTCAAAAGGAGCACAGCCACAGGGGTACCTCCACTGTCTAACATTATTACACTGTGGTATTTCTCATCACATTCCATATGTCCTACGAAAATAGGGTGCTTCAAATATTGAGGATCTCTCAAAAAGGCCTCACTGTTGGTACAATTTGCCATAGTTAAATATAAATTAAAAATATAATGGCAGTTGAAGTCTCTGTGGAGTGTAAATTTGAAACAGAGCTGCTACTTGGAAGGCTTTTCAGTGGCATAGTGGTTAGAGTGTTAGGTTTTGAAATGGAATCCATCTGGTACATTGCTGCACATCCTGCTACATCTAAAACTCCATTTTTTTGCCCTTCATTTTGTAAAAGATTCTGGTCTCTTCTTAATTTAAGGAGAGTACATTCCATAATATTTGATGTTAACTTCACATAACAGTGTTCTCTCCAAGGAGTGAATGGTGATAGACAACAATTTACAAATTAAGCATGAAACATGGAAGTTCCAGCAAAATGTGAAGTCTATTGATCGCCTAGTAAAAAAAACCAAGTACCACTCAAAATAAAAAAATAGAAAAGACTGATACATCGGCAAAAGAATTAAAATGTAACTTAGTCCCAGTCATCTTGCGAGCTAACATCCTCAAGATGTTACTCACATATGGTTCCTCTTCTGTGAAATGTCTTGGCTCAAACTCGTCTAGGGGTTGCACCGCACGTGTCGCATTACACACCCTAAATTAGGCACATGTGACCCTATGATTAAATTGTCTGGCTGATGGCAAGTTTGCGAAATGCAAAGTTAATATAACATATGATAACAGTAATAATAATATTGGGCACTAAATTAACGACACATAAATGATGTACCCACACAGTTGCAATTTGGTTAGAATAAAGTTTATTCAGAAAGCAAACTAATGGCGAGCGTATATCCGTTTGACACAGTTCGATCACTCACAATCTCATCGCGAAAAACAAGTCCAATACTCCACCTTGATATGTACACGTAAAGTTAAGAGTTCACACCAGGCGCGCGTCTGCTCGCCACGATACCGCACAACCTGAAATTTTCGAAGTCGTTTCACTTCCTAGCTGCCAAAGTCCGACTGTCCGCTTTCGCGTCTCAATCCGAAGTGTGTCCTTTGGTTTCTAGATCAGAAATGTCCGCTTTTGCGTCTGCACCAGCACTCCCTCTGCCCATCCCCAGCCGCGTTTTCCGTGCACTGAATATCCTTGCTCAACTGACTAGGGCGGTTCCCTTTCCTGAAGCCGTCATCTGCTTGGCTACAGCTTATTCTATATTATTTTAAATTTTAACATATTTAAATAATCAAAGCTTGACCACTTTCACATTCTAAATAAAGTAACAATAACATCCATTACATAGCACATGTTAAATTCTTTTACATAAAACCAATACAATTTCCTTCTTAACTTTGAATGTCAAGGTCAGTAACCTTGCACCAGTGTGCTTTCGGATAAATAAATAAAAAAGTAAGTACTATGCACTAAACTTTGCAACAAACATTCTGTTACCTAATTATTCAATAAGGTGTCATGCTGTCATCGTTTTGTGTGGATATGATGATTTGATGCTTAACTGAAAATACTGATAATTTAAATTTACTATATCTTTAAAACAAATTAAGTTACATAGTTGATATTTACAACATTTGTCATTTTAATGATCCGCTTCTGTATGAAATGTCGATCGTTAAGATCGATTAAAACGTTCAGATTTTAGGATTCAGGTCTTTGTTACGAAACTTGTGAGTTTCACTTTAACAGTAAATCCTAAACTATTAATGATATGATCAATATTCAAGTTTTATTGGGATCCCCATGAAAATTTATGAAGGATGGTAGATTAAAATTACTGTGGCTTCATTCCATGCATCACCACAGGATTAAATAGTTTCCATAAATGTTTCCCTTTATGGAAGATCTTAGGTCCGCCATATTTAACACTGCTACGTTTCCCTGGCCACAGACGCCTTCTACTGGGTTTCTCTATGACGTAGGTTCATGTCTGTCTCACTCGCACACTACAGCGCTTACACCGCAATAGGCAATAGTTGCCTGTGGGTTTCCCCATCTTGTGGTGAATCTGCGCCCTTTGTGGCACACTGTCCTGGGCGACAAGGTTCGTTTCACAATTCCTGTAGGCTGACTCTTTTGGCCATACATTTAAATGAGAGCTCAATGTTCGTTAACTCACAGTCTGTGAAGTATAAAAGAAAATGAACAAGCTATTTATTTTAGAAGACCTCTTTTCCATAGAAGGACATCTTCTGATACTTGTGCAGGAATGTACCTGTAGCTGTTTTTTCCATTGTTTCAGTTAGTTTCAAAAGTGCAACGGAAAAAGTTCATTTTTCTCCTAGGGAATTATAATTTTTCTCAAAAATTAGAACATCCCATACTGTAGTATCAGTGTAGGTAATGAGACAATAGTATTACTGATCATGGAAAGTTAGACGGATGCTAGAAAAATCGTTACAATGTATCCCTAAGTGAGTTTTGGAATCCACGTATTTAATTAAAAGTCTGTGGAGTTTCTTGTATTTCCTTAGCAAACTCTTGCACAGTAATTTTAATTTCGCACATGAGAAAAATTCTTCTGATACCAGAATGAGATTTTCACTCTGCTGCAGAGTGTGCACTTGTATGAAACTTCCTGGCAGTTTAAAACTGTGTGCCAGACCGAGACTCGAACTTGGGACCTTTGCCTTTCGAGGGCAAGTGCTCTACCAACTGAGCTACCCAATCACGATTCACGCCCCGTCCTCACAGCTTTACTTCCGCCAGTACCTCGCCTCCTACCTTCCAAACCTTACAGAAGCTCTCCTGCGAACCTTGCAGAACTAGCACTCCTGAAGGAAAGGATATTGCGGAGACATGGCTTAGCCACAGCCTGGGGGATGTTTCCAGAATGAGATTTTCACTCTGCAGCGGAGTGTGCGCTTATATGAAACTTCCTGGCAGATTAAAACTGTGTGCCGGACCGAGACTCGAACTCGGGACCTTTCCCTTTCGTGGGCAAGCACTCGTAAGACTTCAAGTAATAACACCTGTTTAATGTGCAACAGTCTACAATGTTAGGTAATGTAAAATTTTCTTTTATCACTTTGTCCAGGAATAGGGAAAACCTTTATTAGGGAGCTTTTTTTTAAGGTATATGTCTATTCAACAGTTTTTTAGAACTGTCTTACATACTAAAAACAAAGTAAAAGACAAATATAGAAAATATAGATATTAAAAATGGTAAGTCTGAACATATGTTGTTGTTCGTTGATATTGTCGGGCATTTCCAACCTATACACTTATATCATATAGTTACCACAGTCTGTCTAATGCAGTGTTTATCTCCTAAAAGTTCTTTATTTTAATAACTGAAAGCGCTTTTTGGATTGTTGTTTTCACTCTGCTTTCCCAACTCTCATTATTGAGTGTAATCTCTCCACTCACAGTGTTGGCTGCTTCAATGATGTGAACAGGTTATATGACTTGGTGCCTTGTCAGCATTGGATGGAAATATTGTGTCCTCATACATACAACACCTTGTGTGGAGCTACAGAGCAGAAGAGTACCCAATGCACAGCATACCAGAGGCGGAATTTTGTCTAGTAAGTAGTCAATTCATCCTCTTCTCTTTTTAATCATTGTCTTTTGTGCTCAGGAAGTTCTATAGACTGTCATTCCTTCATTGTTGATACGCAGATTTTTTTTAACACCTCACTTTTCACTTTACATAGCACTATGGGATTTACACATGTGCCTTTTCATGTTGTATACTTATAGCTTTTGATCACACACTTTTCTTGATTCTTGAACATTAATTTCCCATGAGAACATTACAATATATCATATACAGTATAATAAATGCAATCAAAATAATATTTTCAACACAATTATATAAACGTTTACTTCACTCATTAGTGGCCAATTTGCTTTTAGTTACCATACATATTGTATTTTTAGAAAACTGGGTCCTGGCAACCCAATTTACGGAAATATGAAGCAATTTTGTTCTCTTGTTGCCCAAATGTGACATTTTTGGTCGTCCTCATCTGAGCATGCCAGGAACTTGGCATTGTTTTGTCATTGCACTACTCACTAGGAAAAAAGACAAGGGATAAAGAAATTAGTAATAACAAACTCAAAATAACATTTCAAAAGTATTATTTACTTTACAATAAGTAGCATATACAAAAATTTTAATTTAAAATTCTCCAAAACTGAAATTTTCTTAAGACCTGCTATGGTATTTGGGAAAGCTTTCCATACAGTGTGTAACATTACATTTCGCACAATATATTCTCAGCTTTCCTTTGCAGTTCTCATAGTGGCATCGTCTTTGCTTTTCATGCTTCTGGATGACGTGCAGCCTTTGATCATACCATATATCTGGTACATTACTCCTGGAAGATAAGTTCTGTTTTGTTGGTCTTCCCTTAGATGACCCCATTTCATGACCTTTCTTCAGGTATGTTCTCGCAATCTCTCTTCTGAATTCTTTCACGGAAAGACGAGTTTCTTCATTGCATCTCTTGAAACCCAAGTATGCATCCAAAACAGTCATATTTACCATCATTGTAAAAAGGCATCAATATCACTTTTTACCATGCTCTGCAATGGTGTGTTTCTCTAATCGCCAGTCGTGAAGATCGACGCCTCCCATTAAATTATTGTATATATTCAATGCATGTGGATGTAGAACACTGGTCTTTTCTATAGCTTACATACCTACGTATTTCATGAAAATAACACATATTGAAATCTGATATTTGGGAGATCCTCTCCCTCAAGGAAATGGTCCAGGTGCCTCAACTGACACTGATTTTAGTGTTTGACCTTCTGACAAATGATACACATTTTAATTACTCTTTGCACCTTGCAACATAAGTCTGGAGAGCCTCAATATGACATAGTTTTCTCATTGCACCTCTTTACTCCATAATTATCCTATGTGTGGTGTGTAAAGACAATAAAATCAGTTACATAATCTTCAGGTATACAGATGCAGCAACATTTCAATTCTGGTGCTCACTGTTGAAATAGCATACCTTTGTATATTGTGTAATACTTACCTAGATTTCCATATCACTTGTTATTCAATTCTCTTTTAACATACTCCAAAGACGAACCTTTCTCGTAAATTGTCCATTCCTGACATAGTTTTAAGTAATAGGGTCTATAGTTTTCTTCTTGTATTGCTAAGATTTTAAAATCTGAGGTCTGTTCATTTAGTTCTGTAAATTCATTTAATCTTTGTGGGAGTCTAGAATGTGAATTGGCTATAATGTTTTGTTCCCCTTGTATATAAAATATTTCAAAACAGAATCCTTGCAAGAATAAGACCATCAAAAAATTCACTTGTGCAACAACTTGCAAATCAACAGAAGCTTAGTGGTCACAATGAACTTTATGTGTTTTCCCACAAATAGTGTTAAAACTTCCAAATCTCCTACACTACGCCTAGTACTTCAAGTTTGGTAGCTGAGTACAACCTTTCACATCTAGCGAGTGTTTGACTGACAAAATTGATTATACAACTCATGCACTTTCCATCCATCTCTCTAATTTGAAACAGACAAACACTGAGAACGTGAAACGATGCATCTGTGCTGAAGCAAAAATCTTGTATAATGTCTGGATAGTGTGATCAGCATGTAGTCTTTGTATTGTGTTTGTGTTCGCGTGATCCACGTATGGCTAGGAATGCCAATAATAACAAGCTTGTTACTGTGAACCAGGACCACGATTGTAGTGCTTCAAACAAGAACGCCAGAGAAAATGCTTGTATCACCAGCAGCTCAAAAGGTAAAGTGCAACTGTGCCATTATCAACTAAACCTAATATTCATCCAAAAGCGATGCCAGCACTGCTCGCAAACCCAAAGTTACCTATTACTACATCCCAAAACAACGTGGCAATAAACACGAAGTTTCATGAGAAACAAAAATCGTGTTGCCAAAATCTTAAGGCTGCCATCTTGGGTGGCAACTAAGGCTGTAATTTATCTAGATTTTTAAATGAAGACACAGAGATTAAATGTTAGGCTATGTTTATCCCAAGGCAGTGCACGTTTTGTACTAAGGAATGTTAACAAAAACACTGCCAACACATGCACCTCTGACATTGTGGTAATTTCAACAGGAACAAACGATCCAGAATAAACATATAATGTTGCTTGCAAAAACAGGCAAAATCTAATTCAAACTTTAAAAACCAAATTACTGTGCATTGTTTCGAAGAAAGTGTTTTTATTGGGCGTGCCTTTCACACATGATATTCAAAACTGGTAGTGTGTAAACAAAGAAGTAACCACCATAAATTCGCAGATCTACAAACTGTGTTCAAAATTTGCAAATATTACAATAATTAAATAAGCTAATTTCACAGAGAATTATACAGACAGAACACGTTTCACTTAAACAATCTTGTTAGAAGAGAAATCGCAAATTTCGTATTAGAGACTGTAAAGAAAGAAACAAGAACTATGTGGCCCCAAAATACCACTCAGTTGCGGAGAACCAAACATCAGTAAGGAAAACATTGCACCCAAAGATAAATGCAGTGTAAAACATACTGAAGATGCAAATGAGTGTGGCATATTTAATATCAAAAAATTTTTATGGCGAGGCAACCAATGCCAGATGAACCGTTGGCAATAATATAGTATGCCACATCTACCAGAAGTGTAAGAGAAATACCTTTTCTGTAAGGCACCACAATGTGCAACCAATAATAAAGAAGCTTTCAGGAACTGAACTCTTAACCAAACTTAAAATTTGTAAATACCATATGCATTACAGAACAACAGCCAAAGCCAGAACAAATTTGCTCAGTTAGCATATCTGGCTACAAATCAGCATCTCACGATTGAAGAAAAAGTCAGATAGATGGAGGTACTGCCATATTTACAAAAAATACCACAAAATATAAAAGTTTGGACCAGTTTGCTTATTTAAATAAAGACAAGGATTTAGAACCAGCTGCTATTGAAATTCTAGAAACAAATATAATCATAGCATGCTTTTGCTGCACCATAACAGGCAATATATATATATATATATATATATATATATATATATATATATATATATATATATTCTTCTAAAATCTTGAAATAATTTTAAACTCCACCAAAACAAAAAAGAACTGATTTTCTGTGGTGACTTTCATTTTGATTTTCTGTCTCCAGGGGATGTAAGAGAATCCCTATTGAACCTCATAATCTCATTCAATTTGAAATCTACAGCAACTTTCCCAATAAGATGAAAAAATAACTCTAGGCCAGATATTAATAAACTATCACTAGCAGGCTGTAGAAACTCTGGATACATGCTGTAGCGATTACAGCGCCCAAGTCCTCCTCCTTATGGATGTCCTCCCTCCAAGCTGCAACAAAAAATGCACAAAAGTAAGAAGTTACAGTAGTGAACATATGAAATCATTCAACAATTCTGTAGCAGCAGAAAAATGGAATGGAGTGTAGCTAGCAAATGACACACACAAAAAATATGTTCCTGTATCACTTCAGTTTTGCTATCCCTCTACAACTGAAACATATTAAATCAAAAGAACCCAGAAGGAGCCATGGGAAATAACTGGCATAAGGATTTCCTGCAGAAGGAAGAGAGACCTGTTAAAGTACTTCAAGAATGACAACCCCACTTCTTCCCAAGAGAGATATAGTAAGTAATATGTTAAAATCCTTCAAAAAACCATATCCCAAGCCAAACAAATGGCAATTGACAACTATGTGGTAATATCCTCAAACGAAGTCAAGAGTGTGGAGCATCATAAGAAATGAAAGAAGTCAACTGCCTCATGAACATAAAAATACAACATGGGCCCACAATAATTCCAATGTTACTAATCGACAAGAAGTTGCAAATATTTTCAACAATTACTGTGGAAATATTGTAAAGCAACTACTATGAAGTATGAACAGGCCCACACTAACACCCAATAGACAAAATAAAATAAAGATTTCTGTAGACTCTATATTCTTCTGGAAACTACTGCTGAAGAAAGTATATTAAGCATGAGTAACCTCAAAAACAAACTATCATCCACAATCGATTATATTCCAGATTTCATCTTAAAGAGTTTCATAAATAAAATAGCTGGCCCCTCTCTAAAGTTTACAACTCATTGCTGATGACGGGTACATTGCCTGATTGTGTGAAAGTAGTAAAAGTTATCCCAATCTTTAAGAAAGGCGAGAAAAATAATGTGGAAAACTACAGACATATACAATTGTTACCTCTGAAGAGCCAAATCTGTCAAAGATTAATAAACTTTCTGGAAAAGAACAAGAATCTTTCAGATGCCCAGAATGGCATAGGGAAAATAAATCCACAACAACAGTATACATCAGTACATACACTCAACCCTAGATGCTCTAGACAAAAAAAGTAGTTATGAACTTCCTAGATCTGTCAAAGGCATTTGACATCATAGACCACAGTATTCTACTTAACAAACTGCAGTCATGTGGCATCAGTGGCATCCCTCTGAACTGGTTCAGATCATATATCTCAAACAGGAAACGTAAAGTAGCAGTAACACACAATGATTGCAGACATGTTGAAATTGACTACTCTGACTATGGCAATATCGGAAAAGGTGTGCCCCAAGGTTCAATACTAGGACCCAATTCTGTTCCATCTTTACTTTAACGATTTACTATTGAACATCAGTGCCACTACTAGGACACTCTTTGCAGATTACACTAGTTTCCTCCTTACCAGTAGAAATGACCATGAGGTGCAAGAGGCTATAACTAAAAGTGCAGATGAACTGGGTGATTGGTTTGATTAAACTTCCACCAGAGAACTACGAAATTTAATCGTGATATGGAACTCTGTGGCTCTGTAATACCCCTCACATCAGAAACATGATTTCTAGACCTGTGGATTCAGGGCAGCTTAAAGTGTGAAACATACATCAGTAAACAAGTAGTAAGCTGAACCAAGTGTGCTACACCTTATGTATCCTCACATAACCCAGAACTACAGAGACTGTCTGCACAGCACTGTTTCATAGTGTAATGCAGTATGGTATCATAGTCTAGAGAGACTCGAAACATAGCAAAGACGTTTTCCTCACCTACAAGAGAACTGTGAGAATAATGAACAGGGCAAAGTGAAGTGACAGCTGCAGACCTTTTCTCCAAAACTGACTCATTCTTCCTCTTGGCAGTTTATACATATTAGAAACGTGAAGTTTGTAAAAAGTAATATTACTAAATTCAATAAAAAGTGAATGTTTATGATCATGGTAAAAGACAAAAAACGAAAATTCATATTCAAAATATGCGTACCTGCACCTTAAAAAACCCACTATTTAACCAAGGTATCCAATTATGCAAGAGTCTGCCACCAGAAATAAGGAACAGGAAGTCTGTGCCTTTGTTAAATAAGCCTCTGAAAACCTTCCTGCTTGATAATTCCTTTTATACAGTATCTAAGTTTCTCGCCCATAAGTGTGAAAAATATGAAAGCAATTGCAGGAATGAATCTTGTGCAAGAAGTAAACATTAATGTAAAATATACATAAAACAGTTTTCTGTTTATACCATCTAAAAATATGCAAATTGCGTGCCCTACTTTAATTAGGGCAACCAGGCATGTGTTTTGTATATATGTGAGAAAGAAATGGAACTAAAATAATTAACAACTATAAGGTGTGCCTGAAAAGTCCGCTGAATGGCCTCACAATTAGAAAGTAAAGGAAACAAAAAAAATGACTTTAGCTACAACACACTTCCGTGGTTGAAAAATGGGAGGAAAGTATTGTCAAATGCTTCTTGTGAAATCACTCGAATCACCTTTGTCAAGTGTTGTTGGAGATATGCAATGTCTGTGTTCACGCTTTTCTCGATCAATGCAAGATGACAATTCAGTGGCCTCCTTACAGGGACGCCGACTTATGAAAAATATTGTTGGGGGGGGGGGGGTATACTGGGGGTCTTGCTGCAGCAAATTTTTTAAATTTTAGATGAAAAATAGTGAGTTTCAAAGTTTTTTAAAGCATTTTAGAGTCATGTGATCAACATCAGAACCCCGAGAACTGGACTCTTGATAACTTGACATTCTTGAAAACTCGACAAACTGGCTTTGAAAAAAGAAACAAAACATAAACATGCATGGTATTTTTGTAAAAAGCTAATTAAATTTACAGTAATAATCATGCTTATAGACTACTACAGAGCAGTGAATATATAGCTCTGAAAGGGCTGAAATTATATTTAAATATATCCTGAACTATCATTAAAAGAATAAAACATAAAATATTGCTGTCACACAGTAATAGCACTTTGATTAATAAGTGAAATAACTAATTCAAGCATACTTTGAATAAGGCTCAGGGTTCATTAAATAAAAACAATATCTCAAAGTTACTGCTTTAATGCAGTTAATAAAGTTAATACAGTATGTCTAATACTTTCAGTCAAAAGTATTTAAATAGTGGGCTTTAATAAGGTCTTACACCCTAAAATATTTAAGTATTTGAAAATAAGTAATACACACTATAGTAATATAGTAATACAGTACTAAACTAGAGACTGAAAATTTAACATTATGTATGTATTTAATTCACTATTTACAAAAATTTTTGATATTGCTCTAAATGCCATTATTAGGGCTAGAGTGTCTTTTAGAAAGGTGCAAATGTCGATCATCTGACTGGATTACTGAATACGAAGTCATAGATGACTGGTCAGATATGCAATTCTTCCAAAACATCTCAGTGGGCGTGAAGAACAGCCAAGTTGTTCAATTGCTTCTGTCCCATTGTTGATCAGAGGTATGACTTCAGAAGTCTAAGGGTGCTAAATGACCGTTCTGTTGTTGCTGTCATGATTGGAACTACTTGGAGAAGTTTAATAAATTTCACTACTTCACAAGACATTTCTCCAACTGCAGACTCTTATGTAATGTACTTTCTTACATCACGCATGTTTTTTAAGACCAGTTTTTTTTATTAGCGATATCGGCTAACATATTCAAGTGTAAGTGCTGTCTCTCAGTGCCTAGGTCATTTTTGAAAAACTCAGTTGATTTTTCCAAATTTGTTTCACCTCTGTTTACTAAAAGCAAGCACTCTTGTTCAGCAGCAATGACCTTTGGGAGTCCAATTCAAGCAAAACGCTGGGTAATGCAAGATTGCACCATTTCACAAACTTAAATGTAAATAGCTGTGTAGTATTCCTTTGGGGTTTAGAAAGTGTTTTCGTACTTCTTGGGAAGGTTTTTCTTTTAAACACAATTCCCCAAAGTGTTCAAACCTATAAAGTTTTCCATTCAATATATAAATCAAGCCCCCATATATTTTTCCAGATCAGCAACACTTAGATGAGGGCATTGAATTTTTTCATTGACATCCTCTACTGGTTTCATTGCATGGCAATGAAGACGTAAACAGAAATAAGTCTTGAATTGTAACATTGACTCAAGGTAGCCTGCATATTTGTAATCTACCTCTATTTTATCCTCTGCAGAACATGTTTCAGAAAAACTCTAGAAGTTCTTCAAAGTTTATCAATATTCTCAAGATACTAGAAGCTCGCATTGTCCATCGAGTCGCACAAAGGGGTCATAGACCAACTTGGTTGTTGGCGCTCTCTCAGTGCATGTTTCTGAAAAGTCCTATTCTTTTGTTGGATACCCTTAAGTCCTTGACTAAATCCATGGTGTCCCTCATAGAAGTAAGATGGAAGAAACTGTCTGCAACTGCCAACTCTAAACTTTGAGCAGTGCAATGCACATAACGTGCTTTTGGTTGTATATCCAAAACTAACTTTTTTAGTCCTTTGAACTTACTTTTCATATTTAAGGCACCATCTTAGTACTGTCCTCTTAAGTTACCATTGACAAATCAACATGAGCAAAAAGTCTTTTAAAATACTAAACAGAGTTTGTGATTCAGTGTTGGGGGTCTCATATAAGCCAATAAACTCTTCATTGACGATTAAGGAATCATTGACAGAACGAATACAAAATGACACTTGTTCGTGAATCGAAGAATCACTTGTTTTGTCATTTGTTGAATACAAAAATGTCAATCTTCTTGATTGAAGCCAATACTTTTCTCAACACAGACTTTCCTAGTAGATCAATGATCTCGTTTTGAATATCGTGGGACGTCCACTTATACCCCAAATGCTCTAACCAATCTTTAAACTCAGATATGTCATTCTTTCAAAGTCCCAACAATTTAAAAAAATTTGAGTTTACATCTTCATGCCTTATAACCGTTAGTCCTTGTTGGCATAGAAATGGCATGGTACTAAAAATTGCCTCAAAAGCTAAATGGCCATTCTTCGTATCACTATCTAACTGTTCATTCAGTTGGGAGGCCACACTTCAGTTAGTGATCGAAATTAGTTTCAGAAAACCTTTTTCATGCGTGAACATATTTTCATGAAGACGGAATTTTTCCAAAGCCTTTTTCGAGTTAGGAAAAAAAACAGAACTAAATGCATCTTCTTTTTTTGAAGAAAATTGTAATATATTTTTAGCATCTTCCTCTTTGCAGATTTTGCAAAAAACGTTTTCGGCACCTGCTTCATATACGAGCCAGGTATATCTGAACAACCAAGACTTCTGAAATGATCTTCCCTTAACGGACTGTACAGCTTTTGGCTGTGAACGGTTCTCGATTGAAGACAACGAAGCAATTGACGACACAATAATTGTTGGAGGTTGGCTTGCAGTATCACCAACTTCCAAGCGTGCCTTTTTGGTAACAAATTTGTCCATTGCAAACTTAATTCACTATACACTAAGAGAGTAATGTAAACAAATAAAATATAGTAATATAAATAGTCCACTAGATACTAAAGTCAGAACACTAAACACGTCTGCAGAATGCACTGAACGAAACTATCCACACTGAATGACTGCAACAGCAGAGTGGACTTTATATAATCTCAGCATTGTAATGTCTCGGAGCATCAAGGCGACGCGAGACGGAGGGTTCCAGGCGCTTCTGCTTCAGTCCTTTTGATGTCAGCGCGACCGCAGCGCTGGCCTCCCTGCGCCAGACTTTACCTGAAGGTTCGCGCACCAGAACAAATTCTAAGTGTGCCCGCAGTACCATAACACTATCATGATTCACGCCACTCGTTTTCAGTTAACCCGCTTACTACTGTAATAGTTATTTGTTTTAACTCATTACTGAATTATTTTAAAAGTAACTTTCGTCAGACAAAGAAAATAAAAAATTCCAACATCATTTTGTGATTTTACAAAGCATAATATAACTAATAATTTTCTTAAATTATTGGGGTGCTCCGCCCCCCCCCCCCCCAAAAGAAATTTTGAGGGGGATTGGGCCCCCTCAGGCCCCATGGAGTCGGCGCCTATGCCTCCTTACTCTTCAGATTTGTCACCAGCAGACTTCATTTTGTTTCCCCACCATAGATTGGCTTACATCACGCATCACAGATTTTGCGCGTGATCACTATGCTTTGAACGATTCCACAAGAAGCATTTGCTGACAGTTTCCAACAGCTTTATAAACGATGCCTGAAGTGTGTTACAGTTAATGGTGATTACTTTGAAGGACAATAAAGGTATTTTGTTTTAACTCTTGTTTTCTTTGTTTTCTGAGACTATTCATCGAAATTTTCAGACGCAGCTTGTATGTAAAACTATGTTTGTACATTCCCATCACATCATGTCATCAAACCTGCTACGAATTGTCCAGTATCAGTTGTAAGCTTGTGTATCACTATTACCATGTCTTGTACAAAAATGATTCAATGGACAAATAAACAACAAGTACATAAAATCAAATGTAGGTACTAGTGTCATACACAGTACATAAGGTACTGACAACTGTCCTCTTGCCCCATAGTCTCCTTCAGTTACATTATGAATACTGGGTGAAAATCTATTGTTCTCTTATCTACTGTTTTACCATTTGTTTTTTTATTGACAATAAACGCTTCACTTGAAACCAAGTTTCTGATGCTTACTTTATTACTTACCTTGGACTTTTAGGTTCTAAAAATCTTAAATTAGGTACCTAAAATAGGTTTTATCACCTACAAAAACAGGTTAAAAAATAAGAAAATAGGTGACCAAAATCTGATGGGTTAGAAATACAAATAGATTGACAAAAATTAATGTCCATGTCCACAATTAAAGTAACACTTTCTCTAGATTTTCCGTTGAGAAACTGAATCTCTTGTCTGTTAATACCATCTTATAGCACTCCACGAGATGTCACCGGAGCATATTGAAATGACAGTATTAGGCACAATGGACTGCACATTAATGTTATGTTGATTTACCTGATGAGATGTCAGTCATTGTGAAGAGGGTGGTCAGTCCTGGCTTGTTGTAGCTCGGTCTTTAGTTTCTCACTAAGTTTCATACCAATAGAACCTGGGACCAAGTTAATTTATTCTGCCACCTCTTCTACCAATCACAGTTGCTTGTAGACTGGTTTTCCCGAACACTTTTGAGCTTTTATAATAATGACCAAAAATGCGTAATGAGATTTTATGTAGGAAATGTTGTTGGAAATTGTTGGGTCCTTTAGAAAATCTTTACTTGAAGTAATGCTCACTGCCTCCTCCCACAATTTAAGAATAATGTTCTTAGTGTCTTCCAAATGCTCACTGTAATATTCCACGGCCTGTGGCCATGTTCTGCAATGAGTAATTATGGGTCCTGATAGAAGTCGTACATTGGGACGTTCCTCTCGAAATAACTGGATTCTTGTAGGTGCTTAAAATAAAAACCTTTTTGATGTTTGAAACTAGCTTATTTACATGTATAAATTCGAGATGTATCGTCTCAGCTACTCGATTCATGGCATGGGCAAAATGCGATATGGAGCAAAGCCGGGTAAAATACTTTCAACAATTTAACAACAGCAATCATGTATGCAGTTGCATCAGTGTAGATTACAAGTACTTTATTTTCATCTAGACTGTCGGGGAAAAGTAATTTGTGGGCTTTGTTAACAAAGTGAGAAACTGTTTCCTGGTTATTTTTACCTCTTTGCTACAGATCAGATGAGGTACAGAGAGAGTGTCAGGAACTAACTTTCGAACAATCAAATCAGCCACATATCGATCTTGTCTGTCAGTTGTCTCATCGGCAGAGATCTACATGTATGAATCGCTTATCTTCCCTTGTCCTGCTCAATGTATTTTGATATTAAGTATATAAATCGTTCTTTCTCAGTGTGAATTCTGATGGAACGCTGCGGTGACAGTATTTCCCTACAAAACTTTCGAACTGGCTGTTTCGAACTGCAGTGAATGGAATGTTTGTTGCAACAATGGCTCGACACAGGCCAAGATGAAATTCGTTTTTGTTTGTTGCATTTGGTTTACTTAGAAATGTTTCTTTCAAGTTTGATTTATTTTTTAAATTGGCTTGGTGTTTAATCCCTTCAGTAAACTATCTTAAATGCGACCTCTGTTCAGAACGTACCTAAAAACAAAAAGAAATGAGAAATAGTTTGTGGAAGAATTGATGTACGAGATGTACTTATCAAAATTAAGCTATTTTAACGGTTTAGAAACAATATTTTTGTATTCCCATGTCTCTGGTCCAAGTGAACTCGGGAAAAACAGTGGTATCACTGTTCTCTGAGTGGGCATAGCAGATAAAAGGTTAACATTGTTCTTAAGTCTTTGTTGCACACGTTGCAGAGAGTAACCAGTGACGAATCAGAGATGATTTGGAGCTGGCTACTTCGGTATGCTTGACTTTCCACAAATACGCTGTGAAATATTTCACCACATCCAAGCAGCACACTGACCAGCTGAATGAAGAAAGTGCAAGTGCTTTAAACAGGCTGTTCAGACAGGGCAGGAAGGAGCCAGAGGCATATCACAAGGCTCCTCCATGTCCTGCTGACCCGTTTGACAGTTGACGGCGAGCGACAACAGTCTGTTGAGCAGGGCGAGCTGGAAGAGCCTGGCATATGCTGTCATCGTCTGACTCATGATTGGCGTTCGAACATGCAAACACAACAGTTATCATTCAATTACTGTTTCCTAAATAGCGCGGAAGACCAACAGAGTAGTTTTAGTCATACAAAGTTTTTTTGACAGGATTTTTAAAAATTAGATACAGTAAGGTTCTAACATGAAATTAGGTATTTCTAGGTTTTTTAAAAATGAAGTTCAGTCAGGGTTCTAACATGAAATGAGTTATTTTAGGTACTATAAAATTACAAATTTCCATAAAATATTTGCGTAATTCTTAGCTGGGAAAACCACAAGAGACTGTTAATCATATAAAATGTATTTCATTGGATTTTTAAAATTTGGGTACAGTCAGGTACTTCCGTGAAATTAGGTATTTTTAGGTGCTATACAACTAGCGTTTCCGTTCATAAATAGGGGTGATTCGTGTATGTACAACTTTTATTGTCCTTATTTAATAAGAAACAAAGTAGGTTTTTACCTAAAGTCCAAGGTCTATTCATTACATATTTGTTGAATAGCATTTCAAATCAGTATCGAATTTGTTAACAAACTTCTTTCCACTTCCTCAAGGTGGGTGTCGTATTACTCTACCACCATTTCTGCAAGTGTAGTATCCTGTCAAATAACCCAACATCAGCAATATCATTTAATTTCTGCATGTCATTGCTGATGCATTTCTGCTCTAATTTAAGAAATCTCTTATCCTCTGACATCTTTCGCAGTTGAACTAGCAAATCACCATATGTATTGTGTAAATATGACATGCTATCTTGCACCACAGATACCTCCTGCACTAAGCTCTAATGTTCTGTCTGTAAACTATTTTGTCCTCTGCTAAGCTCATATAACTGATGAGTTGTCTTGTGACAGCCAGAGCGAGAGCACCAGCAGCAGCGAGTACTGTTTGTATAAAGCGTTTATTTTGCATTTTGTTTACGACCTTCCACTAAGGAAGGGATTCTATTTGTGTTTATCTGTTCTGCATAGTAACTAACAGTTCTTGATAAAACTTTACGTAGTTTTCGTGTTAGATTTCTTAGTGTTTTCTTGATCGTTTAGAACAGAAAGCGCCCTAAAACCGTCTTTTGTTTGTTTCGCGGCCGTTAGCCACTAGTCACTTGAATCAGCAGTTGTCTTGTGACAGCCAGAGCGAGAGCACCAGCAGCAGCGAGTACTGTTTGTATAAAGCGTTTATTTTGCATTTTGTTTACGACCTTCCACTAAGGAAGGGATTCTATTTGTGTTTATCTGCTCTGCATAGTAACTGACAGTTCCTGATAAAACTTTACGTAGTTTTCGTGTTAGATTTCTTAGTGTTTTCTTGATCGTTTAGAACAGAAAGCGCCCTAAAACCGTCTTTTGTTTGTTTCGCGGCCGTTAGCCACTAGTCACTTGAATCAGCAGTTGTCTTGTGACAGCCAGAGCGAGAGCACCAGCAGCAGCGAGTACTGTTTGTATAAAGCGTTTTTGTACTTATTTGCTGCGCTTAGCTTTTAAATAGTTTTTCTGGGAAAACCTAGCGTAGTTTTCGCGTCTCGTATTTCAGTGAGTGTTTCTTGATTATCAGAGTAGCTCATCAGAAGATTATCTTGGGAATTTGTCACCGTATAGAGTAGGGTAAACATAGTCATGTGTAGGGACTGTGGTTGTTGTGAGCGGACGCAAGGAGAATTGGCCACTCTTCGGGGGCAGGTGGAGGCTTTGTCTGTTAGGCTCATCGAGCTCGAGGCGCAGGCGTCGGCTCGTAGTGCCGTTGGGGCAACTGTGGTGAGACCTATGCCTACTTCGGTGGCCTTGGAATCACATGGAACCCCTGATGTCGCTGCGTCTTTCGGCAGTGAGCATCTTACCGGTCAGCCATCACTCCAGGGTGAATGGCGGACAGTGGTGGGCTCGCGCGTGCCTGGCCGAAAGGCGAAGGTGGGATCTGGCCGCGTGGCAGCTGCCTTACCCCTTTCCAACAGGTACGGGGTGCTTCCTAGTGGTGATGACATCGTTTCCGAGCCACCACAGGATGCCTCGCCTGTTGGGCCAGTGGCCGATTCTCCGGCAAGGTCCCGACAGTCACAGAGGGCGGGCCTATTAGTTATAGGGAGCTCCAACGTTAGGCGGGTTATGGAGCCCCTCAGGAAAATAGCGGGTAGGTCGGGGAAGAATGCCAGTGTGCACTCGGTGTGCTTGCCGGGGGGTCTCGTCCGTAATGTGGAGGAGGCCCTTCCGGCAGCTATTGAACGCACTGGGTGTGACCGGCTGCAGATAGTAGCACATGTCGGAACGAATGACGCCTGCCGCTTGGGTTCTGAGGCCATCCTTGGTTCCTTCCGGCGGCTGGCTGATTTAGTGAAGACAACCAGCATCGCACGCGGAGTGCAAGCTGAGCTTAATATCTGCAGCATAGTGCCCAGAGTCGATCGCGGTCCTCTGGTTTGGAGACGTGTGGAGGGTCTAAACCAGAGGCTCAGACGACTCTGCGACTATAATGGTTGCAAATTCATCGACCTCCGTTATTGGGTGGAGAACTGTAGGGCCCCCCTAGACAGGTCAGGCGTGCACTACACACCGGAAGCAGCTACTAGGGTAGCAGAGTACGTGTGGCGTGCACACGGGGGTTTTTTAGGTTAGAGGGACCCCCCCTTGGGCGAAACGATAAAATACCTGACGGCTTACCAGAGAGGACATTATCATCGTTGATAAAGAACGTCCGTCCTCAGAGACCAAAAACAGGAAAAGTTAACGTAATATTGGTAAACTGCAGGAGTATCCAGGGCAAGGTTCCTGAATTAGTATCTCTTATTGAAGGAAATAGTGCGCATATAGTATTAGGAACGGAAAGTTGGTTAAAACCGGAAGTGAACAGTAACGAAATCCTAGACACAGAATGGAATATATACCGCAAGGATAGGATAAACGCCAATGGTGGAGGAGTATTTATAGCAGTAAAGAATTCAATAATATCCAGTGAAGTTATTAGCGAATGCGAATGTGAAATAATCTGGGTTAAGTTAAGTATCAAAGGTGGGTCAGATATGATAGTCGGATGCTTCTATAGACCACCTGCATCAGCAACCGTAGTAGTTGAGCGCCTCAGAGAGAACCTGCAGAACGTCGTGAAGAAGTTTCGTGATCATACTATTGTAATAGGGGGAGACTTCAATCTACCAGGTATAGAATGGGATAGCCACACAATCAGAACTGGAGCCAGGGACAGAGACTCTTGTGACATTATCCTGACTGCCTTGTCCGAGAATTACTTCGAGCAGATAGTTAGAGAACCAACTCGTGAAGCTAACGTTTTAGACCTCATAGCAACAAATAGACCGGAACTTTTCGACTCCGTGAATGTAGAAGAGGGTATCAGTGATCATAAGTCAGTGGTTGCATCAATGACTACAAGTGTAATAAGAAATGCCAAGAAAGGAAGGAAAATATATTTGCTTAACAAGAGTGATAGGGCACAAATCGCAGAATATCTGAGTGACCACCATCAAACGTTCATTTCTGAGGAAGAGGATGTGGAACAAAAATGGAAAAAATTCAGAAACATCGTCCAGTACGCCTTAGATAAGTTCGTACCGACTAAGGTCCAAAGCGAGGGGAAAGATCCACCGTGGTATAACAATCATGTACGAAAGGTACTACGGAAACAAAGAAAGCTTCATCATAGGTTTAAGAGTAGTCGAATCATAGCTGATAAGGAAAAGCTGAACGAAGCGAAAAAGAGCGTAAAGAGAGCAATGAGAGAAGCATTCAACGAATTCGAACATAAAACATTGGCAAACAATCTAAACAAGAACCCTAAAAAGTTTTGGTCATATGTAAAATCGGTAAGCGGATCTAAATCCCCTATTCAGTCACTCGTTGACCACGATGGCACCGAAACAGAGGACGACCGAAGAAAGGCAGAAATACTGAATTCAGTGTTCCGAAACTGTTTCACTGCGGAAAATCGTAACACGGTCCCTGACTTCAGCCGTCGCACGGACGCCAAAATGGAAAATATTGAAATAAACGATATCGGAATTGAAAAACAACTGCTATCACTTAGTAGCGGAAAAGCATCCGGACCAGACGAGATACCCTTAAGATTCTACAGTGATTATGCTAAAGAACTTGCCCCCTTTCTATCAGCAATTTATCGTAGATCGCTGGAAGAACGTAAAGTACCTAGCGACTGGAAGAAAGCGCAGGTCGTTCCCATTTTCAAGAAGGGTCATAAATCAGATGCGAATAATTATAGGCCTATTTCGCTTACGTCAATCTGTTGTAGAATAATGGAACATGTTTTGTGTTCTCGTATTATGACGTTCTTAGATAATACAAATCTCCTTCATCATAACCAACATGGATTCCGCAAACAGAGATCATGTGAAACTCAGCTCGCCCTATTTGCCCAAGAAATTCACAGTGCCGTAGACACTGGCGAGCAGATTGATGCCGTATTCCTGGACTTCAGGAAGGCATTTGATACGGTTCCGCACTTACGTTTAGTGAAAAAAATACGAGCTTACGGAATATCGGACCAGGTTTGTGATTGGATTCAGGATTTCCTAGAAGAAAGAACACAACATGTCATTCTTAACGGTTCAAAATCTGCAGATGTAGAGGTAATTTCGGGAGTACCGCAGGGAAGCGTGATAGGACCTTTATTGTTTACAATATACATAAATGATTTAGTTGACAACATCGGTAGCTCCGTGAGGCTATTTGCAGATGACACGGTTGTCTACAAGAAAGTAGCAACATCAGAAGACTCGTACGTACTCCAGGAGGACCTGCAGAGGATTAATGCATGGTGCGACAGCTGGCAGCTTTCCCTAAACGTAGATAAATGTAATATAATGCGCATACATAGGGGCAGAAATCCATTCCAGTACGATTATGCCATAGGTGGTAAATCATTGGAAGCGGTAACGACCGTAAAATACTTAGGAGTTACTATCCGGAGCGATCTGAAGTGGAATGATCACATAAAACAAATAGTGGGAAAAGCAGGCGCCAGGTTGAGATTCATAGGAAGAATTCTAAGAAAATGTGACTCATCGACGAAAGAAGTAGCTTACAAAACACTTGTTCGTCCGATTCTTGAGTATTGCTCATCAGTATGGGACCCTTACCAGGTTGGATTAATAGAAGAGATAGACATGATCCAGCGAAAAGCAGCGCGATTCGTCATGGGGACATTTAGTCAGCGTGAGAGCGTTACGGAGATGCTGAACAAGCTCCAGTGGCGGACACTTCAAGAAAGGCGTTACGCAATACGGAGAGGTTTATTATCGAAATTACGAGAGAACACATTCCGGGAAGAGATGGGCAACATATTACTACCGCCCACATATATCTCGCGTAATGATCACAACGAAAAGATCCGAGAAATTAGAGCAAATACGGAGACTTACAAGCAGTCGTTCTTCCCACGCACAATTCGTGAATGGAACAGGGAAGGGGGGATCAGATAGTGGTACAATAAGTACCCTCCGCCACACACCGTAAGGTGGCTCGCGGAGTATAGATGTAGATGTAGATGTAGAGGTTTTCTGCTGTTCACGTACAAGTTTGGAAAATTTTTCATCAAACTTGAGTTCTAACTTTTGATCACAACTCTAAAATTTCTGGTCAAGTTTACTTGATATTTGTTCCAACTGGTTAGATGATATTTGTTCAAACTGCTTAGACATCTGCTCAAGATATTTTAGGATAACACTCACATATTCTTAGACTGTTACATTCTTATTCAGCTGCTGGCAAGACAGGATTTTCTTCACTCTGTTGTTGTTTCTTTTCAGTGAGTATTTCCTATTTGTGGACTAGGAAAGATATGTGATTCATGTAAATCGTTATGGTAAAAATCATCACATGAGAATTCACTTGTGAGCATCAATCCAGATGGCCACTTATTGGAAGTTATCATTGTTTTATTTATTTGTCTTGAGTTTGAACTATGGTTATCATCTGACCAACTTTTGGTCTTTGGTGTTCGCTCTTTGCTCTCTCCAGCAATTTAACTGTAGCATACCTCTTCATTATTTAAACTAGAATTTCCGGAAAGTAGCGTAAAGTTTAAGTTGTTGTTTTTGTTTACACACAGCTGCATATAGGCCAAATTTGTGGAACCATATTTTCGTGTTTATCTGTAATTTAACTGACTTATTCCTAATTAACTATTACGTTTATCATGAGTGGAAAGTGCTTGACTTGCCATAGAATTGTTAGGTTGGGGCTTTGGTGTGAAAGGTGCTGTAGTTTTTTTCCATGTGGGTGACTGTAGTGGCGTGGGAATAGGGGAAGTAAATGAGACTCATCAGTAATTTTGCAGGATTTGTAGTAGAGATAGGAAGATACTAGAACAGGAGGGGAAAATTGCCGCCCTTCAGGCTGAGTTAGACAAGGCCAGGGGAAATCTTGACAGGTTAAGGAGGGAGAAGGGTAAAGAGAGGTGGGAAGTGGCAACTGGCAACAGGAGGAACAGGTCTAGAACTCTATCTGACAGCTTCGTGGTGAATGTGCAAAATAGATTTGACATGTTGCTTTAGTTAGAAACTGGTGAGCCTCAAGCAGTTGCAGGAGTAGACAGGGCACAACAAACTTTCAGCAGCAAATTGAAAAGTAAGAATATGGGGAAATCAGTAAAGAGAAAGAAAGTGTTGTTGTTAGGTAGTTCCTATGGAAGAGGTGTGGGCCAACTTTTGCAGGATGAACTAGGATCAGAATACCAGGTCACCAATTTTTTTAAACCTAGTGCTGGTCTGGAGCAGGTGACAGAGGATTTAGGATCACTTTGCAAAGATTTCACTAAGGAAGACACTGTGGTTAAACTGGGAGGGGCAGGTAATAGTATTGATAGAGATCGTGGATACAGTATAGACTGTGACCTGGCAAAGATTGCATCAACATCGAAGCATACTAGTGTTGAGCTTGTATCTGTTCTTGGGCACCATGACCAACTTCATTTGAACTCTTCTGTCAAGAGAGTTAACTTGGAGTTGGAACGGTTGCTTATGTCAGGTGCAGGGTCACACATTGGTGTGGTTCTTGTTGATTCTCTCAATAGGTGGCATTATACTAGGTATGGCCTTCACCTCAACAGCAAGGGGAAGGGTAAACTGGTTGGGAAAATAGCAGGAAAGTAAAAGGGCGGAGGCACTGTCATGAGTGATAAAATACCAGTGGTTATAGGGTTCAGATCCTTTTTTAGGGTAGTGAGGACAGAAAGAAACCAAATTTTAAGAGAGGTTAGGACTGAGACAAACCTTCAGTTTGAGAAAGAGACCAAAAAACATAATTCTAGCTTATTACATCAGCATAAACAGCCATTGGTTAAGAATTTTCAACAGTCAGCAGATACTTTAACTCTACCCAATTTTAACTCAGTCAATGTGAAATGTCAGCTATCTCCATTGCATCAATATTTTCTAGGACTGAGAAATAAAATTAATGAATTAATTATCTGATAGATGAATTAGAATCTTCAAACCCACCTGCCATAACCTGCCTCTCTGAACATCATGTGACCACTGGTATAGAACTTTTAAATGTTATAGAGTTTAGGTTATCATCTCACTTTTGTAGACCAGAAACGGAGAAAGGAGGAGTTGCCACATTCATCAGGAACTCTCACAAATTTAAGAACATAGTCATTGATAAATTTGGCCTAGAACAGCATATGGAAGCATGTGCAACAGAAATAGAATTTCACAAAAAATCCTTCATAATATTGAGTGTATATTGAGCACCTGCAGGTAACTTTAATCTGTTTGTAAACCACCTCGAAGCTGTACTGGTCCATTTCACAACCAAAAACAAAATAATAGTGGTTATTGGTGATTTCGATGTAGATTTCCTTAAAGACTCTCCCAATAAGAACTTATATGAGTTAGTAACACTATCATTCAACTTAATTCCCACTGTAAAGTTCCACACTAGGGTAGCCAATTGATCACAAACAGCCATTGATAATATCTTTATAGAAAAGTCCAATGAACAAAATTATATTACAAAACCAAGCGATCATGACATGCAGTTCCTTCTGTTAAATGTTAACACTGAACAGGATATAAAATCTGTTAGATCTGAGCTCAAGAGGGTGATCAATAAGCCAAAAATTGTTTATTTTAGGACACTTCTCAGAGACATTCACTGGAGTGGTGTTTACAGTGCTCACAGCATGAATGAAACAAATAACACTTTTGCTAATGAAGTGCTTACCTTATTCGAGCACTATTTTCCCTAATAACTTATCAAGGTTAGAGCTAAGTCTACAAAGAAGCCATGGATTACTCAAGGAATAGTGGTATCTTGTAAAACAAAAAGAAAACCGTATCTGTCAATCCGAAACAGTTGTGATGTTGATGCTGTAGCACATTATAAGAAATACTGCAAAATATTAAAGACTGTAATACGAACATCAAAGCAAATACACTCCTGGAAATTGAAATAAGAACACCGTGAATTCATTGTCCCAGGAAGGGGAAACTTTATTGACACATTCCTGGGGTCAGATACATCACATGATCACACTGACAGAACCACAGGCACATAGACACAGGCAACAGAGCATGCACAATGTCGGCACTAGTACAGTGTATATCCACCTTTCGCAGCAATGCAGGCTGCTATTCTCCCATGGAGATGATCGTAGAGATGCTGGATGTAGTCCTGTGGAACGGCTTGCCATGCCATTTCCACCTGGCGCCTCAGTTGGACCAGCGTTCGTGCTGGACGTGCAGACCGCGTGAGACGACGCTTCATCCAGTCCCAAACATGCTCAATGGGGGACAGGTCCGGAGATCTTGCTGGCCAGGGTAGTTGACTAACACCTTCTAGAGCACGTTGGGTGGCACGGGATACATGCGGACGTGCATTGTCCTGTTGGAACAGCAAGTTCCCTTGCCGGTCTAGGAATGGTAGAACGATGGGTTCGATGACGGTTTGGATGTACCGTGCACTATTCAGTGTCCCCTCGACGATCACCAGTGGTGTACGGCCAGTGTAGGAGATCGCTCCCCACACCATGATGCCGGGTGTTGGCCCTGTGTGCCTCGGTCGTATGCAATCCTGATTGTGGCGCTCACCTGCACGGCGCCAAACACGCATACGACCATCATTGGCACCAAGGCAGAAGCGACTCTCATCGCTGAAGACGACACGTCTCCATTCGTCCCTCCATTCACGCCTGTCGCGACACCACTGGAGGCGGGCTGCACGATGTTGGGGCGTGAGCGGAAGACGGCCTAACGGTGTGCGGGACCGTAGCCCAGCTACATGGAGACGGTTGCGAATGGTCCTCGCCGATACCCCAGGAGCAACAGTGTCCCTAATTTGCTGGGAAGTGGCGGTGCGGTCCCCTACGGCACTGCGTAGGATCCTACGGTCTTGGCGTGCAACCGTGCGTCGCTGCGGTCCGGTCCCAGGTCGACGGGCACGTGCACCTTCCGCCGACCACTGGCGACAACATCGATGTACTGTGGAGACCTCACGCCCCACGTGTTGAGCAATTCGGCGGTACGTCCACCCGGCCTCCCGCATGCCCACTATACGCCCTCGCTCAAAGTCCGTCAACTGCACATACGGTTCACGTCCACGCTGTCGCGGCATGCTACCAGTGTTAAAGACTGCGATGGAGCTCCGTATGCTACGGCAAACTGGCTGACACTGACGGCGGCGGTGCACAAATGCTGCGCAGCTAGCGCCATTCGACGGCCAACACCGCGGTTCCTGGTGTGTCCGCTGTGCCGTGCGTGTGATCATTGCTTGTACAGCCCTCTCGCAGTGTCCGGAGCAAGTATGGTGGGTCTGACACACCGGTGTCAATGTGTTCTTTTTTCCATTTCCAGGAGTGTATATTACAAGGAAAGGATAGTCATATCAGATAACAAAATAAAGAGAATATGGGATATAGTGAAGGAGGAGACCGGTGGAACCAGACATTAAGAGTGAATGATACATTGGTGACAGATATGTATAGTGTTGCAGAACTTTTTAACAAACATTTCATAACTGTTACTGAAAAGATGGAGTTGTCAAGTTCTATATAAGCTGCTATGGTATACCTCAGACCAGACATTTCAAGTAACTTCCATAATATGAATTTGACCCTCACTACCCCAGCAGAAATAATGTCCATCATAAAATCTTTAAAATCAAAAACATCTAGTGGGTATGATGAAACATCAACAAAGTTATTTAAAGAATCTGATTCTGTGTTAAGTAACATTAAGCTATCTGTGTAACCAGTCGTTTATCAGTGCTGAAGTGAAGCCACTGTTTAAGAAGGGAGATAAAGAAATAGCATCAAACTTCCATCCAGTTTCACTTTTTCGAGCATTCTGAAAAATTTTAGAAAAAGTAATGTACAATCGGCTTTATAACCATCTTCTCTTAGATAACATACTGTCAAAGTCATAGTTCGGATTTCTAAAGGGTTCTGATATTGAGAAGGCTATCAACACTTACAGTGAAAATATGCTTAATTCATTAGATAAAAAATTGCAGGCAACTGGTATACTCTGTGATCTGTAAATCACAATATCCTTTTAAGTAAATTAAAATATTATAGTGTAACAGGAATTGCTGCAAAATGGTTTAAATCTTATATCTCTAGCAGGAAACAAAGGGTGTTATTAGGAAAGAGACATGTATCAAGCTATCAGGCATCATCCAACTGGGAACTAATTACATGTGGGGTCCCACAAGGTTCCATTTTATGTCTCTTACTTTTTCTTGTGTATATCACTGACCTTTCATTACTAACATTACCAGATGCCAAGTTCGTTTTGTTCGCCAACGATACAAACATTGCAATGAATAGCAAATCATGTGTGGTCTTAGAAAGATCAGCTAATAAAATATTTGTGGACATTAATCACTGGTTCCTAGCCAATTCCTTGTCGCTAAACTTTGAAAAAACACACTACATGCAGTTCATAACTTGTAAGGGGTCTCCCACGAGTATATGCCTAACACACGATGACAAGCAGATAGAAGAAGTGGACAGTGTTAAATTCTTGGGATTACAGCTTGATAATAAATTCAACTGGGAAAACCACACCACAGAACTGCTGAAGTGTCTTAACAAATCTCCATTTTCAATGCGAATTGTGTCAGACATAGGGGATAGAAAATGAAAAAGCTGGCATACTATGCTTACTTTCATTCCATATTGTCATATGGGATTATTTTTTGGGGTAATTCATCAAGCCAAGCTTAAGTTTTCTGGGCACAAAAACGTGCAGTTAGAGTTGTATGTGGTGTGAACTCAAGAACGTCATGCAGAAGCCTGTTTAGGGAACTAGGGATATTAACTACTGCTTCCCAATATATTTACTCTTTAATGAAATTTGTCATTAAAAACATATCACTTTTTCAAACCAACAGCTCAATTCATGGAATCAATACTAGAAATAAGAATAATCTTCACAAGGATTTAAAGTCACTTAATCTTGTACAAAAAGGTGTGCACTATTCAGGAACACATATTTTCAATAACTTGCCAGCAGCCATAAAAAGCTTAACAACCAATAAAATTCAGTTTAAGAGAAGCCTAAAGGATTTATTGGTGGCCAACTCCCTCTACTCCATTTATGAATTTCTCAGTAGAACCAATTGATTATTGTGTGTGTATATATAAGTACAATATAACTTCTGCACAATTACAGTGCAGTAATGTGTTCATTGTAAATTAGTGTTTACACATGTTTGTGAGTGTGTGTGTGTGTGTGTGTGTGTGTGTGTGTGTGTGTGTGTGTGTGTGTGTGTGTGTATGTGTGTGTGTGTGTGTGTGTGTGTGTGTGTGTGTGTGTGTGTGTGTGTGTGTGTGTGTGTGCGTGTGTGTGTGTGTGTGTGTGTGTGTGTGTGTGTGTGTGTGTGTGTATGTATGTGTGTAAGCTCAACCTAATTTCTGCACCATTTCAGTGCAGTAACGTGTTCATTAAATAAGTACTATAGTAGTTGTATTCCACATTTATTACCTTATAAATAAATTTAAAAAAACTTTTTTTATTTTAAATTCAGTGCATTAGTATTTGTAAAATGTTCATATAGTGTTCATTATAAAATCGATCATTCCAGTTGGGACCTGTGGAATGCTACATTAGCTTATTTGTTTGAGTTGTAAATATTTGTCATGTATTATTGTTTTTCTGACATGTTCTACATCCTGGAGGACCTCCTCACTACGGATCAATTGGAATGAAAGGAAATCGTATCTAATCTAATCTCATTGCTGTAGATATGAGCTTTCTATTGAACAGGATGGTTTCTATTTACACCTGGAGTGTAACAACAGTACAAATACTTGGGATGCCATCCACCTCTACATGTAATATGCTATTCTAATTAATGAAATTATCTATATGAAAGAAAGAAAAATTGAACATAGACTTTCAAAAGAGTTGTATAAACTGTTTGCAAATGCTTTTAGTAAGATTCTGTTGATATTATTAACGAAATTTTTACTCACATATTCCAGAGATGAGTACTTATGTAAATATCACTGTCTGTAATACTTAAGCCAGGTTCACACACACATAACAAAGCTGTCGCCACAGCAAGTAGTATACAGCAGTACATGTGTGAACTCCTAGGTTTTAGTGGCGCAATATAAGTGATGCAACGTTTGTCAGACCACAAAAAGTTCAGCTTGGTTGTACTTTGTTGCACCACTGTGCTACCACCACTGCTCCCTGGCAGCAGTATTTTGAAATGTGAGCTTTCTGTTGCAGTTGTACAGTAGTTCGATTTCAGTGTATTTTTATTTTATTTCTGATAAAAGTGAAAACAATGGTCGACAGGTATACTTCCGCAGCTTCTAGAGCTACATGAGCAGTAAACTATGTTGGATATTTTGCAGCAATGTGTGTGTGTGTGTGTGTGTGTGTGTGTGTGTGTGTGTGTGTGTGTGTGTGTGTGTGCGAGCGCACGCTTATGTGCTTGCGTGTCTGCATGCGTGTGTGTGTTTGTGTGTGTGCGTGTTTGTGTATGTGTATAATATTTGCTAGCCAATGACATATCCCATAAAGGAATAAATAAATAAAGTTATTATATGAAACGAAAAAAGGGAGTTGTATAAACTTCGTAATTTATGAGACAAAGCATTGTACAAATTGTGCATTATGCGCAAGAAATATCTCCAGAGTGAGATGCGGCAGCTGTTAAACTAAAAGTTAGTTCCCAGAATGAGATTTTCACTCTGCAGCGGAGTGTGCGCTGATATGAAACTTCCTGGCTGATTAAAACTGTGTGCCCGACCGAGACTCGAACTCGGGACCTTTGCCTTTCGCAGGAGAGCTTCTGTAAAGTATCGAAGGTAGGAGACGAGATACTGGCAGAAGTAAAGCTGTGAGTGCCAGGCGTGAGTCGTGCTTCGGTAGCTCAGTTGGTAGAGCACTTGCCCGCGAAAGGCAAAGGTCCCGAGTTCGAGTCTCGGTCGGGCACACAGTTTTAATCTAAAAGTTAATTATTCGAAATACCTATGTCAACGAACACAATAAGATTCCTAGTAGAGTGGCGTGTCTGCAGATGATATTTATATGCCAACTGTTGCTTAGTTTGCCACTGCAGACAGCATTTTCGTCTCTGAGTGTTATTTCTTTTATAAATGTGTTTGCTTCCCCTGATTTATCTCTGTGAAAAAGCTATTTTCGGATCCAGCATTTGTGTTTCAGTTTTTGAATCTGCATATTTTGTTAAAGGCCTGTAATATGTCTTGCTAAGAAATGTGCAAACCCTTGTGCAGTGATTTTATTTTCACATATGAGGAAGAGTCTTCTGATGTATTTTTATAGTCACAGTGTTGTACCTCTTCTTTCTTGACCATGTTGCCTAGATTTTACAATAATGAACCTTTCTTCTCAGAATTGCTTAACGAGAAGGCCCAACCTTAACTTTCTTCCATTTGCAACTATATTCTTTCTGTAAGTACAGCTGTGATGGATTACAGTTGAGATATTTGTCACCACCAAGGCACAATAACTCTTGTTTACTATTCAGAAATTAGTGTAACAAAATCAGTAGTACTCATGGAAAACAGCTCAAACAATGCAATACAGATTTCATAAGATTTCAAGTGATAACTGATATTTATTGTGGAACAGTTTTAAATGTAACATATTATCTCACAATAATTTTTGCTCGACACGGAATGTTTATGCTCAAGGCACATATAGGAAATTATATATTTTATGAAAGTAAAATTTTAAATATTCTTATCCGGTTTTTGTTCTCATTTCACAGATGTTTTTGAGTTCTTTAGGACCAATTTTGTAATTTTAGACATAAGCAGGCACCATACACTTGAATGATACGCTGTAATACTTTACACAACCACTATGCTTTTACTGTAGCGGAAACTTATTGTTAAGCATTCTTTAATACATAACCATAGAACGTAAATTATGAAAATGAAGTTGGCAAGTTCTCACTTTTGAAGCAAGAAAAGGCAAGATTAGTTTCCACAATTGCAATGAATGCACCAATTGAACTTATGAGTTGCTGCTTTAATTTGTGGTCAGGGATGGCTATAACAGTCATAACGACACTCTGTATTTACAATTCTTTTACAGTTTCAGAAGAGTGTTATGGTAACACTACATTTATTATTCTGGTGCGCAAAGTATTTATAATTTTGAATACATAACTACAGAAAATTACGTTACATATATGGTCCTCAAATGAATAAATAGATAAATTAAATTGAAGTTAAATCGAACAGGTTAAATCGAATAAGAAGAGAGAAGATGGGACTTCTCCAATGGTACACAGTAAATAAATCCATTTCAGTTTTTTAAATACTAATAAGGCGCACTCAATAACTGGATATTTGTAGACCATTACTGAAAAGAAAATAGCTTTGTTCTCCACACATTACTTTAATGCTTGGAAATAATATGAATAATTCTTATCTCCATTGACAATGGAGATATGTATAAGCACATATTTCACATATATTTAGTGGAAATTTAATCAGAGCCGTGTATTTGATGTGCATAAATGGTTTAACAAGTTGAAGGTGGTGGTTTGAAGTTAATTAACTTGATAAAATGAACAGAAATATAGTTGTTCATGTTTTACAGTTATTCTTAGAAAAAAATTAATTAAGAAACTTATCATTCCTGCCATAGAACGACTCTAACAGTGCTCAAGTATTGCTTATATTTCTTTTGAAGAATTTTTGGACTAGCAAAAATTTGTCCACTCTTTCCACTTTAAAGTGCATGTATGGTTTCTGCTTCTTGCATTTTGTTTACTTTTTTTTGTTTTTTGCAACACAAGCTGCGAATACAGACCATAATATGATTGTCTATGGGGAATTTCTTAGTAAATGAAATAAACTTCCATGTTCCTGCTCAAATTTCTTTTTTATAGACCGAGAGCTGGTGGAGGAGGATGAGATTGGATCTTGTGTCGTGTGAGAAAACCACATTTGCAGCGATTTATTGCATGAACAGACATTTGCACAGACAGATTGCTGTGTGTGGACAGGCCTCTAAGTATATCACATAATTCATGTTTTACTGACCAAAATAAATTCTTTAACAAATAGTAACACATCTAGTGATAATGAAGATCCCTTTCTGCATTTGGAAACTTTTTGCAGATATTCTTAGCTCAGTACAAAACCACTCTGAAGTGACTGTCTTATAACTTCAGTACAGTTTATTAACAGTAAAGAAGGGCATCACAGGCATGAATTACTGGCAAGTACGTGCTCTAACCATCACTTGTGTAAATCAGCTTATATGTGGAAGCACTCTACTTGCACACTGTCATACTGACTTAAGGGTAATTCATACTTGCTGTCACATCATATCAAAGCTGTCCGCAATGTTTTTCAAATGGAGGCATTCACACAGCCCATCAATGGACCGTCAAGTCATGTCAACATTAAGGTTTATCAGGAAAATAGTTTTGACATTGTTGTCATCTGCTAACATTGGAAGTTAACCTATTTTCGCCGAGTTCAGTCATCTTACAGTAGTGAATTTCTTGTTTTCATTTCTTCTTAATCTTTTTTTTATTTTTCTTTGTTTCTGTGAAAAATTGCAAATGTTTCTCGCAGACTTAGATATTTTTTTCGTTGTGTGTCTCTCCGTAAATAAGAACAGATAACTAAAATGGAAAAATCATTTCAGCTTATACACTGTATATAAACAAGAACATGTTTTGATGAAGCAAATTTCATCAAAAAGTTGTTTTTAATGGAAAAGTTGGCTCTAATAGAGATAAAGTTACTGTTACTTGCGACGTTGTTCGTTATCTGAGGAAAAAACACCATGGATAAGGTAAACAGGCTCTATTTGTTCTCTTATAAATATTGTTTGATTTGTTTGTATGTATATGTTTCCACTAGATAGTAAGTGGCAATGATCAGGAATGTTGTTTCCCCTCTTAGCACATTACCTCGCAAAATTTATCAAGAACATCCATTACAGGGTTTCCTTTGGCCACTTTCATTACCCTCAGGATGGAATATGTGTATCCGAGCTGTCTGCATGTAGTGTTATTCATGTGAAAGTAGGCGTAAGTTTTCTAAATGTTGCAAATCGTGTAACTCAGACAGGACTTGGGTACCAGCTGAGTATTCACCTAGGGTGGTGTGGGAAATTACCTAGAAATCACATCCAGGCTGGCCAGCATGCCGACCAGTATCTTTAATTACCTAAATGGGTTTGATCCGAGGCTGCTTCACATCCCCATCCTGGATCCAGTGCTTTAACATGCATGGCCATCTGGGAGTCTTATTCCTTATAATCATATAAACAAAGCATCGTTTGAAGTGATATATGGACTCCAAAAATATTTTTACTGAGAGTGTGGACTTATAGATGTTTATATTACTGCATAACAGCCAGTACTGTAAAGGTATTTGTTATTTCATTATAATGGTAGAAATATTTTGATTTAGTCATTGAATGTAAATGTTATGGTGAAGTGGAAATACAAAATTTGCCTTCAGTGATTTAAAGCTACTCCAGACCATAATTAAAATCCTATTTAAATACAACAATTTTTGTGTTGGTGCAGTCATGAGTAACGACTGTTCAGTGCAGTTGCATAAAGTCTGATGCCAATTTAAGCACCACACCAGTAAAAGAATCATTATAATACAGCACTTACGATGTCTTAGAATTTGACTAACTCTAAAAATAAAAACAAAGCAGAATTGTTGAGACGAAATCTTTTTTCTGATGTATCTTCAGTGTATCAAAGATAGCATTCAAATATCTGACATTAATATTTATATACGGACCTCTTTATAATGTGATACATGCGTTTTAGTGATAAAGAGCCTCCAATTGCCAGTTAACACAATGTTCTTCTGATTTGATGCGAGCTGCCCATCTTCTGGCATATATGTATCGGATTTTTGTAGAGAGTCAGTAATGTGGCTCAGAAGGTATGCGAAATTGAATGTACTCATCTGAAAATGAGTTTTGTCCTCAACAGATAAGTTCCTTATTACCATAGTGGATGTCTCCCAGCTATTTATACGAGATACCCATTTCTGAACCCAAAAATTGTTTTATCTTGAGCTACATCAATATAAACTCTTCAGCTAAAAGCTGTGCAATCGTCTTAGCTCCCATACAAGTAACTTCATTTCCCACAATCTTGAAAGTCCCCTAATAGGATTTCCAACCTGCATGTAAAGATAGTGATGAGGGGAAACGGGTAAGTAATTCATGCCTATGGAAACCCAGCTTAAGTTGAGCAATCAGTTGCCTAGTTCTAAATTGGTATAAACATCGATTCATAATTGACAGAATGGAACAAAATGTTCAGATATTTCAAATGGTGTCAGTCGCACAGGACGTCAAGAGAATGGAACAGGACGTGAAAGTTAACGATTCTCTGGAAATAATGGTGTCGAAGTCTGCTACCATCGGAAGTCAATTTACAGGATGTCCCACTCAAACCTCCCTGATTTCAAGGACCCAGGAGAGCATCTTAAAGAATTTATATTCCAGTGTCACAAGTGCCAAGTATCGTCGCCAGAGTGCAGCATGGTCGCATGAAGTGAAAATGGCGACTCCACAGCAGTGCACACAAGCAGTTTTATGGGTTGCGGAAACAAAAGCGCCAATTCTGTGAAAAGAAATTGTCGTCGTGTGTATTAATGTGATCCACCTGATGAGAAAATAATTAAGGGATGGTATAGGAAGTTTCTGGCAACAGGAAGTGTTCTGCAACATTCTGGCAGTGTACGTTATGGAGATTCAGAAGAGATGGTGGAGGACATCAGACAAACGTTTCTCAGAAGCTCACGTAAGTCAGTTCGTCGAAGCATCTAGGCATCTTGATGTAACTAGATGAGCATTGCATTGTGTAGTTCATAATCGACTTCTTATGTGTGCTTACAAAGTGCAAATTCTGCAACATCTGACGCCGAACAACAAACCACACTGACAACAGCGTATTGATGTGGAGGCCAGCCTCCTGGGAAGATGTTTATTCTCAGATGAGACAACTGTTTATCTATCAGGAAGGGTTAATAGGCATAATGTTCGGATTTGGGGTTCGCAAAATCCACATGTTGTCATTGAACATGTTCGTGATAGCCTAAACTAAACGTCTGGTGTGGGTGAATGTACGACAGAATTGTTGGACCGTTCTTCTTTGAGGAACAAACAGTGAGTGGGTCAGCGTACCTGGACATGTTGGAGCAGTTTGTGTACCCTTAGATATGAGACTTGCAACCCAACATCATTTTTCAGCAATATAGAGCTCCGCCGCATTGGTCAACGGCTGTTCACAAGTTCCTGGATAGGAAATTTCCCAATCGTTGGATCGGATGCAGAGGACCCATTGGCTGGCCGCCACGTTCAACTGACATTACGCCGCTTGATTTCTTCATGAGGAGATTCGTGAAGGAAGGCGTGTATGCGACCAAAGTGGACGATATTCCTACGTTGCGACATCGTATCACTATTGCGATTGCAACAATAACAGAGGAAATGTTATAAAGAACTTGGCAAGCTACTGAATATAGACTCGGTATTCTTCATGCTACAGATGGTTCACATGTAGAGGTGTATTGATGATAAATAAATACATTCATTGAGATGCTCTACAATGTGATGCATTATTCAGTGTCGTATCTACTGTGTTTTTTTCGTGGTTCTTTGAAATCAGGGAGGTTTGAGTAGGAGACCCTGTATTTTCGCAGTGTTCATTCATTTTTAATAGTGTATTTTGTGCTTTAGCATCTTCTCAGTCTTTATTTTACTATTTTCCTTTGTTTTTATGACAAAATATAAATGTTTCGAGAGGTCCTGGATATTTTTTCTTTTTTTTGTTCTCCCAAAAGAGAGGTCAGATATTTGAAAGTGAAAAATGATTTTTATTTTACAATATCTGGGCAGAAAGAAACCTTCACTGTGTATAAATAACGACATGAAATTCTTGAAGAATTTTTCGTCAAATATCTTTATTTCAACAGTGTAAAAGTCAACTCTGATGAAATAGAAAAAGACAGTTGTTTTTGACGTTATTTCCTGATTCAGACGATGAAATTGAACAATGTAAACAGGCTCAATATATTTCTTTATAAATATTGTTTGATACACTTGTATGAATATATGTTCCCTTGCAAATAAATGTCGACATTTCGATAAGTTTGGTGACACTTTCCCCGATGTTCCACTTCGCAGCAGTTGGACATACAAAATTTAAAAGAACATCCATTATAAAATTTGCTTTGGCCAATAATAAACCTTATAATTGCTAGTTCCTTAATCCTGATACTATAACAACTTTTTGTACAATGTATATCACAGGCCATATATAACATAGACTGCACGTGATTTCATTATACTGAAACGAACAACAAAGTCACATGATGAAGAGCAGGAAGTTGAGTTTCTGTCATGATGCACTATGTGAGGTGGAGCTTATAGTTACAGTTTTTTCGCATTTATAGCTGAAATCAAGCATTGATTTTAACAAATAAACGAACTGTTCTATTACTATTACACATGTAATGCTATAGTTAATTAATTTCTTCTAAATTTCTAATATTAATGACAAGGTTATCGGTTTTAAACGTGGCCAGGTGAACCCTAATGATAGTTCTTTTCCAAGTGAAAGAATTAGAGTTCTTCAGTGAACACCTGTTTTTACGGGACTGTGCGTTCTATTAGTTCCCTAATTCTACAGGGGTAGAAGACAAAATTAGTTTTCCAACAATTCATCAACAATATGTGTGAAATTCTTTATTATGCTTTTATAAGAAATTAAATCCATTTCCATACATAGAGTCCGGTTTTAAACAAGAATAAGAATTAGTTACTTTTGCTGTGTACAGTTATTTAGGCCAGTATATAAAGTCAGCAAAAGACAGGCTGTTTACATTAAAGGAATATTACTGGTGCACTCAACAAGAAGAATTGGTTTTATAGGTACGATTAATAGTTTATAATTATCCTTAGCTGTGTATGGGGCTGTTACAAAGAGATTTGCACCATACTAACATATTAACTGAGTCAAGACCAACTTGAAATGTTTTTCAGTGCTTGAGACATACAGGGGGCAGGATAATAATCCCACAGGTTGGCAATTTGAAGCTGCTTTCAAGAGACGTTTGGTGAAAATTCAGATTGGCACACTTATAATGCTAACTGCTCTGTCATCGAGTCAAGCACATTTCTTAGTATGACATCAAGTAATCAAGAAGATTAGGACCTTGATTGCAATGATTTGCCATCTGTTCAAAGGGCTACATTAATAATTCTTTACCTTGGTTATATTCCTCATCCAGTGTCTCTCACTTTGTATGTGAACGATGTAGTTGAATAAACACATGAATTCCTGGATAGGAAACTGAAGAAAAAAATAGTGTCAATCCTCTTAGCTGAGTGGCTGGTGTATTTCATTGCCATTTGGCAGGACAAGGTTCGATTCCTGGCTGGGTCGGGCAATTTCTCCACTCAGGAACTGGTTGTTGTGTTGTCCTCACATCATTTCATTGTCATCGACACATAAATTGCGAAATGTGGCGTCAACTGAACAGCCTTGCATCTTGGCTGCCAAACTTCCCCAGGTAAGGACTCCCAGCAGTAGTATCCCAATGCTGATTCAGGTGCAAAATGCATATTGGATTAAAAATTCCAAGATGTAAATCAAGATTTTTAATTTCGCCATATGCCCCAACCAAAAATTTATCTATTCCCAGAAACCATAATTTTCATTTAAGTAAAAAATAAATTATTCATTCAAAATTTAATACTCTAAGAACTAAATTAAAAAATAAGTAAGCAAAAAACCCAAAATTTATTCCAATTCACTAACAAGAATCGAATTTTCTCTATTTTTTACTTCGATATATAAAATTAAATCTAATAATTTTCCCTAATTTTTCATCTTTTGAAAAGATTTTAATATAATGATCTTGAAGAGTAATTTTAAATTTATCACCTAAAAGTAATAAAACTTTTTCAACATACTCAGTTAACAAAATTTCAGCTTTTGAAACATTGTATGCTTTCTGTTTTTTCAGTTCTATTAATTTAGTTAACATCTGCACAACTGTTACTATAAGTGTTAAGTTCAGTTACTAGGTTTTCAATGCTATAAATTTTGTTCATCTTGTTTTAGTTTTATTTGTATACAAAAATATTTAATTTTCAAAAATGTTTTAATTTTTGAAAATCTAAAGTTTTCAGTTATTTCTTCTCTATTTTCTGAAAATATTTGAAAAGGAAATTAAAACATGAAGTTAAAACTTCTTTAATTTTTTATAATTTTTAATTCATTTGTGTTATTACAAGTTTTCAGTAAGCATTCTATGTTGTGAATCATATGTCAAACTCTTTTTACCATCTATAATTACGTATGCAACTGTATCATTAAGTATATTTTCATTAAAAAACATATACAATTTCGTTGTTGTTTCTTTGAGCAATTACAACATTAATTCTCCTAGACATATTTATTACATATATAGGATAATTTTGAATAAAATTGAATAGACTTACATTTACACCATTATTTAATTGGGTTATTCTTTTAAAATCTCTAAAAGCATCATAAGCTTTTAAAAAGTAATTTGGGGGTTACAAGAGTCCATAATTCTTGAGGAAAAAGTTCGTTTCTTCTATTTTTTACATAGACATTTTGTAATTTAACATGGTAGATTAAAGAAGAATCATTTAACTAATTATTTCTTCAATTAATTTGAAAAACAACGAAAATAAACTGGGGATACCAAATTTGGCAGAATTATAATGAATTATAATGATTAGTAATATCTGGTCCATAATTTCTTGTTCCATTTAATCCATCAAATTCAGTTGTTTGTAGTTCAAAGGAGGAAATTAGAATTTTTCGAATTTTCAGTCTTTCTTGTTCTAGCTCAAGCGCATATTCTGGTTCATATTTAACAACAGGAACCGGAACTTCCATATGTTTTACAAAGCAATTTTACCTTCTGTTGCAAGTATACTAGTATCATTGTGATTAGTCCAACGAAAAATTGAATCTTCTTTAAGTTTTCCTGAACTCCAAGTAAAAATTACAGTTAAATCACCCTCCCATTGAATTTCTTTATAATCTTTACAAAATCCACATAATAATTCTAATGGATAAAGTTCTTCATTTTGTTTCATTTTAATTTTACCATTGTTAAGAACACGTCCTTTCATATTTAATTCAGTTGACAGGGATTAAGTTAATTGAATAAGAATTGATGAAGAAATAAATGGATGTTCTATTCTGTACAAAATATTGTTTCCTTTTTTAATTGTATAACATCAAACAATTTTAGTACATAATAATCAATTAGTTTAATATTTGATTTACGAATGTATGTTGAAAAATCTGTTCCATCTGTATGAATAATATAAAAGATCATATAAATTTGCATACAATTAGGTTGAATCCAATTTTTTAATTTGTTCATTTTACAGATTTTATGAAGATCTTTTAAAGTTTTTATTCAGTTCATTATCGTTGTTATTAATATTTTCAGTAGGATTTGCAATAAGATGGATTAAGTTTTCTTTATTAAGCTTGGAATAATTCATCAAATTTTAGTTTTACAAATTACTCAAAATTCTTTTGTACAGGGTGATTCAAAAAGAATACCACAACTTTAAAAATGTGTATTTAATGAAAGAAACATAATATAACCCTCTGTTATACATCATTACAAAGAGTATTTAAAAAGGTTTTTTTTTCACTCAAAAACAAGTTCAGAGATGTTCAATATGGCCCCCTCCACACACTCGAGCAATATCAACCCGATACTCCAACTCGTTCCACACTCTCTGTAGCATATCAGGCGTAACAGTTTGGATAGCTGCTGTTATTTCTCGTTTCAAATCATCAATGGTGGCTGGGAGAGGTGGCCGAAACACCATATCCTTAACATACCCCCATAAGAAAAAATCGCAGGGGGTAAGATCAGGGCTTCTTGGAGGCCAGTGATGAAGTGCTCTGTCACGGGCTGCCTGGCGGCCGATCCATCGCCTCGGGTGGTTGACGTTCAGATAGTTACGGACAGATAAGTGTCAATGTGGTGGCGCTCCATCCTGCTGAAATATGAGTTGTTGTGCTTCTTGTTCGAGCTGAGGGAACAGCCAATTCTCTAACATCTCCAGATACTGTAGTCCAGTTACAGTAGCACCTTCGAAGAAAAAGGGACCAAAAACTTTATTTCAGACGATAAGGTTTCATAACTAACCTTTTTCGTAGGACTCTCCATACAGTTGATTGTGGAATTTGCAGCTCTCTGCTAGCTCTGCGAGTGGATTTTCCTGGGCTGCGAACAAATGCTTGCTGGATGCGTGCTACATTTTCATCACTCATTCTCGGCCGTCCAGAACTTTTCCCTTTGCACAAACACCCATTCTCTGTAAACTGTTTATATCAACGTTTAATACACCACCTATCAGGAGGTTTAACGCCATACTTCGTTCGAAATGCACGCTGAACAACTGTCGTCGATTCACTTCTGCCATACTCAATAACACAAAATGCTTTCTGTTGAGCGGTCGCCATCTTAGCATCAACTGACGCTGACGCCTAGTCAACAGCGCCTCAAGCGAACAAATGTACAACTAAATGAAACTTTATAGCTCCCTTAATTCGCCGACAGATAGTGCTTAGCTCTGCCTTTTGTCGTTGCAGAGTTTTAAATTCCTAAAGTTGTGGTATTCTTTTTGAATCACCCTGTATTTTTATTATTTAGTTCTCTCTTCTTCAATTCCTTCTTATTAAAATACTCCATAAATTGCATCAGATCTTGACTAGTCAGATTTGAACAACCATTTTATTTGCAATGTTTTTCCAAATCATTATAATTTAATTCCATATTTTCCTTTACTATAATTTTCCAAGTTTTGAAAAAGTTCAGATTTGGTATTCATTTTGTTTTGCTTTTATTCATATAGAAAAAAATTAGTTTTTCAAAAAATGAAATCTTTAAAACAGAAATGTATCTCAGAGTTTTTTATTTTAAATTTCAATTGGTGATATAAATAGGCAAGGTGTGACAGATCTTATTTATAAAGAAAAGTTTATTAGATTGTTATTTTTTAAATGAATCAGAATTTCGTTTTGTGGACATAGATAGATAAGGTTCAGTGGTTCTTATTTATAAAGAATAAAATTATTAAATTTTTAAATTTTAAAAGAGAATTTTGAGGTTCAGTGGCTCTTATTTACGAAGAATAAAATTTATTAGATTTCAAATTTTAAATGAGAATTTCGTTTTGTGGGTTTATACAGATGATGTTTGGTAGCTCTTATTTTTACAGAACAAAATTTATTAGATTTTTAAATTTTAAATGAGAATTTCGTTTTATGGTTATAGATAAATTTTTAGAGGAGAGATACGATGAAGTTAACATCTTGGTTTACATCCTCGAATTTGATATCAATATTGTCATTACGCCAAAATTGGCATTTGGATACTACTCCTGGCCACCAAGGCCATATGATCATTTCATTTCATTTTGAAGAAGAAAGTGAAGATGAAGTTTTTCCGGTTGGCACTGTGTTCTAATGTTTCAAGTTCGAGTATTTTGAACAGAAGAAACAGAGGTGGCTTGTCTGTTGCATCCAGTGACGTTTATCTGTGAAAAATGGGTGAGAAAGTATTTAGATAAATGTCGAATTTAACTCTAAAAACCCCTTTGAAGAAATTAGCTCTCAGTTCTGTTTTGACAGCAATAACTCGAACCTGACGTTACAGAGAAGTTACTCCCTCCACCTAAACTACTGAAAGACTTGTGTGTCTTATCTTTGAAGAAGAAATTTGTGGCACATTGCACAATCTGACTTTGCTATTGTTTTGGTCAATAAGAATATATTTCTAGTATCTGGTATTGTGCCATTCTGATTCCCAAAACACCAAAATTGGAGCATAAAATAGGTAATTACCGAAAATTTTAGTCAGCCCATCTGCTTTGATCTATCACGCCATCAAGACAGCGGACACCACTTTTTCCAGAATATACAATACAGTGGCCATAACATCACAAAGACTGCATTCACAGTGGCATCAAGAACGGTCGTCAGATGCTGTCATCAGAAGTCGCCCGATGATGTCAGACGACAGCTCGGTCAGATGCGTCTGATGTCATACATCAGTTTTTGGTGGGGTTGGGCAATGTGATGCCATGGCTAATAACGAGATATAATTTGTTTCCTTTCTTTTACTACCTTTTACTCCATAGACTTGTTTCCAATGACGTAGAGTATTTTTCTTTAGGTTACATAGTATAGAACATGAAGTGTGTTGAATACCATTACTATGCTATTTTCTATACGAGTACTTTATGTAAAGACTTGGATTTTGTTTCTCGTGATCTTTCAAATAGTTTTATTAAGTGTATTATGTGAAACAGAATGTTATAGACAGAACTGTTGTAAGAGCTGTGGAGCGAGAGATGTATCGATAGTTGTCGGGTCGAACAGTGTGCAGCAGACCATAGGAGTTGTGCGAAAGCATGGCGGTATGGGAGCAAGTACTGACTACTGTGTGTAACAATGGTGTGCGTTTAACGCGATATTAGTAGCGGACTTTTCTCTGTTAGACCAGTTTGGAATATGACTTTGTAACGGATATTCTAAATGGACTTTGTACTACACAAATACTCTTCGTTTTTGCAAAACGATGCCTGTGGCGTTGAAAGTGCACTCGTGAACAGACAGTATAGTCGTCGGTTTTAGAATTGAGCTGCATTACATAAACTGTGAATTTCATATTGCTCATTTTCTTGACTACGATATATGATATGCGCTAGAACACTAAATGCCAATGTGGAAACTGTGAGCTGTGTTGCTACGTAAGTGACTGTTTTGCAGGAACAGTGTTATTATGAATCATGAATATTAACAGTAGCTTGACTGTTTAGCTTCGCAATTGGCCAATTATAGCAAGTGGAATGGAAAGTTAAACACGATGTGGACTGTGACAAACTAACGTGTGTGAAAGTTGCAGTTGAACTAATATGACCTCGGGTGCTGCATAAGCAGTCACTTTGTTCTGGCTTACGACAAATGGATGCTACGCCACTTATTACCACCGAGAGCCGAAAGAGGAAGTAAGGAAAGAGGATATTTTAACGCCAAGGACACGACTGGAGGAACTTATAGGGTTCATATCAGCAATTTCAAACTGCTTCTACCGTCATCGCCACCTCAAGCCGACCCAGAACAGCTAAGACCTAAAAATATTCCTCTCTTCGAGAAACACAATTGTAACCAATTTGATTCCTTTATGCTTTGTAATAGGCTGTCTCTTAACATTTCTCTCTATAAATAAAAGTAGTGTATTGTAAAGACTGTTCACCTTCAGTGATTGCTGACCCCACCCCAACAGATGTTATCGCTATCATTTATTTGTTTGTGTTATTCCGAGTATTTGCATTAGTCATTGCACGCATTGTATGTATCTTTTGGAAGGGCCTGCTTCAATGTGTATCTGCAGTAATATAGACAGGAGAATTTATGTGTTGCTCTGCAAAACGTGGCTATATGTGTAAGTTGAGACATCTGCCATTGACGTTTTTTACACCAACCAATTACAATGAACTAGCTTATTCACCATTGGTTCAAGTTAGCATTTGGAGGGAACTTTGAATCTGACAGTTGTTAAAGTATGCGATCTTTGTTTACATGCCACTTAATGTCGTATTCCCATTCATTCATGTTTGGGTGCAAATTTATCTGGGTTTAACTGTTACTGGTAAGCAAAATTGTGGTACACTGTGTCACTATTTATCAAATTAGCTTCAGATTGTTTTACTGTTTTCCGCTATCAAAGGATTTTATTATCAGGAGTTTAACAGGATTCGGAAACTCCTCATACAGAGGTAAGTAAAACAATATTAATTTTCTTTATGCAGTTTTTCTTTAAACACTGTCTGATTACAAATTCACGGTCACAGAAAATTTCCAGGAACCGTTTTCTTCACAGCAGGCTAGATTAGGTTAGAATCTAGTCTATGATGAGTCTATGTATGAAGGAGGTTAGATTTTAACCTCCATGGGTGGGCTGAATACCATGACGCATCTGTACTTGGAGACAAGTGCTGTAATGCTGAATTTGCTATTAAAATGATGCCGAATGAGCTATATCTGTGTCAAAACGAACGTTTCCAATACTGTACCCTCTGTGTTCAGTTACTGGAATTACAAGACAAGTTTTATGAAATACCTATCTTATAACAATATATGATTTCAGTGACATGCCACACTGAGGATCTCTCAAAAACACATTGTGTGGTTTATTACGCTACAGTGTATAAAGGTTTTCCCCATGAGGTTATGAGCACATAATGGCCAATTTACGTGGTGAAAGTAGATGTTTCTATTGTATGATGAATGGATAAAATCTGTGTGTGAGTGAGCAAATATTATTTAACTGATGAAAAGTAGATTTGCTGTTTCTCTGCAGCTCAGTTTATTCTAAAAACGTGTATGTTACTGCAATACTGGCAGGAGATGTATTCAAATCATCAGGTTCTGGTATTGGAAACTTCACACTTCAGCTGCTGGATTTGAGAAACGATGTAACAGGTATCCTGGTGGCAGTATTATTTCAGATGCACTGTAGCTTTTAATGAATAAATAAAGAAAATCAACTGTATCACAGTGTCTTTTTGCGCACTTGCACGAAGCATAGCTCCAAAATTTGATATTGAATAAATTAAAAATGTCGTAGTATTTTGGGTGCAAGAGTGAAAAAATTAGTTTTTAAATTAGTACTTAACGCATGGTAAGTAACATCCTACATATCACATGAAAACTTTGAAACTGTACTTTTCAGAGTGAGGTATAGGTACAATCGTTGGATGTAAAATGTCAAAGTGTCACTTCTAGTATTTCTTTAGCTAGAACTGCATCTTGAATGTGAGTGTCAGATTGTTTAATAGAGCTCAAATCACACCTCTAGCCAGGCACTAGAAATCTGTTTTGCTGAATTTATTTCAAGTTGTGCAGACATATGTCAGTTAACCTTCAAAGACTGTCATTCAGCATATGTGTGAAAGACAAACATGAAGTCTGGAATAAGACACTCTGAATACCTAAAGCACTGTAAAGTGGAAAAGAAAATATGCACCACGTTTGCAAACTTCTTCATGGAACAGAATGATCAGCTTACTGGCATACAAACGCCAGTAAACAGTAAAAATAGTTTGTACACAGCTAATGACCACCTACCACAACCCAAAAAGATCCACTACAGTACCTTTAATCATAAGATGCACACCATCCTTGCCACTTGAACAAATTATTTATCGAGGTTATAATCTACACCTAAAATTTCCTATGAAAATTTTGCTTGCTTATGGTTTCCAATAAACCTGCAATTTCAGTCCATAGATTCCGAGCTACATCCTGCTTATGATATTTTCCATCCTAAGGATGATACAAACTACTTCTTTGACTAAACTTATCAGTTTCCCACAGGCCATGTTTCATGTCGTGTCGGTCATTATGACAAACAAACTGATTTGAATTTCACCGATTGTCGTCCGAAATCTGTACGTTTGGGCGATGAGATCGGCTGCATTTTGACGATGCACATAGTGGCGAACTGATTTCAAAAGATGGGACGTTTTTGGACGATGTCGGTCGTCAGCGGAATCCACAAATATCGCTGCCACTGTGACCACAGTCTAAAAACATTCGCAAAAAAGGATATAAACGACGCATAAGCAATAAAATTGAAGTAACGAGTCAACTGAGGAAAGTAGGGGGTTTAGGGTGGGGACGAGTTAAATAAACAACAATAAGAATAAATTCACTATTGCAAAACAGACAAAACCGAAAAAAACGCACACAATATCCTCGATAATAAACCGAAGAAAAAATTGCTAAAAGCATAGTACTGGAATCGAAGATTACATTTGAAAACGGAAACAGCGATTCCTGACACCACCCTTCTTTCTCCTCCTTCCCCTCCACCACACACACAAAACAATACAAACCATTATCGCAGATTTCACTTGACCTCTATAGCACAAACGAAGACAGTGATATCAAGTACCTACAACTACCAGAACTATTATCAAAACCTAAGGTGACCAAAACAGCTACAACGCTTTCCACAATACTTACCACTGTAAACTACTAAATGTGAACTTCATTTACTAACACAAACCACAAAATAATAAAAAGTCTACTCCAACATAAAGTTCGTACCTGCATCTCAAAAAAAATTACAAACATTAAGAAACACATCGCACATCATAACATAAAGGTCAAAAACAGATAAAAATGCTCTTAGCTACCCATAGTCAGCTGATAAATCTAGGCTGTCACACAAACACGCAAGCGCTCGCGCGCGTGCGCGCACACACACACACACACACACACACACACACACACACCAAAAAACGAAAATAACCATTACTGAAACCCTCTGAGAACTCCGCCACATACACTCGTCCCTGGTTTGACAAAAGAGGCTTTGCTCAATTTCATAGATTTTGCGCACTGCTGACACTTCACACATTCCACAAAGAAGCCATATAATTGGACAAATTTAACTGTAGACACCATATTCTCGATCATAGCAGCAATCAACGAACGACTAGTAAATTTCGTTGTAAGATGCAGACATACACTGAAGAGCCAAAGAAACTGGTACACCTGCCTGATATCGTGTACAGGCCCAGCGAGCATGCAAAAGTGCTGCAACACAACGTGGCATGGACTCGGCAATGTCTGAAATTGTGCTGGAAGGAATCGACACCATGAATCCTGCAGGGCTATCCACAAATCCGTAAGAGTACGATGGTGTGGAGATCACTTCTGAACAGCACGTTGCAAGGCATCCAAGATATACTCAATAATGTTAACATTTGGGAAGTTTGATGGCCAGCGGAAGTGTTTAAACTCAGAAGAGTGTTCCTGGAATCACTCTGTATCAATTCTGTACGTGGGGAGTGTTGTATTGTCTGCTGGAATTGCCCAAGTCAGTCGGAATGCATGGTGGTCATCAATGGATGCAGGAGATCAGACAGGATGCTCACGTATGTTTCACCTGTCTGAGTCATATCTAGGTGTAGTAGGGGTCCCATATCACACCAATTGCACACGGCCCACAACATTTCAGAGCCACCAGCTTGAACGGTCCCCTACTAACATGCACAGTCCATGGATTCATGTCATTGGTTTCATACCTATACACATCTATGCACTTGATACAATTTGAAACGAGACTCATCCGACCAGGCAACATGTTTTCAGTCATCAACAGTCCTATGTCAGTTTTGACAGGCCCAGACGAGGCATAAAGCTGTGTGTCATGCAGTTGTAGCGGCACCACCGTTTAGGATAGTGAAAGTTAGTTATGTGCAATATTCTGAGCACAAGTTACAGCCAGGTGTGGGCCAGATTGCAGTAAGTTACGCATACCAGCAGTTGCAAAGGCAAATAGAGGCCAAAGGGGCGTAGAACTGCCGGTTTCCATAGCGCAAGTCACCGGCAGAAGAGGGCCACTGGCCAACCTAAGTGTTATACATATGTGACACGAAGCAGTGCGCTTGGCAAAACAGAGGCGCACAGCCGAGTTTAAATAGGTGCCGTTTTCTAACGAGATTCATTCAAGTGTGGCAGCTCTCCTGGACAGTGGGGCTCATCACACCACCGGGCTACACACAGCAGCAGATGGGGAGCAAGCATCCCAGTCCACGGTGGGTCGTTGGTTCGACCCTCTGAGGCTGATGCAGGGCCGCAGCCAGCCAGCGGTGGGCCACTCTTTGGTTTGCTACCGCGGGCAGTCATCTCGGCTCTCGACATACTCCAGAGACTTCCCAAGGTGAGGCCCGTAGATTCGGATGCCGGATAGCAGGCGCTTGTTCGTCGTCACAATCTCAGCCACGCTGGCGAGGAGAAGGACGCAGCTGGCTGCCCATGGCTCACACTGAGCAGCACTGAGCTGGCTGCTGGTGCAGCCATCCTGACGTCATTGGAACTCAGTGGCCCAGCCAAGGCCGGCACGACTCAGAGTTGCATTGCACAGGCCGCTGGGGTGCTTCCTCAGCATTGTGGGGGCTTGTGACGCAGACTGAGGTGAAAGGAGCACTGTAGTGGAAGCAAATAAATCATTTGGAAAGTTCTCACCAAGTTTGAATACATCATCTCCTGACACCCACCCACTATATTTGGTGTCTTCCCACTACTTTTTGTCATCCTGAACATTCGGTGGCAGAAGCTGCCATTACATTTGGTGTCAGAATAGTGGACGTCATCTGTCCAGTACGACGTTCGAGCCCACTGCCTGCAGTACAGTTACAAGATGTGGTGAGTACTGTCAAAATTGAGTGTTGGACATTTTCTTTCTGTATTTTTTATTGTCAGAGTAAGTGTTAGTGTATTTGGGACAGTAAGCTTTTTTTCGTGGCATTTGATTACTTTTGTATTGGTTTATGATGATCCTGAGTGTGACGATATGGAGCTGTAGGAAGTCAGATTATTCTTGTACTTAATTGTTTTGTTTTGGGACTAACTGGGAACGAAAGCAACACAATGGCAAAGTCAAGGACGCAAGGTGTGTCGGAACCAGTAGCGGTACGGATTTTGATGGAAAAGGTAGTACAACTGATAGCGGACAGTATGCAGTTGAGGAGTGAATAACATCTAGAAGTGAGGAGGAAACCACATCTGATCAGTCCTTGTTGCCTAGGGAGCAGGAGATTGATCCAGCCGCCATGAGTCTGATTATTCCATTTTCTGGCAAGGCATCTGAGGATGTGTGTTCGTTTGTGGAAGACTTGGAGACTTCAGCGGTGATGAATGGTTGGTCTGATGTGCAGTTGTTACATATAGCCAAGATTAGATTAACGGATGAAGCGAAAACATATGTAAGGTGTTCTGAGGCCTTAGGGAAGGCAGGACAGTTTAAGCAGTTAAAGGAAGGGCTTTTACAAGGGTACAAGAAACAGAATAGAGCTCAGTACTTTGGGGAGAGGTTAAGTACAATTGCATAGAGACAGGGGGAGACGGTGGAGAAATTTGCGGACAATATAAGGGAAATTAATGAGTATACTTACGAGTTGGGTCAGAGCGATGAAGCGAATAGTGTTCTGTTGCAGGAGGCCGAGCAAAGGGCACTTGATGTATTTTTGAGAGGGTTACCAGCGCATATGTCACGGAAAGTGTGTGAAGGGACTCCGAAAGATTTGCATTCGGCCATTCAGCTGGCAATTCAATGTGAGGAAATAGACGTGGCAACAGGGGTACGCGAGAGGCAAACAATATTTGCAGCGGGTATAAAATGTTTTAAGTGTGGTCGTATGGGACATGTGCAGAGGCAATGTGTCCAGTCACCGAAGAATAGAGGGAGGGGTGGCAATCAGTAGTGTGGAGGATGGAGAAGTGGAGATAGGAGAAGTGGACAAGCGTTAAACGGCGGAGGTGGCCCAAGACCCACCTATGGGAGCTCCCGTTTAATTTCAGTGCTATTAATACGTATGCAGAGGTGGAATGGTCAGTGGTAGGATCTGTAGGACTTAAAAAGTTTAAGATATTGTTGGACACAGGGGCGCAAGTGTCAGTGGCTGCTAAGAATATAATGGGATGAAGGAATTTTGACCCACCACGTTATAGGTTGCGTGGAGTGGGGGATAAGGAGGTCACGCCTTTGGGGTCGGCGACAGTTGACTTTCGCATAGGGAAAGTCCGATTTAATGCATGCATGGAGGTAGTACCATGGGTAAGTGAGGGCTACGACATGATCCTAGGAGTAGATTTCTTGCATCAACATCATGCCAAAATTGACCTTGGACAACGAACTATGGAACTTGGTTGAAAATTATTTCCGCTAGGGGAAACTGTTGTCAACGCAAAGCTGTCTCGAGGGGCGTTCAACGTAATGAACAAACCAATTGAACAGCTTATATTAGCATTAAGGCTTAATTCGCAAGAGTGTGTGTCTAGTGGCACCGGGAAGTCGCTTTGGGTAAGTGTGGAGTCGAGTCTACCTGTGGGTACAGTATTTATTATTGAACCATTGGAGGATAATGAAGATTTGGATTCATTGGGTTGTTTTGTGAAACGTAGTGTTGTACACGGTACAGGAGGGGAATGACGGGCGAGTAGTTCCCGTGAACGTGGATAATTTTAGCGCTATAGACGCGAATTTGAGAAAAGGAGTTTTAGTAGCAAATTTGGATGTGCCAGATGACGAAGACTGGTGTTCAAGAGGTAGGCGAAGCGATCAACCACTAACTGCTGATAGAACTGCATTGCGTGACAAAATTAACCCTTTGAAAGGAGGAAAAAGAGCGCATATGGAAGAATTATTGTGGGAATTTAAAGATTTTTGTTTTTTCCACAAGGGCCATTACCAGCAACTCCATTAGTTCAACATAGGATACCAACAGGAAATGAAGCACCTGTTTACCGTAAACCATACAGAATGCCGAGGTATTTGCAGCCGACTGTGGACGCAGATCGAGGTGAACGGAGCACTGTAGTGGAAGCAAATAAATCATTTGGAAAATTCCAGCCGAGTTTTAGTACGGCAACTCCTGGCACCCACCCACTGCGTTTGGTGTCTTCCCGCTACATTTGGTCATCCTGATACATTCGGTGGCAAAACCCACAATTACACAATCATCAAGGGTACATGAGCGGCCCTACGGCTCCGAAAGCCCGTATCGATGATGTTTTGTTGAATGGTTTGCATGCTGACACTTGTTGATCGCCCAGGATTGAAATCCGCAGCAATTTGCGGAAGGGTTGCACTTCTGTCACACTGAACGATTCTCTTCAAACATCGCTGGTCCCATTCTAGCAGTATCTGTTTCGGCCGCAGCCATATCAGATATCTGATGTTTTACCAGATCCCTGATATTCACAGTACACTTGTGGAATGGTTGTACGGGAAAATCCTCACTTCACTGCTAAGTCGGATATACTGTGTCCTATCGCTCGTGTGCCGACTATAACACCATGTTCAGAGTCACTTAAATCTTGATAACCTGCCATTGTAGCATCAGTAACCAATATAGCAACTGCACTAGACACTTGTCTTATGTCCGCCCCGGTAGCTGAGTGGTCAGCGTGACAGACTGTCAATCCTAAGGGCCCGGGTTCGATTCCCGGCTGGGTCGGAAATTTTCTCCGCTCAGGGACTGGGTGTTGTGTTGTCCTAATCATCATCATTTCATCCCCATCGACACGCAGGTCGCCGAAGTGGCGTCGAATCGAAAGACCTGCACCAGGCGAACGGTCTACCCGACGGGAGGCCCTAGCACAAAACATTTCCATTTTTTTACTTGTCTTATTTAGGCGTTGCCGACCTCAGCGCCTTATTCTGCCTGTTTACATATCTCTGTATTTGAACAAGCATGCCTATACCAGTTTACCAGTTTCTTTGGCGCTTCATTGTAGTACCAAAAAAAAAACATACCAAAAAAATTACTTTCAAACTATTAACAACACGACGAACTAACAATTTAAAAAACGAAATCAAGTCAGTAACCAATGACTGATGACATTAAAACAACTCACTGTTAAGGCAACAAATGCAAACTCCCAAAACATTGACAAACACACAGCACTAAATACAATGCCACACTAAACATCACTCAAAAACAATTTAGAAACATAAACATCCCACACTAGAGTGCACCATCGCATACTCGCACATGCCATAATCAGTGTCAAACGCACTGTGCCTCATTGACGTCACAGTTAAGCCAAATTCCACAGGCAACAAAAGTGACATCACAGCCTGTGACATTCTGTAATACCATCTTGAGCTACCGTTCACACAGGAAACAACAAATTCTATGTACATACACAGTTTTCAGTATGGTGTCAACTGAAATCATACAGGCAGATGTTAATGTCATAGAACAGGTTATAGCATTAGAGCTGTGACAAAAGTTAAAACAAAGAAACAAAACACAAATGTTGGATCCGAAAATAGATTTCACGCAGGAATAAAACAGAAACAACAGAAACATTCATAAATGAAATGAAATGTGCTGGCGGCAAGAAACTCCTGCCAGGTAGACCAGTCACCTGATGCAAGTCCTTTTAATTGATGCCACTTCAGCTACTTGCGTGTCCATGAGGATGAAATGATGATGAAGACAACACAACAACCAGTTTCTGCATGGAGAAAATCTCTGACCCAGCTGGGATTTGATCCCGGGCCCATTGCATAGTATTCTGTCATGCTGACCACTCAGCTGACTTTCCATAAATTCACAACTAATATTACTTTTTAATCGAATAGAATTTTATATATTTCTACATCTACATCCATACTCCGCAAGCCACCTGACGGTGTGTGGCGGAGGGTACCCTGAGTACATCTATCGGTTCTCCCTTCTATTCCAGTCTCGTATTGTTCGTGGAAAGGATTGTCGGTATGCTTCTGCGTGGGCTGTAATCTCTCTGATTTTATCCTCATGGTCTCTTCGCGAGATATACGTAGGAGGGAGCAATATACTGCTTGACTCTTGGGTGAAGGTATGTTCTCGAAACTTTAACAAAAGCCCGTACCGAGCTACTGAGCGTCTCTCCTGCAGAGTCTTCCACTGGAGTTTATCTATCATCTCCGTAACGCTTTCGCGATTACTAAATGATCCTGTAACGAAGCGCGCTGCTCGCTGTTGGATCTTCTCTATCTCTTCTATCAACCCTATCTGGTATGGATCCCACACTGCTGAGCAGTATTCAAGCAGTGGGCGAACAAGATTCACAGACGGATTTCTGTGGGGTTAGTGGCTCTGACCACTGCCGTTGTTCTCCATCTAGTATATTTTCTTCTCCATACAATATATCTCATAAAAAAAGAGGAAGAATGTTACCGAATGTTATTTGATGAAATTCCTTGGTGTGACAAGAATTGAAAGTGATGACAATGACCCAACATTCCCTACAGTCTGTGCTAGTTCTAGTCTTGTTTACAGTCATGTATCGAGCAGTAGTGTTTCTGAGGATAACAGTGAAAGCAATCAGACAAATCAAAACAATGCAGTGCTGCTCACTGTTCCATCAACAGTCATGATAAACTGGAGCTAAGAAACAGGGGTTTACCAAGTGCTGTTATTTATTGGACAAGATGGTGTGGCTGCAGAAGTAAAGAACAAAATGAACCTAAAGCTAGTTGATTTATTTTGCGAGTATTTTGATGAAACTCTTATAAACCATGTAGTGTTTCAAACCAATTTGTACACTACACAGGTAGCAAATCTTTTGTTCCCACCAATGAACATGATATAAAAACTTTTATCAGAAACTTTTTAGAAACATAAACATCCCACACTAGAGTGCACCATCGCATACTCGCACATGCCATAATCAGTGTCAAACGCACTGTGCCTCATTGACGTCACAGTTAAGCCAAATTCCACAGGCAACAAAAGTGACATCACAGCCTGTGACATTCTGTAATAGCATCTTGAGCTACCAAGATAACTTGCCCTCTTGTGTTGAAAGACTAGAATTCCGGTATGAAGTAAGTGGATAATTTTTATCGGCTATAGTCAGACTATCCAACAGACAGAAAAAGCAAGAAATGGTGGATGACATTGACAGAGATTACTGGAGCACTGGTCCAGAGCTTGGTGAAGGTTAAAAATCGAATCTAATGCCAGTAAAAAGATTTAGTCGATTACTGAATAACTTGCCCCTCAATGATAATGCTGCGACTCTTGAAAGAAATAGAATTATCGCAAACTATACAAACTTGGTTTATAGCTAGATCATTTGAACAGGCAATTCCAAGATCGCTGTACACCGCATCAGAATCTCGCTATTGATGAACCAATCGTTAAATTCAAAAGCAGATCATCTCTCATGAGAAATAAATTCATTAAAATAGGATACAAAGAGTGGAGGTTACGTGATGAACTGTTATACAACCTGAATTTGATATTTATATAGGAAAAGTTTCACAGTCTCTGGTACTAGGGTTAGGATCGAAAGTGGTTCTAAATTTAACCAGTGACCTTCATGGAAAGACTCACATTATGTTTATGGACAATTATTTTACATCAAATGATCCGTTCAAAAATCTAAAGTCCAATGGTATTTATGTTTATGGAACAACAAATTCCAGAAGGAAAAACACGCCAAAACACAAGGAGGAAAAGGAGCTTCAGAGCGAGGAATAAGCAATGATGGAGTAGTTATCTATAGATGGAAGGATAACAGGGCAGTCAACATGATTTCTACATGTCATGCACCATCACATTTGTCCTTAGTAAGTTGCAGCATGAAAGACAGAACAATAACCAAGATAACTTGCCCTCTTGTGTTGAAAGACTACAATTCCGGTATGAAGTAAATGGATAATTTTTATCGGCTAAAGTCAGACTATCCAACAGACAGAAAAAGCAAGAAATGGTGGATGACATTGTTCTTTCACTTTGTAGGCTGTTGTGTACCAAATACATTCACCATGCACAAGGAGACTGAAATGGAGCAGTTCTCCAATAAAGACTTTCATTGAGAAGTGACATAAAAATTTATTGGCTCCAAAAATAGTTTCAGTGGCTGCTGCTTCATCCTCTGTATATCAAAATAATTTAACATCTCAGATCAAGGCACGCAAGCGATACATAGTCGAAAGTATTCGCCACGAATGCAGTAAACGCCAGTCAATTCACTCATCATTTAGAAGATGTGCAATTTGCTGTTCAAGAAAAATCCCAAATCAAACTGTGTGCATGTGTTCACTGTGCCAAGTACCTTTGTGCCTCAGAGACAACCGTTTTAAGAGTTACCACAAAAATTAAAAGAAGGTTATACCAAAGATGAGCCACCAACTATCAAAAACTTCTATACTCTAAGGGGGTGATGGAGCAGTGACCACATTTAATTCTAAGATTCTGTTGATATTAAGGTGAATTTTTACAAACCTACTGTAGAAAACTTTTATGTAGTCTCGTTGTCTCTGTAGAACTGTAGCCTGGGAATCACGGAGAGGATGTTGATTGGTGGCCAGTATCCTCTTTCTATAACACAAACTACTTGCATATATTAACTGGGTTCTTTATTCCTAAGAATAGAAAATTACTTAACTCTAGATAGTCGTTGCGTTACAAGCTCTTCTGTTCTAGTCCACGTTAGCCTCACTGCTGGAGAAATACAAGTCCATTATGTGTATTATTCTGATCGCTATGTGCTGCCTGTCTCTGAGCTAGCGGCCGAGCTGACTGCTACTGTGACTCCCATTGGGCTGCGACGGTTGACAGACTGGAACTCACTGGATGCGACAGACGGCCCTCCGGTCTGCAGCGGCTAATTAGACACTGGCGGCCGACAGGGTGTTGGTGCTACGTTTCCTGCAAGTCTGTCATTGGTCTCTATCGATCTTCCCGCAACCTGTATGCTGCATGATGTGCTGGCGCCAGCATATTCCTTCCTCCCCCCCCCCCTCCCCCTCGAAATGCTGCACCATTGTCGTGTATTGAGGCTGTGAACCACAAGAGGCAGGGGGCAGGGCACTGGAAGCAGTGATGGGCCGGGAGTCGTGACTGTGGAGGACGGGGTACTTCCCAGCATCTGGCTTGCGAGGTAACAGGAACAATCTCCATAAAACTGCCGCCAGGGAACATGTCCAGGCCTGAGGGCATGAGCTGAGGCGAAGACGGCGACGACGACGGCGACGTCGATGGCGGGTCCAGGTCCATCAGGTTGGCGAGCGGACACGGCGCAGGTGAGGGCGCATCGTCTATCCGCTCCTCCTGGGGTGCCCTGGTGGCACCAGCGGGCGGCTGCGAATGTTGCACGGTCCCGTGAAGCCGTGAATATGGGGGAGGAAAAGCAGCAGAATCACGGGGCAAATGACATGCGCGAATATGGTTCTGGTAGCCGGATTGCAAACCATCGGGACATTCAATCAAATACACGTAAGAGCCAATGCGTTCCTGGATCACGCCTCTTTCTCTGCCCCCACAGTTGCCATAAACCCTGAAAAGAATAAGATAGCGCGGCGCAAAGCGATACTTGCGGACCGCTGGCGGCGCTAGATGCTGCGGTGGGTGTTGTAACAAGTGCAGCAGCATCTGATGGCGACGGCAATGCAGAAGTCCCGCCAGTTATGGTCCGTCTCGTAGGTGGGAGCTATGGGAGGCCAGAAAGAGTTGCAGCACCTGTTCCCGTGTGTGGGTGGGGCGAAGCTTGGCCATCTGTTGCTTGAAAGTGCGAACGAATCGTTCTGCTTCTCCGTTGGACTGTGGGTGAAATAGAGCAAGGAAATGATGAATGCCATTGCATTCACAAAACTGTCCAAAATCACGTGAAGTGTACTGTGGTCCATTGTCCGACATAAGTACTTCTCGCAAAGCTTCTATGCAAAATATTGAGGTCAACACCTCATAGGCACCGCAAATGAGAACTTGCTGAAAGAGTGTATCACTATGAGCCAATGAGTGTTCCAAATTGGTCCTCCAAAGCCAATGTGCACACGTTGCCATGGCGATTGAGCCTTAGGCCAAGCTGAGAATGTCTGTGGTAGAACGAATTGGTTCTCCGCGCATGTCCGACACTGTGCCGTCGTCTGTTGAATGCAGGCGTCCGTGCCCTGCCAAGTACAGTGCTGGCGCACTAGCTGTTTAGTGCGAATAATTCCCCAATATCAGACCTATATTATTGACGTCGGCTTGCAGTAGGGTTTTGGAGCATATACTGTATTCAAACGTTATGAATCACCTCGAAGGGAGCGATCTATTGATACGTAATCAGCATGCTTTCAGAAAACATCGTTCTTGTGCAACGCAGCTAGCTCTTTCTTCGCACGAAGTAATGGCCGCTATCAACAGGGGATCTAAAGTTGATTCCGTATTTCTAGATTTCCAGAAAGCTTTTGACACCGTTCCTCACAAGCGACTACTAATCAAGCTGCGGGCCTATGGGGTATCGTCTCAGTTGTGCGACTGGATTCGTGATTTCCTGTCAGGGAGGTCGCAGTTCGTAGTAATAGACGGCAAATCTTCGAGTAAAACTGAAGTGATATCAGGTGTTCCCCAGGGAAGCGTCCTGGGACCTCTGCTGTTCCTGATCTATATAAATGACCTGGGTGACAATCTGAGCAGTTCTCTTAGGTTGTTCGCAGATGATGCTGTAATTTACCGTCTAGTAAAGTCATCCGAAGACCAGTATCAGTTGCAAAGCGATTTAGAAAACATTTCTGTATGGTGTGGCAGGTGGCAGTTGACGCTCAATAACGAAAAGTGTGAGGTGATCCACATGAGTTCCAAAAGAAATCCGTTGGAATTCGATTACTCGATAAGTAGTACAATTCTCAAGGCTGTCAATTCAACTAAGTACCTGGGTGTTAAAATTACGAACAACTTCAGTTGGAAAGATCACATAGATAATATTGTGGGGAAGGCGAGCCAAAGGTTGCGTTTCATTGGCAGGACACTTAGAAGATGCAACAAGTCCACTAAAGAGACAGCTTACACTACACTCGTTCGTCCTCTGTTAGAATATTGCTGCGCAGTGTGGGATCCTTACCAGGTGGGATTGACGGAGGACATCGAAAGGGTGCAAAAAAGGGCAGCTCGTTTTGTATTATCACATAATAGGGGAGAGAGTGTGGCAGATATGATACGCGAGTTGGAATGGAAGGCATTAAAGCAAAGTCGTTTTTCGTCGCGGCGAGATCTATTTACGAATTTTCAGTCACCAACTTTCTCTTCCGAATGCGAAAATATTTTGTTGAGCCCAACCTACATAGGTAGGAATGATCATCAAAATAAAATATGAGAAATCAGAGCTCGAACAGAAAGGTTTAGGTGTTCGTTTTTCCCGCGCGCTGTTCGGGAGTGGAATGGTAGGGAGATAGTATGATTGTGGTTCGATGAACCCTCTGCCAAGCACTTAAATGTGAATTGCAGAGTAATCATGTAGATGTAGATTTGAAACGAGACTCGTCTGACCAGGCAACATGTTTCCCGTCATCAACAGTCCAATTTTGGTGCTGACGGGCCCAGGCAAGCCCAGTCATCAAGGGTACACGAGTGTGCTCTCAGCTCCGAAAACCCATATTGATGATGTTTCGCTGAATGATACACTTGTTCATGGCCCAGCATTGAAATCTGCAGCAGTTTGTGGAAGGGTTGCCGTCTACCACATTGAATGATTCTCTTCAGCTGTTGTTGATCCCGTTCGTGCAGTATCTTTTTCCGTTAAGTCTGTACACAACTTCATACTACTATTGCGAAGCAACAAAGCCCACCGTTGCAATTTTTGAGCAGTGCGCGTAGGAATCGGCTTTGATGGATGAAACAAGGACTGCACAGGCTTGTGATTTGTTACTAAAAAGAACTTGCGACCATACAAATAGTGATGGAATTTGGTCACACCATACAAAATAGCGAAAGACTCTTTTTCTAGTTGAGAATAACTGCATTGCGTTTGAGTGGGGAACTTTGAGGCAAAAGCAATAGGTCTGTCTTATGCACCAATTCTGTGCGAAAGCACAGCGCCTATTCCGTGAGAAGAAGTGTCGACTTGCCAAACTGCTGACTTGGCAGGATCAAAATGCACAAAACATCCGTCACTCAGCAAGGCAGTTTTGAGTTTCTGATATGCGTCCTGATAGTCTTTAAAGAAAAGCTACATCTTTGCAACACAAGCGATGCATTGGAGCCGCAATCTGAGCGGCATTCGGTGTGAACCGAATGTAGTATGTCATCCTGCCTAGTAGTGACTGCAGTTCAGACATTCTGTGAGGAACAGGTAGGTCACGGATTGCAAGCAAGTGGGGTGCACACCCTGACTGTTTATCACAAGTCGTAAGCACTGTAGTTCAGTTTGGAAAAAGTCACACTTTTCAAGATGACACTTGAATCCTGCTTCTGACTACACTCGAAAAAGAGTACAAAAATTGGCAACGTGTTCCTTCAGTGTACGACCTGGGACGACAATACTGTGAAGTTAGTTTGAACAAAATGGCATTTTTGCTGTCAGCTGTTCCAAGCAACGTTGACAAATGGCGGGTACGAAAGCACTGCCAAAGGGCCAACGCAAATACTTAAACAGTCCTAAGTGTGTATTGACAACAAACACTTTCTGCGACTCTTCATCCAATGGAATTTGCAAGTAGGCACCACACAAATCTATCTTAGAAAAGTAACGTCCTACACCAAACCTGTCCAAGAGTTCTTCAGGGCGAGGTAAAGGATAAGTGTCAAACTACTGTCTGTGGGTTGACTGTAGACTTGAAGTCAACACAAATGTGAATGCGACCAGAGGGCTTAGGCAACAAAGCGAGAGGATTTGCACACTGAATAGCTTGAATGGGAGGAATTACACCATTATCTTGCAATTCTTTCAGTTCACTGGTTACTTTGTCTCTTAAGGCAAATGGAGTTGGGCAGGCATGAAGAAACTTAGGCTGTGCATTATTTTTCAATGTAACATGCGCTATAAAGTTATTGGCTTTTCCCATGCCTTCTGAAAATAGTTAAAGAAATTCTTTGAGCAAGCTAACGACACTAACTTTTGGATCACAAGCCGATATGGAAATTTTTAATGCGAAGGCCAAGAAATCAAAGGCATCTAAACCGAATATGTTCTTAGTGTCTCTTGATTTCAACAAAGTAAAATTCACTGCCCCAGTGTGAGATGTGTAAGTGGCAGGCATACTGCACTGTCCAAGAACTGGAATTTCGTATCCGTTGTAAACAGTGAGGTGCTTGCTAGATTTTTAAAGGCGTGGTGAGCTTAGTCGTTCATAGGTGGCACCCGTGCCCAACTGAAAATTCACACAACGGCCAGCAATGCGTAATGAGGCAAATAGTTGATAGAACGTTGTTGCACAGCACTAGGGCGAGAAGGAGGCACAACCTTAATCTTACTTTTGTCAGAAACTGTTGTACGTTTGGAAACACAACATTAATTTGAACGTGCACGAGCCTGTTTTTTTTCTGGGAGCGGGCAAAATTGGCGTTTCTGTGCCGTTGAAAATATACCGCTTGGGCATGCCCTTTTTTTTCCACACGTGTAATACATTGCGTTACGTAATGGGCACTCCTCTCTTTTATGGCGAGCAAAACATTTAGCGTAAGACTTCACTAAGTTTGCAGGCCTGTTTACTATGTCTACGTGGCTCTCCGCATGGCTGTGTACGCGCTCGTTGTTATGACTGCTTTGGGGTGTCGCGAGCAAGGAGCGACTCGACCCGACAAATAGGGGCCTGGTCAAACTTATCGGCCGCTAAGGCACCAGAATCATGTTATTCTAACATTTGCAATACTTGAAGAAGTGATGGATCAAAGTACTTTAAGATCTGTTCCCATATTTTATTATCTGGGACACTGAATGTTATAGCATCCCTAATCATTAAGTCACTGTAAACGTTGCCACAATTGCGCTTAAATTTACACTTCCTAGTCAAGCCCATTAATTCTGTGTACCACTGACGATACGTCTGTTCCGGCTTTTTCTGCAACCGATAAAACTGATATCTGGCTGCAGCTGCTTGAACTTGCTGATGATAATATTGAGTTAATGCAGTGGTTACTTCATCGTAACTGAGTTCGTCGGGAGATGCAGTTGGGAATAGTTTTTGTATTAACATGAATACCGGGGCCCCTGCAATCGAAAGAAAGTATTGTAGCTTTACAGTACCTTGAACTCGATGAACTGCACAATGAGCTCGGAACTGTGTCAGGTATTTTGGTCATTTCTTTTCGGTGTCGTTAAATTGCCGGTACGGTGGTATGCTGGTCGGCGGCACTGGTTGGGCTTGTTGGTCGGTTGGCTAATGTTGTTGTGTGGCTGACGCTGCTCGTGCAGCCAGAAGTTGTTGTACCGTCGTCAGCAAAGCAGCAATTTGTTGTTACTGAAACTGAAAAGCTTGTGTTATATCCATAACACTGGCCGTCTACGGCTGAGGCACGGGGGCAAGGGGTGGAGGGGGCGGAGCAGCCGTAGTTTACACAAATACATTATAGCAAAAACAGGAAGCGAAGCCTCTGAAAAGAGAAATTTGATTAGTTCTGCAGCTCCCCTCCTTGAATACATGGAAGAACACAACAAGAAATTAACAAACACTTGAAAATGATCACCCCTGCAATCTGAAACACAAGAAAAGCAAGCAAAATCTTCTTCTGAACTATACTCATCTCCATCTTTTATGTTGTCTCATTGTCTCTGTAGAGATGTACCATGGGAAGCAAGGTGAGGATGTTGATTGGTGGCCAGTATCCTCTTTCTATAAAACAAACTGCATGCATATATTAACTGGGTTCTTTATTCCAAGAATAGAAAATTACTTAACTCCAGATAGGCGTTGTGGTACAAGCTCTTCCACTCTAGTCCACGCTAGCCTCGCTGCTGATGAAATACAAGTCCTATTTTTGTCGCTTTGTGCTGCCTGTCTCTGAGCTAGCAGAGAGCTAACTGCTGCTGCGACTCCCACTGGGCTGCATTTGATGACAGAATGGAACTCAATGGGTGTGACAGACTGCAACAGACCCGTCATCTAGTCAGCGGTGGCTGTCTAAATACTGGAGGCCGAGAGGGCTTTAGTGGTGCTTTTCCTGCCAGTCTGTCATTGGCTTCAATCAATCTTCTCGCAACCTGTATGCTGCATGGTATTCTGGCTCCAGCTTACACCAGCACAAAAACATATCACAGTAATAAAACTAGAGTACATTAAATCTGAAATATGTAAATTATTGTTCATGCACCTCTAGGGTAAGTTTTTATGGTGTTTAACTACCCCTTAAAGAGTTAATGCTTGTTGAGTTCATTTTGTGAAGCTATGAATCAAATCGATCAGACTTATATCACCTCCTCACATCATAACATTTCAGACTGCCAACCCAAATTACATTTTTGTTCAGTGTATATGTACCATTAAATAAACTTTATGCACTAGTGGCTCTGAGAACTATGGGACTTAACTTCTGAGGTCATCAGTCCCCTAGAACTTAGAACTATGAGGTGCATTCAAGTTCTAAGGCCTCCGATTGTTTTTCTCCGGACTGGAAAGAGATATAAACATGCGCATTGTTTTAAAATGTGGCCGCGTTCATTGTCAATACGTCCCAGAGATGGCAGCACCGTACGGCAGATGGAATTTTACCGCCAGCGGCGAGAATGAGAACTGTTTTAAATACTTAAAAGACCGCAGCTCGTGGCCGTGCGGTAGCGTTCTCGCTTCCCATGCCCGGGTTCCCGGGTTCGATTCCCGGTGGCGTCATGGATTTTCTCTGCCTCGTGATGACTGGGTGTTGTGTGCTGTCCTTAGGTTAGTTAGGCTTAATTAGTTCTAAGTTCTAGAGGACTGACGTCCATAGCTGTTGAGTCCCATAGTGCTCAGAGCCAAATACTTAAAATGGCGACGTTTTCCTTACTTGAACAGCATGCAATCATTCGTTTTCTGAATTTGCGTGGTGTGAAACCAATTGAAATTCATCGACAGTTGAAGGAGACATGTGGTGATGGAGTTATGGATGTGTCGAAAGCGCGTTCATGGGTGCGACAGTTTAATGAAGGCAGAACATCATGTGACAACAAACCAAAACAACCTCGGGCTCGCACAAGCCGGTCTGACGACATGATCGAGAAAGTGGAGAGAATTGTTTTGGGGGATCGCCGAATGACTGTTGAACAGATCGCCTCCAGAGTTGGCATTTCTGTGGGTTCTGTGCACACAATCCTGCATGACGACCTGAAAATGCGAAAAGTGTCATCCAGGTGGGTGCGACGAATGCTGATGGACGACCACATGGCTGCCCGTCTGGCATGTTGCCAAGCAATGTTGACGCGCAATGACAGCATGAATGGGACTTTCTTTTCGTCGGTTGTGACAATAGATGAGACGTGGATGCCATTTTTCAATCCAGAAACAAAGCGCCAGTCAGCTCAATGGAAGCACACAGATTCACCGCCACCAAAAAAATTTCGGGTAACCGCCAGTGCTGAAAAAATGATGGTGTCCATGTTCTGGGACAGCGAGGGCGTAATCCTTACCCATTGCGTTCCAAAGGGCACTACGGTAACAGGTGCATCCTACGAAAATGTTTTGAAGAACAAATTCCTTCCTGCACTGCAACAAAAACGTCCAGGAAGGGCTGTGCGTGTGCTGTTTCATCAAGACAACGCACCCCCACATTGAGCTAACGTTACGCAACAGTTTCTTCGTGATAACAACTTTGAAGTGATTCCTCATGCTCGCTGCTCACCTGTCCTGGCTCCTAGTGACTTTTGGCTTTTTCCAACAATGAAAGACACTCTCCGTGGCCGCACATTCACCAGCCGTGCTGCTATTGCCTCAGCGATTTTCCAGTGGTCAAAACGGACTCCTAAAGAACGCCGCTGCCATGGAATCATGGCGTCAGCGTTGTGAAAAATGTGTACGTCTGCAGGGCGATTACGTCGAGAAGTAACGCCAGTTTCATCGATTTCGGGTGAGTCGTTAATTAGAAAAAAAATCGGAGGCCTTGGAACTTGAATGCAACTCGTACTTAAACCTAAATAACCTAAGGACATCACACACACCCATGCCCGAGGCGGGATTCGAACCTGCGACCGTAGTGGTCGCGGGGTTCCAGACTGTAGCGCCTAGATCTGTTCGGCCACCCCGGCCAGCAATGCACTAGAGTTTTTGAATTATCTGGTTCTCAGATATGAATAAAGATTTGCATCTCTGTTTATAACATAAGAGTTTCATACACACAGCCTTGCTTGGGAATTTTATACATGTGCTGTTCTTGTGTAAAGAGCATAGGGAATACAGAGTGCTCCTTGTCTAGTTGCTCATTCCATTCTATACCATCAGCACTTGAACCAAGGCTGGGTAAAACTTGCAGATAACCTCTAGAGTCTAGATCAAGTGAGTGAGTGAAATCTTAAATATCTGTTCAAACAGATCTGATTAGCTCTGCATTGAAGATTGCACCTGTCTTATATTAAACTGCTAAACTGACAACTTGTTCAAACCCAGCAAGAATTCTAACATATTTTTACATCATTAGTTGACGAGCAACGCCTATTACATGATTTTTGCAATCAGTTAGTTGCAAAAAGTAACTTTGCTTTCCTAATCACAAAAGCAATTTAAATAACTCACTTGTAGATAACACTGAAATTAGATAACCCTTTAGCTACTAGCACATACTAACGTTTCTTCCTCGGCCTGTAATTGAAATTATTATTATTACTATTACTATTATTATTATTATTATTATTATTATTATACATTTTTACACACAAATATCTTATGGCTTCAAATGGCTTTCCATGATGAAAAATGTTTATTATTTACTAATTTTCATCAATACGTACAGAGAATCAAAATGTGTGAATATCTATGTTAATTACAAATCATCTTAAATCATACCGAATTCCCTCCACTGTAGGAAAAGTATTAATTAACATATATACATAAAAACTTCATTCTACAGATACTTATATATTGTAGGAATTGGTTTCCTACTCGCTAGCACAGCTAGAAATATCCTACAGACAGATTATTGAAGGGGGAGTGTGTGCTAGGAAGGTGGAGAAACAAATTTAATGCACTAACGTGCAGTTGGTGTTTATTGAACAAGCTATATCTACCACAGAGCATATATCACGAATTAACATAGAGAGATGTCACCAACCATGTCAGCAAGAGCTATACAAAATGTAGGTAAAGTCTCATGTACAGTGGCTGAACTACCATGTTCCAACCCCAAAAAATACACCTTTAATGAATCGAATCGAAGGCATAGTTTCAGGTTCACTCTTGCGTTTTAGTTTGGTAATATTTACCTGAATTTATATTTTCTCAAAGAAACGTGTACCATGGAGGTATATAGAAAATCTCTTTTCTTGGCGCTTGAGAATGAGGTGAGAGTCCAACTACTGTGACTGGAGTGATGGCTGGCATGTGTCTATGCAGAGCAACACATACACACACATCTACAGAACCTGGTGAACAAATGGTCTGCACTCAGCATGGCGCTGTGCACTAAATCAGCAGTGCACGCAGTGGCAGGCAGGAGCTGCAGTTCGATGAAATCGCCTGGTACAGCGAGTGGCTGCCCATATATGATCTCAGTGGTAACCGCCCCCAAGTTGGTGTTGTGAGCCATTCGCAAATCTAAGAAAATCTCTGGCAGGGAGGCAGCTATGTGACAGTTTGGCAGGTGAGGACAGATTTTAATGTCCTGTGAACCTGCTTCACAATACCATTTGCGACATAGTGGTAGCTCATAGTGAAGTGAGCTGAAGCACTGCATGCCTCAGCAAGCAGATTGAAAAGGTAGCTTGTCAATTGTCACCTGTGGTCCGAAGTTATGTGATGGGGCAACTGATGCACGATACCATGTGTCGACGAGAGCCCTAATGAAGGTGTCCCTGAGATGTCCGGGATTGGCACGGCCTCTGGACAGTGAGTGAACCTGTCGATCACAGTGAGTATGTATCAGCAGTCATCAGAAAATGGAGGGGGCCCACATTGTCAATGAGTACATGTGAGAAACAATGTTCCACTGGGGGACAGCAGAAATCTGAAAAGGCACTTGACAGCCCATCTTTGTTCATTGGTATGGTATGCAGGAACAGACCCAATTACTACTACATCACTGAATCCTGGGTCAGAAGAAATGCTATCACATGAGGGTTACACATGCATGGACAGGGCAGTGTAACAGGCCATGGATGTGGTCAAAGGCGAATTAACAAAAGTCAGAGAGGAGGTAGGAAGGATGCAGTCTGCCAAACTGTCTGGGTAGTCATGGTATGTAAGGATGTCACACCAGACGTGGAGGTCGGTGCTGGAAGCACCGTTACAGTTGGAGGACAAGGTCAGTGTTTGAGTCGTTTCACAACTTGTGCTACTCAGTATTGGAGGATTGGCTGAAGGATAGGGCCATGTAGTCTAGAGGAGACATAAGGATGCAAGAGTACCTGAGGCTGTTAGCCACAATATTTTTGATGACTGATACAAGACAGATATATGTCATGAATGGTGCCACATACTTTTGGTGGCGCAAATGCCTGGGGGATCATTGGGAGCCTTGTTTCCGACAAAACCCTGTTGTAAGAGGTCGCTGTTTGGCGAAGGCAGTGAAGGGGCATCCTTCAACTGAAGGTCAGAAGCATTTGACCAACTTTTAAAATGCGAGGAACTCGCGGTTATATGGCGCCCGTTTTCACTGTGGCTTACACAACTTCGCTGAAAAGAAGACCAGCAGCTGCTAGGTGTCCCCAGTGCATTGCTAGACGACATCACCTAAGGCAGACTGGCTGGCATCAGTGACTATTGCAAGCAGGGTGGTAGGCTAGAGGTGGACCAGAAGGGCAGTGTCACCTAGGTCCTACTTCATGTGCTCGAAAGTGTCCATTATCTAAAAACGGTATGGAATTCTTTCCTTTTGTGTGGATGCAGTGGTGAGCTGCTTCTACATGCTTGCAACGTTACTAAGGTGGCGCCAGAAAAAATTCGCCTTTCCAAGCAACCATTGGCGTTTCTTGAAGGCCGTGGGACGTGGGATGTCAGTTATTGCCCAGACCTTCTCAGTAAGTGGTAGGGAGCCTGCAGCAGATGCACTGTGTCCCAAAAATTGGACCTATGGTGCACCTAAAGTACACTTTTCCAGATTGATTATAACCTCTGCCTTCTGGAGGTGGAAGGGTAACTCCTGGAGGCATTGACGGTACTCAGTAAGGTCACAGGGGTAGATGAGAATATCATCCAGGTATGGAAGGACAGAGAACATTGTCTAGAAATCCCTGCCAGCTTTGGGCTACGTTGCACAGCTCAAAATGCCTAAAAACACTCTCAAATAGACTGAAAAGTGTGATAACTGCTGTTTCCTCTATGTCCTCCAGGGTGATCAGGATCTGCGTGAATGCTTTCGCGTTATCAATCGTGCTGAAACCTGTTGAAACGGAGAATTCAATTTCATTTTCGATATCAGAAGCAGGGCAGAGGTCCAAAGGCTTTTGGGGGAGGGGGGGGAGGGGGGGAGCACACCGGCGTAGTTTGCTGCCTCAATCTCAGCCTGAACGACTTTTCAGCGGCTATGGCAGAAAACCAGAGGGTCTGGCATTGTCGCTATGTAATGTACTATGTCATGGGACAGCTTGTGGATACCGCTGAAAGGATGGGTGAGCAGAGGAATTTTTCCGCGAGATGATCAGAAAAAGGATCAGAATAAGACAGTTGCTTGATCACAAAGTGAGTGGCTACGTAATGTTAGCTGAGGCTGTGAAAGTAGGATGTGCTGCTAACAACGATGTGGCGACTCGCCAGGTCGAGGAACAGGCCATAGTGGGAAATAAAATTGGCGCCAAGGGTCCATGACATCCACAGTGGTGAACGTCTGAGGGAAATCTCGATCAAGGTCTAGGTCAACAAATGATTGGGGGAGCAGTAAGTAGGTGGTGATTACTGAGTAATTTAGTTGCAATGAGGAGTAAGGAAGATGGTGGACAGTAGGCAGAAGAGCACAACAGGTTGCAGGGAAAAATGGATAGGTCAGATCTGGTATTGTTTATATATGCCATAGAGAAGGGAAGATCATAACGATCGTGTACCAACAAGTGCTGTGAGATCACGGAGCAGTCTGCCATGCCTACTGCAGACAGTGCCGATGTTTGGGGCCCACGAGCATGGTGCTCAACAATTTGTGGCATTTCTGCCGAAACGTTCATGGTATCAGCAGTGAGCCCACCATCCTTGAACGTCTCCGTAGTCGTCAGCTGGCCAGGAAGGAGGGCTGCGCCAGCACAGACATGCACACTGTCAGCTATTGGGTGGGCAGGTTCAAATAGCTCTGAGCACTGTGGGACTTAACATCTGAGCTCATCAATCACCTAGAACTTAGAACTACTTAAACGTAACTAACCTAAGGATATCACACACATCCCCCATGCCCGAGGCAGGATTCGAACCTGCGACCGTAGCGGTGAAGGTGTTACTAAGATCGTGTGCACTGTGCACACAGTGGTTAAGGGTGTATGTGGGTGTGTGTGGCTGAATTGGATCCAGCACAGGGGCAGATGGGCCTGAGCGTTCTAGCACAGCAGTGAGTTTTTCCACCTGACCAGTTATGTTCATCGGTAACTGGCACTGCTAGTTGTGGGGCTTGTGGGTGGAAGTGCCAGACTTTGCTGCATATTTGTCTGGCCGTGTGAAAGACTATCGCAGTGCTGGGTGTCAAGCAGTGAATATGAGTGCACATGAAGACTGTGGCGGTGGTGGCAGCAGTCGATGAAGATTGAGTGTGTCAAAGATTCTGTCCACTAAAACGGCTGCCACATCAATGTTCACTTGATTGTGCATGGCTAGGGCTATGCATATTGCAGTTTGCAGATGTGGGAGCCACTTTGGGGACCCCCAAAGAATGGCACATGTCAGTGTTTGTGTTTCCCCCCATCTTAATGCCCATAATTAGCGCTTCAGGTACGGAAGCATGGGCCATGCTATGCCCTCAGGTCAGTGCGGCACAGCACTGACTTGGTAGGGGAACATGCATGACATGAGCAGCGGTGTGATGGAGGTGAGTGGGGATGCAGGAGGAGAAGGGAGGGATGATGGATGACAGCAGCATGTAGCTTGGGCTGGGGTGCTGAACAGGAGCAGAAACATTGCCTGCACTGGCTAACAGTAATCCATGTGTGCACAATGGAGCAATTTAGCTCCCAGCGTTTTAGGTGAATCATATCAACATGAATTTATATATGCACAAAGGGAAAGGGTACAATAACCAACTATAAATACACTGGACAGTGAAAGAATCTAACTACAAGTTCATGCAAAAGAGTTAATACAAGACATTATTTCATATGCTCGTATATCACACAAACACATGGGTAGGTGGTTTCTTGAAGTATGTGAGGACTTGCAAACACGCGTATATGGGCATGCAAACTGCACTGTTTCACAGGTCTTGGGGGCGTGGGGGAGGGCTGCCATTGCTGCTAATGTTAATGTGGCAGTAATCAAGAAGCAATTCCTGGAATAATTTTGTAGGAAGTGGGGCCATGAGTGACAAGTTACACTTAAGAAGGATAGGCGCACTCATTAAATAAATAACTTGCAATGCTCGCAGCAGTAGTAGGGTAAAGTGGGTTCTGGCGCATTTGTCACTGCGGGCTGCATACATTCAGGATCAATCCTATTGATATGCCAGTTGGTTTATGACCCTGTGGCGGTTGATTTATGACCCCTTGGGGATAATCCATCCTTCTGTGAAACCCTCCACCCCATCCCCCTCCTGCTCTTCCTCCCCCCACTTCTGGGAAATCCCTAACCCCTCTCCACCTCCATCTCATTCTTACAAGCACACTTTTGATATCAAATTAGTTGGGTAATTAAATAAATTGAGTAATTAATCACCCCAATCCTGGGAAATCCCTCAGCCCTCCCCTCCACCACTGCCCTCTCCCTTCCCCATATGGTAATAAGCAGGAGGAAGACTCAATCTGTACTGGAGAGGAAACTGAAATCAGTGTGAATTACATAGCAGAGGGTATAATAATACATAGTTTATTTATAAAATTCAATTTGCAAAACCAATTTGCGGGGGTTGGATCTCTTTATTTAGTGGGAAAAGCTCACCATTTCGTGCTGTTTGCTTAATTTTGAAAGCTACAAGCCTTGTAAAATAGATTGAAAAAATTAATTAAGTACCTAAATGTATCGCTTTTTTTGATTGTGTAAGAAATACCATCATGAAAATGATGTCAACATAACTCACTGCATGGAATTACACTGTTACAGATCCACAAATAAATATTTCTGATCACACCTTGCACTGACTGCTGAGCAGATGTAACATGAGCTGCAGCTGCACCACCCACCTTGCACATTCCCATTTACGCAGGTCAGGAGAGAGGCCCACACACAGGGCTGGCCCACAGCGCAAGAGACAACTTCATCCTCTAACACTACCCCACACTACCCAGACAGAATGAACCAGAAATATTCACCTTGGTTGAAAGTTCTCTTTAAACAATAAAAATATAGCTGATACACTCTGTTTTGAATAATAAGAGCTGTGGAGAAGTAATAATGAATTGTAATAGAAAATAAAACTGTCATAAGCCTTTAATACTGGTAAAATGAATAACCTGACTGCAAGAATTTTGAACAGTATAAACTGCCTGAATAATGAACTTTGACATAAAACCTACAATAATTAGTTTTGCAAAACTGATCACAGACCCCAGAACTAAAACTGATGCACAACACAGAAATATCTATCTGTCTCTGAATGACATAAGGTGGTTCTGACTGAAACATCAAAATATTTAGTTCTTACCTCCATTCTATGCAAAACTGGATAACGCATGCAGTACTGCAGTGTCTTGGGCGTTGCTATGCTAAAGCTGCAAATTACTATATCTACATAGAGACATCGTGAGGTGCAATGAGTTCTCTGTTAGTTGCAAATCGAAGTATTTTTGGAACATACTTGGTTCATTTTCTACTTCTGAAAAAAAACATGATCAATTAAAAATTGTAAGGAAAAGGTAGGTGAAAAATGCCGCTGCAATAATAAGAAAGTGACTTCAAAAAATTGCCTTATAATTCTCTTCATGTCAATAAAAGTTTCTATTACACTTCCTCCTTCTCATATCGGTTACTATTATGTTATCATCTTAATTAAACACATCGATAAGTTGAGACTTTACATTTGAATCATTACATTATATCTGTTTCCTCAGTTTAACACAACTAACCACTATCTTCTCCCACACCTATGTGCACACCAAAGATGATAACCTAACCCTGTGATACAGCTTACAACATCACTGCTCGCTGACATGTAACATCTCAAGAGCAAAGAAATGACATTATTGTGCAATCGATTAAAACTCAAATGACACCTATCATGGTGTATAGGCGTCGACTGAGCTAGTTCACAAAACTGCCACAAATGGCGCGTAAACGGTTTTTTTCCCACCACTTCACTTGGGAACCAATAGGAACACAACATTCACACCATAGCCCACGTGAAAACTGGCAGGAGCCCATAGGATGGGGAACACTATATACAATCACATCATCATGATGCTGGGGGAGATATAAGACAGATGTGCTCTCAGTCATAGTCAGTCAGGGGAAGAACCATGAAGTGTCAACAGCAGTCGAGATCCTCACCTCACTTTGCATCACAGAAGGAGTGTAAAAGTAAACAATTCTCTATGGAGCTCCATTTCTTTGTTCAACTCCATGTCTTTGTCTGTGTTCAGCAGCCTCCAGCATGTCCATACTGGCAGCGATCTCTAGCATGTCTGGAACTGCAGCAGCCACCATCGACTTGTCGGAACCTCCAGCGATGTCTGGCACGTCAGAGAACTAAATAGTGTGACGATCGATCGCTCGTACGAAGTTCACAGGTACCGAAATTCGCAAACGTGCTTTGATCCTCTACACGCCACGAAGTCGGTTACAGTAGTGCCGTGTGCAACACCGCCATTTGTGCAAAACGCACATGCAGTCAACTATTACCAAGCTACGCCAGCCTCGCATTCCTCACAAATCAGTAACAGACATTTTTATGCCTCCAGTTTGCCAGAACAAACCACCGTATCGACGGCCCAGTTACGCGACCACATGGGTACCAGTGCACTCAACATAACCTATTCACCCAGCAACGTTTTACTACGACAGTGTGACCGCCAACAGGTTTCACCAGTGTTTTATGGTACTACCAAGAAGGGTGCGTGGCCAGTGTGTACGGAAAACTCTCGTTGTTGCCACTTTAAGCTCCAGGCCACCCCCCCTAACCCCCCTCCCCACCCACGGGGGCCTCGATTCCGACCATACAGCCCCTCGTTCCTTCTGCAGTACCGTCTGCGTCTGCCGCGCTGGCCTTACGCGTCATTTCCGAGTCGGACAATGTCAGTGCTATTCCTGAAATTTCTGGTCCAGTTTACGGGCACTCATTACACGCTGCTCGCCCGTTTGCTTCCACAGTACCAATAGTGCCTGCCGCATCCTGTTTTCAGGCATCTTCAGGGACATTACAAAAAGCCATTGTTCCGAACGTGTGTGCTAGTAACATTTCCGCTCTGGTGATGCCGGATTCTAGCATGAACTCTTGCGCAGTGGGACTGCAGGCCTTCCAAGACATGCCGAAGCCACCGTCGTCTCCACCTCCACGCCGCCTACCCAAGCTACCTTCCCTATACGAGGACAATCCAGTTTCATGGTTCGCACTGGTGGAGCTCCTCTTCGAGCTGCATCAAGTGACTGAGGACAACTCCAAATTCCTATGTCTGGTCACACACCTTCACGACCACCACCAAAGTACGAGTTCGCCAAGAAAACGATATTGGACCGACTTGCCAGCTCACCACAGGAATTGATAATCAAGATTCTGTACGAGGAGCACCTGGGGGACTGCACTCCATCACAACTTTGGCGCCGCCTCAGGTTACTCGTGAGTGAACACATGATGCCAGACGTCACCCTGTGGGTGATATGGTCTGCCAAGTTACCTACCGACCTACAGATACACCTACTGCCGCACCCCTTCGAGTCTACCGGTTCTCGCCTACGCATCACAGATCAGCTGTATGCGCTCCTGCACCAGAAACACCCAGCTCATCCACCATCGCTGTGTGACACTACACTGCCTGTTTAGCGGCCGTCTGCAGGCAGGGATAGGGCCCATTCCGCTTCCATGCCTTCTACGCCACCAGGCAGTACTTGTCTACTCTCTCCTCTTCCTGAGCACTCAAGAATTGCCCACGCTCCACATGTCCCGGCTTACATCCCAGAACAGATCAACGAGGACAAGCCTCCCCTGCTATCACAGTCACCGCCATCACCACATCTGGCTCATCTGTACTGTTGATACCACAAGATTTTTGGGGCTGAGGCCAAGAAGTGCAGGTACCTTGCCAACACCCAAACGCTGACCACAGGAACTAAGTGACGCCGTGTCCTCCGGGGAACTTCACAGGAGTCCCCTAACATTGCACTCCATCCACTCGTCCCCTTAGCTGAAGGGTCGTTTATACATGACAGACATTTCATCGCAGTTTGTCTACCTAATTGATATTGGCGCTGATGTGTCTATCATACCTCGATTGTTGGCTCCTACTGACTTTGCACTGACAAAGTCTCTCTTACGAGCTGTCAACACATGAACGTTACAAACTGTCGGTTCTGTGAAAGTGATGGTGCACCTATCCCCTTCTCTGCGTTTCCCGTGGACCTTCTACATCGCCAACATCGACGAAACAATTCTCGGTATGGATTTTTTGTCCCATTACAAGCTCTCCCCGAATGTAGTCCAGTGTTCAGCGTTACACCACCCATCTAACGCTCAGATACCGTCCTCCAGCACCCATTGTCCTCGTTCCGTTACCGCTGCAACATGGGATTTAGTTCGCGAGCATTCCACTCTCGTGGGCAACATCGTGACCTGTGTGACTAACCTACTTTCAGAATACTGCTCAGCAGTGCACCTCTGCCGGGAGAACGACTAGCTGAAACAACTCATTGCTCACACTTACAACAAGCTCGCTGTGGCCTGCACCTCACTGTTGAAACTGCAATCTGCAGTTCCTTCACCGGATCAAACTTCATCGCCAAGCATCAGTTTCAATACCCATCAGCTTAGTTCAAAAACATTCATTGCATGTGACGATTCGCGTTCAGTGACCTCCACACCGCCCAAGCACCCACTACATGCAGTGCCTCGTGTTTCAAATAGTGTCTCTAGTAACAGTTGCTCGCACAGCACAACTACGCCCACTATCCAGGCAGCTGCCCCGCTTATTGATAAACATTCCCCCTCTCCCACACGCCAGCGAAGCAACTCGGCAGCCATCGCTGTCCCTCGCACGACGCCAGCGCCTCTCTCACCTGCACTGGTTGGCCAAGGCAAAGTTAACAACAGACAGTTGCTGTGCGCCCCACTCCGCTCCGTGCTGCATGCACATCCGACCTCTACAACCAAGCGCACACCGCGCTCACGTAATAGGCATGTGACTTTCGTGCTGCCTTTTCCCACTCGCGCCAACAGCTACGCCTCATCTCGCCCCACTCATCCTAAAACTCCATGTCAGAATGTTACTCAGCCTCATGTGCAGTTCTCTGTCTCTTCTGTCACCGACGGAACGACACACAAGATAATTACCACTGCCAGCCTTCCTATTAGACACAAGGATTTACGCCTCAACCCCATTAAGTTGCGCACAGTCCGGCAACAGATTAACGAACTTCTGGAGGCAGGCATCCTACAGCCATCGGACAGCAATTGGTCTTCACCAATTCACCTCATCACCAAACACGAGGGTTCTTTTAGAATGTGTGGTGATTACAGACATTTAAATGCTCGCACTGTCGTGGACAATTACCCCATGCCAATCATAAACAATTTCACTCATATGTTATCGGGCGCCACAATCTTCAGTGTGAGTGACAGCAAACGTGCTTATCGCCAGATTCCCATAGTGCGGGAAGACATTCCAAAGACTGTGATCATCACGCCACTCAGTTTGTTCCAGTACAACTTCATGCCATTCGGTTTAAAGACTGCCACACAAACGTGGCAATGTTTCATTGACTCAATCTTATGACGATTCGAGTTCTGCTTCGTATACCTGGATGACATACTCATTTTCAGCAAATCGACTGAAGACCATGAAGATCATTTATCCCAGGTCTACCAGACTTTGGCATCCAAAGGTGTCGAGGTCAACAAAGAAAAATTCCAATTGCCCCAGTCTTCTGTGACATTTCTGGGTTACACTGTCTCTGCAGATGGAATACAGCCTCCCAAATCCCGTGTGCAGGCTATCACGTCATTGCCTCTCCCAGCTACGTACAAAGTACTCAGATACTTCCTAGGTAGTATAAATTAATACCGCCGTCATCTACATCCTGCCGCCGCCGTGCAGGCTCCGCTGACGGACTCACTCTCCGACAAACAAACTTCAGGCGTTAAACCAGTCCGTTGGACTGAACCCATGCTAGAGGCTTTCAGGGCTCTTAAAAAAGCATTAGGTCATGTGGTCATACTCGCCCACCCTGATCCGTCTGCCGAATTGTTCATCTCTATGGACGCCGGCGACATCATGGTCAGGGGAGCATTACAACAGAGCAAAGGCGACACAGTTTCACCACTTCATTTCTTCTACAAAAAACTGTCTACAGCACAGAAGAAATATTCCGCTTTTGATAGAGAGCTTCTGGCGGTATACGAGTCCGTCAAACATTTCCGCACTGACATCAAGGGCCGTCCTTTCTTCATTCTTACTGATCACAAACCGCTGGCAGATGCCTTCTCAACCCGCCAGAGGATCCTTCCCCCCTGACGCTTCCGCCACTTCGACCTGGTCTCTCAATTTACTGCAGACGTATGCTACATCAAAGGCATGGACAACATCCCCACTGATTTCCTCTCGTGGACCAATGCCGTTTCAAGTATCTTCGATTTATCCGACCTCGCCGCTCTCACGGACCCACAGTCTTCACTCATGTTTACCAAGGCTAAGTTCCCTGGCATTTCAGACGAAGTGTGGTGGGACTCTTCTACCGGCATTCTGTGGCCTTTGCTCCTGCCCACGCTGCGCCAACAGGTTTTCGACGCCTTGCATAATCTCGCCCACCCTGGCGTCCGAGCCACCACTCGCCTCGTCACCAAGCGTTTTGTGTGGAAAGATGTGAAACGGGACTGTCAAACATGGGCACGCAGCTGCACTTCTTGTCAACGAAACAAAATAGGTCGTCACACCTCTCCACCACTCGGTAAGTTTGACATCCCTGAGGGACGTTTCCGTCACGTACATATCGACCTTATAGTCCCCTGCCTCCGTCGGAGTGCCACAGGTATATCCTGTCCACAATAGACCGAATGTCTCGTTGGGTGGAAGCCGTCCCCTTACCCAACATCACAGCAGAAACTGTGGCCAAATGATTCGTTTCTCCTTGGATCACTAGGTTCAGGTGCCCATCCACCATCACAACCAACCAGGGTCAACAGTTCGAATCTGCACTTTTTACGGTTCTCTGTAATCTTTTTGGTATTAAAAAGATCCATGCAACAGCCTACCACCCGCAAAGCAACAGGTTGGTGGAACGATGGCACTTCACCCTTAAAACTGCACTCAGGTGCCACGACTGTGTCTGCTCCGAGGCACTTCCTTGGGTGTTGCTGGGCCTATGTTCTACATTTAAACCAGATTTACATGGGACAATTTCCGAATTCGTTTTCGGTGGAAACCCGGTTTTACTTGGGGAACTAATTCTCCCCCAAGATCCCGGAGATTCCCCCTCCTTCCCAGACTTTATTGGAAGGACGTGTGCACACTTCAGAAACACGTGGCTACACCCACCAGTCAGCCATTCCCCATCTGACACTTATGTGCCGTCCACACTCAGCACTTGCTCACATGTCATACTCAGGGGCGACTCTGTCAGACAACCCTTACAACCCCCTTACCTCAGACCCTTCGAAGTACTCTGGAGGGGCGGGACGACGTTCGACATTAAGATAAAAGATCGCCAGCAAACCATTACTCTACACAGGCTCAAGCCTGCCTTTGTAGACTCTGACACCCCTCTGCCATCCCAGTCGGACTGCCCAAGCACATGTTCTTTTGACGAACCTGCTAACGAGTCCGTTCAACCTACGGTTGGGTTTTCTTCATCCAACGAGTCACTACCGCAGTTTGCACGTTCCTCAGACATGTCATCATCATCCCCATTCACAGGGTTTGAAGACATTTCAGGTACTAGAGACACGGATGCCCCATCCTTCATTTTGCACTGCAACATACCACCTGACCGCATCGATGACGTGTCGATTATGGTGTTAGATAGTGGTGTGCTCGTACTGCTCACCGACAGCACAGACCCGACCCTCACTGAGGAACTCAACGTCAAGATAGTGCACAGCTTGTCCCTCCCACAAGAGTGCGACCCGTCATGTGTTCAAGCTTTCATTTCTTCGGACGGCTCAGTATGCATTCAGGGAAGGCCCGCTCACACGCTGCCTCCTCTCCCATACCGCTACTCCTGAGTTGGCTGATGCTTCATGTAAGGTGTCAGGCAAATCCAACACCTTCCATGAAAACCCTGACATGATAAGCAACTCCAGTAGTATGTCACATAGCTCCGAATAAATCGTGACATTAAATTAACCAAAGTAATACGAGTAACGGGTGAGCAAATGGAATACCACAGACTAACACAAGTGTGGTGTCACCACCAGACACCACACTTGCTAGGTGGTAGCTTTAAATCGGCCGCGGTCCATTAGTACATGTCGGACCCGCGTGTCGCCACTGTGTGGTCGCAGACCGAGCGCCACCACAAGGCAGGTCTCGAGATACGGACTAGCACTCGCCCCAGTTGTACGGACGACTTCGCTAGCGACTACATGGACGAAGCATTGCTCATTAGCCGAGCAAATAGTTAGAATAGCCTTCAGCTAAGTCAATGGCTACGACCTAGCAAGGCGCCATTAGTAACATTGCATGTATGTAAAGAGTCTCACTTGTATCGCCACAATCTCCAGATGTACCAAAAGGATGGATTAAAGTTAAGTATTCCAGAAGCTACGTACTTTTCTTTATAGCATTCATTACGTATCCTGTTTCAGACCTCACGCACCCTGCTTTGGCTTAGCGCGTGCCTTTCGGCTTCCTCTCATTGTGTCAAGGCTGTCTTGTCTAGACACAACAACAAGAATGCCTAAATGCATGTCATACCTTCCCACAGTGAGACAGATGCAGTTCCGAGGGGAGAAACGAGAACAGAAGCCGAGAGCAGAACCGTGTTAAGCTGGAAGGCCCTACGATAAGGGACGGACACCCACGTCGCCAGCTAACCGCTAGGACCACAGCACATAAAGCTTCGATCAGGATTGCAGAAGTCTCATCTGTTACACCCCCTTTCTGCTTAACACTAGTGTCGATCTTCAATTAAAGCTCATGGTGTTCACATTTGCCACTTGAAGTAAAAATCTGAAACGCGATGATTTTTCTGTTATATAGTTATTGAGAAGCCACTGTAATTTACGACAAGTCAGATAAGTAATTAAAGATAATTGAGGGTCACTGTAGACCATTTTGATAGTTTTCTCTTTTGTGAAACTTAATTTAAACCTAGATTATAGATGTGATATGGCATAGGTCATCCTTCGATCCATTGTAGAACTTGGAAACCCATTCAGGGAATATTCGTTCACATTTTTGTTGAACGCAGTTGGTTTTTACCATCCTGTATTAAAACATCTCCTTTTATCACTAGTGCAATTTATAAACGATGTTTTGTGAGTAGAATAAAATTTCCAATGGTAAACTTAACTGCTTTTTCGACGTTATTTTACCAGCTAACTAAAAATAGGAAAGCCTTGAACCCCTTCCACTAAATTTAGTTAGTATTAAGATTCTTTTACAGGGAGTGCAGTGGAGCTGACGCTGAAATCATTAAGTATTTGGTTATATCATCGCTAGTCTCACTGAACTCTTCTGAATTCTACATGTCATGTGTGGTCTGACGTCTCCTTACCAGCAACAAGTCCCAGGTTCAAACTAGTCAATTCCCTAAAAAAACACGCTCAGAGCGTTGTTGTGCGAAAGTGGTAGGGAGACACGATATAGAACAAACAGACACCGCGCAGAATGTTAGAATCATTCCTCCCTCACTCGTTTTCGGATTACGAGTTGACCGGCGGCCGCCCGCTGCACCTTCACACGCCGACCCGACGGAGATGGAGTTTCTGGTCGTGCGCCTGCAGCCTCGCACCACTCACGCCGATGCTGACACCCACACAACCCCCCCCCCTCAGGGCTCATAGGCCGTACTCCGTAATGCGGGGGGAGGGGGGGGGGGGGTCTGTGTGGCATCGATAGGTCACATCGACCACACAAATTACAATTGGAACATTAACTGCTCTGACGATCCGCCATGTTTAATTCAGTCTTCCTCTGTACTTCATGCAGTGTTCATGTGTATCAGTCTTTATGGTAAAATATACACTCCTGGAAATGGAAAAAAGAACACATTGACACCGGTGTGTCAGACCCACCATACTTGCTCCGGACACTGCGAGAGGGCTGTACAAGCAATGATCACACGCACGGCACAGCGGACACACCAGGAACCGCGGTGTTGGCCGTCGAATGGCGCTAGCTGCGCAGCATTTGTGCACCGCCGCCGTCAGTGTCAGCCAGTTTGCCGTGGCATATGGAGCTCCATCGCAGTCTTTAACACTGGTAGCATGCCGCGACAGCGTGGACGTGAACCGTATGTGCAGTTGACGGACTTTGAGCGAGGGCGTATAGTGGGCATGCGGGAGGCCGGGTGGACGTACCGCCGAATTGCTCAACACGTGGGGCGTGAGGTCTCCACAGTACATCGATGTTGTCGCCAGTGGTCGGCGGAAGGTGCACGTGCCCGTCGACCTGGGACCGGACCGCAGTGACGCACGGATGCACGCCAAGACCGTAGGATCCTACGCAGTGCCGTAGGGGACCGCACCGCCACTTCCCAGCAAATTAGGGACACTGTTGCTCCTGGGGTATCGGCGAGGACCATTCGCAACCGTCTCCATGAAGATGGGCTACGGTCCCGCACACCGTTAGGCAGTCTTCCGCTCACGCCCCAACATCGTGCAGCCCGCCTCCAGTGGTGTCGCGACAGGCGTGAATGGAGGGACGAATGGAGATGTGTCGTCTTCAGCGATGAGAGTCGCTTCTGCCTTGGTGCCAATGATGGTCGTATGCGTGTTTGGCGCCGTGCAGGTGAGCGCCACAATCAGGACTGCATACGACCGAGGCACACAGGGCCAACACCCGGCATCATGGTGTGGGGAGCGATCTCCTACACTGGCCGTACACCACTGGTGATCGTCGAGGGGACACTGAATAGTGCACGGTACATCCAAACCGTCATCGAACCCATCGTTCTACCATTCCTAGACCGGCAAGGGAACTTGCTGTTCCAACAGGACAATGCACGTCCGCATGTATCCCGTGCCACCCAACGTGCTCTAGAAGGTGTAAGTCAACTACCCTGGCCAGCAAGATCTCCGGATCTGTCCCCCATCGAGCATGTTTGGGACTGGATGAAGCGTCGTCTCACGCGGTCTGCACGTCCAGCACGAACGCTGGTCCAACTGAGGCGCCAGGTGGAAATGGCATGGCAAGCCGTTCCACAGGACTACATCCAGCATCTCTACGATCGTCTCCATGGGAGAATAGCAGCCTGCATTGCTGCGAAAGGTGGATATACACTGTACTAGTGCCGACATTGTGCATGCTCTGTTGCCTGTGTCTATGTGCCTGTGGTTCTGTCAGTGTGATCATGTGATGTATCTGACCCCAGGAATGTGTCAATAAAGTTTCCCCTTCCTGGGACAATGAATTCACGGTGTTCTTATTTCAATTTCCAGGAGTGTATGTGTATATAGGAAACTTGGGAACTGTTTATTGCATATATTACGATCCGTATCCAGATTCCCATAAGTTGCTGTCATCCATCCCACTCATTGATTTTTGTAATGAAGACACACAAACAGTCTGTGACTCTCAGAAGAACTGTGCTGGGGGCCCTACACCATATGGTGCAGGTCAGTACTGGTCTGTAACATACTCCCCTACTCCCCGCCCCAACACTATGGTGTTACTACAAGGATGTAGTGTTGATGTGGTGTATGACAAGCTGCCAGATCCTCCCAGTGCTCTAATGCTTTTCACTTCAACTTATGATTTAACTGCTACAGGTTCAAAGAGCTTAAATATTGGTACAGAAGCATCAGTGGATGGTGACTCGCATGTTGTGTTAGAGATTGAAAATGAACTGAGAATTGTTAAGTTGTGGTTTATGAAGCTGTAATAGGATGAACTGTATCTTGTAGAACAGCACATCAATCAACAGATGATCTCCGAATATTTTCCATCTCCAGACATTTTCTGTGCTGGTCTGAGGCTATCTGTAACATCATTGTCTGATGACGTGACACTCATGGTGAGGTCTGGAGTTCAAGCCATTTATCTGCAACATTCGATCATTACAAATTTGTTTGGCCTACGGATGGTGCTATTCCTTGTGCTGGGAAGACTGAACTGTGGGCTGCCATGAGTTCAGGCAGTGTATAGTGTGGATGCAGGTGATTTAGAAAAATCGTCACTATGGTGTCAAAAGAAGAAGCTAAAGAAACACCTATCAGTTTGAGAGAAATACACGCTGAATTCCGTGTATACTAAAAACGTTTATTTGCAAAATGCGCTGTTGCTGTGAAGACTGAACCACTGAACTCTTTGTTGTGTCCTGCCCACTCGTCTAATATAAGGTGCCTAGGAAACCTGCTTTCTCGGATAATTTTACAACAGTTCAAGCAAATCGTATTAATGAATTTTTATTACAGTAGGATTCATGACAATACTCAACATTGTGAAATACAGAAGTCTTGCAAGCAATGGGCGACAGACAAATAAGAAGTCTCTTCAGTACATAAGCTGATATAAGTGAAATAGAATGGCTCGTCTTCCACTCGGCCGGAGCCAGGCGGCGCAGCGCTTATGTTCTCTTCATGTAGATGGCGCTACTCTCTCTTTGGTGTCTTAGAGAGGGGTCGGTCAACGTACTATTGGCAGACATCGTCTCACAACCCTCCCTGCTCTAACGTTGTTGCCTGTCGTGCAGGTGCTTGACTTTACGCTGGAACGTCCTTCCTGATGTGTACCCTTGCTGATGTGTAAATAAAAGACATATCATCGGACATTTTTGTCATTTTTCTTATTTAATCGGCCCATTATTATATAATATAAGGTGTAGCCATTGTAGTTCAGTCACTGTAGTGGCTACAAATGTTACTATTATTATTATTATTACAAATGTTCATTTTTCTTTAAAAATCCGCTTCACACCAAAACCTGCTGTAGTTGGTATCGGGGAGGATGGGTGAAGCATCAGGACTTTGCTGTAAGTGACTGGATCTGTGATGGTGTGAAGGAGACTGGGAGAAGAAGGAGAATGGGATACTTATGCCTGGTAATATACAAGTGATAATTGAAGGTCCATCCAACTGTGGCAAGACAAATGTTCTCATGACATTACTAACACACCCAGATGAAGTCTGCATTGAGCATTTATGTGTATTTTCAAAAACACTGTTTCAACTCAAGTACCTGCTGCCGCAAAAGATGCTGCAGGTGTAGATGGTATAATCTACATGACATTCAGTCAAAGCAGTCTAATCCCCCTGCCAGAAAAAGTAAAACCAAACTAAAAGACAGTAGGTATAGATGGAGCTTTCAGGAGTTTCTTTATATATGGCTGTGAAAAGTGGTGGTGAGTGTGTTAGTATACATTGCACCATGGATGAGTTCGCATGTATGACAGGCACCCTGTTCGAGAGTAAAGGTGTGCATAGACAGTGAATATGTCCATACATAGATGGAAAATCTCAGTCTCTTGAACGTAAAGTTATGGAGCTAAAGATGTGTGCTCAGACCTTTCTGAGGCTGATAACGAATTAGATGCCAGGATTAAGTAACTAGGGACACACACACACGCCCTTCTCTGAGAAAGAAAGTAAACGACTTAGCTGTGAAGGTTGATGGAATTTAGACGAAAGTACGTGACTTAACTGTAAAGGTTGAGCGAAATGTATACTGGGTGTTTCTGTAAGGGTGTGCAAAAATGTAACAGGACATAGAGAATGCTCCACTCAACAATTTGAGGTAGGTAACCTGGGGTCGGAGAAGCCAGATTGAGATATGGAAGTAAACATGTCTATCGCTTTGTCTGGCATTACTATTTTCTAGCTTATTAACAACTAACATGCATACAAGTTTACATGTACTGTGCTATTGTTTTACATGTACATGCTTATTTCCTCCAAGGAAACAAGGAGGAGCCTGATTAGTAGGAAGTCATGATGCAGTTTTGTTTACTTTACTTGTCCATGAGTTGGCTCTGTCCTATGAGAGAACATGCTATGAATCAACGACAGACCTATTCATTACTCAATACTATTCAGAGGTGTACAGTACAATACAGTGGAGCAGTGCCGATACAGTTTCGCACAGCTCACTGCCATGCACCTTGTGTATGGGGAAGCATGCTGCAATGCTCTCCCTACTGAAAGCCTGTACAGGAAACGATTTCCTAATAAGCGTCATCTGTCACGACGAGTCTTTATATCTCTCGATCATCGAATGTGGGAGACTGGTTCATTGGAAAAAATAAATGAGGACCTGGCAACATGAGAACCACTCACACACCCAATTGTGAAGAGGAAGTGTTAGAACATGTTGCAGTGGACCCCACTACAAGTACTCATCGTATTGTATGTGAAATGGATGCTGCACATACTAGCATGTGGTGAATACTCCATAAACAACAATTGCATCAATGCTTTACACCAAGGCTCGCATTCTCAGTGGTTGCTCCAAGAATGGATTGACAGACCGTATTTTCTCCAGATCATGCTGTTTACTGACGTAATCTCATTTGATTGTGATGATATTTTGAACAGCAAGAAGAGCCCAGTGTGAGATGAGGAAAATCCTCATGCTGTAATAGAGTCACTGCATCAAGTACGTTTTGCTGTGAATATCTGGGCCAGCATTGTAGGCTACAGTCTCATTGGGCCATATGGATCGCCTGGGCGACTGAATGGCCATCTGTAGTTGAGGTTCATGCAAATAGTTGTAAGGTGGCAGATTGAATGAATGTCAATTTCACACCTCACATGAGAGATTTAATACATCATAACAAGAAGGTGAATTTGTCACCTAACGTACTTCAGCGAAAATGAGCAGATTTGCCTATTAAAATGTGCAGTATGCAAAGCAAAGGGATGACACTCAGTTCCACGGCATTAACGTACCGAACCCAAATCCCGCATGTCAATGAGCAAAAGGTGAAAAATGCTGCTGGAGGAAATGTTTTAGTTTGGGAGCAGACGCGAGTTGCACCATCACGGCCCGAGTACAACAGAATGCTTTTAAGACGACCCATGGCGACAGGGACAACAAACACAATGGGAGACGAGGCATCAGGCCAGTGCTGCATGCTCGCTTTGGAGAATCTGAAATCGTTATAGGTACAGAAAGCTGGCTTAAGCCAGAGATAAATTCTGCCGAAATTTTTACAGAGGTACAGACGGTGTTTAGAAAGGATAGATTGCATGCAACCGGTGGTGGAGTGTTCGTCGCTGTTAGTAGTAGTTTATCCTGTAGTGAAGTAGAAGTGGATAGTTCCTGTGAATTATTATGGGTGGAGGTTACACTCAACAACCGAACTAGGTTAATAATTGGCTCCTTTTACCGACCTCCCGACTCAGCAGCATTAGTGGCAGAACAACTGAGAGAAAATTTGGAATACATTTCACATAAATTTTCTCAGCATGTTATAGTCTTAGGTGGAGATTTCAATTTACCAGATATAGACTGGGACACCCAGATGTTTAGGACGGGTGGTAGGGACAGAGCATCGAGTGACATTATACTGAGTGCACTATCCAAAAATTACCTCGAGCAATTAAACAGAGAACCGACTCGTGGAGATAACATCTTGGACCTACTGATAACAAACAGACCCGAACTTTTCGACTCTGTATGTACAGAACAGGGAATCAGTGATCATAAGGCCGTTGCAGCATCCCTGAATATGGAAGTTAATAGGAATATAAAAAAAGGGAGGAAGGTTTATCTGTTTAGCAAGAGTAATAGAAGGCAGATTTCAGACTACCTAACAGATCAAAACGAAAATTTCTGTTCCGACACTGACAATGTTGAGTGTTTATGGAAAAAGTTCAAGGCAATCGTAAAATGCGTTTTAGACAGGTACGTGCCGAGTAAAACTGTGAGGGACGGGAAAAACCCACCGTGGTACAACAACAAAGTTAGGAAACTACTGCGAAAGCAAAGAGAGCTCCACTCCAAGTTTAAACGCAGCCAAAACCTCTCAGACAAACAGAAGCTAAACGATGTCAAAGTTAGCGTAAGGAGGGCTATGCGTGAAGCGTTCAGTGAATTCGAAAGTAAAATTCTATGTACCGACTTGACAGAAAATCCTAGGAAGTTCTGGTCTTACGTTAAATCAGTAAGTGGCTCGAAACAGCATATCCAGACACTACGGGATGATGATGGCATTGAAACAGAGGATGACACGCGTAAAGCTGAAATACTAAACACCTTTTTCCAAAGCTGTTTCACAGAGGAAGACCGCACTGCAGTTCCTTCTCTAAATCCTCGCACAAACGAAAAAATGGCTGACATCGAAATAAGTGTCCAAGGAATAGAAAAGCAACTCAAATCACTCAATAGAGGAAAGTCCACTGGACCTGACGGGATACCAATTCGATTCTACACAGAGTACGCGAAACAACTTGCCCCCCTTCTAACAGCCGTGTACCACAAGTCTCTAGAGGAACGGAGGGTTCCAAATGATTGGAAAAGAGCACAGATAGTCCCAGTCTTCAAGAAGGGTCGTCGAGCAGATGCGCAAAACTATAGACCTATATCTCTGACGTCGATCTGTTGTAGAATTTTAGAACATGTTTTTTGCTCGAGTATCATGTCGTTTTTGGAAACCCAGAATCTACTATGTAGGAATCAACATGGATTCCGGAAACAGCGATCGTGTGAGACCCAACTCGCTTTATTTGTTCATGAGACCCAGAAAATATTAGATACAGGCTCCCAGGTAGATGCTATTTTTCTTGACTTCCGGAAGGCGTTCGATACAGTTCCGCACTGTCGCCTGATAAACAAAGTAAGAGCCTACGGAATATCAGACCAGCTGTGTGGCTGGATTGAAGAGTTTTTAGCAAACAGAACACAGCAAGTTGTTACCAATGGAGAGACGTCTACAGACGTTAAAGTAACCTCTGGCGTGCCACAGGGGAGTGTTATAGGACCATTGCTTTTCACAATATATATAAATGACCTAGTAGATAGTGTCGGAAGTCCCATGGGGCTTTTCGCGGATGATGCTGTAGTATACAGAGAATTTGCAGCATTAGAAAATTGTAGCGAAATGCAGGAAGATCTGCAGCGGATAGGCACTTGGTGCAGGAAGTGGCAACTGACCCTTAACATAGACAAATGTAATGTATTGCGAATACATAGAAAGAAGGATCCTTTATTGTATGATTATATGATAGCGGAACAAACACTGGTAGCAGCTACTTCTGTAAAATATGTGGGAGTATGCGTGCGGAACGATTTGAAGTGGAATGATCATATAAAATTAATTGTTGGTAAGGCGGGTACCAGGTTGAGATTCATTGGGAGAGTTCTTAGAAAATGTAGTCCATCAACAAAGGAGGTGGCTTACAAAACACTCATTCGACCTATACTTGAGTATTGCTCATCAGTGTGGGATCCGTACCAGATCGGGTTGACAGGGGAGATAGAGAAGATCCAAAGAAGAGCGGCGCGTTTCGTCACAGGGTTATTTGGTAACCGTGATAGCGTTACGGAGATGTTTAACAAACTCAAGTGGCAGACTCTGCAAGAGAGGCGCGCTGCATCGCGGTGTAGCTTGCTTGCCAGGTTTCGAGAGGGTGCGTTTCTGGATGAGGTATCGAATATATTGCTTCCCCCTATTTATACCTCCCAAGGAGATCACGAATGTAAAATTAGAGAGATTAGAGCGCGCACGGAGGCTTTCAGACAGTCGTTCTTCCAGCGAACCATACGCGACTGGAACAGAAAAGGGAGGTAATGTTGTTGTTGTTTCGTGGAAGGAGACCAGACAGCGAGGTCATCGGTCTCATCGGATTATGGAAGGACGGGGAAGGAAGTCGGCCGTGCCCTTTGAAAGGAACCATCCCGGCATTTGCCTGGAGCGATTTAGGGAAATCACGGAAAACCTAAATCAGGATGGCCGGGGAGGTAATGACAGTGGCACGTAAAGTGCCCTCCGCCACACACCGTTGGGTGGCTTGCGGAGTATAAATGTAGATGTAGATACCCAAGTCAGATAATATGTATCGGACAGGGACTTATCCGAGAAATAATTAAATTCCCACCAGTAGCCAGAGTACAACATCAACATCTAGGCAAATGGCACTGAGCAATTTGAAGACCACGGTGTTATATAGAAAGAACTGAGCAGACAAAACGACAACCTCACGAGTATTTTTACTAGGACAAAAGGAACTTGTAAAAACCCACCACCTCTCTAGCAAGAAAAAACGTCAAAGCCACAAGTTCTTTTCGGTATACAAAGGTCCTATGGAAGTAAGTGTGGTCCATGATAATGCAGTCGAAATGATTAATCCAAAAACAGGAAAATCGTTGGGCTTGCACCATGTGTCACTAAAAACTGTATAAAGGGTAAAACAACAAATATTAACTTCACGAGAAAAATTAGTTTTCTGAAATATCCAGATTCCAATAAGAGCAAAATCTAGAAGTCAAAGAGGAGGGAGGCTAAGAAAATGCATACGAAAAAACAATTTTTGTTTCTATTTATCTCATTAAAATAAATACATCAACCTTCCCAGTAGATCAAAAGGATAGTTGTGAAGGAAGAACAATGAACTAAGAACTTAAGTAATTCTTCTGCAAACGAAATGTGTTATGCGGAATGACTGAAAAGAAAGCAAGGAGAAAGATAGAGATCAGCATGTGGATTGTTTGACAAAATAGTAGTAGATTCTCTCTTAAAATGTAGTGTAAAGCAGAAAGAAGTTGATTTTTGTGGACGAAAGAAAACCAAAAATTAGGGAGTAAAGAATTAGGTAAGAAGGAGATATTCATTTGTGGTTTTTTCTATCATGGACGGTGAACATTTAGTGGAGAAGATATTTTGGGGAGAAATGAGAAGCATTTATGATTTGTGGGCGGTATCACAAGTTGATAGTAAAATGGGATATAAGGAAAATAGATATAAAAGATTGTTAGGAGGTAAGACTTAAGAGAGAGAAGTGAATTATTAAGGTAAACGAGAAACATGTTATTTCATGGTAGGATGTGAGTTTATGATAGGATGATTTCAATAAGGAAGGGCATGATAGGGGGAGAAAATAATATACAAGTTGACTGTTTAGAAGAAGGAGATATGGCGAATCACAACTGAGAAGAATAATCTCTAGAACAATGAAATAGGACAGCAGAGAAAGTTTTTGAAAAAAAAGGGGGAGATGTATTGTATTTTGAAGTTCTGTTACAGCTTGCAGAGAAAAAGACGCTGCAGTCGGAGTCAAGGTGCGAAGTTTTCATGACAATATGAAGTACCTGTAGTTAGAACAAAAACAGACTTACTAACACACTAAGCTTCATCACCATCAATTTCCCTCTTACTACCCATCGTGACGAAGATGAGGAAACCATAACATTTATACTAATAGTAAAGAAAAATTTACATACAGAATGGGGCTGGATGTTGATCTAGTGAAAAAGATGTAAAGTTATGGAGAGTGCAATAAGGAAAATCTTATGAATAGTTTAAATAAGATATTTTGTAAAGTCTCTTAATAGTTTAGTGTTTGTGAAGCTTGTAATGTATCTTAAGGGAGTAAGGGTTGTGATAAGCTACATAATTATATCATGTAAATTAGAGAAATTTGAAGATATAAGAAAAGTAAGATAGGCAAAAAGTGTGCACAATACTGTATTATGCATGAAGTCATCAAGAACGATGCAGCATCATTGCGGCCAGATCGACAGCAGAACTGAGTAGAGCGGTTAGGCGTGAGAGGAAGGGACACCGAGTGTGGGTGCCTGGTACATCAGCTTTTGAGATGACGAAAGACAGTGCCTTGGTGGAAGCAACAGTTCAAAAGGATAACACCTCTGTGGAAAAGTTTGGGGATCTACAACGAATCTTGGATATGGTCAACATGTACCAGTACGCAATCTTTATTGATGTGAAAGTCACATGCGATCTTCTTAACCACAGTTTTGCCAAAGTGCTAGGTACTTAGCACATCTGTCGCAAACTGTTTAGAGCAGCATAAGGAGGTATGACGGATGTCCACCACACCAGAATGGAGGCGGACATGTTAAATGAAGAACGAACGAATGTTTGAATTCATTGGAAGAAGAAGATGCGCCATTTCTGTAACTTAAGGTTCAGCATACAATAACATAAGTCTTGATGTCAGAGAAACCTGTCTCAAATTTAAAAATTATGAGTAGTAAACATTTATAGAGAAGCTCTATTTTGTTTGAATTTAAAATTAAAACATAGATAACCATAAAATAAAAAGAGAAAAGGCTTTATATTGTTTAAATTATTGCATTAAATCAGAAGATTTGTAAGAACTTGTTAAATTTTGGAAAAAACATTACTTTACTGCTCAAATCAGTGGTATACAGGAAAACAATTACAGTGGAAAAGTAGCAAAAAGTGACTGAAAGAACAACTATATGATTATGCCATGTTAAAATAGAGAGTTGGTCAATAAATATATTACAATTGCTACAGAGGTCTACCTGAGTTGTTGGAGAATGTACCTTTGGCTGTTCATGAGAGGACATGGATACAACATGACTGTGCACCACATCACTTCAGTGTGGATGTCCACAACCATCTCACTGCCATATTTCCTGGTCGCTGGATTGAAAGCGGAGGTGCTGTTCCATGGTCTGTGAGGTCACCTGGCCTGAATCACCTTGAATATTTCCTATGAGGATATGTGAAGTCACTAGTATGTGTGACCCCACTGGATACGGAGATGGAATTAGTTGTCAGAATTGTGATGTGATTCAAAACAGACCAGGGATGTTTGTCGGGGTGCGTCAGAATCTTGTTTGGTTCAAATGGCTCTGAGCACTATGGGACTTAACATCTGAGGTCATTAGTCCCCTAGAACTTAGAACTACTTAAACCTAACTAACCTAAGGACATCAAACACATATGCCCGAGGCAGGATTCGAAACTGCGACCGTAGCGGTCGCGCGGTTCCAAACTGAAGCGCCTAGAACCGCTCTGCCATAGCAGCCGGCTATTTCGCCAATGTCATGCTTGCATTGAGGATGATGGCCATCAGTTTCAGCACATTTTGTAAAATACAGTACAAAATGGTATTTGCAGTTAACTGTAACTAATTTATAGGACATAGAGGATACTCCACTGAACTATTTGAGGTAGGGAACCTTTGTCAGAGAAGACAGCTTAAGGAGGTAACAGGATAAAATCACATTACTACGTACTTTTTTATTTACACTGGTGTCCAAAATTAAATCAACAAACTGCTATTTCCTCGTCCTGTGTCTAATTCACGATATAAACATACAGACTGTCAACAGATTTCGTTACGATCGTGGTTGCACGAAAGATGGCAATCCGATCAACGGACAACCACGCCAGCAATGACATCAGGGTACATATCGAGGGGGTAGTGATTGCAGTATAGTCCCACATCCACAATCGCTGTGTACAAGCCACAGACGGTGCATTATGGCATAGAGAAGACGACTAGGGACTCTGTGCTGTGGAGGGCCGTAGGAAGAATGGAAGCAGGAGACTCGCAAACTGATGTGACCCGATGACTTAATGTGAATCGTTCTGTTGTTTCTCGATTGAAGCTACAGTTAATATAGACCAAAACTGTATCCTGGAGACCAGGACAAGGGTGACCACGTGTGACATCAGAAAGAGTGGACAGTTATTTGGCTGTAAGTGCACGATGGTATCGCCTTACTACTGCACTGCAACTGGCATCTGACCTCACAGCATCCCCTGGACGTATTGTATCGAGGCAAAAGGTGTACAGAAGGTATCAGCAAAGTGGTCTTTATTGTTGGAGACCTGCTGTCTACTTATGAAGGGAACGTCTAGAGTGAAACCATCAACGTGTCACCTGGATGGTCGAACAGTGGGCCAATGGTCTTTTCACAGATGAGTCCTGATTTGGTCTGGTGAGTGTTTATCGATGGATTCGTATTTGGAGGGCATGTGGAACACGATTTGGGGACCCAACATTGTGGAAAGAGACCGATATCGAGGAGGATCCCTAATGGTGTGGGCAGGGCTAATACTGACCACTCGAACACCTCCTCATGAAATTGTATGGGTGAATCAGCAAGATGTGACTGCTGTCAGGTACTGTGAGGAGATCTTGGGATCTCATGCGGTTGTTGTGAGGTGCTATGGTCCTGGACTTCATACTGATGGACGATAATGCTCGATCTCTTAGAGCTTGGGTGGTTGACATTTTTCTAGAAATGGAAGTTATTGCACCCATGGCGTAGGCTGCTCGCTCTCTCGATTTGAATCCCATAGAGCACATTTGGGATGCACTAGGGAGATGGGTTGCATCAAGTCAGCGCCCACCAACTTATCTCCAAGACTTGTGAGCAGCTCAGCAGGAAGAATGAAGGTTATTGCGTCAACGTGAGGTTTATGACATCATTCACAGCATGTTCCATCGTTGTCAAGCCTATACTGGCGCCAGAGGTGGTCACACCCCATATTGGACACATTAACCAGTTATCAGAATGTGTGTGCATATCTGTCAAGTTGGAAAAAAAAGAACCATTATGCATGTTATGTTCTGTATTCTTTAGATTGTTTCTACTTTGCTATCACCTGTTTATTATGGTTTGTGGCAAAATAAACGCAAACTTGCAAAATTTCCGTTTGTTGCCTTAATTTTGGACACCAGTGTATGTACCATGAGGACCCAAATGAGATAATAAATTAACTACGACTGCTCATGACATCAGGTGGTGCTGGCAATACTGATCAATCGAAAGAGCTTGTCTAAATGATTTCAGAGCTTAGAGAGAGAGAGGTTTAATCGAATAAGTATGGAGATAGGCGTTCGAGAACTGCACAAACCAGCACACAAAACATAACCTCATAGACGTGTTATGATTAGAAACTTGGATGACTTGTGACAGGCTCATCTTGTAGATATGATGGAATATTCACATGAGAATAATGGGTTCAAATATATTTTAATGGTTACTAATACGTACTCCAAATTTACCTGGGCATTACCAGTTGAAACAAAAATGGGAAGATGTGTTGTGGAGGTGTTTGAACGTTTGTAGCAGACAGGGGTAAATCAATGCCTGTGAAACCTCCAAACCGATCATGGTGGAGAGTATTAGAACAGGTATTTCAAGACCGTGATGCAGCAGCACACAATACATAACTTCTCAACATTCACCCACCTAAAGGCGAGTATCGTAGGACGTCTGAACAGAATAATAAAAGGTCAAATGCGGATATGTTTTAATCTTTCAGGCTCATACAAATGGACAAATATCCTCCCAGAAATGATTGCATAGTGTAATCGAACCAAACGAGTTGTTGTTGTGATCTTCATTCCGAAGACTGGTTTGATGCAGCTCATCATACCACTCTATCCTGTGAGAGCCTCTTCATCTCCAAATAAGTAATGTAACCTATATCTTTCTGAATCTGCTTGCTATATTCATCTATTGGTCTCCCTCTACGATTTTTACCCCTCACACTTCCCTCAAACACTAAATTGTTAATTCCTTGACGTCTCTGAATGTGTCTTATCAACCGATCCCTTCGTTTGGTCAAGCTGTGCTACAAATTCTATTCGGTACTTCCTCACTGGTTATGTGATCCACCCATCTAATCTTCAGCATTCTTCTTTTGCACCACATTTCGAAAGCTTCTGTTGTCTTTTTACCTAAACTGTTTATCGTCCAAGTTTCACTTCCATACATGGCCACACTCCACATGAATCATCATCATCATCATCATTTGAGACTGATTATGCCTTTCAGCGTTCAGTCTTGAGCATAGTCCCCCTTATAACATTCCTCCATGATCCCCTATTCAGTGCTAACATTGGTGCCTCTTCTGATGTTAAGCCTATTACTTCAAAATCGTTCTTAACAGAATCCAGGTACCTTCTCCTTGGTCTACCCCGGCTCCTCCTACCCTCTACTGCTGAACCCATGAGTCTCTTGGGTAACCTTGCTTCTCCCATGCGTGTAACATGACCCCACCATCTAACCCTGTTCGCCCTGACTGCTACATCTATAGAGTTCATTCCCAGTTTTTCTTTGATTTCCTCATTGTGCACACCCTCCTGCCATTGTTCCCATCTACTAATACCTGCAATCATCCTAGCTACTTTCATATCCATAACCTCAACCTTATTGATAAGGTAACCTGAATCCACCCAACTTTCGCTCCCATACAACAAAGTTGGTCGAAAGATTGAACGGTGCACAGATAACTTAGTCTTAGTATTGACTTCCTTCTTGCAGAAGAGAGTAGATCGTAGCTGAGCGCTCACTGCATTAGCTTTGCTACACCTCGCTTCCAGTTCTTTCACTATGTTGCCATCCTGGGAGAATATGCATCCTAAGTACTTGAAATCGTCCACCTGTTCTAACTTTGTTCCTCCTATTTGGCACTCAATCCGTTTATATCTCTTTCCCACTGACATTACTTTTGTTTTGGAGATGCTAATCTTCATACCATAGTCCTTACATTTCTGATCTAGCTCTGAAATATTACTTTGCAAACTTTCAGTAGAATATGCCATCACAACTAAGTCATCCGCATATGCGAGACTGCTTATTTTGTGTTCACCTATCTTAATCTCACCCAGCCAGTCTATTGTTTTCAACATATGATCCATAAATAATGTGAACAACAGTGGAGACAGGTTGCAGCCTTGTCTTACCCCTGAAACTACTGTGAACCATGAACTCAATTTACCATCAACTCTAACTGCTGCCTGACTATCTATGTAAAGACCTTTAATTGCCTGCAAAAGTTTGCCTCCTATTCCATAATCACGTAGAACAGAAAATAACTTCCTCCTAGGAACCCGGTCATATGCATTTTCTAGATCTATAAAACATAAATACAATTCCCTGTTCCACTCGTAACACTTCTCCATTATTTGCCGTAAGCTAAAGATCTGGTCCTGACAACCTCTAAGAGGCCTAAACCCACACTGATTTTCATCCAATTTGTCCTCAACTAATACTCGCACTTTCCTTTCAACAATGCCTGAGAAGATTTTACCCACAACGCTGACCAAAGAGATACCTCTGTAGTTGTTACAATCTTTTCTGTTTCCATGTTTAAAGATTGGTGTGGTTACTGCTTTCGTCCAGTCTGATGGAACCTGTCCCGACTCCCAGGCCATTTCAATTATCCTGTGTAGCCATTTAAGACCTGACATTCCACTGTATTTGATGAGTTACGACTTAATTTCATCCACCCCAGTCGCTTTATTGCACTGCGATCTACTGACCATTTTCTCCACTTCCTCAAATGATTTACTATTTTCATCAGCATTCCTGTCCCATTGTACATCGAAATCTGAAACATTACTGATCGTATTTTCTCCTACATTGAGCAACTCTTCAAAATATTCCCTCCATCTGCCCAAGGCATCAACAGGATTCACCAGCAGTTTTCCTGACCTGTCCAAAATATTTGTCATTTCCTTCTTACCTCCCGTTCGAAGACTGCTAATTACACTCCAGAATGGTTTTCCAGCAGCTCGACCCAAGGTCTCCAACCTGTTTCCAAAGTCTTCCCAAGATTTCTTCTTGGATGCTGCAATTATCTGTTTGGCTTTGTTTCTTTCTTCAACATAACTTTCTCTGTCTACCTGAGTTCTAGTATGTAGCCATTTTTGATATGCCTTCTTTTTCCTTTTACAGGCTGCCTTGACTGTGTCATTCCACCAAGCTGTTTGCTTCATCCTACCTTTACACACTACTGTTCCAAGACATTCTTTGGCCACTTCTAGTACTGTGTCCCTGTATCTTGTCCATTCCTTTTCCAGTGACTGCAATTGACTACATTCAACTAACTGGTACCTTTCTGAGATCACTGTTATGTACTTGTGTCTGATTTCCTTATCCTGAAGTTTCTCCACTCTTATCCTCATACACATGGACCTGACCTCCTGCACTTTCGGCCTCACAATACCAATTTCACTGCAGATTAAACAGTGATCAGTGTCATCAAAGAATCCCCTGAATACACGTATGTCCCTCACAGCCTTCCTGAATTGCTGATCTGTTATTATATAGTCAATGATAGATCTGGTTCCCCTGCCTTCCCAAGTATACTGGTGAATGTTCTTATGTTTAAAAATGGAGTTTGTGATTACTAAGCCCATACTGGCACAGAAAACCAAGAGCTGTTTCCCGTTCCTGTTGGCCTCCATATCCTCTCCAAATTTACCCATAACCTTTCCATACCCTTCTGTTCGATTTCCAATCATGGCATTAAATTCACCCATGAGCAGAACACTGTCCTTGTCCTTTACTCTAACAACCATATCACTGAGTGCATCATAAAAACTATCCATCTTATCTTGATCTGTCCCCTCACAATGCGAATATACTGACACAATCCTAATTTTCTTGCTAGACGCTGTCAAATCTATCCACATCAGTCGTTCGTTTACATACCTTATTGCAACTACACTGGGTTCCATTTATTTCCTGATGAAAAGCCCTACACCCCATTGTGCTACTCCTGCTTTGACTCCTGACAGGTAGACCTTGTATTCTCCCACTTCCTCTTCTTTCTCACCCCTTACCCGAATGTCACTAACAGCTAAAACGTCCAACCCCATCTTACTTGCAGCCTCTGCCAGCTCTACCTTCTTCCCAGAGTAGCCCCCATTGATATTAATAGCTCCCCATCTCGTTACCATTCGTTTGCCGAGTCATATCTTTGGAGCCCCTGGTTTGTCAATTAGAGGTGGGACTCCGTCACCTCCAAAGGTCCGAGGCATTTTGCTCTGATTGTTGCCAGCATCATATTTATAGTACCAGGGAAGCAGGTTGCTGGCCTTACTTGCCCCAGGTCCCATTGAGTTTTACCCCTAACAGTTGAGGGACTAACCGGTGGATTTGGTAGTCTTTGCAGTCTGAGCACAAAGGTGGCCACGACTCGGAATATGTCCGAGATGCCCAGCCTTATTCCAAAGAAACTGGTATCATGAATAGCTTCAGAAAAGATTTCCTAGCACTTAAATCTATATTCGATATTAACGGACTTCTCTTCTTCAGAAATGCTTTTCTTGCCAATGCATGTCTACATTTTATATCCTCTCTACTTCTGCCAGCACCAACTATTTTGTTGCGCAAATAGCAAAACTCATCTACTACTTTAAGCGTCTCGTTTCCTAATCTGATTGCCATAGCATCACCTGATTTAATTCAACAACATTTCATTATACTTGTTTTGCTTTTGTTGACGTTCATCTTATATCCGCTTGTCAAAACCCTGTCCATTCCATTCAACTGATCTTCCAAGTCCTTTGCGGTCTTTGACAGAATTATAATGTCATCGCCAAATCTCAAAGTTTTTATTTCATTTCCCTGAATTTTAATTCCTATTCCAAATTTTTCTTTTGTTTCCTTTACTGCTTGTTCAATGTTCAGATTGAATAACGTCGGGGATAGGCCACAGCCCTGTCTCTCTCCCCTTTCAACCACTGCCTCCCCGTTCATGCTCTCGAGTCTTCTAAATGCCATCTGGTTTCTGTGCAGGTTGTAAATAACCTTTCACTTCCGGTATTTACCCCTGCTACCTTCAGAATTTCAAAGAGAATATTCCAGTCTGCATTGTCAAAAGCTTTCTCTAAGGCTACAAATACTGTAAATGTAGCTATGTCTTTCCTTAACCTATCATCTGAGGTAAATCGTAGAGACAGTATTGGCTCACATGTTCCGGCGTTTCTCCAAATCCAAACTGATCTTCCCCGTGGTCTTCTTCTACCAGTTTCTCCATTCTTCTGTAAGGGATTCGTGTTAGTAAGTTACAGCCATGACTTACTGAACAGATAGTTTGGTGATTTTCACGAATGTCAACACCTACTTTCTTTGGAATTGGAATTACTACATTATTCCTGACGTCTGAGGGCATTTCGCCTGTCTCATCTATCTTGCTCACAGGATGGAAAAGTTTTGTCATGGCTGGCTCTCGCAAGACTATCAGTAGTTCTGAAGGAATATCGTCTACTCCCAGGGCCTTGTTTCGACTTACATCTTTCAGAGTTTTGTCAAATTCTTCTTGCAGTATCGTATTTCCCATGCCATCTTCATGAATACCCACATACCTTTCTATAATATTACTTTCAAGTTCATCTCCCTAGCATTCGGAGGACGATGGTTCATACCTGCGTCCAGCCTTCCTGATTTAGGCTTTCTGCGATTTCCCTAAATCACATCAGACGAATGCCAGGATGGATCCTTTGAAAGGGCATGGCCGACTTCCTTCCCTATCCTTCGTTAAGGCAATGGGACCAATGACCTCGCTGTTTTGTCCTGTCCCCCAACTCAACCAACCAACCAAGTTCATCTCCCTTGTACAGACACTATATATATTCCTCCCCCCTTTCAGCATTCCCTTCTTTGCTTAGGACTGGTTTATCATCTGAGCTCTAGATATTCATACAGCTGCTTCTCTTATAACACAAAACTGTACTATTTCAATTTCTTTATTGTTCATTTATCACTGTCCCAATGAAGTAGGAAGCTACCAGGGTGTTAAATGGTTGAAAACATGACTGACCTTTTCTCCAAACTTTATCTTTAATTATTCACAGCTGAGCACTTAAAGTGATCTGGTCCTAGGAAAAAGGTAAAAAATAATTTACACAGAAACATAGGCAGTCACTCACTGTAACATACAGTGGGATTACAGACTTTTTTAAAAACAAAGAGAGGAAGTTGTTTGGAAACTTTTTGAACACAAATTTAAATTACTGCCATGGGAGTCCACCAGTAGGGGAATTAAAAAATCTTTGAACTGTTCCCTCACAATAAAAGCAGATGATGTAGCGGAACAACCTTCTCCACGTAGTTCCTGCAGCATGAGGGTCCCATTTGCTGCTTCAAATTGTATAGTTATGTAATATACATGTCGTCATAACTATCCTGTCCACATTCTCTGGCACTGTGTTAATTCTCCTAAAATAATTCTAAATTTCTGAGCTAATTGCCCAAACGCATTTTCAGACACTCCACGAGCTCTGGATAGCCTGGCATTACAAGCAGTCATGATAATATCTCCACTTGCTTGATTTTTCGGATGTTGTTGTTGTTGTTGTGGTCTTCAGTCCTGAGACTGGTTCCATGCAGCTCTCCATGCTACTCTATCCTGTGCAAGCTTCTTCATCTCCCAGTACTTACTGCAACCTACATCCTTCTGAATCTGCTTAGTGTATTCATCTCTTGGTCTCCCTCTACAAATTTTACCCTCCACACTGCTCTCCAATGCTAAATTTGTGATCCCTTGATGCCTCAGAACATGTCCTACCAACCGGTCCCTTCTTCTTGTCAAGTTGTGCCACAAACTTCTCTTCAACCCAATTCTATTCAATACCTCCTCATTAATTATGTGATCTACCCATCTAATCTCCAGCATTCTTCTTTAGCACCACATTTCGAAAGCTTCTATTCTCTTCTTGTCCAAACTATTTATCGTCCATGTTTCACTTCCATACATGGCTACACTCCATACAAATACTTTCAGAAACGACATCCTGACACTTAAATCTATACTCAATATTAACAAATTTCTCTTCTTCAGAAACGCTTTCCTTGCCATTGCCAGTCTACATTTTATATCTTCTCTACTTCGACCATCATCAGTAATTTTGCTCCCCAAATAGCAAAACTCCTTTACTACTTTAAGTGTCTCATTTCTTAATCTAATTTCCACAGCGTCACCCGACATAATTCGACTACATTCCATTATCCTCGTTTTGCTTTTGTTGATGTTCATCTTATATCCTCCTTTCAAGACACTGTCCATTCCGTTCGATTGCTCTTCCAAATCCTTTGCTGCCTCTGACAGAATTACAATGTCATCAGTGAATCTCAAACTTTTTATTTCTTCTCCATGGATTTTAATACCTACTCTGAATTTTTCTTTTGTTTCCTTTACTGTCTGCTCAATATACAGATTGAATAAGATTGGGGAGAGGCTACAACCCTGTCTCACTCCCCTCCCAACCACTGCTTCCCTTTCATGCCCCTCGACTATTATAACTGTCATCTGGTTTCTGTACAAATTGTAAATAGCTTTTCGCTCCCTGTATTTTACCCCTGCTACCTTCAGAATTTGAAAGAGAGTATTCCAGTCAACATTGTCAAAAGCTTTCTCGAAGTCTACAAATGCTAGAAACGTAGGTTTGCCTTTCCTTAATCTTTCTTCTAAGATAAGTCGTAAGGTCAGTATTGCCTCATGTGTTCCAACATTTCTACGGAATCCAAACTGATCTCCCCTGAGGTCGGCTTCTACCAGTTTTTCCATTCGTCCGTAAAGAATTCGTGTTAGTATTTTGCAGCTGTGACTTATTAAACTGATTGTTTGGTAATTTTCACATCTGTCAACACTTGCTTTCTTTGGTATTGGAATTATATTCTTCTTGAAGTCTGAGGGTATTTCGCCTGTCTCATACATTTTGCTCACTAGATGGTAGAGTTTTGTCAGGACTGGCTCTCCCAAGGCTGTCAGTAGTTCTAATGGAATGTTGTCTACTCCACAGGGCCTTGTTTCGACTCAGGTCTTTCAGTGCTCTGTCAAACTCTTCACGCAGTATCGTATCTCCCATTTCATCTTCATCTACATCCTCTTCCTTTTCCATAATATTGTCCTCAAGTACATCGCCCTTGTATAGACCCTCTATATACTCCTTCCACCTTTCTGCTTTCCCTTCTTTGCTTAGAACTGGGTTTCCATCTGAGCTCTTGATATTCATACAAGTGGTTCTCTTTTCTCCAAAGGTCTCTTTAATTTTCCTGTAGGCAGTATCTATCTTACTCCTAGTGAGATAAGCCTCTACATCCTTACATTTGTCCTCTAGCCATGCCTGCTTAGCCGTTTTGCACTTCCTGTCGATCTCATTTTTGAGACGTTTGTATTCCTTTTTGCCTACTTCATTTACTGCATTTTTATATTTTCTCCTTTCGTCAATTAAATTCAATATTTCTTCTGTCACCCAAGGATTTCTACTAGCCCTCGTCTTTTTACCTACTTGATCCTCTGCTGCCTTCACTACTTCATCCCTCAAAGCTACCCATTCTTCTTCTACTGTATTTCTTTCCCCCATGCTTGTCAATTGTTCCCTTATGCTCTCCCTGAAACTCTGTACAACCTCTGGTCTAGTCAGTTTATCCAGGTCCCATCTCCTTAAATTCCCACCTTTTTGCAATTTCTTCAGTTTTAATCTACAGTTCATAACCAACAGATCGTAGTCAGAGTCCACATCTGCCCCTGGAAATGTCTTACAATTTAAAACCTGGTTCCTAAATCTCTGTCTTACCATTATATAATCTATCTGATACTTTCTAGTATCTCCAGGATTGTTCTATGTATACAACCTTCTTTTATGATTCTTGAACCAAGTGTTAGCTATGATTAAGTTATGCTCTGTGCATTTTTCGGATACAGTCTTAATAAATCATATTTTAATGGGGATGCTTTATCACCAACAATCACATGTGGCACTGCAACATCTGTATCAGGAAGTCTCTTATCTTCTGGCACTTGCAATTTGCCAAGTTCCAAGGCTTTCCCCAACATAGAATGGGCAAATTTGCCCCCATCACTATTATTACCATAAGACCCAATGTCTACGATTACGAACTTATAGTTCGCATCAACTAGTGCAAGAAGTACTATAGAATATGTTTGTTTGTAATTAAAAAGCTGGAAACCACTTTTTGGAGGAGCCACAGTAGCAATATGTTTCCCATCAATTGGACCTATACGATTGGGAAAATTCCAGACATCACAAAACTGTTGTGCTATGTGTTGCCAGTCTCCTGTCAGAGTTGAATTGCTTCAGGCAGCATTGTATCAATTATAACCTGACAGACGTCTTTCACTATATAATGGACAGTTGAATGTCCAAGTCAGAAGCTGAACGCCATTGTCAGGAAGGAGTCACCAGTTGCCAAGTACCTGAAAAACATTAGTCATGAATAAACAGCCATATAGAAAACTTATCTAGCACAACTTACAATGTACACAACTTTTCATAATTTGCTATATATGACATAACATGCATGTACATTACTATACAAATTGAACTTTCAAAAGTTTTGAAGTTCCATGCTTCCCATCTGTTGTCACAGTTTATCTATAGTGCACTTGCACTGTATGACAAATACATTACATCCAAGAATCCACGAAATAAGCATCAAACGAAAAAACTACAAAGAACGAAACTCGCGTCTAGCTTGAAGGGGGAAACCAAATAGCGCTATGGTCGGCCCGCTTCATGGCGCCGCCATAGGTCAAACGGATATCAACTGCGTTTTTTAAATAGGGACCCCCATTTTTATTACATATTCGTGTAGTACGTAAAGAAATATGAATGTTTTAGGTGGACCACTTTTTTCGCTTTGTGATAGATGGCGCTGTAATAGTCACAAACGTATAAGTACGTGGTATCACGTAACATTCCGCCAGTGCGGACGGTATTTCCTTCGTGATACATTACCTGTGTTAAAATGGACCGTTTATCAATTGTGGAAAAGGTCGATATCGTGTTGATATATGGCTACTGTAATCAAAATACTCAATGGGCGTGTGCTATGTATGCTGCTAGGTATCCTGGACGACATCATCCAAGTGTCCGTACCGTTCGCCAGATAGTTACGTTATTTAAGGAAACAGGAAGTGTTCAGCCACATGTGATACGTCAACCACGACCTGCAACAAATGATAACGCCCAAGTAGATGTTTTAGTTGCTGTCGCGGCTAATTCGCACATCAGTAGCAGACAAATTGCGCCATAATCGGGAATCTCAAAAACGTCGGTGTTGAGAATGCGACATCAACATCGATTGGACCCGTACCATATTCCTACGCACCAGGAATTGCATGGCGACGACTTTAAACGTCGTGGACAGTTCTGCCCCTGGGCACAAGAGAAATTACGGGACGATGACAGATTTTTTGCATGCATTCTATTTAGCGACGAAGAGTCATTCACCAGCAGTGGTAACGTATATCGGAATAAAATTCACTATTGGACAACGGAAAATCCACGATGGCTGCGACAAGTGGAACATCAGCGACTTTGGCGGGTTCATGTGTGGTGCGGGCATTATGGGAGGAAGAGTAACTGGCCTCCGTTTTATCAATGGCAATCTAAATGGTGCAATGTATGCTGATTTCCTTTGTAATGTTCTACCGATGTAACTACAAGATGTTTCACTGCATAACAGAATGGCGATGTACTTCCAACATGATGGATGTTCGGAACATAGCTTGCGGTGTAATAGTCACAAATATATGGCTCACAATTTTAGATGAAGAGTTGGTAACAAGTAGGTTTTTTAAATTAAAATACAGAATGTAAGTACGTTTGAACATTTTATTTCGGTTGTTCCAGTGTGATACATGTACCTTTGTGAACTTATCATTTCTGAGAACGCATACTGTTACAGTGTGACTACCTGTAATACCACATTAATGCAATAAATGCTCAAAATGATGTCTGTCTACCTCAATGCATTTGGCAAAACGTGTAACGACATTCCTCTCAACAGGGATTAGTCCACCTTCTGTAATGTTCGCACATGCATTGACAATGTTCTAACGCATCTTCTCAGGCGTTGTCGGTGGATCACGATAGCAAATATTCTTCAACTTTCCCCACAGAAGGAAATCCAGGGACGTCAGAGCCGGTGAACGTGCGGGCCATGGTATGGTACTTCGACGACCAATCCATCTGTCATGAAATATGCTATTCAATAGCTCTTCAACCACACATGAGCTATGTGCCAGACAGCCATCATGTTGGAAGTATATCGCCATTCTGTCATGCAGTGAAACATCTTGTAGGTACATCGGTAGAACATTACGAAGGAAATCAGCATACATTGCACCATTTAGATTGCCATCGATAAAACGAGGACCAGTTACCGTTCCTCCCATAATGGCGCACCACACATTAACCCGCCAAGGTCGCTGATGTTCCACTTGTCCAATAGTGCATTTTATGGCGGTATACGTTACCGCTGTTGGTGAATGACGCTTCGTCGCTAAATAGAACGCATGCAAAAAATCTGCCATTGTCCCGTAATTTCTTTCGTGCCCAGTGGCAGAATTGTACACGACGTTCAGAGTCGTCGCCATGCAATTCCTGGTGCATATAAATATGGTACGGGTGCAATCGATGTTGATGTAGCATTCTCGACACCGACGTTTTTGAGATTTACGATTCTGGCGCAATTTGTCTGCTACTGATGTGCGGATTAGCCGCGACAGCAGCTAAAACACCTACTTGGGCATCATCATTTGTTGCAGGTCGTGGTTGACGTTTCACATGTGGCTGAACACTTCCTGTTTCCTTAAATTTCGTAACTATCTGGCGAACGGTCTGGATACTTGGATGGTATCGTTCAGGATACCGAGCAGCATACATAGCACACGTACGGTGGGCACTTTGATTACAATAGCCATACATCAAACGATATCGACCTTTTCCGCAATTGGCAAACAGTCCATTTTAACACGGGTAATGTATCACGAAGGAAATACCGTCCGTACTGGCGGAATGTTACGTGATACCACGTACTTATACGTTTGTGACTATTACAGCACCATCTATCACAAAGCGAAAAAAGTGGTCCAACTAAAACATTCATATTTATTTCCGTACTACGCGAATATGTAATAAAAATGGGGGTTCCTATTTAAAAAACGCAGTTGATATCCGTTTGACCCATGGCAGCGCCATGAAGCGGGCCAACCACAGCGCCATCTGGTTTCCCCGTTCAAGCTAGACGAGTTTCGTTCTTTGTAGTTTTTTCGTTTGATGCTTATTTCGTGAGATATTTGACCCGGTCACTATCAATGGACCACCCTGTATATATACACAATGGAAAGGCCTATAGCTAGAAAGTTGTTTCAATAGCAAAACTTTTTGTAACAAGTATGAAGAAGTATCTGTTTCTTTACATTTGGCCAACCAAAGCATTCATTTACAAACTCAGACAAATTTCTACGACAGATGGTGGAGCTTCAGCGAGTGTAACAGTGGCCTTCACAGAGTTAACAAGTGTTACATCAAGTATAGTGTGGGCCTTATCCATGAAACTATCCCATATTGGTTCAAATGGCAAAAATTTATGAACTGACAACAAGAGGTATTGTGCACCACTTGTTTTTCGCAAAGTACTTCTTGAGAACTAAAACTGTATTAATACACAGAGTGGAGAAAAAAAAGAAACAGACGCAGTTACTTGTATTTTGCTCACAGTTTCACATGTGGAATAGCATTAACTAAAACTGTACAGTAACTTAAGTCTATGTGGTGACAAAATTTCAAAATATGTTTAATACAGGTAGTTTACAACAAACTGCATGTAACAGAAGTGACAGCAAAAACACATTCATGGAAATGTCCAACTGATTTTACCTTAAACGCACCATCACCTTCTGCCGTGGTGATATTGGCTGTCTGAACCTCGAGTCCTCTTTTATAATCATGGACTGGATCTTATTTAGCAAGAAAAAAACTGCTGTTTCGACATTCTAAAATATTTGAAGAAGGACTGTTCCTCGTCTTCCAGCTCCTTGTATAGTGTATGGAACTCTCCGTCGTCGTCTCTGCGTTTCAACATATTTCTAACCCACATCCTCCTCCGCTGCATTTCTTCTTCTTCATCAAGTGTTATCGCAATCACTTCCAAACTTCTTAAATTGAATTTAAGCATCTTCGCGCTTCCGGTAGTTCCTTCGTCAGTCGTCACACAAACTACAAGTACAGCCTGCTGTACTTGTAGTGTCTGAACACTGCAGCCAGCCAAAGAGATTATCCGTGGTGTCAGCTGACTGGGACTATCATGTTGCGTGTTTGTATTGTTGTAATGTGTTTACACCGTAATTGCCGAACACAAACAATTTAATGTCACCGAAAACAGTCCAATAAGTGTACTTCACTTCATGAATTACAGTACGGTTTTAGTAGTCGAATCTCAACTAAAAACTGACGGAAAGTAAATGAATTTGGTGCAAGAGTGGTACAACTATTCATTAAGGTCAATGATTTAAGATCGTAAACAAACACGGAAAGAGCGACGTAAGGCGTTCAAATTACATAAGTACTTCGAATGGGGGGGTAAGACTTACGTTTCGAGTCCCAGTTTCGCTTACTTAGTTACTGAATCGGAATGGTGCCCTTAGAATGAGAATAATAAAACACGATAATTTTGCATTTATGTGTACTATTACTGCTGTGTACGTGCGGGGTGTCGAATGGTGTAAAACCTGTACACAGTAATAAATGAGAGCTCAAGACGACACAATGGAGAAGAGATTCGAGCTTGGTGGTCCAGATCGCAAATTTTTCGAACTGAAACGACTGGTTTCTGTGGGCAGCATACGGCTTGCTACCCGTTACGAGGTTGGAAGGAGACAGCTTCTCGCATTTGTCATGGGGTACGTGGTTGTTTATTATTAAATTTCTTAATAGATAGCAAAGCTTGGACAGTTGAAATTTGGCAACGGATTTTTTTTTTTCCGAATGTGTGATGTAGCTTGTGCTAATACGAAGGAATGGTTCTCGGTTCATTGATTAACACATTAAATGTTATTCTGTTCCGTGAGACGGATTCTGTTGCTTACTATGATGGTGCTTAACAAACATATTTAACGTTGACAGTGTTTCATCAGTCAACAGTGAGTAGGCTATGCTTGATGTGAAGCCATTTTAGTGCCTTCTGCACGTACTTACCAAATCTTTTCTCGCTCTCCCATTATATCCCAATAATATGTTCCATAATTTGAAAACAATCGCTGGGAACGACATTTGTTTATTACATAACTGCAACGTTCTGCTTCGTCTCCTTGGCATCATCCAGGTTTCTATCATCTGTACAGAATAAGCCAGTTTGATGACTCAGTTAATGAGGCTGGTTACAACTTCTAAAGTAAACAGTGATCATTGTGTTTATTTACTTTGAAGATTGAGAACCATTCTAACATTCTACTGAACAGGTATGGGTAAACGGCTCGAAAGCCACAGACTGATAGTGGTTAGGTGGTAATCCAAAGGGTGATTTAGGCTCGCGTATCTGTTTCATAATCTAGTAGTATATATGCTACAATAAAGAACAGATCATTTGACATAAGAGAACGAAAAGTTCAATAGTAATGGTTGTCATCCAAGTATCTTTAATCCTCAGTGTGTTCTAAAAGCAAATACAATTAACATCTGTAAGAGCATAACAAATTTTCATTCATGAACATCATTTTATTAACTTGATGTTGCATGTGTTAAGTTAATTGCATGATTTGAATAAAATTGGTGTAGGGTTATAATGCTACATTTAAAATGGATTATTTTTGTGTATGATTATATGCAGTTCATTTAATGATTGGTAAGTAGCACAGTCTCTGTTAGTTCCTCCAATGTTGGCAACAAGTTTCGTCCAATGAACTCCATCAGCTGCCAGGTTTTCAGCTTCTTCCCAGTCCATGTCCATACATTGAAAATCCTTTGCAAAAGTTCATTTCCAGACATTATAAGGTCTTTTACTTCTGTATCCATCCATTGTGTTCCACATCAATTCTGATTTGGCAATTCTTCCACCTTTCAGGAGTAGAACATGATCTGCAAGCATGTCTTCTTTCAGCAGTGACTTTATGCACGCTGCATAGAACACTTCTTGTCAGCACTTCATCATTTGAATTGTGGTCATAATGGCTGATCAAAAAATTTGCCTCAAGAATTGTTGGTGAAAATTATTGAACTTGTGTGCTAATTTTGCCGACTTTTTCCAGGTATCGGATGTATATATATCCATTGGCAGGATGCCATATATGATCTGAATTCATTGGAAAACAGCAGAAGTTTTTCTAGTTCTGCTTATGATGTCTGCATCTATGTCCCCGTTGTTATAGATACAGCTGTCGAGATACAGAAATTGGTCAGCATCTTGTAGTACCTTCTGTTGCGCTATAATTTGAGGAGATACATTTCCAGTTTTTATACTCATGGTTTTTGTTTTATCATTGTTTATTTTTTGTCCCATAGTCATTACGTCTGGTTTGGTAGCCATTAGTTGTAAAGTTCGTGGTGTTCCTACCAGAAGAATGAAGTTGTCAGCAAAATCCAGATGTGTAAGCCAAGATTTCTCATTCAGTCATAGCCACATGTGGGAGTTGTGCATAGTTTTTCATATTATGAAGTCTAAGACTAATGTGAAAAGGAATGGTTTCAAAGTGCATCCTTGCCAGTGTCTTGTATCCATTGTAGAAGAACGAGGCAAAAGACTTTGTCTGGTACCAAGACAGTTTGGTTACATTTCCTTTCTTAAGTAGTTTAACGATGATGCAATGCCTCCAGTTTTGTGGAATTTGCCTTGTTTGCCAACAGGTACTGCACAGTTTAGTAAGGTGATGAATTGAATTTGGATCTCTATATTTCAAAATTTCAGCTGACATCACCTCCAAACCAGCTTCTTTATTGTTTGTAAGTGTTCTGCTTGCTGTGAATACCTCTACTTCTCTGATATAACCTATTCTTACCATTAGCTCTTGCCTTTTTGGGTCATTTTTGAAGTTGTAGGTTTTAAGTGATTGGGCTGGTGTAAGTACCAGCACATCAGACAGCTTGTTCATCTTTTGTGATCAGAAGTTTGCTATTTTTATCCTTTACAGGGCAAACTGTGGGCCCCAGAAAGTTTTCGGACAAGATGGATGTCATTTTGAGAGACAGCATTTTGTGCCCTTCTAATTTTTCATTCAAGACACCCTTTTTTTTCCAACTGCTTTTGACTGTGCAGTCTAACTCAGCCTGTGAAGTAGCTTAGATTTAATGAAAATGAACAATTTTGTCTTTGAAATTATTCACTTTACTAGTGATACATGTTTAAATTAAATAAGAAAAATTATGTACCTCAAGCAATAATCATTTCCACGGGTATTGTGTCCTGTCCTGGAATGAAAGGTCCTATCATTAGATGCTGGCTTGACTGTGAATGGGCAGTTAGTGGTAGGTCTTGGGTTCTGAATGAGGGAGGCAGAGATCAGTGGAAACCCGAGTAACTAAACTCGTGCCCCTTACTATCAAGTTTTAAGCACTAAAACTCAGCCAGTGTGATGCAAATTACATATTTATAAATGATATAGTGGATAATGTCGTTAGCTCCATGATGTTTGCAGAGACGTGATTGCCCGTAAGAAAGTGGCAATGTCAAGAGATTATTGAACTGAGTGATGAATGATCAAGGGACTGGCATGTGATCCTGCTTGTAAATAAATTTAACTTATTGCACATACATAGGGGAAGATATGCACTGTTGCATATTTATGCTGTTGGTGATAAATTACTGAAGCAGTAATTGCTGCAGGGATACCTAGCAGTGACCTTAAGTGAAATGACCACATAAATAAATGGTAGAACAGCAAGTGCTAGACTGTAATTAATAGAAAGAATTTTAAGGGAATATAATTCATCCATGAAAGAAAACACTTACAAGATACACATTCAACCAATTCTTGTGTATTGATCATCATTATGGGACCCATACCAGGTTGAATTAATAGAAGAGGCAGACAAGATTCAATGGAGAATGACACGTTTTGTCGCAGGATCATCTAGTTGGCATGAGAAGGGTATGGAGATGCTCAATAATCTCTGGTTTCAGATGCTACAAGAGAAATGGCATGCATCACGGAGAGGCTTGCTGTTGCAATTCCAAGGGAGTACACTACGGGAAGAGTTGGACAGCATATTACTTCCTACCACATATGTCTCACAAAAATTACCACAGTGAGAAAATTCAAGAAAACAGAACAAATTCAGAGATTTACCGACAAACATTTTTCCATGCACCACTCGCGATTGGAACTAGGCGGGGGTTTAGATAGTGGCATCAGAAGTACCCTTTGGCACACACTGTCTGTCGGCTTGTGGAGTGTAGATATAGATGGGAAGCTTGCTGTGTCCAGTGTCAGGGTGAAGCAAATAGAAAAGGATTGAAATCTTTTAATAGTCAGCGATTTGAACTTACGGCAAGTAATGGTACTCATTTGGGAAGTGGTTTCAGGATTAGGAAGGATCACCTTGTGCAATCTGTGTGTATGCCTGAAGGACTCACTCATTGTTTTGAAGAGGCTGATCTGGTAGCCATTGGGTGAACAGGGTGCTATCAGCTGCAGATTGTGGCACACACATGAATGAACATTGTTTATCGTCTCAACTTTGAGTTATACTTTGATAATTCCAGTGACTGGCCGAGAAGTGTGAGAAGACCGGCCTTACTCATGGAATTTCAAGGAATTGCACAATCTGCAACATTTCCTCAGAACTGATCATGGCCCACTGGTTCGGAGACCAGTGGAGAACCTGAATTGGAGACTGAAGTTTCTGCGTCATTCTAGCCTGCTACTTCCTTCACTAGTGCCACAGGGTTCAGAAATGTATAATCCCTCCTAAATGGCTCATGGATGCACTACTGATAAGATGTTGTTACCAAGTTAGCTTTGTGTGGGGTGGACACAAGAGTGTCTTAGATTAGGTGACTCTACAACCTGTTCAGGGAATTACAATGAGGCTATTAAAATCTTTGTCATCATCTACTTAAGCATTCACAGCAAAGTGCCCAAATTTGATTTACTCCTAAAAAGAAATGAAGTTAACATAAGACTAGTTACAGAAAGGTTTCGAAAACTGGAAATTGAGAGCAGTAATTATTTTAAGGTAAATCTTAGTTTATATTGAAAAGAGAGGCTAATGGGAAATGGTGTGGTGTATTAGTTGCAGTGTGAAAGTAACTCATATCTACCAAGATATAAATTGAGGCTGCCTTTGAGATTGTTTGATCAAGACTAAAGACTCAGTATCGAGGGTGGGCATTAACTTGTAATTAGGTCCTGCTATTGACCTTCAGACTCATCCCAGATCGAACAGCAAACTTTAGAGAAATATCTGCTCACTAAATACGTATGTTCTGTAAACAAACAATGGAAGGTCCAGAATGGAATAATGACAATATTATGAAAAGGATAGATTGCTACTTACCATATAGTGGAGGTGTTAAGTCACAGATAGGCACAACTCAAAGAGTGTCAAACAAGTAAGCTTTGGGCCAAAAAGGCCTTCTTTCAAATTAGACATCACACACACACACACACACACACACACACACACACACACACACACACACACACACACCAACTCATTCATGCAAACACAAATCACACACATGTGACCACTGTCTCTGGATGCTGAGACCATCTCTGCTCTAAGGTGATTAGCAATCTATCCTTTCCATGATACTGTCTATGTTATGCAACTGTACTATCATTAGTGGAGGAGACTTTAATCATCCAATGGTCAGCTCAGAAATGTACACATTTGCAAGTGGAAAGTGTGATAAGACATCCTGCAAAACAGTACTAAATGCTTACTCTGGAAACCACCTAGAACCGAAATTTTGGAAGTGCACTCATAGCAGAAATACACTGGTGAGCCAGAACATTATGATCACTGCCCACTGCGACATTGAATGGCACCTGGTAGTGTTTGAGGCATGTGATGCAGCAAAAGGAAAGTATACAAGCACAGCATAGACAAATGGGGAATTGTTCTAGTGATGATTTGAAGTGCAAATGAGGAAATATGACATAAACAACTTTGACAAATGACAGATTGTTATGGCCAGGTACCTGGGAATTGGCATCTCAGTAATGGTGAAGCTGATCAACTGTCCACTTTCCACTGTCATTAGCTTCCATGGAAAGTGATTGAAGAGTGGTGAAACTGCAAGCAGGTGACATGGTGTTGGATGTCACATCTCATCACAGAACATAATGGCCAGTGGCTTACCCACACAGTAAATTGGGATAGGCGGCGATCAGTGGCAGATCTGATGATAAGAGTTCAAAAGATGGACCAACATGCTGATAAGCACTAGTGCAGCACTTGTTAATGTTAGTGTTTTGGCAGAATAGTTCAAGAAATATCCTTAAATTGAAAGGCAAGGTGGCTGGAATTGGCTTTTGCAGTGTAGACACCACCAAGCGCAGCTCTTGTGCCAGGCTCTCTTGTTGCATCAAGCATTTTTTTGACTGTTTACTTGGTCTGTCATTTACCACAAACTTTGTTTTGATATCTTTAACAATTTGTAAAACAAAAGGAGTTCACATCATATTTAGCTAATAGTAAGTAAAGGATCACGTCAGATAGTTCATGAAGTTTTCACAATGGATGAATGGGGACAAGTTGTTGCTGATGTCCCACTGGTTTCAATTTTGGGACCAATTATGTTAGTACTGTATATAAATAGCCTTCCATCTTTATCTGGTATAACAGAAATAGTGTACTTTGCTAATAAAGCAATCCCTCTATTTAAGCCCAATAGAAGAGCAACAATAGAAGGAGCAAGGAACAAAGTATTCAGAAAAATTATTGTTTGTTTCTCAGTAAATGCTACCACTTAACTTAGAAAAAACAAGGTTGATTCAATTCTGTACAAAGTGGGATATATCGTCATGAATAACAATAGTGCTTGGTTGAAAGGAAATATTTAACACTGAATGTACCAAATTGTAGGTTGTGCATACTGATCAAAACTGGAACTCAACTATTACTGACCTTCCCAAGTGCCTGAGATAAGGAATATTTTTTTCTATGTGTGTTTGTTGATTATGATGGTGAAGGTCTCAGAAAGTTACTGATTTTGCTAATGTTTTAAGGAATAATGTCCTCAGACCTTTCTATACACAGGCACAAAATACCTATTGCACAATAGTGTGTAAGGATACCTGGTTTCCACCATCGAAGTCACATACACAACTACCTATAAAAGAAACTAGGAGTACAAACAACATCCTCACAATAAATGTACACTCTTATGAAGTTAATTGTGAGCAACTAGTCGAAATTTTAGAAAAATACCAGTATTCATAAATATAACACTAGGAATGAAAAAAAGGCTCTACTAACCTTACTCTTCCACAGGAAGGAGCAAAGTATGTATTCGTAAAAATATTCAGCCAAGTCCCTTTGCAGTAACAGTGCTGCTGTGGAGTGAGAGTTTTAAAAACACATGGAAATAATTTATTCTTGACAAATCCTTCTACTTCATAGATTAATTTCTGAACGTTTGGAATTTATATGTGTTTGGGTTTATCATTGAAAATACTGTTTATTCAACACAATCATAAAATGAATTAAATTGTGTAACAATCAAACTGCAAAGAATATCCATCTGTCATTCTTTTGTTCTACATCTACATCTACATCTACATCCACATCCATACTCCGCAAGCCACCTGACGGTATGTGGCGGAGGGTACCTTGAGTACCTCTATCGGTTCTCCCTTCTATTCCAGTCTCATATTGTTCGTGGAAAGAAGGATTGTCGGTATGCCTCTGTGTGGGCTCTAATCTCTCTGATTTTATCCTCATGGTCTCTTCGCGAGATATACGTAGGAGGGAGCAATATACTGCTTGACTCTTCGGTGAAGGTATGTTCTCGAAACTTTGACAAAAGCCCGTACCGAGCTAATGAGCGTCTCTCCTGCAGAGTCTTCTACTGGAGTTTATCTATCATCTCCGTAACGCTTTTGCGATTACTAAATGATCCTGTAACGAAGTGTGCTGCTCTCCATTGGATCTTCTCTATATCTTCTATCAACCCTATCTGGTACGGATCCCACACTGCTGAGCAGTATTCAAGCAGTGGGCGAATAAGTGTACTGTAACCTACTTCCTTTGTTTTCGGATTGCATTTCCTTAGGATTCTTCCAATGAATCTCAGTCTGGCATCTGCTTTACCGACGATTAACATTATATGATCATTCCATTTTAAATCACTCCTAATGCGTACTCCCAGATAATTTATGGTATTAATTGCTTCCAGTTGCTGACCTGCTATTTTGTAGCTAAATGATAAAGGATCTATCTTTCTGTGTATTCGCAGCACATTACACTTGTCTACATTGAGATTCAATTGCCATTCCCTGCACCATGCGTCAATTCGCTGCAGATCCTCCTGCATTTCAGTACAATTTTCCATTGTTACAACCTCTCGATACACCACAGCATCATCTGCAAAAAGCCTCAGTGAACTTCCGATGTCCAGAGACAACATCTGTGATCAAAGAATCTACATGGTACATATAATACAGCAGACAATTTGCGGTACACACCACTCTCCATATGAGTGACAGTGATATTTGGAGTTGAAGCATACATGATGACTAGAAAGAGTAATGACTGAAGGTTTACTCAGAAACACAGGCAATGTTAGTAGAAAGCTGGGAACATCGAGTGTCATCGTGGAATCGTAATTGGTAGTGTTCAATGTTAGATGCTCTCTCTGAACTGGTGTTTGCCTCACCGATGTAAATGCTGGCTTAGATCTGTCAATGGATATTGTGATGGAAGTGCCATTGATCGAATATTCTGTCGTGGCATGCCAGCGTGTATAGGGGCCATCATACAGTAGTTGTAGATGTTTTCAAATGGCATCATGTCAGATGAAAATCTGCTTGCAGGAATGCAAGATATAGAGAAAGAATGGTTGTTGGATAGGGTGCTTCGTTGAAACAGCAGGGTGGGTCTTCAATTGTAGGTATTCAGCTAAATCTTTTTCTTCAGTGACATTCTTTGATATATCAGAGAAGAATTTTTTAGATAGTTGCAGTGTTTACCCATACACTAATTCAGCTGATGTCACTTTTGCGTCGGACCATCCTGATTTAAGTTTTCCATGATTTCCCTAATTCGCTTCAGGCAAATGTCGGGATGGTTCTTTTGAAAGTGCATGGCTGATTTCCTTCTCCATCCTCCCCTAATCTGACCTTGTGCTCTCTCTCTAATGACCATGTTGATGGGACGTTAAACACTAATCTCTTCCTCCACTTGTCACTTCTGGGTCATTTTTAAAAGCAATCTGGAAATTTAATAAGACAATAAGAACACTATGAGTCAAATGTTCTGTGGCATGGAGTCTTAAGTGAGATCTTTAATGTCAAAGGAGCTGTTCCAGAGAACCATCAGCGGTGGGCTGATAGGCATAGATTCCACTTTGATTGATACCAGGCAAAAGTGGAAGTATTTCACAGAGACATGACTTGAACTACTTGCCCTCATCAATAGAGTTGCATAGGGGTACACAAAAAATGGGCAATCCACTGAGAAAGGAAGGGCATGCCTATAGTTATTGCTGTTGCATCCTTCATTGAATATGTTTCATACCGATGAGAAAAACGGTTTATCGCTGTCAGGCAGTATGGGCTCCTTCAGACAGTCCTAAAAGTCCCACAGTGTCAGTATGGACACGTTTAAATGGTTGACTTGCTGGGGTGAAAATACCAAGCAAAGCCAGAATGTGCTGAGTTATTTTTTTGCAACTGCAACAATACCCTGGCAGACAAATGATTTGCAATCCTGCTTGGTATTTGGCCAAAGAATTGCCTTTTTCACTAATCGTGTACTAGCTTTTACTCCTGGATGAGGGAGGCTGCGAAGAGAGAAAATTGCTTGCTGGCAGAAATGTGGAGTTACGACTGATTGCACTTACGACATTGATACATCACGGTTTAATGCTACTTCAAGCATAGTATTTGAATATGCCGGAGCTATAAGCCTGATGATGCTATGAGAAATGTATTCAACTTGTTGTCTCCATTCAGAGCGTCAGCAAGTGCTATGAAATCAAGTTCATCCATGAGGGCGTCAATGCGAGATGGCATCTGCAGGTCCAGTCTGATGACCATCAACATGTGGTATATCTGTACTGAACTTTCGAATGAAATCTAAATGCTGCACCAGGTGCAATGATGCCTTGTCTGGCTTCTGGCACATAGTAAAAGTGAGGTGACTATGCTCTTTGATAAGGATGAAGTGACTACTTTCAAGTATGTGCCAAAAGTTTTTGATTGAGACATAAGTCACATGCAGTTCACAGTCATATGTGGACCAATTTGCTTGTGGTAGTCATGTTACCAGTCAAGTTTTACAAATTGTTGTAATTTAGCTCCATTGGTAGTTTATGATACATCCACTGTATATATGAGAGCTGTGTCAGAGTATGAGCTAATAATGCTGTGTCTGAAATAGCAACTTTTATTCTGGCAAAGGATGCTTTCATTTTAATCAGTCTTTTGCTCTATGCCTTGAGGCTTTTGTGAATCTTTTAGAAACTTGGAGTACCAGCAAAGCTTGATTGTACACAAAACCTTGATATAAACTAAACAGCTCCAGAAACAGCAAAATTCATGTATTGTTGTGTGCTGTGCAAATTGCTAAATAGCTTCCAGTCAGTCTTGAAGTGACAGGATTCCTTTTGCATTGACAAGGTACACGAAGAAGCTGTGTTACTGTAATGTGGACAACATTACAAGCTGTTCATCAAGATGGACATAACTGTGTAAGTCTCTAGTTGTCTTGCCCATGAAGTGCTGGAAAGGTGGTGACATCGCACGGTTCAAAAGGCATTAGCACAAATATGTATAGTCAAAATAAAATAGAAATAGTGGTTTTGGTTATACCTTCTGGTACAGTTGGTATATGCTGAGAACCATAGCTGAGGTCTTTGTTGAAGAAAGCTGTCTTTCCATGAATGTGCATAACGAATTCTTCAATATGTGACAGAAGGTAGATGTCAGACATTGTTCTGGCACTAAGCTAATGAAAACCATCTTGAGGGTAGCTCACATTTCTCACATTAGGTTCAATGTGAAGTGGTGATGACCAGCTACTATCTAATGGGTGACAGATACCTTGTGGTTTGTATCTTGAATTTATCTGGTGGTAGCTAATGAGGCATTATGGAAACTGGTCGGCCTGCTGGGACGTCAGTTTGGTGCACCGATGAGTGTTTTGCCAATACTGGAGAGGTAATGGATGGGCGACTTCAGGTAACAGGTGAAGCAGGTCGTTGTGTGGTGAATCGCCATTGATAACTTTGATACCACCTTGGTTACCATGGTGTCAGTGTCCATGATAGACAACTGTGTGGTAAAGTCAGGCATGCATCAATGGCAGTTATCTAGAAGGTGGCCATAAAATAATAAGTCTGCTCCATCAGTCAGTCAGAGCACGTCAGTGAAATAGAATCTACATTTGAATTCACATTGAAGATTGGAGTTGAGATGCAAATAGATATGTCTGTAGGCCTTGATGGAAGATCCTGGAACAGTGTACAGGTGACTGCCATTGGGATTTCATCTTGAAAGATGAAAAGAAGGGTAAACTGAGACATCAACTCCCATATCAATGAAGAGTGGTTTGTTATAAACTGGTAATGGTGGTTGCCCTGGAATCAGCTGCTGTCACTACTGATTTCTGGCAGCATTTTCCCTGTCAGAGAGAGGTTAACACTGCTGGGCTGCAGCTCCTAATTTTTTGTGATACTGGAAGATATTATTTATGGTGGATGAGCACTGGTTTCTGATGGAAGATCATCACAATTGCAACACATTGCTGGAGTGCCAGATTTGTAGGGCTGTGACTTGCTTAGATAGGTCAATTACTTTCATTTTCAGTACTTACAGAGGACTCTACATCCTGGCAGAAGTGGTTGTGACACCTGTGAATGGATATAATTTGACTTAAGAGCCAGATATCCCTCAGGGTATATTTGTTTGTTGCATTGTGTACCAGTGTGCAAAGACATCAATGTAGTTGGGTTGGTGTGTGGTTGCCAAGTTCTTTGGTATGAAACAATTTTTCAAGTCACTTGATGATGGCATTTTTCTCAGGTCTTGTCAGTGTGGGTAAAGTCAAATTGGGTTTCAAACTGCATGAACCACAATACTGGATTGTCGAACCAGAATTGTTCAGGCATGCAATTTAATTTTTCATAAGTGTAATGCAATTTTCCAGCAGGTGTTTCAGTGTCTTGGGGGCACCATATGTCATGTAAAAATACTATTTATTTCGACACAACATACAATTGTTAGTTACAATGCAGAACCATCAAACTGCAAACGATATCTATATATTATTCATTTGTTCAAAGTTCAGGGAAACGTGAATAATCAAAGAATCTACACTGCACATGAAATACGGGGTGAGGCAGTGAAACGGCACGATTTCGATAGTGGTTGTCGGGCGCGGAGGGGGGTTGCGAGAGTGGGGGAAGTGACCTTGGGCGTCTAGAGTGGTGGAAGTTTTAGTAGCCATGGAGCGTTGGTCGAGTGCGCAGCGTGCATATGCCGTAAAGGCATATTACAAAAACGCGGATAGTGTGGTTGGTGCTCAACGCGCCTTTCGTCGTGAATTCAACCTGCCGCCACGGGCTCCCGTGCCATCAAGGAAAGCCATTCTCCTTTGGGTTAAAACCTTTGAAGCTACTGCTAGCACAACAAAGAAAAGAGGCGGCAGCACAAAAACAATCCGGACACCCGAGAACATTAATCGTGTGCGCGAAGCGTTGGGATGAAGTCCGCGAAAATCCGCGAGACGGCACAGCCCAGAACTTGGTCTCAGCAATCGATCAGTAAGACGGATTTTGAAGAGTGACCTTCACTATCATCCATACAAAATTCAGGTAGTGCAAGCCCTTAAACCTAATGACTACAATAACCGTATACGCTTTTGCCAGTCAATGCTTAACGTTATTGAACGAAATGAAGAAAGAGTGCATAACTTATGGATGAGTGATGAAGCCCACTTTCATCTTAGTGGGTACGTAAATAAGCGAAACTTCAGATATTGGTCCTCAGATAACCCGCACGAACTTCATGAAAAACCTCTCCATTCTGAAAAAGTAACAGTCTGGTGCGCAATGTCATCTCGTGGAATCGTGGGGCCCTATTTTTTTGAAGATGAAGATGGCAACACAGTGACGGTAAACTCTGGACGTTATGCTGACATGTTGACCATTTTTGGTCTGCCTGGAATTGATCGACATGATCCAGATGCTGAAACACTCTTCCAGCAAGATGGTGCAACAAGCCATACTGCTAATGTCTCAATGGAATTGCTCAGACTTGCATTTCCACGACGTCTAATCAGCGGGAATGGCGATTTCCCCTGGCCTGCCCGTTCACCAGATCTGACGGCACCAGACTTTTTTCTTTGGGGCTACCTCAAGTGCAAAGTCTTCCAGGAAAATCCACTAAGAACAAAAGAAGACCTGAAGGAGCGAATTCGACAGGAAATTAACAACATTCCAGTACAGATGCTACGAAACGTCATGGGACAATTTCATCTCAGGCTTAGACAATGTGTGCAAAACCAAGGACGACACCTCACTGACACCATATTTAAAAAAATGATTGTTTTTAAGTTAAATCTTTAATTTCCACTCTTGTACTTGAGATCCATGTTCAACTATTATGATTTTACTTGTAAATAAATCTTTGGTGGTTTTACAAAATCGTGCCGTTTCACTGCCTCACCCTGTATAACAGATGATTTACCATCTGCAGGTTATGAAGTTTGTTGTAGATTAAGATTAAAGTGAAGTTTCAGTTATGTAAATGACCAGCATACAGCCACACTTTCACAGAGAAACTGTATCTTGTTTGTAAACCTACTGACACATTCCACACCACAGTGAGATGTCACAAATGTAAGACACTGAATATGTAATGTAACTGATAGTAGCCATGGATATAACATTTACTATTCTCCTGAAATAGTAATCAGCTGCAGAGCTTCACAAGCACTGTGTGTGTATGTGTGTGTGTGTGTGTGTGTGTGTGTGTGTGTGTAAAAGAAAGAAAGAAAGAAACTTTATGAAACTGAGTTTTAAACCTGAGACCTTATGCATTGTAGGTTATTGTATTGAACGGCTCCTTCAGTACTGTTTCACAATTGATCTGGAGAAAACAAGCTTTTAGCTCCTGAGAGGTAGAGTCTACCAATAGGAACTGTACTAAGTAACTCAAGGAGTTAGAGGGATATGTAACTGAAGACTCATTGTTTATGGAGACTGATATTGATTTTCTGACTGATTCCCAAAAAGAATTTAAAGTCATGTGAAGCACCCTGTGATAACTTGGTTTTAGACACAACCTTCTTTATCAAGTTAAGTTTGTATCGTGCTATGATTGTCAGATGTTACAGTAAAACAAACAAATCATTAATCATAGATAATCAAAGAAGAATACTATGCAGCAGAATTATAATCAATGTCAGTCTTAACCTCACACAGAAGTCATGTTAAGGGAAGTGGGAACAGATACACAAAACAAACACTGCAGATGAATTAATTTAATTCAAATTTTTAAGCATGTCCCTACAGCACTTTGAATCTCGATTTTTCTTAGAGCAAACAAATGTAAGATTAAATGAAAGCAGTGCAGGGGATGGGTAACACATGGGTTTAAAGCGTCTTGGGTCAGGATGATAGAGCTGTACCTACTCCAGAGGACAGCTTGTAGTCAACAGTTAAAATTCAATTCACATCAGTACTGTAAAATCCCGAAGTGTATTATCAGAAAAGTGAAACGCTACTATACACAAAAAATAATTAAAAGAACTAAGGATAAGCAAAACACAGTGTGGAGAATTATTAAACAAGACACAAATAAAACAAGTGAATGAAATATTGTCACCAGGTAATATCTCTGTCAGAAATGGTGGCACACGGTGATTATTCACCAGTAGTTTCAGTGATTACTTTCTTACGTGATTGCGAATATAAACAACTATTTACAGAGGCATTAGATTTACTCTGGTATACACAGCTTCCACCATCAATGGGTATTAGTTTCAAAACTACAACTGCTCAGAAGATTGCTGTGATCACTATTTAATATCCTTTTTTGTGTTTTTTGCAAGTTGCTGATATCATCTGCTGTCATGATTGGAGCACTAATAAGCTATCTTTGTAATTAGTCAGTGACTCAAGGCATGTTCCCTGACACACTGAAATATGCAATAGTAGCATCCACCTATGAGAACTGAGATAAGAAAATCACTTTTAATTACTTATCCACTTCACTCTGTCTTGTCTTTTCAATAATCTTTGGAAGAATGGCTTACTATTTAATACCAATTCATTATTTACAGCTTAACTTGTTAACTTTCGTAACATATTCTCTTCAGAGAAAACTATTTGCCTGCTGGTAATGGAAGTAAATTTTACTGTTTGTACACTACATGAAATTATTTGTTCCAGCTACCTAAAAAGCTTAACTGGAATTGACGTGTGGTGAAACCAATTAATACACTTAGTTCAGCATGGTATTCACAGAAAACTACCACACAAAATGCATTATCTTGAAGAGCCGGGTTGTGGCCTGTCGAACTTTTCCATCTTGTTGTATTAGGTACACTGGTGTGAAAAATGAAAGGACAAAAATAACTTTATCATTATGTGTCACTGCCAACTTGCATGGCTCGATGGAACTTGAACCATACATAGAAAGAACTGCTAGAGTGTAGTACAGAAGGTAACTGAAAGAAATATGCAATGAAATGAACAGAAGTGACAATCTTTTTCATGGACATTAAAAAGGCAAAACTTGTTTTTTAATAGGGTGGATGATCATCATGGGCAGCAATGCATGCTCTGCAATGTGCTCCCATGCTGGCCACTAGGTTGGTAAGGAGTTCTTGTGGCAGGACATTCCATTCATCCACCAGTCCAGTTGACAACTGCTGAGCAATCTTTGATGCATGTGGGCGTGCTGCAGTATGTCTCCCCACCGCATCTCACATGTGCTGCATAGGATTCAAGTCGAGAAATGAGCAGCTCGGTCCATTTGCTGACTATCCTCTCATTCCAAGAGCTGCTCCACCTGTGCTGTCTGATGTGCTCATGCACTTTCATCCATAAAAATTAAGTCAGAGCCAAATGCACTCCTGAAATGTTGGACATGGGGAAGGAGTACTGGTTCACAGTAATGATGACTGGTGTGTGTAATTTGTTCAGATATCAAACAATGGAAAACCCAGGATGGAATGTAACAATACGAGAGAAGGAAAGTTGCTACGTGTGTGTGTGTGTGTGTGTGTGTGTGTGTGTGTGTGTGTGTGTGTGTGTGTGTACTGCTGACAAAGGCCTTAATGGCCGAAAGCTTTGTTTGTGTGAATCTTTTTATTTGTTCAAATATTTAGAGATCAGTACACCCAAGCAACATTTTGCCTCCCCACACTATAACACCTAGACCACCAAAATGATCATGTTCAACAGTGTTCCTGGTTGCATTACATCTTCTTAGCCATATGTGGGTACTTCAAAAATCACTACTGAATCTGCTGTCATCCAAAAGGAGCATGCAGCCCCACTTCTCATTGGTTCCATCTCCATCCTCTTAGCACCATCACAAATGGTGCTGCCAATGTATGGGTGTCAGCAGAATGCAACATACTAGTTGCCGGGCAGAGAGACCACCCCTGTTCAATCTCAGTGCCACTGCAGAACTAGATTTTGCATGCCTTGCAGTCCTGTTAAATGTAATTAAAATTGCGCTTGCTATTTGATGTGAGTCCCTCTCGCCTGTAGCACAATGCAGTAGTCATCTGCTGATATAGTTGGGCATGGTCACCCATTTTCTCTCTTTCAGGCAGCAGTCTTGTGGTTAAGAGGACCTGTGGTTCAGAGGAACCGTGCACTCAGTTTCAATAATGGGTTGGCAGACAACTTTCACCACTTTCTGTAATTTGTCTTTGGTTGACATAGTGTCTCTCTGAAGCCACTTGATGAAAGCCTAAGTTGCTTAACAGTCATTGCAAAATACAGAAAATTTATGTTTGTCACCCAATAAATTTTTGGGGCATCTAGTTAGCACAAGTACTGTCCTTACAGATACACAAAATTGTAAGAAGTATAAAATAGAATTGGAGACACTTGAAAGTTTCAGAATATTATTTAGTGGTAAGACAGAGCTTACAAAACCTGATTTTTAGCTGCAAAATATTTCCGGTGGCAGATCTGGATGCTGACCATAATTTATTGATTATGAACTGCAGAACTGAAGAAATTTCAGAAAGGTAATACCTTACAGGAGATGGGATCTGAATAAGTTGAAAGAACCAGGGGTTGTTGAGAGTTTCAGTGGAAGTGCTATGCAATGACTGACTGGAACAGGGGTAATTAATATATGAGGAAACAATGGGTAGCTATAGAGACAAAATAGTGAAGACAACAGAGGATCAAATAGCCAAAAAGACAAGGCCCAGCAGAAATCCATGGGTAATGCATGAGGTATTGAATGTAATTTATGAAAGGAGAAAATATATAAATGTAGCAAATGAAATAGACAAAAGAGATTACAGACATCTAAAAAATGAGATTGACAGGAAGTGAAAACTGGCAAAGCAGGAGAAATGCACGGCTGTAGAAGTATGCTTGACTATGGGAAAGACAGACACAGTATATGGAAAAATTGAATATACCTTTGGAAATAAGGCAAGCACATGCATGAATATTAAGAGCTCAGATGGCATGTCCATACTAAGCAAAGCAGGGAAGGCTGAGAGGCGGAAGAAATACTTGTGGGTCTGTATAAGGGAAACAAACTAGAAAACAACATTATAGGAAGAGAAGAAGCAGATCAAGTTGAGATGAATGATACAATACTGCAAGAAGAATTTGATAGAGCTATAAAAGAAGTTGAAACAAGGCTCTTGGAGTAGATGCCCACCTCTCAGATTTATTGAGGTCCTTGGGAAAGACGAATATAAGTAAACTATTCCAACTAGTATGCAAAATGAACATCAGATTTCAAAATAATGTAATAATTCCTTTTTTAAAGAAGATGGTGCTGAAAGGTGTGAATAATATGTAACAATTAGTTTAATAAGACATGAAGTCATGATTGCAAAATATTGACAGAAAATTGGTAGATGGTGACCTTGGGAAGATCAGTTTGGGCCCTTGAAATTTTGAAGGTAACGGGGATAAAATGCAGGGAGCAAAAGGCTATTTTCTGAAGATGGTAAAATAAAAGGAACAAAAAGTTATCTACAATTTGTACACAATTCAGGCTGCAGTAATGAGTTGAAAGACACGAAGGGGGAGCAGTATTTAAGAAAGGAGAGAGACAGGCTTGTAGTCTGTCCCCGGTGATATTCAGTCTGTACATTGAGCAATGAATAAATGAAACCAAGCAGAAATCTGGAAAGGAAATTAAATTTCAAGGGGAAGAAATAAAATATTTGCTATTTGATATTGTAATTATGTTAGAGATGGCAAATAACTCAGAAGGGCAGTTGAATGGAATGAATAGTGTCTTGAAAAGAGCTTGTGAGATGGATATCAAGGAGTAAAACAAGGGGAATGGAATATAGTGGAATTAAATTAGGTTTTATAGAATAGATTAGGAACTGCGAGGCTAAAAGTATTAGATGAGTTTTACTCTTTGGGAAATTAAATAACTGACGATGGCCAAAGTAGAGAGAATTTAAAGTACAGATTTGCGAAAAAGAGAAATTTGTTAACGCTTAATATAAATTTAAGTGTTAGGAAGTCATTTCTAAAGGTATTTGTATTGAATACCACCTTCTATAGGAGTGAAATCTGAGCAATAAGCAGTTCAGACAATAAGAGAACTGACGTTTTTGAAATGTGGTGTAACAGAAGAATACTGAAGATGGGTAGTGTTAGGTAGAGGAAGATCTGAATTCAATTGGGAGAAAAAGAAATATGTGGTGCAACTTAACTGAAAGAAGGGATTGGTTGGCGGACACATCCTGAGACATAAAGAAATCATCAGTTTGGTAATAGACGGAAGTGAGGGCATAAAAATTGGAGAGGGAGACTGAGGCTTGAATACATCAACCAGGGTCAGATGCATGTAGGGTGCAGTGGTTATGCAGAGCTGAGGAGAATCGACTAGTGTAGAAAACTGTATCAAACTGGACTAAGAACTTCAACAATGACAACAACTGATTTCACAGTTGTTCAATATATTTTTGATGCAATAAGTTTCCCTGAAATACATTCCTACTGTATGTGTTCAGTGAAGAACTTCAGAATTAAGACATGAATAACCCCAGAACTAAGACATGAATACTACAGGAACAACTGTGCGGGGATAGCAAATTTTCATGGAATGAGGAATAAGAAACATCTTTATATAACCTTAAAGACACTGACATTTTCCCCAGTTCTGGCACAGTAGGACATCAGTGCCATGACTGAACTGCAACTGACTGGTGGTTATGGGGTAGATGCAGTTTTAGTGAAAAATTGAGACACTGAAAAGTGAGTATTTTAGCCTGAAGACTACTCTTGAACTTAGAGAAGCATTACGCTGTAGGTGAGAAAGAGTTCTGTGCAGTTGTTTGGGGATCATTAAAATCCTATTATATTTGTTTAGCAGACCATTCACTGTTGTGATGGACCATCATTTCGTAACCCTATGGCGCAGTTGTCCACTGCAGTGGACAGCTGTTAATGTCACTACTTTGACATTTTTAATCAATCCTAAATATCTGCAAATGCATGCTGTCCACTCCAGTAGTTACTCCCTATTGCTGCTGTGCCCTGTGTGAATTTGCAGCCTCAGGATACCAAAAACACCGAAGAAGTGACTTTAACAGCTGTCCACTGTGGTGGACAACAGCATCACAGGGTTAAGGAGGACTGACAAGTGTGAAGGTTCTGTTATGATGCCTTGCTGAAATTGAACTCAGAATACAGAAATATGATGTCACAGCAGCATAGAAAAGTAAACACAATTACACAGACTGTGTTATAAAGTATTTATTGGAGAAACATTCTAACACATCATATTCCATTCATCTTCATATTAACAAATTTTGCTATGGAACTAAGTGTGGGTAGCTTACTCCTCAGCTGAAAACCTTTAAACAATTAGAGGGGGAAAAACACATCAAAGCAAAATTTCAGTTAAGCCTCTCTGACATCTGATCATCTAGGCTTTTTAAAGTAATTCATTTCAGTTTGTTTGTGACAAGCAGTCCAGAAGTATTTTCATCCATCTCTGACATCTGATCACTTGGGATTTTTGCAAGCCATTGGCAGAATGCACATCAAATGAATTTGCAATTGCGAATAAGGACTACCATCAGCTGTAGAATGGAATGATGACAATGAAAATGTGTGCCGGTTCGAGACTCGAACCCTGATTTCCAATTTATCACGTGTGGTCGCCTTACCATTTGGCTATCATTGCACGAGTCATGGCCAGACCCAAACCTCAATATATTCTCGTACAGGTCAGATGTTGTACTTGAAAGTTGCTTGCCCGGTATCGGAAGATAAATATGATATTGTAGTGCCTGTGTTATTCTGATTACAATGCAAAGTTCCTTTGGGCATGCATGCAAGTCCAAAGAAACAGCCACTGTGGTACCTACTGCAACCTACATCCTTCTGAATCTGCTTAGTGTATTCATCTCTTGGTCTCCCTCTACGATTTTTACCCTCCACGCTGCCCTCCAGTACTAAATTTGTGATCCCTTGATGCCTCAGAACATGTCCTACTAACCGATCCCTTCTTCTAGTCTAGTTGTGCCACAAACACCTCCCCAATCCTATTCAGTACCTCCTCATTCGTTATGTGATCTTCCCATCTAATCTTCAGCATTCTTCTGTAGCACCACATTTCAAAAGCTTCTATTCTCTTCTTGTCCAAACTATTTATCATCCATGTTTCACTTCCATACATGGCTACACTCCATACAAATACTCTCAGAAACGACTTCCTGACAATTAAATCTATACCCGATGTTAACAAATTTCTCTTCTTCAGAAACGCTTTCCTTGCCATTGCCAGTCTACATTTTATATCCTCTCTACTTCGACCATCATCAGTTATTTTGCTCCCCAAATAGCAAAACTCCTTTACTGCTTTAAGTATCTCATTTCCTAATCTAATTCCCTCATCATCACCCGACTTAATTCGACTACATTCCATTATCCCCATTTTGCTTTGTTGATGTTCATCTTATATCCTCCTTTTAAGACACTGTCCATTTCGTTCAACTGCTCTTCCAAGTCCTTTGCTGCCTCTGACAGAATTACAATGTCATCAGCGAACCTTAAAGTTTTTATTTCTTCTCCATGGATTTTAATACCTACTCCGAATTATTCTTTTGTTTCCTTTACTGCTTGCTCAATATACAGCTTGAATAACATCGGGGAGAGGCTACAAATCTGCCTCACTCCCTTCCCAACTGCTGCTTCCCTTTCATGCCCTTTGACTCTTATAACTGCCATCTGGTTTCTGTACAAATTGTAAATAGCCTTTTGCTCCCTGTATTTTACTCCTGCCACCTTCGGAATTTGAAAGAGAGTATTCCAGTCAACATTGTCAAAAGCTTTCTCCAAGTCTACAAATGCTAGAAACGTAGGTTTGCCTTTTCTTAATCTAGCTTCTAAGATAAGTCGTAGGGTCAGTATTGCCTCACGTGTCCCCATATTTCTACGGAATCCTAGCTGATCTTCCCCAAGGTCGGCTTCTACCAGTTTTTCCATTCGTCTGTAAAGAAATCGCGTTAGTATTTTGCAGCCATGACTTATTAAACTGATAGTTCGGTAATTTTCACATCTGTCAACCCCTGCTTTCTTTGGGATTGGAATTATTATATTCTTCTTGAAGTCTGAGGGTATTTCACCTGTCTCATACATTTTGCTCACCAGATGGTAGAGTTTTGTCAGGACTGGCTCTCCCAAGGCTGTCAGTAGTTCTAATGGAATTTTGTCTACTCCCAGGGCCTTGTTTCGACTCAGGTCTTTCAGTGCTCTGTCAAACTCTTCACACAGTATCGTATCTCCCATTTCATCTTCATCTACATCCTCTTCCATTTCCATAATATTGTCCTCAAGTACATCGCCCTTGTATAGACCCTCTATATACTCCTTCCACCTTTCTGCTTTCCCTTCTTTGCTTAGAACTGGGTTTCCATCTGAGCTCTTGATATTCATACAAGTGGCTCTCTTTTCTCCAAAGGTCTCTTTAATTTTCCTGTAGGCAGAATCTATCTTACTCCTAATGAGATAAGCCTCTATATCCTTAAATTTGTCCTCTAGCCATCCCTGCTTAGTCATTTTGCACTTCCTGTCGATCTCATTTTTGAGACGTTTGTTTCATTTTTGCCTGCTTCATTTACTGCATTTTTATATTTTCTCCTTTCGTCAATTAAATTCAATATTTCTTCTGTCACCCAAGGATTTCTACTAGCCCTCGTCTTTTTACCTACTTGATCCTCTGCCACCTTCACTACTTCATCCCTCAAAGCTACCCATTCTTCTTCTACTGTATTTCTTTCCCCCATTCTTGTCAATTGTCCCCTTTGCTCTCCCTGAAACTCTTTACAGCCTCTGGTTTAGTCAGTTTATCCAGGTCCCATCTGCTTAAATTCCCACCTTTTTGCAGTTTCTTCAGTTTTAATCTACAGTTCATAACCAATAGATTGTGGTCAGAGTCCACATCTGCCCCTGGAAATGTCTTACAATTTAAAACCTGGTTCCTAAATCTCTGTCTTACCATTATATAATCTATCTGATACCTTTTAGTATCTCCAGGGTTCTTCCATGTATACAACCTTCTTTGATGATTCTTGAACCAAGTGTTAGCTATGATTAAATTATGCTCTGTGCAAAATTCTACCAGGCGGCTTCCTCTTTCATTTCTTGCCCCCAATCCATATTCGCCTAGTACGTTTCCTTCTCTCCCTTTTCATACTACCGAATTCCAGTCACCCATGACTATTAAATTTTCATCTCCCTTCACTATCTGAATAATTTCTTTTATTTCATCATACATTTCTTCAATTTCTTCGTCATCTGCAGAGCTAGTTGGCATATAGACTTGTACTACTGTCGTAGGCATGGGCTTCATGTCTATCTAGGCCACAACAATGCGTTCGCTGTGCTGTTTGTAGTAGCTTACCCGCATTCCTTTTGTTTTATTCATTATTAAACCTACTCCTGCATTACCCCTATTTGATTTTGTATTTATAACCCTGTATTCACCTGACCAATAGTCTTGTTCCTCCTGCCACCAAACTTCACTAATTCCCACTATATCCAACTTTAACCTATCCATTTCCCTTTTTAAATTTTCTAACCTACCTGCCTGATTAAGGGATCTGACATTCCACGCTCCGATCTGTAGAACGCCAGTTTTCTTTCTCCTGATAACGATGTCCTCCTGAGTAGTCCCTGCCCAGAGATCCGAATGGGGGACTATTTTACCTCCGGAATATTTTACCCAAGAGGACGACATCATCATTTATTCATACAGTAAAGCTGCATGCCCTCAGGAAAAATTACGGCCGTAGTTTCCCCTTGCTTTCAGCCGTTCGCAGTACCAGCACAGCAAGGCCGTTTTGGTTAGTGTTACAAGGCCAGATCAGTCCATCATCCAGACTGTTGGCCCTGCAACTACTGAAAAGGCTGCTGCCCCTCTTCAGGAACCACACGTTTGTCTGGCCTCTCTACAGATACCCCTCCGTCGTGGTTGCACCTACGGTACGGCTATCTGTATCGCTGAGGCACGCAAGCCTCCCCACCAACGGCAAGGTCTATGGTTCATGGGGGGGATTTCCTATTTATCGCATGTATTCACCTTACCATTTGACTATCCAATGATGAGTCACGGCCAGACAAAACATTCATATGTTGTCAACCAAGCATCTACGACCTGTACTCGTACATCCACTATGTATATTCGCATACAGGTCAAACGTTGTACTTGAATGTTGCTTGCCCGGTATTGGTAGATAGATACGATAAGCAGGAAATCTGTCTTTGAGTGTCTGGCACAAATTTTCATTGTCGTCATTCCACTCTACAGCTAATGGTAGTCCTTATTTGCAGTTCCGAATTCATTTGATATGTTTTGTAACAGCTGTGGTCGCCGCAGTGCCTGTTCTTTTGGACTTGCATGCGATAAGTGGGAAATCTGTGTTTGAGTTCTGGTCCGGCACAAATTTTCAATGTCGTCATTCCATTCTACAGCTGATGGTTGTCCTTATTTGCAATTTTGAATTCATTTGATGTGTTTTGTAATGGCTGTGGTCACTGCAGTGCCTGTTACTTTGAACATGCATGCATGTCCAAAGGAACTTTGCATCGTAATCAGAACAACACAGGCATGGCTATATCGTATTAACAGAATTAGACATGGGTATCATTAACAAAATCGCAACTAATTTGTGTGAAACTATGTATGCCATGGTAAGAAATGACAATGATGGAAGAATGTACCTTACTTTCTCATAGTTCAATTGATACTAAACTCCATATCAAATAGCTCCATTCCACATGACTTAAATTGGCCTCTCAGGGAAGCTGCAAAGGTCAACAAACTGAATTTGATGAGTTACGGATTGACTATCTTACCTGCTACATTTTCACTAAAACCTCCAGAAGGTATTGTTCCTTGTGGAAGACGTAAATCTGAAACACTGTAGCCACTGGTGCCCTCAATACTTATCTTCTCACATTAAATACCTATCATCATTCCACAACCGCAATACCAGATCGGATACGTGTAGCATCTTGGCTGTACCTTTACATAACACAAAATCTTTCTCCGTGTCATTCTCCATCTCAGCCATAAGACTATGGAACGAGCTCCCCTGTGATCTGCGTCTTATCCAGAACCACTCAACATTCAAGAGGGAACTCAAGACTTACATATTAGGGACGGTATAGCCACCATTGTTGTGCCCCTCTCATCTCTTTCTTTCTCCTCTCCATCATAGCTTCGAATTTTACCACTCTATTTCTCTTCCTCTAACCTATCTACCTCTTCTATATCTCTTTCACCCCATTCTATCGTCTTACGACTCTGCTTGATGAGAATAACTCACAAGCTGCAAGAATATAACGAGAAAATCCCCAACTAGCAATAGGACTGACATTCATAAAAGAAAAATATGTTTACTTTCATATACATAGTCACTACTATTATTATTATTCTTGATTGTTATAATTATTTTTTTATTGTTATAATTATCATTGTACTACGTTTATAATCTCTATTTTTTTCTTTAACATAAATACTGTATAACATGTTATATGTCCTTAACGTTCTGTAGAAACTGAAATTTGTTGAATCTGAGTATGCCTGGTTAGGTGTAAGAGAGGGCCTGAAGGCCCTAATCTTGCCAGGTAAAATAAATGCATAAATAAATAAATAAATAAATAAATAAAATGAAGTTCAGTGATTACTTTCTGATGTAACAGCACAGATATCTCATTTTGGCTGTAAATCACTTCAGTTCTAAAAGGCTACTGATGATGTTTGTAACAAATCAGACCTATAAATTAAAAACATAGTTTAATGCTATTTGTTTACTGCTCTGTAAAATATTGCATCAGACACAATGCAGCGCCACTCTGTATGCTGTTCTCGGGCACGGGACAAGTTAGTTGTTGTTCGTCAACTAGAAAGTGCCTTGACGACTGTCAAGTGATTAGAAGGTAACTGTAAATGGGTGTGTTTGGAGGCCTACTGAGAATTGTGTGTCAAAAGTACCCCAAATACTACCCACTCCTATGGATACTGTCTCTTCTGCAGGAAATACAAGGTCTATCACTATTTGTCCATTGGACTGTGAGTGGCAAGTCAGTGATAGATCTGGACATCCTACACAGCAGATCAGGGGAGACAGGGAGAACTTAGGGTGCTACACCAATCCCAACAAGTTCCAGTTGCTGTCTTCCACTGAAACTGAAGCTGAGCCAGTGAGACTCACTACATCTGCTGGAAAAAGCATTGTTTCCTGTGTTGAGGAGGCAGACACAAATCTTTGGCAGTCCAAATGTAAACCAAATAATGGTACCCTTAGGGAAATGGTACCAAGGGGATGAGAAGGAACACCATGTACATCCAGTTTATATGCTTGGGAGCACATTCAGTATGGTGAAGAGTCTATTCTGGCAGCCAATGGGGAAACAGGGTGTTACCAACTGCAGAATGTGGCACACATTGAGAAAGAACAATGCCTGTTATTTGGTTCTGAGATCATACTGGGATCATTTCAGCAACTGGCAGAGAAGGCTGATAACACCAGGGGTGCTTGTGGAGTTTCAGTGAAGCTCACAATCTACATGATTGTCCTGAAAACAGATTGCGGCTCTGTGGTTCTGAGTCAAGTGGAAAGCTTGAACCAGAGACTGTGAAGGTTCTGCAATAAACTGGGCTCTGACTTCCAACATAGGATTGTGAACTGTAAGGTCCCCCTATGTGAAGCAGGTGAGCACTACACATCAGGGGTTGCTATCCCAGTAGTTGACTGTGTATGGGGTGCACACAGTGATTTTTTAATTTAGGTGACTCTCCATCCAGTCCAAATAATGGTAGCTAAAGGAGACCTGAAAGTATTAGTGTAAGATCCAAAGAAATCCCCCGCCCCCCACAGGCAAGAGCATTAAAATCCTAGTTGTTAATTGCTGAAGCACTCACACAGGTTGCTGAAGTTTGAAGCGCTCCTAAAACACTGTGAAGCTCACATAATACTAAATATAGAAAGCTGGTTAAAACATGAGGTTGACAGCAGGGAGATTTTTGGAGAAAATTTAAGAGCATATATTGAAAGGATAGGCTAATGCAAAATGAAGGTAAGTAGTTGTCGCAGTAGACAAGAAAATCAAATCCACTGAGATAGAAATTTAAGCTGCATGTGAGATTGTTTGGTCAAGACCAAATATCAAGAGTGGGCATTGTAATAGGATCATTCAGTCAGTTACCAGATTCATCTCCTGATTTATCTGAAAACTTTAAACGAAACCTCAATTTGCATTTGTGTAAATTCCCTGATCATACTGTAATCATCAGAAGAGACATTCATCATCCAACAACTAATGGGGTAATTACAGCTTCAATACTGGTAGGTATGACAAGGTATCCTGTGAAATATTACTGAATGCCTTATCTGAAGACTACCTACAACAGATCCATGGTCCAGTCACATTAATGTGACGACTGCCTACGTTTGACGTCAACATGCAATAACCATCACACGTAGCAGGTGGGAACACTAGCTGTTGATAGGACATAAAGCATTCGGTGGCGGGATGCAGTGTATCACTGTTTTCTCATTGTGAGAGCAATACCACAGATTATGTGTGATTCAGCATGGTGTAAAATCCAGGATGGAATAATGACAATATTATGAAAAATGTTGTTACTACTCACCACATAGTGAGATGCTGAGTTGCAGATAGGCACAACAAAAAGATTGTCAAACAGAGCTTTTGGCCAAACAGGCCTTCGTCCGAATAGACAAAACACACACACACACACACACACACACACACACACACACCTACCTCTTCTCTCTCTCTCTCTCTCTCTCTCTCTCTCTCTCTCTCATATGAACACACCTCTCACACACATGACCGATGTGTGTGTGAGTTGCATTTGCATGAGTGTGGGTGTGTATGTATGTTGTCTGAGATCTCACAGCAGGCCATCTCCTCATTTCAGAGTTGATCCAATTAAGGAGTTAAAGCAACAATACACCTAGTCGAGAGAGCACTTCTTTGGCCTAAGATAAAAGGGTTGCTGAAGTTTCATCCAGCAATGGAATGTTGTAAGTGGAATGGAATGAGTCGCCTCTTCACTTGGCACTTTTGCTCCACCAAACCATCACGCCCTCATGGATATTGTTGGACCAGTACCACCATCAGAAGGCAGTAAGGACTGGCTGATGGTAGTAGACAGCGTTTCGCAATGGCCAGAAGCTCTCCTAATGGAGACACTCTTTAATGGATGTATCATGTGATCAGGTATACCAACATTTGTAACCGTAGATCAAGGCCAACAATTCAAATCTCATATATTCAAAGAACTAGGAACATTCATAGAAATGCCCGGGATTTGGACAAATGCCTACTGTCCCTCAGCAAAAGTTCTAGTATAGTGCTCACACCATCAGTTAAAGGACATCCTCAGATATTAAACTTCTGAAGAGTGGACAGATACTCTACCAGTAGTCTTGATTGCCATGTGAGGTATTGTCAAAGGTTCCCTGAATGCAAAAACTGTTTATTCAAGCTATAAACAAATATTATGTCTACCAGGAGAATTTTTGATACGTTTCCAATATTTAAGTATCTGACTTAGTCCAGTACACAACTCTGCATGTTCCAGCCTTCAGTACTAAAGGAAAATGGTGCCAAATATCCACTCATTTTTCAAGACTTATTTATAAGTCAGTGTGTCTAACAGTATTATGATGCAAGCCACACATCATTGTAGCCACCATATGACAGCTCCTTTAAATCCCTCAGATGCACATCAACATGCACGATTATCCTACCTGTATCTTGATATGAGGTTTAAAAATAGCTTTTACTGCAGTGAAGGCTATACCCACGAACTAAGGACAGATACAATACACCATCTGTGCACGACACTGCGGAGATGTCAGTACCACAAACTTCTTTCATCAGCAGTGCTGGAGCGGTCTGACCCTACTTCTGTGGGGATATGTTCATCTACATCTACATATATACTCTGTGAGCCACTGTATGGTGTGTGGCAGATGATATCATGTACAACTATTAGTCATTTCCTTTCCTATTCCACTAACAGACAAAGTGAAGGAAAAATGTGCCTCTGTACAAGCCCCAATTTCCCATATTTTATCTTAATGATCCTTGTGTGAAATGTATGATGGCGACTGTGTGATCGTTCTGCAGTCAGCTTCAAATGCCAGTTCTCTCAATTTTCCCAATAGTGTTCCGTGAAAAGAATGTTGCCTTCCCTCCAGGGATTCCCATTTGGGTTCTGAAGCATCTCTGTAACACTTGCATGTTGTTTGAAGCTACTGGTAATGAATCTAGCAACCCATCTCTGAATTGCTTCAATGTCTTCCTTTAATTCGACCTGGTGTGGATACCAAACACTGGAGCAGTACTCAAGAATTGTAGCAGGTTGAGGCCATGTAAAAAGTGAACTGTTGACCTTCAACTATGTGTCGAAATTGGTAACATGTTTAAATGTTCTAGAAGTTTCCAATATCTGCTCGCTTTGTAAAGTTTAGAAAACATAGGTTTTGTTTAAACTTTATCACTCTCCAGTCAGGAGAGAGATCTGCTTTTTGTGCCTCTTACATCATGTTTACAAAATAAAAATGCTTTCTGTTTTAATTTTTGGGATTTTTTTGTACTCTTTCTTGCTTCACAACTGCAATAATAATAATAATAATAATATGAAAAGAATAGTTGCTACACAGCTTATAGTGGAGATGCTGAGTCGCAGATAGTCACTACAAAAAGACTGTCTCAAAATAAGCTTTCGGCCAACAAGGCCTTTGCCAAAAATAAATGACAGACACACGCTCACACAAACACAAATGCAACTCACAGACACTACTAATAGTGTGGCTTCAGAGACTGTGATCATGTGCGTGAGAGTTGCGTTTGTATGTTTGCGTCTGTCATCTGTTTTTGACAAAGGCCTTGTCGGCTGAAAACGTATTTTGTGACAGTCTTTTTGTTGTGCCTATCTGCGACTCAGCATCTCTGCTACATGGTGAGTAGCAACTATCCTTTTCATAATATGTAATAAAAACCATGTATTTACCTCAAGCTAAGCTCTCATGTTTGCTCTGCCACACTTCCAGGACATGTACAACTTTACAGTTAATACAAGCACAACAGACAAAAAATTAGCCACTTGCAGGATACCATGCTAATACCTTGTAACACTGCCTCTAACTGTGATAACGTCATCAGTTCGTGAGCAAGAGAATCCACGTTTCTTCAGGCATGCCATATATAGCTGAAGGCCCTAATTGAATATTACGCGCTGAGGAACTCCCTAATTGCTCAGGTGTTGATTGCTACATTTCATCCACTTCCAAATAGCACCAGACATTTCCTTTGCATGCAAGATTAGCTGATTTAGCAACCCAGTCAAGGCATAGTAGGGCACCTGGTTGTTCATCAACCCAGGTATGTATCTGTGAACATTGCTGTTGTCATTTTGGGAAACTGTGTTCGTAGTATATTTGTCATGAAGACCTAGAAGAAAGGGCAGCATTTAGCCACCAATAAGGTGTAAATAAAAATCCTAGTTCATGTTCATAGTAATGTGAATGATACGAGAAACTCTCCAAAAATGCAGAACTGTGTCTGGCATGTACACCCTACATACATAGTGGATTATACCCCTCATTGGACGAGTGGTACACTCAACACCTTGCATCATTTGAAACAAGGCAAAATTGTGAATTTTCAGACCACACTACATGCCTCTGTTCAACTATTAGATTGGTGTCTAAGTTCTTAGCATTTTTCCATAAGTTTAATAACTGCAACAGATACACATAACGCGGGCTTTAGTCATCTATCACATATTCTTCACTATAACAACAGTCTGCAAATGCTGATTCCGTGACAGTAGAAATCTTGGTTTTCAGGTGAAGAACTCTTGGACCCATGTTTGAAAAGCATTTTCATCCAGAAATATTGTTGCTTGGAGGTTTATTGATAGACAACAGAAAAGGTGAAAAACTGAGGGAGGAAGATTAGGTGAATAAGGTGGGTGCGGAATGACTTCCCAAACCAACTCCTGTTCGGTATTTCTTTTTTGTTAGTCTAGCAGAATGCAGACTGATGTTACCATGCAGTAACATCACTTCATGTAGTCTTCCTGGGTGTTATTCTTCGACTGCATCTGCAAGACGTCTCAGTTCTTGATAATAAGGAAGCAATACATAGTACACCATACCGTCGCTGTTCCGCCAGATGCATAACTTTTTTTTGCTGATGTGAACAGGTCTTCGTATGGGAAACTGTTGCTTTATTTGAGCTCAGCCATTCCTTTCTTTTCCTTATGTTAGCATAAAGACACCATTTCTCATCACTAGTAACAATGCAGGATAGGAATGGTTGGCTTGGTCATAAGCCAATTGGTGATGAGCAAGCATATGGCCACATGCTGATTTTTGTGATTTTGGGTTAGAGCATGTGGTACCCGCCGATTTTTGAACCTTCCCCCTTGCATGCAAATGTCATGCGATGGTGGAACGATCACAGTTCGACATGTTTGCCAGTTCTCGAGTACACTGGTGTGGATCATGGTGGATTAATATGTTTATACGATATTCATCAAACAGCGAATGTCTTTCCGAATATGGAGAGCCACTAATGTCAAAATGATCCTCCTTAAAATGATAAAACCATTTTATTGCCGTGCGCTCTCCTTTGGCATGATCCCCATACACAGAGCAAATGTTTCAGACTGCCTCATCTGCAGCTACCACTCTGTTGAACTCAAACAGAAGAATTTGTTGGAAATATTCTGATTTCTCCATTGGGCACTCCATTTGCTGGATCACAGCTCCCCTCACTGTCTCCAGATGACTAAATCGCAATATGTAAACTCAAATAGCAATAGTAAACTACAAATATAAACTGAAAATTGATAAATAAACCTATATCAACTGGAATTTTAACATGCAAAACAAAAATGCTGTGAACTGCTGCTACAACCTAATATTTTACAGAATCTGTGTTATGAGCTGGAAACATCACTTGCATGCAGTTCCTTGGCAGCATTGGTCACAAACTGGTTAAGATGGACCTACATTCGCTGACAGCATGAGTTCCAGGCAGGTTTGAAATCAGTTGTCATTCACGAGACATGACTCTTCTCTGGTCTCAATCTTTTAATATCTTGGTATGACAATTGTTTTCATACCAGATTACATGGCTGAGAGTGGTATACGATTCTCTGTAGATCTGTTGAACGGTCCATCTTGATACACAAACAAATCAGATCACATCATTTGCGATGTGGTCATGAGTGTGTCCAGACATGATAGTGCATTTTTGCCATTCTGTCATATCTCCACTTTGACTTATCTTATTGCGCAGATTCCATACAACTGACTGGCACATACAAACCACTTCACTGCAGTTACTTACCTCGGTGATGAAAGGCCACATGACAACATGGTACACAATCTGCAGCATTCCAAAGCAACCACTGTATCCTATTAAGGGGTATCTATTATTTTGTCCAGTGAATTTATAATTGTTTAACTAACAATGGAACTAACATATGATGAACCATATTTTGTGTTATGTGTATTTTAAAAGAATTAAACTCTTGTAATGTGACTGAAGTTTACAACAAAATGACAATGTAAAATATGATATAACACACGTGAGCCTCAGTGGGTGTGTGCGTGTGTGTGTGCGTGCGTGTGTGTGTGTGTGTGTGTGTGTGTGTAAACTGCTATTAAATTGATGCGTGCTTACATTTGCTGCCTGAAAGGTGCTATTCAGAATGTGGGCAGAATGAAACTTGCATCAACTCTTGGGGCTTGGGGGAGCTGGTGTTTTACAAATTGTTCGTTTTTCCTTTTTTAAAGACTGGTTTTACATGCATATAATGTCTGCCACACTACTTTTACGAATTCTTTAACCTCGTAACATTTATGAGATTTTGTTTTCTTTCGTATTACAGGTCAGGTGATCTCTGTTTGTACTACCTTTGCAATGAAGATAATGAGAAGCCCGTTATGCGACACATCCCATGGTACCAAGATAATAGCCGTATGATCTCAGCCATGTGTTTTGATCCTTCAGGCTCATGGCTGCTTGTTGCAAGTTTGTATTTATTTTCCATATTCACTACATAATTATACAATCATTTTGGGCTGTTGTAAATTATGTTTTTCACACACTTCTGTGATTATAATTACAGAATACTTTCTGCTGGGTAGACTCGTGGAAGCCTTAGAAATTATCTTAAGTTACATTTCACCAATTGGGAAAGAATTATGATATGTTAAAATGTAAAATACTAAAGATCACAAAATGTGAAAGTAATGTTATATAAACAAGAGAATATAGAATTTATATATATCGGGTAATCCATCTCATTATCTGGGGAAAAGATGAGACAAGAAGTGCTGCGAAAACTTTCGTAAAAGTAATACTAGTTGACAAATTCACTTAGAACTCCAAGCCATGTTAATTGTTAATTGGACGTAATAAATGGCTGTTCATGCATGATTCTGTTGTCTGTAGGGACGTTGCAATGTCGAACGTCTCCAGCAAAATGCAGTGAGACCTGCAGAGGATCAATTATTGGTGCTGGGGTTGGCAGTTGAATCTGAAGATAAATAACAATAATGGCTTGCTTATAAATACTGTTCATTTGTTAATAGTCTTGATCACAATTAAAAGAAATTGTGATCTGCAGAGTAACTGCTTCATTTGAGTAACAACTATCTTCAGATATGTGGAAATAAGCAGAAAATTGCCTTTTGGTTTATGTGAATTTTAGTAACTTTAAAAAAATGGCAATTAGCAAATTATAAATTTTTAATTGCAATTGAGACTTTTAAAAATTTCAACAATTAATGTAGTTCACTGTGTCTCCTTCACCTGATGGATGATATCCGGTCTTACAAAGTGTTTGTTTACACTGCTGGCGACAAATCACTGGAAACCATATAAAATATGAGCATTGCAATTACTACGTAAACCAAACTGTAGAAAAGCATGTGCCATGCTGAGTTTCATTTGGAGAATCTTAAGGAAATGTAATTCAGCCATGAAAACAGTACCATTCAGAGCACTATTAAGACCAGTTCTTGAGCGTTGCTCATCAATTTGGGAACCTTACCAGATTGGGTTAATAGAAGAGATGGAGAAGATCCAGTGTAGAGCGGTGTGTTTCGTCACAGTATGGTTTACGCAGTTTAAAATATTGTGGAGATGCTCAGCAAATTACATAGGCACTGCAAGAGAGGTGTTGTACGGCATGGGGAGGTTTGATATTGAACATTGTGTATACGACCTGGGACAGCTGGGAGATCCGGGAATAACCCAGCAATTTTTTCATCTGGTATAAAACTGGGAAAAACCCAGGAATTTTTTAGAATTCTGGGAATTTTTTATTGTTTTACTTTTCAGTTGGAATTTTGTTGTTTTAACTGGTAAGAACCAATATTTTAACAAAGGATATTACTGTACCCCCATACTGCAGAATAGTACTGCAGCAATAAAACATGAATGAGATAAGAAAATGAAAATAAAACCACAGTTGCAAAGGAAATGGGCTATATAAAACAACAAACCACAGTGCTCATACAAGCGTCTGTCAGGAGCAAAATGTGTCAAAGGCTTTAGGAAGACTGTGCAATGCTTCAGAACAACAAATTGCTTCCGATGAGCGTGACATCGTAACTCTTTACATTAGATTCATTTGAGCAGTTGCAAGTGGGCCCATACGCATGCACAGTTGAGTCGTGTATGATTAGTACCTTCTCCTGCTGCTGGCTACATAAGTGTGACCGCTAGCTGTACAAGCATTAACAGCGAGTAGCCAGATGTTACCCGGAAAAATTTTACTGGTGCACCCAGGCTGCCAGATTCACACTTTCGCAACAGGCCCGGATCTATGAGGCGGGGGAAATGGGGGCATCAGCTCCCAGGCGGCAATTTCAGTGGGTGGGGGGGGACAGCAAATTCATATTCTTGAGGGAAATAAATGTTGTTTCACAAAGCGTCTAGCATCCAGTGCACTTTGGTCTATCGATTATTCATATGATTTTGAAACACATCCCTATGGGTTTTTAAACATTTTTCAACACATTCTAAGCTGCTTTCTGAATTAATCATAAGTTGATTTTTGAATGCATGCATGTCTCTGCCCAGGTAATCCCTGTCGCATCTGGAAATAAACTATCCTGCAATCAAAAGGGGACTGGGCTATACGAGCTGAGCGGAATAAAGCCGAACGGGTGAATGGCAATCGCTTTTTGTTAATGTGGTTGACTGGGTTTGCGAATGATCAGCATTGTTATAATTATTAGCGAAAACCATAGATTTAGACTACCAGAGTGGAAATAAATGACTAACAGGTAAGAAAGATTACATGTTATCTTCTCGGTGTATGCCAGAAAATGAAATTTTGACAGAAAAGTTTTGGCCAGAGTGCTACACAAGTAAGGGCCAGTTATACAGTCCCCGGCTAGCAGGCACTTAAGTTCTATTCTAGGAGTAGCACGGAAAACGCATTGTACAAACACGTAATAATGCCTAACCACAGAATAAACAGGGGTATAACTAAACTGGTGATTGTGGCAGTGTTAATGAAGTTAACCAGAGAATAATTTTTGACACTGGCAGGAACAGTTACAGAATTAGTGATGACAAGATTGTTTGTTAGAAAGAGGAAGGAGAAGAAACAGGGACATCATACAAATTATGGAAGAATACGACAATTCCAAATTTATACAAAAATTTCGTGCTACTACGTTTAGATCTCATGCTTGAGAAGCTGGTGTGTATGAATGAAAAGTGAAACTATTTCCTGACATAAAGGTTTTTGCTTGTAGTAGGCCAAATAGGCACTTAATATTGGTACTTCGTGAATTATGTTCTGTCGTGTAATGACCATTTGTTAGAAAACAGTCTAGTTTATTTGGTGTATATTACAATTTCTGCAATATTAGACAGACCTATTTCGTTTTACCTAGGAGACAGTGACAAAATAGACATAATGACCTTGAGACACCACACCAGTCTTGGGTACAATTTGTATTAACAGCTTTTTCAGTATTAGACAGCGAGATTTCGTTTTTTCGTGTAGCAAAACTTTTGACGAACTGTGATGAGGTAGTAGATTATTTCGCAGAAAGGAGAGCATGCCATGTAAAGCCATTGCAAGATTAGAGAGAGAAAAATGTTAGGCCTTAAGGATTGAAGAAATGTGCACTGTCTTGCTTGTCTCTTGTCTTTACTGGTTTTATGTCTCCTATATCTAATTTTATGTCACACAAAATAGCAAATTAATAGCTAATAGCAATAAAGAGTGCAAATTTTCTGAGGGTTCTTGCACTCCTGGTTACAAATGAGCTCATTCAGTGCTAATTGTGTGTTTTGAAAAAAAAAGAAAAGAAAAAGAAAAAAAAGAAAAGAAAATAGGGGCAGGATACAAACCGGCCGACTGGGAGCAGGGGAGCACCAAAGGACATTTTAATTTCCACTGTGGTTTGATGGCATCCATTACAAAATATACATGTTTGAATTGGACATAGGGAAATGCATTGATGTGCGATAGAAGAGTGCTGTGTGAAGAGGCGTGGCACTGCACTTTGGCACATTTAAGACCAAATAATATGTCTTACATTTCCTCGAAGGCACATATTTTATGTATCAGACTCTTCAGAAAGATGTGTGCTACAAAATGAACATTTTTTGAAAAGTCTGTGTAATTTTTGGGGTCCTACCTCAAACGTGGGAGGGGCGGAGGATGCTACTATTTAGTATTGCCCCGGTTCAGAAATATCGTAGATCCGGGACTGATACACGGAGCTGTCTGAGTAGTAGTGGGGAGGTGGATAGCCTCCACGTTACCCTATCTTGCGTTTAGTGATTTTGCTGCTTCCGCTTCGTTTATTGCTCTCACGTCAAATGAAAAAAAAACGGATCTCTGTGGCTGGGAGCTATCAAGTGAATTAAAACACATTCACATAGTTACGAAAGGCTAAAATAAGTTATTAGTTTCAGATTTTATTTTATTTCCACCTTTCTGACAGTCAAGCATTAATCGCCTTGCAGAACAATGAAGTTATTTTGTCGGTTTGCTAAAGAAATTTGGCTTTTATTAATATTTTCTGCTGAGGCAGTCCATTTATTTGAAACGAAATGTTTCATACTACACTATTGACTAGTTTCAACTGTTTGCTGCATTTGAATTGCCTGTTTCCATCCTCTAGCACATATGGCATTATTCCATAATAAAGAACCAGACATGAGACAATACGGTACAGACACTCCAAGAAAATTTACATCCAAATCTGGGCATATGAATGTGCACTTTAAGCCAAATTATGCTTTTTAGTATGATACACAAAATTCCAATGCTCTTGGAGTATCTTCTGATGTCTTGTTTCTTTTATGACATACTGTAAGATCTTTCAATGTTTTAATAATACCAGAGAAGGAAAGTTGCTACTCACCATATAGAGGAGATGCTGAGTCATGATAGACACAATAAAAAGATTCACACAATTAAATGACAAATTAAGAATGTTCATTTCACGTCTTGGAAATGTACAAGAGTTATGGTTAGTGTTCAAACACACAATAAATCATGCCCTGGATGAGTATCTACCAATATACAGGATGTTTATAAATTAGTTATATAAAAGTAAACTTTAATTGTGAAAAAGGTAAATAACTTACAGAAATAGAAGGAAAAGATGGATTGCTACTCACCACATAGATGACACGTTGAGTTGCAGATGGGTGCGATGAAAAACACTCGTGCATTAGTTTTTGGCCAATACCTTCTTCAAAAAAGGAAAGACACACACATTCTTTCACACTAGCAAGGACACCTCATGCACACATGACCGCCATCTCCGGCAACTCTGACCAGAATGCGGCTCTCATGTAGAAATGAAGCAGCAATCTGGAGCGGGCAACGGGAGGGGGGGGGGGGGGGGAAGGGATAGTGGTGTACAGATGGGGAGAGAGAAGAGTGCTGTCTGGTGGAGGGTGCAGGGACTAGATTACAAACAGGCGCAGCACTGGAAGGCTGTAGGGGCAGGGCAAGGGGAGAGGGAGGGACGGTAAGTGAGAAAGGACTGGAGCAAGGAAGGGGAAAGGTGGCTGGGTGCATTGGCTGAGGGTGGCGTACAAAGCAGGTGAGGCAATGAGAACAGGAAGGGGGTGATAGGACAGAGGGGATGGAAAACATTGGGGTTTGGCATTTTGGGAGGCTAGGCAGGTCTCTTCTAGATCGCCCATAAACAAGTTGGCGTAGGAGGGCGCCATGTTAGTGCACCTCTGCAATCGCGGCCATCTGCCTTTCCTGATGCTTCATCTATTGGCAATCTAGGTTCTGCACACTCCAGCAGACAATGCTCTTCTTTCCTCTCATCCATACTCTGCTATCCCTTCCCATTTGCCGCCCCCTCCAGGTTGCTGCTTCTGCTCTACATGACAGTTGCACTCTGTTTAGAGCTGCCAGAGATGCTGGTCATGGTTGTATGAGGTGTGCTTGCTTGTGTGAATGAATGTGTGTGCATTTCCTTTTCTGCAGAAGGCTTTGGCTGATAGCTAATGTGTAAGTGTGTTTTCATTGTGCCTCAACATGGCATCGTTATGGTGAGCAGCAATCTATCTTTTCCTTGTATTGTTGATATTCCCTTGTTTAACTTACAGAAATGTTTGAGACAGCACTGGATGCAGGATATCTTCTAGTTTTATTTTACAGATGTTCAGTGTAGCTACCTTTTGTAACACAATGAATATCCTATCTGTAATCAGTTTCCAGCCTAATCCTATGAAGCAAGTCTTCATGTATAGTGACAGCTGCAAGTGCTATCTGTTGTCACAGGTCATCAAGTTTCCTGGAAGCAGACCTCTGTCTTTAATGTAACCTCACACGAAGAAGTCCATCAGGGTTAAATCAGGTGCTCATAGTGGCCAGGATGTTGTTTCACCATGTCCAATCCAAGTTGACACATTCCTATGGAGATATGCAACAACTTCCCGGTGACAATGTAGTGGCATGCAATCTTGCTGGAAAATAAATTCTGTGTCCGTAACCTGTTGTAATTGAGACATTAGATAATGTTCAAGGACACCAATTACCACAGCTATGGAAGGTGGCTTCTTCACTGAATGCAAATTTATTAAAAAAATAGTCTTCAGTCTGCATTTTGTCAAACATTTCTGCTCAGAGCTCAGCTACAAATTCTTTGACACTTTCACTTAAAGCTTGCAACAGTTCCAATTTGTAGGATTTGAATGACAGGTGTTTGTGTAATACCCTCCACACTGTAACACGAGGCATACTTAATTCTAAGCTGCCACATCTCATCGATTTACCCAGGCTACTAACAGAAGATTACTGAACTTGTTCGATTCTGCATCAGAGACTGCTTGTTGACCCTGATCTGGCGTGCTGATATGCAGCCAGTTTCGGTGAAATGATTATACCAATTAACAACAGTTAGTCTGTGTGCTGGTAGCTTGCAGTATACAGTCCTTAATTGTCTCTGAACTGTGGTAGTGGATTTGGATTCATGAAACCATAAACAACATTTCACATGCTCTGCACCATTATACGATTCTATGGTGACTGTTGGAATAACTCATTCGCGCTTGCTGCCTAGTGGGAATGTCAGGAACTAACAGTCTTAGGTGGGAATAGAACTTGAATATATACTGCATTGAATACTGTATCAAACATTTCTATAAGTTGTTCACAATTAAAGGTTACTTTTGCGTAACTACTTTACAAACACCCGGTATATTATGTTTAAAAGAGAGGCTAATTCAGCCATAAATTCTACATAGAATCTAATAAAAAACAATGAGGACTCACTTTGGTTTAATCTCACTATTTGGAGCATGTTGTGAAAACAAGAGTTGTTACACTCTTGCTCCAAGTGATAGACAAATTTAGTAGCAAATCACACATTCCTCAGGAAGGCTGTGTATGAAGGCTACAGTAATTTCCACAGTCATATCCTGGTGAAACATTGCATTTTTCATAAAGTCCAGGAAAGTTTTGGTCCTGCCTAAAATCAATGTATGGGCCTAAACTTTGCATACAGTATCCCATAGATCAGTCTAATTTTGAAACTGAAACAGGCAGAAAGTTTGGACCTTTAACTCTGTGTGGTATTTCAGAAAGTATTTGCAACTTATTACCATATCACCATATGGATGCTGCACAAATTCACAAATGAGTGATAATGAAATAGCAACTTGTAATAAGCACACAGAGTATTGAAACATAATTACAACTACTTGGTGTGAAAAAGACATAAAACACTTATGGAATTCCTTGCTATAGTTAAGATAGTGGATATCCATTTTGGGAGAGCAGTGATTCAAATACTTACCTGATTATTCTAATTTGAATTCCTTAATTTTCCTAAATATATTAAGATTCTTCTGAATGGTTTCTTTGAAAAGGGTGTGCTCAGATTCTTTCCTCACTCTTTTTCTACCTGACATTGTGATCAATTTGTAATGACAGAACAAATCCAAAATTCTTCTTATTTCATTTTAATTTTAATATGCTGTGGGAATAACACCCCTCATAGTCTCAGGCAGTATATATTTTACATATACTATGTGATCAAAAGTATCCAGACATCTGGCTGAAAATGACTTACAAGTTTGTGGCGCCCTCCTTCAGTAATGCTGGAATTCAGTATGGTGGTGTCCCACCCTTAGCCTTGATGACATCTCCCACTCTCGCAGGCATACTTTCGATGAGCTGCTGGAAGGTTTCTTGGGGAATGGTGGCTCATTCATGAGGGAGTGCTGCACTGAACAGAGGTATCGATGTTGGTCAGTGAGGCCCGGCATGAAGTTGGCGTCCCAAAACATCCCAAAGGTGTTCTATAGGATTCAGGTCAGGGCTCTGTGTAGGCCAGTCTATTACAGAGAAGTTGTTGTCGTGTAACCACTCCACCACAGGCCATGCATTATGAACAGGTGCTCGATCATGTTGAAAGATGCAGTTGCCGTCCCCAAATTGCTCTTCAACTATGGGAAGCAAGAAGGGGCTTGAAACACCAATATAGGCCTGTGCTGTGATAGTGCCACACAAAATAACAAGGGGTGCAAGCCTTCTCAATGAAAAACACGACCACACCATAACACATCCGCTTCCGAATTTTACTGTTGACACTACACACGCTGGCAGATGATGTTCACGGAGCATTCACCATACCCACACCATGCCACTGGATTGCCACATTGTGTACCATGATTTGTCACTCCACACAACATTTTTCCACTGTTCAATCATCCAGTGTTTATGCTCCCTACAGCAAGCGGAGCGTCATTTGACATTTACCAGCGTGATGTGTGGCTTATGAGCAACTGCTCGACTATGAAATCCAAGTTTTCTCACATCCCAAATAACTGTCATAGTACTTGCAGTGGATCATGATGAAGATTGGAATTCCTGTGTGATGGTCTGGATAGGGGTCTGCCTATTACACATTACGACCCTCTTCAACTGTCGGCGGTCTCTGTCAGTCAACAGATGAGGTCAGCCTGTACGCTTTTGTGCTGTACTTGTCCCTTCATGTTTTAACTTCACTATCGCATCAGAAACAGTGGATATAGGGATGTTGAGGAGTGTGGAAATCTCGTGTACAGGCGTATGACACAAGCGACACCCAATCACTTGACCACGTTCAAAGTCTGTGAGTTCTGCAGAGTACCCTATTCTGCTTTCTCACAATGTCTAATGACTACTGAGGTCACTGATATGGAGTATCTGGCAGTAGGTGGCAGCACAATGCACTTAATATGAAAATGTATGTTTTGGGGTGTACAGATACTTTTGATCACATAGTGTATGTTACTGTGATACAGCTACACAGTAAAATAGTTTTCAGTATTAAAAAAATAAAAAAAAAACCCTCGTTTAAACTGTGAAATCACCCCCTATGAATTCTTCAGTAGAACAATAATACTTTTCCATTTGAAGAATAAAGATCAATCTTTTCAGGGACCTAGCTTTATGTTCAATATATTACTGCCATTCAGTTTATTGTAAATTTTTAATCCCACGTACTTTGGTGTTTGGCCATAGAGTTTTAAACTGTGTGTTGGATGTTTAATATTCTGTCTATGATGAGTGCCGTTAATTGAACAAACAACAGTAATTTTCAACTTCTTGTAGATTTTTATATAAGAAAATGGAGATCTTAAATATGCACGGGGGCGGGACGGATAGTGTTTTTAAATTGTTTTTACAGTGAATGACAAGACAACCTTTGTTTGGTGAGAGACGTATTCTCAGTTATTTTCTTTTGCCACAGTGGGAGACTTGTTCCTACCTACATGTAACCACTGTGAAGTGCATTGCAGTGGATGCTTATGACACCTTGTGATATTTATTGATTTCCCCCAGAAGATTGTCATAATGAATAACCAACTCAAAGCAACAGTCATAAACCATCTTTCTGGTGTCCATGTTTGTGGCAGCTGACAAGATACACATTGCAAATGCTAAGCTATTCAATTTATTTGCTTAGTAGTATATGTGTACCTTCCAATTAAATCTCTGTCAAATTTTAGACCTAAGAACATTAAATGATTTGTTTTTGTAATTTTACATTGTTTAATATCTGTTAAGAAAAGTACATAAAAGACACAATTGTAAGTCATTACAGATTGTTGCTGCAGTCTTTAGAGTTCTTATCAAGCAGGGCTGAAAACGGACATTGGAGGTGTTTAGAGATATGCTGTTAGGATCATAATTAGTCAGTATAGCTCATATAAAAGTGTAACAGATTTGCTTAGGGAATTTATGTGGTAGTCCTTGGAAGAAGGACATTCTTATTCTGGTAAAACCATTTTCAACAAATTTAGAGAACTGATATTAAAGGTAGATCATGTACAATTTTGTCACTGCAGTCAGTTGTGGGTAACGGCATCATTGTTGTCGTTCACTACTGTGGGTAGTGTGGGAATGATACTGAGGAGGATTGGAAAATTAAATCCTGATGGTGCTGCTGACTGACACATACTTAATGAGTAATGTACTGCATTACAAGTGGTATGAGCTTGTTTAACTAACAGTATCTATCAAGGCCTGAGGTGGCTAACATCTCATTGAAATCCCCCCAGGAGGTCCACAACACTTTTGTGGATACGTGCGTAGCGAGCACGGGACCCCGAGCTAATGTTGCTCTCCTCCCTTTCCGGGCTGCATACCTTCCTTTTCCGCATCCTTCCCCATCCCCCATCTTTGCCCCCCCCCCCCCCCCCCCATCTCCGCCTCTTTCCTTCCCTTTCTCCCTCTCTGGGAGTATGTTTTGTGCCTACGTCCGGAGACGGACGCTCGAGAATGTAACACATTCTTCGTTTTCTCTGCTTGCAAGTCTTCAGCCTTCCTTTGTCCTTCTCTTTTCCTTACCTCTTCCCTCTATCCTTTTCTCCGCTGCGGCGTTTGAGACCTCTCTTCTTCCTTTTCCCTTTCTTTGTTTTTCCCTTTCTCTTTTTTCCTCCTTGTGCGTGTCTGAAGGCCGACCCACGCATTTCCATGTGTAGCCGGTGACGGGGTAACGCGTAATTCCCCGCCCCGGGTAGACAGGTAGGACACGTACGTACCCCCTGGTAGTGGCCAGGTCCAGAGAGGGGTGATTACCCGAGCTGGTACCTTCCGAAAGTGCCGATTGGTCCCTCCGTCCATTTCTCGGGAGGTGTGACCTGAGGTGTGAACAATCACCTAAGGCGGGAGTGCCCACAGAGAAGACCCCCACAAGGGAGGAACGCGCCATCGGAGACGCCAGTAATCATGGGGGATACTTCCACAATGGTTTCCTCATCTTCCACTATGTCTGCTCACAAGCATAAGTTCACTGAGTCTCAGCTACAGACAGTTCTTCCATTGTTGCCACAGTTCCTTGTTGTTTCTCGGTCTGACGAAGGTCAAGGCTTCTCCACAGTCAACCCTTTCATTATTCAGAAAGGTGTCGACGCAATTGCAGGTCCTGTAAAGTCTTGTTCCAGATTACGAAATGGCACCTTGTTGTTAGAAACAGTCAGTGCCCTCCAGGCACAAAAATTGCTGCGTACTTCATTGCTACACACCTTCCCTGTCTGGGTGGAAGCGCACCGCACTTTAAATTCCTCACGTAGAGTCGTTTATACACGCTCCCTCGACGGATTGTCCGACGAGGAAATTCAACACTACCAGTCTGACCAGGGCATAACTGCTGTTCATAGAGTCATGAAAAGGGTTGACACGAACATCGTTTCAACCCGTGCTGTCTTCTTGAAATTTGACAGAGTTCAACTCCCATCGAACGTAAAAACAGGCTATGAGATAATTTCCGTTCACCCTTACGTCCCAAACCCTACGCGTTGCTATCGGTGTCAGCGGTTCAATCATACCAGTCAGTCCTGTTCCAACCCAGCCAAATGTGTTACGTGTCGCAAGGATGCCCATGAGGGTGCTTGTCCGTGACCACGCAGCTTCCTCTAAAGATTGCCCCATTTTTAAAGACAACAAGCTCATTCAGGAAATCAGAGTGAAGGAAAAGGTGTCGACCTTTGCTGCTCGAAAATTATTCGCCAGTCGAAAGCCCACTGTTCCTCAGACAGGAAAATACAGCACTGTCCTTGCCTCTCCTCGGCCAACAAAGGAGGCAGCCACGCAGACTTGTGATCTCACCTTTAGTGCCACGGTTGTCAGATCAGCCAGCGCAAAGATCGCCCGTTCAGCCTCCCCACTTTCGCCTGCTCACTCTATGGCTCACCCTTCATCGGGTTCTGCTAAATCTCGAGCCCAAAAGTCAGACACCCGGACTTCCAAAAAAGAGCCTACTCATGAAGATTTTTTACGTACCCCAACTTCACAACCATCGGTTCCTCCTCCATCTAAACATCCTGTTTCCAAGAAGGCTAATAAGAAACCCAGTTCCTCTCCTTTTCCACCACGGCGTGTCTCATCTACAGCACCACATGGTGGTAACCGCCCTTGGCCATCTTGTGTGTCGCCGAGGTGCACTGCTGGCGGCCGATCAACCAGCCGATCGCTGGTGGCAGGAGCTGCTCCTGAACAACCTATGGATCAGGATCTTCTGCCTTCGGCTGAATGCTGTTCCACACTGTCGGTCGCACACTCTGAGCAGTCGTTGAGTTGACGGCAACCTTGGTCACATTCTTCCATTTTCTGTCCACCCTATGTCCATTATGGGCAACGGCCTTGCCGTAGCGGATACACCGACGACTGGGAGAGCGGTGTGCTGACCCCACGCCCCTCCTATCCGCATCCTCCACTGAGGATGATATGGCGGTCGGATGGTCCTGGTAGGCCATTTGTGTCCTGAAGACAGAGTGCTATGTCCATTATCCTTTGGAATATCCACGGCATTCGACCCAATCGGGATGAATTGACGATCCTCTTACGATCCTACTCGCCGGTCATCTTCTGTCTTCAGGAAACAAAGCTGCATCCCCACGACCGCTTTGTTTTCCCCCATTTTCAGTCAGTCCGATTTGATCTCCCCTCTGTTGGCACTCCAGCGTATGGAGGACTCATGATTCTTCTCCATGATACTCTCCATTATCACCCAATCCCCTTAAACACTTCCTTCCAAGCTGTCGCTGTCCGTCTTTCCCTTTCTGGATACACCTTCTCTCTTTGTACTGTATACATTCCATCGTCCACACCAATGGCACGAGCTGATCTCCTTCATCTTGTTGGTCAGCTTCCACCCCCCCTATTTGCTGGTTGGGGACTTCAATGCCCACCACACGCTTTGGGGATCTCCACATCCTTGTCCGCGTGGCTCACTATTGATAGACGTCTTCCACCAAGCGGATCTTGTTTGCCTCAACACTGGGTCCCTACATTTTTGTCTGCCTCCACGACAAATTTCTCTCATTTGGACCTTTCGGTCGGTACTGTTCCGTCAGCTCGGCGCTTTGAATGGTTCGCCCTTGCTGATACACACTCGAGTGACAATTTTGAATGTGTCCTTCGATTGCAGCCACAACTGCCGTATATGCGCCCGCGACACTGGAAGTTTTGCCCAAGCCGATTGGACACTTTTTTCGTGTCTAGCAACATTCGATGACCGTCACTTTCCTAGCGTCGACGATGAGGTCACTCATACTACAGACGTTATTCTTACAGCTGCGGAACGTTCAATACCTCGCATCTCCGAATTGCCCCGGCGCCCCCCAGTTCCTTGGTGGTATGAGGCATGCCGGGCCGCAATATGTGAGCGGCGACGTGCTCTTCGCATTTTCAGACACCATTCTACTTTGGCCAACTGTATTCGCTATAAGCAGTTGCTTGCGCGATGCCATCGCATCATCCGCGATAGCAAGAAGGCAAGTGGGACTTCTTTAGTAGCTCATTTAACACCTTCACTCCCTCCTCGGAAGTTTGGAGTCAGATTCGACGATTATCTGGTGCGCCTAGTTTCTCCCCGGTCTCTGGGCTCACTGTCGCGCATGATACATTAGTGGACCCCGTCACAATTTCTAACTCATTGGGTCAACGCTTTGCTGAGATTTTGAGCTCTTCAAATTACCCGCCAGCGTTTCTCCCGAAGAAACGTGCAGTGGAAGTGCAACCTCTTGCTTTGTCCTCTCAAAATCTCGAAAGCTATAATACTGTTTTCTCCATGCGGGAACTCCAACATGCACTCTCTTCTTCTCGCTCCTCCGCCCCAGGATCGGATGGTATCCACATCCAAATGCTGCTGCATTTATCATACCATAGTCTGCGTTACCTCCTTTGCCTTTATAATCGAATTTGGACTGACAGTACTTTTCCCAGATGATGGCGGGAAGCTGTCGTCGTTCCTGTTTCGAAACCTGGAAAGGACAAACATCTCCCCTCTAGCTATTGCCCCATTTCCCTCACGAGTAGTGTGTGTAAGGTTGTGGAGCGTATGGTGAATTGCCGTTTAGCTTGGTGGCTGGAGTCCCACAGTCTTTTAACACCTGCCCAATGCGGTTTCCGAAAGCATCGTTCTGCAGTTGACCATCTTGTTGCTCTCTCCACTTATGTCATGAACAATTTTCTCCGGAAACGCCAAACAGTAGCAATATTTTTTGATCTGGAGAGAGCATACGATACCTGTTGGAGGACAGGCATCCTCCGCACACTGTTCTCTTGGGGCTTTCGCAGTCGGTTGCCCCTTTTTCTTCGCAAATTTATGGCAGAACGCACATTTAGAGTGCGGGTGCACACTACTCTCTCCCATACTTTCTCCCAAGAAAACGGGGTACCCCAGGGCTCCATGCTAAGTGTTGTTCTGTTTGCCATTGCCATAAATCCAATTATGGATTGTCTCCTTCCTGATGTCTCGGGCTCCCTCTTTGTGGACGATTTTGCGATCTAGTACAGCTCTCAATGGACCAGCCTTCTTGAACGATGTCTTCCAGGCTGTCTCGATCGCCTCCACTCTTGGAGCATCGAAACAGGCTTCCGCTTTTCTCCCAGTAAGACCATTTGTGTTAATTTTTGGGGTCCTACGGAGTGTCTTCCACCTTCCTTACATTTAGGACCTGTCAACCTTCCATTTTCGGATGTTGCTAAATTCTTGGGTCTTATGTTTGACAGAAAACTGTGCTGGTCCTCCCACGTTTCCTATCTTTCGGCTCGCTATCTGCGATCCCTCAACACCCTCCGTGTCCTGAATGGTACCTCCTGGGGAGCGGACCAAGTGGTCCTTCTCTGCCTCTATCGCGCCTTAGTGCGCTTGAAATTGGACTATGGAAGCATAGTTTGCTCCTCTGCTTGGCCGTCTATTCTTCGGCGTCTCGACTCTATCCAGCACCGTGGATTACGTTTAGTGTCTGGAGCTTTTTACACCAGCCCTGTGGAAAGTCTTTATGCTAGGACTGCTGAACCTCCGCTGTCCAATCGGCGAGCTGTCCTTCTGAGTCGTTATGCTAGCCATCTGTCTTCCATGCCTGCTAATCCGGCCCATGACATTTTTTTCACTCTTCCTTGGATTTGGATTTAGGGTATGCAGACCGCCCTTCCTCCCTACTACCACCGGGAGTCCGCTTCCGTCAACTGCTCCATTCTCTTTGCTTCCGCTTTCCTAAAACTTTCTTGACAACTTGGGGTACAGCACCGCTTTGGCTCCGTCCCCGGACCTGCCTGCTCCATGACCTTTGTCAGTTTCCCAAGGATGGTACCCCTTCACTTGTTTATCATCAGGCATTTTCTGCTCTATGTGCACAAATGAAGGAAGCCACATTTATTTACACTGATGGCTCAAAAACATCGTTTGGTGTAGGGAGTGCCTATATTGTTGGCGACACCCCAAATCGATTTCGGCTTCCCGACCAGTGTTCGGTTTATACTACGGAGCTTTACGCTGTTCTTCAGGCTGTCCAATACATCCGTCGCCATCAGCGGATACAGTATGTTATCTGTTCAGATTCTCTCAGCTCTCTCCTCAGTCTCCAAGCTCTATACCCTGACCACCCTCTGGTCCACCGGATTCAGGACTAGCTACGCTTGCTCCACTTGGGGGGCGTCTCTGTGGTGCTCCTCTGGATCCCAGGACACGTTGGTATCTGTGGAAATGAGGTGGCCGATATAGCGGCCAAGGCTACAGTCTCTCTTCTTTGGCCAGCTATTCGCACGATTCCCTTCGCAGATCTACGGAGTGTTTTATGTCATTGTGTTGTTCTTTTATGGCACGCACATTGGTCGACCACTCCCAATAATAAATTGCGGGACGTGAAAGCTCTTCCCTGTGCTTGTACCTCTTCCTCCCGAACGCGTCGTCAGGAGGAGGTAATTTTAACTAGACTCCGGATAGGGCACTGTCTTTTTAGCCATCGACATCTTTTAAGTGGCGATCCTCCCCCACTCTATCCCCACTGCTCTCAGCTGTGGACAGTAAGACACCTTTTAATTGAGTGCCCCTATTTTACTCCGTTACGTGCCTGTCTACAGCTGTCGCCTGATATATCTTCCATTTTAGCAGATGACATGCGCTCAGCCGATCGCATTCTCGAGTTTATTAGAGCCAGTGAGATGACGTCAGTCTTTTGAAGCTCTTTTTGGGGACAACCAACCCTCTTCTATATAGATTTTTAAGCTTTCCTTCTGTTTTTAGTTTCTCCAATTTTTTGAGTTTCGTTCCCATTGCTGCTGGTTTCCAGTTTCGTTTTCTACCTTTTCCTAAGTCACAGACCGGGCGCTAATGACCGTAGCAGTTTTGCGCCCCAAAAAAAAAGAAAAGAAATATCTCATTGAAAAATATTCTAAATCTACACCCATATTTTACAAATCACTGTGAAGTGCATAGCAGAGGGTACTTCAATTGTACTAACAGGGGCAACACCCCATAGCACCCCCCTTAGATTTAGTGCCCAGTTGGCCCGTTGGATAGTCTGTCAAAAAATAAACGCACATTAAACATGAAAACAGGAAGAACGTGTACTAAACTGTGAAAAAAAGAAGAAAAATAGAAACAGTGAAAATTACAAATTTAATATGTGTAATATTGAGCATCATTAACAAGACTCGGGGTGTGGTTATATGGTTATGGTGTTAGACTGCAAACGAGGAGATCCAGTTTCAAATCTAGCTTATGCTCAACATTTTTTTTCACAAAATTGTGAACTGATTATTGACATTTTGGTTTCCTGTATTCAAATTTCTGTGTGTATCATGGAGTAATGTCTGTTTGCAACAGCAAAGGCATACATACATACATACCTCTATTTCTTCTGCGTAGGTACCATATGTTATGTCTTTTGTGTTCCATTTTAGAAGTTTTGACTCTTGAATTCCACTATTGTAACATAATTCACACTCGTTTATTTGTTATTTTCAATTCTGTGGTAGGTCTTTGCAGCATCCCACCTGCTGTCACTATCCATCACAGAATATGAGCCATGTGGTAAGAATATGGTAAGAATGGTAAGAATATATTACCGTCACAAGTAAATGTCATAAGTAGTGAGGGCTGGCGAGATGCCGCATAGACCTCTCACAGAAATGAAAACATCAAATAAACGGGTGTGAACTATGTTACAATGATGGAATTCAAAATGTCTAAAATGGAATGCAAGAGGCGTAACATGTGGTACCCGTGTAGAAGAAATAGGAGGTAAGTACGTCTGGAGGTCCCTTCATTACACATCTCTATTGCAAATGGACATTATGCCATGAAACACACACAAAATTGAATACAGTGAACAGGCACATCAATGACTGGACAGACAGTTCATAATTTTGTGAAAAAAGTGTTGGGCACGAGGCAGATTTGAACCCAGGTCTCCCTCTTTGCAGTTTAACACCATGACCACATGACCATGACCCGAGTCTCGTTAATGTCACTCGATATTGCACATATTAAATTTGTAATGTTTACTGTTTCTTTTTCTTTCTTTTTTCCACAGTTCAGTACACCTTCTTCCTGTTTTCATGTTTGGTCTGTGTTCTGTATTTGATGGGCTGTCCAGTGGGCCAACTTACCACTAAATCTGAGGGGGGTGCAATGCGGAGTTTCCCTTGTAAGTATTAAGATTTCCTCCCATTCCACTCTCATATGGAACACAGGAAGAATGACTGCTTAAATGCCTCTGTGCATTTTGCAGTCCCTATGGGAGTGATACGTAGGGGGCTGTAGTATATTCCTAGATTCCTTACTTAATACTGCTTTGTGAACCTTTGTAAGCAGGCTTTCACAGAACAGTTGATGTCTCTTCTTTAAGTTTTTTCAGTGTGTCCATGGCGCTACCCTTTCTGCTATAACTGCTTTATGTCTTGTTACTCCTTGAGCAATATTTTGTGGAGGGCACAGGTTTGCATTTATGAACATTTAAAAGAATGTAGCCAATCTTTACACCACTTTGAATTCACACACGCGCGCGCACACACACACACACACACACACACACACACACACACACAAAACTCTATTATAGGGAACTGTAATATCTGCAAAAAATCTGGGGTTACTACTAATATTGTCTACTAGGTCATTAATATAATCAATATAGAACATGAAAAGATTCTGAGCACAGTTTTTTGGAGCACATCTGAACTTACTCCTACATGTGTCAATGACCTTCCATCTGAAATAGTATGCTGTCCTCACTGCCAATAAATCCCCATTTCAGTCAAAAAATTTTGTTTGATGTTTCAAGTGATGAAACTAATATTACTGAGCATTGATGTGATACTGAATTAAATGATTTTCAGCAGTTAAGAAATATTGAATCCATCTTATCACCTCGATTGGTGGTTTGAGGTGTTGTGTAAGAAAAGTAAGAGTTAGATTTCACATGACTGATGTTTTTGGAATCCATGCTGGTTTGTGTGGTTGGGATAATACTGTTCAAGATATTAAGGTTGATGGATGATATTTTCATGTATCATCTTGTAGATGAGTGTGATCTGCTTTCTTCCAACTTCTAAGTTTAGGTTTTTTCATGGTAGGGGTTGATCTAAGGTTTAATGTATTTTAAAGAAAGGCTAACTCAGTCACAAATTTTGTATAGAATCTGAAAGGGGTTCCATTGAGGCTCTGGGACCTTGTTCTGTTTTGGTGATTTATGATGTTTATCATTCCTACTGAGATAAATATTTATATCACACATATTTGTAGTAATGCAAGAAATGAACTGTGGGAATACACCAGAAAGTTCCTCTGAAAAGAAATATTTGAAAATGGAGTTAAGTGGTTCTACCTTCACTTTACTACCCTCAGTTAAAGTTTCTGTGTCCTGCATGAGTGTCTGGACACTGACCTCGGTACCACTGACAGTTTTTGCTTATGACCAGGATTTCTTTGGGTTTTGTGGAAGATCTTTCAATAAATTCAATTATGGTAGCCACTGAAGGCTTCACACATTGCTAATTCGACAGCCAAACACATTTCATTTAGCACCTCTCTGCCTATAGCCCTGTGCTTCATTTCACATCTATTGTGCAACAGTCACTGTTTTTTTAGAAGTTTGTTTACAGTCACTGTATACCATGGCTAGACCCCTTCCATTATAAAGTTTGCTGGGTCAGGTGCTGGAACAGTTGTCGTTTGAAAGCATTTGTATCATGGTATGTTTATAGAGTCTTATAAAAACATGTAATTTTCACTAGACTGTAGAAAAGAGAACATTTAAAGTAGAGAAAATGGTAAATGAGAAAATCTGAGTACAGCAATTTGTTGGTGGATGCACTGTGAACTGAATCAAGAAGATAATATTCAGTGAGGTAGTGATCAATGTCCAGGGAAATGGCGTAAATTTCAGCAGATAAACATGACCTAATAAATGTTATTAAGGTGTTGAGGAAATTGAAGCTTCAGCCAGGCAGCTAGTGAAAAAGTCTCAAAGTGGCCCACAAAAAGTTTAGAGTAAAAAGGAACCAATTTCATCTTCTTAACTATTATCTGTGATGTGATATAGGTTCACTCCTCACATGTTAACAAGTTACTGAAAGGTTTATGTTTTTTTTGTTAAGCTGTTCATGAAAATAGATCACGAGCTGAGTGGATGGAAAAGAAATGCTGACAGATAAAATGGTTCAACAAAATCTTTTGGGATTATTAACATCATCAATTCATTGATTGTCCATGATGTTTCAGGAAGCTTATTCTCACCTTCCATCCTCTGCCACAGTGCCAGCATGTCAAAGTCCATGTCATTAAATAGACTTACTTGTGACAGTAGGCATTTAAATCTCGTAATGGGTGCTCCACATTGCTTCACTGTTTTCGTGCTTGGCCTACTACCAGTTATGTCTAATATCAGCTACTGCCCACAGCAGTACAGCATTATGGTTAATCTTTCTTACTGCTTTCATTATTGATTGCCAAGCTGCACGGAGGGTAAATTTCTTGCCCTGATTACTGAAATGTGGTGACTTTTATATTTCACATTATTTGTTAAGTTTTGAAAGGACAGGAATCTGCAGTCACTTAAACCAACTATTTGACCACGGTGTACTTCCTTTCAGTCTCCAAGCAGAGACAAAGTGGTCTTCACTCACCTTCATATCAGACACTGCCCAATGACACATGCTTAAGGCATGAAGATCCACAGGATTGCAGTGATTGTGGTGTCTCACTCACAGTGCACCATGTTTTGAAATTGTGTTTTTGCATGCTGATGGGGGGAAAACCTTTGATTTACCAAGGGACTTCCTGCAATTTTAGGCGGTGATGAAACAATAGCAAGTAAATTGTTGACATTTTGTATTACATTAGGACTTCTGCCCAATTTAATTAGACAAAGTTTTTAATGTTGCTGGCTCGTCCTATTAATTTTGCAATCTACCAGCCATCTTAATGCCATCCACTGTTTTGTTTATGGTATTAATGTGTGACAATGGTATGAATAGATCTTCTGGGTATTGGATGTGAGATTTTTTATTACTGTTGCTGTAGTTATGTGTCCTGTACTTTTTGTTTTAACAGGATAACTACTGAAACCAAAGGGCACTGATGACCACGTGGTTTAACGCCCAACAATTTCAATCCATCCATCCGTCCATCCATCCATCCATCCATCCATCCATGAATTTCTTAGCCCAGACAGGAGTTATATAATTTATATTCAAGTGCTGTATATGTGGCATTATTCTTTCCATGTCTTGTGTTATTGATTTTTCACAGTTTGCAAATTACATCCCTAACACAAGCACATTTTTGATGATCATCTGTTAAGTGCCCTTATTGGAAACTGTTATTGTTGTTACTTTTTTCAGCTGGAAAATATCTGGACAGGTAAGATAGGAAAATGAAGTTTGAGACAAATTCTATGGCTGCCCACGTACATCACGCATAAGGACCACAAAGATTTTTTACAAACCTAACTTGCATCATACTGGTTTTTCAAGTACATATAAATTTGAAGAAACCCAGAACATGTAATAGATATTTAGTACAAGTGAGTGTATCCAGACCTATTCATCATGAATATTGAGTTGCCTAGTTCGGACCCTGGTTATGCTCTTGATTTTATGCTGTCAGAAATGAGACACTAAGTACTTCCGTAGGCCTGTTAACCAAGTTGTTTTTTTATATCTTTATGGTAAGAATGGATACATGGATTATAAATATTTACGTGTAATTGTTTTTCTGAAAGAGACAGACACAATCATTGGTCAGGTGATACTGTCATCTTGATTGTATGCTGCTAACTATCATCGAGTGTGGAGAAATGTTCTCATTTTTGAAAAATAAAATTGTTTTTTTCCCAATTTGTTATTATACAATTTTAAGAATGAACTGTACTGGATTTTAATTCTTATACGCTTAGCCATTATTGAACTTGCTTTATCCTTGTCCTTAGTGCTGCGGAAAGAAACAACTGAGCACTGCAATAGTAATGACTGCAGAGTATAAAAAATTAAAAGTTTTTATAGCATATCTTTCTACAATGATGCATATAGAATCATTACTTTTTATGTGCAGGCTGTGATGGAACACTTGTCATTGTACCAGCACTGGCTTTGGTGGACAGTGCTAAAGCCAAAGATCACCAGTGGTCTACGACAGAAGTGACAGTTTTTCCTTCAGTCACCTCTCCCCCTGCTGCTTCATTGTCTGCTAGCAGCTTGGCTAGCTCTGTCAATGGAAGTCCACTCACTACTCGCCATAGTTCAGCAGCTCGACCCACAGCAGTTGTGTGGTGGCAGAGCATTCTGGGTTGCCATCATACAGCTATTGTAGGAACAGAAACTGGAACCATATTTTTTGTGAATCTCTCGACAGGTGTCCAAGTGGGCACAACCTATGTGAGAGATGCTATAACTGAACTACACATGTGCCAAGACAACAGTCTCGATGTGATCTTCTTACTGGTAAGTGGGTATTTCTTATATGCTTCCATATGCGTAGATTATAAACATGCAGGGAAGTGTGACAGGACTGCTGCTGTTCTCTATGTACATCAATGATTTGGTGGACAGGGTGGGCAGTAATCTGCAGTTGTTTGCTGATGATGCCATGGTGTATGGTAAAGTGTTACAGTTGAGTGCCTGTAAAAAGATACAAGATGACGTAGACAAAATTTCCAGTTGGTGTGACGAATGGCAGCTAGCCCTAAATGTCGAAAAATGTAAGTTAATGCGGATGAGTAGGAAGAACAAACCTGTAATGATCAGATAGAGTATTACTAGTGTCTTGCTTGACACAATCAAGTCATTTAAATAGCTGGGCGTAACGTTGCAAAGCGATATGAGTTGATATGGGCTTGTGAAAACTACGACAGGCAAAGCAAATGGTTGACTTCGGTTTATTGGGAGAATTTTAGGAAAGTGTGGTTCACTTGTAAAGGAGACCGCATACAAGACACTGGTGCGACCTATTGTTGAGTACTGCTCGAGTTTTGGGATCCGTACCAAGTCGGATTGAAGGAAGACATTGAAGCAATTCAGAGGTGAGTGGTTAGATCTGTTAATGGTAGGTTCAAGCAACACACAAGCGTCGTGGAGATGCATCGGTAATTCAAATGGGAATCCCTGAAGGGAAGGTGACGTTCTTTTCGAGAAACACTATTGAGAAATAATTACTATTAAAAACAGTCTTGATCACGATTTATTTAACAAGGTGACCGGTTTCGACCACTACTGTGGTCATCTTCAGACCATTGAGTAGGAACCTCTTTCTGTTGAAGAATCACTAGTGTAGTGATTCTTCAACAGAAAGAGGTTCCTACTCAGTGGTCTGAAGATGACGACAGTAGTGGTCGAAACCGGTCACCTTGTTAAATAAATCGTGATCAAGACTGTTTTTATTAGTAATTATTTATAAGACATTGATCACTGCTGTTCCCATAATGCATTCAAAAGTAACTATTGAGAAAATTTAGAGAACTGCCATTTGAAGCTGACTGCTGAAAGATTCTACTGCTGCCCACGTACATCATGCGTAAGGACCGCAAAGTTAACATATGAGAAATTAGGGCTCATGTGGAGGTGTTCAGACAGACATTTTTCTCTCACTCTATTTGCGAGTGGAACTGCAGGGGAAATGACAAGTAGTGGTACAGGGTACTCTCCACCATGTACCATATGGTGGCTTGTGGAGTATCTGTTTAAATGTAGATATTTAATGAAGTGGTTTTATTGTAATTTTTCAAGTGTGATTGTTTTGTGGATTTACCCTGTAATGTTGAGTAGTCACACTACTGATATAATTCTTTTACCCTTCTTGGGTTTTCAATAACCAGCAATTTTATTGTCATCTGCACCTCTCTAATATTGGTCTACTTATGAAAACACTATTGACCACAAAAAATGTTACACCATTAAGAATTCCTATTCTCCTGCCATTAACAGCAACAATAAATAAATAATTAGTGTACATTTTTTATGTTATGGGCCTGTAATAATTATTTTCCAAAACTAATAGATGTAGTAAACACATTCACAAATTACACCCAAATTAAGGGAGCAATCTATGCATTTTTGTGGTATTTTCGTAGTTCACTCCTTCAATCTGGAAAGTGATCACAGCAAAATGCTGATGGATCATGTGATTTCATACATTATCAGTTGGTAAAATATCTAACAAATGAGCTTCCAGTGACAAAATCAACAACTACTTTACCATACAGAAAACATGAATATGCTGTTAAACGTTTGATCATATGTGGTACATTGGCATGTAGCACTAGTAGTATATGTAATGAATGATGTTATTTAGGCATATAGGCACGTCCTAATTTACAGTGATGTCACACAGTAGTGGAAGATATTGTGTTGATTGCGACCTTCTAGCATCAGTTTGGACGATTGTACATGATGAGCAGTAACTGACAGAGAATGTATGCAGTCTTGACTACGATGACTGATTTAACATTCTAAATGACAATATCTTCCACATGATAGTTTTGCTTAACCAAAGTCATAACCCTCCTTTCACCCAAGTTCATAACTTTTTTGTCAATATTAATGCAGCAACATATCCACACAATTTTAAGCCTTTTTCATCACACAAGCAAACTGTGTGTGGTATTGCAGTATTGCACGCCCATCTATCGAGCTTATTGCCAACATAATATATATGTGATGATCAGTTGTCAGATATACATGAACATCTTCAAGAATTCAGTTAGAAGTAAATTATAGACTCAAGCTAATAGAAAACAGAAATGAAAAGTCTGGAAACTGGCCTGTCATCTGTGTACTTCAGAACCGCTATTAGCTTTGGAAAAATGCTCTTCTTGGTGTAGTGGGTTAGTTTGAAATTTTAAGCATTTATCCATAACATTATTAGTGATTAGTTACTTGTGTGCTTTTGATTTCTTATAATGATGTAGGATCTGTCGTGGTTGGTGAATACATGTACTCAAGTTTACTCTACAGTTTTTGACAGTTCTTTACACTAAAATTTTATTTCTCTGTATGCGGTCCAAGCATATTCTTATGAACCATTCTTTGCTTTAAAACAGTTTGTTTGCATTTCCAAATAATAGTTTCATTAGAAGATTGGAGCCTCAGGCCATGTTGGTGAAGAGCCATTGTTGTTTTTCCAGATCACTTGTATTAATCACAGTCAATGGAAGCTGCTTCTGGAACAGCGCACCACGGGATACACTTGGCCTGTTGACAGTGCCAGTCATGCCAAGCCATACAGCACCAGCAGTCAGTCTCAGTGTATGTTGAATTTGTTTGTATACTGTCATATTTTTTAATATATAAAACTGAAATTCCATAATTTCCATTACTGGGCACACACATCTTTTTCTACATCTCCAAGGTAAGTCACCAACACATTCTAGCTTCACACTTTGATCCATCTTTTATATGGCTTCCCAAAACAATATCAGTTGCATATTCTAAGAAGATGCTTAGTGCAATAGTTAATGGGAGTAGCTGTAATGATTGAAACCGAATAGCCTCAATTGACAGTGACAGCTTTCTCAGTGCTGCCAACATAATCTACCTTAGCTAGCAGACAACACTGTGTTCAGTTTGTCAGTGTACACATAAACAAAACTATATTATTAAGAACAGCAACATTATTGAGTTAGGCCGTAGTGCCCGGAGATGACAGTGATGTGTGTGTGAACTGTGCATGCGTGCATATATGTGTGTTTTGTTTTGTTTATGTTTGATGAATGACAAAGTCTGATGGCTGAATAATAAGTAACAGTCTTTTCCATTGTGTCAGTGTGCCATTCATTGCCTCATCAACGTGGTGAGTAGCAGTCTGTCCTTTCCATATTTATTTTGCATTGTTTAAACTGTACTGTTACAATTAATAATGGAAAGTGATGACCTTTATTTATGATAATGGTCACAGAGCCAAGTTAACAGGAAAGCAATATGTCTATAACTTATCTCAGCATACTAGCAAAACAGTATTGAAAGCTGAGGTTAGTAGCAAGTGGAAAAAAAGAATATAAGTCCAATGTTTTAGACAGACACACACACACACACACACACACACACACACACACACACACTCACACACTATTTTTCAACTTCTATTGAAACCAGTCACTGCCCCAAGAGTTTTCTTACAGTTTACAGTTAGTATCTGGTCATCATCCAATCTTTCTAAGTGGTTTACTTGTTTATGCACGTGCGTGCGAGCACGTGTGTGTGTGTGTGTGTGTGTGTGTGTGTGTGTGTGTGTGTGTGTTTGTGTGTGTGTCTGTGTGTGTGTGGGTGAGCAGGGGTTTGTGTTTGAGTTTGTGAACCAGTGCATTAACGCATACAGCCTGCTAAAATTAGTTAATAATATTTTGTCTGTTATCACTGACAATAAAGACATACTCAGAATAGCGGTGCCAAGTGAAATAAATTTTATTCTGTTTAAGAAGTGTTTTATGTCAGCTAAATTATTGTATTTTATGGACTATAAGATGCTGCAGACTGTAAGACACATCTTAATTTTCAAGCAAGTTTTTTTTTTAAAGAATAACATTTTTACTATTTTTGTTATTAGATTGCTAAGCTAGACTAAAAAAAGCTTAGTTTATAAAACTGAACTGACTTTTAAAATCCCTGAAAATCATCATCTTTTAATTTTGGCCACATTGCATTCAGTCCTCTATTTTCACATGTAGTCTTCCTCATTTCTTCTTTACTAGCCTGCCAATCGTGAATGGTTATTTCTGTTGATGGAGGGCTGCTCTGTTTCCATGTTCTTCTGCATATGCTAATACTTTCAATTTATAATTAACATCACATGAATACTTTTTACTTTTTACCATTATGAATTTAGCTACTAACAAAATATTGTACTGTTACCGATAACACAAATCACTTTCAGTTCAAGTTCACTGGTACTGTAGACTGCAATAACGCATCATACGTTAGACAGTGTTGTGGATTCGTGATGGCAGTACAGGAAGGAAACAGTGGTAGTAAGCTTGTGAATCACCGCAATGCATCTTTGTTGCATTGGTGTGCTGCTACTGCCAGTTGAATCCATTGTTGCCAGGGTAGAGATACATTGGCCTTTTTTAAGACTGGTGAGAATATGGAATCAAGCACTGGACATTTTTATACTAATTTTGAGTATAAGAGCACATGAATTTTGGAGGCAATGTTTTGAAGAAAAAATTGTGTCTTATATTTCATAAAATATGGTACTGGTAGAATATTGAATATAACACTCTATTTGTTATTTATTTTGCAGCTACAATAGTCGAGTCTGATGCAAATGGAAAAAGTCTTCCCAGATCACGTCTCCAGGGACTGAAACAGTTATCAGTTGAGAAATTGACCAGCATTCGTAACAAATTGGTTGAGACACGATCACGAGGGATAGCTGTAGTGCAGCATGTACGGAGAGGTGACAACACTTTGTTATTCTCATGGTTTGTGTTGTTCAGTGTTCCCTGGTAGAATGTAATACTTCATTGCTGAAAGAAGGAAGAGTTATTGATTTTAAGCTTTGTCATTTCTTGTGTACAAAGCTGTGCCGCAGCAACAGATACAGACATTTGTAGGAAAGATGACACTGGTGCCGTCTGAACAGAGTATTCTTTCATTCAGCATAAGAAATGATTAAGGGATCCTCTTTTCAAAAATTTATGGCACTCTTTTATGTATGTCTGTATCTGCTACCACTCAGTGCATAGTGTAATTAGTAAAATTATTTCATCATAATTTCATTTTGAAAATCAGTTTTTTTTTTATCTGTGTGGATGTTTTAAAAACTATTTCATTGTTTAGCCATTATTTTAGAATTACTTACCCCAAGATGCTCATTTTCTAATGTTAAGTTCTGGTTTCTGTAAAGAAGGTGAGACTCTGTTGGAGGTGAGACGCCATTCATGCAGAAATGTTGGTATCGCTAAACAAACACTGTTGTGTGCCTAAGGTCCGATACACGGTTTCTTTATTCAGTGTCTCTTTGGGGGTTTTGTGTGTCAAGTTTTCTGCATATTTTTGCAAACAGAATCTCATTTGTCCTTAATGGACCCTTTCCAGATCTTTTCATCTCAGAACACTGTGAAGTGAACACTGATAACTGAACCTCGAACTTCCATGTCAGGAACCATGATACTAACCTCCAGACCCCGAAGGCAGACATGCCAGTAATGCCATAATATTTTCATGCCTCAGTTATAAGGTCTACACAATCAGAGGACTTAACAAAGTCACAGAAAAGGCAACAGGATAATTTTTCTTGTTTTAGCCTTTGCAGGACTTTTGAGAAATCATAATTTGCTTTCTCTGTGTAGAATACTTTGCAGAAGCAAGACTCAGAGGAAGTTGACAAATTATGCTGAGAATAGTGGATACTATTTTTATTATATGCTGCTCTCTTTGGAAAGACTGCAAGAAGTGGGGTGGATATATAATTGTAGATTGTTTCCTTGTTACCATTATCGTAAATTGGTGTTAGTACTGCATAGTGCAGTCTCCAAGGAAATCTGTCTTGCATCATTGATTGGAAGTAAAAAGAAAATGAACAGAGATTTGGGGGAAGAGGCGGGAGGAGGGAGGGATGGGTTATTATTATGAAAGTAGCAAAAGATTGTAAGTACTAAAAATATTGCTATAGTTGAAACTTCTTTCCAGATTAAAACTGTGTGCTGTACGAGGCTCAGACCTGGGATCTATTGCCTTTCATAGGCTACAGCTCTACCGACTGAGCTGTCCAAGCACGGCTTGTGACCCACCCTCGCAGCTGTACTTCCATCGGTACCTCATATGCCAGCAAGTGCACACTCCAGCACAGAGTGAAATTTAATTCTGGAAACAAACTGCTAGGCTGTAGCTAAGCCATGTCTCCACAATATCCTTTCTTCCAGGAATATTAGTTCCCCATGATATGCAGGAGAACTTCATGAAATTTGGAGGATGGGAGATGAGGCACTGGCAGAAGTAAAGCTGTGATGGCAGCTTGTGTATCATGCCTGGATAGCTCAGTCGGTAGAGCACTTGTCCATGAGAAATCTAGATGCATTGTTCAGGCACCAGTCAGATAAGAAGAAACAGTTAGTAGTTTTTGGAGAGTTAAATGTAAATTTTTTGAAAAGATACAGACAATAAATATGGACTGGAAATATTATTTGGGTATTCCAATATAATTTCAATAGTCAGTTTTTCAACTCGCATGCAGCAAGATAGTAGTGCCCTGATGGATAATTTTTTTACTGTGCTGACACTTAAACAATGTGCTCCCAATTGTTAATGGACTAATTGATTGGAGTAAATGATACAACACCTTACAGGTTCACACAAAGAAGTGAAGCTTATTAATGAAAACAGTACACAACATTTTAGAGTAAGTTAAAAAGAGGTGGTATTGGATGAGGTATATATAGAAAGAGATGCTAATGTTATTATAATGTAAATAAGAGATTCAATTTATTTGATAGTAAATTTGTGTCAGTATTTGAAAGTTGCTGTCCTAAAAAGTTATCCAGAATATCCATTTAAAAAAATACCAAGTAAGCTATGGATAGAAAAGGGAATTAAAATATTTTGGAAGAGGAAGAAGAATATTTTTATAAAGGCCAGAATAATTCGAGATCTGACATTACTTGCAAAAAAAAAAAACTATAATATTTTAGGGAAAGTCCTTAAAATGTCGAAAAGTATGTACATCTTGACATAAAATAATAATGCACATAATAAGATTAAAATCATTTGGGGTATTGGCAGATGGGAGACAGGACATCAAGTCAGTGTACCAGCTATTGTAACAATTAAACTAAATGACAATGTTGTGTCTAATAATTCACAAGTTGCAAGTATTTTTAACATACAGTGTCTAAATGTAGCAGAAAAAATAGGATTAAGTGGTTCAGTTGAAGAAGCAAGAGAATATCTTAAAAATATCATTCCACAAAACTTTAAAGAGCTAGAAGTAGTACTAACATCATTCACTGTTGTTAATAGAATTATAAACATAACAGTAAAAAAGAAAGAATAACAAAAGCTTGTATCATCTTGATGGAATTTCAAACAGAATTCTGAAAAAGTTATTCTAACTTAATGTCTTAGTGAAAAATGTAATGCATCATTGGTGCAGGGAATGTTTCCAGACTGATTAAAATAAGAATTGTGAAACCTCTTTACGGAAATATGACAACAAAGACAGAAATAATTGTCATCCTGGTTTTTGGCTCACATCTTTTTCTAAAATATTCCAAAAAGTAATGTTTTCAAGACTAGTCTCACATTTAAGCAGGAACAATTTACTTATCAAATCACTGTTTACATTCCAGAAGGGTTACACCACTGAGAATGTTATTTTTCATTCAATCACCAAATATTACAAACCTTAAATAATAAAATAGTGCCAGTTTGTATTTTTTGTGATCTTTCCAAGACAATTGATTGTGTAGGTCATATTACTGTCATAGAAAAATGTAAGTTTTATGGAACTGATGGCTTTACTCACACTGGTTTGAATCATACTTAACAAACAGAATGCAAAAAGTTTTGCTGAATAATTCAAACAATGCTGAAAGGGCAGAAAATTTTAGCGACTGGGGAGAAACCACAAAGGGAGGCCGACAGTGTTCAATTTTCGGTTGGCTCCTATACCTTAACGTATGTGAATAACCTTCTACTTAACTTTCAACAACCAGATGCTGCAGACTGTACTAGTGTTATAAAAAATCTCAAAACAACAGAAGAGATTGTTAATGATGTTTTTCAAAGAATTATTAAGTGGTTCTCTGAAAATGAGTTTTTCCTAAATTTTGAAAAAGAAGAGAAAAAATTCAGTTCTATACAGCAAATAGAGTAATATCAACAACTGAAGTAGCACATGACAGGAATCAGTAGAAAATAGAGTAGAATGCTTCAAATTTTTGGCTGTGTGTATTAACGAAAACTTGAGCTGGAAGAAGCATATTACTGATTGTCTCAAACAGTTAAGTTCAGCTACATTTTCTGTTCATATAATTGCTAGCCTTGGAAACAAGTGAATCAAATCCTGACATATTTTGCATATTTCCACTCAATAGTGTTTTGTGGAATAACTTACCACTTAGAAAGAAAATATTTATTGCACAAAATTAAACAGTAAGGATAATATGTTATGGTCACCTGCATTCGTCATGTTGGTGCCTTTCCAAGGAGTTAGGCACTTTAGTGGACTGTCACAATACAGGTAGTCACTAATGAAATTCATCATAAATAATCCATCACAAAGAATAGCGACTTCCAAACCTAATTCAGTAGAGTGAAACATGACCTATATAACCCATTATTAAAGTTTCAGTGGCTCAGCAACAAAAATTTTTAATCATTTGGCCAACATAAAAGACCAGTAAAGCAAATTTGAGATCTAAGCTACATTTGTTTCTTCTAGACCCCTGTTCCATGGATGAATTTCTATTAAATACTAGCCTATTTAAAAAAAAAAAGTGTAGTTTCATGAGTAAAATTAAAAAAATAATATGTTTAAATCAGTTAACATGAATCATGTGTACATACCTGTAATCTGACTCATTCCTCACCATTTTGATAAAAGAATTCTTCAATAGATCTGTGACAAGATGCTCAAGTTTGAGTCCTGGTCTTGCACACAGTTTTAATCTTCCAGAAAGTTTCAGGTTGGTGCACAGTCCTCTGCAGAGTGAAAATTCATTCTGAAAACAGTCCCCTAGACTGTGGTTAAGCTATGTCTCAACAATATCCTTCCACGAGTATTGGTCCTGCAGGGAATGCAGCTAAACTTCTGTAAAATTTGGAAAGTAGGATATGAGTTACTGGTGAAAGTGAAGCCGTGAGGATGGGTTGTCACTCACTCACTCACTCACTCTCTCTCTCTCTCTCTCTCTCTCTCTCTCTCTCTCTCTCTCTCTCTCACACACACACACACACACACACACACACACACACACAAGCACTACTCACATGCACATAACCACTGTCTCTGGTCATTGAGGCTGCCCTCAGTAGCCAAAGACACTGATCATGTGTGTGTGAGTTGTTCTTCTGTGTGTGTGTGTATTGTACTTTAGAAGAAGGCCTTCCGCTGAAAGCTCAGATGTACAGCAGTCTTTTTGTTAATTCCCTCGGATGCAGCCACTATGAGGAACTAATTATTGCATTTAGCAAGCAATTTTTGTGTGTCATTATTTCTGAAGCTGATCTCATTTGTCTGATGGTTGTTATTAATTTTTTTATTTAATGATATTCCATGTCATGTGTTAGCTTTATTCGTGACAACTTTTTTACACTATTTACTTTATTGATAATGGAGTGGAAAATACTCCTGAATTATGTGGAGCTCTTGTTTCTTGGCACAACGTTCTTCAGTCCCAAATTCAAATTTTGATTGCTATGTGCTACAGTTTTGCTCTTGTCAGTATTACAGGGTATATGTGCCCCAGGACAACAGGAAATAGGGGAAGAAACACAGGAATTTTTTCATCCAGGAAAAATTAGGGGAAAAAACCAGACTTTTTTTTAGAATTCTGGGTATTTTTCATCGTTTTAGTTTTCAGTTGAATTTGTGTAATTTCATTGATACGAACTGATATTGTAACAAAGAATCTTACTTCACCGTAAAATAATGTGAATGGTGGTTTTAGATTTGTTACTTTCAAAGTAAATTTCATTTTGAAACTTCCTGGCAGATTAAAACTGTGTGCCCGACTGAGACTCGAACTCGGGACCTTTGCCTTTCGCTTGCAAGTGCTCTACCATCTGAGCTACCGAAGCACGACTCATGCCCGGTCTTACAGCTTTACTTCTGCCAGTATCTTGTCTCCTACCTTCCAGACTTTCATTTTATGCAAGATGAATTATGTTATGTGTGAGAATGTGTGATGAATTTCTTAAATCATGGAGCATTTGAATCTCATTCAAAACTTAACACTCTGAGAACCAACCACTTAAAAAAAATTTGAAGCCAGAAGACCGCCCATTAATGCGATTATTTGAAAGTTACCAGCACACTTGTGCTTGATATATTTTAAAGGATAACACACATTAAAAAAGACCAAGCTTCAAGATTAATTTTTAATATTTATTTTTGTTTTTTCATACATTACAAATTATGCAATAATGATGGAAAAAAGTATAATTAACCTTAAAAACTGTAAGACGTGATTTCTTGAGCAATTTCACACATAACTGGCTTTTCTATGGAAAAGTCGAAGAGCTCACCAAGACATTTACTCAGCCAGGTAAACCATGAAATGTCTGGTGGACAGCAGTGAAATTTACAGTCATGTTTCTCAGAAATATTCAGCTGCTTTTAATTTGAGCTGTCCTCTTAGGATCCTTCCTAATCACATCCTCTGAAAGACCAGTAAAAAATTTTTTATGACCAATATTATATGTGAAAGCGTAGCTTTCCTATAGCTTTACGTATGTAAATTAATTTAAACTGTAACTTTTCCTAGTCATGTGTTCGTGCTATTTAATAGTTATGTTGGTATTGGCTGGCTACATCGCATCCTATGCTCTGCGTATCTTCTGTCATTGGCTGGCAAGTCATGTGACATGAGCTACGGTTGGCTAACAAAAGTGCATCACAATCTCGATTTCAGTGTTTGAAAGCTACTGTGCTGTATTTGGTGGAATTCATATTTGTACTTTCATAGTACAAAAATATGCAGTGTACATGTTGTTGCCCGTCAAAGGTCATTGTTTGCAGCTCGTGGTCTAGTGGCTGGCATTGCTGCCTCTGGATCACAGGGTCATGGGTTTGATTCCCAGCCGGGTTGGGAATTTTCTCTGCTCGGGAACTGGATGTTTGTGTTTTCCCCATCATCATCATCATCATTATCGTCGTCATTCATGACAGTGGACAAATTGGACTGAGTAAAGAAATTGGACTGTGTAAAGAAATTGGACTGTGTAAAGAAATTGGACTGTGTAAAGAAATTGGACTGTGTAAAGAAATTGGACTGTGTAAAGAAATTGGACTGTGTAAAGAAATTGGACTGTGTAAAGAAATTGGACTGTGTAAAGAAATTGGACTGTGTAAAGAAATTGGACTGTGTAAAGAAATTGGACTTTGTGAAAAATTGGGACTTTGTATGGGCGCTGATGACCACGCAGTTGAGTGTCCAACTAAACCAATCATCATCATCATCATCATCATCATCATCATCAAAGATCTTTCCAAAATGCATTATTTTTTGCTGGGTTTCATTATCATAAGTGCCGGTAAGTTCCACACCAGTGTATAAAATCTTTATCAGTCAAAGGATATGTAAGTTTTACAACTACAAAGTGAAGTATATTGTCATGTAACACTATAAATGTGCTGTCACTCAGGGTATAGTGTATTTTCACCCAGGAAAAAGTGTATTTTCACCTGGGAAAAGGTGTATTTTTAACCAGGAAATGTGGGAAAAGTCTGGATTTTTTTTTCTTGTCCACATATATACCCTGTGTTAGAAAAAGCAAGAATTAAAAATTCTGTAGAAGTATATTTAGAAAAGTCTTAACTTTTCTTGTACAATGTCTAATTTGTAAATACCTTTGAATTATTCTTCCTTTAGCTTCTCTTTAAATGTAATCAAATCCTGAGTTATGATTTTATTGTATAGTATTTTTCTTTTGCTGCCGAACAAGATTTGTACTGAAAGGTTAGAGTATTACTGATTTACCAGTGTTCTTAAACATGATTATGACATGAATTTGCTAAAGGAGAAGGGAATGACTGATAGAAGCCAGTCTGGGGCATGATCATTTTGGGTTTCAAAGAAATGTAAAAATAATCAAGATAATAGTGACTATGGAGTGGTGTCAGTGTAGTGAAGTTGCTTATATTCTTTGGAAATGAACCTAACCACTGTCAGTATTAGTCACATAGTTAGATTTAATTCAGTATTCAGTAACAGTTTGCTAAGGTTTTTATTAGCCTGGTTCATCTTTCACTCATAGTTCAAGAGCCTGCCGACTACTCAAGTAGATAATCAGAAAATAGTCACAAAGCATTGCCTGTCATCTTCAGTCTGCTCATTGACATTCGAGCTCCACGTGCTTAAAAACAATACTGTGACAGTAACATATGCTCTGTGGTAAACAATGTAAAATCAGTTCTTCTAAAAGAGTTTATATTATAATTCCTTATCGAAAGCAAAACCTTTTGCATCAGAATAACAGACACTACCTGACACACTTCAGAAAGTCTACAATTTGTCCATGTTCATACACTGACAGAAACAAATTGCAACACCAAGAAGGAGTTGTGTACATAAATGGAAGTTGGTAGGGATGTTTTTACATCTGAAAGATGATGTCCATTAAAATTTCACACACGTCACATAAGAGTGGCACTGTGAGCACGCAAATTAGGTTTGCTTTAAATATATACTGTAATGGTCATGAGTATTAGTTACCTTTGAGATTGGATGTGGTGAGTTGATGTTAGTCAAGAATGCCTTTAAGGTGACAAAGGCAACATTATCAACACCTCACTGAGTTTGAATGAGGCCATGCAATAGGGCAATGAGAAGCTGGATGGCCATTCTGCAATATTGCAGTAATGCTTTGCAGGAATATAACCACTGTGTGTGATTGCTGACAGTGATGGTCACGAGAATGTACGGTTGCAGGAGGATTGGACTCCATATGGCCATGTGACAATAGTGAGAGGGGAGACTGTGTTCACTGTAAGGCTTTGGTGCATCGTACTGCATCTGCAGCACCAATTTTAGCAGCCATTTGGCACCACAGTGACACAACAAACTGTTACAAAATCATTGCTTCAATGACAGCTCCAAGCCAGATGCCCTGTTGTGTGCATCCAGTGACCCCAAACCACTGCCACTTACGACTTCAGTGGTATCAAGTGAGAGATCATTGGAAGGCAGGGTGTAGGTCTGTTGTGTTTTCAGTTGAAAGCTGGTTCAGGCCTCGGTGCCAGTGATGGCTGTGTGTTGGTTAGGAGGAGGGCAGTGGAGGAGTTGCAACCAACCTTTCTGCATGCTACACACATTGCACCTATACCTGGAGTTATGGTCTGGGGTGCAGTTTTATATGGCAGCAGGAGCACTCCAATGGTTATCCCACACACCCTGATCCAGATTTGTAAATCAGTCTGGTGATTCAACCTGTTGTGCTGCATTCATGAAGAGCGTTCCAGGGGTGTTTCCCAACAGGTTAACACACATTCCATTGTTGTAATCCAATATGCTGTACAGTGTGTGGACATGTTGCCTTGGCCTGCTTGATCACCAGATCTGTCTCCAGTTGAGCATATATGGGACATCGGACATCATCGAATGACAACTCCAGTGTCAACCACAAACAGCCTTAACCTAACTGACCCTGTATTGACTGACCAAGTGCAAAAAGCATAGAGCTCCATCCCACAAACTGACATCCAGCACCTGTACAACACAGTGCATGCACATTTGCATGTTTACATCCAACAGCCTGTTGGTTACATGGACTGGTTGTTAATCTACTGCCATTTCACATTTGCAGTGGCTTATCTCATGCTTACATTAACCTGTGATCTTGCAGTGTTAATCACTTAAATATGTCACCTCGACAAATGTATTTCATTACTCTACAGTAATCATTTTTTGGTGTTGCAATTTGTTTTCCATCAGTGTATTTATGAATTATATTAATTATTAGCTGGTTAGTACAGTTATACTCATATGTAAGATATGTTAAAATACCAGGCTTTTTATATCACATTTAAACCTCATTCATACAGCCAATTTCACGAATTTCCGCAAAATGTGAACAATGTCTCATCTGGTATACTGCATCTCTCAAACACAGCCATCTGTGGCAAACTGTTTTACTTCCTATCTCAAACAACTGAAATGATTTGTAACCTCGCACAGACTGACTGAAATCCTACACCAACAGGCTGCTTGTAATTCCATGGTAGGCTGCTTCTAGTGCTCCAGATCATATCAAACAATGCTCACAGTTGCAGATGGCAGAGGGAACACACAACTTTCTGACATAGTGCATTCAACTAGAACTTAAAAAAGTTCCTCTGCAAAACAGATAATTTTATTTAGATTACACAGAGGTGACAAAAGTCACTGTATATGTCCTAATATTGTGTTGGACCTCCTTTTGCTCAGCATCATGCAGCAACTTGTTGTGGCATGGACTCCACAAACCATTGGGAGTCCCCTGGAAAAATATTGAGCCACCCTGCCCCTATAGCCATCCGTAATTTCGAAAGTACTGCCAGTGCAAGACCTCTCAATTATGTTCCTTAAATGTTTGATGAGATTCATGTTGGGTGACATGAATGGCCAAATCATTCGCTCAAATTGTCCAGAATGTTCTTCAAACCAACGGCGAGCAGTTTTGGCCTGGTGACATGGCGCATTGTTATGAAGTCCATAAATGACTGCAAGTGGTCTCCAAGTTGCTGAATGTACCCTTTCCAGCCAATGATCAGTTCAGTTGGACCAGAGGTCCCAGTCCATTCCATGTAAACAAAGCCCACACCATTATGGAGCTACCACCAACTTGCACAGTGCCTTGTTGACAACTTGGGCCCATGGCTTTGTGAGGTGCGCACCACACTTGAACCCTACCATCAGCTCTTACCAACTGAAATTGGGATTCATCTAATGTGACTACAGTTTTCCACTCAACTGGGGTCCACCCGATAAAGTCACGAGCCCAGGAGTGGTGCTGCAGGAGATGTCATACTGTTAAAAAAGGCACTTGCATTGGTTGTCTGCTGTCACAGCCCATTAATGCCAAATTTCAGCACATCTCCTTACTGGATATATTCGTCATATGTCCCACACTGATTTGTGTGTGTATTTTCACAGTGTTGCTTGTCTGTTAACACTGACAACTCCATGCAAACTTTGTTGCTCTTGATCATTAAGTGAAGGCCATCAGCCACTATGTTGTCCATAGTGAGAGGTAATGCCTGAAATTTGGTATTCTTGACACTGTGATTCTTGGAATATTGAATTCCGTAACGATTACTGAAATGGAATGTCCCATGTGTCCAGCTCCAATTGCCTTTCTGTGTTCGAAGTCTGTTAATTCCTGTCATGTGACCATAATCTCATCAGTTTTCACATGAATCATCAGAGTACAAATGACAGCTTCACCAACGCACTGTCCTTTTGTACCTTGTGTACGCAATACTACCATTATCTGTACATGTGCGTATCACTATCCTATAACTTTTGCCACCTCAGTGTATGGTTCTCCAAATAAGTTGAGTGGAGTTGAAGCCTCTTTTCAAATAAATACTGGCACTACGATTTCAAAGTGGAATTGGTTGTAGACTAATAAATATGAGACAGAACTTATCTTCGGGAAGTGAAATTTTTAGTACTGGTGTTACATAAACATAAAAATGATGACATGATAGTATCTTTTGGAGCTATTAGTTCTTTCCTCAGTCAGGAAAAAAAGGATGGAGTGGAAAGTTGAAAAGTAACAGCAGGTCACTGAAACCTCAGGATGAGAGTGACACACCAGTAGTTTGGATGAGTGTAGACAAAGATGGAGGGAGAGGCATCAGAGACCACAGGAGGTGAGAGATGTTACCTTGGTAAGAACTGGTGCAGTTTCAGTGCAGAGATAAGGGCAGAGTGAGGAGCAAAGACGAATTATGGGGAAGACAAATGAATAGTGCTAAGAACTGGGACTGCAGGAGAAGACGGGGATGGGGGTGGGGGGTGCAGAAAGAGGGGTTGGGGGTTGTAGGAGAATGAAGATGTTAAAACAAGGTGTAGGGAAAAAAAAGAGTGTGGTGGCTGAAGGGGGGGGGGGGGGGGAGGGGGGCGAGGATGTATTGGAGGGTACGATTCCATCTCCAGAGTTCAAGGAAACTAGTATTGGATGGGAGGATCCAGATAAGCTGTGTGGTGTAGCAGGCATTGAGGTCCATTGAGTCATTCTGTAGAGCATGTAGGGGGTGTGCCCAAGGACAGTTCCTCTATGCCCATTTACGTGCCCAGCCACTTGTGGTCAGCTCTGTGTAAAATGGTTTGCATTGGATGCAAATTAGTTGATATACAACATATGTGATTTCACAAGTTGCTCTGCTTTTGATTCTGTATGATTTATACATGGGGTAGGTGGTAATGGCTGGGTGCAAGGGCAACTTTTGTAGAGGGGTGATTGCAGGAGTAGAAACCTGAGGGTAGGGATAATGTTTTGGAAATGTCATATTGTTTGACTAGAATATTTAAGGAGGTTAGGAGAGCAATGGAGGGCGACAGTGGATGATTTGGAGAGCATTTGAGGGAGAGAGGATTCATTTCAGGGCTTGACTTGAAAAAGTCATTGCCTGGATGGGATAAAGTGTTGTACCAGTCAAGTCCTGAATGGTATTGGGTGTCAGAGACCAGCGTCTATGTTTTTTGGAACTGAGGACTGATTTAGTCACATGGGGAAAGGAGGATACTAAAAGCTTTTGTGGTGCCATTCTGGTGAACACTACACTGGCTAAATAACTGTACCTACTTACATTAACATTAAAAACAATGCTACCCATTGTGTGTGCACATCAGTACACATGCTACAAGCAAATGCAGCTGAATAATGCTTTTGTCAGGTGCCTGACAGGGTGCACAACTACTTGCTACTGAGCTTCACTCTGCCACTCGCCCTCTTACACACACACATCAGTGTAGTTCTGCAATAACATACTATCTTGAACTGTGATGAGTTATATTTATTTATTAAATCAAATTTCCAAATAGATATTATATGATAGCCGATGTACTATTGAGCTCTATATTGTAGCTTCTTGTGACTGTTTACAACACTAATTTATAAAAGTGTGAAATAGCAACATCAGTTTTCTCATTTTTCTTAATGAGCTTCAGATTGTTGTGTGTGTTTTCACTAACTTTAATTTTCTATTGAAGCATAAATACATTTATGTCTACAAATTAAAGTTGGCTATTTATTTTGGAATTTTTTGTTCTCTAACTGATAAATTCTCATTTGTGCAGAAAGCAGCAGTAGCAGCAGTGATGATGCAGCATCATCACAACAGAGAAAGTCTTCTATGACGTCTTCTACATTTAGTGAAGTTTCATCATCATTTGTAACGACTGGACCATTACCTGAATCTCTGAGTGCCCATGTTGGCGAAACATTTTTGAGCCCACAATATGCAAGGGGACGATACCTTCTTTCTGGTTATTACACACCTTCCAGCATCCTTACTGTGAGTATTATTAAAGAAAAATTTGTTTCTCTCTCTCCTTCCCCCCTCCTCTCTGTCTCCTCCTTTCTCCTCCTCCTCCCCCACCCCCTCCCCCTCCCCCTCCCCCTCCACCTCCACCTCTCTCCCCAATTTACCCTCCCTCCACCCTCTTCCACTCCCTCCCCAATTTACCCTCCCTCCACCCCGTCCCCCTGCCCCACTACCCCCTCCCCCTGCCCCACTACCCCTCCCCCTGCCCCACTACCCCCTCCCCCTGCCCCACTACCCCCTCCCCCTCCCTGCCCCACTACCCCCATCCTCCTCTCCCTCTCCTTCCCCCATTCCCCCTCCCCCTGCCCCACTACCCCCTTCCCCATCTCCCTCTCCTTCCCCCATTCCCCCTCTCCCTCTCCTTCCCCCATTCCCACTCCCTCCCCCTCTCCTTCCCGCTCCCCCTCCCCTCCCCACCCCCTCCCCTCCTCCTCTCCCTCCCCTCCTCCTCCCCCTCCCCACCCTCCCCTCCTCCTCCCCCTCCCTCCCCTCCCCCTCCCCTCCCCCTCTCCCTCCCCCTCCCCTCCCCCTCTCCCTCCCCCTCTCTCCCCCCTCTCTCTCCCGCTCTCTCTCCCCCTCTCTCTCCCCCTCTCTCCCCCCCTCTCTCTCCCCCACTCCCGCTCTCTCCCCCACTCCCGCTCTCTCCCCCACTCCCGCTCTCTCCCCCACTCCCGCTCTCTCCCCCACTCCCGCTCTCTCCCCCACTACCTCTCCCTCCCCCAGTCCCTCTCCCTCCCCCACTCCCTCTCCCTCCCCCAGTCCCTCTCCCTCCCCCAGTCCCTCTTCCTCCCCCACTCCCTCTCCTCCCCCTCTTCCCTTCCCCCTACCCACTACCCCACTCACTCTCCCTCCCCTACTCCCACTCCCACCCCCACCCCCACCCCCACCCCCTCTCCCTCTCCTCTGCCTAAAATTATTAGATTTATGCACTAATGTTAATATTTATGTACACTATTAATCTGTTGCGATTTAGCAAAAACAGTGTGGAGGACCTTGCAGAACTTCAATAGATAGGGAAAGTCAGATCTACAAGAAAATGCCTCGTTAGAATGTGTTGTAGGGAAAAGAGTGGAAGAGAATATTTCTCTCTTTTACACACACACACACACACACACACACACACACACACACATAGTTAAACCCATTTCCTTCCATACTCTTTGCCAAGGCTCACATAATGTTGTGTTGTCAATGGTCAAATGCCTCTGCTCTACTCCCCCATCCCCTAATCAACCCCTACCAACCCCAGCTAAGACTGCTGCACACTTCAGATGCATTTGCTGCCAGGCTTTAGTGCCCAGAGAAGATAGTTGCCATGTGTGTGTGAGTTGTGCTTCTGTAAATTTGTGTGTGTTTCATTTTATTCTATATCTAACCAAGGACTTAGTCCAGGAGTCGAAAAATATCTAGCACTCTTTATCGTTGTGTCTGTCTGCCAGTCAACACTTCCTTTATGTGGTGAGCCCACTTACGTTATCAGGAACTAGAATAGTCCCACAGGTATTTCTTGCCTGTCATAAGAGGTGATTAAAAGGAGTCTTATACTTAGTGAAGCTTTTACAGTGATGACTTGGCCATTATTGGACACTCATCAGTTTTAGCTCATTTCGTAATTTTTCTGTCAACCTTTTTGGCATGATTACTTATAGTCCCATTTTAGGGATTGACCTCCATTTTTTTTAATTTCACAGAATTGTGGGCTGTCTGGGGCAGGGCACCTCACAAGGTGCACAATCTATCCACTATGCACTGTGATCTCCTGCACTACTCTTAGAGTGGATTTTTGTTCACACTGGAAATCCAGTATGGTAGACTGTCTGTCTTGGGGTGTGGGAGCGGGCGGGAGGGGGTGGGTGGGGGTGAGGGAGGTGTCATGTAACCACATGGTTGTAGCCACCTGAAAATGCAGGGATCACCCTACTGATGCCCGAGTTGTAAATAGGTGCTTGTCCAATCTGTGGCTCCGGGACTCTGGACAACAGCTACTATGCCATGTAGCGTTTGTTGTGATGGGGTGAAGACTGTGGTGACCTTTGATTGGAGTGAGTGGTATTAGGGTGGACAACCCACTATTAACAGATCAAACTCACTCATACCGGTGGCCATGCCAACGTGGCCATCTCAGCAAACAGAAACCACGATTTTAGTTCAGGGCATGTACAGTTTGCAGGGTTCTTGCTATGCTCCAGAACCAACAAAGAATCTTTTGCAACAAAAAAGTCGCTGTTTTCACTGTTTTCCATTGAAAATATTGAGGATCAGTTTGGAGATGTTGCTACAATAGTAAAGATGGGAAATGATCTTTGTTGATCAAAACACTGATTGCTAACCAACTGCAGGCCCTTCAGGCCTGTGACAAGCTTGGAGATCTGCCAGTTACCATCTCTCCTCATAACAAACTCAACAACATTCAAGGTGTCATATTCCATTGGGATCTAATGCTACAAGATAATGAAGAACAGTATGCTAACCTAGAGCACCATGGAGTCTGTTTTGTTCATTGCATCCTGAGAGGACCTTAGGATAATAGGGTGGACTCTAGAGCCTTCATCAGAAATGTTTTATCTGAGAAAGTTAAGGTCATAGTTTATAGGTGTGATGACAAGTCCTGTTTTCCTCCTCCTATGAAATGTTTTTTTGGTGCCAGATGTTTGGACACATGTACTCCTGCTGTACTAATGAGGCTGCTTGCGAGGAGTGTGGCAGGACTACTCATGGGGGCAGCCCTTGTGAACAATCCCCTACTTGTGTAAACTGTCCAGAACACAACAATCATCCTGTTTGGTGACATGCTCAGTTTTCAAGGAGGAGAAAAAATTCAGGAATATGAAACACTTGACAGCCTATCATATCAAGATGCTAAGAAAAAAGTTTAAAGAACTTCACTCGATTGATGTAATGTCCAACTTTGTGAACATTGTGTCAAAATTCACACTTACCATGATGACAAGGTCTCAAACAGCCACTCTTGCCCTAGTCACATGTCAGTTTCTGTTTTTCAGTCAGGAAGAGGAAACACCAGCTCCCTCGATCCCCACACCCACAACACCATTGGTCTCGTCTCCCTCTGGCATCATCAGGGAAGAGGACACCTGCCAAGATACCCCCACTCCCAGGACAAAACAGAACAACACTCTACCACCACCCAGATGACAGAGCTACAGGCTGTGAGTCCTAGAAGAAAAATGGTCCTTCCCCATCGCAAAAGTCAAGACAGGAAAATCCTCACAGGACCCAAAACCTTACAGGGACAAGAAGGATAAATTGAAAGTTAAATCAAATTTTACTGCTCCTCTTGACCCGGCTCCCATCTCCCCTGAGGTCGAGCATATGAATATCAGTGAAGAACCGCACATTCAGGTGGAGCATGACTCAGCAGCAAAATATCCATAATCTGTACATCTATTCCTCTTTGCTGCTTTCTCATCCCAATCTTATTTCTTTATGGAACTGTAATGGCTACCATTGCCACTTGGCTGCAGTCCATCAATTAATGATTAATTATTCTACAGGTGACACGGCACTTCATGAGGCACAGTTCTCAGAAAACCAACTCCCAGCTAGTAAAATTTACAAATTGTATTGTATAAATCATATTAATGATGGGAGGTCTGCTTGCTCATTGGATCTGACACTTTCAGTGAGCAGGTGGCAGTGGCCATTTTGTTAGGGGCTGTGGCTGTTTGTGTCTGTCAGTTAGGCTAACAGTGCATAACGTCAATCTACCCCCGAACAGATCTATACCGTATCATGAGCTCCTGGAGCTAGTGGATCACCTGCCTCCACCCCTCCCCCTATTGGGGATTTCAGTGCCCACAGGCCTCTGAGGGGCAGCCAAAAAATAGAGCCGTTAATTTCAGAATTGGCAGTCCGCTTTTTTAACACTGGCTGCGCAAAACATTTCAGTACGGCCTGTGGAACATATTCAGCCATAGATATTGCAGTTTGCAGCCCAAGCATCTCACCTTAATCCAGTGATCCATCCGTGGTGACCTCTGAGACAACGATAACTTTCCTATCACTCTTTCTTGACCCATCAACCAATGGAACACACACCATGTTGGTCATTTTGCAATGCCAACTGACAAGTTTTCAGCTACAAAGCAACTGTGGAAACCAGCCAAAAGAAGGATATCGGAGGAGTGGTATAAGGTGCTAGTGACATGATTATACATACTGAGGAAGCAACAATACACCTTGTTTTTCAAATTCTTGATGGATGCTGGTGCCATGGTGGTCTGAAGAAGTAGCTGCAGCTATTGGAGAACATCACAGGGCATTTCAAATAACACAAGTGCCATTCCTCTATGGAACATTTAATAGCATTCAAGAGACTTTGATCAAAGGCATAGTTTTAAAATGAAGAAGAGAAAGCAGGAGTTTTGGAAACAATGTGTACCATCTATGGGGACGCACACCCCTTCGTCTCAAGTATGAACTTCACTTCATATGTGGCCATCCTAATTTTCTGAACCAGGTACACCTAGTGGAGTGAAACTCACTCTCCTGTCATGCACAAGGCTTTGCATCATACAGTGTACTATTTTGTGAATGGGAGTTCCACAGTGTGATTGTAGAGTGTTGAGACAGCCCCTGGACATGGTAAAATGTATAATCAGACAGTTAACACCTAGACAACGAGAGGATAAAATACATTCTCAAGTTTTTCAGTTGTATTTGACAGATGGAAGTTACCTTATTCCTATCCTGAAATGGGGAAAGATTCTCAAATTTTGAGTACGTATCAACCAGTCTCTCTAACTAATGGGTTGTAGAAATTATTCGAAAGACTGGTCAATTGATGATTGTTGGTGCCTGGAAGCCAGAGAACGTATATCACAATTTCAAAGTGACTTTCAGAGATTCTGATGAAACAAAGTCCAATTGATTCATCTGGAAACTACAGAGCCCAACACTCACCAACACCCAATTGGTGTTCTTTGACCTACAAAAGATATACCACCTGGCAGTGTCACATCCTGTCTACACTGAGTGGGGCTTCTGGTGCTCTGTACCCATTTTCTCCAAGGTTTCCTTCCTATACCTATTTTTTCTGGAATCCCCTGTCCCTCTGACGAATGTGGGTCTGTATAGAATCAACCCTCAGTAACCAGTACTTACAGGGTTCCCTCAAGATTTGCTTTTGAGCATAAACCACTTTGCCATCACAGTTAATGGTATAGTGACTGCAGGGGGGGGGGGGGATGATTTTATGGTTACTATATGTAGATGTCTTGTGTTTGTGTACAACTCTCCACCATTGCACACCACAGAGTGCCAATTTCGGGTGCCCATACAGAAAATACATAATTGGACCCTGAATCATGAATATCAATTTTCTCCCACAAAAACTTGCATCATGCACTTTTTTCGACTCAGAACTGTGTGCCCATTCCATGAACTTTACCTCAGTAACCGGTTACTTGAAGTTGTTGAAAGTTTCAAAATTTTAGGTCTTTTATTTAACAGTTAGTTAACAAGCTATAGGGAGAGACGGGTCATATACAATATGTACAACAACCAAGAGGGAATAATAAGAGTGGACGATCAAGAATGAAGTGCTCATATTAAGAAGGGTGTAAGACAAGGCTGTAGCCTTTCGCCCCTACTCTTCAATCTGTACATCGAGGAAGCAATGATGAAAATAAAAGAAAGGTTCAGGAGTGGAATTAAAACACAAGGTGAAAGGATATCAATGATACGATTCACTGATGACATTGCTATCCTGAGTGCAAGTGAAGGAGAATTAAATGATCTGCTGAACGGAATGAACAGTCTAATGAGTACACAGTATGGTTTGGGAGTAAATCGGAGAAAGACGAAGGTAATGAGAAGTAGTAGAAATGAGAACAGCGAGAAACTTAACATCAGGATTGATGGTCACGAAGTCAGTGAAGTTAAGGAATTCTGCTACCTAGGCAGTAAAATAACCAATGACGGACGGAGCAAGGAGGACATCAAAAGCAGACTCGCTATGGCAAAAAAGGCATTTCTGGCCAAGAGCGGGTTCGATTCCCGGCGGGGTCAGGGATTTTCACCTGCCTCGAGATGACTGGGTGTTTGTGTTGTCCTCATCATTTCATCATCATCCAGGAAAGTGGCGAAATTGGACTGAGCACAGATTGGATCATTGTACGGGCGCTGATAACCACGCAGTTGAGCGCCCCACAAACCCAACATCATCATCATCATCATCTGGCCAAGAGAAGTCTACTAATATCAAATACCGGCCTTAATTTGAGGAAGAAATTTCTGAGGATGTACGTCTGGAGTACAGCATTGTATGGTAGTGAAACATGGACTGTGGGAAAACCGGAACAGAAGAGAATTGAAGCATTTGAGATGTGGTGCTATAGACGAATGTTGAAAATTAGGTGGACTGATAAGGTAAGGAATGAGGAGGTTCTACGCAGAATCGGAGAGGAAAGGAATATGTGGAAAACACTGATAAGGAGAAGGGACAGGATGATAGGACATCTGCTAAGACATGAGGGAATGACTTCCATGGTACTAGAGGGAGCTGTAGAGGGCAAAACCTGTAGAGGAAGACAGAGATTGGAATACGTCAAGTAAATAGTTGAGGACGCAGGTTGCAAGTGCTACTCTGAGATGAAGAGGTTAGCCCAGGAAAGGAATTCGTGGCGGGCTGCATCAAACCAGTCAGTAGACTGATGACCAAAAAAAAAAAAAAAAAAGTTAACATGGTTACCACATGTATGCCAGTTCAAGGCAAATTGCCTGAGAAAGCTTAATACCCTCAGATTTCTCAACAGCATCTCCTGGAGCACAGACTGCAAATTTTTTCTGCGATTTTGTAAAGCCTGCCTTTACTGTGACCGGACTCTGGATATGTTGTCTACAAGTTGGCACACCCTCTGTAATGAGCTTTTTAGTCCCGGTCCATCACAGTGGTGTGTGGTTGTCAGCTGTGAAGTCTTCCGTATAAGTCCCATAGACAGTCTTTTGGTGGAAGTTGGTGTTCCATCACTGAGGATTAGACACCAGGAAATATTGCTGAGCTATGTGATCGTAATCTGTCAGATGGCTATCCATCCATGATACTTGACCCTATTTCAAAACCAACATATGAGGCTGTTTATCAATCATCCAAAAATAGGTGGACCGGCTGGAATATAAGTGGAGGCTCTATTTGAGGACATCTGACTGCCTCGTCTTGTCTGTGTCCCTCTTGACGTCCCCCATGATATGTACACAGTCCTGTGATTTGGATGGACCTCTTTTGTGGCCACCAGAAAAATGGTGATCCTAACATTCTGTGATTCCTGTTCTGTTCACTTCCCCCATGACTGCTCAAATTTGACATACATCTTCACGAATGGATCAAAAGACAATGACAGGGTTGGTTTTGCTTTTGCACACAGTTGGAGGCATGAGAAGTATTCTCTTCCAGGTAGTGACCACATCACCAGCTCTGCAGTACATTAAAACTCTTGCCATTAAAGGACTTCCTGGTTCGTAGTGACTCCATCAGCTACTTACAAGGCGTACCTCACTGCTTACCCAAAAACCTTTTGGTTGCCAACATCCAAGACCTGTTAGTTGGTCTCAGTAGTTTTGGAGTAATAGTAACATTCGTCTAGATGCAGCCACATGGATGTTCCAGGAAATGAACTCAGTGAGAAATTAGCTAAAGAAGCATCCTCAGGAGACAAACTTGAACATGGAATACTTCTCTCCAGAACTCTCGTAAAGAAGCCATTATACTGTGCTGACTGCATATTAGCTACATCAGACTTAGCCACATGCTCCTTTTGTGTCATGAGAACACGCCCCCCCCCCCCCCCCCCCCGCCTCCTCCCCTACCCATTTCAGCTGTGGTAGTCATCTCATGATTGCTCATGTTCTCAAAGTGTGTGCCATGCTGGCTTATCTGATACAAAAAATCAATGTGTCTACTTCATTACCTCCGATATTTGTAGACGAAAGGTTAGCAGCCACCGAAATCCTACATTTTTGAGGTAAAGTGGTATTTGTAACAAACTTAAATGCTTCTCCAAGTTCGTTGTCAGGGTTAGTTGTGGGGGGAATACGTTTCACTGTGGCGTGTGTCCTGAATGGCCCCAGGCTACTTTCTCCCTTCACACTTTTCATGCATTTTAAAACTTTTATGTATGCATTTTATTAATCTAACTGTTTAAGCTAATTAGTTCTAATCTGTACAGTATGCTTTTCTCGCCCAATTTTAGTTTCTCACCCCACTTTATTTGTACTGACTGTGATAAGCCTCCTTGGTGTATCTTTCAGCAACTATCGACAGTTTTTAATCACCTGGGTTTTACTTCAGTTTTAACTATTTGGCTGAAGCTACTATCAGGTACATTTCCATCCACAATAACATGGTTACAGACCCAGGAGCTGATTTTCTCATTTCATACCTTTTTATGTCATTTTCCAGTAAATTGAGGGACTGATAACAAAACATGATGATGATGGTATGATGGCCATCATCATCAGTGTGGTGAGTAGCAACAGATGCTTTTCATATTATTGATATTCAATAGAAAGAAAGGACACACCGCTACTCACCTAAAAATATTACAAGAATTATGAACAGATTTGATTTCTCATTTACAGTTTACATAGCTAGGGTAAAACTCAGTTAACAAATCCAGCTATAATAGGCCCAGCAAGACAGTAGTGGGTAAAATATGTACTTCGGAACATGGAACAAGCCTCGGAAAGAACAGAAATAATGGGAGACGATTCTGCAATTTCCAAGGACTAAGTTTGTTACATTGAACATACAGACACTGTCAGAAAAGGTGGAAGAAGTAGTGGACTTGATGAACAGGAAGAGACTGTATATTCTAGGGTTGTCAGAAACCAGGTGGAAGAGTAAAGGAAGTAGGGAATTGAAGAGTGAATGTAGGCTGTACTGGAGGTGGGTATGAGGAAGAAGGAAGACATGGAGTGTCACTAGTTAGGAAAGCAGGTTAAGGGAATAAGTGACAATATGGTGATGGTCAGGATGAAAGTGAAAGGAAAGAATTTGGGAATTCTGAAGTGTATGCACTACAAGTTGGATATTCTATTAAAGAAGAGGAGGACTTTGAATTTAAATGCAGATACAAGTGAACAGAAGATCATGGTAATGGGATACCAGAATGCACATGTGGGAAAGAAAAGAGAAGGCTGTGAGGAGTGGTGCTGAAGGACAAACAAGAAAGGACATGAATGACCACAGTTTGTTTGTGGTAATTCATGCAGCCAGACAGTTTGTTAGTTGCATTACCCACATACAATGTGGCACAGTGGTTATAGCTAAGTTTTTAGATTACGTTGCTGCTTTCACAAATTGCTCTGCCTTTGATGGGGTAGGAGATGCCTGTGAGAGAACTGGAGTAGGTGGTAGTTCGAGGGTGTGTGGGACAAGTTTTGCATTTAGATTTATTGCTGGGATATGCGTCATGAGCAAGGGGTAGGGAGAAGGTGTGGGGTAGGAGCAGACATGAATTTTGCGTAGGTTGATTGGGTGGCAGGAGTTCATTGTGGGAAGGGTGAGGAGGATTGTTAGGAGGATATTTCTTATCTCAGGCCACAATTAAAGGTAGACAAAACAAAGGCAGATAATGTGATTCAGTTGCTCATCATGGGTGGTACTGATGCTCCTTTTGAGCCGGATAGTGGTTAATTGGTGGATGTTAGGTGACTGAATAGATAAGATATGGGAGATCTGTTTCTGGACAAGGTGAGGAGGGTAGTTTCAGACATTGTTAACGGTAGAGGGTGGTCAGATGCCCTACCTGTCACCACACCTTTACCATTCTTTCTAAATGTTCATGAATCATGTAATTGAGGTCAGACTTGGGAACCAGCACAATTTTCACTTAGCTGAAATTAAGTAGCCACCAAAAAACCACATCCAGGCTGGCAGGCAGGCCAGCTTTCGTTGTTAATCCACCTGATCGATTCGATCCAAAGCCGGCATGCTTTTCCGAATCCCAGAAGTAGCATGTAACACATGTGGCTACCTGGGCAAGTGCAATCATAGTTATACATAATCTGTACGATGCCATCGATGTAAGTGCAATGTAGTGGGAGAAAATGTATTGCTATACCAGGTGTACCAGTGTGAAATGAGCGTTAAGATACAAATGTGTCGATAGGGAACATTTGTTGTGAACAAGCCTTAATTTTTTTTTTGTGTGGTTGGTATGACATCTGTCAAAGATATTTAGTATACATAAAGTCATGGAACAAATAACATCATATGTTTTCATGTGTTAACAATGTCGAATTTTGTACCAGAAAGTGATGATTTGCAGAAAGCATTAATTTTTTGTTTTCGTTTGAAAAAAAAGTGCTGCAGAGTCACATCGAATGCTTGTCGAGGCATATGGTGATCATGCTCTATCAGAAGCAACATGCAAAAGATGGTTTCAATGGCTCAGAAATAATGATTTTGATGTAAGAAATGAAGAACGTGGAAGACCGCCAAAAAAGTTCGAAGACGCCAAATTGCAAGCAATATTTGATGAAAATGATACTTTGAGTCAGAAGCAAATGGCAGCAATGCTAAACGTTGCACAACAAACAATTTCTGACTGTTTGAAAGCTATGGGAAAGATCCAAAAGTGTGGAAAATGAGTGCCACATGAATTGAATGAAAGACAGATGGAAAACCGAAAAACCATTTGTCAAATTTTGCTTCAGAGACATGAAAGAAAATCAGTTTTGCATCGAATTAGTACTGGCGATGGAAAATGGATTTATTTTAAGAATCCTAAACGGGAAAAGTCATGGGTTAATCCGGGACAACCATCAACATCAACTGCAAAACCAGATCGATTTGGCGAGAAGACAATGCTCTGTGTTTGGTGGGATCAGAAAGGTGTGGTGTATCATGAGCTTCTAAAACCCGGTGAAACTGTGAATACTAATCGCTACAGACAACAAATGATCAATTTGAACTATGAATTGATTGGAAAAAGACCAGACTGGGCCAGAAGACGTGGCAAAGTAATTTTTTTAACCGACAATGTTCCTGCACACAAAGCAAAACTGGTTCAGGGGACAATCAAAACACTTGACTGGGAGCTGCTACCCCACCCGCTGTATTCACCAGATTTGGCCCCTTCCGATTAACATTTGTTTTCATCAATGGGACACGCATTGGCTGAGGAACACTTCGATTCCTACGAAGAAGTCGAAAATTGAGTGTCTGATTGGTTAGCTTCAAAAGACGAACATTTCTATTGGCGTGGTGTCCAAAAATTGCCAGAAAGGTGGTCAAAATGTATAGAAAGCTATGGTCAGTACTTTGAATGAAATGTTTTTACTATTCAATTCAAAATTAGTGTTTAATTTTCACAAAAAAAAGCACTCATTTCATACCGGTACACCTGGTATATAATTTTGAGCCAATAAGTATGTAAATGGATTTTTTTACTGATTGTTCAGGTGATTAAATACTGAAATAATAGTGGCTCATAATCCTGATTATAATTCAGAACAAAGGAGCAGATTTTAGTTTGGGATAAAATATTCCTCATGGATAGAAACAGAGCTAAAGTAGATTTGAAGTACTGTATGTGTATGAGGTTTCTGAATGGCTGGTGTATAAAACCGAATGGACCCTAAATAAGGTACAGCCATTCCTCAGCATGTTACCATATCTGTTGACACACAGAAAGATGTTACTAACACCATCAGCTTCATTAGTGAGCAATTTTATACTTGTTTAATTTTTTTGCTCGATAAATGGTGTGAACATTTTCTCCACAGGTATAATCCTCTTGGTATTGTCCATATACAAAAACTCAGCACTTCGTCACATATCTGCTCATCTTCTTCACTATACACATTCCTACTGTGCATGTTTCTCATGCAACACACAGTTATTTCAAAAGGGCTACGATAGCATATTGACAGCTTGCAGTCTAAGCTGTGTTTACAAATATTTTTCAGTACAAACATTTTCATTACTTTCAGTTAAATTCTTCTGGGCTGTTGACTGAATTGTCAATATATAAAATTGCTGAAATTTCGGCCAGTATTGCAAATAGCCTTTCTCAGAGTTTTATGTGGAGCTAACTGCTGACTGAGAGAGACTCTGGATCTTATATAATAGTGGAGGAAGCTTTTTACATAATTTAATAGGGTACTTGAGGATATGAGGATGGGTGTTATGCATTCTTTATAGGTCTTTACATTATTCTTTGCCATTGGTGAATAAAGACATGCTTGAATTGGTGTTTACATTATTTCTTGCCACTGGTGGAAATATGCGAATTACAAACGGATGGATGGTGTAGCTATGTGTTCCTCTCTCACCAGTTGCAGCAGACATCTTCATGGAGGTATTTAAAGAAACAGCTCTCCACTCCGCACCTTTATGCCTTGATTACTGGCTCTGATTGTTGATGATACATTTATCATCTGACCACGTGGAGAGGAAGAAATACAGAAGTTCACCAACCTCTCGATCAAGAGCATAGTAAAATACAGTTTACTATGAAGATTGAAAAGAATGGTGAGCTGTCTTTTCTCGATGTGAAAGTTTACTATAAGCCTGATGGTAAACTTGGCTACAGAGTATGCAGAAAAGCCACCAGCAGGGGCAGGTACCCCCATGCAGAAGAAGTCCGCTCTTCACACTTTAACCAGGAGGGCCTGCAGGATCAGCGATAATGAACAACTGAAGGTGGAACTACAAAACCTCAGATCCATTTTTGGAGCCAATGATTATGGGAAGAATATAATAGATAAAACTGTGACAAAAGAGTATGAAGGCAATAGGGAAGAACACAAGGAAGCACAGAACATAACCCTGTTACTATATGTACAAGGGGTCACTGAACATTTGGGCAAAATTCTCCGCCAAGTCAACTTCAAGCCAATCTTTTGGAGCAAGAACAAAGAGATGTTCTAGGCTCAACAAAAGATGTAGTAGACAAGCTAAACACTGCAGGAGTTTAAGAAATCAGTGGTAAATGTGGACTGGTGTATCTTGGCAAGATGGGGTGGCTGATCAGCACACAAAGTGCAGAACATGAACGATATGTCTATCTGGGACAACGAACTAGGTCAGAGGTGGTGGAACACGAAGATGAGAGCGATAAAGCTGTGAAGCCCGCATACTGGTGAAACAGCCATTTGCATTTAGGAGGACTATTTGAGAGGTGATACAAGTAGCCAAGTGACCACCAACATAAATAGAGAGAATGGATACAGGCTTCTGGCGTCCTGGCAAAGCTACGGGAGGACACCGCGTGTCCAACAACTCATATAGGTACGCAGGATACTGCAGTTGCCGTACATACACAGAGCAGTCCATTATAGAGTTTCCTCTTCATAACACTAGAAATTTTTATACCCTGGGTTATCCATTTAAGTTGATTAGTCATTTTGTTGCATGTGGTTCTAAGTGGAAAAGTTTCATTAAATATTTCAAGAAAGCCACTTAAAAATTGTTAAAGTTACTATTACTTGAAATACAGCTGTTTCTAAATGTAATTGAATATTTTCACTGAAGTTCCTTTTCATATGGCTTTTGTTAAATGAAATTTCTTTCTTAATTTTTGATAGTACAATGAATAATGCAGAGTGGTCAGAGATTCCTAAATCTATGCAAAATTTACAAACATTGTCAAATACATAATTTGTTAGAATGTTATCAATACAGGTAGCTGACTGTGCATTTACTCTAGTGGGTTGCTTGGAGTTTATTTTGAAGCCAAAGTTTTTTATTGAGTCAGTGAATTTGAACATGTCAGTGCTTTCAACTATGATATTAATGTCAAAGTCAGCAGCTATTACTGCCTTTTTCTTTTTTTCTTTACTGAATTTTTCGAGCAGGCCATGAAATTTCACCGGAAAAGTTTCACGTGTATCTTTCTCTGGTACTCTATAAATAGAAACTACTATGACATTTAGTCCCCCATCTCGAAACAGCAGCTTTCAAATATACACTCTTCATTCAAATGATTAAAATTATTTATTATTAAATATTTCATATCAGAATGAGTAAGTATGCAAGAGCTTCCATGTGATTTCTCTCATCTACAGAGGCTGTTGGCTAATTTGAAATTTTCCGTTTCATTAAGAATTTTAATATTGTGAGATGTAAGCCAATGTTCATTGAGGCAAATAATTTTGATAATTCTACATTTAGATAGAATAATTAGGACTTCTGTTTGAAAAGCCAGCACTTAGACAATTTATATTCAAGTGCATTATGTAGGGACATTGTTTTCTATTTATGCTCTCAAGCATACTCTCTCTTGAGTATTGTTTCAGTCTTGCTGCTTTCATTACCAAATACTGTTTCTCATCCCCATTATTTCTTATAAGTTTCCCCTATTTTGCAGAATTTTACATGTATCAGCCAACATTGTACTAAAAATTTTGGATCCTAACCTATTTAAATGAAGACCGTCTTTAGCCAAATATTTATGCTTAAGAATTTATTTGGATTATGAACACAACTCATAGATTGTTGCAGTTTTCATTTAAATCACAGTTTATTCTCTCAATATATTGATCACTGACTGATCTCCTGTAGATAATACCACTCACCTTGATCCTAGATGTTCTGTAGAGTGTACTACCAGGCTGAATTAAATTTCTTGTTTCACTTACAATTTCCTCTTCAGTGCTGCTTCTAAGGGAATCCACACCTATGTGGATGAAGACGCCTTTGTAATTCTTCTCCGAGATGCCTCTGCTGAATCATCCTGCGAGCTATGTATGTTGCTCAAGTGTTTCGTCTACTGGTGGGTTTTGATTTCTGGATAAATGTGTATTGCAGAGTTCAGCACTACCACATTTTTCAGCAGAGAATCACCTATAACAAGGAATCCATTTTTTTCACTCCGTTTTTCGTTACTGAAATGTTCTGAATTCTTTTTACTGTAAGTTACACTTGTCCACTTGTATTTGTTTTTGATTCTTGAGACTTTCACATGAATTTCTTTCTTAGGTGTAGCAGCCTCATTGTTTGAGCTAATAACTGTATCATTACATTTGCTTTTGAGGTCATTTTCATGTATTGACTCTTTTGTTTTGCAAAAACAGTTTTTCCCACATTTCAGGTCACAATTTGTTTGCTTCTGCACTGATAATTCTGCTTTTAAAGTGTCAGTGTTGCTTCGAAGCACTTTAATAATTTCTTCCTGCAAACTCACTGTGGAAGCTAGTTTTGTGTTTTCATCCTGCAAACAGTGAAGGCATGACAGTGAATATTGTTGCTAATAAATTTTAGGCATATTATCACACACTTTTCACGCAGACACATATTGTACTTCACACATACAATTCCTTTTACTACCCGTTTTTGACACTTTTTCACGATGCACTATTTAACTTTTGCTATTTACAAGCGTTGTGTCACTGCACTTTTCAGTGGGCGCCATCTTGACCTGCCCACCCTGCTATCCCCCTCTCCCCGCCCAAGCCTCCTCCTTACCCCAACTACCAGTCTTCTTGTTGTGTTTGACAATGACTCAACATCTCCTCTCTGTTGTAAGTAGTAAACTACCCTTGTCATATTACTTGCAATATTGAGAAAGGAATACAAAAACTCTTTTGGACACACAAGCAGGAAATATACCACTTTTTTGGTGTTATTATTGTTGATTATGATGATGATGATGATGATGATGATGATGATGATGGGGGGAGAGGGGGAGGGGAGAATGAGGATGGGATGATGATGATGATGATGATGATGTCGTTCAACTGCGCTCTGTACCTTTTTCTGGAATGTTTTCCATATTAAAGAACTGTTAGTAACTGTTAGTAAAGGAATATAAAATATTTAAAAACTGTGTGATAAAAATGCTTTTTGATCTTCCAGATTCATGGAATGGATCTTGAAGTTGTCCCACTGTTTGTCCACAAATTACCTCCTGAGTGTGGATATATTCTGGTCACTGACAGATTTCTGTTTGTCACCGACAGCAAAAATGAAAAACTGTCTGTTATTTCAACACAGTTGTCAGAAAGCAGACTTGATGGTGACACGGTAAGAAGCAATTCTTAAGTGAATTTGTTAAATCCTATTTTGCAGTTCATAGTAAGATACTACTTAGTGGGACAAAAAAAAATTAAAATATGGTTCTAATTTCCATACATAATTTACTTCATGTGAAATGACTTTTTGTTTCTGTAACATTTTGAGAACAGTTATGGAGCTGTGCACCAAAATTAATGGATTCATTGCTTTTTGTTTTTCAGAAAAAACAAGTGTCAGGTGTTCTGTCAACATTTTAAATGCACTAATTTAAAGAACCACTAACAGCAATTATAGTGAATTTCCAAATATTTATGGCAAATGTAGTTGTTGCAAATAGTCAATGGAATATTCAGGAGATATCATACTGATCTATATGTGTGACTTTTCAGGCTTTTCTGACAGATCTGTTGAGTATATGATTCACATGTCTGCCGTCAGATAAGGTTGTATAAATTCCTATGTTTTCTTAAAGTAACTGCTTGAAATTGTCAGGTGATGGTTGCTGTTTGTTACTGGCAGATAGCAGCTAATGATGCCTTCTTATGGTAAAGGAAGTTTTACATATTCCCAAAGCAGATAACGTTATTAATAGGCAGTCCAGCTAAGTACAACCTGCAAACCTATGCCTCCTGTCACTAGATCATAATGAGGAAAACCAAGATTTTAAGATGATAACATCATCCCAGTATTTGGAATACTCACATAGTTACGAATGTTGATTTGGTTCCTGGCCACAGGTTCACCTGACAGATGAGCTGGTAGAAGCCTGTGACATAATTCTGGTTAATTCTACATATTTTTTGTTATTCTGAGATTAGATCAAGTGCTTGCAACCATATGTAATCAGTTACCTCAGATGGAAGACTCTTCATAAATCATAACTTTATTCTTCATTTAGTGAGAGTTGAGTCTGGTGTAACATAATAAAACTTTTCATTAAAATATAAAATTTGTAGAAATTATCTTTTTTTATATGTCTTTCTACTTATACATATAAAAACAAAGATGAGGTGACTTACTGAACAAAAACGCTGGCAGGTTGATAGACACACAAACAAACACAAACATACACAGAAAATTCAAGCTTTCCCAACAAACTGTTGCCTCATCAGGAAAGAGGGAAGGAGAGGGGAAGACGAAAGGAAGTGGGTTTTAAGGGAGAGGGTAAGGAGTCACTCCAATCCCGGGAGCGGAAAGACTTACCTTAGGGAGAAAAAAGGACAGGTATACACTCGCACACACGCACATATCCATCCACACATACAGACACAAGCAGACATATCTGCCGTCAGATAAGGTTGTATAAATTCCTATGTTTTCTTAAAGTAACTGCTTGAAATTGTCAGGTGATGGTTGCTGTTTGTTACTGGCAGATAGCAGCTAATGATGCCTTCTTATGGTAAAGGAAGTTTTACATATTCCCAAAGCAGATAACGTTATTAATAGGCAGTCCAGCTAAGTACAACCTGCAAACCTATGCCTCCTGTCACTAGATCATGTCTGCTTGTGTCTGTATGTGTGGATGGATATGTGCGTGTGTGCGAGTGTATACCTGTCCTTTTTTCTCCCTAAGGTAAGTCTTTCCGCTCCCGGGATTGGAGTGACTCCTTACCCTCTCCCTTAAAACCCACTTCCTTTCGTCTTCCCCTCTCCTTCCCTCTTTCCTGATGAGGCAACAGTTTGTTGCGAAAGCTTGAATTTTCTGTGTATGTTTGTGTTTGTTTGTGTGTCTATCGACCTGCCAGCGCTTTTGTTCAGTAAGTCACCTCATCTTTGTTTTTATATATAATTTTTCCCACGTGGAATGTTTCCTTCCATTATATTGATATTTCTACTTATACATATTTACTTTATCAGCTCTCATTGTGGATTCAAGTTTTTGTCTTTGGTTTCCATTTAAGATATTATCCCTGACATTACTAACATTTTTTGAACATCAGAACCATCTCATATTTGCAGTTATGTAATAGATTTTGTGGGGATAGCTTCCAGATTGGAAAGGAGAAAGAAGATACTCACTATGAAATATTTGACCTCTATGTATGACTTGGCTGTATTAACAAACAACTAGTATGAAGTCAGACTAACACTATACGTAGGTTGGAACTTAAATAGTGGCAACACTGCTGTGGACACTTTGTGAGCCTTTCCTTTTACTTGATTAATTAATAATTAATTATATGTTGTTGCTGCCATAAGTGATTGTCAGTTTTCTATGTTTTTCATACTCCATTTAAATGTTATTGCACAAATACTTAGGTTGGAACTTAAATAGTGGCAACACTGCTGAGGAGGCTCTATGTAATCGAATCTACTATTGTTGCTGATAGCACATGCTGTTGACATACCTACCTTACCTCCGAGCACATGGACTTGCCCGTTCCACGTCACCAGCATGTGCACAATTGAGGGAATCACAGTCACTTGTGAGCGAGCAGTCTAACATAACTGTGTCACTATGTTTTCAAAACAGGAACAACGGAGTTGGCTCAAGATTAAATGTGCCAGAGGTCATACAGCACGACAGAGTCTTCAGGAGGCATTCGGGGAATTGGCATTGCCATAGAGAACAGTGGCACGTTGGATAAAAGCCTTCAACGAAGTTCAGCAAACTTTGGCAGACATGCATCGGGCAGGTCGTCCTAGCGTCTCTGAAGAAGACGTGCATGCTGTTGCCGCGTTAGTGGACAATGATCGATGGCATACGATTCATGAGGTTGCCCACAAAACCGTATTAGAGCATACGACTGTGCTTCGCATCCTGAAGGAATGTCTGGGCATAAGAAAAATTGCATCACAATGGGTTCCGCATGACTTGACAGAATCGCAGAAATGGATACGTTATGATGCTGCTCAGACGCACTTGGAGCGTTATGAGTGCAAAGGAGAGGCTTTCTTATGCTGTATTGTAACACTGGATGAGTCCGCCCCTGGTAGCTGAGTGGTCAGCGCGACAGAATGTCATACCTAACGGCCCGGGTTCGATTCCCGGATGGGTCGGAGATTTTCTCCGCTCAGGGACTGGATGTTGTGTTGTCCTTATCATCATCATTTCATCCCCATCGACACGCAAGTCGCCGAAGTGGCGTCAACGTGAAAGACTTGCCCCAGGCGAACGGTCTACCCGACAGGAGGCCCTAGCCACACGATATTTCCATTTCCATTACACTGGATGAGACCTGGGCCACATCGTACTAGCCAAAACTGAAACGCCGGTCCAACAGATGACATCATTATGGGTTGCCGCGAAAGTCAAAAGTGTGTCAGAACCCCAGTGTGGTGAAAGTTATGGTGATTCTCATGTACGACTGTGATGGTGTTATCCTAACGCATTATGTTCCCTCCACGGCAGACCGTCAATGCACAGTATTACTGTTCATTTTTGGAGCAAATCCTGCGACCAGCTTTGTGAAAGAAGTGGCGACACCTCTTGCGCAACCCACCCATTATTTTGCACGACTATGCATGGGTGCATGCAGATAAGGTGTGGCTGCTCTGTTCGGTTGATGGGATTGTGAAGTACTGTACCATCCACCATACTCCCCAGGCTTAAGTCATTCTGACTTTAATTTGATTTCGAAGATGAAGGAACCACTTCGTGGCATTCGCTTCAGAACTGTTCCAGAGATTCTACAGTCAGTAAACCGCGACATTCACACCATCAACAGAACAGGCTCTGCTAATGGTATACTACACCTTCCACATCACTGGTGACTACTTTGAAGGACAGTAACAGGCGCAGACATGTGGCTCTTTTGTATCGGTTGTGAATGAATAGTTGCCACTATTTAAGTTCCAACCCTTGTATAAACAACAGGTGATCTCCTGTAAAACTGGATTGAAAATGTCCCAACAAAAGCTTAATATATGGACACTGAATCAACAGAGAATCTCCTCCAGAAAACACTATATAGTAAAATCTCACAGCTCTCTCACCTCAGGTACTTAATAGAAACCATCCAGTCCACATGCATACAGTCTTCAACAGAGAAAGAATATTCAAATTGCAAAATACTTACAAACTGTCATGGAATCACTACAACAGAAGAGCAGTATCTTGTTATGCAAAAATGTGACACTGCAACATAGTTGTTGTACAAGAAGTCTAGTATGTGGTGGAAACCACAGTAATTAGAGGGATGATAAAAATTAACAACATTGAGAAACAAGAATGGAAAATTCTTAGAAAAATCCACAGCACTGTTCTCTGAGACAGAACTTGGGTCAGGCGACCTACAAAGGATCTCTGTGAAAATACAGACATCATCACAACTAAATTTAGGAAAATATGCCTACATTTCTATGGACACCTATGTAGGACAGATGAAAAAAGACTCATTAAGAGAATTTTTAACCATCTTAATGCAAGTAAATTAAAGACCAGTTGGATGAAGGAAACAGAGGAAGACCGAAATGGTTGAAAAATTCAGAAGAAATTGAGACAAAAAAGAATTCAGAAATAAAATCAGGATAAAAAAAAAATTGCAAAGGCTCAAGAAAAGAAACAACAGGGTAAAAAATGATAAAAGGAAGAAAAATGACAGTGAATTAATGAGGAAAAGGGAATGAAGCTGTGATTGGCTCAAGTTCACACACACACACACACACACACACACACACACACACACACGTGTGCAAAATTTAAAATGAAAGTAACTTTTGCATTATGTATCACCAACAAGTAACATAACTCATTGAAACTTGGACCATACATAGAAAGAACTGCTACAGTCTATTACAGGAGGTAAATAAAAGAAACACACAATGAGATGAACAGAAATGACACTTTTATTTGAAAACAAAAATTACACTGAAGTCACTGCAATACATGATGGTACCCTGGACATTATGGACAGTTCAAAAGGCAGGAATGATTATCAATATGGTATGTGATCGCCACAGACAGCAATGCATGCTCTTCCATCCTGTCCACAAAGATGGTTAGGAGTTCTTGTGGTAGAGCATTCAGTTCCTCTACCAGTGTGGTTGATAACTTATGGCTGGTCGTTGGTGCATGTGAAAGTACTCCAGTACATCTCCCCAATGCATATCACTTGTGCTTGATGGGATTTAAATTTGGGGAATGGGCAGGCCAGTCTGTTCGTTGAATATCCTTTCATTCTAGGAGCTGCTCCATCTGTGTAGTTCAATGCAGTCATGCGTTTTCATCCATAAAAATGAAGTCGGAGCCAAATGTACCCCTGAAAAGATGCACATGAGAAAGGAGTGAAGTGTCTCAATAACATTGATGGATGAATGTATTGCCTTCAGAAATTTGCAGGTCAGTATGCACATGCAACATTATGCCTCCCCACACCATAACACCTGGACCAACGAAATGATCGTGTTCGATAATGCTGGATGTACCCTCATATGGCTAGATATCGAAAAGTATAGTGCACACAAGAACTTTGTCAAAAATGATCGTTTCGGTAGTCTATGTGTTATGGTTTGGGGAGGCACAATGTTGCGTGTGTACACTGACATCCAATCCTTTGAACACGGGAAATGCACCCATTGATGTTATTGTGACACTGTATTGGAATGAGAGGATATTTGGCAGTTGGAGCACATGGGGGTGCAGTGGGGATATGTACTGCAGCGTGTCCTCATGCGTCAACAACCATCCAGCAGTTACCAACCATGTTGGTGGAGGAGTGGAATGCCCTACCACAAAAACTCCTTAACAATCTAGTGGCCAGAGTGGTAGCTCATTGCAGAGCATGCATTGCCATCTGTGGTGATCACATACCCTATTAAGAAGTATGACCTGCCATTTGTAATGTCCAGGGGGTACCATAAATCAGGGAGTCTAATTATTGTCTTTGAACAGAAGTGTCATTTCTGTTTGTCTCATTCTGTATTTCATTCAGTTACCTTCTGTACTATACTGTAGCAGTTATGTATGGACTAAATTTCATAAAAAGATGTTACTTAACAGTGACATGACAAATGAAAGTTACTTTAGTCCTTATGTTTTGCACACCAGTGAGTAGATGGTGTCCGTTGTAGGAGTCATCAGGTGTGTTGTCACTGGTGTTAATGCAAATATTTGCAGTTTCACTTTTGCAGTTTGTAGTTCTCGTGAGCTCTAAGAAACAGTTCTCACGATGTCAGGGTAAGCATCATTTTGTCTCCCATTGCAAACAAAATGATTTTTTAAGTGTAATTTTGCATTCCCAATCAATATACAAGCCTGAAATTAGTCCAGTGTGACATTTATTTCTTTGATACATATGGACAAGGCCAGTAAACCATGAAAAGTAAAATGTAATCTAATTGGACGAATAAAAAAATCTACTCACCAAGTGGCAGCAGGGGAACACACACACAAAAGGATCTAATTTTCACAAGCTTACGGAGCCAGTGATACTTCTTCTGGTGGAAGAGTTGAAGCAGAAGGAAGAAGGGTGAAGGAAAAGCACTGGAGTAGCTTAGGGAAAGGGGTACAGTTTGTAAAATTCACCCAGAACCACAGATCAGGGAAGACTTATGGATGGGATGAGAAGGAAAGATTGATTGTTGGGGAGCGCACTGGATGAGATTTGAAAACCTGAGAGCATGAAGGTGGAAGACTGGGTAATATTCAAGACAGAGATTACTACTAAAACATTGTGCATGAGTTAATAAGAGTGAAAAAGTAAGTGCATTGTATGTTACAGAGGTGGGAGAGGGAACAGTGAAAAATAGACATGTCAGAAAATGAAAGATGTAGCAAAGTAAAATGGAGTGAAGAAAGGAGTAGTTACTGTGAATAAATGATGAGATGGAAGGAATTAATGGAATGGCATCAATGATGCAAGGTGTGTGGTGAGAGTGGGACGGACACAGATTTCAGACAATCTAGGAAATGGTTGGTATCTTTAATATAGGAGGGAAGTCTTTGTACTATGGGTTGCAGGTGTTGATCAACTAAGGCAGATATACATTAGTGGGTGCTTTGAAGCCAGTAGCTACAGGATGACCAGGATGATTGGGTTTGTGAATCTTATGAAGAATGTAAAACGTGGGGATGCTTGGTTTGGATGAGGTAAGAAGTTCTATGGATTGAGGTGCAATCACTTGTGAGGGGTCTTGAGGTTTCTAGGAGGGACTGCAGGTCAGTTTGAATCTTGGGGTCTTGGTGGCAGGTGCTGTATGTAGAGGTGTCAGACAGCTGGCATAGACCTTCACTAACATACTCCTGTTGGTCAAGTAACACAATGGTAGATCCTTTTTCTGCTGGGAGGATAATGATGGAGCCACCATTTTTAGGAAATGTGGAGCCTATAGTTCTGCAGAGGACAGATTAGGGTCATGTTGTGGGGACCTGAGGAAAGGTTGTGAAGCAATGTTGGATGTGAGGAATTCTTGTAAGGCTTATAAGGGGTGATTCCGAGGTATTGATGGTGGATCAAGTTGGGAACATGGTCAGAACTGTTCAAGGTAGGGTTCAATGTCAGGTTTGCTGTTGGAAACCTTTTGTGATTGGGTTGCAAAGTGATATTTCCAATTGACATTATGTGTAAAGGAAAGTAGGTCCTTCACCAAAGCAGCATGGTTAAATGCAGGTTTAGGGCTGAAAGTGAGACTCTTAGATAATACAGATAATTTGGGGGGGGGGGGGGGGGGTGCTTTGGGTGAGAGGTTGAGAACACTGTACTGTTATGACCGGTTCTTCTGATTATGAGTTATTACAGGTCTGGGAGGCAGTGGTGAAGGCTGTGGGATATTAAGGTGGTTGGCCAAGCTTAGTTTGCAGGAGAGGTGTGGTGGTTGATGGTGTGGCTGTTTGGGGAGCTGCAGAGGGACAGGAAGGGAAAGACCACTGTTGAAGTAGTTTAGGTGAAGGTGGGATAGCTATTTGAAGTGAAATCTGGCATGTTGTTGCAGTCTGCTTCAAGCAAGTAAAATAAAGCCCAAGAACAATCATAAACACAAGAGAAAGGACAAAATTACATTCAAACTTGGGAGTGCTAGGAATATAATAATCCAGAGGCAACAAAATTTTAAATTCTAAACACTTTATCACAATACTTCATATTAATTAAATAGCTGCAACAAAAAACATTATTAATTACAAAGCTGTTAACATAATGGGCACAACACATTCCCTGACCCCATATTACACCAACAACGGCCACTGGTAGTGTTATGAACAGTCTGGTTACAGTTTGGTACAGGTACCTTCTAAAACAAAAAACAAGCGTACATATAACAACAAATACAATTATTTTATGAGCCCTTAATCCGCCCTGAGCTCAAGACTGTAATATACAATTACTGCGATTATTATTAAAGAATATTTTCACTGGGTAAGAGAGACTTTAAAACTCAACTTTAAATAAATAACAGCATCAGGCAATGGCATCACTAAAATTACTCATCAGTTAATTTTCTTGCGAGAATTAAATTCTAGCATTAGCCAGTCAACAGTAAAAAAATTTGTGAACAGCTAATTTGTTAAGCTAATGGGCCAGTGATTGCAAATTGAAGTAATTAAACTAGAATATGTTTCAATAAGTGCAGCACTGCTTAAGATAGCTTAATAAAATCTAAATCACACAACAGCTTTAAACAGAACACATAATAGTAATACCCATCTTTCAAGTGCAGCCAGCACTGATGAGGATAATATACAAAATTCACACAAAACTATTCAAAATCAGCGTTGTTAGGAAGAGGGTGAACCCTACTAAAACAATTAAAGCAGTGGCAATGAACAAAGTTTTTCAAACTTGCAGATGCTCAACCAGATCATGCCGAAGTTGAGTTCATCTTTGTTCAGCCACATAGCATAACTTCCCACCAGTCACAGTGCCTTTAAGGTGTGACACCAATTAAAGGTCCTTAGCATCCACCTTATTTCACTTTTGCAAACTATGCAATGCCATCTCTTCACCTTCCCCCCCCCCCCCCCCCCCCCCCCCAATCTCCCCTCCATGTGGTTACTGTGTTTGACTTTGGAGCTTTCTTCATGCCAAATCCATACACAGTGGGTTAATAACACTTCACGATGTTATTCCATAACCACTGCTGTCTACTACAACTATTAATGTACGCCTTGGCACGCCACCACCTATTACCTGCCATGAACTCAAATATTCATGCAAAGCACAGCAAGTTGCTTGGAACGTAAACTGGCACATTCACCTATCTGTGCCACAACTGTCTCCCTACAGTCTGTCTTTTTCTCCGTAAGGCCTCAGCAAGCGATGCCCATCACCTCTCAGCAAGTGATACATCATGGACATGTATGGGGAAAAGTGTCTCACTTTCACAACTGTGAGGTGGTAGTGGTGGTGGTGGTGATGTAAATTCATAAAAGGCTGTGAAGGCTTGCGTAACAATGAGCTTTTGGGGAGGCCACATTCCCCACTGACTGATGACAACATTTCCCACATGGATGCAATCACAAAAGCGGATCAGTGTGTGCACCTCAAGGACATTTCCCCGGAACTCGGCATTTCATATGGAAGCATTTATGACATTGTACACAGGTTCTTAGGGTGCCAGAAGATTTCACATCAGTGGGTGCCTAAGCAGTTGGGTGACTTGATGAAAGGCAGGTGAATGATTGCTTCACTGATTCATCTGCAATAGTATGCTGAGGAGGGTGACAGTTCATCGACTGCATTTTTACTGGTGATGAAATGTAGATATTTTATTTCATGCCAGAAGCAGAGCTTGGTGTGGAAACATCTGGGTTCACCTATGGCAACAAATTCTGTTCTGCATCATCTGTTGGGAAAGTGATGTTAAAAGTCGTCTGGGATCGCCATGGACCACCCCTTCCAGATTTCATGTCACTACGTATAGCAATCAATGCCAACAATTATTGTTCCACACTGTCATGTCTATGGGCTGTCACCAGGAAAAAATGCCAAGGGATTCTCGATATGAACAATGTAGTATCTTCCACGACAATGTGAGTCCACATGTGCAATCAGAACTGCTGACAAGCTCCAATCATTTCACTGGTTAAGTCTGGACCAAACACCATACAGTCTATACCCCTCCCCTAGTGATTTCCACATTTTTTATTCTGTTGAAGCAGAATCCTGGCAGGATAGCAATTCACGTGCAACTATGAAGCAAAGCCAGTAGTCTGCCATAGGTTCTACAGTCAATCAGAAATTCTGCCACATGGGCAGCTCAAATTTAGTGCAGAACCAATGTGGGGTCTGTGTGGAAAAGTAGTGTAAGGTACATAGAATAGTATGTATATTTGTAATTACCTGTGTATACCTTGTTTCATATAATAAAATACTGGGGCAAAGACTTCCTTATTTACCCCTATTATAAATATGATATGTACGTGAAAGGACTGGTAATCTCTGAGGGTCCCAAAATTCAATTTTGACCCACTTAATCTTGCTTAAAATTGGCCTGCAGCATCATTTGAAATCGGCTAAAATATATTTGATTCAAAAGAAATCTGTGTAATTCTGATGTATGGCTTGGATGATACCATAAGAGAGACATCACAAGCCACCATTAAAAAAGTAACTGCCTTAGCAGTTATCGGCAGTTAATTACTAGCAGAGAGATGGCGCAGTAGGTGATGTAACTGTTTGAAAACTTTAGGTGACTGTGTATATATTTGTTTCTGAGTGGTGGTATGGAAGCAACTGTGATGGTGGCAATATCGAAGAGTAGCAGGTACATTTATTTATCATATACTGGAAGCTAATAATAATAATAATAATAATAATAAACAATTATGATGTGAAGTTTTTGTTTGTTATAGGAACCTTTAAAAACACCTCAGGCATCCTGTGAAACCATTTACATGCAACACTTTACTAAACGCCAAAAATAAGATAAGTCTATCCATGGTAGGTATTTGAGAGTGTGCTGACAGGGACTTGGTTCTGTGGTACTGGGAATCAAGGTGTGCCGTGCTACCTTCGTTAGTGTGGAAGCAACTATCTCACTCATGTGCAGACTCTGCAAGAAGACCATTGCAGTTGCTACTTGCCAGCAGCAACCAGCAAACAATATCAAGCAGCTACCTTGATGAAATATTGTGGAATTTAGAAAATGTGGTCCAGTAGTAGACTTCAGAGCTGTGCTTCTGATTTTATCCATATGCAACAGTAATGATGAGCTCTAATTTGTCATTTATGCAGTGTTGAAATCTGCATAAATAATGCCAGTACACTCCTGTTTATGTCCCCATATCTTTGGTCTCAGTTCATTTTGATTGTTCTTCATGTCTCTTTAATAATGGAATTTTCACATGTATTTACAGTACTATAGTGGCAATATTTTCTTTTTTACAGGATTACAATCCTGACTCGGTGATAAATTCATTTGGGTTTAAAGATGATGAAAGAATTTTAAGTGTGTTTAAACACTCTGCATCCTACCAAAGAAAAGAAGAAACAAACAGACAAGGGGATACAGAACAGAGTGAAAGTAGGAAGGATGACAGATACAGGAAGTATGCAAAAGACTTGGACAAACAAGGGGGTCAGTTTGTATTACCACAAAAAGTTAGTGACTTGAAAATTGATGCTCCATCTATTGACACCATTATTATTGTTACCAATCATGGACTGTATGAAGTAAAATTGAGGTATGTTATTTCAAAATAAAAACATTTTAGGTCTCTCTCTCTCTCTCTCTCTCTCTCTCTCTCTCTCTCTCTCTGTGTGTGTGTGTGTGTGTGTGTGTGTGTGTGTGTGTGTGTGCGTGTGTGTGTGAGAACATGCTCTGAAGAACCAGTTGTAAAGTTGGGGGGGAGGGGGGGCGGGGGCTGGTGTGTGTGCTCTTGAAAAACCAGTTGTAAAGTTGCGGCTTTCAACTTCTAATTTGTGTCTCCATCTGCTGCTCAGCAATTTCTACACAGCAAGTGAGCATTTTTACTCTATCTAACATATTGGCATACGTAAAATTCAGACATACATTGTTTGCAGCAGATTAACTTGTCAGATATCTAATTATTATGGTCATATTTAGGAGCAGCAGGATGTACTAATGGACTACTAATGGACTACACTCTCTCTCTCTGAGTGGGGCCACAACATCCAGAGATGACAGTGGCCATGTTTATGTGTATGTGTTTATGAGGTGTGCATGTATTAGTCTGTGTGTTTCTTCTGCTGATAAGACTTTGTCCAGAAACTGAATAATATTGAACAGCGTTCTTTTAATGTGCCTGTCTGCCATTCATTGCTTCCTCTAAGTGGTCAGCATCAATCTGTTCACTTCAAGTTCTTTTGGTTATTCCATTCTGGATTTTTCTATCTTCTCTTATTGAGATGGTTTCAGTAGTGGTATGAAATTATTGCCATGTCTGTGTGTCATTCCCATATCTCAGGTAAAACAGGAAATCAAAAATAGTAATAGATTCTTATTTACTCACATTTTGCTATTCTAGTTCTTTTCCTAGAATTAGGGGACCCAAAAGTAATAAGACTTTTTGTGTAAAGATGGAGAGGTCATAGTGACAGGTTCCTCTACCAGTCTTTGTTTTGAATTGTGTGAATAATTGTTGTCCATGGAGAAGTGTCAGTTAGGTCAGTGTGCTGTAAAAGCTGTAAATCCAACTAAATACTTAGATATTACAATTAAGATCAACTTAAATTGTGTGAATAATTGTTGTCCATGGAGAAGTGTCAGTTAGGTCAGTGTGCTGTAAAAGCCGTAAATCCAACTAAATACTTAGATATTACAATTAAGATCAACTTAAATTGGAAATAACACATAGAAAATGTTGTGGGGAAGGCTAACCAAAGGCTGCGTTTTTTTGGCAGGACAGTTAGAAAATGTAACAGACCTACTAAGGAGACTGCCTACACTACGCTTGTCCGTCCTCTTTTAGAATACTGCTGCGCGGTGTGGGATCCTTACCAGGTAGGACTGACGGAGTACATCGGAAAAGTTCAAAGAAAGGCAGCACGTTTTGTATTATCGCGAAATATGGGAGAGAGTGTCACAGAAACGATACGGGATTTGGACTGGAAATTGTTAAAAGAAGGGCGTTTTTTGTTGCGACGGAATCTTCTCACGAAATTTCGATCACCAACTTTCTCCTCCGAATGCGAAAATATTTTGTTGACACTGACCTATATAGGGCGGAACGATCACCACGATAAAATAAGGGAAATCGGAGCTCATACAGAAAGATGTAGGTGTTAATTCTTTCCGCATGCTATACGAGATTGGAATAATAGAGAATTGTGAAGGTGGTTCGATGAACCCTCTGCCAGGCACTTAAATGTGATTTGCAGAGTATCCATGTAGATGTAGATGCTTGCTTTTGTAGATGTTGATTTTTCACTCATGAACATGACAGAGCAATGTGCTAGCAACAAGTTTTGTTTCTTGAAATCTGCAGCAGAAACTGTATGCATATGATCCAGAAACTGGGCAAGAGTTGAGCCAGCGGAAGCTACCTCAGCATCATGACTGGAAAAAAATAAAAGAGAAA